>NC_134919.1:11688380-13011760 GCF_051014615.1 Bombus vancouverensis nearcticus
TTCGGATTACTTGAAAAGCGACAGAAGTTGGGAAAGTAAAGCTTGGAGGAAATCGATTTCGAATAGGAAGTCTCGTGCAGACAATTGTTAACACTATGACGAGTTATACAGGGTGGTTGGTAACTGGTGGTACAAGCGGAAAGGGGGTGATTCTACGCGAAAAAAGAAGTGGAAAATATAGAATAAAAATTTTTCGTTGAAGGCTTCGTTTTCGAGAAAATCGACTTTGAATTTTCGCTCGGTACGCGTGCACTTTATCGCGTCTCGTTATAATCTCACTGTAGATCGTTGTCTCGATGGAAAAATTAAAAAAGAAAAAAAAAATTTTTATTCTATATTTTCGACTTCTTTTTTCGCGTAGAATCACCCCCTCTCCGCTTGTACCACTAGTTACCAACCACCCTGTATATGTTTAAGTGAATTGGACATTAACTTAATGTGGTAGTTTTCTTCGTACAGACAAATTCGCTAGCTTGGAATGTTCAATAAGTAAGAAGATAAAAGAAATGAATAATTTAAAAAATGCAGGTGAAAAGTAGATAAGTAAATATATATATATATATATTGTACATTAATAATTAACACATGCACATGATGATAATTCGATCATTCGCAGATGAACAAATTTTGTTTCGTTTGAATATTTATTCGAATTTTGTGAGCTCTACGAAACGTATACTAAATTTATTATAATTACCATGTACATTTTTAGTTTCGTCGTGAACTTTACCAACACGTATGTTGAGCTTATTCGATGTGTAAACAGAGAAAACTCGTGGATAAATTGTAAGGCAGAGAATATATTTAAATAGAAGTGTAATTATAAGTAAGAATACAATTTGAGCTGGTCCAGATCCGCACGCTAGCTGTGTTACCCAATAACTGAAAACCCCGAAGCCAACGTCGTCTGTCTACTGTTTATGGTCTGTCTTCGTCGCAGTCTTTTGTCTACGCGCTGTCGATGGCTTCGGTGCTTGAGAAAACTAAAAAAGACCAGACGTAGAGTTTTCTTAGAAGTGGTGACCACTTCAATAACGTAGAATCACGTGAGTCGAGTGCATTGAACGTTAGTGGACGGAGAGTGTTAAAGATGGCCATTTTTGGCATCGCCGGATACTGAAAAATTCATGTAGGATCTTTAAGAGTGTCAGCCAGGAAACAACGAAACATCGTCAATTTGCCGAAAGATAATGTTGTTAAAAATGAATGGAAACATGTGAATACGACAGCGGTCGAACTCACCTAACTCGTGATAATATTTCATCTTCTTCTTCTTCTTCTTCTTCAGATATTGAACGATCTTGAACGTGGTTTGTGAGAAAATCCTTTCGAAACATTTCGTATAATACGAGTAATATATTCATGAAATCTGTCTAAAAGTGTACGAGTACTCGTATTTCTCTTAAAACATTGTAGTTTCAATATAAGACACGCAGATCGTCTATGACAGAGACAAGAATAAATTTTCATCTTCTTTACTATTCGCTAACTTAAATTAGTATAGCAACCGACCGAGATAATTCTCGGTTATTCGTTCGGAACGAACGAATTTGTAGTTTTCGTTCGAGCTTAACACCCGATTTCGTAAAATACGACGATCGTGAAAATGGTTTTATCGGCGCTAATATTAAGTAGTATAGGTAAACAACATAGCGATACGATCGTGAATTTATGTAGAAATACGCGATTCAGCCTCGCAGGAATTTATTCGCCATTTTATTTCGTACGCAGGATGTTTCGGTAAGTGATTCCGCTTCGCGAGAAATTCTTACGATGCTCTGCTTATTTAAAACGCAAGCAGAAGCCTCTTAAAATCTTTCTCACGGGATAAAAAATGTCACGAGTTTGCAAATTTTTAACGCTGTCGTTGATAAGCTCGTGAAGAGTGATTTTTTAGCACTATCCAGGTATTTTGCTTTATCGTGAGATATTTCAAACGAAAAATATTGAAAACGTATATTACATCGTATACAAATGTCAACAAAATTATCGAATGAAAACATTGCCAATTTTCTTTTTTAAAATTAAGTTAAATAGGGGAATAAATGATGCATACATTTAATATCCGGGGATTTTCATCCTTGCTTTCGCGTGAAATTAAATGACTGAAGATTTCTGCTTGTTTCAAGCTCCATTTAACCCCTCTTAGCGTTAAATATGAGAAACGAATACACAAAATGATGGAAAATGTAATTTTCAACGTGGGAAGTTTTCATTTTTTTTTTTTCACTGGAATTTACTGAAAGACTCAAACGATAACACGTAACATACGATTAATTCCATTTTATTAAACCACTTTAGAAATGGAAACTTTCCTTCCATAAAATATTTACCTATAGAAAATAAATAAACAGAATGGTGGGACGAAAATTTGAATATGAAACAATCCGTTGGCTTGCAAGATAAATACATGAGATAAGATAAAGTATTATTTTAACCTGTTAACTGCGGAGTTTAGTTTCGAAAATCCCTTACGAAGTGCGTAATTGAAATCAAGCAATGAGGAGTTTATACTCGCATCGGAGGCAGGGTGTTACATCGCGTAACACTCTACCTAGCCCAGGCCACACACCGCGGGCAATATGGCAACCAGATGTCTTCGGATACTCGCAGCGTATCCTCCATAGTTTCAAGTACCTTCCATAAATCTCATAGATTTTCTAGAAAAGGTCCTTCAAACCAAACAAACGTCTGTTTCCGAAGAATTTCCAAAGACTATTGTCTACCACGGCTTAACTAGGGAAAGTTAGTTTTTCTCACGTACGCTGCAACTTTCCTCCCACTAACCACTTTCTCTCGAGGGCGGTTAAGACCCTTCGTTTAACCAATTAACAACGAAGCCTATTTCCCTCACTCTCTTAACTAACATCGGCACCAACAAGTCCGATGGTCCCGTGCGCTAGACACACCCATCCTTAGCTTTCCTCCGAGACAGCATCGTCTCCCAAGACAGTACTGATTTTACATCCTTCGAACGGTCAACATCCTTCCACCGGGTATACACACCCGCAGATCAGTCACTCATTCATCTCGTACATACGCACCAGCGTAATTGCCTTCGTTATAAGTTGTTGGAATAAACGGTGAAATATAACTTACTCTACTGTGTCATATTCATTCAACCACCTCTGTTATCTTAACCGAAACAGGGGAACGACTACTTCGCGGCGTCGATTCACCAAATCGTAGCGAGAATTTACGCCTCTCGCTGACGCGTTTTCCTCGCGACCGCGTCTCTCCGCGAACGGTCGTAACACAGGGTAAATGCTCTTATTGTAAATTTTACGAAAAAAATTAAAGCAAACCGAAGAAGGATCACATTTTTTGTTTGATAAAACGATGAACAATTCGTTGTTGAAGAAGATATTGTTATTAAAGACTGGAAAATTGACAAAAAATAATAAAGTGAAGTACACAAATGGGTATGGATCGAGAAAACTAATTAATTTCAATTTATAAACTAATCTCAATAAATTCAACTTATAAAAAGCAGCACATTATACGGAGAATAATCGACATAGCAAAGAGAATAATCAAATAGTCAAACTGTTTTTTATAAAATACGTAATAGGTTTACCGGAGGTATAAAAGAAAAATACCACTAAATGTCATTTATATTGCTTTTTACTCAAATTTTAAGTTCTTATAATAAAAGTATACATTTTTTATTTCACGTCAAACGCACCGAAATGAAGTACTGCTTTGACGTGTATACACATCAGAACGCGGTTAACCGTTTAACCCATGAGAAACTTGAAATCCAAGAAAAATGTCCATCTACTCTTTGTTTAAAATCAAATGTAAAAACTAAATATAGAGAATTGTGAGAATATCTAAAGGAATGGCCGTGCTTGCAAAATATTCGAAAACACACAGGGAATAACATAAAATATTATCTTAACCGTGAAAATGTATTTTTATTCGTTTCCAAGACTCGACGTTATGAAACTGATAAAACTAAATATAGAGAATAATGAAACGCATGGTATACACGTAAAAGGATTATCCATTTATTTCAGTCTCTCTTCTGAGATCAAGAATCGAGAATAAATCCAATGTACAGGGAATAACACGTAGCATATTATTACAAGCATCCGCGGTTCGAAGGTGAAAAGATTCAAAGATACAGAAATGTATAACGTGACGCACAAGAACAAGGAGAAACGGAACGTGTATTGTCAGACACGTCCTGGAAGCAATACAACACGAACTATACCTCGGTCTCACTGAGAAACTGGTGAAATACGAGGGTAAAGAGGAAATGGATCGTCTATTGTCAGACACAGGTTGGCATTATAATGCAACACAGGCTGTAAGTCTCTGAAACTTTCCACGTACGTGCGTTATTTTCCAGCAGAGAATTAATGCTTTAAAGGAAGCTTGCACGAAATTTCGTTATTCTGTTTGACATACTCGGTTTAATCCTTTGGATATCGACTGGACTGACGTTGACTGATAGTAGTAAATCATTTTGCATCGTCAAAGAGCGATATTAAGCTTTTAATCGAGCTTCAGGAAATTATCGACCAATCCGTTTTGTGCTTATTTTACTATACGATACATTTGTAATTTCGTGTTTATCCTGTGCTTTTTTCTACCAAATAAATATTTGCGTTTGCGCGTAAACGTTAACTTTATTTTATTTTAGATTAGGTTCGCTCGTTGACACGTGCTTCATCGATAATGATATTCTGTTAGGTTTTTCACTTTTTCGCGTTTCAAGGGAATAATTGGTGAAAACGTCCCTGTAATTAAAGGATTAAGAGCTCGTTCAATTACCATGTCCATACGTTTATCGTTTACTGTTCTTTGTAAGAACAGTAAACGATCATTTTTATAATATCAAGTGTGATACGTTTAATTTATTCTAAAGATTGAAAGACGCCACTGTGAGAGAAAAATGTTATTTACATTTGGTTTTAATTACTGCAGCTTATTATTATTTATGCTTTGATTTATTTATTGTAAATTGTAGTATACATATTCATGGTTTAAATGCAGATTTATACTTTGAAATATTTATAAAGATATTCTGTATCGGGGTATGTTACAAATAATAATGGATTTAAAAGTAGTTCAATCAAGTCCGAGTATTTAATTTACCATTTCTCCGGAAGAATTTTCTGGTGGATTCACTCTGCAGAGGTAAAAATTTTTGAAACGCCAAGGAAACCTATAAATTACATTCAAAATGCTCGAAATATCGAAAGTTCTGTTAAAGTTCGTGAAGCTCGGATAGTTTCTAGTTTCAAAGTAGGGAAACTGCAAAGTTATAGCAACACCAACAGTGGAAATTTCACTTGAAAAATACTCGAGCTTTTTAAAATTAGCGTAACATAACGTTGGAAATGAAATATCTTCCTTTCAGATGCTTTCCAAGGAGCCCGAAAATTTTCCCAAACATTTCAAATCTATCTCTAAAAAATTATTCTACGGTCTCCAATTTTACTTGGAAAGTTTACGCTTTCGTGAATTTAAATGATGCCTGAAAATCGTTATCTGATATTAGAGTTAATCTACATTTCGTAGAACGTAGTAGTTGGATCGATATTTGAAATAATTTCAAACTTTTATTGTTTCACCAATTAAAAGTTTAAATTTCATTTTTTTTTTTTTTTACAGAGTATTAACGATCTAAGGTTTTATTATATTTTATCACGCACTACATCTTTGTGTTTTGTTTAATTTAAATTTTTTACGTGCTACAGGTGCAGTTCATGCATGTTCAAAAAAGTAGAAAATGTTGTGATGTATGGGATAATGAGGTACATGAGCTTATATGCTGTATGGAAAAATAATGTGCTGTGTGAAGTTGCGAATATGAAAGAATGCCTGGTCTAACACGTGTACACTAGAGATAAGAATTAAGAAACTAAAAGTTACGTACAAAGTGAGTCATACAATGAATTGTTAGTAAATATATTTACCTTTATATTTTTTCTTTTTTTTTTTTTTTTGAGTCAGACTTCGATGATATATGTTATACAGAAAATGTAGATTTTTTTACATCATAACTCCATTATATGGGCTCAAACATAGATCATCAATAATCTCTTATACCATCAATCTGTCGGTATACCAAGCAGACCTAAAAAAAAACGAATTATTGCCAGCAGAAAGGCTGCCTCGATCCAAAAATAAAATTCTATGGCCTAAAAACTGGCCTATTGGGCAATCCCCAAGGATGCCGATTCACGCGATCCAACTCCATTTCCGAACATTCTCTACCTCTGACCTATTATTTCCACAAACGAAAATCCAAAAGAACTGAATCCAAAACTAAATCTTGAAACTTTTCTCAAATCCTTAAAATACCATCTGAAGAACCTGATCCAAGTTTGACCCATTTTCCTAGACATTGCTCGTCCCTAATCTGTACACTCAGCCTGTCCAAAATCCAAAAAACATTATCAATCAGGAACAAAAATATCATCTCAGCTCAAATTAGTTCTCGAACTTTACCTAAACCAGCAAATTATGTACCTTAATCTACCACTCACCCAATCTATCAATTCTAAAAAAAGAGCAATTTCAAAGAAACTACTTCAACCTAAAAACCAAACTCTTTTCTTAGGAAAGACGCTATTCTAAGGATTTCCGACTAAGCAATCGAACCTCCTCTACGAAGGTTTTCCAACCTATCGGTCACACCGTTCAGGTTAAAAAAGGCTAACGACCATAAAAAAATCTCCACGTAAAAGCAAATATCCAAAGTTTTTCTAGAACCCCGTAGGATCTCGATCCACGGAATCTGAAACCTCGTTTCCAAAGGTTCTCCACTCCCAACCCATCAATCATCTCACCGAGGTTTAAAAAAAGACAAGAAGACAAAACTAGACCTCTCAACTCGTGCCAAACCCTTCAAAACTTTCGTCTGTATCTGTATCCATGTAATCAAATTCCCTTCTAAAGAGTTTCCAATCTATCACTCGCACTATTTTTAGGTCTAAGAATATTGACTACCATCATCGATGGAATCTGCACTTAAAACTAAACCTGCAAACTTTCCTAAACTCCTCAAAACACTTATCCCATAGGATTTCGACCCACGCTATCCCAAATCCCCTTTGCAAGGAATTTCCACTCTTAACTCACAAATCATCTCGGTCAGGTTCAAAAGAAAATCCAAGCAGCACCAGTCGAAAGCTATTTCGTTCGAAAAATAGACCTGCCAATGTTGGCAAACGCTTCGAAACTCTTATCGGATCTGTATCCACGTAATCAAATTTCTTTGCTAAAGAGCTTTCGACCTATCATTCGCAGTATTTAGATCTACGAACTACTTAGCATCCAAGAACTAAGTACTATTATGAAGAAAATCTGGACTTAAAACTAAACCTGCAAACTTTCCTAAACTCCTCGAAACACTTATCCCATAGGATTTCGATCCACGCGGTCTCAAATCCCCTTTCCAAGGATTTTCCGCTCCTAACCCATCAATCATCTCACGAAGGTCTTAAAAAGAGCCAAGCACCACCATCGAAAGCTATTTCGTGAGGAAAATGGACCCCCCAAGTGTTGACGAGAGCTTCGAAACTCTCGTCGGTTCTGTATCCACGTAATCAATTTCCCTTTCTGAGGACTCGGTGCAGCATCCGCCGTGCCAACGTCGCCCCAATTCCGGCCGACTCTATTCCAACGCGTATATAATTATACTCGCGAGGCAGCGACAACGCCTTATTTCCCCCGGTTCGATTCGAAACGGCTTCTCATTATCGATTTCCATTGCTGCCGAAACAGATGACGAGCGCCGCGCTAACAGGCGACGATATCGACGCCTGCCGACACGACAATAGGCCTCGTGCCGCCACCCAGGAAGACGTCCGACTCGCAAAACGCCGCGACGACCGCCAGTTTCTCGCGTAATTGCGACAAAACAAAAGGGCGGCTAAACGCGTGTTGAAAACGCGGCTATCGTACACGCGCGTCACACGCCGCGCGGTCTTCCACAGGGTGAAGAGGACAGAAAGCGAGGGACTCGGGTAACTTGTTGCGTCGGTGTACCAGTCGCAGAACGTACAGTACCGACAACGCTTCTGCCTGCGTGGTATTCTTTTCTCACCGATGACAGAGAGTAGCTGCCAACGGCTCGCTGTTTCCTCGAAAACTGGGCGACGAACGAGAAGCGGAATCGAACTCGATTAAAGCACTGATTGGATTCTTGGCCACCGTGAAAGCGCCAACTTGCTCGCTCCAGGCTTTACGAAAGAACGTTGGTCGTGGAGGTGAGTGAAGAAAGAGGAAATGGTTAGGGGGGATTTTCTTTTGGTCTTCGGATCGCTGAAGTCGTAGCGGAGCACCCTATCTGATTGGATGTATTGTTGCGGTGACCAGAGGTTTGGGAATTTAAGAAATTGAAGGATTAAAGGGTCCAAACGATGGGTCGTGGGTCTTTTGTCCTTCGGATCGTTAGAAACGAAGAATCTGCTTTTTAACGCCACGAGGTTTCCCATTCTCTTTTACGAGCGTCATAATCGTTGAAATAACGAAGAGGACTTTTTTTTATTTATCAGCAAAAACGTGCAAGAGTTATTCCAACGAATGGCAGACCACCATGTGAAAGATATTGTTATTTTACGATAAAATCGAAAGCTTCGTTGTTTCTTTTCCAACGTATATTCTCGTCGATAAGGATTCGGCAAGTTTTATCGTAAACAAATATCGATCGTTCAAAGTCACCGATAAGGAGGCTACGAATAATTTTCAAAATAAAACCACCTCCATCCGCAATTCTTGCAATAGTTTTTACAAGTGTGCTTTTATGTGCAGTATATCGACTTGTATGAACGCGGAGTTTCGATTAATAGTCATCATCTCTGGTAATTTGCGTTAATTATCACGTTCCCCAGAACGAGATCACCAGGTACTCCCAGTATTTACGAACGTGGCTGTGTGTTGGGTATTTGGTTATCGCGGTTAGCAGTTTCCCGACTCGGTAGTGGGGACTTTTGCTTGGGTTGTTTATTGGTAGAAGCGTAAGTTGTAGCTGCGTGTGAAAAATGAATATAATTAATCATGGAATGTTGTAGATATCTGGTCGAGTATTTGTTACTTTTCCGATTGCTTTGACAAATGCACATTATGCTACTTTGACATGTTGTGCTACAAATTGTGATTTAAAGCGCTGTCATCAGAATTTATATGGTTGCACATGCAGCTAGTGTATTTATTGGAAATGGTATTCAAGTTATTTTTGGCTCTCATGGCAACCCGAGAATAAGAAGAGAACTAGAACGCAGAAAATCGACCGAGTTTTATACTTTTAAGAGAAGATTAAAATTTTTTGTTTTGGATAAACAAGATTGAAAACGTGTCTCTTGAGATTTAGAAGAAAAATTTCCAATTCATAGAATAATTTTATTTGCTGGCCAATTTAAAAAGAACATTTAATTCGTGTTTATCTTAAAAAATATCGACAAAACGTTATCGTTAAAAACGTTAATGTTATTTGTCGGTGTTTAATCGTTCGGGTCTTCTACAGTTGAAGATTCATCGATAGATCGTGGTAATAAAAATTCGCGCTTGAAAATACAGTCGAGTGGCCTATAGTTGAACGTTCATGTTATTAGTAACTCAACGAAAGAAACAGAAAAGGAAAAAGCAGCTTATATGTCATTACAAAAGCCATTGGAAAAAGAGTAGAAGAAGTCAGGTCGTACAGATCCTGCACGTGTTTTATGCATTTGAATTCCCCAATTCTCTTCTAAGTTTCCATTCGCCATTACGTAATTAATCTTCGACTCTTTCGCAAACTCTGTGTTCGATTTGGCTGAACTTTCCTCTCGTAGAACTTACAAATCACCCGTTCTCGCTATAAATGGAACGAAGAGGGAAACTCTTGCATAGATCTAATTGGGGGCCTTCCAAGAAGAAGCCTTGTAAGCTATGCAAGCCATTAAGTTTGCAAAGTTACGAGCTCCAGTGTACATAGAGAGGTTGGATGAAATAATAGAAGCACCTCATACGTGTCATATACGTCATAAATGAATGTACATTGACCGTAATGCGAAAAAGAACATTGGAAACTTTGAAGCCAACGTTTCGAACATTCACTGAATTTTTATTGAAATAATTCGTTTCTTCAAAGTGAATTTGTAATATTGGAGATTATCCGATTGAAGATGAATTTTCATATTTCTATACCTTTATTTCTTAATTTTCATATTTTGCTATTTTACAAAAGTTTATTGGATAACGTTATATGAATGGACTATAAAAAACATATTGAATACGATACGAAAATCAGAGGGAAGAAATATATGATCCAAGTTGACTTCTGTACATTGTTCTCTGACTTTAACGCCATCATCAAGAAGGGGGACTTGATATAACGTAATTGAAAAGCAGAACAACGTCGATACCAAAATGCAAGAACTTTTTAAGTAGACGATAAATTCACGATAACTTTCCTGATCAAAAATTTCCCGAATCTTTTTAATATCCCGGGCGAGACGAAGAGTACAAGTGTAAGAAGTCCAGAAATTTTCCCTTATTCTACCCGTTGGGCACAATGTTCCATGAATCTTCGACTAATCCCACGTCTTTTGTCCTGCCATACCACAATTCTCATTTATACAAAGCGCTTGATCTTTTCCTATTCGATTTTTCATACAGTGTCCCGCGAATCCCCAATTAATTTCGCCTTATCCCCCCATATTACGATTCTCAATTACAAATTCACAAGCTTAATTTCTGCCTATTCGACCGATCCGGCCTTCCTTCTCTTTAGATGGCAATTTTTCTTCGATCAATCGACTGGTACGGTCAACAATTTCCAAGTAATTCGCGTGGAACTAGGATCACCGTGTATGTTCGTGCAATCGGCGATGAGAGCAACTGTTTCTCTGTTCTCGTCGATAACACGCTTTCGGAGGGAGGAAAGGCATCTTATGAAAGGGAGCGTTTCGTTAAATCGATTCGTGCCAAGCATACACACCGGCCCGGCCACTATCTCCTGCTTTGTCCAGAAAATTGGCTCGCGCTAACGCCGCGAGTTAAACTTCAAATTAAACAGCTCAGTCTCTCGAATAGAATGGCGTGAATTTTGCAAAGCGGAAAGACTGTCGTTGGAATCGATTCAACGGAGAGATTAGACGTAGAGAAAAGAGTTAAAGTGGCACTCTTGTCTCTTGTACGTGGAAGTGTACAGGGTGTCCTAGTAATCACGGTATAATCAGCAAGACGATAGAATACATTTTTCTTTCTTTTTTCTTTTTCGAGAGAATCGGCTGTGAAAATTCGTAGAAGAAATCTGTCAAATAGTTGGAATTAAACACCGTTGCTGTTTCGAATAAATTCGAGTGATTTTGCAAAGCAGACAGACTACCGTTGGAACAGGATCAACGGAGGAATTAGATGCACAGAGGGAAGTGGCGCTCTTATCTTTTGTGAAAATATACAAACTGTGCCGGTAATCACGGTATAGTCGGCAAAACGACGATTCGACGTGAAAAAATAAATGGAAGATGTAGAATAAATATTTTTTCAGCCGATGCTTCGATTATCGAGCGAATCGAGTCTGAATATTTGGCAAATATAGCTCGCATTAAACAACTAACTGTCCCGAATAAATTCGCGTGAATTTTACAAAGCAGAAGAAAGACCGGCGTTGGGACAAAATCAACGGACGAATTACGTGTACGGAGAAAGGAATTAAAGTGGCCCTTTTATCTCTCATGAACGGTGAGTCCAAGATGTAAAACGAATATTTTTCCGAATTTTCGACGCCTCGTTTTCGAGAAAATCGAATTTAAAAATTGGCCAAACATGGTCTGACTTGGTTAATTTTTTTTCAATATTGTCAACGAATTTTTTTTCTTAGCATTAATTATGCTAAAAATAATCTTCGCGTTCCGTCTATTGTGTAAATAATGCCGGAACGCAAAAAAGAAAGATCTAAAATATTCAAAAGAAAAATGAAAAGAGGAGTTTTTAATATAACTTTCTAACAAAGCATTAAATCGCCGTTTGTATAACATTTTTTTCTTGATTATAGCTATCTATATCGTACAACAGGATCTCATCTGTATTATAAAATGTATTAATAAAATTTGGTTATTAAACTCTGGGACACATTGTATACGTGTACAGTGGTCGCTCTTTGTTTGTATATATATACGCGAAAATGTATTGACCCGTTGTTTTCTGCGGTTACGGAAGAATTTAAATCGAGTAATTTGCGCCGTGTTAAAGAAGACAACTTTATTTGCAATGAAAAAACCGTTTAAGTAGCTGGTTCACTATTTTCAAGTAGATAGAGAGAGGCGGTAAACTTTTTTGCATTGATCCGTTTAATGTTAGACGTTGTAAGACTTTGTAACGCGATTTTTAAACTTTACAACTATAACGTTTGGATGATGAAATGGTCTGCCTGATTAAAGATGGTTTAAAACGAAGATCATTGAGAACTTTCGCCACCGAAACTTCAAACTTCCAATATTTAGGTCACATACATACACACACGCGAGAATGGAAATTTAATATTATCCACCTCGTTTCTTAATTTTAAAGTTTTAATGTAGAAGATATAATATATAACAAATTAAACTAACTTAACTTAATATAGAAGACATAATATATAACAAATTAAACTAACAATGTTTTAAGTACTTGATGACAAATTGTTCACCTAGTATACTTGATAATCATATAGCTATCTGTATTTATAATTATGAAATAGAGTGATACTGAATAGAGTTAATTATAGAATACAACTGTATTGATAGAACTACGTTTATTATGTTATACCACTCGTAGAACTAATTAATACAGCTACATATAGAATTATAAATAACTGATATTCCATTATTTGTATAATAGAAAATCAATGCCAATTTTTATAAATGTTTCTAAACGTGAAACACGAATATTTATGAACATGAAATTCGCGTAGAAACGACAAACAAACGTTTACAATTGCTAAATATTTTTTTAAGAAAAATATTATCGATGAAAATATTACCGAATAAAATTTGTCTGTTTTTAATAAATGTCAGTGTTCCTGAATTTTCCAGAATTTTCGTCCGACACGTATTTCTCCTGTACCTCACTTCTGTATTATTTAACCGCTTCCATTTGCTGCTAACTCACTACTTAATCATTTATCAAATGCTTCAATTGTGTAACAGTGAGGCACTGCATGCGCTACGATAACGACAGAATAAAATAAACAACAATTTCAAAATCGTATCGCATTAACTCGTTCACAGATGTTCGCCCATTCGACGTTCCGATTATTTGTTTACGCTTAATTTAACAATTAATAATTCGAGCGAATAAACATTCCCCTCGTGATTAAACGAATTTTAACGCGACGCGAGAAAACTTGATCGAACAATTCATTTAATCAGGAAGTCAGTCCGATCGGATATGTGTATTCGTTCTCGTTGCTTGCACTTTAAATGTATTCGTCCCAGGCCGTCAGCTTCGTCGGTAACATCGAAACAGTCCATTAATATAAGTGAAAACGGAATTTAATGCGGAAGAAAGGCCTCGCAACGTGTCGTTTCTTACCATTATCGACTTTTGTTTCACTCGTTTGCAACGGACGATAGCCTCAGCCCGTTGTTTTGACTCCGATCGATCGACGTGTTGTAGCTGCCCATTACTTAAGATTGCCAATCCATTAAGTGAAGAAGCTTCGACGATAGACGGTGATCGTGAAAAAAAAAGGAGATACGAAAGTTGGAGGAAATTTATGGTAAAAGTGAAACAATTGTCCTTGAGATAGATCTTTATACAGGGAGTGGCCGAACAACATACGAACACAACGTACGAACGAGCATCAAGTGATTCCTTGCTTAGTTTTCAAAAAAAACTGACACTGGAAACTTTGATAGGTCACTGCTTGGCATTGATAGTGGCATTGATAACTTAACAAGTGTAAATTTTAAGGGAGAGACATTTTAAGCTAGTGTTTTTTTTTCTAAAACTAAGGCTAGTAACATAAATAATAATTTTGCTTTCTCACACAAAACTGATGGAATTGTAAATATATCTTGATATTTTTTACATGATAAAAATAGAAACACAGCGTATACCTTCCATTCGATGAAAGAAAATTGAAAATTTGCTGAGTCGTGCCGCTAATCAACGCCAAGCAACGAAATGCGAATTTCCCTAGTTACCGATTACGCACGCGTTAACACGAGACAATCGAAAGGAGGTTATTCTTCTTGTGAAAATAGGCGAAAAACGTGGAATACAATTTTTCCGATTCAGACATCATTTTCAAAAAAATACGATTTGTTCGTGTTTTATTAATAATCGGTCTAATACACGCGGGTAGAAGTACAAAATACCGATAAACAACCCACCAAATTGGAAGAGAACGTAACTATCATTAAATTTCAATAAACACGATCTCAAAGAAGCTCCAGACGTAATTTTTTAAAAAACAAATTTCTTCGAACTTGTTTGGAAACATACCGAAAGATTTTATTATATAAACATGTTTGGCTCGCTTTTTCGCGTATTACGCAACGCACGAAAGTAAATAAAACGCCCATAAGCAATGCAGTAAATAAGAAACGATGGCATCGTTAGGTTTCAATGGACGCATACGCAAAAGCTTGCGAATACAATTTTCTTGAAAAATTCCCCACTAAAAATCTCTATCCGACATTTCCGTTTCGCTCTTTTTCCACGGAACAGCGAAATAAATAAAAAAGCCACAGCTACCAATAGTCCCAGCTATAAAATTATGTATATCACGTTTGGGGACATTTGTCTTTTCCCCTAGAAACCGCAACAGCTGGCACAAGAACCGATTTATCGCGCTGTCCTGCTACATTTTTTGTCAGAAAATTCTAAAAGCACGGAAGAACTAGAAAACATGAGTTGACGTTTTCTCTTGCAGGTTTCTGGCCGACAAGTGAAACAACGGAAAAATGCCTGTGGGAGGACGAGTCGCTGGCAAAGTTGGGATTTACAGCTCCCATTATAATGGTAATGTAAGCAGGGATATTGGATCGTTACGTGTTACTCTCGCGTGATATGTATCTGCGTTTCCGGCGTGCAGGCTTTCACGTTATTTATTAACATTCGTTAATAAACGATAAATGACGATCGTTCGATATTTGCGTACGCGCCACAGTCGGATGATATGATACGGATAATAACGAAACGAGACGTGAAAAACTCTTTGCTCGTCTCGAAGTATATATCGACTTCGATGAACAATAAATTACACGGCAATTCGAAATGTATTTCAACGATACATCGCCCACAACGCACGATCGTTCCGTTTTGTACGTTTTAATTGGTTTCGTCGAGAATATAGGGCGTATATTTTTAATATAGTTCTGAAATGGACTTTCCAATAAGTACATAGCTTGTTTTCTACACCTACATTTTATGTTGTATGTGATCTCGTAGAAATAACAGGTCGGTGCACGTGTCGTGTCATTTTTGGAATGAAGCTTTAACCACACTTGGCTTATTCGGAACGTGATATACAGTGACTCGCCGAATTATTTGAACACTTACGACGGAAAATTTTTTTAAATGTAACGAGATGTATTATAAAATGTATTACAAATTGCTTGACCTTTGCCAATGATGTGTTTGCTCAATTCGTGGTCCAATTTCCATCCAAATATGGATTAACTTTAAGTTCAAACTTCGAAGAAGATGCGATATTTCAGATGAGCCAACTTTGATAACATGCAGATTAAAAATGGAAAGACACTCAACGATTTACGTGCAAATCGAAAATGAGATAAGTCTTTGTATCGGTGAGAGAATGATGTCTAGTTGCAACGTGATTAGAATTCAAGCGTTACATTCTGATAGACGATCTTTATCGTATAAACGTGCACATGTCGAAGTTAAAATAAGTAGATAATAGAGTAGAAATTTTATATTTTGCATAACGCTCTCTTATAGCGTTCTGCTTTTATTATCTTTCGCGTGCATTCTGTAAAATGTAGAAGTCGTTTAATTATTAATTAAAATTCCTGCTGTAACGCTCTGTCGAAGTTTGGATCGTTAAAAATTTCAGGCTGTGCAAGCTTAAAGGTGATATTCCTGAAGGAAATGTCATCTCAATGGTTGAGATCAAATTTTCTTAAATAAGACAATTATTACTTATTACTCATCTTGTATGCGTAACCGGAAGTCGGCACAAAGCCGGAAGACAGACGGAAATAAAAAGACGAATAAAAAGTTATTATTTATTATCTGTAAAACTCGATTTTTATAAAAATGATGTTATTTAATTTAAAAGAAAAAAGTATATCATTTTTTTAATTAAAAATAACTATTATCGTTCTTTGTGATGTATTATTTGTAAACTATTATCTACTTATTTCATGTACCATTTATAAAATTTGTAAAACTTCTTTGACGTGCAATAATTCAATAGCAAACTCGAACGAAATTCACGAAACGGATAAATCTACCAATACGAACGTTCTAACGTCCAATACACGTTCGATACAGAATAAGATAACAATATCTTTGCACTGCAACAAAGATAACTGAAACACCATTGCAACAGTTCGAAATCGAATGTTCAGTACACTAAGACCACAATTTCCATATTGTACAGTCAATATGACGAAAAGTACAATTTCAACAACTTCAACCCGAATGGCCGGTACATCAATCGAAACTTTAACCACAACCCTGATGGCCACCGTAGACGGTCTAGTAGCAAGTAACAAGTATCAAAAAGGATTTGCAAACGCGTTTGTGCATAGAATACGTAATACTAAGTTTAAATGTGGAGTACACTGGTTACAGCCTTCGTAACTTTGATTTAGATATCATCGATGCGGCTCTGTACGTTGTAACAAGCTTCACCATAGCACTCAATAACCCATACACTGTATCAACTCATGCATACAGACAAAAAGTAATTATGCAATTAGTATGCGACAGAATGTCTCTTTGACGGTATAATTACGGCTTTAATTCCTTCAATATAATCTTATAACGGCGTCAAAGTATTGTTATAACATTCGTGTGTTTCTTCCTGATTTTTATGCACATTTCATTCAATCAATTATAGCGTTCAATTGAATTACTCCCTCTATAATTTGATTATTTGTAGAAAACTTTACAAGCAGTGTTCCTTTTAAGTCAAAGTAATATTAGGTTGTCCGAAAAGTTTCTTTCGTTTCATAAGGAAGTAGTAGATGCACAGGATTTTTTGTTTTATATTATTTTATTGAATTATGTTTGATCCATTTTATTCTGTTACTACAAAATGAATCATACATAAATCTATAAAATAATATAAAATGAAAAATGTTATGCACCTATCATTTCACTTATGAAACGAAAGAAACTTTTGGGACGACCTAATACAAGACTTTTGGTTTTAATGGGCCAGTGACCATCGGAATGGGGACTATACTGACCCATACGTGGGAAATTAAGTCGTTTAATAGCAGAACACACGAGCAATAGATCACAAATATTTATATAAATTCATATTTTTACGAATAGAATACGTTCCATCTACTATACTAATTCTATAGATTTCCAGCTCGTTAAATATTCTACAAACATTTTATACATTCTTGTATCTTGAAATCTTCCATAAAGATTTTATACACTTTTAAACCCTTTAAATTCCCCGTGAATATATAGAACAATTATCCAATGTCCGACTTCAAATTGCACGAACACTGAATAATCAACCACCATAAAATTGTTCGATTTCGCTTCTACATATAAATCGTTCGCATAGAGTACACGTTATTTCTTAAATCTGCCTCAGAATTTGCACATTATTTTTTAAACTTACCTTAACACAGCGGTTCTTAATCTTTCGTTTACCACGAACCTCCATCAAATAAACGTATCGTTGTCACGAACACCCCCATGACTCGGTTCAAAAGTTAAATCCTTATGTGCCAAGTGTGTATATCTGAAACATTGATCGACTGCTCATCGACAACCTTTTTCGAGAGAAAAGTTTCATTAGAAATAATCAAGCACGAATGTTAAATATTTTATATATAAATATTTTATGTACAATAATAATAATATAATAATCGGATCTCCTTTGTTCCATACATTCGCAATGTAATAAACATATCCAAGACAAACTACGAGCCTAATAGTTATATTAATCGTATATATAAGCAGACCAACCCACTCGCCCATCAGTTACACTTTTTCTGCAAATCGTTGCCCACGTTTAAAAAACATTCCAAAAACGCTTTACATTCACATCCACTTCCGCATCGTTTAACTTTTGATCGATTGACTCGCGATTAATGTCATACTTTTATTATACGTCGAAATATGTTCGCTAGTGTGGTAATATTTTTCTTAAATAATTATCAAAATATAGTTCAAATATGTGCGCTTATATTGATTATAGCTAAACCAAACGTCGTTACTCGAAATGAATAAATAAATAAATAAATAAATAACTTGCGTGTGCGAGGGTTTCATGGTCTTTCAAAAATGCACAGGCCACGGGTTAAGAACCGCTGTCTTAAAATTTATCGCTATATCATCTCTATACAGGGTGGTTGGTAACTGATGGTACAAGCGGAAAGGGGGTGATTCTAAGCGAAAAAAGAAGTCGAAAATATAGAATAAAAATTTTTTTTTATTTAATTTTTCCATCGAGACAACGATCTACAATGAGATCCATTATAACGTACCGCACGCGTACCGAGCGAAAATTCAAAGTCGATTTTCTGGAAAACAATTCCTCAAACGAAAAATTTTTATTCCATATTTTCGACTTCTTTTTTCGCGTAGAATCACCCCCTTTCCGCTTGTACCACCAGTTACCAACCACCCTGTATATCATTTTCATGCAATAAACGAACTCGTGAAAATTTGAGTAATTTGAGGAATTTTTGAAAAAATTAAACATATATTCTGTACATACACATCCATATGCTGAAATTGTGGAATCCATAGGTTTAGCTTCTGAGAGACTCATACGTGACTCATAAATGAATCAAGAGCTTTAAAAGTGTGAACGTCATCCCACAGTAACGAAACCCTGGTGCAAGGTGTCGATTACAAGATAAATCCAGCATGCTTTCAGGAAAAGGCTACAGTGGTATTAACGAGGAGATCATGTGGATCAGCATCGGGATGGGGATCACGATCGCCGTACTGATCACCATTGCTCTGTGCTACATCGCCCGTGAGAAATGCCGGAAACGACACGAGGGCTACTACGCTTCCTGACGGACGCTGCCGCCGCCCTCGTGGGCCTCTTGGTCCTTCTCACCATCGACACCTGGCGTCTTTTTCAGCCCGACCACGTCGAGAGGTAAACCGAGGGCGTACTATATCACCGTATAACGCCGAGATCTGGTGACTAATACCTTGCTTTCGGCTCGAGCAAGCTGACGTTTCACCATGAACGAGAAATCGAACGACGACTCTCTTATCCCTCGACTTTTTTCATCTTTCCCCTCCCCATTCGTCCCTTTCCTTTCTTTTTTTACTTTTCCTGTATCCTTCGACTAGTCTCATCCCATTTAACAGACACAAGAAAAGAACATAACAAGTCGATCAATGTGCACCTGCGAATCTTCGTGCCACTCAATGGCTAGAAAGAAGTATTTTCGAAAATACGTAGACGATAAGTCCACGTTGTTCTACCAGTAATTTACTTTCAATCGTAACTAAGCAATATTTCATACTTACGGATATGGTATTCTCGAAGAGAAAAAACAAAGGAGGAAATACATCTCCATGATCGCTCAAAATTCTAGCGAACCGCGAATTTTCCAAGAAAATTAGAAGCTTGTCGTAGATTTGATATGGAAATTGAAAACCAAGTAAGAATATAACGTTGAGCTCGTGTAAGGTTAATTAAACAGCGTACTTCGAATTTCGATATCGCGCTGCGTATGAAATCCAAGATATGTAAGTTATCGTATCTTGCTGCTGCGACTTTTCGTTCGGTCCGTCTGTGCGCTAGTTCGTCGCGGAATAAACATCAGATTGCTCCTACCGAATCCTCGAATTTATCGAGTCGAAACTCGACCATGATTTATGGAGCGTGTGGAGTAATCGCTCGAAAGAAGAAGAAATCGGAGGGAAGCTCGCGTAATTCCGTTTGATCGACTGGATAATTAACCGAATTCCTTCCGTTGATGGCGTTGTTACAGGCAAATTTTAAGCACAGATTTCTATGCTTTATTGGAAATTCAAGGCTTTTTGGGTAATTGATTCGACAGAACGGACGTCGAAATTAATTCGACTTTGTTTGCGAGAACAGGTTTTGAAACTGGATCGTAATGAGATTGTTACGAAATCGGTTGCTATGTGATTTGGGGATAATTGACATGCACCGTTGTTCGTGAGTTACTAGGATATTTATGAAACACGAGGAATATTTGCAGCGTTATTTCGTTAAATACGATGGGAATTCGTACGATAAATTCGACATCTCGTAATCAAACCTATTCTGTAAAACGCTATTCACCTGTTAATTTTCTAATTATTCTATTTTATTATATAGAATCGATCAAATTTGTACAATACGTCTGATACCTTATAATCGAATTTACTGTACAAAAATGTGTCTCTCGTATATTAATTTCTCAAGCCAGTTGCTCTTTCATCAAACGTAACGTAACGTATGATTGACGTACGCTCTTCTTCATAGAGATTAGGGTACTTATGGAAAATGAGAAATATCTAAGGAGTTATCAAGGAATTATTTCAACTTTTAAGGACTACCGTTTCATTTAAAGACTGGGACTAAAAAAAAAAATCACGTATATTTAATTATATGTCTGCCACTATTTCAAGTTTAAATTGGATCCATGACTTCACATACGTTTCTGTTCGTAAGTGTTAGGGTATTTATAGAAAATAGAGAATATCTGAAACGTTCTTTCGACATTGTTTAAACCTTTAAGAAACATTGCCGATTAAATTTATGGCTCAACGATATCTTTGCTGTTCCCTTGCTGAATATCTGCAAAATATCTTAAAAGTAGGTTGAATAATTTCATTGCATAAAGTCGTTGTCCAATGTCAAGGGAAATTTCTCAAAATTGCTGTCCAAATCCCGACGTTTTCCAAGAGATTCTATGTAACGAACGTTATTTCTCTTTCTTGCCCTATCCTTTTAATTCCACGTATGAGTCGATTGATCGTGCATTCGAGCTGATTGCATTCCAAGCAATAAAACATTTCCATGTCATTGAAGTGGTAAAGTCAATCGGATAATCGAGAAAGTTAACGACAGTGCCGGTCTAATAAGAAAATGTGTTAAATCGCGCTTAGAACGATGCGATTTGCATTAAAATTGCTGGACAAATGAAACGGCATTTCGTTCGATAGAACGTGTCATTCGTTCGCCATCTACGCACACAGATAAAAGACAATTTCCAGAAAAATAAGCGCACTGAATCGTGAAGCTGAGGTAATCGAGTTTCGTGATTGTACAGCACGAACATCAGACATCTCACATATGTTGAGTCAACATAATCCTAAAAGAAGAAAATTTCGAAAAAAATCTCATCAATTTCATGTCGTACTTCCAAGGAATAACATAAATATCTTTCAGCTAAAAATGGTAGAAGCTGACTTTAGATGTTTCGTGACTTTTGCCACGGTCCTCTCGCCTGATTCAAGTAAATTCTAATATCCGAAATTTGCTCGTATTTTGCGAAATTACAAGCCAGTCGATTATCCTGTCTAGCTCGATGTTAATATCGTAAAATTGACAAGAAGCAATTTATAATCTACAATTTGTAACTGGGAAAAATCCAAGTAGGAAAATAGAAGAAATTGAAGAATAATGAAATTCAGTGGAGTAAACTGTAACGAAACTTCCATTCTCGTTTTGCAATATCCACTACGTTTCAATAGATAATTGTAATAACTCTTCGGGAATGTTATTCTTTTTATATTTACGAGATAAATAAAAATGTCACGAGATATCCAAAAATATAACAATTTCAAAAAATATGAACCACCATTTGACTAGAAAATACATTTGACGCCTACATACAGTGTATTTATGTATAGATTCTTTTTTTTTAAACAAAAGAGCTTCTCGATTATTACGTAAGAGGGCCCAGCATCTTCTTAATTTAACATCGAACGTCGTCGAAGCGATTTTGAAACAGTCGCAAAAAGTTTTTAAACGAATGTTCTCATCTTCTCAAATCATTTCTGGACGTCGTTTCGTCTTCGAGAAACCTCGTCGATTCTATTCAAACCGCGGAAAGGCTGGTCTCTCCATTTCCACGTTTCATCCATTCTCGTGCTTTCACGAAACGACTCAATTTTTCAAGAAAAAAAAAAAAGTCTCGCCTGTCGCCATTCGCTCGGATGGACAGCAACAACTTCCGGTTCAAGGTTAAAAAGTCTCACGGAACTAACCAATTCGTAATAAACTCGCAAATTTTCATCCACCGTTGTCCGCACACGCGTCAATTTTTAGACAAACCCCTTTTTTGGCAAGGAACGCGACAGTCAAATTTACGACTGAGAAAGCTTTGCCAAACGGCGACAGTCGCTGCAGCAACGTTGGTTTCCGGGGCTTTTATTCCGCTACCTTTCAGCTCCGTTGGCCCTGGAAATTTCAGACCTGGAAAATGCTCATTTGCGAACGCGCGAATGTCGATTCGTGGTCAAAGGGAGGATTTGGACCATCGATTCGGCTGATATTTCACGCGTAACTGGTACAGCGTGCGCGATGTATTTGATTTAAATATCACGTGCAGTTGATCGACGAAAATATCCCCACGCTTTTATCCTGTTCGATGTTCGATGACCAAATATTCCTAGTTTCTTAGCTCTTTGATTATTAAAAATTGAAGAGAGTTCTTCGCGTGAAAGTTGCTCGACTTTGTGGAAGAAGCTTAATGGTATAAGAAATTCACTTTATCAACTGTAGTTTACCAGAGTTTTAATATCAGGTAAAACGATAAGAAGCATTTAAGAAGATGGAATAGACTTCACTCTCAATTTCGGTCGCTTGCACGTATAAATAGCGGTCGAGTTCTTTTTTCTTCTTTTACTTTACTATTCTTTCGCACGATATACAATGTGTTTTGTAATTAACGGTACAGTCGCACAAGGATAAATCTTGATGGTGATGAATGAAAAAGTCGATAATGTAGAATGCAACCTCTTCGTTCGAGGTTTCGTTTTCGTAAGCATCGGTTTTACGTAGATTTCCTTCGCGTGTCTTAAATTTAAAGAAACAATAGATCAACTTGAATCCAAATTGAGATATTTTCGGACGATTGACATCGAAATTGACTTTGAACGGAAGTACAAATAAAAAGAAAATTTCTATTAACTCGAGATAACTGAGTGAAACTATTAGATTATTAGAATATCAGATTGGAATTCTAATTGCGACAGCAAACTTCCTACAACATTTCCTACGCTCGGAACATGCATTATGCATACCACGTACCATCTGTCTGCAGAATTTCAGCTAAATCGTTGAATGCATCGTGAAATTCCTTCGTGAGATTTTTTAAAGCTTCGAGAAACACCACGACCGACCGTTCCTTCCTTTAAATTAAAATCTCTACCTGTCGATACGCGATTCTTTTTTTACGCGCGTATGAAACAACGATGATCGATCCGAGATTAAATCAAAAGTTCGAAATAAATTGCTGGCATGTATAATTTTATTGGGCTGCTCGGGAAATTCGTAGCGAATTTTAAAAAGTACTCGAAGATCGTATCTACATTAGCACGAAATTAGCGTTTTATCGCACAGTAAATGCAGCTTTAGCAACGTTTACGCATTATTTCGCTGCTTGGTCCTTGATAGACTGATGCGTTTAATTGATCCAACTAGAAGTAACATTTACCAAAGTAGCTCTCCGATGCGAACCGTGTAACTTCGAAAGAAATATCTTAACGTTACGCGAATATTGTCGAAGATTATTTCTTTGAAATATTTCTTTCGAAGAGACGTCGTTTTCACCGGAAAGTCTTAATTTTGACAAATGTGTAACACTCTTCCGATCTTATTAGATACGTAGATTACGAAATGTAATACACCTACTGCCATAAACGTTAGGAATTTATCGAGCAACCCAGTAGGCTGCGAATTTTTACGCGTTTAGGAAATATGCTTTAAATCAAAGAATACGCGCAGTGCAGAGAACGTGTAAAAATGTAGAAAAACGTCTCAAGTATTCATCCTAGATAGCATTCAACAGATGATATATATTTTTACACACATTTCATTCCTTTAATCGTATTCGTGAAAATATTGATTTGCGTAAGTATCATGAATGATACTCTATGGTTGTTAAACGATGGTAATTAATAATAAAAAAAAAAAAGATAATACAACGTCTATAAACCGTGGCGCTGAAGCTGATTTCAAAATCGCTGATTTCATACGAAGTAATAATAAATTACGAACGTTCGATTAATCCTGCGTGAAATCGAGTATCTTCCGATGTAAGAGGATTAAAACGACGATCGATCATCGGTGTTCGGGTTTCAAAAGCACAGACAAATCGATACTTTCTGCACCGACGTCTAAATGTTTATCGATAGCTAAAAAAAAAAAAAGGAGAAAAAAAGAAAGATGAAGAAGACAGAAGACCGAAGGTATTTTTCAACAAAGTTCGATCGACGAAAAGATTGAAACGATTGAATTTTGGGAACACATAGAAGCGACATCAACGAACGATAATTTCGATTCTAAGGTAGCATCCGCGTCGGTATATGTCGGTATCTGTATTTACCACTCGTTCAAAACGCTTATATTTCTGTCGAGGAAACCTTCAGAAATTTAATTACGTTCGCCTTTTGCTTCGAGATAATTACCTTCGTGATAATTACCGAATTTTCCGCTAAGAAAGGTAACGAAGAAAACTGGACGCACAATCTACTGTCATCCGTTCCTCCGAAACAACGTTCTTACAACTTCTCATACTTACGAACTTGAAAATTAACCTGTTAGGATAGAAATTAACGAATAAGCTAATGCAAGCGTTTGCATTAGCGTACAATAGCGTCTTCGTGAATATCGTTCGTTAGGACGTACAGAATATATAGCATAGACTCATGTACGAGTTCAGCTGTTTCAAGAACACGAGACACGAAAATAACATCGAAAGTAGAACTTTCGAGAAAATCATTTTCTTATTATCGACGTAATTTATTGAGAAAATTTTATACCGCGCGAATCGTAGGATCATAGCGCTGTATATGATTCTACGGTATCCTTTTGTCGAAATTTCCAGCGTTAAATAAATTATTCGATAGCAATTGATGAATCAGACCTTGAAATACTAAAATTGCTGTAGAACCACTGTAGCTCAGCTCGCACGGAAAGCTACGTCGTATCCTGTACATATAGAACGATTTCGATTAGGCGATGAATTGTTATTAGCTGCTATAACAGTAATTGTGGATGTTCTGTAAACATCGTCGATTTCGAATCTCTTGGGTGTGGAATCGAGGAACGGATGAAATTCGGTTAGTAGACAGGAGCATTAAAGAATTAATGGAAAGTAATAATCATTTTGGAAAGTGCACGAGCATGCCTGCACAATTTGAAAACCGAAAAGGTTCCTGCCGTTACTCGGTAATTTAATCCAATAATATCGTTAAAGATTAACGATAGTGATATTAAATATTCATAATAAATGTCAATTCCTTGATCTTCTTCGCGCGTTAAAAATTGTTGGCATTCCAATCCCTCTTAACTCGAAATTTCACTCTGAAACATTCTAAACACACGAAGACGTTACACGTTCGAGAAGATCGATTTATCTGGATATAAGAATAAATCTAACGATAAAAATAAAAAAATACGTACGTCCAACGGTAATTCAAAGAATGAAACCCGCTTGTAAGATACGTCGCTGATTTCAACTAAAGTTATCGAAATATACGAGCAACACGAAGGGTATCTGCATACGTATACGAATAACTATGTTGCGAGTTAAGAAGATAGTCACAGATACGGAGGAAAGCTGCAAAATAAAAAGGATACAAAAATGTCTAACTTCCTACTTTATCGACTTAAAGGAATATAGTTACACGTTTGTTTCTATATCTTCGTAGTCGAAGATGTACGAGTATATGGAAGACTTCCACATCGCAGGAAGTACAGAATTCTACGCAGAATTTTACAAGAGCAAGAATTAAGATACATACGAGCGACTTTTAAATCGCGCGAAGTTACAAATAAACGGGAGGCTACTGAATTGAACAGAACGCAGATACGCCAGAGATTTTCGCGTTAAACAAAATATAAACGCGCGCGTATACTTCCATATAAGAAAACAACGTAGATGGCGAACTCGCATTAAAAAAAGTTGCGATTTAAAAGACCGTAGGTGGACGGTTGGAACAGAATCGTGCAGGCGTGCTGTTGTGCGTGTAAAACGTGTAAATAAACAGGCGAAAGCACATAACGTGGATGCAAAGTAAAAAGTATAGCACCCGTTGGTGCGGTACGATATTGCATTACTAACGAGATATTAGGTGATACACGGGTGTATGCATATATATAATACGTAGCTTGAAAGTCTACTAAATCGTCGTGTTTTACCGCGAACATCTGCAGGGGCATTCATTAATTCCCCCAAGAACGGTTTAATTCGATCTCATTACGAAGCACCGGCTGCAGATTGCGCCTGGAAATAGCGGTTCTTATAATAGAAAATGGCGAGGAATTGCAATTCGGACAATGTGATATTTTAGGATGCAATTGCTACGGTTTTCGCAAATCCTTCTCTATTTGTCATAGAAGCGTAACAATTATTTCTTGTTAACTGTGTTAATAACGTTTTCTTCTCTTCTTTTTTCTGTTACAACGCCGCCGATAATTTTAATGAAACAATTTTTATCGAACTACGGATCGAACTCTAAACTTTTCGGTTTATTTCGAATTTGTCCTAACAGTATCGCGCAATTGCTTTTTAGAATAACACGTTGCTATTAGTTTAACGATATTTGGTTTATCATAAATTATATTCGTTAGATGTTTGTGCATGTTGATGTTTTGTCTCTTTCCCTTTCTGGTAATTATTTATGCGGAAAGTGGATAGTAACAACGATGCGTCGAGAGAAATTAATGAAGGCCTGCTTGTGAAATATTTCTTTAGGAATACTTCAATTAATGTGTTCTGAAATAGAAGTGTCTGGCCTAAACTACCGCCAAGTTACGATGAAACATCGATCGTAACGAACTGACACTTCTTGCCTCCGAAGGTCGTTTTATTTTTCATTCGAAGCGATCATTTACAAAGTATTGGGCGAAACTACTATGATACAGATTGAACATCAATTTTACTATTTCTAAAATAATGAAACAAACTTTTCTATCCTCTGATATCGTTCTCGGTGATAGAACGCATTTCGAACGTTCGTAAGAATGTTTGCAAAATTACACGACTCGTTAACAATTATTTTGACGTATCAGGATGTCTGCAAAATTATACAGACCATCGAATTAACTTGCACGAAAGCATAGAACGCGCGATACTAATTTTGTATAGCATAGTCTCACGAGATATAAAGCAAGAAAAATAAATCTATAAATTCAACTAAACAACAAATTCAAATTAAACGACATTCAAATTTTGCACAGAGAGAAATCAAATGAGGCATCGAAAGGATCTAGTTTAATTTACAAAAATCGGCCGAAAATTTGTTGGAACATCGGCGTTCTAAATTCTTTCGAGGCGTTCAATACTTTGGGAATAATTAGCCTAGAACTATAGCTGCCTACAAGATCTCTTCAAAGCGTGTTCTGAACGCGTTTACAAAAAAGAAAAAAAAAATGAGAGAAGATTAACACTGATCACTTCCTGAAAGAGACTTTTTAACTCCTACCGTCACATCCGTTAAGTGTACAAAGGGTCTCAATGTAACAATTAACACGTACAACGTAAGGATTCTGACCAAAAAACTTTAGAATATACTTCAGAGAACTGAGATTATTATACCAGGGTCTCGATCTGATTGTGTATGGCCTGTAGAAAACGACCGTAGAATAATGAGTACTTATTATTAGATATTATTATTATTATACATTGTTGAAACGTGGATAAAATCTATTGCATAAATAATAGTGAGTGACGAGTGTGGATGACATGGAAACAACGTACAAGCCTCCTGGTTGTTTCAATAATTTCACTCCTTCCGTCTGACAAACGCAATCATCGTGAACATCGTTATTGTTATTGACATATAACTGTTTATAGTTTTGACAAGTTCTCTACCAAACTTCTCTATTATTTTAAATTGCAACATCTACTTGTTGAGTATAACTCGAACACTTTTTTTAAAAATCGTTTCTTTGCTATTGTATATGAGAATTCCTGGATGTTTACTTTGCCTAGAATATTTACAAAATTAACAAAATGCAAATCTCTTCGTCCTGGGTCAGATGAATTCTTCGTTATATATTTATAACATGTCTAGTTATTTTCGTTCTTTTCAATTTTCAATTATTTTCGAGAAATAAATGGTTTCACGAAAAAATACAAAGCGCCGAGTGTACTTTTTATTTTAAATTGATGATAGACGATTCGAACAGTTTTTCATGCTGTATTCATTCAGATATCGCGGAAATCTAACTTTTGTGAATAATATTGTAAATACTGTACGATATGACTTTAAATAAAAAATCTCATATAAAGAAGTCGTATGAGTAACATGATAGAGAACGTGTTAAACAACAAGGACACAATTTTCTTCTTATTGCGAATGCTACTATAGGTTCTATAATTAAACACTGTAATATATATTATGTATTAAATAATTTAACTTTCAACCATTACTATTTTAACACAAAAAGAATAAAACAAATCAAACAAAAAATTGTCAAATGAAAACTATACGCATCGCTCAAAATTTCTCCCTAGATAAGGCGTACTTGTGATAAGAAAGCGTAAAAATTATACTCCTCTCTCTCTCTCTTTCTCTAATAGAGTAGTTAAATATTTTAAGACTTATTAGATATATGTAAATATTTTTTGCGTTCGTGATATTGCGAAAATAATACATATGTAAGCGTATATTTTAACAATAATGAATAAAATATTTCAATTGTTTTAAGTTTGAAAAAAAAATCAACTGGAGGCTTGTACACAATATGGCGGAATTTTGATGTTCCTCGCGCATGCATTTATGCACCGTGAAATTTAGATGTTTTTTATGGTGGATCGCGACATCTCGTCGTAAACGCGACAGATTTTAGAGATTTTATGAATGTTACACGACTTGCTCGTGATAAGGGCTGCTTAGTGGGTAACTTGTATTTCTATTGAAAGTAGATGCTGTTTTGTGTAAGAAAACAGAGAACGAGAGAGATTTCTCAGTAACAAGGCGCGATTCGATATACTAAAATGTCTATTGCAATGACCAACTTGATAGATTGCTCTATGTATTACGATATATTATTTCTTCTGCATTTGTAACAAATAAACAATTAAAGAGATGTCTTGGAACGAGTGTTTTCATTTCTGACCAATTTTCCGACCAATATAACAGAAGGAAATAAAAAATGATATTAGTTATTAGAAAACTTATTTTAAGAAAGATTCATTAATAAACTTACCAAATAAAATCTTCTTGAATATAACAATGTCATCGTGTTCCTTTTGCATTGTTCTCCCTGCATTTGTTGAAACACACATAATGTTCATAACACGTATAAACACAATTTTTCGCTAGAACAATAAGTTTTTCTGTTCGAAAACAATTTTTTGTGAAATATAAAAAAACGCGGTTAGCAAGAAGCTTTTAAATTCAACCACACTGATCCACATATAATGAATCGATAATGATAGGAAACTGTAAGAGTAGGATCATGTAGGATTATGAATGCGCCATCCGCTGGTTAATTAAAAAAATGGCGCCATATATTTAAACATGTTAGATGTTCGCTTCTATTATTTGCTAATAATTATTAAACGATCCAGAAACAATATCTTTAATTAATATAAGAAAAATGAATATAATCTTTTTAATTTAAAGGTAATGATCATGATTCATATTCATAGATACTATTCTTTAGAATGCAATATTAAGTAAACAAAAAAGATATATTTGCTTCTAATAACTTTAAAACAAATATTTTGGCGTAGGAAACGAATGGACCTAAAAGGAGCAATATACAGTGAGAATTCCCATACTTTTATTCTATCAATCTTTCCAACATTTGTACGAGCTGGATTATTGTCAGTGCTATGAAATATAAAAAATGAAAACGCTGTGAAATATATAAATATACATATCGCTTGTATATACGATTGATCACAAATTAGAGAGAAAAACACAAGAATCACAATAATACTATGTAAGTGTACTATAGATCTGTACATTTATTTTTGCATTTCATAATTTTAAGACGATAATTATAATAAGTAATGGTAATCATAGGTATTGATGATATGATTATATCCAAACGACAATTGATAATTTCCTATCTAATATTGTACAACTTTTAATAATTTATGGAAATCAGCACAGTTTCGTAACAATTCATAACGCATATGTTCAGCTATATTGCAGGAACTCTTAATGCAACTGGAAAAGGAGAATGAGCCATCAAATTGATAATCCATCACGTTTATCAAATGTCTTACTTTCTCTCTCTCCTTATACAGTCGCGACACACAAGCCGCGAAATAGAAATAAAATATTAAACAATTTCATATTTACTTGCGCATCGAATATTAATGCTTAGACACTAAATATGTAGAATGCGCAATCAACACGATATTTTATAGTATAATACAAAATCGCTATTCAATGCGCCATTCTTTTATTAAAATTTCAATGAAAAAGAAAAGATAAAAATTTCTATGAAACATAATCGTTCATTTGTTAAGATATACGCATATCAACCATATCTGGTAAGAAGCATTTGAAAAAGATAAGTTGTTAATGTTATTGCAGACTAATCTCCTGTATAACGTCGGATATTAATAGGAAGACCACTAATTGCAAATCGCGAATGGAACTCGTGCAAATTAACATAACTTGGAGCTAAATAGATATTTGAATGATAGATCCTATATAACGCCTATGAAATTGAAATACCAAAGAAATCCTTTAACCGTTCATGCTTCTCAAAGAATTGACACATTACAGCAAATAGGAAGACTACAAAAAATTACTAGAACAATTTCCCTTTTGTGAACACAGTTTTTCTTCATTTTTTTTTTTTATAAGCTCACATACATTACATCCTCATTTCCTCGTTCATATGTGCATACAATAATAAACATGCATACATATCAACACATGCGCACACATAATGTATCCCGATAGATAAAGAAGAAAGAAAAGAAAGTTTTTTGTGATGCTTTGATGTAATAATAACCCAAAACAATGGCATTATCTGCAAGTATTGTACAGTATTAGACGAAGAATAATTCTACGTGAAAATCCTAAACAGAAGATCAATTTATGTTGGCGTAAAATTAGAGATATTTAAACACCTACCATACATCACGCTTTAATATCAAGAATAAGTAAGAGCAGACAACTCGTCACTTGATTTTTTTGTATATATACATATCTTAATGCATAAAACAAAGTAATTATTAGCAAAGTAACTTTATAGCGACAAATTAAACTCGACGATTTCAAATAATACTTCAAATAAGTACATCGTACGAGTTATGAACTTATAACATTAATATGCTAGTCGATCAGCGATTGATCTTTCACGAAGTTCAAGAATTGTTACAAGGAATGAGTATATTATTAAGATGGAACTAAATGTAGAAGGAAGAAAAATAATTTCCTCCGCGGAATAATCACCTCCACCATTTGTTTATTCTCACTCATACCTTGCATCACGTAAGACAACGGTTATGTTACAAGACGCTCTTTATATACTTACACCATTGAAGATCAAAGTCATTTCTCGTCTCGAACGAAACTCTAAATTGACTAATAAAATATTCTTAAGCAGACAAAAATTCTTTATATATTAGTTCTTTTTTATATACGTTTGACGATGTGTTGTAAGTTGACTTTCGTAGTATTAAAAAGTCGACACCTTTTTCAGTAAAGAAAACAGAGAAAATACGTTTCCAAATCTGAAGTTCTTAATTAACATTCGGTCACGTTTCGTAAAATTCCAACGAAGAGTATCGAAATTTTGCCACATCGGAAACCTTGAATATCGACATCACTTCACTATTATATTTCTTGCAAATTTCTTCTCATCACGAGGCATACATCCTATTGATTTCGTGTTGATAACGTTCTTGTACTGCTTTCCTTTTAAGCTTGAATGCAGCTGTTACCAGTCCCATATCAGGTGACCACTGTTCTGCACACAGTTTCACAGCACCAGGTATTTCAAACCTCTGGAGATTGCCTGTATTAAAAATAAAGATTATTTAAATATCATTAAAAAGGTTTGAAAATTGGTACTTAGACAAACAATTATTTTTCAAATATCTACATTTTTTGGCTTGTTCAACCAGCTCCTGTAACACTGCTTTTTCAATATCAGGATTATCGCACAGTTCCTCTAAATTTTTTCCTGTAATACCTAAGTCATTGGCAATCTGTTCTAAATAGTATTGGTTAGGTACTACTAGTGCCACTGTATAAGATTTATGTGAATCTCCATAAACACAAATATTCTCCACAACAGGACAGGTTTTCAGTTCTGCTTCAACTTTACCCAAAGATACGTATTCACCAAGTTGCAATTTAACTAGATCCTTCTTTCGATCTGTAAAAATGTATATTGACCAAATAAAAAAAGTGCTGAAATATTTTTTCCAAGAAGGCTATAACATGGAGATTAAAACTTAATATAACCTATAATTTTTATGCAACCATCTTCATGAATTTCTCCAATATCGCCGGTTCTGAACCATTGTTTCCCATCTTCATAAAAAAAGTCTTCTTTCGTTTTGTCTGGTAATTTGTAATACCCAGCCGAAACATTTGCACCACCAATTAATATTTCTCCTCTAGGATATGGAGTATCTGTAACTCTGTAACCAGCTTCCTCCCAATTTTCTAGTCGAATGTCACAAATAGTGGTTGGTCCTCCTACTCTTCCTGTACTCCTATCATGCTCTTAAAAATGAGAAATCGTATAATCTAATTATCAAACAAAACATCGTTTAATAAGAAATGAAAAGAAAAAGAAATACATACTGTCCATAACCGTAGCACAAGAAGTTGTTTCTGTAAGGCCATATCCTTGAGTCAATGTGGCACAGAGACACATTTTGACTTGAGTTTGGGTATCTGGAGTCAAAGGAGCACCACCGCAAAGTATAAGTCTAACCTTTCCACCAAGAACCTGTCTTGCAGCTCCAAAAACATATTTATTGCAGGCAGGTGTATCGTAACCACGCTTATACCATTTCAATTTGTATTCATAGGCAAATCTGAAAATGGTCCGACTCAGAGGCCCCGATTTCTTCACCTTTTCATTGATACCTTTACAGATACGATCCAAAATAAGCTATAAAAGATACAGAAGACCAAAATTATTATATACTAACGTCACAGTATGATATAATACAATTATTGAACCTTACTGGCACGGAAGTTACACAAGTTGGTCGTAGAACCGACGCGTCCCCTTTGGATCCTCTTTGAATCTTACTACTCGAATCGATCATAGTAAGAGGCGAACTATAGCCGATAGGCACACCGCTTAAAAGGCACACACTCTCAGCAAGAAGTTCAAATACATGAGCCAAAGGTAAGAATGCAAGAAACACATCATCCGATTTAATTTCAACGACATCACAGAATGACTTCATCACAGAAATCACATTTGTATGCGACAAGAGCACACCTTTAGGTACTCCGGTCGACCCAGATGTATACATTATGATTGCAGTATCAGAGCTTTTTGGTGATGATAATGATGCTGCAGAACTGTTACCTGTCTGGAGTATATCAGAAAAAGGTAACAGCCTAACATCAGCCTAAAATGTACCAAAATGGTATACAAATTAGTGAAGATTTCTATATAATGTTTTTTATAGTTAAATGCTCTAATTTTAATTCTACAGTACCATAAATACTACATAGAACACCTGCTGAGAAATTTAATATAAATTGAATACTGTTCATTACATTTATTTTTTAATTATTTTACTATAAATCTATTATTTTTAGATTTAGACACATAATACGTATAATATCCAAAGATACATAAAAGAACCAAAGCATACTTTTTATAATATACTCTTTATAATATTTAGTGAATGAAACATATCTCTGCTACAGTTTAATTTCTTCAATTATTTCTCTGTAATTAATTATATTCACAAAAATATGAATTTACATGAATATCCATAATTTACTTATAATGTAAAATAATATACAAGGTAAAATTTGGTATAGTTCTTCAATAAATATAACCAGTAAGTGTCCTAATATTTATGGCCGGTAATCTGGATCAAGGTACTCACCTTGTAACCCTTTGTATCAGTAGGTACCAGTTGATCTTCCATATAAATAATTGTTTTAACATTAGGTAACACATTAAGGAGCCGTTTGAATTTTGGTAACAGGTTATGACTAGTAATCACGGTATTGACTTCCGTTTCGTTGATTCCATGAGCAATAGCTTCCTCGCCTAACGTCGCATAAATAGTAACTACAGTCATGTTCTGTTTAAAACAACCATAGGCGGCTATCATCCATTCCTCCCTAGTCTCAGCAAAGATCACGATGTTCTTATGCATCGTAAGATTATATTCTTTTAAGCCTCGACCAAAGGATGTTGTCAGCCTGTCCATATCATTATAGTTTTTCCATTTGTACTCTCCCATTTTATACTGTAACAGAATAATTAGTAATCAGTTTTTTCTCATGTAAATTGTAATTAAGTTGAATTGTAATTAGTGTAATTGTAATTGTATTAAGTTGAATTCATCCATATTATTCATTCATATGCACGTAATATATAGCCTGTATCACAAACTCTGCCCACCTGAGATACCGTCGTTGCTTTAAATAATACGCGAAAATATTATTAACGAAAGCTGTAGAATTCAAAGTATTACATAACACGGTAACAATGGTTTCTCGACAGGTGGATGCATAGAGGAGATATAGAGATTAACTTTGTTTTTTTTAAACAGAACGTCCTATTTTTTATGGTTGATTGCGACAGAATAGCTAATTCTGAGTATAAAAGTACTAACACATATTTATCCTGAAACTTACCGTTTCTGAGATATTTGACTTTGTTCATCTTAGTATTTTATGTTACGAAACATGTTGAAAGATACGCGTAGCACTTCGAATGTAAACAAAGATGTCAAAAGCATATTACTGATGATGTCAACTGTTATTTTGACCCTACTACTTGTTTACATTCGAAGTACTACGCACATATTACGCACACTATGACACACTGTACATTGGCTAAGGAACCTCTAAGTATTCTTTTCTTCTTCGATTCTGTTCTTTTAATCAAATCATATGTATTATGATTTTAATTACAACAAAACAATCGCTTCTTACTCTACCTTTTTGAATATTCTACCATTGGATTGAACCTCGTCCTCCTCCGCAAGTATCTCTCTCGTACCAACGCATCTTTTTTCGCCGTGCTTTTTAGTGATCCATCCCATCACCTTCTCGAGCGTATCGATGTTTTCACGTTCAAGGGTAATGTGCATCTCCCTCGGCGGATCAACACTCCTATACGTAATACTTTGTTCATCCTTTGTAATGGGCCGAGCCTTGATCCTTCGTGAAGCCTTCCTTTTCTCCCAAGGTCGTTGGAGCACGAGGTATACCGGGAACGTCAGCAGATCGTACAGGTACGAAATCGCCTTGATCGCGTTGACTGCGCTGATAACCCAAAAGCTTTCCATCTCCCTACACAGGAAAACGCAATGTTACGAAATATGCATCTCGTTCTTCTTGTATGTTAGTGCCTTACGAAATCATTTACTAATTAAAAGCTTATTGTATAAGCAGCGTTCTTTTAAAAAAAGCTTCGTTATCAACGCAGACCGATAATCTAAAGAAATTTTTGTTTCGCGACTAATGTCAAATTGTTCCTGTTATTTTAAATCTGAAATAATAACGATCTATTATTGTTTGTGTAATAATGATTTCGGATGTTAGTATGATAAGATGCATGGAATAAAGAACGATTCGCAAAGTGCAGGTTTGGTATTATATGATATTAATGCAACTATCGCTATGTACAGGGATTTTCATTAGGGACGTAAAAGAGTTTATGATAATTTAGAAATGATTTTGAATTCAAAATATCAGTATAAGTACGTCTAAAGACATTTAAAGATTATCGTACCAATTTTAATTAATGAAATTTCCTGTATAGAGAAATGTCATTATCAAGGCTACAGAACACTGCATTATCTGCATTGCAGGGAATGGAGTCAGTGTCAATATTAGTACTAAAGAGCATACCATTAATATCTGGATATGTATAACACGTCATTATTCGATATCAGCACCAGTCATATACCAATGAAAGTAGTAATATATTACTATAGCAATTCTATGTAATATACTACGCAGAAGTAATTGCATTACAAATTAAATATCGTAAAGGCTTCCCAGAAAAATATTAACATGCCTAATATTCTACACATTATTTAAAAAAAGAGATACAGTACGACGAGTCATAAAAATGTACATATATATATCTAATCTGAAACAGTTCCGTATCAAGCTCATAATTTTAGCAAAAACTCATTCTTCGCATTCATACATCAAGCTTAACGTTTTTTTCAAGGCTAAATCATTCATACGCATTACATTTAAAAAGAAAAACAAGAACAAGTAGCTTTGAACCAAAGCATAACAAACAAAATTAGGGATTATTCAGATATCCGATTAATTATTTAACCGACAGCTGATAAAATGATAAATTGAAAACGAAATAACGCACCGTTTCTAACTCTCGAACTTTAGACTAATTATCTAACCAATGTTTACTTTACCAGTCGAAGATTCATGGCTCCGATACGATCGCCGATCTAACAAACACCCCGATGAATCTCCCCAATGTGAATAGATCGAGCTACTTCATTCTTCCCTCTTAACTTGTTTTTAACAATAATCAAAGAACGCGGAGAACTGTCTGTTTTTATCTTTTTTTTAATCCCTCCTGTTTTTTTGTTAAGCGTATATATTAATTCTTTGATAACCTTGCAAACGATCAAACGACCTTAAAACATAGATAAAAACAGAGTCTGCCGGTCCCAAAACATGCATCGTATAAAAATAGTACGCGTAGTTGCGCGATCGCGTGATGTTGAAAATTAAAAGAAAAACTTAACGGCGCCGTGTAATAAAGGTGTGTTTTGATGGGTTTGTTTTCAATCACTGAATGAATAGCAGAAAGGGAATAAACGAAAAGGAGTATAAAAATAAGAAAAGAATTTGGTAAAGGAAACAGTAGTTATTCATATAAAATCATAAATGTTATAAGAAAGGTATACAAAAAAGAAAGGTATACAGCAAAAATGTAGAAAGACAAGAATCGTAAAATACAAATATTTCTTGAAGCTTTGTATAGTTTATTTTGCTCTAAAAGTGTTACATTACCGGCTGCTACAAATATAGATTTGGTAGCGACGTTCCTGAGATACCTGGAATTGCTTGAATATACATACGTGCATAAAAAGTTGTGGTCACGGTATTGAGGCTATAGTGAAGTACACGTATATACGTGGCATGATATGAAACACGTGTCAAGCTATTAAAGATAAAAAAATAATCCATTTTCTTAATATATATGTACAATGCACACGGCTATGTAAATACAAGTTACACGTTCTGGACAAGGAATACATGCCTACTGAATTGAAATTATATATTATATATATTATATATTGAATTGAAATTCGAATTCGTTTATCACACGAGTGAATGTGTATTTATATACACGTGAAATAGAAGCTTAAAATGCAAATCTAGATTTAACAACTTGAGAACAGATGTGTAAATTGATACAAACTTGTCAACTTATGTATTAACAAGATTACAGTCAAAGTGAACATAATCAATTGTACTAAAGGTGTCCATTTCTTGTGTATGTAAATACGTATTAGCAAGATTACAGTCAAAGTGAACATAATCAATTGTACTAAAGGTGTCCATTTCTTGTGTATGTAAATACACGTGTACACATGTGGTAAATAAATCTGAATTTCAACCTGTTGAACTTTCAAGAAATTTCCATTTTTTCTTATTACGTACTTCCCTTTTATCTCCGTGTATCAGGAAGACAAAACACTGTGACGATGTTGGTAACTGCATTTTCGCCATTTTTATCTTATGACTGCATTATTATACGTGTTTCACCACTTAGAGTATTTCGTTTAAACGATTATTCAAATGAAAAAAGAAGAAACATTGTGCGTTCTTCGTTGACAAGACGAAGAAGGAAAAGGGAAGAAGTTGTAGCTTGAAATTGCAACAGCATACACATTCATATCACAGTACTACAAAAAAATTAAAGCACCTAAAATCATTCAATCGTTGCTCATAACGTTTCGTACCGCCTCAAAACGATAGAATGCGCCACGCGACACCCTATGTGTACCAATAGACACAAATACAATTAAAGACATGGCGTGACTACAGTCTGGCGACAACGTACTTCTACACGTCCAACGTGCATGTGATTCGAATATCTTCACGGACTTTGAACGTCGTTAGCTCGTGCCAGATGCGGCTACCAACTACTCGCATTGTCTTTTCATTATTTGAGATTCCAAACGAAGGGCAATTCACTTTTCATGCAACCTACTACTATTTAGCTGCAAAGATACAGTGGGAACACGATACACGAAAACACGTTAAAGATCAAGGCCGGTTACGCATAGTCTCCGAATTCAATACAAATAATGGAATGACTAAACGAGAATAATTACATGGTTCGCTTGCTGAGATAAACCGCACGCATTTGCAATCGTTCATGTTTCCTCGTTAAAATGAATTAATTGTAATAATGTCCGATAATTGATTTCTACGTGTTAATAATCTATTGTAAATGAAATTTAAATATAGATTCCAACAATTAATATATATACATATATCATAGCGGTTCATGCGGCTGTGAATAAACAATTAAAAAATAGCAGATTCGATTGTTAAAAATTAGTATGTATCATTCTTTCTGCGTGTCTATACAAAGAATATATTTTATTACTTCGAAATGAAGAAATTAAGAAATAATAGAAGAGAGCCGGGAATAGAGATAGCGCGAAGGAACAATAACATGTAACAAATAAGACTATTATTCAAATACGAATTATGTATGAGATGTAGTTATGCAATGAAAAATACATACCTGTTTCCATTAATGATATGTACTCATTTGTGAACTTCTTATTTACTTTACGACATTAACAATACTTTACGATATTAACAAATTTACTTACCATTAACTGTAATCTAAAAAAACGGCGACGCTATAAATCTTTCAGTTGATTGATAAATGCACGTAAAATTATAATTGCAAACGTTTGAATAAAATATAACACTTCATTTTTTTCTATACATTATTTTCTATACATGGTATTCCAGCCAGCATAGGAGAGAAAGAAACAACTTGTTGCAATGTTTCGTAGAAAAATAGAAAAATCGATAGTTATCGTAAGTTGATAATCATAAAATGCAATTTGATTATGAATCAGCACGTGGACAAATCAAGGGTCCTCGTTCTGTAAGTAATTTGTAACACGAAATCTAAATTACTGTAGAAAGAAACTTATCATTTTTTTATATGATAAAGATTTATCAGCTTGACAAATTACAAGGAAACATAAATCATATAATAACAAAGACTGGATGAATGTACAATTATGTAACAACTTCTTTAAGATATAGATTGTGACTTAATAGATAAATGCAATACAAGAGATTGTGAAATTACACGTTGCATTCAGTCTCAAGCAAAAGAACGTTAACAATTGCTATTTGGAAACTTGGAATAGGGACCAATTTCTTAGAAAGATAGAAGTAATCATCAAAATTTTTCTGTACTGATTAGTCATTGAAGGAAGAGGCTAGTAAAGTAAAATAGTATAGTTCACAATCAAATATTCCTGAATTATAGATAAGAATACAGAAGGAATAATTCGGAATCGTTATCCGTAATTTAATAACAAACAAATTACGCAGATAAAAACACATTGATACAGATAGAATTGAAGTGCCTCTTACATTTTATTCGCTTCATTACAATTTATAATTATCATTCGATTGTTTACCAATCCACTGAAAAGTTCTCGTTTTTTGTAACATCAGCAATGTGCAGCGTATTATATACTTTTACCCCTCATTATACTGACACAAACATGCTGATAAATATCATCGAATTGACATAAATAGGAGATAGAAAGAAGCAAAACTTTACGACACTGAACTAACTTACTAACACTAGATTAATATTTTACATCACACTACATCAGATCTATTCCAATTCTATACCATAATGTTCTTCGAAAGAGCGTGATTGTAAATCTGCAGGCAAAATACACGTACATGCGTAGTTAAAAATATTCGTAATAGCATAAAAAAAAAGAGCGTGGTGATTTTGTCTTTTTCTTTTCTATAATTATTGCGACTCACGGTTTTTCGTCCACGATCATGATGGATCACTATCTGGTCGCCTTTATACCCAATAGATAGATATCAGTACCTCCTGTACTTTAATGGAAGTTGATTTGATGCGGATTAATGACACTGCAATAAAAACCGTTGGCACAAATGATGTGGTTAATGATATTTTAGGATGCACATGTCCTACTACTGTACCCGAGCATCATCAAAATCGTTCTCGACATAAATACCGATTCTCCTTGTTTTAAGTCAACAGGACTATTTTCTGTACTTATCGAGTGATATGCGCTTATAAATAGAGCAACGGAGCCGTAACAAGGCAGATGAACTATGCACTTGAAACCGAACGCTGATAATAATTCTTATCAGCATAACGCCGAACGATCGTAATTTATTATTTAATTAAATTGTATCGAAATGTAGACTGCTTATACTCTTGAATTAAAGAAACATCGAGGTCAGATAATTACAATAATTGAATATAAATAGAATGTACATACACATCCTCCTCCTCCTATACAGCCGATGTAACTTTCATGGAAGCAAAAAGATACGGTATCTAGCACAAACAACAACAGCTATTCATAGTAATTGATAATGGAAAATTACATCAATTCCATTTCTCCAATTTTCTCTTAATGTTGAACAATGCCTATTGAAAGAACGGAGGTTGTTTTGCATTTTTTTAAAATGCCTATTGTGTCTATAGTTTCCAATACTTCTCGACTGTAGGTTGAACTTTTCTTTGGTTTCTAGAAGTCTCGCAAGTAAGAATCTGTTTTTGCGAATACTAATTTAATAATATATTCAGTTATAAAATCGAGTATAAAATTAAATTATGAAAATGAAATTATACTATACATTGAAAAATAAATGGCAAATGGAAACTAAAGAATATAACGAAAGAATTTGTTTATTTTAAATACTCGATGCACTTGCATTATGGATACCCTATATTGGCTATGAAAGACTATTAAGATGACATTGAATTCACTTGAAGTCTTACACAGTCTGTTAACTGTGGAGCAAGTAATTTGGTTAAGTGCACTTTACTATACACGTACTGCCACGCGCCGATTTATAACGAAAATGTATGTCACAAAAATTGAAACATTATCAACGTTGACGTGTCAAATTGAGAAGCCTCACGAAATTAAAGTAACTCCTATCGAAATAGCAATGGCTCATTTAATATAGTCTGAGGGACTATGTCCTATAACGTTTGATTTTTATACTTGATATTAAAGATTATAGATTGCCCACTCTTCTCTCTATTTTTGTTACGTAATCAATGTAAATCTATGAATATTTTTTATGACTACGATAGAATATATTAACCTTTTCATTCAATAACATAATTATCATTCTTTAATATTCCTTTTTAACACAACATAAAGTGTACATAATATATTTAACATAAAATATAAACATAAAATAAATTGACTTAGATAAACAGAATTCACTTGCTTTTTAATACGTAAGAGGATGACTTGAAAAAAGTGGTGTTGAGATAATCAGTATAACAACGATGCTAAAGGACAAACTACAGATAAGTCAGAAAGACTTTTGAAAATAGACAATGGGGTCACTGAGCGACCAAGCTGCCGCGTCATATATGTATATGTACACGTATGTATATGTATTTAAGTAACCCAACTTCAACCTTGACCAATACTGTAGAGTATGAGCTAGATATTCAATCATTTCAGTAATTCAGATTTTTCTCCTACGTATCTTCACTCGCAACGAAGAATTCCTTTTTATCGACTTATATAAGTAAAAATTGTTGTACACACTTTAAGACATTCTTATGGAACAGTATAATATTTAATCAGATCTCATCTGTGTATGTTGAACAATTAATTTGATGATTATTTTAAAACACTAATTTCTAATAGGATAAGTCACTCAAACAACAATTAATGCCAATTATGTCAATAGATCGATAGATTTAAGTCGTAATAAATTAGATCTCGACGATAATTCTAGTAATGGCTATTGACCAAGGGGTATTAGTAACTGATTACTGTTAAAATGCAATAATACTATATTATATAGCTACATTATATACATTATATACTATAGCTAATACTAATATTAGAAACTATGTAATACCATAATGTATGCTATTAAAATGCAATGAAAATACAATTAAAATAAAATAGAAATTCATTACTCATATGCCTTGTGTAATATAAACGTATTTTAATTGTTTTAAAACAATCAAACGATCAATCTTTGAATATTCTTGTTATCGTTTACTAAATGCAAACTTATTGTTTCCTGCTTTTACAACAATTGCTATTTACAAGTCAATCTTCATCAATTAAATTATTAATATATTTTTTTGTAATATTTAAAAATAAGAAGACATTACTATGCAATTAGAAGAATTAATTTCGCATCATTTTTTCATTCTTAAGCATATTCTCAATGCCAATTATATTCCATACATTAGTAGCTATATTATTATTATCATCATCGAAGATTAAGTTATATAGAAACGTTAATGTAGCCTTGAAAACGGGTTTATCTTAAAAAAAGGGGCTTTAATATCGTGGACTCAACATAATACTGTAATCTTCTACTAAAAACTTGAAGCCTGGATTAAACCGTTCTATAATGAATTTTCTTAGAAAGCGATAAGTATAACGTATTAATAATACATAAAATTGGCTAAAAACAATGCATATAAATATATCACTGTATAGTGTATATAAATTTGCATTGATTTGCGAAAATGCAAGAAATATTTTATAATATTTAAAAGCAGTATTACACATGTCAAAGAATCGAAAGGATATGCATAACTTCATAACATAATAATTTCTTTGAATTTCCATTCATGGCCAAGATATTTGAAAAAGGGAAACAAATCCAATAATGAAAATTAATGAGAATAGATGCAAGTGAAACATTTACGTAACGTTGTTCCGTAATAGCTGTCAACCTTCAGTAATGATTTAATACGTAATATATAACAGAAAATTGAACCAAAAATTAATGAAAACCTACTAAGGAATATTCTAAATAAACCATTTATCTTAACTTAATACAGCACACGGGCTATTCGAAAAATCTATGTTTACCGTTTCAACTCTCGAAATTGAATTGCGAAAGTTACTGCTAACACCTCCTAAAAATTCAAAGTGATGTAATATTTCCTCTTGCAATAGTAAATATTCTTCCAAATTACACACAGATGAAGTCTCTGTTTCACAGAGCCACCTATCCTAACTTTACGCTAAACAATATTCTAGTAAGACTAATAGCACGTACAACTAGTTTTGATTCGAAATTAAAGCCAAACGAAGGCATACACGATAGCTGGATTTCGACTGTAATTAAAACTTCTCACATAAATTTTAATGCTCCAATTCTCTCTCTCTCTCTCTCTCTCTCTCTCTCTCCCTCTCCCTTCCACTTTCTCTCTAACAGTCTCTGCATCGAAAAATCTTGCTCCTCGTTAAAAGTACGTAACATAACAGAAAATTGATTTGTAAAATGGAACTAGAGCTAGAAGCAGATATAGCGTTGTTCCAACTTGCCAATTACAATTTTACCAGGAAAGATAAAATCACGCGTCCACGAATCATGCACGTGAAGATTCAAATTGGATCGTTCCTATTGGTCAGCTTCCTGTCTGGGAAGCGTTCGTATATGTCCCTTGATCGCTTACGAGGCACAAATCGGCTCGATCGTTCGAAGCTCTAATGGCTGGCATCCTCTAATATTAGGTCAAATTATGTAAACGAGCAAGAAACGGATTTCTATAGAGCGCCATGTTCAGTTAATTTATTAACGAAACACGGGAACTGTCAACATACAATGTTTCAACATGCTTTCAACCGAAATTATTTTATTAATGACTTGGACTTAGGAACTAAACGCAATACTATAGTTCAATACGTGATACCGTCGTCAATAACATTTAAGAAGGTAATAGGTTTTATATTATTACATTGAATTGTGTGTGACGTTCATTTTGTAGTAATAGAACAAAATGGAACATACATAATTTAAGAAAATAATATAAGACAAAAAATGTTGTTCATCTATTATTCCCTTATGAAACGAAACGAGCTTTTGGGACAATCTAATATAAGGTCATTCTGAAAGGAAATACCAAACGATTCGATAAATTATTTCTGATTGTATACGGATCAGTTTCATGTATATAGTTTCATAACAATTGCAGAGGAAAAAACACGAACGAGCCGATTCGAACACAATGAGATGTAATGATAAGGATATTAGTAGAACTTTGTATACATTTTTTGTTTCCACTTGGCATCGTTATAGCAGTATGTTTCGATCCTTTATTCCACTGGATATTGACAGGCTTCTGAATCGTTTATGCCAAGGCCTGACCACTGAACTATGTATCGTATTACAAAGATACAACCACGGATCACGACTTTTGAATGTGTATTTAAGATAAACGTGGACATATGTACGTGACATGTGGTTGGTAACTGGTGGTACCAACTGGTGGTAGAAGTCGAAAATATGGAATAAAAATTTTTCGTTTGGGGCTTTGTTTTCGAGAAAATCGACTTTGAATTTTTGCTCGGTACGCGTGCACTTTATCACGTCTCGTTATAATCTCACTGTAGATCGTTGTCTCGATGGAAAAATTAAAAAAAAAATTTTATTCTATATTTTCGACTTCTTTTTTCGCGTAGAATCACCCCCTTTCCGCTTGTACCACCAGTTACCAACCATCCTGTATATTGAGGAATTGAAGATCCGCGTTCTCACGGTTATTGAACTCAACACGCTGGAAAATATTTTTTTTTATCATATATTATATGTAAAAAATATTATCACCTGTAAAGGGACGCGTTTATTGTTAGAAATTGTACAGACATTTTAGTCTTCTTACATCGAAACAGAAAATTAATTTCATTGAATAATAAAACCTTATTGACCGCCTATTCCAAAATTGAGTGTTATTGTAAGTTTAATTGCTCAGAATGATCTTGATAAAATATTAATTAATATACCACTTTTTTTTTTCCAAATCGCTTAATATCTCGTAAATCTCTCGAATATCTAGTAAACAACATTGCTATAGTCGAAACATTTGTATTTACATTACTGGTTTGAACAGGTTCAAGATTTCCTTATCTCCGAGAGTTACGAAGTTGTTTAGAAATGGAACTTTACATTTGACTGCTCAATATTAAAAAATTCGTCGTTTTCTTTCCCTACTTTTTCACTATTTTCAATTTCGATGCGAACTACACGCCGCGTAACAAAATCCATGAATGGAATTACAGAAGAAAATGGAAAACTACAATCGTCGCTTAATTATGCATAATAACCTGAAATTATTATAGACACAAGCTACTTACGACTGTGCAGCTTGTTTTTTGTTAAGGTTTTATCTCGTAATAGAGAGAGAGAGAGGAAACACGTGGATGAATGTATAATAGAAAATATATTTAAGCAAGTTGAAGTATAAGTACAATGTGTATGCTAATCCACATCCGCACGCTGGCAACGTTGCTTTATGAAAGAGCTTCGAAGCCATGGGTCTATGGTTATTTCTACAAATACACCTGTCTGTACCCCGCTACATCATCCGTGCAAGACATGTTCCTAGAAAACTATGAGGCTGAGAGGCCCTTCAAAATGATTTAATGCTAAACAATAGTCAATGGCTTTGGGAACTAAGAAAACTAAACTTTAGAAAAGATGTGGAGTTTTCCTTGAAGTGAGACCCACTTCAACATTTTCAAATAAACGTAGATAAACAGAGAAGCCGCATATTATATGTATGTCGTTAATATATAAGAGATAATTCAATTAATTCCATACAACGAATTAAGATAAGTGTAATTTTATTCTCGGCGGAAAACTTTTTTTCCAAGTTTATAAAACCTTCAACAAAACATAAACTGATAAAAACTGCGAAAGCTATTTTAATTAATATAATGTTAATAATCTATCGTTTTTATTTGTGGATTAATGATATTTGTTATTCATGAACTGGTAATTCTTCTTTAGATACCTTCTGTACATATAAAAAGTGGACAAAATGACTACAGAATAAGCCACTTTATCATGTTCATTTCCATCTTACGCGAACCTTCAGTTTTCTGATACCGCTATCTTCGAAGATATCTACAACAAATTGTATATACGTACGTCGAATATTACGGGCTGCGGGTAAAGCCAGTTTCTCTCATGATAATAAAACCCCTTTCCAACGAAGCACGTATAAATTTCGTCAACTAGATATTTGAATAAATAAAGGTTCGAACTTATCAGACAGCGAAGAAGAAATGATTAGAATTATCAAGCTTCATATCATAAAGGGTACAATAGGAATGAACTGATGTCTGGCGCAACATAAATCAGTTACAAAACTGTCAAATCTGATATATTGTAGGAAAGATAACAGAAGTTTTCGACGTCGAATTTTATATTAATTGAATCTAATCATCAATTAAGAAAGAAAAAAGATGCAAAATGTAATACGATAAATATTATAACTACACAAAATCCCATCTATATAAAAAGCTAGATTTAACAGAAACTAAAAAACGATTGTCCTACGATTTACGAGAATCAAATTTATCGATACACTCGCGATATGTAGTATGCGTGGAAGAAGCGTTAGAACAAATGAACCATAATGCGAAGCCCCGAGATAAAGAGTCTCACGACATTGAACGTCACGTCGAACCCTGCATTACTCATGTTATGCTTAAGTTATGCCAAGGTGAATACGGGGTTACCCTATATCTATCACACATTCACATGTTATATTTATTATGGCACGCTATTGAAAGTATTTGATGATAGGTAAGCATTACTTTAAAGTCACGCAGTTATATAAAGAAAAAAAAAAGGAATGAAAAAACGTAGTTATGTATGTAACACATGATGTATAATAATTGATGCAATGGCAATACACGGTTGATAAGTTTAATTACAAGTACCTGTAATTGGACGTGGACGAAACGTATAATAGCCTGATGTATATCATAATTAATACATATTAGCGTTACAAATTATGAGGAAACAGTTATTGAATAATGCATACATAAGGTGCGGCGATCGATACTTTCGGAATGATAGATAAATCATGTATGCGGGCAGAGCGGGACAGGGTGAGAACTTCTCATTCTTGTAGGGTCCCGAAGGATGGCCTTGCGCCGCCTTAGGTGGTCATAAAGGTCGTCACGCCGAGGAGGTTCTGGGTCCTCCTCGGACTTACACGACGGCCCAGGGGATAGCGTTGAGAGGGGTGGTCCCTGTCACTGCCCAAACCTGACCTGAGGAATGGGTCCCTCAAAATGGGAGAGGACGCGGGAGTGCTCCGGCAGCAATTCGAAAAAGGTCCCGGAGCATTTCTGTCAAGGGTCAAGTAGGTAAGTCCGACACTATCTAGCTGCTTCCGAGAAGAACGACGGGGTATCCATGAGGATTTCCCAACATATAAAAAAGAAAAAAGATAAATCATGTGTATATTATATATATATATATATATATATATATATATATATATATATATATATATATAATATGTAGTGTAACAGCAAATCACCAAATAGTCATTAATTAAAGATCAACACTGAGAATAAATTGAGCAGAATAATTGTACATCGACAGATACATCAAGTTATAGAAGGAAACCTATACATAGAACAGCACGATCATCGATAAAATGCATCAACCTAATGGACGTATGCGCTAACATTTCATACTGCACGTTCCTATAATTAATTTATTGCAGTAATCAGTGAGAAAACAACCTGCTGCGTCACTGTATCACTTGCTTTTGTCTACATTGGTATATAACGTTGTGCAGCTCTTACTTGACAAAGTATCAGGTGATACTGGGTGCCGCCATGTGCGACGCGAAGATAGCAATAGGTAGTAATTTTTCTCAGAACAAAAGAAGGAAACAAATCAGAGCGATAATAATATTCTAGTTAAAATCTCATTCAACATCAGCTATATAAATTAAAAATTGTGTACCCATCGTTCGAACAATAATCATTCGATCAAATCGCAAAAGGATAAGAATACTTTCATTTTGCTATAGACACAATAAACTCTTAAACATTTATTACATATTCCTCCATTCCAAGAAAGGAAAAGACAATAAAAAATTGTATGTATGAAATTGAAACGAAAAATGAAGAAATCTTTTAACACTAGAAAAATGCAACTGAACCTGAAAATTTTACTTACGTTTAAAAAAGTTACGAAAGAATAAACGGCGTAAACGTCATTTAATTGGTGGTAGCTTTTTTCCCTATTCTTAGTCACGGTAGTACACGCAGCGTATAATAGTATACATTAATTGAACGTCAATAAGACACATTCAAAATGCAATTTTATATGTATTTCAAACATTTGTACACAATACAAGATGCGTGTGCGCATGTGACTTCTAGTACCTGTTCATTCACCGATAGTTCTTGATCAGTAGCCGCGAACAATTTGACCGTGAATTCGATATCTAACTGAAAGATCGATTACTTCTTTGTGGAATGCCGCAACCATGACAATATTCACACGATAGGATAAACGAAAGAAAAATGTTACCGACCAATCTGTAGTTACAGCAAGCAGTACCATTCCGGAAGTTTGAATCGAGAGTAATTCAAAGTCATTTCAACTAAACCATCGCGTGTTAATTGTATATCATGTCGATTTATATCAAGTCTATTTTACGATTGATTCACATGTTTTTTCATATAAACGGGAGAACATTTTCAACATAAAGCAGAAAATTATATCACGTGAATTTAATTTCAAAATTTTGATTGACTTGAATATTAGTAATAATATTCGTCTACGAGATATGAAGCAAGTTCATTGCTTACCTTTCTATACACTACACTACGAATATCTTAACTTTCCGATCTCGTGACTTCTTCTCAACGAGTTCGACGATTCTTGTCGACTAACAGTCTGTTTTCCCACTGCGATCAAAAGAGGAAATTATCACTATACGCCATACGCGATCCAAGGGTTGAGAATGGTGTGGGTGTATGGGTATGCGTATAAGTAATATCTGTACGTACAGTAGATATACATATATAGGTAAAAGAAGAGGGACAAGGAAAGGACACGAGGGACAGTCGATCTACGATATGACGTACTACTCCGTGTAGCGGTCGACGACGAACTGAATTCGAATCACGATTAACGTGAGGACTGAGAAGTTACGTGAGATAGAATTTTCTGGTGATCTTTGATCTTTGATCGTTGTCTTTCATGAGAGCGAAATATAATTTTGTATCTTGATATCGACTAACACTGCCAGGGGGTAAACGAAACCGACATGTGACGACAAGACAGCTGTTCGACAGATCGCTTGCAGTCTACAATCTACGTACCAACAGACGCTTTTATGTCACGTCGAGAAGGAAATCGGTTTTTATCGCGGAGAATTTTGATGCAAACCTAAAAATGCTCTGGGTACTTATATTTCAAGCACACTTCAAATTATGTATTTTGTTATTCTTACATTCGTCACGATAATCGATCGTGGAGATCGAACTCCTTCGAATCTTCACTCGGTGTAAAAAATTATCTCCAATAACTCGTTGAATACTTGATAAGATAAACCAAGAACGCCTTAACACCACGTGCTTCTATACTATGAACTTGGTACTATTCACCGTTGATCCTATACTTGTGATAATGTATAACGCGCACACGAGCGTTTAGCTCAGTATTCGCGCGAATAATACTCGAATCTTAACATTTCTTCTGTATGTATGACACACTACTCCTTGTTGTACACATGTCAAATTTTTAACCTATCATACGTTGAGGTTTCACGAATACTGCGTATTTTCGGCAAAACTGAACGTTCCCTACTCTCTCTCGCACGTACTAACGCCAGCGCAGAACACCGACCACTCTATACATGCTCGATCCAATAGCGGCCATCTTGATATTCGTAAGCTTGAAACCAAAAAGGTCGATGAAAAAAGTATAAAACAAATTACTTTACACACACCAAGTTCTAGATAATTTTGAAGAATATTAGAAATTACGAATGAAAAGAAGAATTCGCTTTATTTCTAATAGAACTTTCTAAAAAACATTGCTGTAGTTTGAATACATTGTTCATTTGAAATCTCCCGCCAATTTTTTAACATAGCGAACAGTTTATACTCGGAGATTTTGCCCGTTTAGTTTCGTAAATTTTGTTAACATGACACAAGGAACATAATAATCGTTAAGATTTATATAATTATCCATATATAATACGGATTCACATCGCATAAATTAATTTATGCGCATGTGAAGACTCAAGGATTTGACTCACAAGCCGCGACGGTTTTGCTTTTCGATATAGATAGCCGGCCTACACCCGAACCAATCACAAGCAGAGTTTCAATGGGCGGGGATGTGGCGTGATCCACGATGACGTCATGGTAGTCCGCAATCGATAACTACTCGACGTTTTAGCAAACCCCTTCTAACCCTGGCCTGTTACTCTAGTACTATACGATCAATGTTCAGCTTCAATGCACCACACAACTCTTACGGTATGATCGTGCGTTCTTCACCTCGATAAAATGGGTTAACTACCTTGAATGAACTACCAAAATATATATTCTAATCGCACTTTTAGTCATAAAAATAGATCATATCTGATATTTATGACTTCTTCGTCAAAAAGAGATAAAGCACTATGGATGTGTTACCATGGAGGCAAGGAAGTGATTTTATCGACTATACTGATTTCTACTGTAGTTAACAAAAATTTCGGCAAATATATATTTCATAGGGGAAAGACAATTGTTTTATTACTTGATGAATTTATATACAAGTGTAATTAATAACTAATATTTGCATATAGCCAAAATCTATAATTTACCATTTTAAAATGTTTTATTTCAATGTAGGCACATCAATGAATTTTTATGTCTTTATTGTAATTTTTTAACATTTAAATTCATGTGTTATCATATGTACTTCGATGAATACTTTTTCATGATTTTGCAATGCATAAGAAAAACGGTAAGGTTAAATAATGTTAAACAAAAATTTCCACGAAAGAGATCGTGTTTTAATGTTTTCATAATTTAACATATACATTTAATCCAATTGTATGATATTACAGATTTTCATTTTCATAATGAAATACATATGATATATACCATGTACAATAAAGTCAACAGCATAGTTAACGTTTAAACTTTATTAAAACCAACAACATTAACAAGAACAACAAGAACAAATCATTCCTTCAGAAACAGTTCACAGAAACTCGATCTTACACAAAACTCAATTGTCCTGCCGCATGTCGCTCAACGACGTTGTATATCAGTTAGTTATGCACTCGTATAGAATGGTTCACATCATAAATGATCATTTGCCGGGAGACCTACGACATTAGTAACATGATTCAAATAATAATAGTCTCAAAATAATGAAAAACGCTTCGAATCAAACCTTCTAATTATAAAATGCATTAAGACATTTGTCGTTAAGGGTCCAGTCATGATGCCGCTACGGTCGCTAAAAGCAGTGCAAGAAAACAAGCCAGCAAAACCATAGAATATGTAGTTATCAGTATGGTTATGAGGTTAGTAACATATGAAATACGCATTTCAGTCGAACGAGGGGTAACATGTTCACAAGTATTCTTGCATTTTGTACTCTCACCTTCGCTATTTGGGTCAGGATCAACAGTGCGTGGTTTATCATCGGTCGATGTTATCGTTTCTTCCATATCGCACTTATTTTCATTTTTGTCGTTCAGCGCCATTAAATTATTCTCAATATTTAACAAGGGAATATCCTCCTTAGCCTCGATGTTACTACTACAAGAAATGTTATTTGTTGCATCTTTTTTCAATAAAGCTTCTAGTTTTTCTATTTCCTTCTCGTGCTCGCATAAACTTGCTGCTGCTAATTGTAAATCATAAACAGCTTTGGAAAGATCGAGTTCTGGATTAGAATGCAAATCATTTCTCGTTTCTTCCGGTTCCACAAAGTTGTGATCATCACTTAAGGTTATCGTTGTATCTTCTTTAGGAACTACATTTAATGCATCAGTGGTCCTTGATGAACTAGACAGATCATCATCGTTTGTGTCGTCTAGACTACAAGTAACGGAGTTACGAGTACTAGTATTGGGCGTCGTACTATCGGTTTCTATTTCAGAACGGTGCGACGTCAGCGAATTCTTTTGGCTTGAACGACTATCACGTAAGTGATCTGCCACGCTGCTGAACGCCTCCGCAATTAGTTTAACATTTTCGTCCGCGACACGAAGATAGAAGTCGAATGTATTATCGTCAGTCTTCTCAGAACATTCGTTCTCAGGATTAGCGAGGGTCTCCGTCAGTTTCTCTATGTTTTCTTTATCCGTATCTTCTTTACAATTCTCCGTATTATTTTCTGAATAATGACTACCTAAAGACTGTATATGTAATATGGAAGATTCCTCCGTTTTATTACTATCATTGACATCTGCTATTACAGGAAGCTCTGAAGGAACATTCGTTTCCTCAGTCAGTTTCACTTCCATATCGTCTTGCCCTTCAATCAAATTGACTAAATCTTGACATAGACGACTGTATGCCGTGAAATCGGTTTCCGTATCATGATTGGACGATTCATTTGATTTGCTCTGCTCGCAATTCTGCCAGAATTCATTGTTCAAGGCCTTTGATAGCATGTTATTAGATGTCACGGAATTCTGTGCTCTCGCATTATCCTCATTTTTATTATCATCTTGTATTCGAGTCGACGGTGAAACGTAAACACGCAATTTCTTTCTATGCGCATTCGTAATTGGACGATTGCCATTTATATCAGTTTTAGAGTTCCTCAATAAACCATCAGTACGCCATCGATCGTAATCGGAGAGTTCACCATCGCTCACGACGCGCCTATCGGATCGTACGGGTAACGATTTGATATCTATTAATGTGTTATTTATCTCGTCCTTAATATCTTGAAGATTAGGTTCTCTTCTAAGATGAATCCTATCGTGATTAATTAAACCGTACAGATTGGCGGATAAAGATCTAACCGCTCGTTTCTTCTTCGAACCAAAAGTGGTTTCCTGATCTGTAGTGATGCTGCATTTACTTTCAACGCTGCTCCTCGGCGTATTGGCATCCTTCCTGAGAGCTCGGTAAGCCAAGTCATCCGTAACAATGTCAGGCTCGCATTGCGGAATGTATGACGAACGTGGATGGTCTGGCTTAATCGGTGTAGTGTGTAAATAATCGCTTTCCGTAGCGGCCGTCACCGGCCCTAGAGGTATTCCAAACGGAGGTTGAGGATCAATCACCTTTAACGTGTTGTTAGCGTGATGAATGCTCCGATAAACGACATCATCTCGCGTTACGTCCGGTTCGTCTCGACGTGTTAGGTAATTCGTGCCATACAGATAATCATCAGTTGTATCTTTGCGTGACAAAATAGGCGAGGCTATCAGGTAGCTGATATTAGAGAGCGCAGATTGGCCGACCACTTCCGACAACGATGTAGGTCTCTCCTTTGGGTGCATTCTTCTGTAAGCCATATCATCTTTCATTCTATCTATTGAATCTTCTGAAATAAATGGAACAACAGTATTAGTTTTTGCTTGACGTAGGCTAAATTCTTCCATACTCCGTCGTTCTGCCCGGTCAAGGAGATCTTCGTCTCCAAGACGAAGGCTATTATATATTGCTTCTAGCTCAGAAAGAGCTTCTTCAAGATTCTTGGAACTTCTTTTCCTTTCTAACGTGTCTTGTTCACTAGTTATTTCTGTTTCTTCCTTTACTTCGGTTTTCATATTATCTACGAATGTAACATTTGGTAAATTATAAGAATCTTCTCTTACAATCTGTTTACTTGGTGATCTTGCGCAGGAACAATTTAAAGACTTAAAAGTAGGTGACGTAGAATTATTGCGCATATTTTTTATATAAGTAGTAGATAATCTATTTTCACGTAATTTGGTATCATAATTTTTAAAGCTTGAAGTAAGTTGATCATTGCGATCGTTCCTCCTCTGACATTTCATTGCTTCCGTTTCTTTAAACAATGGTTCATCTATGTGTCTACCAGTTGAATTGTGTCTATTGTTCGTACATTCTGATAAATTACAAGTCTGCGTCGAGCTTACAGTCAGAGACAATGGACGCCGTGGGTATTGTTTTATCGAGTCACACCGATTGATTTCGTTATTCGATTCGTAAGACCTTAAACTTTTTAAATGATCCTTGGTAACTTCGTGAATATCGTTCATTTTAGCATGTAGAGTATCGTCGTATCTTGTCGCACGATATTTCCCATTAAATGGAAAAGAATTACAACTATAAGTGAAAACTCGACAACGTGGGTTTCTTGGTGGAGGCTCGGGCGGAGAGGAACTTCGACTTGCAAACTGACGATTTGTCGTGTAATCGTATGGTTCAGCATAAACTGTATTAGCCGTGGGTGAATTGAAAATATAATTTTTCTCCTGATTTACGTGGTTTTTATTTTTGTGCAAAACATTTGGCTTTGCATAAGTATTATTCTGGTTTAAATCTGTTATATATTGATCTGTCGGATAATTTGTAACATCAGTAGACGACCTTGCTTGCAAATTGGATGCAACCATTCCAGATTGTCGTAAGTTTTCAATAGATCTCTGTACAGGGAAGGTATTGCTATTAGAATAATTGATAAAACGTGGTGATTGTTGTGGAAGCTGAAATAATTCATTTGTATCCACAGCTACAGATGATTGTTCTTCATTCATGAAATCATGACTATTACGCTTATTTGCTATATTATTTAGGTTTTCTGGGAACTTGTGACCTTCATCCCTTGATAAACGTTTTATATAACGTTCTGTTCGAGCTGCTCGACTTCTTCTACTGCAGAAACCATTTTTTTGTGTACTATGCCCAGCAATTTCATTTTGGTACCTTGTCAACGAATTACAAGATTTACGTGACTCTTCGTCTGAACTACTGTCTGCACAAATGCGATCGCGTTTTGCTTCTACTTGTGCTTTCAATTTATTTTTTCTCGCTTTCTTACTTAACCCATCTAATGAACCATCACTACTACGGGAGTTTAAAGAATCTCTTTGCATACTCGCTGTATCTACTGATTTTGCAGCAGTGTCATTTGAATCATTGATATCTAAATATTGATTCGAACTCTTTTCAACTGGATGAAGAACAACGTTATGTGATTTCCTATTAAATACTGTTCGAGGTCTCGGCTGCCTTGTACAATATACAATTTCTTCATCGTTTGAAGAACTATCACAATCCCTTATTGAAGATATTCGTTTCAAGATTCCACCAATCGACCACTTTTTTTCTTTCTTTTTGTCTGTAGAAGTAACTGCATTGCAGACTGGTAAGCGTCGGGTTGGAGGTAATAGACCATCCATTCTTAGAATGTCCTTTCCACTGATACTTCTCTTCTCCATCATGAATAAATAATTTATTTCATTAAATATATTATAATACCTAAAAAATTCAAGATTAATTAATATCTAAAATTCTAGAAACTTAATACTGTTTGGAAAAACACTACTTTTTGAATCTATGATTTAATGCATATTAATCTATAATTTTAGTATGTTGATATTAACATACATTAATCATATTAATAACTATAGTAACTAGACTGTGGATATTTGTGCGAGTTTATATTTTTATGAACAAAATGAAGAAAATAGAACCTAAATAGAAATTTATTTCACCCAATACATATTACGAGTATTTTACTAGGGATATTTTATGTATTTTTGCATTTCTCATAAATATATAAACATCTGCAGTCTAATAATACACACTCACAATTTCAACAATTACAATTACAACAATAATTTTACTTACGGATATATATGGATATGTATATATACACAATATGAATAAATGCAGAAAATGTGTAAAGATGCGAATGTAAATACTTTGCTATAACCAATAAACAGATTACATTTTATCGAAAAGACGAATCTTCCATTTCCGATACCGATATGTTTATACAGTGAACACCTTGAAGCAAGGTTTCCATTATAAACAATTATATAGCATTGCGTGTATGTAGTATATAAATAGAATATTGTCTGCTAACCTCCATGCAGACGGTCGGCTGAATGATTCAGATAAGTATTAGGCGAAGGGCGAATTTTCTGTACATGTGCCAAAAATTTTTCCCTGTGTGAATTGAGAATGTCAGTCACAAAGTCCGTTCACGTTTCACAGCATAAAAAACGCGGTACTAAACTTAGGTCAGTACGTCCAATGCAGTATTGATAACGTTGATGGGATCTCCACACCTCTTCTGCAGTCTTTCGCAATACGCTCGTTATCTTGACAGTTGAACTGTAAAAGCGGTGTCTCGACTTCACTTTTTCGTACGACAGTAAGTTTCTATGATTCTCAACGATTTAGAATAGAGACTCGGTTACGTTTAACGTTTAGAGCGGAGTGTGTCTAGTTCGAGACATCTACGATCTGTAACTATCTTTGCCTGGCGCTCAGTTTGCGCTGCCATTACATGGACATCGACGAACGCGTATTACGCGTCGAACACAAAGAATACTGGTGGACTACGCGAAACTGACTCGAATCAGATCGAATCAGATATGAGAAGAGAAGGGATTCATCGTTTAGACCCCACCCATTACACCAATCTCCCCCCATACTCTCGCGCAGAATCACGCACGGTGAATCTTACACTCATCTTATGCACCCACGCACCATGGATGTACTTATATATTTACTTAGAAGATCGTTTGGAATCATTATGACTGCGGATGTTTATGCTAGTGCATATTCTTATGGGAAATTAGTAATAAGGAGGAACACTTTATGGCAATGCATAGAAATTTGTTTTATCTGTGGCAGGTATCAAGTATATATAATTTCAACTATGCACTATTTGCTTTGAAAACACTATGTAAAAGTATACAAGAGCATAAACTTTTGAACTTTACTAACTACGAGTAATTGGTATTAACCAATCCGATATAATTACTAAATGGCATCAAAGATTTAATAATATTGGAGAAAATTTTCAATTTTGAAATTATATTATAAATACAAATATAAATATATATCAAGTTATAAATTAATTTTAACTTATAGAGATTATTAACAGAAGTTAATATCTAAACAAATTTCAGGACCTATTGCAATTTAAATTATAAATCGTATGACTGATGAATATGTATATGTAGATACATTTCTGCATGTATATCCACATATTACATTTTCATATTTCACATATTTTATTTACTTACTTTGACATATACTAAATGCATAAGCATCTGCTAAGTATTGCTAAATGTTGCCTTAGTTTAGCTCCAAATAATTTACTGCTTGCTATGCTTACACTATTTTATTATTGTTATAATGCATAGTATATATGTATGTTCTTGTGTTATGTACAAAGCAGATATGTGTACGTGCACTAAATGAAATAAGATTGGTTTTGTGAGAATGTGTTAATTCCTCCAGTGACAGTCACGTGATAGGCTCTGGACAGCATTGCTTTATTATTATGCATCACCACAGACAAGATACGGGATAGACTTATAACTCAATGCACAACCATATCTGAAAGACTCCAGAGCCTCCTTACCATTTTGGGATCATTTTGTCAACGCTACGAATGTTAAATTTAAATTCAGATTTAAATTTATATTCAGATTTCCAAATACAAATTCAAATGTATGGGATCCAATGAACTTAGGCATCTATTGTGTAGCTTCTAAGATTTTGATGTGTTTCATCTTCCTGATCTCACGGACATGATGTACTGAATTCAACGATTTTGGTCTCAATTTATTACATATACAGAGCTCTGACGCACACAAAGCACGCATACAAAATAAATACATTGATGTTGAAAATATTTATAAATAATATTGATTTCCTTGTTTCGGACTATTGAATTGAAAATAATTTCTATGTTTGCCGTAATAAATCGCAGAGGGCGTAGGAAACACTGATTTTTTCGAAGTCGGTATTTCAGAACATATAATACGAAGTTCGCCTTATAAATCTCTTATTCCTTGGTTAGGAAAGTAGAGGAATTTATGAAAGCGGCTCTTTTAACATAATTCCTTGTTTTTTAACTGTAAAATGAAGTATGATACTTGTTACATAATTCTAAAGTTTGTTTTTTCCTTGAGATGCAATAAAGATTATCATATTTTGTACATCTTTTTCGTGAAAGCTATATACGATAAGCGATAATTGGATTTGTTAATCGTATTAAGTCACAGGAACCTTGAACTTACGACATCGAGTCGTTCTTGAGATTCAGCCTCAAATTGTATTGCATTCCAGATCTGAATTACGTCAGACTGAAACATATGATGAACCAAGAGGCAATATTATAAATAGAAATGCTTCGTATGCTTAGCTGACATTTTAATCTGAGTTGAACTTTAACTTCTGTCTTTTTTTGAAATAGAAAAGTTTACATTTAATATATATTCAGAAATATCGATTAATCCATAAGATGAGATTGATGCATAAAGGTAAATTAAATAATGTAGCAAAAAAGGTATTAAGTATATACTTACTCCAGAGTAATCACACTGATTACTTTTTAACAAAGTCAAGTAGCATTCGTTTTAAAATCGTAATCGCTTCTTGTAAGCACTTTTGCGCTTTCATCACCCTAAATTGCATATAATTGTATAAGACCTACATTTCTCATATGTTCAACCAATTTGTTCTGATGTGTATACAGGGTGTCTAAAAAAATTAGTGATATTTTCACTTCATTAAATAATTTAATATTAATTAGTTTGTATTGTTTATATTATCGATTGATTTGTTATTAGAATAGACCGAAAATGTTTATATAGCTTTACAGATTTACAGATTTTATGAAACTAAAAAAATGAAACTTTTTAATCTGTTCTACTTTTTTTTATTCACCTTCAGATTTATTTTACCATCTAAATATCACAAGGAGTACTTTCCCTTGGATACTTTGGACGGTTTGAATACTTTTGCATATTATGAATATCCTGCAAATTTTTGCAAATTAAAATTTCTCATAAATGCATAGATCTACGATTTACAACGGTTTACTTTGTAGACAGAATTCAGGCAAATTTATATCATACCAAGACGTGGACATAATTGAAAAGAATTATTAGAGCATCACATAGTATTCTACGAAACATCTGAAAAAGTGCGATTGTCACGTAGAACGCGAATTAACGTCGTCGTACACGACATTCCTCTGTTTTAGAGAGTTGAATCGTTTGCCTTGATGCTATGACACAACGATCGTTTACGAGAGTTCTGATAATACGTATAGTATCTATCATGTTAACTATAAGAGATAAAAATAAAATTTTCAATGTAAAAAATATAGGTAAATATAACTTATGCGTCTTTTAATTAAACAAATTTATCAAAAAATTATTTTTTGTTAAGCATATCCTTTATTACTATTTATTTGAATGACTTATTTTACTTACTTTCGTATTATTAACAGCTTCAGAAATTGAACCAGGAAATACACGAAAAACAAAAATATTTTTTACCACCATATTTAAAAGATTCACCCACTGAGCTGTATCTTCAGGTATTCAACACCATTTACTCGTGCATCATTAAAAAACTTTAAAAGTATAACTGCAGGAAAGCATAAAAAGTTAAAATTTGTTTTATCAAGTTTAATTTATTTATTACAATTAATAGAACTAATAAATTAAGTTAATGTCTGCCATTATTGTAGACCTTGAACCAAAAATATCTTGTGCTAAAAAATTTTAACCGCCTTCATCTACAAATATCCATTCTATTTTCCCTTCTATTTTATTAAATGCTGAAGAATAGAACAAAGTCTCTCAGAGAACCGAATCTACTCTTCTATTTTCTTTCTCTGGCGCGCGTTTCGATCGAAACGTGCGTGAAATCCAATAACGTACGCGGATATTTTAAGAACGATTCGGAAAAAAAAAATAATAATAATAGAAAGGAAAAAAACGGCTAAAAAGGTGAGTGCAACGTGTGTTTTGTGAAAGTTATGTCTCCAAGAATTGTTCGTTGCATAGCGCGTCAAGCGACCCGTTAAATGTCCCAAACGTTTTGGAGATCGTTTTATTTTTCGAAATTAGGTATTCATGCTGCATGATTCGGGTCCAGAGAGCCATATACGGCTGGCCAAAGACACCAGACATGATGTATACGTATGTACCTCATCGATGCAGCAAGGAGAAAGCTGCTTTCAGCGTTAATTCAGGACAAGTACCTTTATTTTACACGCGGCAAAAACTCGATAGGCGAAAAAATCGACGTGGCGCCGATTAACATGGCTCGAAATAGCGGTGCCGATCTTTTTATAGCATGGCGGGTGTCTATTTATACCTGGAAGTATGTTTAATCGTCACGCGAAGGGAAATACGTAATTTTCGGATGCCTGAAAAATTGGAACGGAGTAAATTGACTTAACGTTAAAGTATAACATTAGTGAGCATAATAAATAAATGCTTCTTTGAAAAATCGTCGTTTCATTGAAATAATAATAGCCTGATAGCTGGGTCGAATAATGTTTAAACAAATTTCACACGGAATGTGAGTGAAGTTTTCGTTAAGAATTTCCCTGTTTTTTTTCTTTTTTTTTTTTATCTCGAGTTTATTTAGCTTGCGATGTTTGGTTCCAAATACGTGACCAGACGATTGTTTTAAAGAACATATTTATAAAACGCGAAGAACGCCAGGGAGAAATTTGAAGAACTAGAGTAAAGCAATTTCTTTACGTTTTTATGAATTGGTTTTGTACTGGTGAAAAATTCGAAGCATCCCGTTCTTGTGGAACACCCTGCACTTGCTACTACACAAGATTTTCTAGTGCAAAAGCGAACTGTAATAGATATCCGAGGATGACGTGTGATATGAATATTTGTAAATACTATATCAGTTTAGTTATTAATGTCAATATCAGTACTACAAGATTATCATTATCGGAGGTTATACTACAAGATATTAATGCTAATGTTAATACTGCAGTTTACCATTAATATTAGTAAAAAATAATTACTGTTAATATCGTTTAACCGTAGCTAATTGTAAAGATAATGAAACGTTACGGATTCTTATAAAATATCATGATTAAAAAATTTCAGAAAGCACAAGTCGAAAGAACTGGAGCCGTGAAAGTCTTAAGGATATTAATTGAGACAGCCTATAGAAATGGCAGACGCTCCATGTTTGCAGGGTTAAATGATGACAAGGACAACAATCGTATGAGTGTTAAGCTTTTTCGTTTATTGAAAATATCTCTGTAAAACGTGTGTATATTGTGGCCGGGCGAGGTAAGCCGACAAAACCGAATCTTTTTTTTTTCAACAACGAAACGAAATCGGGTAGCAAACGAAGGAATACGGTGAAGACATTGAAAACAATAATAGAGTCGAATCGTTATTTAGTTATCTACATAAGTAAAGGACGAATCAACGATGCATTCGCTTACTTTTCTTTTTTTCTCTTTTTTTTCGTTTAATCTTAGTATATTAATTATATTATGTATAACAAAGCGGTAACAACTTGTTAATTGTAACTATTATGGTAATAATCGTTTACTTTATATAATTACAATAATGTAATGTAAGGATGATCGTTAACTAATCGATAACAAACGAATCGTTTCCTCCTCCATCCTTCCTTCGTCTTGATCATCATATTATCCTCGTCACTTCCTTGAACTTCGTCTTTTCCCCCTATTTTTCTTCTTTTATTTTTTATCTTTATTTTCATTTTATTATTATTTTCTTTGAAATCCGATATCGGTCTTCAGCTAAATCGTTTCGTTATTTTGTTCGTACAATCCCCTCTTTCGTATTAATTATTTAACAACAGTTTTTTTATCCCTTTTATTATTTGCTCTTTAATTTAATAATCATAGTAAACATAGTAATTATTTATAATATTGTGCAAATAATCCATATTTTTATTTTGTTTAATAGTAATGAATGTCATTCAACGGAGGAGCTCTTCTACGTTCTCTCTTTCTCTCTCTCATTTTCTCGCCCTTTCGCACTCTTCTCGCTTACTCGCTCCCTTTCTCTCTCTCTCTCTCTCTCGCGCGCTCTCGTTCATTCTTTCACGCATACACGCTCTTTCGCACGCACTCTGTCTCGATGTCTCTCTTTGCTTGCTCGCGCGCATTCACGGCACGCAATTGCGCATGCGCGCCGCCGGCGCGGTGCACAAGCGCGAGCACTCACGGAGCACGCATTTGAATGGACGATCCTTCGCGCGTAATGTTTTTTTCGACAGCTAGCTCGTTAAAATTGGATCTTTTTTTTGGTTTCTTAGCACATTTCGTCTATCTAGCTTGTTGACCCATGGCAGTTGCTTGATCATTATACTGGCCGACAGGCTCCGCAGCTTGACACTTTACTCAATTATTCTCTGTATATATCTTTTTTAAATCTTCCTTTGTTTAGCCCAACTCTAGGATTTTTTCTGCTTCGTATCTTCTCCTCTTTCTGTTTTTTTTTTAGTAGCTTTTGTGTACTCATCAGTTAGTTTTATTATCTGACGACGTTTAGGTTAATGAGTTTCGAGAGTTTTCGAGACACTACAAAGCCTTTTTTGTTTTTTTTTGTTCGCTATCCGTTTAAGAAAATTTCGTGCATTTACGATTAGTTAACTTAGTTTCATTTCTTCTTTATACAATGCGTAACGGCAGTATCGTCCACGGAGAAAGTACGTTTAAATCTCGTCTTACCTCGCTTAACGAAGGAAAGCCCTATATGTATATATATATTTTTTTTTGTTCTTTAATATCTTACAGCCGTCGTCGCGCAAAAGCTGGTATTTAATGTACGTTTATTTTTTGTTTCTGGTAAAACGAAAATCAATGAAGCACACCACGCATACTCTTCCACCCCCCTCCCCCTCGTTCCTTTTCGCAGCCATTGCAAATGTTTTGGCCGATCGAACGAACATTTTTTTCACCGTTCCCGAGCATGTTTTTGTTCCGAGCGTTACGCTCAAACGAATTTTCTGGCAACCCTTCGAGACGCGTGTGTTCCCGATCTTCTTACGATTTTCTCTTTTCGATACGATCGTAGATTAAACGGGCCGAATGTTAACAGGCTTACCAACGATCGGTAAACGCGATTGAAAACCGGGGAAGTTGCGATTCAATCGAACATTCGATCACGAAAAATCTAGATCACAGTCTTCACGTACGCGAGATAAAAAGCACTGTGTGTATGTGTATCCGGACAAAAAGGAGAAAAGAAGAAGAAGAAGAAGAAGAAACGATGTTCATTTGGCGTGCCTCTCGGGGGAAGAACGATTCCTACAGAATCCGAAAGATCCGTTTATCGTTAAAAAGAGGCCAGTGTGTTTTGGAACACTTTCCGCGCGATTGCACCTCGTTTCGTTCGTCACGCCCTGTTTACATATTTTTTTTACTTCCTTCCTTTCTTTCTTTCTAACGTTTGTCGTGTGTCTCGAGAATTTTATTGCTTCTAGAAGTTCGCGGTTGCCCATTCGACAAAGTAGTATCGAAAATATATATGTATATTATATGCGTACAAACCATTTGATTATTATCGAATTATTTGCACATATTACAGCACGGGAGGGGTTCAAAACATAAAAAGGGGCGAGAGGGGGTATCGGAGTAATTAGACAGTGAGCCGGACGGACCATCAGATACGTCGTACTTCGATAGAAGAAGGATCGACGAGTTGAATGAATTTCGTCGTCGATCGATCTCGTGCCTCGATTCGTTTCGTTTCGTCGTCGTCGCCGTTCATCGTGCTCCGTGTTATGTTAGGTTATGTCATACGTTATACCGGATGCATTTTACCGTATCGTTTGTTGCGATCGTTTTGACCTCTACGAAACAACTTTCGAATAACGTGCGCCTACAAAAAGAAAAATTCGAAGTTTCTCGTCAAGTATATGCGCGAACAGCAACGGCGATACAATGCATGTATGCATTTTTTAGTTTTTAGGCGTAATCCGTGTTTCTGCTTTTTCGTTGCAGAAAGATTACCGAAGATAATAGATATGATGAGCGGATGAATACCCGATTGATAATCGATGTGATTGTGCAGATATATTGTATTGGGATATTATCGGAATCGTCTCAAAGAGAGATTCAGAGCGTAAGAAAGCCGAGTCTCGGAAGAAACGAAGAACGACGACCTCTTCCGAACGAACGAGTCGCGAGGACGCAGCCACGCGCATGCGTATACTTTGAAGCGTACTCACGAAAAGGATCATCGAATGGCCCGCGACGAGAATCGTGAAATGCAATTATAATATACGTAGAAAAGGTACGAGGACATTAATATCGGACAGGCTTCTCTAAAATACTTTGACAAAGCGGACTCGACACCGATAGTGTGTGAATTATTTGTACGATTAATTTACAATGATCCTCACCCTCTTGAGCCTTCGTAGCTTAAAATAATGAACATTTGTTTTTTTTCTTTGTTTGCTTTTTCCATAATTCCCCGTTATTTCTCGCGTTGCTCCTGCATTTAACCTCATCATATCTACGTTTCCCTTAACCTCATCGTTCTTTCTTTTTTTCTGTCCAGCTTGTAACAAATTTACACCATTTTCTAGCTCACAGAACGTCCGTAACCATACCGCTTTCGTTATGTCCTCGTCGTCGTTCCTGCCACACATTTCAAATACAATCCTTCGAGCGAGCTGCGAGTTTCTTTGCCACGTTACGTCCGTTTTCGACCAGCGAGAACGATTCTACGTTCGTTTATTATCGCGTCTCCGTCGCCGCAAGCGCGACACCTGTTTCCGGTTAAGACAACATGGACAACGCGGTGTCGCTCCTCTTTCCTTTTCCCATCATCTCTTACTTTCTCTATTCCATTCCGGAACGCGGATGTAAACGTAGAAAAATAACGATCGCGCAATCCGCGTTAACACACACACGCACACACATTATAGTTCATTTTTGTCCTCTGTGTTGTTGCTTCGCTAACGCACGCCCGTTGCGCGCCAAATCGAGATTAGCTTCTTTCGTGTACGTACCTACGTGTATAATATACGTTGATCTGTACTTTTTTTTATGGCGAAATGAACCGTGCATCGCTATCATCGTTGATAGACGCGTTCCGACGAACTCTCGTTTGTCCCCGTGTGCATACTGTTTCAACGCGTTTCTCGATTTATTTCACGCGATCTATGCGATCGTATGTTGCGTGAGAACGATGCAATTGAGGTTATTCACCCGTGATAGAATCATATGCCATGGTTAACGGTCATCGAGAATTTCGTTCGATGTGTATCGATTTACTTTTCTCAATCGTGACACAGTTCTATCTAGCCATATGGCAGATAGGATCGTACTATCCGCGAGATTAGGCACACGATCTTTCACGAGGTTCTTAAGCACGTAAACCCGTTCGAAATCGAGCTACAAACTCGGACGATTCCTTTCTTCTACGAAACATCGATTCTTTTTTTAATTATTTCAAATATACCGAATTTTCTTCTTAAATATTTATATTGCGATTCGTACCGAAAGAAAGTATATGTTGCTTCGTCGGTGTCGTTAATCGTTATTGTCCTTGGACAATCGTGCAGCTTCTCGAATCGCAAACGGAAATTGTTTAGGATACCTTTTGGGCGTTTGTTACCTCTTATGGAGATAATTCGTATTTGATAATTCAACGGAAACTATGTACTAAATATTTTAAATAACCAACATTAAAATAATCATTTAAAATCTTAACAATTTCTTTTTTCAAAACTTAACGTCTTGATTTGGCATCTATTGTTAAACTATGTAGAATGACACAACTTTCTCGCTCGGAGAAATTAATTTATAACATGAATTAACTAAAACGTGAACGAATCCTTAGATTTAAATTTTATCTTTAGAAAATGTGAATTATATTCGAATATGTATAAAAAATTGTTTTAAGTAGACGTTATATTGCTTTGGAACATATACAACTTTGAAGATATGAAATTATTAACAAAAAATGTACTGGTTAACAATCGATATGGCGAGTTCAGTATTTATCAGAATCTAATAATCTTATTAACACTTTACTGGATCGGAATTAAAATTTCGAATGATATAACAATCATAAAATCATCAACAATGATAAACTGAATATTTATATCGTTTTTGCAATTCGTAATATTTTAATAATTTTCCAATATGAAAATGACAAAACATTTAATTCGATAAAATATACTCATCTTCGCTAACAAATAAATACAATTTTAAATCTCAAAGTTGCCTAATTATATTACTGATTTAACAAGTATTTCACCATAATAATTGAGAGTTAAATATCTATTAGAAATATAACTTGAAAACGAGCCAAAAACAGTTGTGCCCAATTCTACGTTATCAACCGAGTTAATCGTTAATTCTTTCAGCCTATTTAAACGTGCGGCGTTTTACTCATTTGAAAGATATACTACGCGTACTGCGAGACGGGTTTACGGGCGCACGGTTGTCGATTACAATTATTCGAATAACGTTACACTATTATGTATATTCATTTATTCCAAAGCGCATCACTACGTCGTGTAAGATTGTGTCTGTGTAAGATTTTTGCAAATGTGTAAGTATCTAGCTGATGATGATTGCGAAATTTGTATTCGCCACACCTTCCCCCTCTCTGTTCCTCTTTGGCAAGAATATTGTTTGAAAAAGAGATAGTCACATTTTCATCACCAACTATCAACATAACAATGAAAACTCATAGGGAAAAAGAAGAGTTGTTAGATTTTGAATCTAGATACATAACTGTTTTACCGACTGACTTACTCCAATCGTATTTCTCCCTAAATCGCTCTATGCGAGTAATTCTTATGAGATCTTTTAAATAAATAGTAATTATATGATCAAATATTAAAACAAATATTAAAGTCGTCAAACTGTTATAATATATGGATATTAAATGTCGAAGTGCAGAGACGAGAAACAGAGAAGCAGAGGGTCAGTTAAAATAAAGCCGCGCGATCGGATGTTCGCGCATCGTATTGCGCAAAATTTGTTCAAGCCGAGCGAATGTAGTAAACTACGCGTACATTTCACATTATTAACATTCTTGTTCACCATCATCATCATCATTATCATCATCATAATCATCAACATCATCATTTATAATCGTTATCTTAATCGTTCTATGATCATCCTCACTATTATCGTCAGTTATGATCAGCATCTTCATCAATGTCTTCGTTTTCTCCATTGTTCCGTCGTTCTTTTCTCGTCTCCTTCTTTCTTTTCTGTTCAGTTTCAGGTTCAGAAAACTCTCTCGTCTTTATACACCACTGTACGATGACCAGAATAACGGATCAAAATGTCACCCACGAACCTCGACCGCAGCGAATCAACATTGATTTTTACATTTTTATAGATTTTCTATAACCTTCCTCTTCTTCGTTTGTTGTGTTTATCAGCGAATTGGCGAGTCGCTGTTCAAAACCATGTAAAAAATCCAATATACGCGGGTAAAATTTTACGAATCGGCTATGTACCGTGTTAATTTTTGTTTCCTCTAGAGTAGATGAGAAACGATCGCTGATCTCTTGTTTTCTTTCTCTGTTTTCTGAACGCGGCAATATTAACTGTCTCGCCGTAGAACGCAGGCGTTCGTTTCAATGTCGGCCGGAGCGAAAAGATGATTCTTTGCTTTCGTTTCATTGCGTTTCGAGTACGCGTGCATATAACGCAGCTGGCGCGGATCGTCATCGTCATCGTCATCGTACGATCTCTAAAAGAAGAAGAACGGTAAGGAATGCCGTAACGAAGTCCATCGAGGGCAGGAATTCTGAGTACGTTGCAACGTGAACCGTCGAGTCCTGATTTGTTTTTTGAAGGGGGGGAAGTTGACTCGAAGATTACGTTGTTCATAGTCGAGTACACTTTTCTATACACCGACTATCGTTATACTCTTTCTATGTGTTCTTCTCAGTTATCAGTTCTTGCCCTTCGATTCCTCTTCGTATGTCCATCCTTATCTTCGTTTCGTAGCCAAATCCTATTATATTCGATCACGGTTTCTTCCATAAATATTCCTCCGCGGAACGAGAGAACCGAGCCAATCCCAACAACGAGCACGGACGATGGGTGTACGCGGTATCAGCAGTCTATGTTTCTCTCTGTCGTCTCACTATTCGCGCCCCATTCTCGAACGACTCGCCCAGAAAAACCAAAATGAAACATCCTGTGTTCTGTTCCCTCATGTGTCCCATTTCTCGCTCTTGTGTGTTCATCAGCTAGCGACGTGTCTCCCAACGATCGTAGCGTTTACAATGGATTTAAAGGCAACTCGTTGGAGGAATGTATTTTTTTTTTTAAATATTTTGTTTATACAACTATAAGGCTGTCGATGGAGAGCGCGCGCGAGGTCCGTGAGGCCGCTGCTCTCCGCGAGCAGTATTAGCGCGTCTGTTATAATTCTATAGTTGTTAGTCGTGATGGCGCTTACTACGACGGTGGCGGTGCTTGGGACGTCGTGGACGCCGATCAGACGTCCGCGGTTCTCGAGGTTACGCTCGGCGATCGGCTATGTATGACGACTCTGTGGCCATTTTTCGTCACGAAACCGTCGCTCTCGACCAAGACCGCGGTTTGTCTGACCCGTGGATCGGTGTCAGCGTCGTCGCTTTCTTCGCTTGGTCCGCCTAGACGTTGTTGCTTGTGCTTTCTCCAGGCGTTCTGAATCAGACGCGCGCAATACTCCTCACGCTGACGCCACAGAGTCGAGGAAACTGGTTCGTAACCAGCCTCACCTGGACGCGTCTGAACCTCGATCTCTGCCGACTCCTCGATCGGATTACCCTTGCGCGCGAAGAAGTCTTTCGTGAGAGCATCCAGAATGTCTACGCAGAACATCATATCCCCCTTGCATATTGGGATGTCCATAGATACGATCTTGTACTTGTTTGGCTTGTGTATCTGTAACGGCGGTTCCAGCACGTCCAAGAAATCGGACAGCTGATCGTATCTGATGTACTGCGTTCCATCTGGGTCGAACTGTTGCCAGATCTCGTAGTACATGTCGTAGTCGTCATCCGTCAGACCCTCCTGCACATCCTCGGTAGCTTGGGAGTAATTCTCCAAGATCACGGCGATGTACATGTTTATCACGATCAAGAAACTGATCACCAGGTACGAGAGAAGATAGGCGATGCCGATCGTGGACGAACCACAGTTGCCCGGATATCCTATCTCGTTGTTCGGTTCCTGGCAGTCCTCCTCATTTATTATACCGTCGAGGACGCCATCCCAACCGGCAGACGTTGACATCTAGACGAATTCAAGAATTTTTATGTAATGATTTTGTTGCAAAAATCCAGTTTATTTAGCTGTGTAACATTAAAATAATACAAAACACGTTGCAGTGTCTTTCATACTGAAGCACACTTGGAAAATTATGTTTCAATGAACGTAGTAGGTATAATTACCTGGAATAGCAATATCATCGACTGGCCGAACGTTTTGAAATTGTATACATCATCCAGTCCGCTCTTGTCTTTCACGTGCATGAAGAATGACATTCCAAAAATCGCGAAGATAAACATCACCAAAAACAGTAATAGGCAAATATTGAAGAGAGCTGGTAACGACATCGCCAGGGCGAAGAGAAGAGTTCGAATACCCTTAGCACCTTTCACGAGTCGAAGCACACGACCGACTTTTGCCACCCTTACTACACGGAGCAAGGTCGGCGATACGAAATATTTCTCAATAATATCGCTGAGAACCAGACCTAAAGGGAACACATATGCATTTTATTACAATAATCCTTAATAAGACAATAAGAAAGGATAAGATTTATGTGTCAACTAGATTAGGTTGTGCGATCTAGGTAAAGGCGGTGCTCTCTAAGTTGATAAGTGTTTTAAGTTCCATGCAACGGAAAATCTTTGCACACAGGATTACTAGTCTTATGAAACTTAATTCATTCATTGAATATGAAGTACGTGAAAAATTATGCGTTTCTAACTCTAATTTGATTTGTAAGCAATAATATTGCACAATGAATGATAACAAAGAGTTTCGTGAAAATAGTGTTTCTTATTTTGTTTCTTCAAGAAGAAGATTCAAGGTGTTTGATGCACGATTCAAGATTCACAAAAAAAAAAATAGATTTAAAAAAAACATGCATCATACAGTCCTAAGGACTGTTATCCCTTGTTCTCTAATCTTTTCTTCTTGTTAGATCTGGCTATAAAAAAAATTAACATGCAGTTATAGATTGATAAAAAAAACAGAAACTTGATTAAAGCTCGATCACTCGTTAGATCACGCGGTGCTGTACAAGAAAAAAAAATGTATCATTGTCGTAGGTTTTCGTGTTAGGCATTCAAAAGTTTAAAGATGAGCAGACTAGCAATCGGTTACTCCTTTCTACGAAGACTAATTTGGAAAAAAATTCTCGTAATACAGACCCGCTCTTACCCGATTTTTTGACTAATGATCGTCTTTACATCAATCAACATGTGTAAATACCAGTCAAATACGACATTATATCAATATAAAAAGATACCAACAAATGTTTAACCATTAAAACCGTTTAAATCGTTAATTTAAGATTGAAAGTTTATTATGAAAAACTTGATATTAGACTTGTTAAAGTTTATTAGAAATATATGTAAAAAATAGATAAATAAATTGCGCAATCAAATGATAATGAATTAAGTTAAGAATCAAATTTTATGAATTTCTAAAATTAATATAAAAATATTTGGATATTGATCTGCTTTATAAATAAAGAGCTATAATGTTGCTTTTAATGACTGGACACATGTTCATAACCATGAGGAAACGAGGATTATACAGGATAGGAAAGATAGGATTACACATAACATCAATGTAAGGCTACGTAACATAATGACGCTGATCAGTCGTTGCAGCACACGTGAAATATTAATCCTGTACGCTTTCTTTTTTGCTAAGATGCTAAGTTTTGCGTGCAGTAGAGATAATGAATTGAACATGCTCATTTGCATCCTAATTAAAAAAAAAAAAAAAAGAAGAGAGAGCTATGTTGTGTGATGAAAAAGCTAACAGGATTATCTTTTCCATTATCATGTATCAATTTCACGGGGGCCATACGACTGAACTAATCATTACATTACATTACCTAATATTGACAATATAACAACAACAAAATCAAAGAGGTTCCATGGCTCCTTGAAATAGTGGTAACGCAGAGCGAAGATCTTCATGAGACACTCGCTGGTGAATATCACAATGAATATCATGTTTAGATAGTCCAGAACATCGCTGAAAGTCTGAGTTTGTTGATAGTGGTCCAACGTCATCGTAAGCATATTCAGTCCGATGAACAACATGATTATCATATCGAACTTTTTGTCCGTCACTATTTCAAACACTATCGCCTGCGGCCTCCACTGAAAGACAAAATGTTTGCGTTAAAATAGAGATTTTTTAATTGGAAAAAGAAAGTAGAAAAATTCGATAAGCACCTACTTCTTAATAAGCTATTCGGCTATCGAAATAGACATTCGCTAAAGTCTTACAATTTGAAACATATAATTACCAAAATTTTACTTAAGATTTACTTAACTGTCAGAATGTTACGATACAACACAATGAATCGGTAAAATTTTAGAATTGGAAGTTCCCAATAGGTAGAATTTCAAAATTATAAATTCTCACTCACAGTAAAATTTCATAATTAAGAATTTCCTATTACTAAAATTTCACGACCAAAGACTCTTATTCTACTAAAGTCTTATAATTAAAAGTTGTTCACCGCCAAAACTTTACAATTAAACACTTGCAACCCCTAAAGCTTTACAATTTAAGATGACTAATCACGGAAATTGCAATGTTCAAAATTCAACTATATACAAAATTTGATACAAATGGACTTAAGCGCTGTAAAAAAGATTATCAGATTGAGTTGCTAGGATCAAGAGAAGAATCGAAGAGGAAGAAATTCACAAATATTCCAACGACATAATTCTCTACATACTCTTGGACGTGGAATGGCTTTCAATGGTTTCTTGCTACCCATCTTTTTCATAGCGTTGTAATATTTCTTCTGGTCTTCCGTCATGAACATCTCGAGGGAACCACCCGCCTTTTTCTTCTGCTCGTTGAAGTTATCGATGATCACACCAATGAATAGATTAAGGGTAAAAAACGATCCGAATATAATGAAGAATACAAAATAGAAATACATGTAGATGTTTGTTTCACGAATTGGTTGTTTGTTGAGCTGTAGACACAAAAGAAAGATTAATTAAAGAATCAAACAATGATTGTTGATTAATTCAAGTTACAAACGATACACTCACCTCCCTAGAATCTATCGCGTCATTCATGATCTGAATCCATCCTTTAAACGTGGCCACTTGGAACAAGCACAGATAAGCCTTTCCTACGTGGTCGAAATTCATCGGAGAATTCTCCCAGGTATAGTTCTCAGCCAAACAGGCGTTTCGGTCAGGGATTATTTCGTGGCTGAGTGTTGTTTTATTCGCATCTACGCACTGTAAAGAGACAACGAATATAGTTAATTGAATAGAAAAATATACGTACGACGTTTCACGATTCTTTATTATCGCATATTTTTCAAGGTAAGCTGAAGGAAAAATAGGAACATTCTGCTACCTTTAATTTTCCGATATTGGCTTTTCGGGATGGACAATGGTGTTTCTAGCTCAAAATGCAAATGCCAAGTGCACGTGCAAAATCGGAACACGATCGCTCATCCTGAAGAAGCAATATCAAAATATCTCATCATCGTGAAAGTTTGAAATGCAAAGTACTTCTCTAATCTGTTTTGAATTACCAATACGATTCAATCGAAAGATTAATACTACCAGGTGTAAGTTGTTAAGCTATAAGAGCTCTGTATAAGAGTGGAATGTTGAGTCGATTGAATGTAAATCTCCGGTGAATAAATTCTAAATAATTTAGGACGATGAAATAACTTCCTCGAGCATTCAGCGATTCGCGTACAGTTCTCTCGTTTTCCTTGATCAGATTTGAACACAAATACGTTCCAAGCATTATGCTTAATTACAGAAACGCTTTTGAAATAATTACCTTGAAATATTTGCCGGCAAAAAGCTGTACACCCATAATGGCGAAGATCAACCAGAAGATAAGACACACCAGTAACACGTTGAAAATGGATGGAATGGCTTGAACCAAAGCGTTGACGACTACCTGTGAGACAAAACCGTTCGTTAAAGTATCTGAAAATCGGTCCAATAAATGTTTCTTTTTTTTTTTTTAATTCTGTTTCTCTATGTGCTTAAGTATGCGTTTCTATGCATCTCTACGCGTTTCTAAGTAAATGTCTACGCCGTGTGTTACGAATTCATCGTATGTGCAATGTAAATCTTGGATTCGTATTTTGCGATAAAATAAACGAAAGGATAAAACACCGCGCGAAAGCAAACAGGAATGTCGCATTATTATATATATCGTATATAATTGGAACTTGATGAAAATTGATAAGAGTGCAAAAGAAATTCAATTGAATTTAACACGTGAGTGAAATCAGTCCTAGTCAATTTCTACGAAAAATGGGCAAAGAATCTATCGTATAAAAATGTAATATCACGTTCAAATGTTCAGCTTCGTATAATTTTTATCTGAAAACAAGAAGCATGCAACATCGCTGCTCGATTTCGCCCGATTTTTCACGATTGCACAGGATCAAATCAGGAAACAGAGTCGATAAAATATCTTGGCTCATCTTTTTCGCAACAACATCTACGAAACGAGTCCAATCGAGTTTTCCCATGAATTTGTTCTCTTTCCTTTTTATGGAACAGTAAACCGAGGTAAACCCTGCATACTTACTTCAACACAATAATTATCACGTTCAATTTCGTACAACTACACCGCACGAACATAGATTATATATATATATATATATGTATACCAATGAAACACCGAAATCACAAGTCTCCAGACAAATTCAGACAGACAAAGAGAAAAAAAGAATTCAAAAAGAAAAAAAGAAAAAAAAAGTAGAAGAGGAAGAATCACGGCGAACACAAGGAGTGCCTCTGCGTTCACGAAGTATAATATTCGCGAACCTCATGGAAATCAATAGACTTGTGAGACAAATTAAGAAGGAACAAAGTATCGCTTTGCCTGATCATTGATCGATGTGACGTATGGTGCATACTTAACGTTGCTTCGAGATCACGACTACAAGTGTGCACATAGAATATTCACACGAGAAATAAACGAAAGCCAGCAGCAAGTGACGCACAAAGCATGTAACAGCGAGACATTCCATTCGATATATTCGATGCGTTTTGGCGTGCGAAAATTTTTAGCGTTCCTCAGCGGCAAGCAACAATCCCATGCAGAAATAGAAATAATATATAATATATATAATATATATACTATCACATAGTAGGTTCGTAGATTTTACGTGTTTATATATTATATATAATATATATATATATGTATTTATACATTTATATAGGTAGACAGATTATGCTGAAAATTAGTAGCTACGAACTACTGTATAATAAGATAGGGTAAGATAGTGTCAGGGCGTGGGCATGACAGTAACTCTACGCCCAGTATCTCAGCGACCTTGTATTACAGTTATGTAGAATCATTTTATGTCTGTAATGAGATATATAAACTGTTAAATTCATCCGAGAATGGTAAGTTACTAGTATGTTTGATGTAGGTATATAATACGTGTGTTGTTCGAGTATGTTGAGACCAGCTGTTTTCTAAATGAGGCACGTTTGTTTCAGGCTCGTTGAATTTCACAATAAGTATCTAAATACACCGCCGTTCGTAAATCTTGTCTAAGCTTGTCATGGTTATTTTATTACTTACTAATTGAAAATGATTTAATCGAAGGATACGTTCCCGAGCTGTTCGATTTATTATCTGTCGACATCTATGCAGACAGGGTCATCGCCTATGCAGGCGTTGATATCGCCGAGTTGATATTTCCGTGGTTTTCTATGGAAGTTGTTAGGCTGATGAAGAGTAGAGTCCTTGATATTTTTCTTATTTCTTCGATAATTCAAATAATAACGAGTAATCGTAGATGGTAAAATTTGTTTGAAACGATAATTTAAAAATATATAGTTTCCAGACTTTTCTACCAGATACACGTGCGAACATATCGTATGGAAAATAAGAATATAATATAACCGTGACCGAAGCAATTCTGCTTATCTTCTTTTTCACTAATTTCTTGTTATTTGCATTTCTTAAATGACTTTTTTTACAAAGTATTTAGAAGCCTATATGTTCATACGGTATATTCTTTCGTTTCTTTATTACTTTGTTTTAGCACCGTTTGCTGGAAAAACACTTGGGACACTTTGTACGTGAAATGAATACAAATCTATTGTCGTATGTTTTTTCAAGCGCCCGTTTCGTCTTCACTCAGAATTGAGAATCTATTTCACGTTTTTGCCTGGATTTCCTTTCAAATAGTACGTAATTGATGTTTGAAATATCTGCAAAGTATTAGCCGTATCTTCTAAAGATATAAAGAACGTTTTATAAATTAGAACGCGAAAGACGCGAGAATGTCTTGGAAATCATTAATCGTTCTCGCTATTTTGTAGAAATTATATAAACAGAGTGTTGTCTCGAATTTACGAGAAGCGTTCGTCGGTCCAAAATTTACGAACAGCAGCGTACGTGTGTCTCTAAGGTGCATATCTCGCGAGAATTATTCAATAAAGAACGAGTCTACGTGCCGTTCAAACATTCGCAGTTTTAAGCTCAAGTGCATTCGCGATCGCCCTACTTATGTTCACGTGCAAAAGGAATCGAGTCTTCGACACGGCGAGACCGAAGAGTTGTTTCGTTAATTTTTCGAACAACTAACAACAAAGTAAGTAACTATATTTTAATGCAACAAAACTAAACAAAATATTCCGTGTCATATGAAACTCAAATCGGCCTCTTTGTCGATTCTCGCCATGAAAGAAAAACGGTGCCGCCGTTAAACTGATTTTCTTCCTAATTTTTTTTTTTTTTTTTTGTACATACTCATTTATTATTTTATTTGTTATTTTTATTATCATTATTATTTCATAAATGCGATCTTTAATTTTCTTCTAATTATTTTCGACAATTTTCTTGAACTACTGATATTGATAATTCTGTTAGAACGGCTAATAATCTTATTCGTTCTAGATAATTCGACGGCACCGAGAAAATTCAAATTGAAAATCTGGACGAATCGAAAATTGTCAACAAAGTTGGGCATTGTTCAATCAACGTAAGTCATAGCGTTAATTACCTAATGTTGATACTTTCGAAGAACGAATTTGCAAAATCTGCAAGCCACTTTCGTTGTTACTTAATTATTTTAATCATTATTTTGGTATTCTTATCGCAAATAACTTGGAATAGCAAATATAGCAAGTCGAACATTCTCAGACAAGAGTCTCGCTATACTCTGCTTTTGATTCGACAAACCTTAACCGTATAGTTCTATCTTTGTTATTTGCTTCCTCTGGTACAATTACCCTCTAGTACGATAATCCAACATATTAAACAACAAATAACAAGTACATTCTTCGCAAGAAATTTCTAATTAGACAGTTCTAGATTACTCGTTTGTCATAGCAGAGATACTATTTCGTCTAAAACTATCGTTACATCAAAATTATCCTACGATCGCGATATTTCTAACGACGTATGCCCAACTCGGAAGCTCGATTCGCCCGCTAAAGAGAATGATCGATTCGGTCGGGAACATAATAAGAAAGTAATCGGCAAGGTCTGCTGAGACTGTGGGCTACATACCCGCATTCCCTGCATTCTAGACATCGCCCTGAGTGGCCTTAGGGCCCTTAGGGTCCTCATTGTTTTGAAGGCTTGGATCCCGCCAGCGCCACAGAGCGACGCTACGAAGTTAATGAGTGACACCTGCGAGCGAGAAACGAGAGCGGATCACAGCAACAGGTAGACAGGCTACTCGCGATACGAATTCATCATCATAATCATAATCATAATCATAATCATAATCATAATCATAATCATCATCATTATCATTATCATAATCAATAATCATTTCCAAACTTTCAAATACTAGAAAAATTTTAAGAGATAAGTAGAAACGGAAGAATAGAGAAAGAGAAGAAAATAGATAGCTAAAGAAAGGGTTAGGAGGAAGTAGAGGTTGTTGGTTGACCGTCGACGCGTCAATTCGTGTTTTGTATGGTTTTAGTTTCATGTCTTATTTCTCTTTTTTTTCTTTTTTTTTTTTTGTTTTGTTTTTTCTGATCTCTCGATTTCCCGTCGATGGATCGAGGAGTCCATTGAAGCGGATTAAAGTAACACAGGAGTCCGTCCCATCTGTGGAAATCGTTCCATTTAAATAGTGTATGATACACATCGTAGATACAACAAATATCCAGAGCAGGGGGACGAAGACATTGAGAGAAACCAGATATGGCACACGTAGCGGTTCACAGTGAACAGAGAATGGACGTCGTGTCACCCCTGTTTGCGTACAATCCTTCGCTAAAAGGATGCTTTCAAATACGTTACTGCGTTCTATTTGGCAATATCGTGGTTGCAAAAGGGAATTTTGTTGCGATTCTAGGAATTTCGAGGAAATTAAAACGTACAGAGTATTACGATAAGCTAATTTCTTCTAAGTTACGTAAGTGTTTATTTATCTGAAAGACGCGGTTGTACGCATACAGACGAGAACGACCGACAATGCAGAGAGCAATGAATGAGTTGATGAGAGATGTTTTCGGTTGCGAGCATGATAATCGGCTTCGTCCTGAAACAGATGAAAAGGTTCGTCATACCAGCAGTAACGACGCGCTAGGTACCAATTTTATATCGTCTCACCATTCGATATATTCTGATTGTTAAGAAGAATCTCGCAATTAGAAAAGTACTTTGCACTTTCTTTCGATAGTTCGATAAAAGAATTAATTGACGTAGATGTAGAAGGTTTCTCTTCTTTCTAACAAAGCAATTTGTTATTGCCACATATTTTCGTATTATTGATAGATATTCTAATAATAATATTCTACGTAATTTTTTAAATACGATCGTTGTTTCAGATTTGTGGGTGAAAAATTATATTCGTAATGAGAATTCAGATTATTTCTTCATTGTAACATCAATTAAACTGGTACCGTGGTGCGTTGTAACGTTGAAAAATCAAAATCCTGATGATCAAATTCCAAAATTACACGCGCATAATATATTACGTAGTACACACGCGTACATGAACACACAAGGAAGATTGTACATTACACACAAAGCAATATAATATGTATATGTATATAATGTATATATATATATAGTTTATATGTATAGATACACTGTACTTTGCACAACGATCACTGTGCCAAAAAAGACTGTTTAGGAAAGGCGTACATCGGCAGTAGCTAGTACGACAAAAACTCCAATATCAGTGCAGACACCAAGTAGAGACACCAGTGTACCTCTGCACACCGGAAAGCACACCACAGAGTACAAGGCTACGATCACTGTAGCGATCATGTCCTCTCTCGTCACTTTTCCCTCGGTTTTTACTTATTGTTCCCTTCTTTCTTTCTAATCGCTTTTTTTCAGTTTTCTTTTTTGTCCTATCGACTCATTAAAAAACCAAAACCTCAGAACAAACGTGACGGATTGAAGATGAAAAAATTAATTTTTAAAAATACTACCATTAGATATTCATTTGTTTAAAAAGGTTTATAAATTTTGGGAAAGTACGAAGACATTATCATTCAAATAATACTACGAGGATTAATGACTAATAGTAATATTATTAATTCTTTATTTATTACTATTACGTTGAGCAGTAAGACCACTCTTCGTGTTATTGAAACAGCACGTTAAGTGTTGTTACTTTATAGAATAAAATCTGTCAAAAGAAGTATGCAACCTCTTTATTGGTTTTCTCTATAGATTTATATTTCTATTGGTAAAATTCAGATACGATTTTTCAACAATTTTTATAAATCAAACGTATATACTAGTGAAAGGTGAATGAACTTATTACTCGACTCAATAGTAACAAATTATGTACAAGAGAAAATGATCTGATTATAAAAGGAGCACTACTTACTCTTATAATATTATTTAAATAACAATGTCTCCTATTCAAATTAAAATTCTCCAAAAATACCATAGAAAGTTGCTCGATACCGTCGCAAAGATTAATTTCTTTTAAACTGCAAAAATTAAAAAGGAAAAGTAAATGAACAAGCCCAAAAATTGCAACAAAGTTACACTTAAATTCCACAAAAAATATTCTGTACACTATATTTTAATTTCGTAAAATGATAAAATAATAATCCGTCAGATTTGCACGATCATACAAAGGTCGTCGTATCACCGGATGAGGCTGCTCTTTCTCGGTTTTTTTTTTTTTTGCTTCTCGTCGACCGATGACTTACTCTCATGCCCTCCCATCGTGACACGGCTCGTAAAGGCCTCAAGGCCCTCAGTGTTCTCATGGAACGGAAGGCCGGGATGTCGGCGGCGCCTGCCCAGATGGCGCCCAAGTTGATCAGTGAGAGCTATCATCATCATCAAATATCGATCAGATGGAACGTGACACATGACACATGAGATATACGTTATTATACGTAGACGAGTTTGTACTACAGTAATCCACCACGAGGGAGTTTCCATGCTGAGCTCTTCCGCTTTGTGAACTGACTTTTTGGGTGGTTGGGAGAAGGAGAAGAAGAAGAAGGTGGAGGGCACACTTCGTCATTCAGAGAAACTTGAAGATGGGGAACTTTTGTTTCTTTTTTGTTTTTTGGAACAAGTTTACAAAATCTTTGATTCCTGGAAGAAATCTCAAGCGTTGCATGCATTTAAAGAAAGTTTCTTTCAGAGTTTCTGTTTTCTTGTATTTAAAGACTCCTCATCCTCTCTCTAATCACTTTGATATCCTTGTCTTATACAAAGTTGCTAAGACGATTGTTCAAGGTATAACGGACTTTGTATAAGAGATTCTTCTATGGATTTTATTGTAAGCTTGTTTCTGGTTGGGGAACGTAAACGAGGTTTAGCTGTGATATGAACTAAATTATTAAGTAGATTAGAGACATTTTATAAAAATATGAATTATAAAAGTATTTCCTTTTTGCGTTAAAAATAGAAATTAAAGACACTATCTTTTGGAGATAATCTAATATAACATCCTTCATGTGAGTAATCGTTATCTTATTAACTTATTTTATAAAAAATCTGAATAGAAATTATTAGACATCTTTTCTTATTATCCTTTTTCTCTTGAACGAGAGATTACGCACATTTAGATCGTAAAACTACATGAGATATATAAGAGAATTATCTGAATAAATATGACTTACCATGACAATGATGAAATCAAGCCAGCACCAAGCGTTCGTGAAGTACTTTTTGAAGCCGAGAGCCAACCATTTGATTAACATTTCGAGGAAGAAAATCACAGTAAATATTCGGTCCATGTAGTATAAGATATCTTGCAGAATGGGTCGTTGTTGAAGATGCACATCTTCCAAGGCCTAAACATCACACAGCGCATTTTCAATTATAATCTTTAAAATTCATGAAGTAAAAGAATATAATCAGATGATAATAAAACAATAATAAAAAATAATTTAAAAAAAGACAATAAAGACAACAAAGAAGAATGAGATGTATGAAATGTACTTACGAGAGCCATACTACTCAAAAGGATCATCAAAATGACGGCAGTCTCAAAATACTTGTTCTCAATTAGTTGGAAGGTCTTCAGTCTCAAATTGGCCCAACCCTGCCAAAATGGAGCGTCATCGTCACCAGCTAAGAACGGGAATTTCTTGTAACAATTTTCTGGACAACAGTCAGCCGGATAGTCGGATTCGATGGGATCTTCGTCTGCTTGGATAATTGCATCCCCCAGGACGCCTTCTCCCTCCTCTCCCTCTTCTCCAAGATCTTGGAAACATAAATTTTCGTTTTAAAAGGAACAATAATGATCATAATAATTATAACGATTAATGAAATATTGGCCAGATTGGTAAGTAAGTATGTATTTATTTAGAAAATTATTAATTACTAGACTGTGAATGTCTATGCATTTATGAAGAATTTAAAAACGTACAAATGCACAGAATGCATATAATATGTGAAGATATATGAAACATTGAAAATATACTCCAAATATACAGTAGAATGTAACGAAATAAGTATTCTGTTTACTCAGTTGTGTTGGTAAAAATATGAATTTGCATAAACATCGAATTACTAATTATCTGTACTTAGTATATTATTTTAGAACATTTCAATATCTTACCCTCTTCTTGTTCCAGGTCTTCTTTACTCGCATCCTTCTTTTCTTCCCCATCCAACGAGTCCATACTTCCCTTATGACTCTCGTCCTTGAACGCTCTATTCTTGTGGCTGCCATATGATTTATTACTGCACAAAGGGTACCAGAAAAAAAGAAAGAAGAGACGAACACGTATGTAATCAACTCAATTTTCCACCGAAAGAATGATCTTCAACGATAACTGACAATAACTAAAATCTAAAAATAAATTCACCTGATGGTATCTTCCTCGTTCTGATTAATATAATCGTTGTCCAGCCTGTAGTCACGATGGTTTATCGAATTTGCTATAACTTTGCTGTTGTTCATGCACAGTTTACCCTTCTTCAATTTATTCTTTAGGTCTCCTTTGAAAAAATAAATATTGCCTCACTTAATTGTCAACAAAATTATCAACAAAAATTAGCGAATACTATTCACGATAAACTTAACTCCTTTTCATTGAAGGCTGAATCATTGTTATTACGATGATCGAACATTTTATTCTTCAGGGTAAAGCGAACAGAAAATAAAATAAAAATCTTTTCGTTCTCAAAGGATGCGATTAATCCTTCTTCTAATAAATTAGAAGATTTTTTTTTTTAAATAGTATAATAATATATCCTATTCTATATTTTCTATTGTATCATGTATATACATGTATATCATGTTGTAATTACAGATGTTCTCCAACAGAAGTTATGCGATGACCTAATAGTCTGATAGAATATTAGTACGTAAATGTAACTTTCAATTATAAAATAATAAACATGAAATATCTGTACGAGTCAAAATTGATTCAGCCTTCACCCTGCAGGGGTTTAACACTTGAAAAAATTGAGTAGAATCGAAGAAAAATGCTGGATGACTGGTTCGAGGAAATATTCGTTTTCCTCGATACGCTTACCATGGATGGTAAATTCCATTCCATCTCCGATAGCAACTTCGAGTTGGTTTATCTCCTTGGCACTCTTTTTATCTCTATACGCATCCAGCTCGCCATCTGCAAGATCTAGGTCCCCATCGCGATCAATTCCATCTGCACAGTCATATAAAATCTCTAACCCGCCCTTATCAGAATCATTTCGTCAAAAAATATTTCTCTGTATCGGACAGAGTAACTGACGTGATTTTCATCGAGTAACCAATTCGTAAACTATGAAATCGTCGATTCTCTATCGTCGATCCGAAAATATTTAAGAAGAAGAAAAAAAAATAGAAAAAATATTCTACTCTATTTTGATCTTTCTTTTCTTTTTTTTTTTTTTTCTTAATAGAATTTTTGTTTCGTCGTTTCTGTTCATGCAATATTCTCATGTCTAGCCTCGTTACGACGCTGTACTAATTGTAAGATGCTATAATTAAACGACGGTGTACAAGTGTGACTAATTTTAATACGCGATACATGATGGATTATATTGTAGTTTAATTGTTAGTATTTAATATTAGGTCAGAATCGAAGAAGGTATAATTGTATTTTTCTTTTCCTTTGTTGCAAAATATTAATAATAAGCAGAAGTTGTAAAACAGAAGAAAATACAACACTCTTTTGCTTGAAAACATAATGCAAAAATTTACGAGCAATTAATTTACGTAAATTGTAATAGAATTTTGATTTGTAACGTTCGTTGTTATATTATATGATTGGCTTTATATACAGGGTGTCGTAAAATAAAGTCACATAAAATGATTATCGAATAGTAAGTCGTATAGAGTTGACATCTTCCTTTCAATACTATTGAAAATATAATCTCCAGTTTTGTTATATAGATATAACATTTCAAATAATATTACCACACGTTATTAGTAATTTAATATTGTCATTTGATATTCTTGCGATATTAGTAGAAAAATTTCTTTACATGTAACACGGAAACAAGTGTGACAATAAAATAAATGACATTTTACAGGTAAAGCCACTTTTAAGGAAGGAAAATTGACATAATCTATAATTCGTCAATTTAAAAACCACGTAACTACTATTGGAATTATTATGTAAAAGAGATCAAATCACATATAAAGTATAGCAATTAAACGATTCATATATGTAATTTATCAATCATCTAATTAATTATTGATTATCATATACGAACTGTAGAGTTTGGTTCATACGCATTAATTTTTATGATTCGTACATTGTATGGTCTATGAACTCTTCTCTTTTTCTATATTTTTTCCTACTAATAAATATTTAGTGAAAATTATTTTGAGACACCCAGTATATAATTCGAGACCATTTTCTGGATCTCAATAATATTCATTGCATATTTGCGATTAATCTAGATTTTTTACCACACAATCTCTGAAAGTCAGATCAATCCAAATGTATCGCGCGATGCTGCAAAATCTACACTCGATCTTATTCGATAATTTTCAAGCGATGATTGATTTTATCGGGAGATGAGACGTTTACTTTCTCCAACGTGAAAATAATAGGCAAAGCAACGTATAACTGCCAGGCTAATCAGCGAAGCAAAAATTAATCTATCCTATTCCTGTCCTCTTTATTCTCTTTCCCTTTCTCTCGCTCTCTTTCTCTCCGTCATTTTTAATTCGTGGAAGAAACGTAGAAAAATAGCGAACCGATTGAAAACTCTGCATTAAAAAGATAAAAGAAAAGAAGAGGGTCACCAGTCAATGTATTCTGTCGTTTGTCGCGAACAAATTAGAAAAAAAAAAAAGAAAAGATTGTAATAATTAAAAAGCACCAAATCTAAAAGAGATCAATAAAATATTAAAAAGAAAAGGATCGATCTCGCTAACTATTTTCGCGCTGTTTTCCTCCTTTTCGTAATTCTCCATTTTAATAAAGGAACATTTCTTTTTGTCCGTTTCGTCGACTGGCAGCGAAATAAAAGTACTTAAAGAAATAAAATAGTTGTTCTTTTTTCGTTTAAAGTGAAAAGCAGAACTGAAAAACAGTGCCACGAACTACACAGCGCACACAGCAAGCGATCTGATTGGATATAAACCTTCTTTCCAACTGTTGGACGGTCCCTCACCTGGCGCCTGATCGGATATCTGATTGGTGAGTTTGGCTCGCATCATTTTAGCAAGATAAAGGACATTTCGCTTGATCCACTTAATAAATCGTGCTATTCGATCGATCGCCTCCGCGATCTTGTTCGTATCGTTGTCCGCGGTCGGCGCCGATAGATTCGACGAACCGAAGTTGCTCAGCAACAAAGCCAAGAAGAGATTCAGCACCTGTTCGTTTGCACATCAAACAATTTTCATTTCGTCTCGGGCTCGCGCCTTGTTTCTATCTTTAGATGATAAGGAAGACTATTGGTTTAGTCGATATGATGTTTTAAGAAAGGAAGTGGCAGCTAAACTTTTAAGGTTTAATCTTTAGGGTTGACCGTGTTAAAATAGGAAGATTGAAGGGTCGTTTTTTGATAAAGGAAGTAGGATTCTATTTAGGGAATTCTAAGTTAAACGTATTGGAAAATAATATTGAAAGATACTTTGATTTTGAAAATGAATGTGCTTTAAGGCGTTTATGTTAAATTTAAGAAATTATACAAGAGCTTGATCTTGATAAAGAATGTAGAATCCTTTTGCGAAGGATGTCGGTAAATGCGTTGGAAAATACGTACATGTTCTTTATGAAGGAAGCGAAGGATTCTTTGGTTTGAGAATGGATGTGTAACTTAATTTTTCAGAATGAAGTATTAAATTCGAAACACCAAATAATTGGAAGAATCTAATCTTTTGATAAGGATATGTTGAAAAGAGATAGAATTGAATTTCTAGAACATATTTTGAAAATGTATGTATGTTGAATTGAAGAAATTGAAAAAAGGAAAAACGAGAAGAAGGTGAAGAATATCGTAAGGAAGGCGAATAATGATTTAAAAGATCTAGTTTGCTAGGACACTAATATGAAGAATTAATGACTTTTCTTAAAGATGAAATTTCAGATCTGCTTGAAAAAATACAGTGTCGTTGCCGATTCTTTGTTAGTAAATTTCTTTTCCTCGGTCTTCAGTTTTTTCAGTTCAACATACTTTGTAAGATTAAGCCTGAAACTAGAAATTCGTGAGCAGTTACAAACGTTACAAATTATCACTGAAAATAAGCTTCCATATAATTTATTAGGCCTCGTTTAAGAATTAATAAGAAGAAAATAGAAGGATATTAGACAAACCTTGTGAAGAGTAATTTAATAATTGAAAGTAATTTAGTATCAGTTACGAGTAAGGCTCGTTAAATATACTTACAACCAGATTACCGATGACAACAGTAGCCAGAAAGAATGGTATGCAAGAGACGTCTCCCACAAGCATACAATCCCACATAGACTCGATCCACTCTCCGCAGAGTACGCGAAACACGATCATGAACGAATGCATAAAATCGGTGAAATTCCATCTCGGTAGATCTCCATCGGGGAACCGATCAACGTTGTCCGTATAGTTCTTTCCAAACAGTTGCATACCCATCACGGCGAAAATGAAGATGATGATACATAACACGAACGTCAGGTTACCCAGCGCGCCTACTGTTCTGCCCATGATGGAAATTAGCAGATTCAACGTAGGCCACGACTTCGCCAGTTTGAACACTCTTAACTGGAAACAGAATGATTATCCAGTACTTTTTATTATAATTTGTTAAATGAAAGTAAAAAGAAAAACATAATAGATTCTTCATTATTCTTATTATTCGCATTATACAATATATTATTTGTTTTTTTTTCTTTATCTATCTAAAAATAGATGCTCGGTATTTTCAGGATATTTTATACCGAAATTGCTTTACAAATAATACAAATACATGAAATGACTTACCAATCTGAACGATCGCAATACGGAGAGACCCTGGACACCTTCTAATCCCAACTCCAGAAGCGAAAGAGCGACGATAATGAAGTCGAAAATATTCCATCCTTCTTGAAAGTAATATTTCGGACTCATTGCTATGAGTTTCAGCGTTGCCTCGATACCGAATGTTGCCGTGAAGAACTACAAATATAAAAAAAGAATAATATTATAAGCGGACAACGATATTATTCGTCTAAAGGATCAAGAATAAAATAATCTCTTCAAAATTACAAAATATCTAAATAGGTACTTTATAAACGAATTAAAATTTTGTTACACATAGGATATATTATTAAAAGCCATGTTACTTACGTAGTTTCCTGTCTTGAGCACTTTTTCCATATCCTTGTCCATATCGTGATGATCGAGCGCCATGAACAATGTATTGACGACGATACAAAGGGTGATGAACAACTCTACGAATGGATCGAACACCACAAGAGACACGTATTTTTGAAACTCAAGCCACAACCAGCAACAATCCCACACGCAGAAGATATCGATGCAACGCAGCACCGCGGCCAACAATTTGTCCTTAAACTTTGGCCCTTCTTCATCGTCGTCTGTCGGAAAGTAATAGGTCGAAACTGTAACGCGTGTTAGTAATTTTGTCTGGCACCACTCTTTTTGGGGAAAGAGGTTTTCTCGTTCTTTCTCAAGCTTGCATAGTCTTTTATTATACATTCCTTTTGTTTTCTTTATATATTCTTTTTAGCTCATTAGACCACAGATTATCAAATACGAGAAACAGGCAGGCGTGTATATATATCATAGCAAAACAGAACCAGAAACGAAAGGAAAAGAAGAAAATTCAGAATACAGGAACACTACAGACCTTTCCTGAAAGCAAAGAAAATGAGAAGAGAAAATAAAAATGGTGCGCATTCAAAGCGTTTTACGTGAATGTGCAGGCAGCAAGAACACGCGCAGCCCAAAAGCTGTGTGCAAGAGTGTTGTAAACAGAAAAATCGAAGCGGCCAAGTGGAGAATAAAAGTGCTGCATGAGTTGCTATGCGGAAGAAAGGGATGAGAACGAGTTCAAATAAAATTCTTGGACGTTCAAAATGCAATTAATCCTCGGTTGGTGGAACATAATACTGATAGAATGGAATAAATTGAATTTTAAGAAATTAGGATAAAAGAAACGTGCTATATATAATTTTCAAAAGACCTACTCAAATTCACGAACGTAATCTCCTCTTTAAAATACGGATGATCGTTCAAAAATTCAATCTTCTCTTTAAAATATCTTTCCAAATATTAAATCTCTTTTTTTTGCGACAATTTTAATAAAAACCTCATTCAACTATAAAAATCATAAAAAAACGTGAACACCATTAAGTATACACAGGAATAAAATCTCAATTGCAACAAAGAATAATTACAAATAACAGGAATAAAAGAATCTGGAGGGAAAAATTGAACGTGATAAAAACAATTGATCTGATTGGATTCTTTTAGACGTTGCTGTATTGGCTTTTGCAAGAACCTAAGGTCAATGTGCGATAATGCTGCTTGGTGTTCTCGCTAGTAACGTCACTTTAGAAGCGCTAATCGCATTTTCTAGAGCACTGAGTGTCGATGATACGGCGAATGATAGTAATCATCGCTCGATGAAGCTTTCTGATTCTACATTCTTCATTGTGCAACGCAGGTAAACGCGGTGGTGCCCTCGAAGCGAGTGCCTTCGCGAAAAAATACTATGGTAAAATTAAAGTTTCGCTGCAGTGTACGTCGGTGATCGGACGAGGAGCTGAGGCGAAATCCAGGCACGAAGCGACCAGGACCGTGTAGCTGCAGCGAGGATGTTTAATCTGTGTCGTATACATCAGGAAACAAACTCTGTTTCCCCAAAAGAAACTATCACAAACGGTTCTCATCTATATTCGTTTCTTTCTTTTTTTCGCTTTTCTGTTTCATTTATCCATCCAAGTGTTCGAGGGCTTACGCACTGCAATTATTTCGATGAATTTATTTATTACGATTTAGAAGATTATTTGTATCGTGTATCTGTGAATTCTATCTTTTATATTTCATACATTTTTCCTTTAAATTTTTGTAAGACGATAACAAAAAATGGAACTTATTAGGACCAACGGGAATTATACCATGCACTGTAATACACTGTGGTATTAATACAATAACCAATAATGAATAAAATAAAAATAATTCGTTGGTTATTTCGATATAAGAGAGTCTGGACGTAATTATACATTGAAATTAAATAATAGAAAAAAAAGAGAGATACAGATAGATGTATATAACGTATATAACGTATGTAGGAGTCGGTCTACTATGTACAAGGCGCTCAGACAAAAATCTTCAGCACTGAATATCAATGGAGAAAAACTGTACAAGAGTCTTAACAACGGTGTACATCAAAATGACAGGATGCTCATCACACAAGAGATACACATCTGTGATAAAGGGTGATAGAAAACTGTAAGAAAGAAGAGTAATGTGAGCGAAGGAGCTGAAACTCGACATTACCTCCTTGCTCCGGTGTTCTGCTCTGTCGACCCGCGGCCTGCTCTATGATATCGTTCAGCACCATCACGTCTGCAAGAAAAAACGACACATTATGTTTTCTCCAGAGAAAAGTTGTTTATCGAATATGCAAAATAACTATCGTTAAATTATTGTGTTTTTCTTAAATGAATTTACCTTTCATATCAACTACGGCATGTTGTTGTGAAGGCTCTATAAACGGATTGTCTTGTTGCTTTGCCTTGCCCATGGGATCTTCTAGATCACCCTCCTGAACATAAAATAAAATCTTTATTCCTTCGTCAGAATTTTTCCGTAATATATAATCAATTAGAAAATCTATTCGACAAGTGTACTGAAGGATGTTCAGCTTTAAGGAAAAAGAAGATGGATATTACTATTCGACGTTTATAAAACACAGAGACAAATAAATATTAATACAACGATGAACGAACAAATAAAATAATAAGGAAGTGAAGATAAATAGCAAATGAACTAAAACTAAAACCTTCTAAATTATATTTACTAAATTAACGAAGCCTTATCCTGTAATTGGATAAAATATTCATTCTCTCTCATATGTATATACAGCAACATAAAACAACATAGAAATAAAGAAAGCATTTTATTCGTGTATACTGTCAAACACCATCGCCTAAACACAGCTCATAGACAAAAACCCCTTAATCGTCCCCATCGTATTCCATCATTTGAAATTAGTACAAGCCCCCCAAAAATCGCCTACTCACGTAATGGTACTTCTGATTAGAATCCGTGAAATGGCCATTCACGGATGGTGGCCTGACAGATCTGATTCTCAGCTGGCTCTCCTTCGTCATCGGTTTCCCCGCGTTTGCTATTCCACCGATCAAATCACCATGGGACGTGTACGAAAGCCGTGATGCGTGTGACGTGTACGACGAGTGCCTGGACCCAAGATTCGCGTAGTAGACGGGCACGACGATCGTGCCATTCTCCTCGGACATTGGCGTGACCGCGTTCGAGTCGTCCGCGTATGGCAGGTGTTCCTGGGCGTCGAGGAACGTCGACAGGACCAACGGCTTCCGGTCGCCTCCTGGCGGTCCGACGAAACGGCCCCGGCCATTTCTGATCGTGAACTGATGGCTACCGCGGCTGCTTCGACGGAGATTGAACGGTGAGCCAGGCAGGCTAAGACTCGCCTGAAATTACAACAAAGCGGACCACCGCTTTTCTCTCTCACTGTTCTCGAGTTTCTCTCGAAAAGCGTGGACGTCAAGGGACACACGTTTAAGGGAGCAAGGCGGGTTCCTCCTCGTTCTTTTTCCCCGTAACATTAACCCTTTGCGGCCAGGCGTCGCCATAGTTTGGGCATTTAAAATTCGTCTTCAAGGTCGGATGTCTTCGCAGTGGCCGCATTCAAAATTTCTCTTTGCACTTACTATTTGTAATTATGTAATTTCAAGGCTCGTGGATCTGTCTTTGGGCTTAGAGACTACTGTTCAAGAAGAAGAGGAATATGTCTTGAATATCGGATAGATGTTGATTGTTATTAAAGATAAATATTTATTGTCTTGAGCTTTATTTGATAGTATCGCTAGAAAAGTACGCCGACCGCAAAGGGTTAACCCTTTCGAACCTTGTGAACGCCTATGTGCGTCGAACAGAGTCCATTCTCTAATATTTGCATCTGTGCATTCGAAATGGAAGAAATTCCATTAGTTTATAAAGCGTTTAATGCGAGTTTCAGAAAGTCTGTGATCATTTTCGTTGGACAAATATATGCACAGTAATTTAAATCTTCTTTGCAATAATCGCAAAGTTTGAATTGTTCTCTTTCATAAGTTGATAGATTTACATATGTTGTAATTGATAGTTAGATCGTTCGTGATGCACTTTTGTTGCTGTACATATTATGTGGAAAAATTTAATAGTAGTTGTTGATTTTTGTATTTATTGCTCAAGTAATTCTACGCGATACGTATGCAGGATATCTTGAGAAAATCTGGTTTTCTTTTAATACTGCATACCACTATGTGAAAATCAGCTTACTTTTTCATTATTTTTCACAGTCTCCATAAAAATACCAAAAACTTATTCAGGCTACGAAGACACTCTAAGACATTCTGTCGACGTTTAATGTGTGGTATAAAAAGCAATCTGTACCGAAAGGGTTAAATCCACTCTCCTACGGGGACTCATCGACGAGTCTTCGGAGGGTCTATGAAATGAGAATGGTCGCACGAAAGCCGGTAACCATTTTTATCTGAGTTTTAATCCCTACAACGAACGTTGAACTTATGATCACCATGTTGAGATTAAGGTGGAAGCTCAATGCCTTCATGGAGAGACAAATCCTATCTGGTAATTCTGACATTGCTAATTTTATTCTTGCGAGCTTAAAGGCTACGCGAAGCTCAACATAGTATTTCAGTGGTGAAGTTCATGAATTGATATGGTAGTTTCGATGGTTCTAAAGATTGAGACAGCTCGTTAGAGAAATTCGTAACAAAGAATGTTTGAGATTCTAAAGATCTTAAATCGTACCGTACTGTGTACGAATATATTAATTCTGCAGTTGCACTTTTCGAGTGAAATCAATCCTGGACCTGCTTAAGTCCTGCTCTTTTCATAAAATGAAAAGTTGTGTTCATAAAATATGAGTTTGCAGAGATATCCACAATCTAATTAAAATATTTTTAATGAAGTTAACGATTAATAAGAGTATTCTATTTTATCTAATTTAATTAGGTATTCTACTTTGAATAAACCAATGACCACTGCATTTTTCTTTTTTAAAAATATCCTTTGAAAAATTTCCAACATTTTTAATTTTGTTCAGATCGACTTCACGGCAACGAATGCAAATAAAAAAGGAAATATATTTGTCACATAGAACATTGCACTAGTGGTCGATCGAATCTTCAAGCATTCTTGAATGACAATAATAATGGTCCTCTAATGGCAAATTTGGCGGTTTGATAAAAATCGTTCCGAACGCGTGAAACCTTCGACGATCGAATGGTGTATCGACATGAAGTTTCGGATCATGGATCCGGTACAACTATTTAGTACGTACGGTCGGCGGTGACAGACACGTCGTGACACACATACCTTCCGCAGGCTTTCCTGGTAGGCATAAGTAAACTGGCCATTAGCGGCGCGAGAGACCTTAAGAAAAAAACAAGAAAAGATATCTCCTACCAAACGGCTCGTAACGTTGTCTAATGTGTACACCAAGGAGGCACTCCATACGGATATATATGTTTATATAAATACTTGCAAAAGCGTTACATACACAGAGAAGTGATAGAGATAGAGAGATAAAAAGATAGAGCATGATGTTAACAACTGTCGTCGCAACATATCAGGGTAAAACGATGTTGATCAAATGTCGTCGTTGTTGAAACGGATGTAAGGGAGACACGAAGATCCGCGGTATCTACATAGTATAACTTGGCTATCATGGCTACTTTCGTGGTTTCATTTTATTGGTCCTTGCAGTTTGAGTTATTAGAGATTTCTGGGTCTAAAGTGTGTTTCTTTGGAATGTGAATCTGATATCTTGATACAGAGTATTTCTTGGTACCAATATTATCATACCAGTATCGATATTGCTATAAATATGATAAACTATTAATATTGGTGCCATAATGTCACTAATAGTAGTACTAAATAAAATAAAACGGATTATATTCAAGATTTTGATGAACAACAGATTCACTCTTCAGAAATACACACTTACTCTTGGAAATCTCTAACAATTTGTGTTCACGTATTTTGATATAGAATAAAATGGAAATCAAGTATCTTGCTCAACATATAATAAAATGGAAATAAAGTGTCTTACTATACATACGATGGAAATCTTATCCATCTGTCAACCTTCTTAACCATTTCTCCACCAGTAACATCTTTGATTACAGAAATGTTGAAAGCGTTAAAAGATGTTTATTGAAAACAGACCTGCATATTTTATATTGTGTGATTTATCAATCACATTCCTATTTGAACCGAAAATTCGTATCTCCTTTCTCTACTACACACATGCGTTACCATGCAAGACGGCACAGAATGAAACGTTACTTTACGTCGACGAACGATGATATCCTATTTGTAATTAACACGCGTCCGCGAGAAACCACATCGGTGATGATGAAACCAAAACGAATGCAACGCTGTCAAAAATCATCAAACACCATTCGAAACCAAGACAGAATCAGTGAAGAAAATTCAACGCAACGAAAAGCAAGGATTTCAATAAGCGTCCTAACGATTTACCAAATTTGATCATTACTTAACAATCGATTACAGTAATGTACGACAAGCATGCTACAGAGCGATAGACTTTTATGAAGGGGCTCGACTCGTCGCTTTCGAACGCTAACTTGAGCCTAAGTAGGACGTTTCCTCATCATAATTCATCAACCGTCCTTGTTTCTCAAGGCATTCTCCTTTCCATCTCCCTAAACTGCCATCAACCACACCATGATAAATCCACCATTCCTACTCAGTTTACCATCATCGGTTGACGAACGCTCAACAAGACGAATCTACGCCAACCCTGTCCTTCAAACGGCTTGCAATGCACCATTGTACATACGTAAATTGATAGAACAGAGCTGTCCACATGAGGATTCCTTCATCCTGCTCCATTTGTTACAAATTAATTCCATTGCAAATATGTTTTTTCCATTGTCTTTATGTAAATTTGTTACTCAATATATTTTGAGAATTTTGCAATTTTTAGATTTTGGAATTTTGAAAGTTTAGAGCTTCCGAAACTTTTCGATATGTGACATGGTTAATATAACGTAATACTCGATACTTGAAAAAAAAAATATGTTCTTTGCACTCTCTATGCATAGCACACTCGTCTTGTAAATTTTTCTACGCTGTAAGATTTACCCCTGAATGATGCTAATTTTCTGATATTCCTACCATAGTAACTTCAGTTCCAACACAGATGGTTAAGGATTACATAATCTCCTGTGGACAGGCCTGTAGACCATAAGAACAATCATCAAAACGTAGTTCTGTAACAAGTGGAAGGAATCGAACAAAAACCGTGTACTTTCGTAAGTTTTACCGACGAGTCGAGTCGAGATCGAACAGCCTCGCGTGAATCGCTCTCGTAGAAGCGAGGTCAAGGGGGACAAGTTCGATAACAGGAGGCAAAAGATAGTACATTACGTCAAAGGAGGATAAATCGATGGTACGAAAGAGGGAGACATCGGCCAGTCAGACACTTACAGCGCTGACTTTTCGTGGTTTAGTGGTGGCCGTGTGATTGTTGATCTGTTTCACTCTATGCTCGCTGACTGACTCGATCGAACGTATGCTCATCCTCTCCTTGTTGTTATCGTCGTTCCCTTTTTCCTGACCAACGAACAGTTCATAGCTATGACATGAGAAGTCTGACGGTGATTTGACGATCTGATCGGCGGCGGCCACCGCCGCAACGGCTGCCGCCTCCCGAGCCGCCGCCTGCGCCGCCAGCTTATTCTCTTTCGCTAGAGCTGCTTCCTCGGCTTCCTGTTACAATGCAAATACGTAAAATTTATAGTTCCATCGATTTTTGCAAGTAGATTTATTAATTATAGTTCAGAAATTGTTCTGATAAACCAACTTACAAGAGTGAATCATTTTTTTTTTGAGAACTGTATATTGATCAAGTACTTATGTTAGAAAATAGAGTTGACCCAATAGTCGATAACAGTCGATTTTTATCTCAAAAATAAATTGTTCACTTACAAAGTCATGGTTTTCTTAGGGATACGTACTCTTATGGCTTCTTCCTCGGCAGCTTCCTCTTCTTCAGCTTTCTTTTGCAACTCGTCATAAGACATCGCGACAATAGCGAGGATTAAGTTAACCAGATAAAAGGAGCCGAGGAAAATGATCACGATAAAGAACAACATATGCCATGGACCGGCCGATCTAAGAACCAGTTGATACAGATTTTCCCAATAATCTTGCGTCATCAAACGAAAAGCGGAGAGTAGAGCCCAGCCAAAGGTGTCGAAACTCGTGTAACCATAATTCGGATTTTCACCGTATCCTTGTAAACACGTGTAGCCAGGAAGGCACTGCCTACATTCAACAAATTATATTCATTAAATATGGTAACGTACAATAAATGATGTACGATAATGTAGGAATTAGAAAAAAATGGTTAAATTACCCTGCTCCAGATGAATTTCCACACAAAGGCATGTTTTTCGCCTCGTCCACGTACCAATTAGCTAAACGAAATAACAAACAAGATTAATTAGAGTTCATGAACTTCACCATATGCAGAATTATTTAGGACTTTAGTTTTTATTTAGACAAAATTTCAGACGGAACGTTCGAACGACTCTGAATGGCTGAAGAAAAACTCTTTGGAGAATTATTCATGCTTCCATGGAGCCTATTAGTAAAGAAAAGTTTCACGAAACATTGAAAACTTGCGAATATTATGCATACAGTGTAAAAAGTAATCGTCAAAAAGTAAAAAGATATCTTCAAAGAAAACGATCCAAAAATATTATATTGATAAAGATTATCTCAATTATGTTAAATCATCTCGTTATTATTTCAGTGTTTTAATATTATCCTCGATAGCGTAGATATAATAAACTACCCAATGATCGCTATAATAAACTACCCAATAATTGAAGAAAAACTCCGAAAATTATTATACTTCCATTGAAACACCTACCAATCTCTAATTTTTGAATCTTCTAATATATCAAACTGTGCAGGCAATCAACATGAAATGAATTACGTACTTTCATTGCTAACGAATCGCTCCCAGTTTTCATCGGTGAGATTGCCCCAGGAGCCGTCCTCGGGAAAGTTCTTTATACACTTTTGCGTGAGCACCCCCATGTAAATCTGGAGGCCCATCAACGCAAAGACGGAAAGAGAGAACATCGTCAGGATTATCACATCGCGCAGGTTCTTCACGGATTCTATCACAGCGCCGACAATGGTTTTCAGACCTGGCGAGCGAAACAAAAAAAAAGGGAACCAGATGGATTTGTCAGTAAATAAGCGACACTTTCGACGACGACGACGTTCAAGTGGCGGGCGTGGACGTAAACTTTCTTACGTATGTGTTCTTTTTCTTTTCTCTTTTTCTTTTTTTTTTTTTTTTATCTTAATAAAGAATACACCGCTTTTCGTTTCAGCGTGTGGAAAGAGAGAAAAAGAGAGATGATGAACTGACTGAAAAAAACAGATGGAAGGAGCTTCTTTTTTTTCTCTATTTTATTAAAAGGAGAAACATCGATGGAGGGAGAAGAGGGACGAAGGACGAGATAGGTGGCTGGCAAAAAATCATAAGGGACTTTATTTTTTTTTTTTTTTGTTTTCAGTGATCAACATTGGAAAAGTTCGATCCTTAGACGAACGTTCAATTTGGTAAAAATGATCACTGAACCGATAGTCGAGTAAAAGATGGAGGGGGCTGGCGAGCAAAAAAATGTGGCACACGAAATGGTATTATATGAAGGTATAGGGTAGCATTTTGATAAAGGATAGAGTTTGAAATAGAGAGATTTGATATTATTAACAGAGAATAGGCGTTGTCGGTGATGATGCGAGAGAATGTGTGTGTAAACAGCGAGCCGCGGCAAAAGTGTGTCTATAAAAATGAAATAGTCTCTAATAATCTGCGACTACACCCAATTGATCTATTTCTCTAAGCATACCTGGTACAATAGCGACAGTCTTCAAGGCTCGGAGGACTCGAAATGTCCTGAGAGCGGCAAGGTTGCCTAGATCTATGCCCATCGTCACATAACTGCAATACACCCGAACATCACACACATTACAGTGATACAAACAAAAAAACAAAACGATTTTATAGAAAAAAAACAGAGATAGAGAGAGAGAGAGAGAGAGAGAGAAAGAGAGAGAGAGAGACAGAGAGAGAGAAAGAATCGAAGAGAATAAGTAAAAAAGTTAAATATAATACTCAAACGATTACTCGCTACCAGATTTTTCTATTGCCTACCAAAAAACGTCTGCTTTGAAAACTGCTTGTATAATAATAATAATAATAATAATAATAATAAAAATAAAGGTATATATATATATATAAAATATATACGTTAATATATATTTTATATATATTTTACAGGTAGCTATTACTGCATGCACTCGATGTTGCTCGATATGCCACGGTATCACGGGAATGTAATTGCAAATCACGTTCTTCTCCTTCTCTTTTTTTACTGTCGTTACTTTTCTCTTTTGTTCTCTTGTTACAGTGATGGTAATAGTAGTAATAATAATAATAATAATGATGATAATAATAATAATAATAGTAGTAGTAGTAGTAGTAGTAATAGTAGTAGTAATAGTAGTAGTAGTAGTAGTAGTAGTAGTAGTAGTAATAATGACAGGATTAAATTCTAGTTTAATTAATGTGAATGGAGCATGAGAGTGATATCGTTCTCGTGATGCCGAGTCGCAAACGGATACTCGTTAATGTTGTAAGATACACGTAATTTGTCCATCTATCAACAATTACGTAATATATATGTATATGTGATATAATACGATGTATATATATGTATATATACACACACACACATATATATAATAATAATAATAATAATAATAATAATAATGTACTAAATCTACGACAATTAATAATAAATGGATTAGATCGAATCGACGTTTATATATATATATAGTATAGATATAATTACGCTATTCTAATCAACAATTACGATGATAATAAATAAATAAATAAATTAATCAATAAATACTCTGATTGTGGTAACTAGACATAATAATAATAATAATAATAATGATAATGATGATAATGTAATAATAAAAAATCTCTAATCCCTATCTAAGTAAACTAATTCATTATCTATTATATGTATATTCGATGTAATTGTGTAACAATACGTGTTAATACATAATATTGTATAATATATGTATATATCATGTATATGTAGGTATATACATATAGTATATATTTTGTATGTAATATATTGTATAGAAGTACGTGTGTGTAAGTGTGATAAAAGAGAGTTTGAAGAGTTAAGATTCGTCTCGCTACACAAATCTGTTTCTTCTTTCTTTTTTTTTTTTTTTTATTTTTGTTTCAAACAGATAGCGTTAGCCAAGGTATCTAGCAAATAAATATTATGTATTTTATATACGTATATGTATTGTATAGATAAATAAGATCTACGTTTAATAACCTGAACACATTCTAATCTTGTATACTAATTAGCGTTCTCGTGGATAAACGCTTCACTGCACCAACTCTGGTCGTACGGACGTCGACGACGTGATTCATTCAAAATCGGTCCTGTCGACGCGGTACGGCTAAGATCATCGTCATCGTGTTATACGAATCTACCCGTGGAACTAAGGGACACAGGAAAAAAACACAAAGTGTCTCTCAGGCTGTTCGAAACAAAGCCTGCTATAAAACATTTCTACGTAGCAATATTTTTATTATTTTTATTATTATTCTCACGACATAGCTTCGGTGATCGACATAAAATATCGTTAATAGTCGGCGTGAAAATATTCAGAATACGAAAAATATTTGCAATGTAACGATTAAAGTAAAACATTAAAAATATTTTTCATAATTACACGACGATAGAAGACCGAAGAAATAATGAACAATCTATGACTAAATCATTTATGGAAATTAGCAAGAGACATCGTTAACAGTGTCAGGTAGATTCGTGAATGATTCACCGGGAAAAGCGTGAATTACACTTCGCTGTCTCCACATCGTTAAGTTTCTTTTGGTTTTTTAAACAATTCGATTCCAAACGTGGATTGCTCAGAATGGATTTTTTCATCGGTGAAGAAAATCAGATTTGTCTCGTAACTTCCGCCGTGAACTTTTCCGAGAATCAATCGAGATTGAAGAAAGGGAAGAACTCACGCTTTCACGAGACCCAACAGATCTTACCACCGGACGACATATCGATTTCACGACTTTTCTCTTCTTCGATTCGAATCGACGCGTCGATTATTACAACGCGACCAATCTGTGCTCAGTGTTTTATCCTCTTTTTCATTAACGTCACAGATTCTGCTTTCGTCAAGCCTAAGTAGAGTTATCCTATATTCGTACTTCTTTATCGTTCTTCTCTTTTTTCTACTTCTTATTCCTTTTTGTCTGATTGAAAAGATGGAATATATTTAAATCGATAAAATTAAATTATTACACAAGTATAAAAATACTTTCCTTTCTTTCGATTATCGTTGCTTCAATTACTTGCAAAATATTAATTTCTTAAGGTAAATTCAAATTTGTACAAGTCTCGTGATATTCTCTTTCGTCACACGCTGTACTCTACCGTTTTTTTTTATGGTATTCTCTCTTTTCCTTCGTTTTTCTTTACATCATTTCTCTGCCTGTATGGTCCTCTCGGTTTTCGTTTGCTCGTTCGTCTCTTTTCGTTTGTTTTTCCATTTTTCCTTCCTTTCTTTTTCTTTTTTTTTTTTGTTTTTTTTTTTAGTTAAAAAATAAGTTTTTAACTACTCACGCTAAAGCTATAACTACGAAGTCGAGCCAATTCCATGCATCTCTAAGATAGGTAAAAGGCTGCAGAATGAAACCCCTCGCCATCACCTTAACGGCGGACTCAAATGTGTAGATGCCCGTAAATATCACTCTGAAAACAACAAACACACCACTCAGCTTTTAAATGCGATTTTCTTTTTCTTTGGCGCGCGCGCTCACACACACACGAGTCTTTGCTAAACTAAGCGATAGCATCCGATCGCTATCTATCGGCGTCTAATCGATTACAAATCGCCGTAGACAAGTCAGCTATCGTCGAGCAGGACCCGAGCGAACAATTTTTTTCTTCCATCCAACGAACGAAACGTTCACACAAGGCAGATGTTTCGTTCGATACGGTTTCTCTATTTCTTTTATTTCCTCTTTTCTACTTTGTTCTTTTCCTTTTGTATTTAGATCACGGATATTTATACAAATTTATAGTTTCGCGAACGAAACTTAAACAGAGATTTACATTTATTTATTGCGAAAAGAATTATTTTTCTGTTAATCATAAAAGAATTTCATTACAGAGTCACATTTTTCTTAAAAAGTACGCGTCTCTGTTAAGAAGACACGATATACTGACATTTGGGAGCAATTTTATAGAAGATATGTTAATTAATATTTGCACAAACATCCGCAGTCTAATTGCATTGTAGTTTTATTGGTCGCACAGGTCGCGCACGTCTCTAAGCTACTTCTAGAGAGACTAGAACAAAACTTACCAACGGTTATACATATTTATCACAGTGTCTACTCATATATTTAGAGCTATAACACGTAGAACATTGCTTGAAATATCTAGATAGACTTTGAGCAACGTGTACTCGCCCTAAGCTTTCGATGACTCGTAGTTAAAATTTGATTCAACGAATATCTTATTTATCGAGTCAAAAAAAAAAAGAGAGAAAAGAAGAAAAAATTTTAGGAATGAGGAATTGTAAAAAAAATGATTGAGAAGGAGCAAAATAGAATTGTACGAGATTTAAATCGACTCATCTCCGGCTTAGGCTCGTAAGCACGCTAAGCTACATTGATTCACAATCACTGCAGAGCAAGCGTAAATATATAATTGTCCGATAAAGTTAACAAAAATGTAAGTAAAAAATTGATTGTAATTTCCGACACTTCCGACACTTGCGTCATTTAATCGCTTTACACGAGTTTCATCTCGAAGATAATTGTGAAATTATTCAAACAGTTATAGTGTTTAAAGATTCGAAGGTACAATAAGATTGTTGAAATAAAATACAGAACTCCTGTTCCTACATCTTTTACTGATTCGCTTCCATCCACTCAAGAATCATACAAAATCGAAGACTTGGAATATTCAAATCAGCGCACGAATGTCGATCTTCTTTAATAAATAACATAACTTCAAGATGCAATACTCCGAAATAGTAGAGCTCGGTAACCGGTCAGTTAATCGATAGTTAACAAAAGGAATTTCAATTTCCACGAAGAGATCAGTTTTTAATTCTTGCTACTAGAAAAAGGTACATATTAGTCACCACGAATAGGCAGCCTTTAATCTTGAAAGATTACAAAGAAAAATTTTAAACTTCCGATTCTTGAAGCTTGCCAGGTAAAGTTTGAAACTTTCAATTTCTGAAACATACGATAAAGTTTCGAAACTGACAGCCTTTTAAGTTTGCAAAGAGGAAGCTGAAAACCTTAGATTCCTTAAATTCGTAAAGAAAAATATGAAACGCTCGATTTATGAAATTTACATGGAAAAATTTGAGACTTTCAAAGTCGAATACGATAAACAATAATTTTCGTCGCTCGCAAAAAAAAGACGAAGTAGAGGCTTTCGCAAAGACCGATACTCGTGCACACGTTGCAGCCGTTACACGCGTAAAATAAAAGACAAAAAAGGAGAACGTAGGCAAAATGTAAATTATGTTCTCGCCATTGTTTCACTAGATCGAGGGCGAGAAAAACGAACGATACTCACTCCGTAGACTCGATGGTGGGCGTAGTGGGCATGATCATGAGTATGCAGTTAACCAATATTGTAGTGATAATGAAGAGGGAGAACAGTGGGTGAACCAATATGTAAATGGCCACACGTCGTATTGGGTTGAACGGGTCGAGGATCCACATCGCATCTGTCGCTGAGAACCTGAATATGTCCTTTCCCTTGCTGATGACGACGAAGGTCTGGTCGGAAAGATAACAAAACAAAGGATATTACAGTAGGAAAATAGCAAAAGTAATAGACCCATTAGCGATCGTTACACAGTGCATACAACGATAAAAATTGTTTTCATTAGCATACGCAAAGAGTTGCTAAAAGAGTTTTTAGTTAAAACCTCTTTTATCTAGCTTTTGTTTCTCATTTTTAAAATGCGTTGAAATATTTGAGATTCTTCGCGTTCTTGTTTCTCAAATAGAGGTACATCGTACAGATTATTGCGAAATAACGAATAAATATTCTAAATTGAACGAAGAAGGATACAAGTAGCAGGAAGAACTTCCTTTCTTGTATCTTGGCAAAATTCGAATTTTTCAAACGAGATATTAAAACCTCTGTTGAACAACTTAATTTACTTACTAACTTACTACTTACTTAACAACTAACTTTAGCGAGTTATACAAGATTAGGATTCAATATTAATTTTATAGATATTTTAAACAGCACATTAAATCGCAAAATAGATCCTTGATTTTATGAAAAATTTCCTTCGTCAAACGCAAATTTCTTCCTGTTCTAAATATGATTTTAACAAACAATATTCCGCATAAGGAACATTCAATTTTAACATTAGAGAAGAAACACGTAATTATTAGAAAATGGTGCAGGACGTTCTTACAAAATAACTAAAACCTTCCATGCAATACATAGAAGATAATATCCGATAAGGACATCTCTCGTTCGTAAAATTGATACGATTCTATCTTTTCCGGTTTCGTAATAAAATATCGATACCCTTTGGTTATGATAGAAGCTATCGATATCCTCGAGAGGTGTGGAGGCCAACTCGGGTGGAAATTCGTTGTGCAGTCGGACCGGAATCGGTGCTCCTTGCTCGAGCATCTGATCCGGCTGAGGACCCTCGTCCTCGTCCTCGTCGTCATACCGAACCTGCGAACGAAACACATCTAAACACCACTGTCTCTCTCATATGACTCCGTCTTGCTTGTCGTCTTGCATCGAATCATCATTGCCATAATCTTTTCTTTCGTATAGACGTGCTAGAAATTATATACAGGTAAAAGAAAATAAATAATTACACCCCCGCTACGTATTATTATTTGCGCGAGGATATAGATTTGTATTGAAAAAAAAAGAGAAAAAAATGATATTAACGAGATATCATCGAGGGTGATTAATGAAATAAATATTTCCAAGATATACACATATATATAGAGAGAGTTTAACCGTACGAAATGTACAACTTGATACAGTGTTTATGTATATTTATGCAAAGATTAGAAACAGAGAATTGTCTTGTGATTATTTATTCATCTATTGGAAATATTCATTTTGTATATATACTTGTCCGCTATGTGTGCACCGGTGTTATTCATAACCCGCTTCTAGATCAGCTCTACGCGTTCCTAATCGTTCCACAGCTTATTATGCATCGCAAAAGAACGTCCCGAGCTTCGTTTGGCAGGCGTTTCTGGATCAAAGTTATCGCCGTTTCTTAGATGCTGATCCGAGGATATAACCAACTCCGTGAAATCCGTCGCATGTTGCACCTTTCATTACCGCATTAGCGTCATTGATTATTGGCAGAGGCAATTTTTAATACGTTCGAGTATTAGAATAGAACAATCTGTTCAATATGAATCAGAAAATGTTTTTACATAGAAATGAAATAATTAGAATGTAGCTATGATTTTATAATCGTGATAATACAATTTAGGAGAAGCAACAGAATTCAAAACTGTTACGATTACTCAATTTCTGTCCTAATCGTTGTCTTAATTGTTTTATATAAATCTCTATGCCGTACAGGTAAGATACGAACAGTTTTTACGAAGAGATCTTACGAAACAAAATAATTCATACAATATAGAACATAAATTAGCCAATTAATCCATTAAATAAAATCTTAGTCGCAAGGAGATGATTTTGATTGAAAATTCCAATTTGCCCGATAAAGTTGACGTTATCCGTCGTTAACTCGAAGTGTCAAACGGTTTATATCCAGTGTCATCGGTCTCCAACGTATTAAATATTCTCCGCTATTAAATATTAATTAAATAGTCGTCACGTGCTTCTCGAAGTTCGATAATGTTACTCGAACGTACACGTGCCAATTTCCGGCTAAAATATTAAACAACCACCGCGCAGCTTACCAAGTTTGCTCTGTGATACTCCAAGTTATACAAAAAATATCCCTTTCAATTTAAAATATTAAATAATTATCAGGAAGTACGTAGCAAGTTTCGTTATGCTGCACGTTCGAAAGTATAAAATATTCATGGTACTCGCCACGAATATTACGGAGATGGTTTTCGTTTTTGCACGTACTACGTGTATTTTACCGATAGTGCGACGCTGCCCCACATTTCTCCCCCCTCTTCTTCTCCTTTCTTTCCTTTTTTTTTCTCTCTCCTACTTTGGAAGCATCGGGAACATCTATTCCGCGTCTAGTCTGAAAAGCAGCTATGGCAACTAGTCGTATAGAAGGCGGCTATATGTACATGTTATATACATATACGTGTGTACAGTACGAAATTGGTGCTAAAAGCGGGTCGTGAACATACGAACCTGAGTAAGGTCCACGTGATCTGCTCGTTTCCGCTCTCTCTCCGCGAATTTTCTGCCGAGCGATTATTAGAAATTCGAAGTATGCCCACCTGCCTTTAACGTTGGTTCTTTTCTTTTCTCGTTTCATTAACACTAGAACCCCGGGAATTTCACAGATACTCGTTGAACGCCACTTTGATCGTGTACGATTTTCTTCGTTTTATACTTCTTCCTTTCTTTCTTTCTTTCTTTTTTTTTCTTTTAACATTACTAAATACTTCTTAATTACTCTATGGAAGAATTATCGATCGTGTTAATAAGATACATGGACAGAATGAAATAAAATGGAGATTTTAAGAGAACATGAACATTCTCTTCAATTTACGTTCTACCATACTTCGTAGAAATTTAAATTCACGTACGATCGATTTTTGATTGCTTAAAAAAAGATCTACAACTGGATAATTTTGTCTGTAGAGTATTCAAAATTTTATATATTTAAAAATATATAAAAGATCATCAGAGAGTTCTATGAATAAGGATACTAAAATAACGAAGAAGAAGACATCAAAATGACAGCGTTTAGGGTTTTAGTGTTAACTACCAGCGCGTGACCAGCAACCTTCGGCTGGCGATAATAATTAGCACCACGAAGAAAGAAATGTGAAAAATGTATATTCACCACCAGTGTAATCCTTTTTCTACGTATCGATGTTTTGATACTGAACGGTGTTCCGCGAAGACATTTTAATCTTTAAACGTATCGATCAAACGAAACATTTATACAAAGCCAAAGAATAAAAATTCTTTCGATGTCAGTGGTCTGCTGAAAATTTTGTGCCACGGCTTTTGTAAAAATCGATTGAAAATTAATTAGATCGTGACCTAATCTAGCTGGATTATCTGGAAAGCATTTTATAAAAATTCCAATAGATAATAGTATCCTCTGAAGCTATTATAGATGCACATACACGAACCTACTACTAATAACCAACTATATACTATGGTCGTTAAATATATATGTATAAAGATCTACCTAAATCTAATTTACACAAGCGAGAAGTGTCTGTTGATGAATATTCAAGCTGAACTTCACGGCCAGAGCAGAACACACGGTGCAGCAAAACACGTTCCTCATTGATCTTCTTTTCTTTTTTCCTTTCTTTCTTCTCCCCTCTGTTTTCTTTCCTCTTGCTTTGTTGTTCGAGAAGTTGAATGGAAACATGGCAAGTTGCTTTGAGAATACCCATTAAGGACCACGTGATAAAATAACGTGTACAAGTAATTTACACATTGCTTTATCAAGATATTAGAGATTCTTTAGAGAAACATATATTGGACAAATTAGATACACAACGGAAATGTTCATTATTTAAAGAAACAATAATTTATTATAGTGTTGTAAGTTAAAATTTCCATGAATCGGCGAATTACTGATTTATCGTGGCACTATAAATTGAAGTAGTTGTGTAAAGATTCGTCGAACTTTATAAAATTGTACAATCTACGTAAATCTAAGTAGGTATAAAATAACCAACGATATCCTTGGAATTCCTTTTCATCACCACAATGTTAAAGAACAGGAATTAATAATGTAAATTTACCAAAAAAAAAAAAAAAAAATCCCAAAGGAAGCGTTTCGTCGACGTTGGCCCTTAATAGATTAAAAATCGATCTCTCACGACCTCTGAAACCTGCGCATACTGAAAACAATACGACGCTACCTTCAATGAAAACGTTTCTAAAATCTCAATCATACTCGCTTATTTCCATGTCAATTCCATTGTTATCTTCTGTTTTTCGTATCAATTCCAGTTTCGCGACAATTAATCAACTTCTCGAACCACTTAAACGAATACTCATCTTTGTAACAAAGAACAAAACCGAGGATAGAGGAAAGAAAAATCGGGAGAAAGAATTTCGTTCGATGAACGATCACGAGATTTATCTTTCGAAGCTTTCCGCCAAAAGTTTCAATCATCTCGAAAATCAAACATATCGGAGACGCGATATTTTGACTTTCTCTGTATGGAGGAGTCGGAAAAATTCCGCGGATAAAAATCGGCCGCGATCAATGTTCTTCGATAGGAGAGAGCATCGTCTCGCCTGATGACTGTATTGCGACGTATCAACGATAAATCAATACGATTCCAGGAGAATGGCCACGCCGCTGCGATCATCTGCGAATTCGCTTGCACGCGCTTATGCTGCTACTATCGAAGCGCGCAATTTAATGAATAAAAAAGAAAAAGGATTACGTACAAAGAATGTCAGCTCCAAGCATTGCGGATATACGGCATACGATCTATAGAAGCGTTTCCAGGCGACTGCGAGCTCTAAACCAGACGTGCAGCACTTGACGAGAAAAACAAGTCGGACTCTGCGAGCTTCTCGCGTTCGCGTTCTTCATTCTTCGAATGTCGTGTCCGCGACGGATTTTTCTGAATATATTTATCTTTAATGATGTATCGTGCTTGCTTCATTACGGAAAATACACGCTATAACTGGAACTACAGTGAATTTTTTTTTACTTCCTTTATCTTTTCCATTTAGATGTAGAATAGAATTGAAATTTATTTTTTATCTGGTGTTATCGAATTTTGACGAAGTTCGTTTTTAATCGTACATCGGAGTACTTTATCGTTGAACATTGATTTTTACACGAAGAAGCGAAATTTCGAATTTAATATGGTTTCTCTATTTAAATTGTTTAGCAAGTTTGTAACCTTTAGTTATCGAATTTTTATGAGTTTTTGCTTATCTTTGATAAAAATAAAATATTATATTTACTGCTATATTATTTGCAATTAGATAGCATAAAAGATGTTACTATACAGAATTTAATAGTATCTTTTAATTAATCTTTGTCTCAATATCGATCCCTTTTCATTTCTTTCAACTTTTCATTCCGCAAATAGTTCCCTACGAGCGCTTAATAACCGCGACTCGTCCAACTTGTCACGTCAAGTACCGTGTATAATTATGCGTAGTTCTTAGCAAAAAGCCCGTTCGAAATGCGTGTGTACAGAATCGTGCCACCAAACGAACGCGAACAACTCGTTATGATCACGTTTGACCGGTGTATTCGCTGAAATATCATGGAAATCTCCATATTTACCTGACCCAGTGAACGAAACTTTTATTCTCGACGTTCTCTTTCTATTAAAAACACGTAACGAACGTTCTTAAACTCAAATATCGTCGATGTTAAAGATCGAGCAATCTTTGAGCAGACTGTGACAGAATCGAAGCACAGGCAGGGCTCGTTTTGTTTTTGTTGCAAGACGTTGCGAGCACAACTCGCGAAATAGCGTGTGTCATAGCAGTACACAAGAAGCGCGTTGTTTCTTTGACAAATGGTGTGTCCAGCGTGATACAACTTATGTATGATACATGTATATACACATATGAGTGTGATACGTGTTCCTCTGTGACCACGATGTAGCCTCGACAGAGATCTTTCTCGACTAATTGATAAATGGTATTTGTGTAGCAACGACGATCTTTAATTACATAACAACGCAACAAGCGATAATAGGTTCACAAATCGACACAATTTGACAAAAAAAAAAGCCGTGTACGTGTGAGGACGTTGCGGTGAAAGTGATGTCTCGAATGATTTTTGGAAATTGCTAGGTATATTGATAAACGAACAAAAATTTTCAAGTGATACAAATGGTCAATTTTTTAAGTAAGAATTTTTCTCGATGTAAACGAGAAGGATTATATCTCATAAAGACGTAAGAAGGTTGATATGTACCGTTTAAAACTTATAGAAATTATTTAATTATTTAATATTAAGAAATACACGGTGGAACAATACGTAACATTATTAGAGAGCAAATTCATACAGAATATGAATTTATATAAACATTTGTATAAACATATCCGCAATGTAATCATTAGACTGTGGATTTTTATACACACAGACATAGAAATGGGATCTCAACCGAGATTTCCTTTACCTGCTAAATATGTATTATATATTTTCGTATATTATATACATTCTGTGCAATGTTATTGTATTTCCAACGAATGCATAAGCTCATGAAAATCACTTTCATCGCAACACAAATTACTACGTACCAGCACGAGAGACCAAACAAATGAACTGGACGATACTTCCAAAAAAAGCTGACGCTTCTCAAACACGAGATTAAATCGATACAAGTGTCGATACGAAATAAGCGAGAACTGTAGTCTAAATGAGACACAGCTGGAAAGCTATCCCGTGTTATTAATTAGAAAACTCCAGTCAACGACTTGTCAGGAATAATCTGGTGAATATATCGACACGTGGCAACGAAACAAACGCAAGGGAATCGATGTACACCGTGGCACTGGTGAAAATTAGGTGTCTCGGTGGGTGGACGTTGCGCACCATCGGGCAAGTGAGTGACAGAAGTGTGTGTGGCCAATCGAATGGTCGTTTCGACCAATGCAAAGTAGAAATTGTGTAATGTCACGGCGTATTGTTCGTTCACGTATAAATAGGATGCGTTTTGTGGGCCACGTGTGTATATAGGGTGAGGTCAAAGCTATGTACAAACTGACAGCAGATGATTCTACGTGCAATAACAGATTCAAAATGTAGAACATTTTTTTGGCAGAAGTTTAGTTTTTTCAGGAAATTCATATTGGAAACTCGTTGTTACGTATTCGTAGATATATACGTTCATAGTATGGTTTTACATGACTTTTACGTGTTATTAGATGCAGAAGAGTGCAAAGGAAAATTTCATCAACGATACGATTGAGATAAATAGGCTTCAATATGACATTTAAACAAATGGACCTTTTCTAATTTGCTTACGTGTTCCAATTCAACCTCTAAAAATATTAAGCTCGTCCATTTATTGTCGTGATTTGCAATAGTTGCCGAGCTATTGACACAAATACGTTATCTATATATTAAATATCAGAGCAAAATAAAAAGAAACACGTGTGAAATATTTTTCAAAAAACTGTCCTATTCCAAATTCCCATTGAAATAACGATAATTGTTAACTGTATAGATGCATGAGTTTTCAAAATTGCTTTCCTCCAAATCTAAATGTCCAAAAAAAATGTTGGTCCCCATTTTTGACTTAATTTTGTACAAAGAATCATCTTTTGCACAATATTTCCAACTTCACCTTATATACAATATATGTGTGTATGTACACTAATCGTAGCCATGATCATGAGGTGTATAGAAAGTTGGAACGAAAAGAGAATACTTGTATAGGTGTGTACGTGCATGTGTTTGTTGGTGTGTGGTGTATGTGTGTGCAGTTATTACTTAGCGTGACGTAACGTCTTACTTCTTTTTTCTTTTTCTTCCGTCCAAAACCTCCCTGAAATTGGAGAAACGGAGAAACAGTCGTTACACACAGAGAAAAAACACAGAATACGGATGTAGAGAGTTACAGTGACGGGGGACCAGGGTTGGGATAAGAAAGAAGATACAAAAATACTATAAAAAAATACTAAATCTTGCTAATACACGATTATCGGAAGGAGTAATAGTTAACTATACAGTTAATATATATTATACGTAAACGTAGAGGACTGGGATTTAATCATAAAGCTGGGATTGATTGAGAAATATAATAGAAAGTGAGAATACGAAACAGAAATTACACTACCGTTCATAAGCCACTGGACAATTTAGCGCACTCCTTATACTAATACAAAATTTCATTGAATTTTATCAAATTTAGTCTAAATTAATTAGAAATTTCTTAACGATTAAAAGCAGTATTTGTTAATCTTTTAATGGAATTGACAGACTATAGATTCAAGCCGTCCATAAAATAATTTAGCAATAGTATAATTGTTTTCTAACAAGATACGTAATTAATTAATGTGTGTGTCGATTTTAAATATCGCTGCCTGAAGTAATTCCAGTACTTTCTACATATATATATATTTCTAAAAAATCTTTATGTAATTCATAATTAGAAAATTAAATAATTTGACTATAAGGAGTTTCTCAATTTTATTACTGAAAATTATACTATTGGATAGTAATTGTAATTCTTCTCTTCCTTCATTAAATAACTGAGCGATATTCTATCATCATAAATAAATATCCAATACTTACAAACAGTAGTGTGCATACATATTAATATAAAGACAGATATATGTATATAAACTTCATATGCGGAGTTATATTCGTTGAAATCTATACATATATCATATATATATATATATATATATATATATCTGATCATACATATATATACGATACGAAGGATATTCAAGCGAGAGGATCGCGGGATCAGGCAAGCTAGGTGAGAAAGGAGGATATAGAGATCGAAGCGTACCAATTGATACCATCTCGCTTCTCTCTTTCCCTCTCTAGTCTTACTCTACGGGGTTATATAAAAGAGATAGTGAAAAGAAGTTCTGTTAATTAATCGGGAAGATCGAATTTCACACTCTTAACTATGTAGGTCTCAAATCGAGAAATGCGATCCATATTTTACATGAAATATGAAAAATATATAAGAATATTTTCTAATTAATTATAAACGAACACATTCGTGTAAATATACGAGTTATTGTAATTAGAGCTATGGTAAGCGTGTGTGAACATTTTTAAGGTCTTTCCGATCGTATAACAGACTCCAAATAAGTTTTAAGAAACTTTCTCTAGCAAAACATTTTCTACGAAAATTCTTCAAAACACTTAATCACCCTTTTTTTGCTTCACGTAGTGACAATAAAGTTATTATAATACTACGAGAAATTGGATTAATATCGAGGACGTTTCACTAATCTTGTTACGGAATTCTTTCCTCAAATGTATTCATAATATCAGTGTTTACCTTCCTTTTTTCTTTTTCGTTTTCTAATAGAAGAAAAATAAAAAAGATTTTTGGTAATAGAATAGAGGGTAATAGAACGTAAGGATACTTAGTAAAATTTATTGCAAAAATGTTAACGATAACGCACGTATACGAAGCTAAGCAAGATACAGAGAGATATTATTGACCCACACTACTAGAATGTAGCGGAGAGAGCGTGGAACAATGCAAGGGGAAGCAGACCGTCTATAGTCAGACGCGCTTATAAGAACGTCATGACTAGAAATACATTTTCCTGTAATTTTCTATACGTGCGATATTTTAAGATTTCTTTCTAATAAAAGTAATGACAATATTAACATAATCTTTAAACATTATAAAAGCAAATGAAGAAAAAAATCAATAATAAACATAAAACTCTTGAGTGTCTGATTAACAATATAAGGAGATGAATAAAAATTCTCAGTTCATTACTGTGCCACGCGATAAATTTCTAAAACTAAATTAAAACGCATTTAGCATCATGTATAAATGAGTGTCTTTTTTCGAAATAAATAACGTTCAAACCAGATTGAACGAAAAAGCAAGTTTAACTAATATTTCTAATTAATTGTAGTACCTCTAATTGACGAATCATTAAATCGAAAAGTAATTTAACTAACATTTCCTATACGTGTAAAACTGGTAAAAAGATTAAAGTGTGTTTAATTTGAAAAATACATTTAACTGATACATTCGTTAAACAAATGAATTTCTGGATCAAGAAGAAATTCGAATAAAACTCGGCAAACAAATAAAATCTCTTGAAAAGGGAAGAGAATTAACACCGATACGATAAGTACATTGATGAAAAGATCGTTCCATAATGAACTTACCAGTGAAAGACCCAGCACAATTAATATTATCTATATACGGTGGCTACGTAAGTATACGGTTAAGGGGCGGGAAATACTACAATACAACGAAGAGCATAGAGGGAGAGAGAGAACTACGACACAGCGATATTTATATGTATATGTACGTATAGAAACAGGCACAGATAAGTGACACTGCAGACATCGAGCTCGTACGCGAACATATCTTTGGTAACACAGAGAACAATACATTAGTCGACGACAGTCGTGTTTAATATATATATATATTATATATATATATATATAGATTATATATTACATACATATATATTATATATATAGACGTATATAGACAGATACAGACAAAAGTCGTCGATAGGATAGGCATGTATTTTCACTACGTTCAGCAGTAAATCAAGCAAACAATCAACGCGACGGGTAGCGACAATCGGTTGTTCACAAGAGGATTAGGTAGAAACACCGCAGCTTGACGTATAATTATATATGTATATATATAATATAGGTAGATAGAGATATGGTTTTGTGAACATGAAGAAACAGATCTCACAAAATACGGCACTGCAGCTACGCAAAATAAAGGTACGTCCAAAAAAAAAAAGAAAAAAAAGTACAGAAAAAGACGAACAATAATTGTAAACGTCCATCGAGCCTCACGGACAACACCGTGATTAATTAACATATTTAAGATCGATTAATATTTCATCATTGAAAAATCGTTGACCAGCCCGTGAGTATAAAATTTATTACGCAAGTAAAGTTATTAAAAATGTTATCGTCTGATTACTTTTCATTTTTCATGACATTCTTTGTTGCTATCGATGCTCGTTCTGATAATCGTTTTGAATGTAATTTCTTTTTCTATGAAGAGATATCAATCGGTTCTTAAGTAAACAAACGTGATTACTGGTGAAGAAAATTATTAGTAACGCACTTAACAGCGATGCTTGTACGTTCGAGGTCTCGCTATAGAGATCTGTAAAGTAGAACAACCTGTGTATCGATGTTAATAAGCACGTTACGTAGAACGGTCGTATGTGTCTTCTTGGAACTCGTCTAACTGGAAACGCGAATCACCGAATATAACACGGTCGTTCTTTTTCTTTCAATCGGATTTTCATCATCCTACGCTATATCCAGAGATTTATCGTTCACGTTACAGTGTCAATGGTCACATATTTTTGGCCATGTATGTGGGTAGCACGTAAAAGGGACATGTGGTTTTATGGGAGATTGAGTTGGATGCTAAGAACGATTGCTCGAATAATCGACGAAAATGATTCACGTCCGTTAAAATAACAGTTGAAAAATTCTCGTTAAATTGTATGAATCATACAAACTCCTCCAGTTCTATGTAAATCAGACAAGCTGTTGCAACACGAAATTTCTGCGAACTATTAACTACTAAATTTCTCTGAAATTTCTGCTTCTACCAAAGAATACAGATCCATTAATGAATCATACTATCTCATATTCAACTGTAGGAGTCAATAAATCATTCGAATTTCTCAATAGAAAAAAAAAAGGTGAATAAGGAAATGTCATTGGACGAGAAACACTCGTGAAAATTGTTCGTCGATTAAATCGCCAAACATGGAAATAGAACTGAAACTTAAGAATAGTATAGATTGTTTGGTAATTGAAAATGTAAAATATATTGAAAAAAAAGACAAAAAAAAAAAATGAAAGAATCCTAGTTTCTAGCCAGCAACGGTCCTTTCGAATCGATGCTCGCGACTCTACATATATAAAGTAGGCTGAAGGAAACACGGCCGCGTTCTTACCTCGCCTTCCGCTCTCTTCTTCTCGAGCTCCTTCTGCTTGGCATGTTCCTCGGCGATGCGAGCCTCGATCGCTGCCAGGGACTCCCGCGTGAACGGACGGAACAAACTTCTTTCTTCCTCTGATACAGAGTCAGAATCTTCGGACATTGTCTAAGCTGCACACAGCTGAGCCACCTTCCTGGACACGACAATTGTAGCTTTTTAATTATGTAACTGTCAATTATCGTCCTTTAACATTAATAATTCTGCCATTAAATAATTTCACATTGATAAGATATTGTTGTTTTGATATTAATTATTACAGTATATCAGATAATGTTGCGAATTTGTTATTAAAAATACTGTTCATCTATATTGGTGTATTGAGAATATTTATTTCTGAAGTTAGATAATGTTTTTGACTTGATATTAGAGATATCTGTTTTTTAATATTAATCATTCTAGGTGTGTAAGATAATGTTCTTCATTCTGGCGTATTAAGTAATTTTCTTAATTTGATCATTAAGGATATTATTCTTCGATGTTAATCATCCTAACGCGTTAAATAATATCCTTAATTTGATACTAAGAGTATTGCACGTTTTTTGATACTAATAACATTAGTCTTAGATAATATCGTTTTTAATTTGTAGGTTTTAATATTGGGGTTTTCGTTCATTGTGCTTTGATATTCAGTTTCTATCGGATGTTTCAGGCATGCGAAAGGAAATATAATTAATATAATTATCATTAAATCGGGATTCAAATTATCCCCGTATTTCCAACGGTAATTAGCCTAAAATTTATCTCTTGCGTGATTATTTTCATCTAGAAAAATGAATAAATCGGTATATTTCCTTGCAGAAAGAATTGCATTTTAGTAACCAATATTTCACCTGTTACAACGAGAAAAGAGTTCTCAAAGTTTTAAAATATCTATAATTGACCTTAAATTTAGTTATCGAAGAGATGTCGATAAATTCTTTTCTCTCCCTTTGAGTTCTATTATGGCCGACGCTAGTAGTTCAACCAATCTAATAATTCTATTTTTATTCACTTCTATTGACCATAATTGACCATAGATTGTACCGCTGTAATTATAAATTGATAATAACAAATTACTAAGTAAGTGGAAAAACCAATAATGGAAAGTGTTTGTAGGCATTCCTTTAAAGTGGATGGATATTCGCGAAGCCAGGGTTATACACGACTCTAAAGAAATTGTAGGCTGAACTTATTTCTATAATGGGATGGCACACTTCGAGACCCTCTTACCCAGGTCTATGTCTCAGACCACTTAGTAATAAACTTCACGATGCTACGATATCGTAGAATTTCGTGTTAAATTGTCTCAAATGCGAGGAATTGAGAGTATATGTAAGTATGCTCTTTTATAACTTAAAACGCTTCAAACTTTGGATTTATATTCAATCCTTGCTCTCTTTTACTGAAATTATCCATAATTATCCATGAAACTGGAATTATCCTCTCTTATACCTCTAAGAAATCTTTATTAACCGTGAAACAACTAACTATATATGTTATCTACGATATTATTTATTATATATTATATATCGTTGATATTTTATTAATATCAATTAATATATTATCTATAATATCCAAAAGTCTTCTTTCTTTATTTCAAAATTCGTATAAGATTAGAGTCTAATATGGGATCAGAATTTTTTACATTTTCTAATTAATTGACTATTTAAATATATGAAAAAGTACTATTTATCAACGCTAGGTTACCGTGTAATTGCCAAAAAATTTCTCTTCCGTATAATTTTCTTTCCCCCTTTCAAAATTCCTGTGGAATTCGAACTTAATGTAGAACTAAAATTTTTTACAATTTCTCGAATCAGTCAACTGTACGGAAAGCTATTATTTATCAATGGTAGGCATCGGTGCACGACGAAGTAGTCCAACTTTTTTCGATCTGAGGATCTGTCGCGACATTCTGATTTGTCTGGTGCGCTTAAAAATTGGAGCACCGCCAACACGAGTTTTATCGCATTGAAACGAAAAGCCCCGTTGTAGAACTGAATTATTAAACATTGTATTATTGAAAAGCCATGAACAATGTAAGACCGAGTTTAAGTCACAAGAATGAAGCACGAAAACACTAGTTGAATCTGATGAATGCTTTTGTGAATAAGGAATTAGATCGGAAATATAAGGTTGTAAATCCGTATTCAACTAAAGAATGCTTCGTTTCAGTGATACAACAAGAATTTATAATGCTTTATACGTTATATTTGAGGCTTTTCGATATTATTTAAAAAATGTATTTTAATTAAACTAATTTATAAATGTAAAAATTATTAAGAGAATTAAACAAATTTTAATAAATTTCTGTGATTCGATGTAAAGTTTCATCAATTCACGTGACGTCTCAGATTCGCTTTAAATGGACAATATAATACCTTAAATAGACATACTAATATCTAGTTCCTGAGGACGCCTGTAAACGGAAATAGAAAGCTCATTAAGTATGCATGAGATTTATCGAACAGTCAACTTTCAAGCTCATTCAGTGTCCTCAAAATCGTGTTGGAACGATCAGATCATAGGAGATAACAAGATAAAGACAATTTATTATTCTGCATTTCAACTATGTGTGTTCGTTTTATATAATAATAAACTCATTTCACTCAGAGGGATATATTCTATGTACACGTTAAAAATATTTTAAAACAGAGACGAGAAACATTAATATCATAAGAAAATTTACTTCTTAAACTTTTTGCTCCACATTACGATATTCGTAGTTCTTAAATTATTATTTGACGAAACCAAATGTATCTATATTTCTTTTTCAATCGTATACAATCGTGTACTATAGTATTATATAGCATTAACGCGTAATTACTCTTGGCTGCTATCACGTTGTCCCATTTCCATTTCTCTCTTATATTATAACGCTCCACATTTGTATAGTCAGGGCCAAAAATTTCGGTAACTCAAGGACATTAATCCAGTTCCTCCACCACCTTTTCAATTTTAGAGACACTAAAATACAGTTCTAAATACAGTTATCTACGATTTTAAATAAAACGCTAACAAAAGATGGCAGATAAGAACTCTAAAATATACACAACAGAATTCCAAAAACGTGAGCAGAAAATCGCCTCTAGCACGTGATGGGGATGGCAACCTTGAGATTCTGAAATATCCTCTCATCCTAGCTGTACCATACCTCAATATTCAACCTAGTTTGAACCAACTACCAACTACCATCGATTTCTCCTCTTACTATGTTCCTTACCAGTTTTCAAAATCTTTCGAAATTTTTTACCACTATTTTATACTATCACAAACTTTTTATCCTGTTTTGACTATTTTACTGGCCTCTTGTATTTTTTCCTTTTTTTAATTCGAATATGTTACGTGATTGGAAAATCTTTTATAATCATTAAAAAAAGAAATAGTAAAACAATTCATTTTATAATAATCCACAATCTGAACAAAAATTTGTTTATACATAGTTATTTAATATATATTTATCAGGACGTTTGAAGAGTACTAACTACCTTTCAAATTCGGAGCAATTTTTTCTAGTAGTCTGTATACGAGTATTTATTTATTGTAATTATCATTAAAGGAATTCCTGCCGATTGAATCTCATTATGTGAACGTTAACTCCTGTTATATCAGTAGAAAAAATAAATAAATTTATATGAATTCCAGTCATATAAACCATATCCCCCAAATGCAACAAACGAATGAAGCTCGACTTATACGATAAAGGAAAGATGAGGATTGAGAATTGTAAAGGAAGAGAGTACATATCAATCAAATAGAAGAGGAAATTCTTAATAAATATGCACCAGAAAATTGATGTCTTCAAACTTATAAATACAAACTATCGCTTTTTCTGGTGAAAAGATTTAGAAGATTACTGGAAGATTTCCAAACAGTATAACATAGACTAATGGTAAAAAAAAAGTATATTAACAACCTAAAGAACGTTTAAACAGTCAATATCATTGACAATATTTAAGATTCTCAACAAGGTGTATCGACAACATACGACATTGATCGTCGAGGGTATCGATAATAATTTAAGAACCTTAAATATTGACAATTCCCTGAACGCTCCTTTAAACATTACGAACGAGATAGTCTCTCAAGTAGCGCACCAATTCCACTTCATACACTGACGAGACTGTGACGAGCCTCTTAATAGCCTATCGTTCATTTTACAAATATTGTTCGGGTTTCTGAACAAAGAGCAACGTACCACTAAAACTACGACCGATCGAAACACGGAAACAGTGAATACTCTGTAAAAAGTGAGTATACACCTTGAAGTTGCCAAATTTATTCAAAAACTCTTACACGTACTCTGCATAAATTGAAACTCGATGAGAACATATACACTGTATGTATTAATACAAACGAATAGTACAAGAACATATAACAGTACAAAATAAGTGTATCGTATACAGGCAAGTTAATATTGTACTCATTTTAGTATGGTATATACTCGCTTTTAACTCTGATTGTATATCATTGCCAATCTAACGTGCTTCAATTCCAGAAGATACTCACTTTTGATCGGTGCTAACAGTTCCTGAAGTGTAATGTGCGCGTGTCCCACGATGCGGGGGGGTAATAGAGTGGCTGCTGTGGTGGCTGCGGCTGCGGCTGACGAGGACGAGACCGATGCTGGGAACCGCGCGACTTGCCGGCTAGAGGCCGGTACGTGGGCGTCGATTCGGAATGCGTCGTGCCGTCGAACCGATTTGACGACGCCGTTACGTACGATCGGACGGATAAATGCGACTCGTGCAGCACGTCGACTGCCGATCTACCGATACTCTTCGTTTCCCTCTTATTCTTCTCGATCGCCGTGACGCCTCTGATAATATTTTCCTTACTGCGCACACTACCGCTACTTCTAACGATGCTTCTTCTGACTTTAACGCTAATACTGCTACTGCTGCTGCTGCTGTTGCTGCTGCTGCTGCTGCTCCTATCGTTGATGATGATGCTGTTGCTGCTGCTACCTGAATCTCGTTCCGACGAAATGGCGACGAGAAATGACGAACGCGCTGCGGCAGTGCGTGCTATGTCGGGGACCGTCCAACGCGAACCAAGATTTTTCATGTCCGACCTGCGATTCGAATACACCACTGTATTTTTCAGTTACTTCTAAAATGATTTGGTCTTTTGTCGTTTCTTGCTTCGGGGAAGACGGGACGCTCTCTTGATGTTTGAATTTTTTAGAATCTTCTAAGGAATTCTTGTATTTTTACAATTAATATGTATGAATATATGATAAGAAATCTTTTAGTAGCTACGGAAAGTATTTACATATTATTGTATTTATTGTATCAATATAATAATCAATAAAGTCCAAGTAAATTTCGTACCATTTAGCAGTACTCTCTCATGATTACATATTATGAAAATATGTAATAATAGAATTTGGTAAGAATCGCATTATTGGAAGATAAGAATATGTGCAAATACTTTTTGTAGTCATTGTATATGTTTGTAATAGCATAGGCAATTTCGTGGTGTTTTTAGGTTTATAGAACGTACAATGTTAATTGTTAAAAAGAGTATTGTAATATAAGGTTCTTGGTTTTTAATTTTCTAATGTAGCAAAGGTCTACACAATTTTATGGTATTATGTTTGTAGAAGTGTGAGATTATACAGTGTATAATGTTATGACCGTGTTGTACCAACAGTTTTGGGGATTTTATGATGAGAATTTTCATGAAATTTTATGGTACGTGTTTGTAAAAATATACGTAGAAAGTAATATATTTAATGTATTCTAATGTAGTCCTAAGAATTTTGAAATTTTCTGAAAAAATTTGTAATTCTCTTAGGATTGCTACATATGGTACACGTATATGTAGATATTGTACTGAATAATACAGTGAAACAGTTGTATTAACATTGTACCTATAGATTTTCTCTAGGAATTTTATGATACACATTTGTTTAAATCTAAGTTTATATAGTGAATAATATCCTGAAAAAAGCTATTTTAATATTACGTCAAAAATTTTCAGAATCCTACGTTGTTTAGTGTATAATTTTTTTTTTTTTTTTTGCGAAAAGGCTATTCTAATATTGCAACTTTTAACATTTCGCGTTGTCTGATGAGGAGAGTAAACTACTGTGGACTGTTGTTCACTGTTAAGTGCAAGTAGATTCGTACCATCAGTGAACAGACACAATACTTCGTTCAAAAGAATCGACTCATGTATCATTTAAATAGTTGCACAAGAATTATTTGTTAGAATTATTGATAAGAAAGATTATATATTTATCTCCAAGTATGTACCTCCAAATTACTTATCAAATATTTTCTTAAAGAGTGCACATAGAAAACATATAAGATCACATCCACATTCCTCATATACCCATTCGTGTCATACTCACGTGTGAATGAAGCGACGGGTGTGATCAATCCGTTATTCGAAATAACATAGTCTGATCTTCGAGTCGATCGATACTTATCTACAACAGAAGCAAAAATCTGAGTCAGAAACCAAAATTCAATGCACCTCTTTAATAACCACCCATAATACACCCATAGAAATTCGCAAATAACATTCAGCATACGCAAACTGTTACGATACATGATAAAAATTTTTATATATTTTTACAATGAATGAAAAACTTGAGAAGTGGTATATTTTCCAAAAAGAAGTAATAATATACAGATACAAGGGACTGTAATATCCATATTTATCTAGAGAATTTAGTTATGAATTTTCAAATCTTTATAGTTACATACAGAAAGGTATCTTAGTATTTGCAAGCATACAGATTTCTCATAGACAAGATATAGCTGTTTTAACATTGGAAACAAAATTTTAATCATAATATCGGAATTTTGTAATACATACTTTGGATGGTATACGCGATCTTATAATATTTTTAGTTACATAAGGTATCTAATATTAATTGTTAGAGAAGATATTATAATATATCAAATCCCGAGTTTTTAGTTCTTTAACGTGACAAAATCCTACATACCAAAGGTGTATGTACCAAAAGTATAATTTTATACATATATCGCAAAACATCAGGAAGAAAGATATTTTACCATTAAACCGAAACATTTGCAACAGATTTAACACGGTTTCCTCGAATCGAAAATTTCATCACTCGTATCACTTTTCCTCCGAACCCCTCCAAATAACGAGAATCCCGCAAAAAGTACTTCCCATGTCTAACATCCCATCAATCTATAATTCAACAAACAGAAAGCTCATAAAAAAATAAAGGTAGAAATAATAATAAAAAAAAGGAAAGAACATGAGAAACAAAAAACTTAAATCAGCCTCGAGGATCGTATACGTATACACGACGTTTTCGGGCGGAATATCTTTTGGCAGCGAGCGGCCACTCGAGAATTTTGTCGTTCGTGAAAGAGTGCGGCGTGTTCACGCATATTCACGACAACAAAAATGTACACGGAGCATGCGATATAGAGGCGGCTCGAGGAAGGGTGTCGGTGGTCTTTGACCGAGTTTCGTGCGGTCGATCATATTCCGCCGGAACTCGGTCACGCGCTTATGCATCGGTGTCGTCGTCGCGGCGCCAACGGGCGAACCCGCGCGCGCCCATACGCAAACCAGGAAAAGTAAGAGTGAACGGTTGATTGCCAGTGGAACGGGTATACGTAGGATCGGACAGCGCCGAGTAGCCGCCCGAGGAAGGACGAAGATGCCCGAGGCAATTTAAGGACGGCCACCAACTAACGATACGTACCACACAGGAGAATTGCAACTTAATTCGATTATGCTAATTGCACCAGCGTGCAATTTTGTTCGTTTTAATTCCGGACCGCTAAATCTGACGATTGCGAAGTTCTAAGGGAGTAACGTGAGATTTTCTAACGGGCATTTTTGGTTTGTAATTATAAAAAATGTTAATTAATTCTCTGCAGACAAACGAAATGTTACGTCTGAATCCCTTTGAGTTTCCTTCTTTCCAGTAGAAATTACTTTTACGCAAGATTGTAATATTAACTATCCGTAGGCAAGAGGAATTTTACCCTTCTTTGTGAAATGAAATCTTTTTAATACTATAGAAAGAAGTTTTGTTTTTATTGAAAAATATCTTGAATATATATGGTTTAAGAAAGAAATAATAGAGTAGCAACGTTGGTAAGTATGGCGGAATTTTTCTCAGATATTCTTGAAGCTTGCTATAGTAAAAGCATCGCAAGTAAGAGAGTCGAAACTTCATGGTTACTTTAATACGATTGTATTTAAGATATTTTACTAGCGATCGTAGTCGATAGTATATAAACTTATTAGAAATGTTCATTTTATGCAAATGTAAGGAATTGCAGGTTATTTGGTTATTATAAAAGGGTGTCACGCGTTTCAAAGAAGGTTAGCAACATCGATCTATAGAAAAGCTCGACTAGTTATCACATATATAACGTTCGATATCATGCAAATGTTTAATCCGGATGATGGATAGTTTAATCCTCGTTCGTTCCTTGTTTCAATTTGACACGTTGTAATATATCTATGTATATATCTATGTAAAAGAGCAGTAGGTATAACCTCAACACAATTTGATTATTTGTTGCAAACGATCTTATATATGAATTACGTACAGAAATTTTTTAATCTTACAATACTTTTAATAAAATTATTTGTAAAAGCTATTTAGACTTCCGTTGTTTCGTTAAGTTTTTATCATCATTTCAGTTTAATACTAAAGAATTAAATCCAGTTGGAAAAATAAGAGACAGATAATAATTAATTTTTTAATGTCAGCACAGAAACTTCAAAAAACCTTGGAATATCTATTATATTTGTTTGAAAATTAAAAAATAATTGAAATATACCAAAACATTTATGGAAATATAAAGGAATATCATTCGCCTTTACATTTTATGTGAGAAAGGAAATACAAACTACTGATTTATTAAAAATTTTAATGAAAAGTACACGCAATCCGAATTCCCAATTTTTATTAAATTTTTACCATAAACGGGAATCACTCTGAGACTTCTGAATGGAAACGCCTATATATCTAGATTTTCTTTTATTCAAGAGATAGAATAGATCTCAACATTAATAAATATTTCCAAGAATACGAAATTTCTTAACATCGAATGCTCACATACGTATTCATTATTTTTTTCAGAAAGATACACAATAATTATCTTCCTTGGCCTGAATAAATTTTGAAGTAAATGACTTGTGTGTAAAGAAGTCGAGGTACCTACATGCTACGATACTGGACGTATCATGAAAAGTGCAATAAACATTATGGAAAAGAAGATACATAATCCGGCGACATGGAATGCGATGAAGCTCAATTTAATTGCTTATTGCAGCTTTTATCCTGCGGATATATGACTACAATAAAAACGGCACTCTGCCAACACGCAGGCTAGAGAGAAACGGGGTCAGGTATGTCTACGGTAAATCAGCCTTCATCGAGAAATCAACAAAAGCATTCGACGTTACAAGAGCTCCCCGTTAAAGAGTCTAAACACTCAGTTTTTTTGTGTGAGTCTGTGTATGTGTACGGAGTATGGAATTGCAAGGACGCTTCAGAAATGACAATTTATAAGAATTGCCACATTACAAATATTTATAGAGTAGATCGAAACGCTATAGGATGGAGCAAAAGTCCCCTATACATAAGAAAACGTTACAAGTTTTCGCTGAAAATTATAGATATTCGAAAAATCATTATCCTATACATGTGGAAACTTTAACGCCATCGTGTATATTCATCGAGGAATAAATATTTAAAATTAAACAAAAATTCTATCGATATACCATAATATAATATGATAATAAATATCTAAAATTGAGTATTTTAGTGGATGTTTAAAATAAATATCCCAAATATTTAAATATTCTAGTCTCGAATTCTATTCTTTATAAAATGTATGCCATCTAGATTACTCTCTATATAAAACCATTGTATGAACAATCGAATGTAACAGAAACGTCGTCGGGAGAAACTGTTCCAAACGGTCTTTTCGAAAGCTCGAATCACGGATCAATAAGCTAGTCCCGATGCATATAGTGGTCCGAAACGAATGCATGATCTACTTCGAATGCTGGCATGAATCGAGCCAAACCTCGGCCGTGTAAATCCCTAACCCGTGGTTTAAAAAGTCGATCGCCTGAAACTCCTTCCACATATCCCTCTTTCTTAAACCGCCATAGGCGAAACAAACTCTTGTCGTGGTTGGAAGTCGAACAGAGAAAGATAATCTCTCTGTGGAACTTGTTCCATCGCACGTGAAACGATAGGTATCGTGCAATTGGTGGCGACCACTGCATTCCCTGTAATTGCACGGCTGCCATCTTGATGGAGCACCAGAGAGCACAGTGGCGCCATCGAAGAGGAACGGCGACGGGAAACCGTTTTCTCCACGTTGTGATGTGGCACAGCAGCGACCCGACACCGACACCGATACCGACGTTGCGTGACGTCACGAACCAGGCCGGGTACGTTGCGGAAAAACGTTGTCATGACAACGAGCGCTGACGCTACCGTCGCCGCACCGTCGTTACCACCACCATCCTTGGAGGCTATTCCTCGAACCCACATCCGCCAATGCCAAGGATTGAAAATGGCAAAAACACAGTCTGAAGGCTGAATAAGAATGATCTGTATCCATATATGTATTTATTACACATGATTTTTAGGAATTTTCTCCAACACCTAATTCCATATATGGTATATCATCCTCCTATCCGTGGCGGAAACTCCGGCTACCGGACGCTCGGATGAGTCGGAAGTGGACGATGTATGTAGGTCGTTTGGCATGAACTGGAAACGATACTGGGAAGAATTGAGCGAAATTGGAAGAAATAATACATCGTGACTACAAAGAGGATTGGAGAGCTTACACGTGATTGTAAACTGGGAAATGAGAATAATCATGCTGTGATATCTTGAAATCGCGAAAAAACTGTACGTTTTAAACGTCTTTAATTGTAAATTCGTAGTAATTAAGAAATGGTATATAGTTTGGAATAGAAGAATTTGATGCTTGGAATTGGGTATGATTCGGATACAATTAGAAGCGCATAGTACAGTGCGGGAACGATATATGGGAAATTTGAAAACTGTTCTTTTCTCTGTAATGGATTTAAATAAATATGTAGCACATAAGTTGGAAGATTCTAGATTCTAAATTCTAGATTTTAGATTCTATAAATACATAATTTGCTCATACGTTGTACACGAGTTATACAGAAATTTGAAATGTTAATTCACAATTTTGAATTTATCAATTGATATAATCACCTAATATTTTTGTACTCCTCATCATAAAAATTTCATCAATTCTACATAATTATTAAGTTCTGAAAAATTGAAATTATGATACTGTAATTTTTGGACCTACGAAAGCAAAAGATTGTAATTCCTAAATTTACAATACAAACGGTTGAAGAACTCGTATCGTAAAATTTTGAATGAAATTTCAATAGAATAGAAAATTGAAATCGTAAAATTTAAAACGTAATGTTTGAAGTAAAATTAGCATTAGAGATCATATTGCCGATAAGAAAAACATTCGCAATAATTAACCATATGATTTTGATATGAACCATATGATTTTAATCTGCCTTATAATTTTAAAATATAGTAAACAACGTTAAGAAATTACTTAAGCTTTCTACTATAGCTAGAGTACTATATTATAGTATAATAGAGTCACATAAGCGTTTTTGCTTCACAAGCTGCGAAGAACAAGTTGCAAGTAGAAGATGATAAAAGTTCGCGTGGCAGTAGTACAAAGTTACTTTGCGCCGCCAATGGTGGACGGCAAAATAGCGATAACTATTGGGTGCGCCTACTGTTTTAGCGTGACATCCAAAAGATTATTATCGCTAGAATAGTCGTATTAGAAGCCAGAATCGATAATCATTAACGCATATATAGGTTCGCAACAACTAACTTTTCGACCGACATTTAAACAAATTTTCAAAACCTTCAAGTATCTCAAAATCAATTACAATAATTAATATAAAAAATTCAGTTATATAAAATTGCCACAAAATTGATCATATCTTAAACGAAAACGAAATTTAAGTAATAAAAATATTAATTATATAAGTTACTGTGCCTTTTTTAAAAACATAGTACTAAATTATATATTACACATTAATTATGAATTATTTTTTCATTTAAATAGAATATTTCATCGAATAAAAAATCCAACCAAAGAAATCATAGTAGAATATATGTATAGCTAAAAATATAATATAATATCTAAACTTATATTTCCAGAAATAATATTGTCATATTTCAATGACGTGTATACTACTACGTGTGTACTATTTCAAAAGTATGTCACGATACTAACAAAAATATTAAGTACATAATACAAATTGTTGCTCTCACGGCATCAGCTGCACTGACACGACCCACAAAAGACAAAGTATATCTGAAGCTAAAGTATAGTGCAGAACAGGACCATGCGTTCTTGCGAGGACAATCGATCGATTGCCCGTTTGCCTGCCTGCCTGCCTAACGCCTGACTTCTCTTACGGATTTTCACTTGCCGTTACACCTCGAAACACCAGCCTACGACGAGATGGGATCTCGATCAAGTGTTCTTCATCAATCGATAGAACCTTGAACCCTGCATCATTTTCTCTATATACTTCGATATCTTCCTCCCCTAGAGGAAGTATGTTAGCCCTTCCTGGACAATTCGCCCCCTTTGTCTATGGGCTAATATTAGATCGACCGAAAAAGCGAACCAAGTTATCGTTTTTCTTATTATAGAACTGAAGGAATATGATAGAACATTTAGATCTTCGATTGAATCACAATAAATTGTGATATGTCATTTTTCCAAGTTATAATTATATTACATTCGATATTATACTCGATCGAAATGACAAGTTCAATAATCCCATTAAGTTAAACTTAGGCATCGAGAACATGACTGATATTTTAATATCTTACGATTCGAAAGCTATTTTATAAAGAACGATCTAATTATCAACATTCTCTAATTCCTATTTGGCCACTAATCAATATTCGTACTGAAACCCTAACCTGGAAATAATTAAATTTACTAAAAAGTAACAAAATGTAAATTAAATATATTAAAAAGTTACTGAAAATATTAAAATGTTAAGGAAGTTACCAAAAAAGTATTGAAAATAAGTAAAAATTCAAAAATTAGTCTCTCAACAATTATTCACGTTTATTAATCTTATTCGACATTGGACTAGTTCCAAGTGTACCAGATTATAAAAGATCAACTCCGCTCAGTCTGGTACCAATTCTACGAATAATTACATAGGAGCATGGATACACAAGGGCCAGAAATCCCAGAAATGCCTTAATATGCATATTATAAGCTTCAGAAAAGTCCACGCATACTCGTTTCGGATGCAGTTCTACTTAAAACGTCATGCGGAGCATATCGCACCTGTTGCGTTTGCTCAACGCTTGCCCTGCAAAATCTTCCTCCTTCTTTTACCCTCGTCGTTCGTATTGCGCATGCGCGCGCTTTTGTAGCGCCGTTGCTTATCATGGCGCATTCAGGATCAGAGAGATACGGATCACCGTCGAAAGAGGTTACCTCTAAACTCCCTATTCTAGATACTACCTCTACCATGAACGTGACTACGTGACTACGACAAAAATCGCTTTGTACGTTCCATCAAAGCATTTCTATGCGAGGCCTCCAGTTATATCCTACTTACAGGCCTCCTGCAGAATCATCATCGCTCCTGGCGGAAAATTGAGAAATTCTCTAATCGCTGATATAAGGATAACGAACTCGACTGGATTGACTGAGATTTTTAAGAAACAAAGATTTTCAGATTGATAATTCGATTACAAATTCAGTAATTAGTATGGCTAGAAATATAGAGCATTACTGGTAATTACTGGTAATTTAATAACTGTGATTAGCAGTGGCATTATTAGGATTATGTAGAACTTAGTAATTAGGATTCTCGTGGAGGATAAATTTTTAGATTCGTATTTCGGATTTTTTTAGGACATATTTATAATAATGGATAATATTTAGGACATATTTAAAATTTGTAAAATTTAGTTACGGTTATAAACTTTGAAATTCAAACTTTACTTTTAGCAAAAACTATAAACTTTGATATTTAAGTTTTTAAGAATAATGACTGTCTTATATATATATTCCAAAGCTGCACAAATTTTAATTAGAATCGCTGAGAATCATTAGTATCAGAATTACGACTCTCGAATAGAGACTAATCTCAGAATAGTAATTTCAGAATATTGAAAGCCTCGAAATCACAATTCTGGAAGATTGTATAGCCCGAAATCACGGTCCTAGAAAATTACGAACTGAAAGACCATGTTTCTCGAAAGCTACATAGTCTATAATTGTCATTTTCAAGTAGCAAGAATTCTCAAGATTACAAATTTTTAAATGGCAATTCTTTCTTCGACTTTCACAGTGACTCTTATTATACATTTATAATAATAAGCACCTGATTGAACTGCTAAACTGTTGCATGCCAAATGCCAAATAACACGTTTACGAGAATTGCATTAATGAATCGAAATATCAATATGATAAAAGAAAAGGCAGAGGGTTTCCAGACCGCAAGGGAACGTTTAAGTCGAAGAAATCGACTTTGACGTCACGCTTTTCTCGCACGACGAACGGACGGGAAAATACGCTTCCTTTGAGCTACAGACAATGTAGCTTTGATACGACCTTTGACATTACACGGCTATACTCTATCGATCTTTTATTTATTAAGCTAAATAGTTCATCAAATTTTAAACGATGCGAATATATGATTCTACGAGACACACGTGTAGCATTTAATTTTATATATACATATTCAGAACTTCACGAGCAACCAACGAACCAACGAACATAAAAATAATCTAATTTTTAACCCATCTGATTTTATACCATCTCTAATTCAATTCCGATTAATAATAACCTCTTACTGATATATCTTAATATATCGTATCCAAATATCTCTGTATTTCTTAACTCAATTCAAATTCCTATCTTTAATGACAGAAACAAACATAAAAATATAGCAGTGACATTTTCAACGTGCATAAGCAATATATGAATACAATGAATTTCTACCGAAAGATTGAATGTTCGCCGATTGAGGACTCGCGGAAGATCATTCTCGAAGGATCGACATCCGAAGTAGGCACGATTCACGCGTTTCCTTCACATCAAGGAAAGTCCCAATGAGCCTGGTGGTCGTGCACGAGGCGGTGATCGATACCATGGCACGACTTTTAAGCGGATCGTGCACGTCGTATTGACCGGCAATTTTCGCGCGGAGGAAGGTCATCACGAGACACACAAGAACACAAGTCGAGCATAGACGGGAGCGAAAGAACACGATATAACCGATGTGTAGTGTGCGCGCCGGCAAATACGACCTTCGTCGACCACGAACACAAAGGCAACCGAAGCTATTTCACGTGCGACTAATCTCGAGAAGAGAGAGCAAAGAAGAAGAGCAAGCGCTTATCGTCATCGCGAGAGTGAACCCCTGACTGATCCCTGACCGAGGCAGTTATCGATCGATATATCGGGAATGGAACAGCAGTCGCGCGTCACGCTATACGTAGATATATGTCATTTGTATGTGCGTGCTTTGTGTGTGTATATGTATGTCTGCTGCCGTATACGTATATGTCACCTTACAATTCGATTCGTGCTATCGTGTCCAACCTAATCGAAACTGTACGGTGGTCACGGTAATTGATTATACATATATGTCTGTATATACATATAGTGAGAGGAAGTAAGAGGAACAGAACGAGAGAGACGAACATATTTTTTACGTCACAGCACGGATCGTCATGGTATACGGCGGTGAAATGAAAAATTTCATTGGCGATTAAAGCATAGAAAAAAGTAACAGACAGATGTATAGAAATGATGTTGCGACAACGATTATTCGTTATGTGGTTGGGCTGCAAGGTAGCGCCATTAGCGCCTCCTCAGAGGAAGCGCACGCGGTCACCAAGTAGTAAAATCAACGAAATATCTTACACGCTGTTTACCCTAGCCAACTCGTCCACTCACGTGAACCGTCCTGATAACTTCAATTATTATCGAATAAAAGGAAGGTTCAGATCGATTCAGATGCACAGAGGAGATATAATAAAACTGTTCGAATCTTTTTTCACTTACGGTCGAGGAGTTTCTCCGGTAGCGTAGGGATAGTCGCGGCTTGAACGAAAAGAAGCACGACGTAGCGATATGGAGAAGAGGCACTGCGACGTCGAGGAGGGGCGGGTTCTGAGATACCTCCGCGGGCCTTACTTGTTCAGCTTCGGCAAGGGTAGCACACTACCAAGCAACGACACTGTAAACTGAACACACCGTACGACGACAAACTTTTCTGTCTTTTCTGTATGCGTGCGTGTGTGTAGTGTGTGTCTCTTTCCTTTCTCTTGCTCTCTTCGCTTTCTCTTTCGTTTCTCGCTCGTTTCTTTCCTCGTTTCTGTTTCTTCCTCCGCGATAATTATAAATGACGTACGAATCACGACGAGGCTTCGTGGCTTTCCTCGGAAAATTCCAAACGAATATCTCCGTTCCCTTATCTTATATCTTCGATTCTCTTACTGCTTTTCTTCGTTCTTCCGCTTCTTCTTCTTCTTCCTCTTCTTCGTATCCTTTGTTCTCCTCGCGCCTCCACCTCCTCTTCCGGCACCTCTGTTCTTCACCGCAGCGGCAAGGACCCGCCCCGTGTCGCGCTACACAAACGTGTAGTGGATAAAGAGAGCGTAAAACTTGCTCTGCGACAACATTATCTGGCCGGTTATCGGTATCTTGCTGCAGTCGTCATTTCTTCCTTTCCTCCAGTCTCGCCGCCCGCGTCGCAACGAAAATTGATCGCGTTGCGCGCGACGGTCCCTTCCTGGGGGACAGACCCGACGCGTTCTATCACTCGTAATTCTGTCACCCCGTAACGCAGCTTCGTCTGACTACGATCCTTCCGTCTTTCCTGCCTTCCTACCGTCCTTCGTACCCTTAACTTTCCTGACCGAAGGACCGACCGGGTCCTTTCCACTTCCTTTGTCTGTCAGTTCCTTCTGGCACATAGACGCGCGCGCGCGTCTCAGTTCCTCTGTTTCCCTTTACCGCTATATACCAACCTAACACTTTCTCACTCTTTCTTCACCCCCTGTAAATCCCCCCTTCCCCTTCGACTGACTGTCTGTCTCTTTCCCGCTCACACCCTTTTCCTTTCTGTTGAACCTATCTCGCTCACTTAGTTGCCACTAGCACTCTCCCCCGCTTGTCGACGTCTCTTCTTCGTCCGCGTTCCTACCTTCACCCCCTTTACTTTTATCCAGCTAACCTGACCACGGGAATTCACTACCGTTCACCAGTCCCCCGTTAACACTGAGTCTGAGTCTCTTAGAACACTCCCTGTCTGGTGCACACTTTTTACTAGATGAAAAGCTTCTCTCGAGGACTGTGTCACGATTAGACAAACCCGACGCGGACGTTATTGCACCGCCACGCGCCAATCTCGCGCAGCGGACTCCACGAGAACTAGTTTCGAAGCGCCCCACTATATATCCGCACCATTCGCAACGCCTCTACATGAACCAACCCCCCCACCCTATCTGACCACCCACCACGCTCAACGAACCTGCGCGAGAGACTGTCGCAACTACAAATCCGTACTCACCCAATGACAATTGCGGTATACGCTTCTTCTCTATGAACCTTTGATCGAGCCCGTTCCTCGGCGTTCCGCTCGTTCCTCCACCATGACGTTCTCGCGCGAGCGCGGTCCATGATGGAAACGACAGCTCGGCGGAGGGAAATTTTCTTTCGATCGTAACTTCGATTCGAAATAAAAAAGGGTACGAAGTCAATATCACGGTTAGGATTCGTAAATTCGTACGCCCCTTGCTTCCGTACCACGAACGGATCAATGAAAATTTACCCTTCCACTGACAGCACCTCACCCGCCACCCCTGTGATAGCGAAAAACACGGTACCACACCGCACCACCCTTACTACCTTCGCCTAAAAACATTCGCTTGCCGCCTTTCACAGTAACCAATCGTCTCTACAAGCTCACCCGTACCGTAAGCTGCAAGTCTTTCCTTAAGGAACTACCTATTGACCACCGATCGTGCTGCAATCTTACTGTCACCTCGACACGCGTCGCCATTATGATATCGTGCAGTTTTTCACGTTTCCACAAAAGTATTTTCGAAAAATGTATTGTTTGGTATTGATTTATAATCCTTTTTATTTATGTTTTATCCGTATTTTACATTTTAGATGTCTTTCTAATAAAATTTCCATTTAAATGTTTTGAAGTGTTGTAAAGTATCATATATGGAGTGTATACAAGTTTCTGGTTTAAAAAGTAATCCTTATAAATTACTTTTTTTCTAGTTTATTAATGACCTATGTATAAATTTGTACAGAATAATCTATATGCATTGCATTAATATATACCTCAAATTGATTTATATCAATTTGAAAATGTGTGTAAAAAATATATGTGCTATGTATAAATATAGGAAAATTCTTTCTGTCATATTTAACGGTGGTTTGTCCATAATGCAACTAAACGTGCACGGATTTCTATCAAATATCACGCGGTTAAAAATTTTGTACAATTCACATACACATTTTCACTGATTCAAATATGCCTGGCCACTTTGTTTCGGCAGTTTGTAAATACAAACATATAAGCTTATTGCTAACAAAGTAATTATCGGGAGGCCGAAACCAGTTGATATGATCAGGATTACTAAATAAGAAAATTTTTCCTCAGGTGGTGTACCATACCCAATCAAGAATGTCCTGGAAAGGATATTAATGTCACGTATTCATTTTCAAAATCTTATTAAGATAAAGGCAAGAATATTTATTGAAATAAAATTACCATGTAGAATAGTACGTTCTTTTGTAGAAACCATCTCCTTTACTCCCCAATGACACAATGATTCGTTGAGTGAGCAAATTGTCAACCTTATCTCCATAGTAACAGTATAACATAGAATCTATGATAGTACTCGTGTGATTAGATACTTTTAGTGGTGGGTATTGCATTGTTTCTGTAGAATCTGTTATATCTCTAGACATAGTTGTGTAAGAAACTGGTCTCCATTGTAAGTAAGCTCCCTCTGTCTCATAATTATCCATACTTTTGTAAGGTGGTGTTCTGACTTCAACAACCTAAAACATATAATATTAACATTATTACAATATTAAATTCGTAATTAATCTATTTTAGTAAAGAAAACAAATCATGATACATTACATCAAATATACCAGGTGTATGTTCATCGTCCAAACTTTTCTTTGGATTAATAAACATAGGAACTTCAGGATTTCCTTCACCTACTACCAACAGCTCGATAGCAAATCTGCTGTTAGTGAAACTTTTATTAGTTTGTAAATGATCAAGAATGATATCAACTTGTGTGGAATTCTCAGTATGTAACATGTGAGGCATAAATTCTGAGTGATCAAGAGAACAAAATCCCATCAGCTGGAAAGTAAATAAAGATCACATCAATAAACTATAAATTTTATGTATATTTTTAATATAATAAAATAACCTACCGATACTTTTATGCTTCCCATTCTGCTGATATTCATAATACTGTCGTTATAGGAATTACCTTCCATATTTAATGTAACAAATTCATTATTTTGTATTAGAGTCTTACGGTCCCATTGGAAAAACATGGGATGTAAACTATTGGTATTTACAAGATTAGCAATATTTATTAATGCTGTGTCATTTGCGTCATTGAATTCTATAATCTAAAAACATTGTTAATTTTCTTAATTTATTAAGGTTTAATGTAGTAACAAAACAATATGTATTACGATATCATATATACTGACCTTATTAAAAACTACTCCAAAAGTATAAATAGGTTCTTCTGTAAATGTTACAGAGTTTTTTCTCTTAAGAAGAAAGTCCGTCCAACTTATGTTTATAGTAGCTGCACGCGAAGTAAGTGCTAACAGTACAGATGGATTACCATCAAAATCCCACAGATAGTGCAAAGTGTCATTGGGGCCATCAGCTCTTAGATAAACTGTTGTCAAATTTCTGTCTTTACATATCGCGCCACAGTCATGATTCAGCCATGATCGTAACTAGTGCCAGGCAAATTCTTTTATATAAAAAAATGTAAATATATTGTTTGCAACTCAATAATTAAGTAGTACATTAATATAATTATAAATTCTATATATCATATTTTACATTAACTACAATATGATTAAATGAAGCATTAGTAGAATTTTTATTTTATTTTATTTTTATGAAAAAATACAAACATCTATTTGTTTAGTATAATATATTGAATGTTATTGTTGTTGTTATTGTTATCATTTAAGCAAATTTATTACTAAATTTCCATACATTATATCATTATTAATCGCTTGATTATTAGGGTTCTCACGTTAATTAATAAGTGGGTTATGGGAACTCGTGTTCCTCATTAAGTAAGGTACTGCTTCCAATTATTGAGACATGACAATAATTTCTAAATCGACTCTACCCACAAGATAAAACAATCAGACGATGAATCACATTACGCGCGACCTTTGTTTTACATTCGTAAAAGATGCTGATCCAAATTAATCGAATCGAATTCCTCTTATTAATAAACTAATAACAAGAATATATCATGTTACTTACAGTCCTTTGCGTACAATATCCAGTATCTACTAATGTAATGAATAAAAACAGGAACACAAAAACATTATTCATACTGTTAGGCGTGTATAACACCAAATCAGAACATTTACTGGCAATCCTACTGCAACTTGTAACGACGCTACTGTTTGCTTGCTACTCAAGCTTGGTCGCTGGAATCAAAATGGATCTAACGTACACTGCTTGCAGCGCCACGTCTGATTGCATTTGTGAGAACGTATAACGAATTTTTCACGACATATAAGTTTACTTAAAATAGCAATATGTATCGTATATGTACAAATAAATTTTATTCAATTTTCCTTTGTAAATGGTTATATATTTTTGCCAATATTTATTGAATATCAAATTTTATTACTTATGCACAGATGACGCTACGATCTAACGTCTAGCAAACAAAGGAAACACATTGATAGTTGTGTGAGGCAACAATAATATCGAATAAACTAGTACACATTGATATTAATTAAAATAAAGAATCTCAGATAAGATTTGTAAACTATACATTAATATTTTATTAAGATATACATATATATTTTGTTTCAAATTAAATTTAATATAGTTTCTTATTTTATTTAGTAAATAATTTGCTATGAATTAATATACTTACTCGAATACTTACATGACCGTATTAATGCATTTCTGGTGAAACATTAAACTGTGCTAAAATTTAAATGATTTTTATATGGCTGCAATTCGCGCCGAGGGAAGGAAACTCGTACCCCATTGGCTATTAGATTCCGCCAACGGTGGTGGAGTTACCAATCCTCGACACAGTATCACGTTCAAAAAATTTAATATTAAAATTAAATTCTCTCTTCGACAAGGCAAACATCGATATCGAAAGATATTAATTATCATATCAATGATATATACTCCAGAGTCAAATCTATATCGGATAAAAAATATTGACGATACGATTACATAAATATTAGAAAGTATTTTATCATTTTAATCATATGATATTTAGTTACAAATAGTTGTCTTATAATATTTCGCACATAGAGACAGAATTGCATCCTTTTCGAGACACCGTATACAGCCGAGGAAAGAGAACGTGTAAAAAGAGCATTAACTTGCAGACTACGACCTTGACCGAAGCAGTGTCCGCGCCTGAAGCACATATACGTGCATTCGTATGAATGTTCGTAAGAACATACGTCTAGCGTTTCAAGGAACTTGGTTTCTTTAGGTTCTCACTCGTTTTCTTCTGCATGACATTTTTAAAAATTAAAAATTAAAATTTTATGACGAACGCTATTAAACATAAGTAGCTTTTTGCAATGTCAATATAATATATCTTTTTAATGCGTCTTTGACCTGTTTCGTAAAATGTAATTTTTCTAACAAATTTATTCATACAATTTAAAGCAATCGCGGCCAATGCTCTTCAATGATTTAACGATACCAAGGCTGAAGGTCGTCAGAGGAAGTCGGGATCCGCGGTAGAATACAACCATTCTATGTACCGGGTAGCTCGTCCGAAAACTAGTTTTATCTCCTCCATATACTTTCCTTTGCAAAAACGCGAGAAAGGAGAAGATTGTGTAAAATCTCAAAAACATCGATCCTTAAATTCCATTCGTCGATACTATTCTTACTTCGATTACCCGATCATTTCGCACAAAGAAGGTCTATAAATGTACTGTGCATTCATTAAGCCATAAAATACGAAAAGCATAGATTGTGTCTAATTATTAGATACACGTACAGCACTATGAAAACATCAAAATTTCAAATCAAAGAACAAAGTTCCGTTTTTTTACTTATATCCTTATAATCGATCATAAAAACTGATTAGACTAAAAAGGTATAGATACTAAACTGTCGAAATTTATAGTAAAGACGTTAGTTATTAATAAAATATCTTTCTATCAACGTTGCAATGTATGTGTCGATAAATAGCTCCAATTGAAATAAAAAAGACTTATCAACAGATAATCTCGAATTACAATAGTTAACATGATCTCCATGAGAAAAAGGCTTACCTTCGATCAATTAAACCAATTCGTTGACGTTTCTCCGATATCCTCGGTATTCGTATCAGACTGACGAAACTTTTTAAATGCACATCACCCGGTCGGTTCGCCGGCACGCTTCGCGGCTCTGTTTCGTGGCCGACGCGTATCTCGATAGCGAAGACGGTGGAAGAATCGCGACGTATATACTATATACGAACTTGGGTCGAGATCGAATTCGAAGGCGAGCGTAATAATTGCAGCCGGCGCGACGGCTGAAGGACCTCCGACTGCACGTATAACTTGCGCTCCGCCGGTTGCCGGCTAGTCGAGCGGACGAAAAACAGACAAAGAGTCTTCTTGCGCCGTGAGTAACGCCGGCTCGCTCGGCCAATCAGAGGAATCGGCACGATCGCGAACCGCGTTCAATCGGCCGGTCGACGAGGAGCTTGATGACGCTGCCAACGTCGTGTTTGCCGAGCCGGCTAGCTCGAAAACCGAGGACAATGATTTTCTTAACAGAAAAGTTCGTTTCAAGTGTCTTTCTACAATTCAGACAGATTGAATAAATTTTTATATTCTTCGAATCGATTCAATACTTTGTGGAGTATATAGTCATGAAAGTCTTATTCAAATAAAAGTCTACTAAAATTTACCACAAAGTTGATGTCCTTTACATTAAGAAGCTTAAGAGGCGTTTCAAAGGCTCACGAAAGATTCTGTACATTTCATAATAAGGCCATTTTTATCAAAATAAAAATCTACCAATCCCAAAGTTGATACTCTATACTCTATACTAAGAACGCTAAGAAGTGTTTCAAAGGCAACAGATGGTCTGACGAAATACGTATTAATAACCTGTAGTCTGAAATAATAAGACTGTATAAACATAATTCTTATCTGCTAAAATGTTTTGATAGAATAATATATTTTATTCTAAAATAATTAGTATTGCTTCATATCACATGAGGTTATGGTTTACTTTAGTAATCATTTTTAATGATTTAACTAATTCAACCTACCTTAAGTGACGGTACATTTTGATAGTGAAACACGTTAGATATGATCGAAGAATATCTTCTTTCTTTCATTTGAACGAATAAAATGATAAATGGAATAACTTTACATTTAATTACTACCGCTCTAGATTTATTTGAATTGAGATAAAGAATTCAAAATTTCTCGAGCTATCGAATAGAACATAAAGTAACTGCTTTCATTAGACGTAACTTAAATTGGATGCTTTTATAATGCGGAACGATTTAACATTTGTAATTACAAGTTCCAACACTTTAAATAAATCTACATCTTATACTCCTCAAGTTTTTATCATACGTTATAAAAATAAATCTAGTCAATGTACTTCCTAATGAATTATTAAACTGTATTTATTAAGACAAAAATCTAGAGATGATACGATAAAAATCTTTTTTCCAAGAAAGATTTAACACTTTGCAAAATAGTAGCTGTAGAATGTTTCTTTTTTAAAACATTCTTCGTGATAGCCTTGCTAATGCATAAGATATCACGTTCGAGATGCAAGTTTGCGATAGAAGCCTAACAATTCTAAGTCAATGCATTAAAATTCACTTGTGTACGCATCGGTTAGGTTATTTATGCGATATTCGAGGGGGTGACAGGTGATGAAACAGACAACGGAGCGAGGCGAATCCCAGATAAAGCCAGACGATGTCGCGACGATATAAGCGAAAAAAAGTGTACTACCGTCGCGCTTGAAACGTTGAATCGCTCGAACAAAACGCATCGTAATTCCACGACGCGACGACCAGACTTTTCTAAGTCATCGAACTGCCATCTATGGTTACTGGTCGCATCCAGTTTGCTCGATCCTACATCCTTTGCTGCAGGAATCACAGACAATTAATTGTGGAACGCACTGTTTAGTAACATATGTTCTTTACACTCGCGATTATTCCCACGTTGATTTAAGCGTACCAACCATTTCCATGCAGTTGATAGAATTCTTATAGACTTGAGGATTTATATGAAATTAAACTAAGAGAGTAGAATGGCCAAATATTTGTTCTATAACATAAATAATTTATTTTTAATTCTGAGCTACTTTTATAGTTATAGTGTAATATGTTCAAGCGATACCTTCATACAATACAAAATAATACTTCAAATCTTAAACAGATTTATCTTATTATCTTCCCTATTTTTTTTTCTTTATATTATTTCATAAAAATTTGATGATTTATTTTGTAGTCTAGAAATACAAACACCGATGATAATCCTTATCCGCGGTACTTCAAAATACTAATCGAATAATTAATTCGCAAATTTTTATCAGATAATTTTTATCAGATTCATGCCTTAACACATTCATTGCTAATGACGTTAGGTCTTATGGTATTAGGTGATAAAATTAAAAGAAATATTATTATTCAAATTCTTTAATCCATCGTCAATAAAGAGATACAGATGAAGACAATTCCTCAAGAGGGCTATATTGCCATTTTTTTTTTTTTTAGTAATATCAAACTGCTTAATAGCAATTTTAGTGAAAATTTTACAAAAAGCGGTTCAAGATCACCGATATCGAAATAATGTTCCGCGTCCTTCGCATGTACCATATATTCGAAAGATCGTGCGTGTCCGTGGGCATACTCGTGTAACACGCGAGTATGCATCGCAGTAGTACCAGCCGATGGTTACACGGCGACTACGTTGCCAGGGAAAAAAAGGAATAAAGAAGAGGAGAGAAGTGCGCGCAAGGAAGAACCGGTTTCATGGGGGTTTCAGCCTCCACAAAATGATCCGTCTGGCTTGCCGGTTCGACTCCGCTTGCCTCCACTGTGTTCGCCTCCCGCGAAAGCGCTTGCTCCGGTGCACCACCTACCTACCTACCTACCCACCTACCTACCTACCTATCTACCTATCTACCTGTTTCTTTCTTCCATACCATCTCTTTTCCTCTTCCTCTTGCCCAGACCTGCTGACCAACGTACCTGATTCGACTTCAAGGGTTCGAACTCGCGGCATTCCTGACCGAATGGCGGCTGGACATTCCTTGCGGGGTAAATCGTTGGCAAAAGGCAAGATAGGCCCTCCTCCTTTGACACATTTGTATTGTTACACTTGGTAATACGTGGATTACTATTTGTAAGATGTCTACCTTTTTTCTTTTGCCTTTTTCAATGAAATTAAAAATGATGAGTTAGGATTGTGAAAGATTTTAACTCTTGTAACTGATCTCAGATTATTGATTTGTCATTTGGATAACAATTAAAAAGTTTTTTAGCATATATAATGTATAGGCGCCAAATATATTAGCCAAATAATTGAATTAGTATGAAACTGTGACTTATTTTGTAAATATATGAAAACAGAAAGTATAAATATAAAGTATGATATATATGAAAAGTCTTTTAATGCAATTTGCTCAATTCAACATTGTGTCTTATGAGTTCTTTTTTCAGAAAGATCTTGATGACTCGATACAAATGCCCTTTTTATTTCTTGTACTTTTCTTAATTGTTTAGTTTCTTATAGTTTCATCCAATGAAGGAAAATGATTTAGTTATTTCTGAGAATTTTTAGAAGAAACAACTGAGGAACAAGCATTTTCTCTTTGAATTTTTCAAATATACAGGGTTCGTTTTTTTATTAAAAAAGTAGGATTGGAGCTCGACCTAAAAGAATTTCATACTTGACCTCTTTTAATTCACGCTGTATGAAACAGTGTCTTGTCTGTTAAGCAATTCGAGTTAACTGAAGAATGCGAGATGAGATCTTTCATCTGATGTAAGGAGAACAATCGTAGGCGAATAATACGTTATTCTATATAGATATTGAAGCAGACACCTTAATATTTGAAGACAGTGTACGACAAATATATAGAAGAATTCTAGTTAAAAATATTGAAATGTGAAATTAATGGTAAATTATATCGGTTGACCTTGAAAATTGCAAAGAAAAAAATCACGAAAACGAAGTGCGCTTCGTATTACGAGGTACGAAGAAGACGCGATGAGAAAACTGGTTTCAGATGGTGGAGAATGTTCTGGTAACATTTGCATTTAGTGCGCGTGCATAGTTTACAAGTCCATCAGTATTTTAAGAGTCTGTAATAACAATGTGCGCCAGAGAAATATCAAAATGACATTTCGAATCTCGTTCATTCTGGAAGATCGAATAATAACCAATTATCGCATACCTTCGTGCTCAAGATATACTTAGTCTGCTTGTAGTAGTGTTAAAGGTGTTGGTTTATTTAACAATCTCATAAATTTATCATCATTTATTTTTCAAGCGAAATTTGTATTTAAAACATATAGGATTTATCATGAAAGAATAATATATACCAATGCTATAAAAAATCGCAGAATAGGTATAAAATTAATAAAATTTTGTCATCGTCTTTCTGGAATAATAATACTAATAAGTTAAAATGTAATGTAACTAAATGTTTAAATGTATAGAATAAAAATGAGTAAATTTCATTTCCATCGTTCTCCACACAGAATACCCTGTTAACTAAAATGAGATCTGAGTTGTTCCCGACGCAAAAGTGCTGGTGTACCTTTTTGTTCTGAAGTTACAGCCTACATAGTACGCGTACACGTGAAAGTACAATATACAGTAAATTATACCCGGCTACATAACGTCTCAGGGTACTGTAGATACATTGCAATCGTATTGCGAGGATTAGTGCAGTCGGCTTTAGCCCCGACACTGACCTTGAATTCGAGACTCCGACACTATCTCCCCGTAGAAATTCCTCTAGGTAACTATCAGACCAAGTATGTAATTCTTTTATCTGACATTAATAAAAGAAAGTTGTAGCATTCGAACATCAACTAAAGTCGAAACTTTCTTTCTCTGAATTGGTGTTAATTGTTATGTATTATACACACGTTTTGGATAACATTGAAAACCTAATGGCTTGTTAGCGTGAAAATTTCTTTTCATCGATAATGAAATACTTAATACAAATTACATATGTATGTGTATTTACGTTACGTTACATTAAACACTCCCTGTTCTAGAAAATATGATGTTTGATATTCGTCACAATATGAAATCGAAATGTAGGTAAAATTAATGTAATAAGGTAATTGTGACGTTTCATTGTAATATTTAATTTTTTAACACAGATATTATCTAAATTTAGTATGATTGTGTTTTTGAAGTCATATCTGTAAAAAACATAAATAATTTAGTAATTGAAAAGAAATAAAATAGACGTAATACTTAGATAAGCATTCTAAGGTAAATCCTTGATATGTAATATTAATATCTGTTTTTAATACTGTGTCTGCAACGAGTTTAGTTAATGATGTTATATCAGGACTACTCTCACTAAACACACGCAATTGCTTCGACGAGTAGTCAAGTTTGTTACCGCGCCAATTTTCCCAGTAACTTCTGGTATACCGGGGAAGTAGATGAATTACAAACATTATCCACAAATGAAACTATTTTATGGCAGACCTAAATGCAGTACATATAATTTCACCAGCTAATATTATACTATACAGCTGAAAAAATAGTTAGATAGCATAATATATAACACTAAAATAATTGTAAACTGAAAAGCAAATTACTATATTAGCATACCTGCAACATATTAATACTTATGTTACAAATATTAATTTTATTAGAAACGTGTAACTGAAAGTTTTGTACTATTTAATGTTTATTACTAGGAAATAAACTAGTAGTAAATGCGGACTGTAATGAAAGTAAAAACACTAATGTTATTGATGCAATAACACACTATATTGTGTCATTACAGGCAATTATTGTTAATATTCTACAATATTAATTTTTTTAATATTTCAATAATGCAATATTAAATTACCCACAATGCTCGTACTAAAGTATACTATATAATCACCTATTTCATCAATTTCTAACATGATTAAATAATTATAAATGACCATTTCTGATATTGCTATTACTTTTTATTGTACCTATAATAATTCATATATACTACTATACTTATACATATATAATACTAATAATTATGTACAATCCATAATATACGTTAAACATAGACTAACAGTGTATCATACTACTATCACTAATACTAACAATAACTATTAAAATTACACAAAACTAAAATAAAACTATGTAAAGATATAAAACTATATCTTCTTCTTAGAGTCTTACATAGAGTTTTAAAATAGGGTCCTATAAAAGCAAAGTAAAACTACAACCTGTCTCCACAAAAGTAATTAATCAAACAACTAATCGCGAATAACGGTTCAAGTTCGCCAGACAAGAAAGATGAGCGTTCAGTATCGGGACACCGATAATATTACCGCTGAGACAAATTAAAGAACTGCGTATATCTGTGACGTGCCGAATCGTTTCGCGATCTCGTATTCCTGCTGGCCGATGGGAAAGTTGGCCTGCGTGCTGCTCGTACCATAGGAATTTAAACGGGGATATAGGTATAAGAACACGGAGACGGGGAGTCATTCGCGGTAGTGTGAGGCATAAACGCGCCGGCACCACACCCAGCGTGACCACCATTGCGACAGGGGACACAGGATACGGCCATGCGCGTCGCGGTGATCGTGAGTAGCCAAAATTAGTTTTTTCTATTCATCCCTTTTTTGCATCCATTAAAGATCCAGGGACGCTTCGGCCCCCATGTCGTCCGCCATTTTGTTGAATCCACCCTAAACTTCCTTTTTCCGTAACCATCGTCTATCTCAATGGCTTTTCCACTTTTCATTTTCCTGCTTCGCTAACAATTAAAAAGTGTGGTTCAGTGCATGAGAATGACAGTAAAGTAAGATAATAGTAAATACAGTGAACGTAGTAAATAATAAGAAGAATAGAGTAATAGTAAAGGATAGTAAAGAATATAGAGAAATGGAAAACTGGCATGTATTAGCCAGTGGCATAACGTTCAATGGACCGTAATAGAGTTAAAAGTTCCAAAGCCCGACGTCCTTTCACTAATGATTGGATAGAGGTATGAAAATAGAGGTATGAAAATAGAGGTATGAAAATAGAGGTCTGAGTTTGAATGTGCTGCCATAGACCATCCTATTTCGTTCTCCACGGAACTGAAAGTGTTGCGCGCGAAGCGCGAAGTTTGAAAATGTTTGAGACAAATCTGAAGAAATGATCTATGAGATGGAAGAAAGTTGAAAGTTAATTAAAATATTCTAGAAGTGTATTTTAACTCGAAGATATTGGAATTTAAAAAATTGTTAAGATATGAAATGAGAAGGGATATAATTATAATTTAAATTAGTTTGAATGTTTCAAAAAATGGAAATATGAAAAATGTAAAATTCTTAAGTAAAGGGGCGAAAATATTTTTTATAAATTGGGTAATTTAGAAAATAATTGTAATTTTGCAACATAAATTTTGAAACATAAAGTAAAAATTTCAATAGGGAGGAAAACAGGAGTTTCTTGTTTAAAATTCGTAAATAGAAAAATGATTTAAATTCTTCATAAAAAGGACATTTTTCTTGCAAAGTTTTAGGCTTTACTTTATGTTTCAAGCTGTGTCATTGTAGTATGTTTACAATAAAATCATAAAAGAAGGGTAAAGGGGGAGGAAGAAATAGCGCATGCCAAGAGACTCCTAGTAGACAAACAGGTTTTTAGACAATGTGTAAAAAACTGTATCGACTTACATATTGAGTTTCCTTTATACTTGACATTCCTTTCAATCAGCCCTACTAGATGTCCATGTTCCCAAATACACTTGAGTAGAACAGCTTTCTGTTTCGACCGGTTATGCTTTGTAATCGCCATATATTACGTAAGGAACGCGAACCAACATACTTTTCATAACTGCTCTACCATTTTTCCCCCTTATTTTTACAATCACTTTCAGTAAAACAAATATTAAAACTTTGCTGTTTAAAAGATCGAAAAAAAATTATATTACTCGAAATAAACGAAGAATCACGTATTTTATATTCAAATCTAGCTTAATATAAATTATATATCATATATTTAAGTCTTCTTCGATCAATATACTATACTTCACATATACCATAATTTATTTTTAATAAAAATGATATGACAGCTTAAGAATAAGAGATCGATAAATAAAGAAATTGTCATACCTATCCAAGAGAAGTAACTCGTTCTTCCCTTGGTCAATGGATTAAAAAGGAAAAATTATATCCACCAAATCGTGACTTCAATATCAAGTCGGAATCGTTCGAAGAATCTCACGCACGCCTTTCGAAAACGTGATATCCATCGCAAAATCGAAAAGAAAATCGGAAACGACGAACGGGGAAAGAGAAGGCATATCGTTTAAAGGAAGAAAGTGAAAGTATTCACGGAGAAGTGAATGAACGAGCAAACTGGTGCGGTGAAAGAAAACGAAATTCGGCGGCAGAGAAATTGTAACAGATCTTGAACGCATTTCTAAACGAGCGTTCGGCCACGAGGGACGAAAATTAACGGGTTGCTCGCACAAGCAAACCGGGTGAAAGTGGCCAGGCAAGAAAGTCGAATAGATTTTTCATTGTATATTCCTTATAAATATCTAAGCGCGTGCCACCAGTTGGAACGAAGTGCAATCTCGTAAGAAACAAATCCATGTCCAGTCGATTCGCCTGTCTCTCCCTTCTCTCTCTCTCTCTCTCTCTCTCTTTCTCTCTCTTTCTCTCTTTCCCTCTTTCTGGCGAGTCCGGTGCATTCCTGCGAACTAGAGGAACTATAGATGAGGATATGGCGATCCGGTTCGATACCGGCTCCACTTCGCCAACACGATTGCCACAACCTATACTTCCTTTCCTCTTTCACCTTGCCAGTTTTAGAAGATGTCGAGGCATTTTTGACGTTTCTGATGAAATTTTCTAATTTAATGCATTCTTAAAGTTGCTAGAGAATTTTCATAAAGAGATTTTTGCGTTCTTTGATTTTACGTTTCTGAAAATTTTGGCAAAGATCGGTTTCGGGGATCGTGATACTTCGAGATTTGAAGGTTTTTGAATTGTGTTATAGCGTCCTGATAATATGATACATTTTTGTTCAATTTATTTTTATTTATCACCATCTTGTTTAAAACACCCTACTTCAAACACTTTTACTACCAGCTTATTGACATACCGAAGTTCGCACTTAATCATCGACATTTCAAGTTTCATAAAGAAAGAAGGGAAAAAATTTCTGACATCATCAAAACCTTAATCACTCTTGATTTGCCAAGAATGTTAGCAACTTGCAACACCTGCTGCAATTTTCGATAGAATCCCAAGACAAACCGGACAGCATACCGCTCTCACTTCCTTCAACTATTAACACAGTCACTGTTGATTATATATCTAACAGATATTTGCATATCGCAAAAACTTTATACTTGTGTTCTGTATAAAGTTACTATAAACAAATTTTACACGAACAGGTCGTCTGTCATACGCGTATCATAAAGATAACGCGCCGACTCCACGATATACGTAGTGAACGTAATAGGCACGCCAATCGATTAAGACAATATTCTAAATATGCATAAAATTCTCATATGTTATGGGAATTTTGAAATTCCACCTAAAATATTGATAAAGACACATTACGATTTCTTCCATTTCTTTAATTTTTACCAGTTGCACTTATCGATCCTCTTACATCCCTAGTATTTACTTTCCTGTAATTCGACATTATCCTTACATAGTCAGTTACGTTAACACGACCGGTATTTCATATTCTTATATAACGAAAATTACAGGAGGGAACAGACCTGTTAGCATAACTCCTCGAGACACGTTAGAAGGGGGTTGCGATCAAGCAGACAGCCGTCGAATCCCGGCATTTATTGGCACGATCGTAATTCGATTGTTCTTACTTTTCCATTTGCATTCGTTTGATATATAACAGGTTTCCACCAAGGGACTGGTCTGAAACCGGTCCAGATATTCTAGTTTACGCGTTTCTAATCGCATTCGTGCACCTATATACGCTTGATAATTAACGTAGGCTACATGACAACACGTCGTTGGTCACAAAATTCATGGTACAGAACTTGGAGAAAAGTGAAAGCGTTTCGATTTCGAGAACTCGCGATGCATAATGCCCACATTCGTGTAATGCAACATATGTGGCGCACACGTAACTTGTTGCTTGACATTTAAGTCACCGTAGTGACAACAATGAAAGAAAAAGAAGCTGAGGAGAAGGGAAAAAATGTGGAAGGACGGTCGTACGTGGAACGCATAGTTTACCTTGTCGTAATCTGATTGGTGTAACTCGTAAGCTTATCGTGTGTGCTTCCGTAATAGTACCCCAAATCGAAGATAGGCATTAGTTCAACGTGTCATATGTTTATCAGATTAAGTTATTTATGCATAAATGCACAGAATGTGAGTAATATGCACAACTATTCGTTGTGATACATATCTCTGTTGGAATTCTATTGCTTTAGTTACATTCATAAAAATATGAATTTACATTAACATCCGCAGTCTGATCATTGTCGTCTATTATTATTGTATTTTAATATTACCTTGAGCTAATTTTATTTGCCTTTCATCAGACTTATATCTTTTATGTCTTTTATGTTTTATTTTTTCTAGTTCATCAACTAAATTGGCGTCGATACACTGCATTTTATTTCGTGGATATAAAGACATATCGTTTGTGAAAAGGAACTTTTATTAGTTAATTAATTTTATAATTCTTTATTTTATTGCTATCTTTAATTTTTTATTTCTTTCTATGTTGCGAAAATATTTTATTCTATTATAGTTGTTGGCGTGCGTCACTGCGCTGGCTTCGGCCCAATTTAATCAGGATGACAATATACCAAAAGGATCGCCTCTTCGATCAACTCGTTTCCAGAGACTTCCATCTGCTCGACCAGCACTTCCAACGCAAGCTGGACTTGCGAATCAACGAATTCGCCGTCCAATTACATTTAGGTATCATTAAGTTTACAATATCAAATATTTTAACGGAGACGAGATATAGAATCCTACATTTCATTTATGATTTTAATATCATATGAGATTCTGAAAAGAAATCTGAACACTATTTTTAAATGAAAATAACTACACATAACGATATAAATCTTTTATGATGCATATTTTGTTATTCATAAATTTTGTCATTTTGAATTAGTTCATTCATTTAACTTGTGAGAAAATTTAGCTGAGTAATTTAAATGTACTTTTATAGTGCTACAACATATTTGTGTATTGATAACATGTTTACATGAAATACAAAAAAAAATTACATAATAGAAATAAAAATAAAAACTCAATATAGGATTAAACAGAGTTAAAATAATATAAAAAATCCTTTAAATATTCAAAATATTTCAACATTTAGCTATTCGAATTACATTTCTAAGTTACTCTAGAGTAAAAACATAACCTAATCCCAGTAATCAACTACACGAAAACACAGTAATATAATATCTTTTTTTAAATTACTTTCTACGTTATACATCTTTATACCTTATTTTATCAGACCCAAAGGAGCGGAAGATTCAATCGGAACAGGTCCAGGTTTCACACCCATCAGATCATTGCGACCAAATTTACCCACAGGACCAGCGCCACTTCCTCAACAAATCAAACCAGTGAACGAGGAGCCAGATGAAACGCGAAACCGCGAACCACCTCGAAATCACAATAATCAAGATGACGATACCGATCTAAGTGACGACCTTCCAGACAGCCAAGAAGGAAGCGAAGAAAGCGAAGAAAATGTGCCACGAGCAGTTCCAAATCTTGGTACAGTAGGTTCGATATCGAGGACTTCCGCTAACATTGGCCCGACTGCACAACCAGTGCAATATCGTCCTGTTTCGGGATCAGGAAGTCCAACTGGCAGAGGAAGTGGAATACCAACCGCACCAGCATTAGCACCAGTTCAGTATCGACCGACAGCAAAACCGAACAAACCAAGGAAACCGATAGAAGAACCATTTAAGCAACAGGTTAAACCACCTGCAAAATCAGTGAAACCATCTCAATCTTACGATACTCGCGGAAAGAAGCCCGTTGCACAGGTTAGTTTTAAACAAGCTTATGGTAGCACTGTTTGAGCTTCAACGTTTAAGACTAGAGTATTTTCCTCGCTCTATTAGAATTTATCTGATAAAAAGGAATAATTTTTGTTTATAAAAATATTAGTTAAAATATTGCAGTATTATATTTATTGTCACATAATAATCATGTCAATAGTTAATTAATGAGAGGATTTCCCTTAACGAGATTATGTATGTAACCAGTTAATTTTAATAGTTATGATATATAAGCATTAAGTTTTAGAGTCGAAATACAATCTTGCAGGAAGGTGCTAAATAAAATATAAAAATATAATTTCGTGACGCAAGGTATTTAAACTTCTAACATTTTCGTAATTGGACTAACACACTTTTTCAAAAGTGGAGAATGATGCTTATAGTAGTTATTGTCAAGAGAGAGTGAAACTGATCTAAAATGAGACTATTAAATGAGGAGGAAAATATATCGATTACTTTAATTAGATTATTCCTAATATACAGTATCTATTAAAGACATTTCGATGTTTCGCAATAGATTATTAGGCGATATCGCAACGATAATCCGGACGGTTCAATCACCTGGGGCTTCGAGAACGACGACGGATCTTACAAAGAAGAAATAATCGGTGTCGATTGTATCACTAGAGGTAAATACGGCTATATCGATCCAGACGGTATTCGTCGAGAATACACGTACGAAACTGGTATCAAATGCGACGAGGAACAACGAGAGGAAGAAGAAGAGAACGGGTTCGTTGATTATCAAGAGAATAAACTAGTACTTCCCGATGGTAAAACCATAGATCTATCGAGTATGGGTAAAAAGCAAACTCGTAGACCTCGTTACCATTAGTAATATATTTTATATAATTTCTTTCTTTTTTGAGTTTTCATATCGAACAATCGAAACTTTGATCATTAGAATTGAAAAGAAAATTTTCATGCGATCCTTTTCTCATAATTCATCAATTTTTTAAATATTTAATAGTACCATATTTCAGGTGATGTTAAAAAAGAGCTTTATTAAGAAAAACATAATATGTAACATAAAATAACAAGTTAAATTACTAATCATCGGAAATTATAAGTTAGAACATAGTTGGCGATTATTTATCTCAATAATAACGACGCTTAAAATTAAAGTAACATTGAATCGTTTATTTCGTAAAGCATCGATCAAGTAATACAATACAAGTTTTGTCGTGACCATTGTCATCGTGTGTTCTTTGTGTTTGAAATTTGTAATTAGAATTAGTTAGTATGTATTTCTATATCGTGTACATATAAATGTAGGTACCTGTATCGAGTTCGTCGAATAAAAATAACAAAATACATGTAACACGCTGCGTAATATTATCAAAGCATGCGTATAAATTACATAAGCAATTCTTTCATCCCTAACTTTTACCGGTATATGATTTTTCATACAATATACATAACAATAAGTGTAGATGACGAAATGTAATATGGTTTGTTATACAATACAGTCTAACATTATCTTCTCGCGAGTAATCATAAATAAATTAATGTAACCATCCGCCCATTTGGCATTCTAATCAGGAATGCGATGGAATTGCTATTCGTATGAAATTAAATATAAAATGAGTACAAATATATCAACAATTCGTTTATAATATGAACACAATACTGATTAAACATATATTTCTTGTACATGTATACAAATATATGTGTATGTATATAATAACTCTTAAAAATATTTACTTTTAATATTAACAGACTTTAAAAATTCACGAAATAATGTACAGTTACTGTATATGTATATATAAGAGATTCAAAAATACGCGTTATGTTATAATAGTATGTATATCGTTCCCTTGTAACGCAAAAATATGAAATCATCGAATATCGTGCTTCCGTGCGTAAACGAATACATTCGCTCTGTAGATAAAAGATAGCGAAATCAATTTCAAATCTGTTGTGGTCTGTTATTGTTTTGTTAGCATTTCACATTCAACTGTTAAAATGAGGAACGTACGAAAGCACGAATAGGAGTTACGAGAACAAACTCCCTCTATAAAAGCAAAGATATGTTTTGAAACTGGTCCATTTGTGTAATTCTTCTAAACGTCACACATTTTTTGTGATGAAACTAGTACGCAGGACTCGTTACCGTAGATACTTGTTTTGGTGTATGCTGTCCTTGCGCTAAGGCACCGCTTCTTGAGGCATGGAACTTGAGCCAGGCATCATAACCGTAAGCTACCATGGCGCAGAATCCAAAGAACTACGATGAGATATATAATGATATTAAAAAAAAGACACCAAACTCTTTAAAGTGGTTTTTCGAGGTATAATTTGTTTAAAATGAATTACTTTCTTAATTATGTTTACTCCGATGATCTTAAGTGACCAATAGAAATTGAATAGACAAACATAAGCTAGATATAGAATAAATCTGAGATACTCGTCTAACAATCAGGACATCTAGTTCTCAGTAATTCTAATTTGTAATTTCAAAAACTTACTGCTGCAGCACCAAAAGCTTCTACATATTTAGCATAACCAGCTGCAAGAGAAGCGGCCAGCACATAGAAAATAGTCCAAAGTATGCAAAATGTAAGTTCCTACAAATAAAAATACAGCTAAGTTATTCTTGAAATATCCTTGATTATCACTACTTTGCAAGGAAATATTGAATACGATAATACACAACAGGAAAAATAATGACGATATTAAAGTAATTAAAACGAATTATAAACAAAGTTCGTATATAGAATAGAATGTCCTAGTTCCAACTGGGATCAATATTTTGCCTTCGCGCAAAAGCAATCTGCACGTTAACTTTTTAACAGATTCCTATTTAGGATATTCGCTTCCTATTAAAAGATATTAAGATCTTATCTAGAAAATGAATTATTCTTTCTTTTAAACTCACTATTTTTAGCCAAGGAATTTTCGAGAATTTTTCTACGATATGGAATAAGTAGAAAACGAGTAATATTCCTGTGAACCAAAAGCCACCCATGGCCACAGTGTTAAACCATGCTCCGCGACTAAAATTGCTATGACTCGTTACCGTAATGCATATGAAACCTAAAAGATTTAAGACCTACAAAAACATAATAGATTATTAATAATTAATATTTTATATCCTTAAGAAAATTAAATTTTATATCGTTAAATAATTACATATGATATAGTTCAGCTTTTTAAAAATTTCAACAACGTTATATTAAAAACATATACATATATACGCATATTTAAGTATATTACATAAATAATAATCTTATAATAAATTGAGTAGTAATTCCGTTTACAAAATATTATTCTCGTAGATATGTATTTACATTCATCTTACAAAATCTTTTCTGTACTGTAATAAAAGTATGTGAACAAGAAATCTATTTTAGGTTGAAGATCCTTGTCGATTAATTAGCATGACAATCTGACAGTAAAAAACCTGAATCCATCCTTGAGTTTCATTAACATCGCTAATCTTATGCCCCATTCATACTGCTGTTCGCGAGCAATTCACGAGAATAACATTTGACAACAATATGGATGTTAATGAAAATTCGTATGTGATATACATAAATCAAAGCTACGATCCATTGAACTAGTTATTATCGACTTACCACCTGTGCGACTTTCAGCATTCCAGGTAATGTTTTTATGTAAGATGGGTCGAATCGAATACTTGTTTGTGTTGTGGTAGAAGTGGTCGTTACCGTCGTCGTTGTAGTATGTTGTGCTGGAAATCCTTGATCCATCGTAATAGGTCACGTTAAAAAAATTTCACTGTAATATTACAAAATACTAAATATTGAATACAAGAAATAATGTTATTAATAGAAGAGGAATGAATTTTCATTTAAATATTAAACTGAATTTTAAATAGGAAATATCAAACTTTAAGAAATATAAAAAATAAATAATCGAAGATAGTAAAGATAGTACAAAAATAGCAATACTTAAAAAAAAATCAAAGAATAATTAAATTAAAATTTTCTTAAATTGTAATTTTTTTGAAATTTCGATATGAAATATTACATTTTTAATAATTAAAACTTCGATAGTTAAAGAATTCTTATTGAAATTTCAAAAAAGCTATGATTTAAAGGAGTTTTATTTTTTTTACGAAAGAATAAGGAAATCTCATACGAGAAGTGTAAAGGCATTCGTTTGCGCACGTTTAATTAGCAAACCGCGATACGGTTAAACATAGCAGTTTCAATCTCGTTTTATCAGGACCGACCATAGATTGATTTTCACCATCTCAACAACCGTCGAATTAATCTGCTTAAAAAATACCTCTCGTTTATTTACATAGCAGAAGCAACTGAACTATTTACATTGCACAATTCGTTAATTAAAAATGATAGGGATTGGAATACAAATATGAAATCTGGTATAACTAACCTAGTTACGGGCAAATTTATTTTCCATAATGCTATCATTGGTCATTTAATTTTATTCGTTTAATTTTATTATTATACAGATTGTTCGCTCATTATCGTAAAGAAAAGTATGATAAATCCAAATAAAAAGATAATGGCAAATGTAATACATGGATAAACATAACCGCTAAATATACTGCTAGAAACCATAAGAAGAGAATTATCTTGCAATCGTCTTTTCACATAACTAGGTTAGATTGCTATTCTAATATTTCTAGAAAGAAATTCAATTTGTCGATACAAAGATATTCTATTCTATTTTCTAATAAATATTATTTTTCTTTTCATGCAATGTTATTCGTCTGAATAATTTGCACATTCAATGAAAAAAAAAACATTAAGATATTAAGTCTTTCAGAAGCTAATCTGATCAATTATAGGTACATAATCAGTATTCAGCTTCTTTAAAAACAAGTTATTTACCTTCATAAGTAGACTGCGGATATTTATGCAAATTCATACCGCTATGAATATAATTAAAAATATGGAATCCAGGTAGAAAACTGATTTATCTACTAAATATTATATACTATATTTTGGATAATTCATATATTTTTCTATATTATATTCATATAATTCATATATATTTCTATATTATGTCTATCCTGCACATTTTACGCTTTTAAATTCCACATAAACGCATAAAAATCTCGCAGTCTATATAACATAAGGAATCGTACACTCTAAAATAAATTAAAAAATTAATATTTAAAACATGATCGTTTAAGTACGATCTATACGGTTCATATGATTATGGCTCGTCAGAAGAATTGAATCATATCACTATTGTAATTAGCGAGAAAAGCTCGCGTGATCCCGATTTATCGCGTAGGACAAAAGGCGTAAACACGTTGCGTCGTAGATAAACACGGACAATTGCGTTGCGATTAGTCCTTTGATTCAAACCACTCAATAAAATTATGTCATATCCTGACGACATATTGAAAGAATTATTTAATGTTACACGGTGAAATCATCTGCATTGAAAATAGCGAATGACAGACTTTCTATCTTATGAACAATGCACAAGTAATGCGCCAGAAAATGAATTTGTCTGCCTAATCTATTCGTGAATAAGTTGATTACATGTATGTTCGTGCATGTGGGCGGTGGATTTGATTGTATGACATGATATCATGGTTGAAACTTCATATTTAAGAACTAAGAACACATGAATACATACAGCAGATTATAAAATTATTGTGGCACTTATAAAAATTTGTTATGGATATATTATATCTGATTATACAAAACATTTTTTTAATTTTATTTTATATAATATTTTGTACAAAAATGGAACTTACATATCATTTTCAGATTGGCTTCAAATTACGCTAGTAGAAAGTATCAATGAAACTTCAAAAAGTTTCGATAACGCACATAATATATTCATCAAAATTCTCTAATATATGTTCAAATGTTTTCGTGAGCCATATAAAATAAAATTAAATTGAAATGAAAACAAAAGCTGAAAATAAACCGACATATAGTAAATATGTGGATATGTTATTAATTTGCTCCAAACGTGATTCATCCCAAATATTGTTAATTTTGAGACATCTGCGAAAGTTAACTCTAAATGTAAAATATTTTCTAAGATGAAAGTATCATTACTTTACCTAGTAAAATAGTACTATTTAACAAGAAAGATGTTGTAATTAAAAAATTGTTCAAACTCTCTTTTTATTAAAATACATCAACAATATTCTATTAAATACCTTCAAAGCCACGAATATGGCTGAATTATTAATAGTTTTCCACTCAAAACATTCTATTTCAAACTGATTTTATGAAAAACTTATTCGTCCTACTTATATCACTCCTGTAACGAATCAATAATATGTTTTCACAAAACGAAGATATTTTAAGGACTGCAAAAGTACGTAATTGGTTGTAACGTATTTATTTGAAAGACAGGTTTAAATTATAGTTTAGAATTAAGATAGACAAATACTTTCTCTAACAATAATAACTTTTGCTACTTTCATGTATTAACGAAAGTTAACAATGAAAAACGGCAAAAAAAAATCTTGAGTCTAGTAAGTAGTAGTTCTTGTCACTCTGTACGTGAACATGAAATAGCGGGAACGAGAGTTAGTTAGCATTCTTAGTGTGTAATTAAAATATGGTTAACGCAACACTGTTTTGTTACTTCACTTTCACGACTCGTGCATACAGGTTTCTCTTACTTAGCTGATTTTTGTTTTACTTATTTACGTTATACATAGTTCTCACGACAGCGTACGATGTATGCCGAGACATTATTTCTATGTACATATATGTATGTATAGTGTGTAGTATACCTGATTTGACAGACTGATCTGTATACTCAATTATTTTCAAATCTTCCGTATTTAGTGCACTCAGTCTGGAACTTTTCTATCCTCAAAATAATCCAAAATAAAGATGTTAATCTGCTTTCCACCGCACCCGAATGCATGTATAAATAACAGAAGATATAACACTGAACACGTTTCGAAACAAACCACACTATTACAAATGGATCTACGAAACTTGGTATGTACGATCCGTACGATTCTTCTGCCCCACTTTATTATTCACATACACAATTCCCTCTGATAGAAAAATGTATAACTATCTAATAAGTAGACATTAACTCAATCGGTAAATAAACTTTATTATACAGATATTAATTTTATCTATCGTAGAAAATATACATGTCGATAATACAAAATTTGACAAATAATTTGTAATTAATGTTAAAAGTTTAATTAATAATTTGCATAATCTTTTCCTTCATACATGTACACAAGGATAAATAATTTCATAATTGATGTAAACTTATAAAGGAAGTATCTCGATTGCTCGTTAATGTAAAATGCAGTATGTATATATATAAAAGAATGTGATATCGATACATATGGTGAGTTTCCATGCAATATGAATATATATAAACCATCTTTACATATATTCGTCACTTCCTTGTTTGATGCGTCACAGATCAAAAATTATTTCAAATGAAACTTTGTGTTTAAATCTGAACTCAAGTAAGGTTAGCTGTATATAAACAATTACGACGATACAATTGTATAAACGATTTTAATACCGGAAGACTTAAACTTTCGTTTACACGATATTTATAATATATCATGTGAAAATCCAATACATTTAATGATTATTAATAAAATTAAATAAAAGGTCTTACATGATTTGATACAGAAATTTCTGCATGGTTGGTTATTTTACATTTAAATATAACAAGTTTAAGGTTATGTTAGTCTAAACAATACAAATTTGTTACCGCATTGTTACTCGATTATTTACGAAAAAGATTTGTGGTTTAGACCTATTCACTAGGAAGGAATGGTTTCTACTCGAGGGCCAAAATTTAAATTTTGTGATGGTGAAAAAGTCCTTTGTTATGAACCTGATCCTACGAAAGCAAAAGTATTGTACGATTCTAAGGTATATTATGAAAATACAAGGCAATAAATACACAAAGTTTTTGTTATTTAATAACGTATAATTTTAGGTACTTGATGTTATAGTTAACAAAGATCAAAGAGGACGTAAAGCTGTTGAATATCTAATACATTTCCAGGTAAATAATAAATACTTGTGTGAAATATTATCTTACTTCTATATTTATATTTTAAATGAAATTCTCGTATAAAATAATAGGGTTGGAATTCTTCATGGGATCGTTGTGTGACAGAGGAATATGTATTAAAAGACACAGAAGAAAATCGCCAACTTCAACGAGATTTAGCACAGAAAGCACAATTGCAATTGTATGTATGAAATTGTTTGTTAATAAAATAAATATTTACTTCACTTATATGGAAAAATAATTTAATATAATAAAATTTCTTTGTATTTAATCATATGTGAATAAAATGACAAACAGAGGAGCATATCTGTATCGAAGGGAGCGTAAGAAAAGAAGTCATAAATTATCCGAACGTTTAAATGAAACTGAAAATCAAGAACCAAGACGAAGGGCAAGAAGTGGTGGTAGCAGAGCAACATCTGCAACAACTGGATCATCAGAAGATGGCAGTTCAGGACAACATGCCGATTATGATACCGAGGTATTATTTGTATATATATATCCAAATATATGTAACAAATTTATTTATATTATATCTGACAGAAATATTTATTTTCATTGTTAAAGGAAGTCATTACTGAAGAAGATACAGAAAGTAGTTCAGATTATGTTGGTGAAACAAGCGATGATGAAGACAGTGGTGGAGGTAGTCAATCTGGTGCCAGTGTAAAACCAGGAATTGATCTTGATATAGGCACTACTTTAAGAAGGATTTTGGACCAAGATTACGACTTGATAACTAATAAAAATAAGGTATTGTTTCCACACATTTTTAAAAATTACAATATGACTACGATCGAGAAAGTGTAATCTAAAATTTGAAAGTAACAAAAAGTAACATGAATTTTAGCTAGCTGTTCTCCCTGCACAACCTACTATTGCAAATATTTTAGAATCGTGGGTTCAACACTTTACAACAACACAATTAACAAACATTCCAGAAAAGCCGCAAAGGAACAAAACGAATAATACAATAGAAAAAACAATTAACGAAATAAACATATGCAGAGAAGTTGCTGATGGATTACGTATATATTTCGATTTTACATTACACGATCTCCTTTTATATAGACAAGAACAAGAACAATATTGTAATTTAAAGTCTTCTTTCTTATATACTGAGCATCCAACTCTTGTGAAAGAAGAACCAATTGAGTAAGTTTTAATATTTTAATTTATTGGAAATTAAATCTCTTGTAATCTCTCATAATTGGATGTCTCGCGTATTTTATCATTTAAAATGTTTTAGAGAAAAACAAAAAATATTTCTTGTAAAAGCAGTTTAGTTATTGTGGTTAATATAATTTTCAGAAACTCAGAAGTTTTAGTTAAAGAAGAATACGAAGATACCGAGTACGCTCATTTACCACCATTTCAAGAACACGATCAAGAAATAGATACGTCGAAAGTGATAGCAAACTCTAAACGAAGATTAAGATCATACAGAGTGAGTTCTATAGATGAAAATAAACAATTGAGATCATACGAAGAAATTAAACAAGATACAGGAAATTTATCGAGGTGAGTTAAATTTTTACGGAAACAAATCATTTTTGTATCACTTATATAATTACGAAATTGATGAGTTCTTTCTTTTTTAGTATTGCAAGTACAAGTTCTCGTTGTTCTAGCCCACGCGGTGTAACGTTACGAATACCACCTGTTACATCTGCGCAAGTCAATGCTTTGCTTCAACAATCGAACAAATGGAGATTAATGCCTGAATCTGCGAAACCCGAAGGTCCTCCAAATCCTTCCACATACTATGGTGCCATTCACTTAACACGACTATTTGGTATGTAAAATATTTTCATTAAATATTTCTAAATAAAAAATAAAACAAAATAAATAATTTTTTTTTAGTTAAGTTGCCAGACTTACTTCAATTAACAGACATACCACATAAAAAGCTAAAGGTCCTTGTGAAATATTTGGATATGTTTCTTAGGTATATATATATACTTAATTATTTATTTTTTAAATATTTTTGTTTTTTTCATGCAACTAACAAAATTATGTCTTTAATGTTGTAGCCACTTAGAAATGCACAGAGAATGGTTCGGAGAACAATTTTATATGCAAGTAGAAAGCCAATTAATGTCTCAAGCAAGTAATTCTTAACATAATAAGAATAAGCAGTATACTTACTTTATATTCGTTTACAAATACGATTGTGTATACATTACGTACGTATTACATAAGATCTACATCAAAGATGTATGTTTATGAATTCGGTATAAGTGATAAACTCTTTTGTATTAATTAACAAAATGCTTTCTTATATGCCTTCCATAATGAAATTTTAGCTTATAAATCCATTTACGTCAACAATACAAATAACAGACCACAGTTATGTGTATGAAGTAAAAGACCATGTAAATTAGATGTGTGGTAAAAGTGTAAATGAAATTTTGGAACTTATTAGGATAAAAAGTATATATTACAAAAGGTTATATTTATAATTTTTTTTTAATAAAATATTTTTGATAAAATATCAATGTGTGATTTAATATTCATATCATTAACATTTGTATGCCAGTAATATTTATTAATACGGAGAATCAACTATTTATAAGTAATTTAATCTACTAATAAATAATTTTAATTTAAACATAACCTCATATTGTTTCTCATATTGATTTTTTACTGTAAAGAAATAAAATTGATATTCATTTTTAGCTAACAAATTCAATGAAAATAGTATATAATTGTGAATATAATTATTACTTGTATAATTCATATACAACTTGGTAAGTACATATACATTTTTCAACTATTATTTTTAAAAAATACCTAATACACCAATATTCTTCACATTTTTACCTACGTATTATCTCGCTATAGAAAACATTATGTGTGTTTGTGCGCGCATTATCTATAGTACTATAGTTATTCGAGGACCAGTTTTAAAAAAGAAAACAATATGGAACGCTTATTCCTATTTCTAACGATACAAGCTGTATCGTCTATTGCCAGATTTAGAATATGCTGTCAAAAAATTTAATTTCATATTATCATTACAACAATTTTCAATCATTTCAACTTATGTTACGCTTGTTATTTGCAAACATCCGGTACGCAATATTTACATTGAAAATTTAGTCAAAGATTACTTTTATATTTAATTGAGACAATTTATTATTTTCTTACGCAATAAGTAGATGGGACTTTTGATAAGTACGTATATAAAATATATATTTTAAGAACATTTTTTAACACGTCGGCTGTCACGATGGTCATCAGTGATCCATATTACTAAATTTTTTAGAATGATTAAAACATGATCAATTTCATGGACTAATAAATGTTTAACCATGTGAATGATTACGATAACAAAAAAATGTGCAAATATAATGATATATTGCAAAAATTAAATGTTATGGTGCAGCACATTGTAACTCCGTTGTAAAGCAAAATATACGACAACTACGAAATGTACTGGCACATATCCTTATTTTCCGTAAAATATGGTACTAAATGATAAGAAATTTATTATAATTTAATCTGATTAATCATAATAATATATAAATGAAATAATAAATATAGTGGTGTACAAATATATTTTATAGCCACTTTATAAAATTTGCGTGACAGTCAACGTGTTAATTAATGCTATTAAATACTATATATTAATAATTATTTTAATATTATTAATACTTCATCAAAAAGTTACTTCTTTCATTCTTTATATTGAAAGTATTTTTCTTGTGGTTCTAAAGCAATTAAAACTATTTTAAAGCATATCACCTACATACAAATACCCTGCTGTATACCGCTTGAACGCGATCGTTTTTCGATCTCGGTCAAACTCGTACGTTCTCGGAACCGTTCACATTACAACAGTGTTACTGATAGGTATCAGCTGTTCTAGTAAATAAAGGACTGTGTTTCGATATGGACATCGACGAGAGTGTCACACAGCAAAATCAGGAAAATATAAATGAAGATGCGATTAAATTGGAAGAGAGAAACAATCGTTTGTCCGAAAGCTCCGAAAGAAATGAGGACTGGTATTATATGCCGGATTCCATTCTCTTGAATATTTTTCAATATCTAACGCCAAGGGAGTTGACAATCGCTGGAGAAGTATGCAAATCATGGCACAGAGTTTCGTGCGACGAATTTCTTTGGAAAGATCTGCTCTATCAGACATATAAAATAGATCCAGACATCGGCATTATGCCAGGTTAACTTTATTGTATATTTATAAATTATTCAACATAGCAATAAACACGATTTTCGTGGGATTAAAAATAAAAACGTACGAATTATGCAGTATAATTGGAAATCATTTTTAATACTAATGTTTATTTATATTCCTCTGTTTTCAATTTAATATATTAGGTATTTTGTAGGGAAGACATCTTGGTTAGGAGAATTTAAACGTTTAACGTATCATACACCACTGTTAGAAACGGAGGTACTTAAAGAACATTCTCACCAAGTCTTACATGTTAGCTTCTCGCATAATGGAAAGATGTTTGCCACTTGTTCGAAAGATGGATACATCTTCGTGAGTTATTTCTATTTTGTAATTATATAATTCCTGTTTGTATTTTATATTCAAAAACGTAAGATCTATTGTGCAATTTATCCTAGGTTTGGAAAAGTCAATATCCTGTTAGTGTAAAGTACCTTCATGATATGAAAACATTTAGTTGGAAATATACACAGTTTTCGCAATTCAATTCTTCAGATACTTTGTTACTTGTTTCTGGTGTACACTTTGGAACACCTCTGAGCACTTCGGGTGAAATAGCAGTATTTAGATTAGCACGTAAGGATATCAAATTAGTTATATTTTAGAGTTAATAACAAAGAAAATATATTATTAGTAATAATTTAATTTTGTTTGTCACAGCTGGCTTTGGTCTTCAGTGTAGAGTAATAAATAAACCTTATGACATATTTGGAACATGGTACAGTGAACATTACCTTTTAAGTGGAAATTTATGCTGGTTGGCACATTTAGTTAGTACTAGTCTCCTATGGCTTAATAAGGCAAATCAAGAGACATCTAGTGAACATGTGCCTATTATGACACAACTGTTTAGGTATCATACATGACAAATAACTTTTTATAGTATGAAAACGATTTTTTAGCCATAAATATACACAGATATTTTATATATTTTAGATTTTACAATGGTAATGCTTCATCAGTTCGAGCAATAATGGTAGCTAATTGCTTAACACCTGAACAAACTGAATCTAGAGAGCAAGAAAATCAGCCTTCATCTTCCAATGTTAAAGAAGAAAGGGGAAATCCACCAAGCCATAAAGATATTTCATCTACATCTTCTAGTGACAATTTAAAAGAAGAACCAGTTGTCCTTCGTCATGCATCATCCAGATTACAGTAAGCTAATTCAGCAAGATACATTTCTCATTTACACATTTCTTAATTTAAAGATATGTATTAAAAACGATTGATATGATTAAGCAAAGCATGTACAAATAGATATAGTACATTGGAAGGTGGATTTATGAATTGGAAGAAACTTGGTGATGGTTTTGAATATGCTAATCCTATACAATATAATCAGGAATATAGACAAGTAGAAATGGAGAAAAAAGCACAGGAAAATGATAAAGAAAGCGACAATTCTCAGTGGGATGAAGAGAATGAATCTGGAGGTAAGTGAAAATTATTGCAAATTAATAATAGTAATATTTTTATATACTATTTATATAATATTGTATAAATTTAATGGTATTTTACGGATAGAATCGTCTAATACGGAAGAAGGTGATAATGATGAATTATCAAATAATTGTGAAAAATATCTTATTTTTACAACTGGATCCAAAACTTACACACCGCATCAAGTAGGTTTCAAGAGAATAAAAAATTTAAAGTTTCCTACACGATTAGATCCAGGACCGTCATTACGTGAAAGAATAGCACAAAGAGAAAGAGAACGAGAAAGACAGAATTCTGACGCATTTTTTACCAATTGGTTGAATTATGAATCTGTAGCTGATCAATTTGATAAAGTAGATCACTTAATTGATTTGCATGGACACATTATAGGAATGGGACTTTCTCCAGATCATAGGTTAGTCATTTATGCTATAAGTATAAATTTATATATATTTTTATTTTTTATTATAAATAACGTATTGCGTATGTTTGTCATTAGATATTTGTATGTAAATACAAGACCATGGCCACGAGGTTATGTTATTACAAATCCATTACAACCTCCTCCAATAGCTCAAGAAATTGATATACACGTAATTGATTTAGTAACATTAAAACAAGTTGGTACCATGCTAAGAGCTCATAAGGCATATACACCAAACAATGAATGTTTCTTTATTTTTCTTGATGTGTGCAATGAATATGTAGCAAGGTAAATTTATTAAAATATTTTATCTTAATGTTTATTCCGTTTGAGTTTAATCTGTTAACTCTAAATTATAATTATTAGCGGTGCGGAAGATAAACATGGCTATCTCTGGGACAGACATTATGGAGTATGTTTAGCCAAGTTTCCTCATTCTGATGTTGTTAATTCTGTTGCTTTCAATCCACGTGATCCTGAAATGTTAGTTACAACTAGTGACGACTATACTGTTAAAGTTTGGCGTAGTCGAGCTGTAGTTCGTTCACTGGGACTAAACGAAGATTCTTTTCGTAGAGGTATGGAAGTACGTAATAGGCGAAAGTTTCGAAAAAGTAGTTGTAACGTTGATTAACTAAAGACTATTAAGTTCCCAATTTAAATTTCTGTTTAGAGTTTTAAAAGATACATCAAATTACATTACTTCTATCTTCTATTTCAATTTGTAATATATTAATATCTCTATATGAATTTACAAATTCTATTTTCAATGAAATTAGGATAAAGAACATAAATGGTTACATATTTACAAATATGATCTATAGATGTTTACATATTGTTTTAACAATTAACAATTAAGCTATATAATATACAATATTGCACATATTTTATTTATACGACATTACATATTTTTAATAACTGAAGAAAGATTTATTTCTCTTTTACAATGGCGTTTATTGAAATTGAAATATTTATAATTTGTTTTATAAGAAAATCGAAAGCTGCTAGGTATAACGGAGTTGATCTGTTTGTGTGATTTTACTGTTTTTCAGTTTCTATCTGACTTTGTATGTACTTAAGGATAAATTACCTTCAGAGATAGGTTGTATATTTTTAAACATTTACAAAGTATGAGTGTAAGACTCTTCTAAACTTTCATGACATATTTTAATTGACAATATTTCATGTTTAAATAATTTTCTGACTGATATCTTTAAATTAGTTTAGAATAAGCTTTGATGGTACACAAGTGTTTAATATGTATAATTAGCAATTGCTAACACTGTTTTCATTAAAAAGTAACAAAAAATTAAATGTTACAATAGTTTTGTGTCTATAAAAAAAGATAAAAAATGAAAAATTTTTTATTGTTTTATATACATATGTACAAATATGTATCATCAGAACTGTACAAACAACTATTTATAATTAATATATTCTCAGCTAGGAATTTACTTTAAATTAGAATAAAATCTACATTTTAATACCCATTATGATGTAATATAAAACTATTCAAAATGAAGGTATTTCAATCATAAAGAAATACATATATGCAAATATTATTATAGCAAAAAAATAATTTAAAGGTATTATTTCCTATCATAAATATTTAACATATATGTATATCTGTTCAATTACTATATTAGAACAAGAGATATATGTGTAATAGGTATACAATATATAATCAAAAACTATTCAAGAATCGTTGAAATTTATATTAAACGTTATAATTATTTAACATATATGTATATCTGTCCAATTATTATATTAGAACAAGTGATATATGTGTAATAGGTATACAATATATAATCAAAAACTATTCAAGAATCGTTGAAATTTATATTAAACGTTATAATTATTTCGTTAAGAATTTTAAATCTATTAATAAACTTTTACAATACTTTCAATAATATTTTTGCAATTCATGTCTAAATTACTTCACAACTATCGAGAAGCTACAAGGTGGTATGTATAGTCTAAATTAAGTAATATAAAAATTATAGTTAATTCTACTATGTTCAACGAAATAATGTATATATTTTTGCTTTTGAGTTACTTAGTGGCCACTATCATTGACAAATTCATTTTCAATCATATGCTATATAAACATTAAATCATGTAACAATGATTAACCATACTATTAATAAAAGTTTATATTTTCCTTTTCTCTCTTTTAAATGATATGCCTTACCAATGCTCTCATTATTAAGAATATAAATAAGTATTGCAAGTGTAACTTACAATATTTATTTAAAAATATCAACATTAGTAATAGGGATAATAATAATATAACTGTATTTAGAACTGATATTTCCTTGATATTTTGAATGTCCTATAAAATATAGAACTATACATTAATATACGTATTATTATATATTTGACACCATATGAAATTGTATCCAAAATCACCTAATTTTCCTTTCTATGCAACTCAAATTCAAACAGTATATCTTTCCATTTAAAGAAAATATTTGTCATCATGATATTTATATAGATGCATTTACTACTGATTCTGCAAAAAAATGTGTAATAATTTATAAAGTTTCCCTATATTATACAATTTACATGATTTTCTTTATAATTTTACTTGATAAAATTACCTGGAGTAGGAGATACTTCTTTAGATGTTTCTGCATTATGACGTGGAATCTTTTTGTGGGCATCTTTATGTCCATGACAATGTTCGCATTCGTCATCACTATCTTCAGAACTACTTTCACCAAAACTTCTTGGCTTTTCATAGATACAACAACCTACAATATCATATATATTATACATTTATACATGAATATAATTATGTTAATAATATTGTGTTAAATTTTAGATAACACAAAATTTCACATTTAGATTTCTTTTTATTCATATGTTCATTATCCACTGTGCCTTGAGTCCATTGAACTTTCTTATTTGATCTTGGCTTTCTAAGACATAATCGAACAGTTGGTACATCCTAAAACAGAACAGAAACGAATGAAATATTTTCTATTTTTTACATTTATATGTATACATATTGCTAAGAAGTGTAATCGTAATAAATGTTTATTTACAAATATATTTTAGAAGATTTATTTTAACTTGAATACATTAATTTTATAATAAACAATAGTTATATTAAAATTATATAATTAAATTATTTTATAAAAGTTTTTTTCAGGCTTAAATTATTAAGCTATTATATATATATATATATATATTAATACATTCTAAAAAATATCTTGTATCTTTTTTAAATAAAAAACATTTCTTCATTGCACAATCTTGGCTTTTTTTAAGGTCTGTATTTTATCATCAGTATAGTTTAAAATATTTTTTAATATTTCAGTAGTATGTTGGCCCATCATAGGAGGAGCAGTTCGAACTTTATTTGTGGCATAACTATATGTTACAGCAGGACCAACAACTTTAATTTTCTTCCCTGTAGGATGTTCCATTTCTTGCACCAATTTTATGTGTTTTATATGAGGATCTTCAAAAACCTATAAAATTCTTTTGTATAAAGACTATTTTCAAGTTATTTTAGCACAACATTTATGATTTTGTACCTGTCTTATTGTATTTATTGGACCATAAGGGAATAAAGCACCTTTAAAAACAATTTCCCATTCTTTATTAGTTTTTGTTCTAAACTTTTCTCTAAGAATAGGTAATAATTCATTTCTATTTTTCACTCTAGCTTTGTTATTTTTGTACTTATCTATTTCAGATAATTTTAATAATTGCATTCTTTTAAGTAAATCTAAGAACTGTGCATCACTGCCTGTTCCTACAGTCATATAACCATCCTTTGTATGAAAAGCTTCATAAGGTACAATACTTTCATGTTCTGAACCCCAACGTACTCCTTCTTTACCAGTATTTAAATAGTTTGATCCAACGTTGATTAAACTAGCAACTTGTGTTGATAGTAAATTACATTGAATCCACTGTCCTTTATTGGTTTTCATTCTCTGATATAATGCTGCTAGGATCGCACCATGGGCATATAAACCTGTTGCTAAATCAGTTACTGCTACTCCAACTTTACATGGTGACCCATCTTTTGGACCTGTTATATGTAACAAGCCTCCTATAGAAGCAGCAATCACATCGTATCCTGGCCTGTTTGTATAAGGTCCTTCATATCCATAACCAGTCAAAGAGCAGTATATAAGATGAGGGGCTACTTTAGAGATATCTTCGTACCCTAAGCCCATATTTTTTAATTTCCCTGGGACATAATTTTCCACTAATACATCAGATTTTTTTGCCAATTCATAAATTACATCTCTACCTTCCTTGAGATCAATGCATATACTTTTTTTGTTTCTATTAACAGAAAGAAAATAAGTTGCTTCTTCAGTTCCTTCTATAAATGGTGGACCCCATTTTCGTGCTTCATCTCCGCTACCTGGTTTTTCAATTTTCAAGATTTCAGCACCAAGATCACCAAGAATCATGGTACAATATGGTCCAGCAATAATTCGAGTCAAATCCAAAACACGAATTCCACACAAGGGTGATTTATTATCTGCAATACTTGTACATGTATGCCTTTGATTTTTGATGTTATATATATTAAGTAGATGCTTTGTTTTTATCCATTTGAACATGAAAGCAGACATTGTGTACTTTTTAGAAATAGTAGTTGATTTTGCAAAGAATTTTTATTATTCACTACCATAAATATATATACAATTTCACTGAACTATTAACTAAGATCACCAAAAAAATTGAACTGTGTGGTGTTGTTAACATAACACTTTTGCACTGATAACACTTATCACTTGTACTGTATCCGATATGCCGTAGACATATGAAAAACTATCTTTTTTAGATTCAAACAATTCCTATTACGTTGAATTCATTATCAGGCTGAAATAATGACGTAGGTATTCATAATAGAACTAAGCATACCTGAGATGCAGAATCTGTGATATCTGTTTCTAAAACAGTTTCTGTTTGTATTTGAGTAACTGTTTGCTCAGATGTTACTGATCTCTCCATTTGGGATGTATTTTGTACGAATTTGTACAGAGAGAAATATAATTTAACGAGAATCGATATTGCGGTTACTTCGTGCTGTCATCATTCGTAATCTAACAAAAACGACGCCATGTTTAGAACTACTACAGTTTGTTTACTATTTCTATTTATAATATATATTTAAAAATAACAAAATTTTCTTCATTCGCATATCATAAATAACATGATATGCACATATGTTTTTGTGCTATATTTTACTCATATTTATTCATTCATTATTATAGTTGAAAATATGTATTAAAAATAGTCTTGAACATCATATATTAAATTCGAAAATAACAGAACAATTTACTACGATGAAGTATCGTTAAAGATAATAGAGCCCTTGATATGCGTTATAAATATCGATATATATTCGTACAATATATTTCAATTATTCTGCAAATAAATATCTCGTAATACTTGTAACTATCATCCGTAGAGATGAACAATTTTGCTAAACTGCCGTAAAGCGAATGTATGTGTTGTCGATGCATTTGTACGATTTCATATAAATACTTGAGGTCTAATGCCCAATTTTACAGAAAAATACATTTCGAAGTCAATATCGGCGATTAAGGTTTCTTCGATTAATGTAATATCTTTTAAGACACTATGAATATGGAGGTAAAACTGATTTCTCAAATTGTAAATAGGTTATGCTATTACACTTCAGTCTAATTAAGTAATTTGGAGTATATGTATGATAGTATTTTAATAATCACAATTTTATTTATTTTTAGCCAGTTACCAAAGTTCCTTTGCCATTAGAACCCATAAAATCAAATCATGTGGAAGATAGGAGATTGTGGGTGGGCAATTTAGATTTAAGGATTAATGAGTAAGTATTTACTCAGATTAATCAAACCATATTTTCTTAACATGATAGTTTTATTATTTGAAAGTAATATAATTTTTTTGTGTGATGAAAATATCTGAAAAAACTAACTCTTTATCTGTTAACTGGTACCAACTCCTAAAACTTGTCCAAAGACATGGAACGATCGAAAAGTTCGACCTCTTGTTTCATCGATCAGGTCCACAAGCTGGTCAACCTAGAGGTTATGCATTTGTTACGTACAAAACTATTCAAGATGCTAAGACAGCCAAAGATGCTTTACATAATTTAAAAGTAGGATCAAAAAACATCATTGTGAGATGGGCACACAGTGTGACAGAGGTAATTATTAAAATAGTGCTATTGAAATATTGATCTTTACAAGTTTCTTGCTAAAAAAAAGATACTAAAATCTTTAGGCATGTTAAGTTTACATCAATAAATTAACATTGTGTTGTAAACTGAATATTACAATATTAACAGCATTTCTTCTTTTTAAGTCTGATATGGATAAGCCAAAACCAAAAATAGATATACCTGCTTTAGCTGGAGCTAAGAAAGAAGATAAAAGAATTAGGTAAGTTTATGTTTATAAATATATTAAGATGAAAGTATATTTTAATATCTATTATTAAATGTTACTATAATTTTCTTAATAGTCGTGAAACTGCAATTCAAGCTATAGAAGCAAAATTGAAACTGATGAAAGAATCGGAAGAAGAATTTGAATTGAATAAGCCTTTAAATGGATCACCTGTAATACAATTGTATCAAAAGCCAGAAAATCCAAAACCGTCCACGTCAACCCGTTATCATAATCGAAGCAATCATTATCACAATAATAAGCCATATAATCGTCATAAACCAAGAAGATAATTTAAATTATTTTTTTTCATTTATAGTGTTATAATTAAAGATAATCAATTCATTTTTATTAATTAACATTTGTTCCATGACTGAGTATAGTTGGCATATTTATATTATTTATAATTTCTCTTTAAGTAATGTCTCTGTATTAAGTCAATTTTTTTTATTATAAAGTCTTATATTTTTTAGTTAGTCTTTTTTAATCTCTCTTTTACTATCAACATGATTCCTACAGTGACGCGATTGCACATTAGATACAGAAGTATCTTAATTCACTAACAATGTAATGCTTAATATGTACATCAATGTACACGTATTTTCATAATCTATAATATCTTTTTATATAATAAACAAATATATACTTTAAATACATATTTTATTGTAATGCAAAACATGATCATTTTTTATTTAATATTAAGTAACTAGAAACAAAAAGCTATTAATTACCAAAATTAAATAAACATGATACTAAATGTTTTTTTTGCTATAGTAAGTTTTGTTTTAACCATAATGCACTCATTAAAGCAAAATTATATTTCCCCTGTATTTTGCTTTCTTATATGTTTTCCACGCATGTGATATGGCAGAGGTACTATAGCAGGACATGGTATTTGACCAGGTATTACACATATACAGCTTCTAGAACAGCCAACGCCAAAATTAGCAGAATTATCTATCTTCTTTTTCGATATACTTTCTTCCTCCTGAACTTTCAGTGATTTACAAATTACATTTTGAAGATGATGTAATATATCTTCCTTAGATTTGCCATCTATATCGATTAACATAGTGTTTCCATTCTCTGTATAAAATTAAGAAAAGATCATTTTTTAAATCTAATATTTTTAAAAATATGAAATATGTTTATTAATATCTATACATTTTTTAATGTTAGAATAAAAAATTCACCTAAAAATATACACTACAAAAAAACTATTAAATTATTATTTTTAAACTGACATTCAAATAATTTTAATTAAAGCTATATATGTGTATATATATATAAAAATTTTTACCACATAACATACCATAATAACATTTTATAAAAGGTGTCGGTGTCATATTTCTAAAAGTGATAATTTGCACATTTGGATTTTTATATTGGAGTTGTGATAAATGCCAAAATACAAACCGTCTAAATATAAATCAGACTTGTTATAAATATTTTAACTATTTTCCATATAGTTTTGTGAAAATAATGTAAGACTTACCTAGCGCCATCATGATGTTCTCCGTGTGTATTATAATTAACAGAAAATATTTGTATTTCATCTTTTAAAATTAATTTGCCAGAATTTAAATAGTTTAATGTTCTTCGTACAGGTGCTCTACCAATCATAAACGGCATTTTTACTACTTGTATTAAACACGTGTGAAACAATAACTTAATCCTTTATTGCCTCTCTTTTATATGCTGATACATTAAATATGACCTAAAATAAAATAGTCTTAGATATAATTATTTTATTAATATTTTACATTCCATTTAAGTAAGAAATATGAAATAGTTTAAATATACAATTAATAAATATTTTTAATAAGAAAAGTATTTTTGATTTACGTTTACCGTTCCTTAACAAAGGTTGATAATGTTTACTCTGCTACTATAGTAATATTTTATAAGTCCTTCTTTAAATCATGTATATGAATATTACGATGATACAATCTAAAAAATTTTTTGGTTATGTATCTTTATTTGTATGCTTATGTGTAGTCTTATCATTCATTGGTATATATACTATGTATATGCGGTTGTGGATGATTTGACCGTTAATGCAGTCAAAGAACTGAAGTTACGGTTATGATACAATCTAGTACCGGTACGACTCACATATGTTGCAAATATCTTTTCCTTTCTCTTTTGAAATCCTTATCTCCAGTTTTTGTAAAGCTCGCTGCTTTGGTATAAACTTCCGTATTTAGTCTCGAGTAAGTTTATAGATTGTACCCCCTGTTTATATTTCATAATCTTATAATATTACAATGTCAATACAAATTTTAGTTTTTTAATTAATATTTATTACTTGAATATTTTGCTTTATTTAAATAAACAATATAAACTGTCTCCATATGTTCAAATTACTTTATGAGTATTATATATTATTTAATTTTAGAAGTAGAAGTGAAGAAATAGAAATAAAGAAGTGGGAAAGAATAGATCAGTATGACTGTAATGATGAGTGCTAAGCAAATTCGCCAAGCTTATATTGATTTTTTTAAAAGTAAGAATCACGAATACGTGCATTCCAGTTCTACAATACCACATGATGATCCTACATTATTATTTACAAATGCTGGAATGAACCAGGTATAATATATTTAATAAAGATATTATTATCTCCAGTTGTTAAAATATATCTTTCATTCATTTGTTTATTTTGATCATTTTTAGTTTAAACCAATATTTCTGGGAACAGTGGATCCTAATAGCGATATGGCAAAGCTAATGAGAGCTGTTAACAGTCAAAAATGTATTAGAGCTGGAGGAAAACATAATGATCTAGATGATGTTGGAAAAGATGTTTACCATCATACATTTTTTGAAATGATGGGTAACTGGTCTTTTGGAGATTATTTTAAAGTAATACACTAATTATGTAATGCATGATTTATTGAAAAATAGTTATTGCAATTTCTACATATATGACTGATTCTTTAGAAAGAGATTTGTACTTGGGCTTGGGAATTTCTAACTGTTAAATTAAAGTTATCAGCAGATCGACTGTATGTAACTTATTTTGGAGGCGATGAAAAAAATAATTTAAAATCTGATGAAGAATGCAAACAAATCTGGCTTTCTTTAGGGTAATTAGATATTTATTATATTTAGTTCTTAATATTTAGTAGTAGTATTATTATATTTAGTTTTTATTGTATCAATTATTACTACCATAGCTTTTATAAAAGGACATTATAAACACTTATTTTACTTTCTTAGTGTATCTCCTAGTCATGTATTACCAGGAAATATGAAAGATAATTTCTGGGAAATGGGAGAAACAGGCCCATGTGGACCTTGTAGTGAAATCCATTATGATCGTATTGGCAATAGGGAAGCAGCTGATTTAGTAAATCAAGATGATCCAGATGTTTTGGAGATTTGGAATCTTGTATTTATACAATTTAATAGGTAAGTAACTTATAATAATAAAAGTAAGCTTTATTTCTCTAATGTTATATAATATTTTAGAGAAACTGATGGAAGTTTGAAACTGTTACCAAAAAGACACATTGATTGTGGTCTGGGTTTAGAAAGATTAGTGTCAGTTATACAAAATAAAAGAGCAAATTATGATACAGATTTATTTGTACCACTTTTTGATGCAATACAAGAAGGTACTGGAGCACCACCTTATCGAGGAAGGGTAGGCATGGAAGATGAAGATGGAATAGATATGGCATATAGAGTTTTGGCTGATCATGCAAGAACTATTACAATCGCTCTTGCAGATGGAGGTGTACCTGATAATACTGGTAGAGGGTGTGTTTTATTAAATTTATATATTCATGTCTTCTTAAATTACGTATTTTGATCATATTCCAACATATAAATTGTATCATTAATGAAACTTTAGATATGTGCTAAGAAGAATTTTGAGGCGTGCTGTACGTTATGCAACTGAAAAATTGAATGCTAAACCTGGTTTTTTTGGGTCATTGGTGAATGTTGTGGTAAATATTCTTGGTAAGTACCTTCAGCTTGATTTTTAAGTCTTTTATATTATTTATGATATATTTTATATTAAAAATTACTTTTTTATGGGAATATAGGTGACATCTTTCCAGAAGTGAAAAAAGACCCACAGTATATAATTGATGTCATTAATGAAGAAGAAATTCAATTTCTCAAGACTTTATCGCGTGGTCGTAATTTATTAAATCGTACTATAGCAAAATTAGAATCATCAAATGTTCTCCCAGGTGATGTTGCATGGCGTCTATACGACACATATGGTTTTCCGGTTGATTTAACACAACTTATGGCTGAAGAGAAAGGTTTAAAAGTAGATATAATCGGCTACGAAGAAGCAAAAAAGCAAGCTCAGGTACTAGATATGTCAAGCACTTTGCAGCAATGATTCAGAATGTATTATTGGTAAAGTAATTATAATTATTTAATTTATCTCAGCTTATTTCCCAAAGTAAAAGTGGTGGAGTAGATGATCAAATTAATTTGGATGTTCATGCAATTACTGAATTACAAAATAAAGGAATTAAACCAACAAACGACTTGCCAAAATATAATTACAAAGTCGTAAATAATAAATTATATGAAGAATATGAATTTGTTCCATGTACTGGTACTGTTATTGCTGTTAGACGTGCAAAGACTTTCGTCGATGAAGTATCATCAGGAGAAGAAGTTGGGATTTTGTTAGATCAAACTAACTTCTATGCAGAACAGGGTGGACAAATATACGATGAAGGATTTTTAGTGAAGATCGATGATGACGTAAATAAATACCGTACTTAAATTTACGTGTATTTACGCATAATTATTAAAGATAACTATCTTCATTTTTCTAGGATACCGAAGTTCGTATAAAAAATGTTCAAATAAGAGGTGGTTACGTTTTACACATTGGAACTGTAGGTCAAGGAAAATTGAAAAAAGGCGATAAAGTTTTTTTGAACATAGATACTACACGAAGGAGACTTATAATGAGCAATCACACTGCAACTCATGCTCTTAATCATGCTCTTCGCAAAGTGTTAGGCACAGAAGTTGATCAGAAGGGTTCTTTAGTTGCACCTGACCGTCTTCGTTTTGATTTTACAAATAAAGGTTTGTTAAAAAATAGTAATAAAGACCACACAGAATGTAAAATATATTTTAAAATGCTTAAAAAAATCTATACATATATTCTAAACATCTCTTTTTATAGGAGCAATGACTGCAGAACAAGTAAGAAAGGTAGAGGAAATTACAAGTAATATGATAAAAGGAAATAAAAAGATCTATGCTAAAGAAAGTAATTTAGCACTAGCAAAAACTATTCAAGGATTACGTGCTATGTTTGAAGAAACATATCCTGATCCTGTAAGAGTTGTTAGTATAGGTATACCAGTTGAGGACCTAGAAAAAGATCCTTTAAGTAGTGCTGCATTACAAACTAGCGTAGAATTTTGTGGTGGAACGTAAATATATTTAATATTTTCAATAATGTACAATAAAGGTCGTAAACAGTTTTTAATTATATAGTTTTAATTTTTTTTAGGCATTTACATTATACAGAACATATTGGAGATTTTGTTATAGCCAGTGAAGAGGCTATTGCTAAAGGTATTAGGCGTATAGTAGCTCTAACAGGCCCTGAAGCAACAAAAGCTCAGAAGAAAGCATCTATATTACAAAATCATTTAGACCAACTTCAAGCAACTATAGTAGCTGATAAAGATGGTGTAAATATAAAAGAACACATAAAAGAAATAGTTGAATTAACAGATGATGTTTCACATGCTACTATTTCAAGCTGGAAAAAGGTACATTTTATACATGCACATACATTTTTGTATAGTTCATTTTGTAACCATCATAAACGTGTTTATTTAAATATAGGATAAAATGCGTAAAATGTTAAAAGATTTAAGAAAGGCACTCGACGATAAAGAGCGTGTAGCTAAAATCGCAATAGTCAATGCAGTAGTAGATACCATTCAAGAAATAATTCAACAAAATATTGGATGTTTAGTACTAGTTGAAGTATTACAAGCATATAGTAATACAAAAGCTTTAGATTCAGCCCTTAAAAAAATAAAAGCTATATCTCCAGAGACAAGTGCATTACTTATAAGTGTCGACCCTGATGCTAAAAAAATTTTTGCTCTTAGCGCAGTATCTAAGGTAAGATCAGATGCGTGTAGCCAAATAAGCTAATTAATATAAAAATAATACTTTTATTATGTTTTATAAAATACAATAGTCTGCTATAAATAAAGGATTAAAAGCAAATGAATGGATTCAAGAAATTGCTTCACTCATGGAAGGGAAAGGTGGTGGAAAATCTGAATCTGCTCAGGCTTCGGGTACGAATATATCATGCGTAACTAAGTTGGTACACACTGCTAAAAATTTTGCTAACTCGAAGCTTGGAATAGTAGGTAGGATCTAATTTACTATACATCAACATTAATATGTCATATAAACTGAAAGTATCTGAACTTAAAACATGTTTTCAGAAGATATTGTAAATGAAAATCATGATCAATTGAAAAGTAGCGAAAAATCTGTATGTTCTAAAACTTTAAAAAAGAAATTGGTACTTTCCAGTGATATTGGAAGTATTAAATATTATCGTACTCAAATAGTCGCTAAATATAGCAATATAGAATTAACTACATCGCAACATAAAAATGATGACACATCAAAATGTATTAAGCTAGAAGGAAATGGTGTTGTGTTGTCTGATAGCAATGCGATCGCGTTTTATTTATCCAGTGATCAATTAAGATGTTCGAGTAATGCTTTTACATTCAGTGAAGTTTTACAATGGTTAAGTTATGCAGATAATCATATTTTGCCAGCAGTACTTGGATGGATTGTGCCATGTCTTTCAAAAAATGTTCCAAATAATGTGAAGACAAATATTAAAACATCTAAAGAAGATGTTCTATCTTCTTTAAAGAAACTAAATAATATACTATTGACAAAAACTTATTTAGTGGGAGAACGAATTAGTCTTGCAGATATTGCTGTTTTCACTGCCTTAATGCCGTTGTACGAACATGTATTAGATCCGGCATCTAGAAAGCAGTATACAAATCTAAATAGATGGTTTTTCACTATCTTAAATCAGTCGGAAGTAGCTAGTATGATAAAAAATTTTAAGATTTGTGAAAAATCTGTTAATTGATATTAAATATTGTTTTTGAAACAAATGGTTTTTATAAATGATTTTTATTAACAAATTATTATAAATATATAATATAATTAATCAAAATATTCTTTGTACTACAATACATTTTCCTTCTTACTCTCTTCTTCTTCCTTGTCATATAGTATTCTTATTTCTCTTAATAAAGTGGATATATTTGTACCCATTTTAGCAGAAATTGGAATAATTGGTAAATTAATCTTTTGTTTGAGTATTTCCAATTTTTCCTATAATTATATAGTTAGCTATATTATGGTAATATTAATTTTTTAAATAATATTAATTAGAGAAAACAATATCTAACCATTGCTCCTGGTAAATCTATCTTATTTGCTGCAATGAGATGTAATCGTTTATTTAGTTGTACATTGAATTCTGCGATTTCGTATTTTAAAGTTTCAAAATCTCTCCATGGTTCATCAGAGGCAACATCGAGAATAAATAATAAAACCTTACAACGTTCTGCATGTTTAAGAAATTGTATGCCAAGTCCTCTATTTTTATGAGAGTCAGGTATAAGACCAGGTAAATCAGCCACTTGGGAATTAACAAATTTATTATTAAAAGAATAATAAAAAAGAAATATTGATTAATTGATTACATTGTGTTACCAACCTGTAACTTGCTCATAATCATCATACAATATGATTCCTAAATGAGGTTTCAATGTCGTAAATTGATATGCTGCAACTTTTGGTCTAGCTCTAGATATTGCCCTGAGTAATGTACTTTTACCTGCATTTGGAAATCCAATCTAATACAAACATTTGAATTGTTAGCTTTTAACTAAATTTTAAGAGATCAATCACAATATTAATATAACTTTTACTTACTAATCCTACATGTGCCATACTACTTATTTCTAACACATACTGTAAATCTTCTCCATCTGCACCATATTCACTTATACATGGAGATTGTTGTACATCTGATTTAAAAAATGCATTCCCATGACCACCAGCACCACCTCGTGCAGCAATAAACATCATTCCTTCTTGACTTAAGTCAGCTATTATGCTTCCTTTCATATTGCGTATTATGGTACCTATAGGAACAGGTACTACAGTATGCTTGGCATTTTTTCCAAAACAACTTTTGTTATAGCCTTTTTCTCCATCTTCAGCTTTGAGAACAGAACTTATATGTGAAAGGTCTTTAACATACAATGATGTCTGCAACATTTGAAGTATACATATTTCAAATATTTCAAATATTATCAATTCTATTTATCTTCAATCTGTTTTAACAAATTATTCAATTTTTACCTCAAAAATTATATGACCACCATGTCCCCCATCTCCACCATCTGGCCCAGCATTCTCATTTGACCATAATTGTAAAAAAGATATTTCTCCATCTCCACCTTTTCCTCCAATTGTTCTTACCTAAATATTGATGTAGGTAAATATTTTTAAATATTAAGCACAAATTAAGGAAAAATTATTTAACTTCATACTTGCTTCAAATCAAGAATACTTCTATCTGCATCATTCTTTGCTCTTGGTTTTATACTACGTAATGGTTTGGGAACATTCTTTTGTTCTATAAATCTTTTAAAAGTACAAAATGATTTAAATATGTTTTTATTTATATCTTTACATTCTTTAATATTTATTGCAACAGTATATAAAATACTTCGTTTCCAACAATTTTTATGTAAAATTAGATTTCTTATTTGATGAATGTAATACATCTGAAAATAAAATCACAATTTTAAATGTAAATAAATAGGAATTTATTAAATTATGTATTACATTGATTTGTACTTTTTATATGTGTACATTGCACATATGTAATAACATTATCTTCCAACCACAACATTTAAATTATTTTCCAAAATATTTGCTATTAAATTTTGGTGTATATTAATAACTCTTTCTCTATATAAAGGTAAATGGTTAGATTTATAACTTATTCTATAAGTTCTTTTTTCTACTTTTCCTTCTGATTCATATAACTTTAAGAAATTAACATCATTTATAATATGTCCTGCATGATTATATAATAAAACATAAAATTTAATTGGATTAAATTCTTCCTTAACATCAAAAGTTATATCAAATGCATATGTACGAGTATCTATATTAGTTGCATTTATATTCGATATGTTTGTAATTTGACTTATATCTTTCCATGAAAAATTATTACTATTGCATTCTAGAATGTTTATTTTCTTTTTAGGTGCAATGTTCTTAGCAGTTGGTGGTTTAGATTTTATAAATATGTGAGTTAAAGCCCCAGCAGAATGAAATTGTTTGTCCAAACTGCGATATCCAGTTACTATATAACTTTGAAAAGATGACCATACAAATGGTTCAATTGCTGTTAGTACAAAATTTCCATGTGCTGCCATTTCTATGATTTTCCATGAATCATCCCAACGTCTTGGTGGGTTGTCAATAGCTGTACCACCCTGACCATTGCATAGAGTAACTAATACTTGACCATTGCTTTTTAATATTTCTGATGCACTTATAAAGAATTGTCTTAATAATTCCCTATTTTTTTCTATTCTCATTTTACCACCAACATGAGGGAAGTTAAAAATAATTTTGTTAAATAATTTTGTTTTTAATATTGGATGTTCTTTTAAATTTGTTGCATCAACACCTAATAATACACAAACTCCTGAAAAGAAAAGCATAGAATTTTTATATATAATTAATTATATTAATGAATATAAAGAAAAAATATTAATCTTTTCCAAAAAAAATACCAACCATTACTTTTTAAATATTCTATGTTTTTCTTTCCAAGCTCTTGATCAACATTAGCTTCGTAACATGTTGCAGTAATATTAATTTTTAAATTGAGATGGAACAGTGCAACAGAAAATGAAAAATTGCCTTCTCCAACTAAGAGTATACAATCATTTTCATTGAACATAGTAACTTTCATGATTTTGGTAAATCAAGGTAATAGAATTATTATATTGTATAATCACTATTAAAATAATGTGTTTAAATCTCTCTTAAAGACATATTTACTAACCCTTAAAACACGAAAACACGACTAACCTCATATGAATAGTGTAACAATGATGTACTAGACGTGACTTACTAGTTTATTATTTATAATTATGGTAATATACATATTAAGCTAATTAGAAAGTTTAATAAATGAGCAAATGAATTTTTAAATAATTGTAATAAGATTAGTAACATTAAATATTATCATACTCGAATTTGAAAATGACAAGAAAGTTTAAAATATGACATACACTATGTCTTACGAGACGAGTCAATAAACGTAAACAAAATGTGGTTGTTGCGGATGCGGCTATTGGCTGCCGACTAGTAATATTTGAATGTCATATACTTATAAATTTAAGATCACTCTCATATAAATGTGGATTGTGGAAATATATACAATGTACTTCTGTAATTTTCTGAATTTCATGTACTAATGAAAGTCAATGAAAAATGCATTATTTACTGTTTTACATTATAACTTAATTTAATTACATTAAAGGTTGATATGTGTAACCTAAGTTTATTTAGAGAAATTAATAAATTATATTAATATTTTTAAGTTTGTTATTAATATATACGTAAAAATGAACAAAAATTTCTAAAAGATATATCTAAGTTTGTTTTAACTTTGTTCCGTTAATAGTTTCACGTATTTTATTACTGGTACAAATGTTTACTAATAATTTTTATTTCCCTGTTACATATATTATCATGAAACTTAAAAATTACTCTAATTGTAGTATAATTTCTAATACATATATATATTGCATTCTTTTTTTTATATTAGTTATTATCGAACACATATAAATGAAATTGATTAAAATCTAAGCAACATACATGCATATTGTATATGTGAAATTACAAATGTTTTTATGTGATGTTATGTATATATATCGGATATTGTGTTAATTCATTGCGGAAGTAATTTAAAATAAACCTTGCATTTTTCTGACAACTTCTTTGGCTTACAAACGAAAGTTTGTGACATAATAGTACGACGAATGAATGAAACTATTTTTGTACGATACTTCGATGAGTGTGTTACAAAATTAGCATCATGAATTCACTGTATGATTCCGTTTTTGCATACAATAAATATTAATTCACGGATTTCTCAGAAAAATTTGAAATAAATGAATCTATTCATGATTACTTAATTGATTATTATTTACTAAATAGGAAATAGAAAATTCATAGAGATTCTTGGAAGATATTCATGACTTATTAAGGCTGTTAATATTTAAAAAAATTCAAGTCGACTTACATCGACTTGACATACTGTTATATTTATTATAACGTTTACGTACTATAATTAATTAAATTCAAGCGTATTAAATTTTACATCATTTACTAGTATTTTTATATTACGATAAGGATATAATACTATAAAAATGAAATTCACAACCTAATAAAAAAGTACTTCAGTGGAAAATTGGAGTGTATGCAAATACTTCTTGTGACCACTGTATATGTATATGTACTTACAGATATATGTATGTACATTCTACGGATCATAATATCATCTTTTTTGTACTTATGCTTATCATGATTGTATATATCATAGCATACAAGTCTGCGAATAACCGATATGTAGTCAATTAGCAGCAAAAAATATTAACTAGTGGTTTTTCATTGTGACACACATTATACACTGTGCATTGTACCTTGAGAATCTATGTATCATGTCGTCACGGTTATACCCTCGACACGCATAGCCGATTCAGTGTCTTTTGAAGCTAAGGAAAATCTAGACCGATCACACACTGTATTACTAAATTTTAATAGTAAGTTATACGAAGCATAATATCTGAATCATTATTCATAAGGCCATACGAATAGCTTATTGTTTACTGGAAATATTACCATTTTGTAACATAGTAACCATAGCAAATGTTTTATAATATCTTTGCATACTTTGCTAATTGATAAATAGGATATTTCAGATCTAATAAAATTTATTTGGTACAAAATTTAATATATGAAACATTTTATTGTATAATGTTAAAATTTAACTACAATAGGAAACTAATTTTAGATTAGAAGAAAAAATTATTACATGTATAATCATAAATAATGCATAAGTAATGAAAATTAACACAAATTTATGAAGTAAACAAATAAATAAATATTTCTTACAAATTTCTCAATACATATCAAAACATCCAGTCAGACAAAACGCGCGCGTACAAAGAAAAAAGGAAATAAATTTAAAAGTTTGTCGTTCAACGTAATTATAAAGAGTTGAAGGTTAAATTAAGAGGATTAAATTAGATTAACTTATGTAAGAATATCCGATCGTTCGATGTTAATTATACTTACATATAAAATTAACTTCCATAAATGATGGGTATATATAATAATTCTATTTTTTTAAGTCTTTAGATCAATTTTAATATCAAATATAAATTATATATAATACAGAAAATATAAAGCAACAATTTTTGCTTTTATAATGATGAATGCTGATAAAATAAAGAAGTATTACATAATTGCAGGAAATCTAACTTCTGTGAAAATTGAACGATGTTACCTTCCTTTTATCTTACAGATTAGTTTCTGGGTACTGATAGCACTTAAATAGCAACTCACCTATACGTTTGCACGCGCACCAATGAAATTGTGTTGTTATCTCATATTCACATTGCGGAGGTCCAATGATTCAACATTTATTGTTAAATCACGTAACGCAAATCACGAATGAATACTATTGAAACGTTTCCGCTATTGACATTCAATACTTAGAAAAAATGAACTTACGTTCATTGCTTCTTTAATAGCATAATAAAACCGATGTGAAAAAAGGGAAACACCTTTTGTTCCTCTATGATTGACAACCGCCCCTTGTGTATACATAACGTGCTTATCACGGTTAAGAATTTATGTCAACCGAAGTTTCGCACTTCTGAGTTTATTTTGGCATTATTGTAACTTGGCAACTAGACTGGTCGTACAAGGCTAAAGGAAGAACTCAACCTCAAACAGATAAATTACAAACAAAATTTTATTAAATATCATAAAATAGTGCAGATTATATTAAAAAAAAAAACTAATGGAAAAGAAGTTAAAATTCATGTTAACGACACTGCTTTGTTGTAATGGTCATCTAACTCTTTATATTTAAATTCATTCGGTAAGTACATAAACCAATGTTTTTATATAATTATAGATAGATCGCGAGCTTGATACCTTGTATAAGAAATTGGTTTAATGACGAAAATTAATCGATTGCTTTCGATAGAAAATCGATAATTTCCTATCAAGCTAATATAAAATTTATTTAACAATTTCGATATCGAAAATTGCTATTATAATATGATTGTTATTATACATAATAGTATGTTATCGTCTGTTCTATTATCTATTACGTGATCACGGACCTACATACATCCGTGATATAACTCATGAAAAACTTAGAAGCTAGTCATTCTCGGTCGATTTCCTTTTAAATAAAGTATGAGTATTTCGTGAAACATCATGTGTACCAGTCCCCAAAGGACTTTCAGGTCACATTAGACTTGAAACTTAACAACTTGCTGTCGAAGGTTATGCCTTATAAATTCTTTGTTTTTAACAAATATAATGTACAACACAAATACACAATTATATATATACATATAAGCCTGGTATTATAAGGTTATTAGTATGTGATTATTTATTATAAATTTATTGTTTATATTATAATTGTGATAAATTTAAATTTTCATATAAAGAGAATTTTAAGAGCACGTTACAATTGATATCAAAATTAATAATTGAAAACTTCAGTCGTAATATTGAATTTGTAGATAACCGTGATATTTAAGGATATGCGTAAGAGTTTAACCATTAATATCAACGATTACACACCTAATTGTACAGATTCAAGTTAATTAACAAATATACGACATTTAGTAATGTAAGAATGTGTATGATACACATACACTAATAATCATGACATATTGCATACTTAATCAATGACGTATACATACACCACATGCATTTCTATAGTTCCTAATTTATGTGCGTCTTGCATACTATATTTTAAGTAGTTATAAAGTAAATCTCATAAGCGTGTACAGCTAATGAGTTATAAAACAATACGCTAAAGAAAATAATTTTTAAATTCATATTTTTAGTAAGATAAAATTACATATATACCAAAAAGTTAGTAATATTTACATCTTCAATGATGAAAAGCTCAAGAAAAAAGTGTATATATGCATAATAATTAAACCGGGGATTTTTATGCAAAATCCATATTATTAAAAATATAATTAAAAATACAGAAGATCGGTAAGAAATTGTTTTACCTACAGAGTACTATACAAAGTGCTTTGAATATTTTATATATTTTTTCATATTATGTGCATTCTGTGTAATTTCGCACTTTCAAATTTTGTATAAATGCATAAAAATCCACCGTCTAATAGTAATGTAGGATTAACATAATAATACACGTAATAATAAGGTTGCGAGGAATGCAATGACGATTTAATCAAGTAGAACAACGCGTATGCGTATGTATATTCGAAATAACGATGTGAATGAAAATACGAGCGCAACAAATTATCCCACCTCAACTCAACGGAACTCTTCTTATGTCTAGAAGTGGTAACATCAGGGAGGGTAACCGCATGACGGCGCCACGAGAGCGTCGCGACGCGAGCTACGGTCGTCAGGCGGCGCCGGTCGTTCGTCACGAAACGAGGCGGGGTTGCAGGAGAAGTTCTCGTATGAAAGAAGGAAAGAGTCAGAGACAGAGGCAAATCGCGTGACGTGAACTCGAGTAAAAGAGAAAGAATCGAGAAGAATCGGGTGAACAGAACGGTGTAAGGTGTAAGGCATACACTGCGAAACTAGCGCCTCCGTTTGTACGCTTTATACGTTATTTTCGTACCTTTCGGCTTATGAAAAAGAGAAAACCACGGGTCCCCGGAATTAAATGCCAACTTGTGTCAACGTATATCTCCTCGATTCTTTCGTCAATTACTCCTATCTTTCTTTTCTCTTTACGCACGCACTCTCTCGTTCTTTGCTACCTTCAATTTTACGTCCTTATACTAGTGTTTGTCATTCACGAAAATACACAAACTCCCAAACCTGTTACTACCAGTTCTCTGTGGTGATATCACGGTGTAGCAACAACAAAGTGAGACGAAAAAGAAGAAAAATCTCGTGTATGAAATTTATACATGACTGCATATGAACATCATGCGTGTTTTCTTTACATATGTACGTGTTATATCGTTACGAGGTACGATAGTGTCTCGTCGTAGGTCTCTTGTGACCCTATCAGTGACTAATTGAGCGTGCAAATTCAGCAACTTTATGGCTGGACAATGAGTCGACCAAGATAACAACCGCATACAGAAACATCAAGGAATTCTCTAAATTCTGCGAGGATTCTCTATCGCTGTCTCTGTTCTTATCGGCTCTCTTATGGGTATGCTCTACCTGATGTTTATTTCCATTCGAAATTTCATTTTACCATGAATTTCAATGTTTCATTTTGAAACTTTGAATTATGATATTATCTGTCGATGTTTGCTTGTATATTATTTAGTGTTACCTACACCTTTAATTACAAATACACGTGTCGTGCGCGTGTAGTGTACGCATAGAGCGCAAATCTATCGTGTGCGTAACCATGCACGCCGGTTTAGAATATCGTGTGTGCAAAATTTCTAAGAAATGAATGAACAAGATATTAAATTTCATGTTTGCAAAAATATATACAACAGAGTATATAACAATTTGTTTATTATAATTTATAATGCAATGTTAAATTCAATTTTGTTAAAATATCGCGGCTCATAAATGTTGTTAGTTTTGAACGAGTGTATATGCAAAATATTTATTCATTCGAAATTTTATATGATCGAACTGTCAAATTTTTACTTGTATATACGTAAACACAGACGATTAACTAATTAAGAGATGACATATTATTTATTAGAAAGACACTTTAACTGAATTTATTAGTCAATTAATTTTTTATAATTCATTTTTGTCCTAGATGTTCAATTTTTCGAATTTCTAAATTTTCTATATGTATGGGTATAAGATAAGATAAATTAATAATGTCACATGACACAAAGTAGCTCTTGAATTATTTCGATTAGTCGGTACACGCATATTAAAAATGTGACTAAAAGTGGACTCGATACATTATCAAAATTATTTTTTAAGTTCGTGTAAAAGCGAAATTAACCTACTTTGCGGATTATATTGTTATTATTCCACAGCTTAGATATTTATAAATTGTTATCTTCATTTTTCTTGAAAGATAACGCGTGATAGCATTTATTGCAACAAATATTGTAATTAAACGCTTTAAATTTTTTCGATGAAACGATATCTTTGAAGAAATATTTATATTAATATAATTAAACGATTGATGGATATTTATTATAAGCATAAAATAATACAACAATTGTTATAATTCACTTGCATTAATAAAATGAAGAAAATTATTATAAATGTTGTTTGAGCAATTATTAGATTTTTCAGAAATTACTTTAATCGATATTATTACTGTTAATTTCTTAGTAATATCTTATTTAAAAAACAAATATAAAATCATTGAATTAAAGTAATTCACAATTATGGTAATAAGTTAAGTCGAAAATGTTCAATACAATAAGTTTTGTAGCTTGTTATTATGTTACAATATTTCTTTTGTGAATTATTATTATTATTGAAGCCTTCCCAAGCATCTTAGTTGTCAGGTAGTATACCGATAAAGATATGTGAAATTAGATATAAAAAACGTTATCCGGTGAGGAAAGTTCGATATTTGCGGTTGTTGCTTTCAATACTTTATCATAAAATGTTCGTTTTGATTGTTCAAATTGTCATTGAAATGAAAAATTTTCGCATGTTAAGATAATCATATTGGTAAAATATCATACATTAAATACGTAATTTTTAGTACGTTTTATTGTATTTTTATTAATAATCGAGCATAATATAAAGTTTATATTAGAAAATATTTCCATGAATTAAAATCATATGCAATCTTTTTTTTTAATTATGTATATCAGAATAAAAATTATTTATTGTAATAATAATTGTTATTTTGTGTTTCTCATAGTACAAATTTCGTCGAATGAGGCTTTAGATCCAAAGAATCCAGAACGAAATTAGGAGAAACGTAGAGCAACAACAAAGCTGTAAATCCAACATATAAATGGTATAATGACCGCAGTAGAGAAAATTGTACAAGAATCAGATGGATCAAACAATAGATGATGAGAAACTACATCAAATAATGCGTAACACGTTATGGCAGTTTCTGCATACAAAATTCAAAAGATCGTCCATATTTTGTAAGAACCCACTCGATAGAGTATAAATCCTTTATACGAATATATAGAAACGCATCGCTGCCTTTTGAGTAACCGATTCAAAGAGACATCGCAATGTCGAAAAACGCGCAACCGTTACGAAGCAAAACCGACTCATAAAAAGAAAAAAAGACACGTTAGGATTTGCATTATTCAAGGAATATTCAAGATAATTACGATATTAAGTATGGATGAGATAAAGGTAGCAAACTTGGGCCAAGCGGCATCAGCCGCGTGCTCGATGGCTACGAATTTCTTGGCGCCAGTGAAAACCGAACGGCAGATCTACGAGAATTCGATGCTCGAGGACGATCCCAATGCCAATTCGGTGGTCTCAACTTCACAAGAGGACAGAACTGTACCAAGATGGGGTCCTAATCACAAGGGTGCTCAAGAATTAGCAAATCTTTATAGTACTGGTAATAATTTTAATAATTAATTTTTTTCTACGTAAACATTTTCAGCGATACTTCGATATTTATTAATATTTAAAACAATTTTGAATATATGTTATGTATAAAAATACATTCGGTGGATTCATTTAATAATTTCATTATATTTAATATCAAATCTTGGAAAAGTATACATTAGCGGCACGTGTAAATACATTATATGTTTTCTGATTTTAATACTTGCCAAAATACTAACTATATATCGGTCGCACCTTGGAATTCTCGAGTGTGAACTAAAATAAAGGGCAATCTAACAATACATATCTTTGTATCTATACAATAATTATAAAATCATTATTATGATACCACTCTCTATGTAAAGATTTTTTACATTTTGTAGTTAAAATAGTACACTGTCGAAATTTCGGTGATTAACGATGATTGATGATAATGTTTTTATTGCAGGGAAAAGAACGCAAGAGTGCATTTGTGTAGGCATCTGCATTACTCTCATCGTAGTTAATTCGATATTTATCCTTGTCAGATTACGATTAGAAAATTTGAGCTCGATAGCGATAGCAGCATTTTGTGGCATCGTTACGGCAGATTTTGGATCTGGATTAGTACATTGGGCTGCTGACACATGGGGCTCTGTGGAGCTTCCAGTTCTTGGAAAGGTAAATTGCAGACAACTGTTGCACAAAATATACTTATTTACACGTTTAAGATTAATGTTTTCGTTGAACAATGAAAGTTATTAATAGATCATATCTATATATATTTATATATATATATGCATTTAAAAAATTGTTATATATATGTCGGATCACGATTCGAATTTTGGGCGCGCGACGACTCTTCATGTGGACTAGCCATCGTTTCACAAAGCCGAGATTTTATTTACACGTATATACAGGTCTATCACTAAGCTTAACAAATAATAAGTACAACTAATAATAAGTCTAACAAACACTAAGCCTAATGAATAATACGATCTACGAATAATTAAATTAAATAATACTATTAGCAATGTTTGAGTTCAAACGAATCCACGGTCACCGGGATAACTCCTTACTAAGCGAAACTAACTTAGACGCAAATGCGATCGTCGAAAATGCTCGATGTATCACTCTCCAAGGCAATCGCAAGAATGCCAGCCTCGTGGAGATTTTTCTCCCTGTACGATTGCATTTTGTTTTCTATACCCGTTTGGAAGCATCGAGAAGGTTCCAAACGCCGTTGCTAGGCACACTCGTTGGAAGCATCGAGAAAGTTCCAAACGCCGTTGCTAGGCAGTTTCTGCCTGGAGTTTTGATTACTAATACAATGTATGTCCCATTGCATCGGCACCTCCGAGGCAACATCACACGTGGCTAGGCCCGCTCTCGAGGCCGCATGCCGCCACAACCACATTTCTCGGAAAACACATACAACCACTCCAGACCTCCGTTAGATAAAACATCCATCCCGTGACCGTGGCTACGTTCAGCGACCGATTGTCACCTCGAACCCAATCTCGCTTATTACAAATCTTAAGCAATTACAACTATAATAAAATCTAGGCTAAGGTACTAGAGGATGTTCCCAAAATTTCCAAGGAAAGGCTTCGGCTTTCCTTTCATCTCCGACATATAAATATATATATGTATATATGTGTGCTTCCAGAATTTTTTAAGACCATTTCGAGAGCACCACATTGATCCAACTAGCATAACAAGGCATGATTTTATAGAAACTAATGGTGACAATTTCATGGTCACAATTCCATTCCTTTACAAATTAACATGGGATTTCTTAACTCTCCCAGAATCAGAGATACAACAAAAATTTGTTTGGACCTGTTATTGGTTTCTACTTGCAATTTTTGTGGCAATGACTAATCAGGTAATTGAATATAATTTGTCGATATATATATCAGATAACTTCTTATATTTAAGAAACAAAGTACAAATTTTATATAAACTTCTTCAATTCTATCAAATTTAGTATTACCAGAGTGACATAGTAGCAATAACATAAAAGACTTTTTCCAGATACATAAATGGTCACATACATATTTTGGATTACCTTCTTGGGTTGTTTGGTTACAAGAACATAGAATTATATTGCCTAGAAAACATCATCGTGTGCATCATGTTGCGCCACATGAAACTTATTTCTGTATTACTACTGGATGGTTAAATTGGCCATTAGAACAACTTCGGTTTTGGTATATTCTAGAAACTGTAATCGAAAAAGCTACTGGCTGTAAACCTAGGGCGGATGATTTGAAATGGGCACAAAAACGATCTTGAGAATTAATGTATTTTATTGTTTTATGCATTTTCACGGATAAAAAAAAAATTTAACAAAAGATGAAATTTTCCATGAACTTTGACTTCATGAAAAAATATAGAGAAAAATTTTGAATAGAACATGCTGAAAGGAAACTTAAATCTATACTGTATTTTTTTTTCTTATATTTAGCACTACGAGGCCTTTCCTACAAAATAGATAGCGTGATTAAAGACACTTAGTATTACTTAAATATGCTTTTGAAGTTTACACATTTATAATATATATAAACGCAATAATATAAATATATATGTATATACATTACGTAAGAGAAATGTGAGTATGAAATCATGTTTGTGTAAGTATAAATTATGAATTAACAATTGGCCTGATGAATTAAGCAATTCGTATTTTTATGCACCGCACAATCATTACATAAATAGCACAAATTTGAAGCAAAGAGTATTAATTTAACATTTTATATAATAATTTATAAAGTATTAAGACTATAATCACAAAATACTGCAGTACATTGTGAATGAGAAGTGTCGTGTACTATATTTAAATTTTAAACACAATGTCCAGTGGCTATGAAATGAAACTGAGTGTTAAAAATAAAATGCATTGATATACACATGTATGTAAGTATACGTGTGTATATATATGCATACTATATGTATTTGTATACATGTATACGTATTTATGAATTAATTTAAAATTGTCGCTTACATTTGTTCGCGCATAAATCTAAACAGTGCAATTTTAAAGGAAAGATATAATTTAAATTAATTAATATGCTAATTTATAATAGCCTAAACTGCTGTTTAAGTACAATCAATTTCCCTGAACCCCAGAAAATTTTTGAACTACTAAAATTTAATAAAAGGTATTGATATATAAAAACTTATTGCTAAAAATGAATATTGTCAATTTAACTATTATCTATCTACGTAAATAATTTAATATCTTTTGTGTTTAAAAGGAAAACAAATTAGCTATTGTTCATTAATAAATCTATATACATTTTTTTATATATTACATTGTGTTCATAATCATTCAAATCAGCAATTTAATTTTAATCTTGATTTAAAAAGTTCGTCTACAATGTACACAGTCTGAGCTAAGATTTACTTAACAATATTATGAAACAATATATAAATAGTATAAAAGAAATACAGCATTGTTTATAAATTGAATGACGTCTTTGTTTAGTATAAAAATGATACTTTTTTTTATCAATTATATTTCTTAGCTCGTGACAAATAATTCAACAGACATAAAAATTGTAAGGTGCTAAATATAAGTACAAGTTTTAGGTTCAGGGACCAATAAAAGAGTTAATTGCTCTTTGCAGCAGTTTTCTAAATTGGTTTGACTTGGATAGAGTATACTGATACTTAAGTAGTATGAGAAATTTGTGGAATCTTCATAAATAAATATTATTAAAATTACGATAATTACCTTGATTTTTATATACAATTTTTCATTGACTACTATTTTGAATGGCTTGTAACTTTCAGTATACTTTATGCAGAGCTTGACCATGATGTATGTTCCTTACAAGCAAATCATTAGTAATGTCTTTTAAAGAAAATGATATTAGAGGACATTACGTTTATTATAAATATCGTACTTGTTATTGTTGTTGTTATTGTTATAGAAAAAAAGAAGTATAAACTTTTAACAAACTTGTCAAATAGCAATGCGTGCCAGAACTGATGCTTCTTTTAAAATATAGATCTATTTAATAGTTACCTAATAACAACACAAAGCAAAATGAAACACAAAAATTATATTTTTGGCTAATAACTTAATTTTCTATGCAATATATATTTATGTCATTACTATTACTGCAAACTTTAATTACCTTTTGCGATATATACTTTTTTAAAGATAAATTTTGAAATATGAGAATAGAACTGTACATTGTGTCGTCCATTTATGAAAATGTGAGAAAATGAAAAAATGGAGATTCATTATTTTACCATGAATGATTTGAGCGTTTAGTTATGTGTACCACTTGAATGTTAATTTGGAATTACAACTCACCATTCATCACAACGAAAAAAGAAAGACTATTGAACATAAAACGTTATATATAAAGGCAGCATAGATGTATAATAGTTACATAACTATTTTATTAATTTAATGATCGATATCGCAACACGAAATATTTTGATTAAAATAAAGTGTCTCGTTTTCACATTCCATAAGTCTAATTCTGTGAACATATTTATTGCATCAATATTCAGTGAATTAAATATGTAGATATTTATTTACATTATATTTAATAACAATACCAAAAAATTAATGTTAATTTATGAAATAGTTCATTTGAACAATTCCTACATAGATTTATACAATTTTAATAACAGTCAATATACGATCAGCCTTATAACATAAAAACAAAAAATATTTTATTGAGAAATAATCTTAACTTTAATATTTTGAGGCTACATTCACTTTAGAAGTTAGTCTCTATTTTAAACAGTACATAGTACATAAGAAATTTACGCAAAATAAACTGAATTGAACGCTATAATAAATTTAAATACATTGTAAGAACTACTAGTATTAGTAATTTTGACTTTTCAGCAGCATATTTAGATGTAAATATATGTTATTAAGCTTAAATTTATAAAAGAGAAATATATAACGCATAGTTCAAACGAAAAATGAAATAAAGGCTGTAAATATATTGAATTTGATACATAGAGAACATTTATATCTAATTCTAATTGCAAAAATGCACATACCTATTTTCATATGATTATAAATTGAACACTTTTAATGGAATTACATTGTATCATTATTAAACACAATCTTTCACATTCAGTTTTATAATATTTTTAATAACTGATTTTTCAAGGAAGAAATAACAAAATGTAATTTCAACAAATATGCGTACATACATTCTGTTTTTCTCGATTTGGTGTAATAAAACTGCATTTAAAATTTGTTATACATATTAAAAATACACCATGCAATAGACTAAAACTGTTCTATTAATTTTTACGAATTACAATTGAATTATAAAAATACAAAAAGCAAATTATTACTCTTAATTTTTTATATTTTTCGAAAAGCTGCTTCGCGATAAACAGAAATGTATGTATGTGTATATCTGTAATATATATTCTGATATTGCAAATGTACATGAAATGCAATCAAAATAATAGAGCATCCAAAATTTCAAAAATATGCTTATATGCAGTTTTCTGGCTACAGTAACATGTATAAGTAGCGACTGAAACTGGAATTTGCATTTGCCTTATCTGCATGTGTTTAGTTAAAAAATTTTCTCTTAGATGGTAAATAAATAAATGAGGATAACATTAACAATGTATGAAGTTCATAATCAACTATAAAAAAACAAGCCTTACATAAGCTAGAAATAGCACTGTTCCATCATTAATATATAATGGTGTCTCTGAAAATGTCAAAGTGATAGTTCAGTAACTTTACAAAAACCTGAATTAATATTTTGTACTAATGTTGTAAAGAAAAGAACATGCATCTTGTTTGATTATGACTTTGCAACGTTAGAATTTTTCATCTTTATGCTGTTATTAAAGTGTAAACATAAAGGAGAATATTATTAGAATGATATTAAAGAATGTGACTCTCTAATTACATTAGAATAAACAGTATCTTGTGATAATAAAAATTTTATATGTTTATAAATTATATAACAAAACTGCACTCTAGGATTTAAATATTCATTGATGTCTGATAAACTTTTTAAATACCAATATATTGTATTACAAAATTTTATCCTGCAGAAAGAAGCAAATAATTGCTTAATAAATAACAAAATATTCATATATATTTGTGTCTTGCTGTCATTTTATATTTTTATTTCAGTGATACATCTTTTTCCAATTAATTAGTAAGTTTTTAACAATAAATTATATCTAATAAACATTTCAAAATTTATGCAAGTGTACCAATCCTAAATGATATATTACACATTTAATATTTGGCATACATCTTATCAATAAAAATTTACTTTGAGAAATAACAAAAAGTTATTCAAAAATATGTAAAAACAAATATAAAAATAATTTATAAAAATGCTTAATTAATATTTTATTTTTATAAATGAAACACAATTATTGGATTCTAATTGTGAATTATTACATCCTATATAAAGTTAGTTATTTAGATTATAATTACAAATTGAAGGATAGAAATTAAATTGCTTTAATAAATATTTTTTGCATACTTATTATAATATTTTATTAAGTAATTCATATACATAATACTATACCATAACTAAGATAAAATATAATTAGACAATGAATTTTTATTCATTTTTTGTAAAGCTAATTAAACAAATGAAATCTCAGTAGAAATTTATTTCTTCTACTGAATATCATAATAAGTTCTACACTTCGGATATTTTGTATATTTTTTGCATAATATGTGCAATATTTGCATTTTTGCAATTTTAAATTTCCTATAAATGCATAAAAATTCATTGTCTAAATATAACATCTCACATCCAGTACATAATAAAAAAAAGACGACTGAGAAAGATATTAATTTCACATTATCGTGATAACAAATTTAATCAGTTAAATAACATTTCTCATAACTACTACTTGAGGGAAAAAGTTTTAATTTAGCAATTAGGGATTTAAATAAATTTCAAATTCTCTGTTCCTTCTGATAAAACAGTTTCTTAGGAGGCGGGCATTACATCGACGTCAACGCAGATCGATAGCTTTACTCACGGTATGAATCTACAGTATCTTGAGAACAGTTCACGGTAATTCGTCATCCATTTCTCTAAACAGTTGGCAGAATTTGTGCGTGCTGTGTGCGCTAGTCTGCCGACGGCGTCCGTTCGTAGGAAAGAGAGAAGACATTGGAAGGAGCCCTTTTGTCAAATTAAAGGAAATCAAGTTCGGATTGAGAAGTAACTCTGATAGTCGGGTAAAAGAGAAATCAAGAAAGTCCGGAGGTTAACAAGGTGATAGTTGAGCTGCGTTTTGGATTCTTTGACCTCTTGAACTCCCCGCGAGTTTTTTCTTCCCGCGAGGTGAATAACAGTGGTACATAGACAAACCCCTGACCCCTCCGCTGAAGCTTCGCGCTTCGGCGCCTAGACTATATTAGAAGAAAGGAAAAAGAAATTGCGGAAGCGGGGAGGTTAAGAGGACGGCACGAAAGGGAGAACGCGCCGTCCATCACCATGAAGCTCGTTGACCACGTGGTGAGGAGCTTCAAGGTGGCCAAAGTTTTCCGTGAAAATTCCGATCGCATAAATAGCATCGATTTTTCACCAAACGGGGATACTTTGATCTCCTGCTCGGAAGATGACCAGATCGTGATATATGACTGTGAGAAAGGCACTCAGGTGCGTACAGTCAATTCCAAGAAATATGGTGTAGATTTAATCCATTTCACCCATGCAAAGAATACTGCGATACACAGCAGTACAAAAATTGATGACACCATCCGTTATCTAAGCTTGCATGATAATAAGTATATCAGATATTTCCCAGGTCATAGCAAGAAAGTTGTATCGTTATGTATCAGCCCTATAGAAGATACATTTCTTTCTGGATCTTTAGATAAATCATTAAGACTATGGGACTTACGTTCTCCTAATTGTCATGGTGTTATGAATGTTTCGGGACGTCCAGTTGCTGCATATGATCCAGAGGGTCTGATTTTCGCAGCGGGTGTCAATTCAGAGTTCTTGAAGCTGTATGATCTACGCAGTTTCGACAAAGGGCCATTTGTTACATTTAAATTATCTCAAGAGAAGGAATGTGATTGGACAGGACTAAAGTTTAGTAGAGATGGTAAAACCATTTTGATCTCTACAAATGGCAGCACAATCCGTTTGATTGATGCCTTTCATGGTACTCCGCTACAAACATTTGCTGGTTATTTGAACAACAAAGGAATTGCAATTGAAGCCAGCTTTAGTCCTGATTCACAGTTTGTATTTAGTGGATCCACAGATGGAAGAGTGCATGTATGGAATGCTGAAACTGGATACAAAGTTTGTGTGCTTAATGGAGATCACCCTGCACCAGTTCAGTGTATTCAATTTAATCCTAAGTATATGATGTTAGCATCTGCCTGTACCAATATGGCATTTTGGTTGCCTACTATTGACGAAAATGCATAAAATCAATGCATCAAATACTGGGCAATGCTTGCTAGAATTTACCTAATTTTGTGCAAGAAGGAACTGAAAATGACATCGGTTCAAGGAGGGAATAACAATAATTCTTGGGTATTTCAAATGAGCAGAAATTGCATTTACATTATGTACAAGGTTAACTAACCGACGTATGAGACGCCGGTGCTGGAACAAACCCAAGCAGCAGAAAAAATGGCTACAATATCCAGGAAATTGGCCCGCTTGGCTCATTGGCTTGCTTTGAGTATGTCATGCATGGTTTATGTATTTTGCCATTTTCATCTTCATCGTCATATACTCTGTGGCGCGATGAACGTGACCATCATAATACCTTGCCAATATTTAAAAATCGTGATACACTATCACTTCTCTTATTTCTCAAAGTATGCTACAAATATTGCTAGTATTTGGATATGTCATCTTGTGTACATAATTCCTTCTTGTGTACCTGTGTGTAGTAACGATACAGAATTATCTATACCATACAGACATCTGAACAGTTTGACCATACTTTGGCAAAACCAATAACTTCAATAATTATTTTGATTCACTGCACTAAAAAAGAAATTAACATATATTATATTACCAATAGAATATATTTGTATAGATTTTTTAATTGAAACATTTTGATGTTATTCACTTGACATAAGTTTGTACAGCACAAAAAAAGAAAAAGGAATAGTTCTTTTATTAATACTTCGAAAACAAATCGAATTCTATATCTACTATATGAAATTTTACATTTTATTCTATGATACATAATTGGTTGATGAAAAGAAGAATTGTAGTCGCTGATATCGCGCATGGAGAAATTGTTGTAATCATATTGCATTAACACATATCTCAACAAATTGATTCATTAATTAAATTTGCTAGTGGCCGTCCGAAATCAGGGATATTTTTCTTAATCTCATTATGAACGGGCGTTCACTTGAAATTCAATGATTATACGACCTCGTTGCGCGCAAGAACGATAGGATATCGAGCTTATTTATTATGCGCAATAAACATGTGAAATGTCTTAAATAGACACTTCGTTGACGGCAGTAAAGTATCTCGTGTTTCTACTACTTCCATGCGATAAAGGTATAATAATTCTGAAAGTATACTGCCAACGTTGGCACTTATGTTATTGTATATGTATTATTCTAGATATGGTATCATTTTTAATCTACATGCGTGGAACCGGCGGGCCGGGTGAGAAAACATTCGATGATGGTAGGAAGTGCAGTTAAGTCTAATCATTTTCACACAGTAGTTCGGTAAATTTTAATGTTTACATGTATGCGATAAAGCATTTTACTATAAGACAACAGGTGCATTGGAATGAACAGGCAGCATTTTATTACAAATTAAAAAAGAGAAAAAGATATAAAAAAGAAAAAAAAAAGTTCGACAATCCATCCTTTTAATATGATATAATTGTAGTTAAATGGCTGTTTCGTTTCATTCTATACGTATATAAGTCCATACTTAATAAATTATCGAAATTGTATTGTTTGCTTAGGATAAAAACTGAAGATATCGCGAAAACCGCGTCGAAAAGAATATCACACAAAATTGTATGACTTGTACTACATATTTACAACACTGCTCGTGCACATTCTGTCTGTTCGATTATATAGCCCTGCCTTCATCATACGTGTATATATCATTATATCCACAGTGTCCTCTAGAATTTCTAGATGTTTTCCTTAACATACCTTATGCAAGAGTAGATGATTGTATTATTCTATACGAAAAAAACGCATACGTATGTGTAACATGTATGATTGTGTTGCATATTTGCGTATTGTCTATTGATTCTACAACAGTGTATGAGTGCGTGTACGAATGTCTCTTTGTGTGTAATGTGTTCGCTTGTATATCTTCGAGGTCGGCGAGCTCTTGAATGCATTACTTGTGCGCCAATGCACGAGAGTTCGCCACATCTTGTAAAATAGTATTTTTCTAAGTGGCGAAACAGTGTACGCAAAGATTGCGGTCTACGTCGAACATGCGAAAATGAAGAAATACGATTGTTATTTAAAAACGTGTATTGTACGTAATTAACAAAAAAGAAGACGAATATACGCCGAATTTAACGAATCAGATCGAAGCAAAGATTTCATATGGCACCCGAAAGATAGACTCGAAGAAATCAAATCGTTTTGAAAGTACCATGATCGATCCACGTATATAGATTAAAATACTTTCATACTGCCAAATATAATTGAATAAATTCAAGCCCATGCCAAGAATAATCTCGAATACGAATTTCTGTAAATCGTTTAACATGCGAAACACTGTGTTCCCAAACGGAAAAAGCGACAACTTGTATATATTCTGGCAAGTTAACGACGGAACATTATCTAATCGATAAATTTACGTTCTTCCGTGAGCGGAGACGCGAAAATTGATCATTGATCGATTAGATTTTTCAGTGGTTATAAGTCCACTTCAATTTGTTTCCACGTTTAAAGCGTCAGTCAGGGGCATAAATAAACGATTCTTTTTTCCTGAGATTGTACAAATCCTCGTAGAGTTGTATATATAAAAACAAAATAATATGATATTTTTTTTTATAAACATCAGTCTTCATTTAGTGATTGTATATTTACATTTTATTGTCCACAACGGGGATACACAATCTATAAAAAAGAAGGTAATATTGTACGAGCCAAGAACTTTTTATTGTTAAATCATTTAGTTTAATTTTTGTCATATTTAACTATTTGAATGAAGCAAAAGAAATATTATTTCTAAACTATACAATATCACTCATTTACGCCTCTGTCATGACCATCGATTTATGCGGCCACTTAACATAGGGATTTAGAACTGAATTAAGATTAGGTGTATATTGTGTCAATCGAATGAATTTTAACAATTATGAGAACGTTTTATTAAAATGCACTTAAAAAAAGAAAGACGCAAAAGTAAACAAAAGATACTAAATGTGATGATTCACTGAAGTAATTAATCTATGTTCAATTATTCTATATATTTAGAAACATTTATTTTGAAAAGTTCTAGTTTTTGAGAGATTTCTAAGTTCCTACGTTAAGTTTTGGTAATGGGATAACAGTCGACATGCGTGTTTTGTAGATGAAATGTAGTCATATTCGTACTAATTTTTAATTGAATTTTACGTTATTCTGCGTAAGAGTTAAGCCGATTAATTAACACGTTATGCGTAATAGTGCATTATAGATTCTTAGAGAACTAGGAACATACGAAAACAAACGTGTTGTCATTATAAAATGGAAATTTCAGTTATGAGACTGCATCTTCTTCCATTGATGAGTTAAAATATGCACACCTTTAACACTTACATTTTAGCAGGAAATTAACTTTGGAAACTTTCTTTTTTTTTTATATCGTTCTGAAACATTTAAACGATTTATGATATTGAATTATTCTTGAATACTTGGAACATGTATTGTGCATAGTAAATATGAAGAGATATTTTAGTATATTAAAAGAGAAAATCTTTTTACTTCCATATTATATGAAAATTGCAATAAAAATTGAAATAAGAATTCATTTTCTGTAAAGAAAGAAACAAAATGTTTTGTGATCGCATTTACCTATGTTCCAGTTCGCTAAGTCGAAACGACAATTAACACAGAATGATGAAATTTTCTTTCACTTTAAATATAACAGCATATCAGCGTGTTTATTAGGGAATTTTTATTGAACGAACATATTTTTAAGCGTAATTCACGAAAAAGAATCTTTGATGACAATGTTCAATTTATATATAACATTTACTGCGCAGATAAAAGATTTTTTTTTTTTTAATCAATTTAAATAGAACGCGTGAAAGTTTCCTAAGAAAAACAAATTCTAATAAAACACTTTTTTTGTACATTAAAATTTGGTCTTATCATTTTATTTCTATGCTGATTTCTATTAACCGTTTTTAGAAACATAAATAAACCCTAACATAGAAAAACATAATTTCACATTTCTGTTGTATGTATACTTTGTATATTGTTTTATTGCTGGCTGATCATGTCTATGTTACTTTGCAAAATCGTTAACAGTATGGTAATGTTTAATAGCAATTTTAATCGCTAAAATTACGTAACACGTATGTTAATGTAACATAATTACATCTCTACAGTAAAATCGATAGAATTTTTAGTAATTAAAGCTGTGCAAATATTGCTTAATATGGTATACGTGTAATTCCCTTTTTCATGCAATAAATTTATCACTTATGATATATAGCTGTTGATTATACATTTTGTTCAGACATAGTAAATATAAAGATGAGCTATTAATTTTTATACTTTTGAGTGCAGCATCAATCATATTTTTTGTTATGCTAAAATTATTTTCATTATGTTTCGTGATACTATTATTTCTTCGCAATATTTATAACAATATAAAAATGCGATATAAACGGGTGTATTATGATTTACAGTAATCGCAACATTCATAGATATTGTAAATTATAAGGCAGATTCTTATGAAATAAATTTAAATAAAATGGATAATACTTTGGAATTGAATTTTATTCTACTTAAAATAAAATTGTGTTTTTAAACATTTTTGTACAAAATTGATGTTATAAAGTAATATATGAATACTTTTCATTGTCACATTATATTATATTATATAAACAGATTTTTCATATAGTACGATGATTATTATAAAGTATATAAAAATATCAGACATATTGTATAAAATATACACAAATTATTGAAAAGAATTTTTTAAAGATAACATAACAAGCTGACCTTTTAGAATTAATTTTACGTTATAGTAAAAAATACAAAAAGTTTTATTTGTCTATTGTCTGTATATGACAAAATCTTTTTATTTCCCCAAAAGTACTCTTGATATTAAATCTTGCTTCATCGTTTTTCATAGTTTTGGTATTACGGATTAAACATATTAAACGATCCAATCTTGAGAAGTTTCTTAATATCTTTTTACTATAATTCAATGTTATTGGGTATTGCTGATATTTAAGTTAAAAATAAAATACCTATAGCAATTCCACCATGAAGTGGGATAACAGATTCTAAATATTTCATCTATATAATAAATAATTCATATTCAAATAATTCATTTATATTTAGCATTTAAAATATTTCTATTTGTAATTTTGATTCGTGAATTCATATTGATTCTCCTGTAGTCTCAAAACCATTCATAACCAAATCATAATGTAATTCTTTAACCTATAAAGGAACAAATAAGTATTTCACTTATTAAAATAAGTATATAGGTATATATAAGTACTAAGCTCGTTAATTAATTAACAAGAATACCTTCTTGATAAGACAGTGGATAGTGGATAGTCGATTTAAGAAAGTGAATTCTTTATAAGATATTGCATATCATCTGGATGAGGTTGTATGAATAGATGATGCATGGTTTCTAATGATTAATGTTTATCAGTATTGAACAAAAATAAAGGAAATTCGGTGGTCCATAATAATACATTCCTTATACGAATTTTTTGATTTTTACTTTATAAGAAATTTGTAAATTCAAGATGTACTCTTCCTAATGATATCTACTGTAATTTAAATTTGATGTTAATATATATAATTGTTTAATGTTAATATATATATATTTAAATTAATGAATGTTGGAAACATAATAAATTAATATGTATTTACCATGCGAATCTTTTCTCCACAAGTTAAAAACAGAACATTTCCTTATTTTAAATTTAATTCTTGTTGTACACTTCCTTCAATATTTGTTATTAAAAGTAATTTGTTAAGTATCTTTGGTAGATGAATTTGTTATGTTTGGAATTTTTAAGGATTTTTCTTCTATTTCATATCTCCCATGCAGTTCCCATGTATTCATTCCCTTGATTCTCTGGTCTTTTTAATGCTTTACTTTCTATGCTCAATTTACTTTCGAATCAATTTCTTAGCCATCTCTTGTAAGTCTTTTCTCTAAGATAAAAAATACCTATTTTTATTTTGTAGCCCTCGTGTTCTGGTATAATGAACTGATTGGAACCATACAAATCTCTTAATATTAAAACTTTTAATTAATTCTTGAAAATTTTAACCAGCCACATAATGAACATTTCCTCCCATATTTTGAATTCTTATTGAAGCAAAATTAACTGCTTTCGCATCTTCTTTTACCAACATTTGTCATTTATCACCTAAGTTATGTACACTTACATTCTCATTAAAAGATATCTTGTATTAAGCTGAAAAAAATAATTTTTATTTTCATATAATTCAAATTATGTTGTATGAATTTAATACTTATTAACAGTTAATAAATATTTGCAGTTACTTTTCGATGATATAAGGCATTCACGAATAAAAATTTGATTAATGTAGGTACTTTTGATACGATGTAATTACAAAACATTGCTTTTGTAACAAATAAAATATAAAAATTATAAGTATATGTATATTGTAATAAAGAATATTATTTATAGTTTGCACAACGAGACGAGCAGTGTTACTCGAATGTCACTAGTCAACAGCCAATAATGTCAGCTGCAGTAATCAAATTTTATTTACATTGTTAGATAGTTTTATATTTGAAAATTAATTATTGAATGTATTTTTTATAAAAATAAGATTATCGATTTTTTTACAAGAAATATAATTATATGAAAAATTTGACTGTCTGGACTATATTATAACTACATTTTAGTTGGTTATACTGACTATAATATAACTAAACATTTCGAACGGTTTGTTTTGATGTTGATCGTGCGATATTTAAATACACATCAAAGTGATAAAAAATGGTAAATTTAAAAATAATTAGATGAAAATTCAATTTTCATACTTTATTATCTTCATTTACTTCACATTTGTATTTTTCAGTTACCTTTGTCGTTATTAAGAACTGCTCAAAACCATCCTATGGTTAGTTTCAAATATATATTTATAAAGTTATATTTCATATAATCTAGCAATATTAGTGCTTTCAATTAAATAATTTAATATTTTTTACAGCTAGTCGAACTTAAGAATGGAGAAACGTATAATGGACATTTAGTTAGTTGTGATAGCTGGATGAATATTAATCTCAGAGAGGTTATATGTACATCCAGGGTACAATAACGATACATTTTTTCGAATTAATGAAATATTTCATAAATTATTTGTATAAAAGTTTATTATATATAATGTAACATATATTATATAGGATGGCGATAAATTTTGGAGAATGCCTGAATGCTATATTCGAGGTAGTACAATTAAGTATTTACGAATTCCTGATGAAGTCATAGATATGGTAAAAGAAGATGTACAAATGAAATCGAGGGGACGTGGAGAAATGAAAGGAAGAGGACAAAGTCAACGAGGTCGTGGTAGTGGAAGAGGTATAATCATATATAATATATATGTAAATATACATATATTAAATAGTATATACGTACATAAATATTTCTTTTATAGGAACTTTTGGTCGTGGTGGTAGAGGCCCTGCTGCTCTTGGTCGTGGTGGAGGTAATCAAGGAGGGAACAAATCTCAAAATAAAGCAAGAACCAAATGAAATTATGTTATCATTTTAGTTTATATAGCAAATCTTCAATTTCCTATTTTTTTTCTCAAAAATATTCATACAAAATGTAAAATTATCACTTTTATTATGTAAGTAATTTTTACTAAGATGTATAAACATACAAACTGAATACACAGCAATTTTTGTAACAAAAATCTATTAACAAAGTACAGCAAAAAATACATTTCTACAGTTTAATTATATTTAACTAATAATTCAATTAGGATAATATTAAATGTACTATATATATAAAAAAAGAAATATTTATTTCGTTTACATAAGGTATTAAAGAGGACACCTATGAGGAAATCTACGAATTTAATTAGGATAATATTAAACGTACTATATATATAAAAAAAGAGAAATATTTATTTCATTTACATAAGGTATTAAAGAGGACACAAAATGTATTCTCTTAGTTCTATTTATACACGCAATTCTTATTTACTGAACGTAGAATGAAAGTTAAAATAGTATTGTACAATCACAATGTGAATTATTTATTGTAGTTCATTAGAAGAATCATAGCGTAACTATAATTAGTTTGATTATGTCACTTGTTCATAAGGTTTGTCAGATCAATGAAAAGAAAATTGTAAATCGATACAAAATATATGTTATACTTAATGTGGATACATAATGACAAGTGTACGGTATAGCGTTTAAATTTTCATATGCCTGTAACAAAAGATACACTGATAAAAAAATAATCTATAATAAAATTGAGGAACTATAATTAGTACTTACTTTATCGTAGTCTCAAATTTATTTTGGGGAATGATGTTATATTTATCGTCCTTCAACTGAAACAAAATCGAAATTAATTTAAAATTTTTGAACTACGCATTCAAATTTTATATTAAAGTAAACTTACTGTATGAAGCTAGATCTATCTCATCTGGTAACTCTGTAATATTAACATCAAACCGTTCTTGAACATCGTTCAGTATCTTAGCATCACTTTCATCACTGACTAATGTAATAGCAAGACCCTGTAAGTATTAACCGAGTATTAAAGTGAATGTTAGTATTATTACATTATAATATATCGTGCGAATATTAACCTTGGTACCAAAACGACCAGCTCTGGCTACTCGATGTAGGTATGTGTCCGAATCTTCCGGCATATCGTAATTAAACACTATGTTTACACGCTCAATATCCATACCACGTCCAAATAAATTTGTAGCTACCAAAATTCGCTAAAATAATAGTATTTGTTTGCAATTATTTCGAAATAAATGAAATATTACAGATCTACATTACATGAAATATATATTAAATAGGCCTACACTAGACAACATTTACCTTTTGGAAATCTTTAAATTGTTGGTACCTTGATAGTCGTTCTTCCTGAGTCATACCCCTGTGTATACCAATCGCAGGAAAATTTTGTTCTGTTAGAAGTTGTGCCAAAGCCATACACCTTTGTACAGACTTTACAAAGATAACGACCTATAGAATGATGTAAAATAGAAACGAATATTACAGTAGATTAATGTATAACGAAAATCTTAAAGTAAATAATAAAAAATATCACTTAATCGATGTCTGTGGACAAACCTGATTAAATTCAAGTACATCAAGTAATTCAAATAGCTTCTTGTTCTTTTCATTCTCTTTTAGTTTCACATAATGTTGTTGTAGACCGTGCAACGTGAGTTTCGCTTCATCATCCACATAGACTTCCATGGGCTGCGCAGAGAATGTTTTTTACAAGATTATCTATTTTACCCTATAGATAACCATACCTTTGATAATTTCTAGATTCAATATAATATTTTTCTAGACGTAACACATTAAGTTGAAAATGTAACGAAATTTACGAATGGAATCGAGTATTAGAGAAATATAAACAAAAAATCATTGAAAACAAATTTGAGATATAAAATGAACTACAAATGAAAGTTTAACAAGTGACGTAAATGATGTGAAAATGTAGAGTATTTTTTTATGAATGTCCCAATTTCTCCCGCTTCCTTGATAATGGCAATTTTATATTAAGTAACTATAAATAAAATATATTAGATGATTTCTCGAGAACTTTCTGCTTAAATTCTCAGTTTTTTGCGCTTATTTGTCGATCGGATTAGTCATGTTGGTTACATACGGTCCGACGACTTCCATCTCTGGGCAGTGCCAACAACGAAAACTCAGCAGTCACCTCAACAGAACTAAGAAGGCGCACCCATGAATGTTCTGTCACACATCCGCTGACCACTCGATGCCAAATCTCTTCTCCCAAATTCTAGTATATTCGGAATATGCCCAGAATTGGCCTCGATTATTGTTGGTATGCTCATTATCACAAAATTTAACGGCCTCTGGGATACATACTTTTTTACATCGCGACTTAAATAGCTTATGATTCGTGATACACAAACTGATTTATATTTTGCTTTCACATAGAAGTGAACACGATCAAACTATGTATGAACACTTCCATTTTCACTCCTATTAATTGATTATTGATTTCCATTAGCTTTTTTTGCAAAATATCAAAATACGTTGTTTCGATTACAGATAAGACGAACGCGAATAACAAATTCTAGATATATGCCACGTAATTGCAGCAGTATCATCATCCTAGCTAACCCCAGTTTCCCATTCATCCTCTTGCATCTTCTTTCTTGCGCTCTTCTGTCTTCAGGTTTTCTTGAGATCTTCTTAGCCCCCCACCCAATTGAAAACTGCTTTCAATGCTGCTCTATGCCATTTAAAAATCTATCCCTCCCTTACACCTGATTGAATCATCTGCCCATAGAAATTGCAGAAACTTTTTCCACCCAACCCATCCCGACAGATATATGACGTTTCCTAATATTCGTGTAACATTATACAGAACATCATTTTAACTTTGGCAATTTCAATATGCAGCAGACAATTTAAAAGATTTGAACATCGAAGATAGGAACTAAATAAAATTGCTTTAAAACATCGTCAATGTCATCTTGATTAACTCAAGAAACGATTTTAAACGAAGATATCGTTCCTTTTATGAGTAGATATCTCGTCATCCGGTAAATGGAGGAAAACTTTGGAGCAGCAACTTGTTACGTTTAAGTTGTAGAACTTGACTTTCAACCGGAGACATCGAGGGGCTTTTCGTTATTGAATTCTGTGTCACTCCTTCAAAGTGTTGTCTAACTAGCCTAACCCGCGGGTGCGCCGTCAACGATATTTATAGTATGGTTTGAGCTTTGTCCTGGGTATGAATACAGGGCCAACGAAGTAGGAGCAATCGAAGATCGAAGTGAAGAGGAAGATTTTTTTAATTACATCTTGCATGAACTTTTTGCAGACAGGACGTATCTCCTTGGACAATGTAGCGCTGAACATCATGACTTGTTTACCGTGTGGAGTGCTTCTAAATATTTCCTGTACGTCCCTGCGCATGTCTGAAAATAAATGTAGGTATATAATTTATATTCAACAGGGTTATAGTCATACATAAAAAAAGAACTGTATTTATAAATACCTAATAGCTCGAGCATTTTATCACATTCATCGAGTATAAAGTGCTTCAAGTGTTTCAGATTTAATTTTTTATTTCGAACAAGAGCAAGGATACGACCTGGTGTACCAACAACAATATGAGGACATACGTTCTTTAGGACTTCTTCATCTTTTTGAATTGGTAAACCACCAAAAAATACACCGACCTAGTAATGTAGATACATTACTTAAAATGAATCATTATTCACAAACATATTTCTTTTATAAAGCTAAGTTATATAATAAATATAAGAATCTTCGTCAGTGGTAGGTAGTGGTGTTAAAGAGTGTCACCATTATTTAATATGATAATTATATTTCATCATGTGAAGATTCCACATAAATTATAATTAAATATACTTGACATAAGTTATGCTTACTTTCACATGAGGCATATATTTGCTAAATCGTTCATATTCTTTGCTAATTTGGAAAGCAAGTTCTCGTGTATGACACATGACAAGGACATAGACCTGGTTCTCTGTTAATTCTAATTGTTGTAATGTAGCTAGCACAAATACAGCTGTTTTTCCCATGCCAGATTTTGCTTGACATAATATATCCATACCAAGTACTGCTTGGGGAATGCATTCATGTTGTACTGTAAATAAGGCTTATATGAAAAATCTCCATATATTTAACATAAAAGATATAATAATTTATACGAGTCACGTAATCAGTTAATATAGACAAATCATTCATGTCTAGTCTGTTGTCCCTATCAGATTTTCATCATTTGATTATATTAAATATCTATATATTTTAATATATTAGTTTTAACCTAGTACTGCCTGCAAGAGCATATACAATCTGTAAGTTTATCTGCACACAGATGCATTTATCAAGATATGTACATGTCCCAAAAATTGAAATAAGGAGAGAAAAAAAAATGAGTGAGATATTAATAATTAATAAGAATATAATGTACACATACCAATGACAGTTCGTGGGAATGTAATGTCAACTGTCATTGCAGACAGTACCGTATATAAAATTTAGTACTGGTATGTTATACTTTGTAACATTATTACCTTCAGATGGATGTTCAAAACCACAATCAATAATTGCACGTAATATTTCTGGTTTAAGAAGAAAATCCCTAAATCCACTACTGTGAATAGATACATATGTGCCCTTCACTTCTTTTTTAGCAGGTGTATCCCTACTTCCATCAACTAATTGTTCAGTCTGTTCTTCATCTTCGTAATCCAAGAGGTCATCATTATCCGCCATCTTTTTTTATATATTTACTGAATTATTGCTGAAATTTGAAAAGTAATATTATACATAGAACTAAAACCTACAAAAATTATATTTATATAATAAATATCTACATGATATTTATTATTAAATTTTGATTTCAAATTTGTAATAACTCTTTAGACCACAGATGTTTAAGCATTTATGGGAAATTCGGATGTACAAAAGATACACAGAGTATGTAAAAGTATATAAAATATTCAAAGAACAGTACTTATTAGAATATTTAGTGGATGAAACAAATCTTTGCTTATCTTAGTAAATTTATATTAATTCCTTGATACCTTCCCTTATTTTTATCTGGCAAGAAAAAAAAGAAAAAGAATTCAACATAAAATTTGAAAGTATTATTTATAATTTAGAAATCTATCTCCTGAAATATTATGAGAATATATAAATAAGAAAAAAAATAAATATTAAATCACTTAAATAAGTACTAAGTCTTTCAAATACATGATAAACAAATGTACCTATGAAAATACACTTGCCTATAAGAATAATGATTTTTGCACGAATAATACACTTAATGTAATCGCCATTTTAGTGACGCTACATCGCTTACTCGTGGAAAAAACGAACGGTATAAAATAAGTAAAACGGTCAAAATCAAAATTTCTTTAAACACTCATCTTGGAAATGTAAATTAGACACATGTACATATCTGCACAATTAAAAATTATATCATTTATCTTCCAAATTCGTTCACGCTTTCAACATTACAGATTACAAGATAAACATTTATGCGTCATTTAATTTTTACTATGGAACATAACCAATAATAAAACTATTATGCAATAGTAAAATTTGAGGATATTCTTAATGCAATCAGATACATTTTATGTATGGATTGATTATTAATAGATAATTAAATACGGATTACAAATGTTCACCTTACCTCCAGATACAGTTTTAACAAAATGACGCTCAGTAACTCATCACTACTTTAGTCAGTGCGTTCGTGTAATTTCTCGCATTATATTCCGGAAGACTAGAGGTGCCAACTACAAAACTGCATGCATCCTATAAAACCTATATTTATATTAAAATTATTCGAAATAATAAATATTAAATAAATACAGTGAGAAAATTATGCTACAATTTTGTTCGCGTATTATTATTAATATAATATTTAACATTATAAATAATAATACCGATGTTGATTACTTGTAACTTGTGAACAACTTCATTCTTATGACAATGACCGGATATACGCAATCATATATCATATTAAAATATTGGCGGTCTTTTAGAAATAAGTAATGGTAGCAATTAAAGGAAATATTTTATATAATTAAATTTGTATAGTACTGAACGTATGTGTATTCATTAAATTCATCGACTGCTTAAAATTAATCAAAATAAAATAATTGTTTATAAGACAAAACAAAAAATGTATAAGATTTCAATGTAAATCAATTGTTACATTTTTGTAATAAAAATATCTATTTTAAAAATAGTATGTTTTATTTTGATATAACATTATTCTTTCTAATAATAATTTAGAAAAGTTTAATTAAAAATAAAAGTTAAATTTAAAAATCCTTATACAAGGAATTACATTACATTGGTATTACATTGTCTACTTTAACATCATTATTTATTTATTCATTTATTTATCCCAAATCAAAATTTTACTAAATGGACGCAAGTTTTCATTATAAACATTAAGGGTACTGTTTAAATATGGTAAATTTTATTTAATAACATCACAGATACAATAATTATGTACAGTTGGAGAAAATGTTTAAACCGCTGGTTAAACACTTTCAGCTATCCCATTGTCAATGTAAGCACTGAAGTACTAGGTTTCAGATAAAGGTGCTCCATAAGGGCGGACATTTGACAGTTTCGAAATAGAAACTCCGATTTTCAAAATCGTACTGCGGTCTAGAATTACCATTTTATTCTAGACATATGCTTATGTTTGCATTACAATTTTTTTTTGCTAATCATTAGTGCACAATTAGCAGCCATTTGTATTACCCCCAATTGTATTACAAGTTGTCTTCGGACGAGGACAATTTATCAAATACATACAGTTTCAATTGAGCGTCGTGCCTTTGTGGAGGCGCGGCAGGATCCGGTTTCACCATCTGCGAGGCACATGGAGGATCTATGTTACGGGGTAATAAGGTATGATTGAGCTCAGGCATAGAGGCAGTTGGATCTTTTAGAGGCAATGTTACTTCTCTCAAAGAGTCTGTAGGTGAGGGAGGAAGCACCACTTTCTCAGGAGCATTTTGAATAAATATTACTCTAGAAAATATAGTCGATATTTATAACATTTGCAACTAAATAGAAATAATTATTGCTAATATTATATACCTGTTAAATGCTCGCCATTTTCTGCATAATGTAATGTATACTTTGCATTGAATGTACATAAAAACTAAACCGCCTGTAGAACCAATTACAACAACTATTAATTTAGTCCAGAAAGACCAGTCTACATATCCACGTCGAGCTTCTTCCACGGAACGTTCGACGAGTACGTATAAAGACCAAGCCACACAAAGTGCAGCTACTGCATGAAAAGCAACCGCACACCATAATTTACGAACTTCTAGGGCAGACATTTCAAGTTTTTCCCACTAAAAATCATTGATTAATATCGTATATAATTTTTCCAAACTTATTAAATTAAGAATCAGCAAATTATAGGTTTAGTCTTTAAAAATCTGAACGAAAATTTCTTCATATATACAGAACAAATACAAAGAAATGATACCTCACAAAATGGTTTTGTTTTAGCATGCATAATAAATGTGAATTTACATAATTCACAAGCACGTGTGTCAGAAGCTTTTATCCATTGTTGAAGGCAAGCTTGATGTACATAACGTAAACTGCCACTGCAATAACAAGGTGCTAAAAGAGGAGCACCTTCTTCACCTTCACAATGACATATTCTGTAATAAAAAAAGAATATAAAATTTGCATACATTATTGTATAATAAATATTGTTCGTAAACAATTATTTTAGCAGTGCTATAATACATAAGTTTTTGTAAAAAGGTAAGAAAGAGTTGTTTGAAGATAATTTATAATAAGAAAATTTTACATTTACCTGCAAATATCATGATTGTTTGAGGACAATGTGCTTACAGATGAATGACAATGATCTGGTATGATTGTAACTACTGTTGCATATGTTGATTCCTAAAAAATAAATATTTCATTAAACATAAATCAATAGGTAAAGTAAATATACATCTTATATATTATAAAATTCTTTATTGTGATTCATATATGAAACTAAAATAATTTATTTATTCATTAATATTTTTTTTTATGATGCAGATATAAAACTAAAAGAATTTATTTGATCATTAATATTCACAGAGTAATTGTATTAAAGTAAAAAGTACTAAAATAGGAAATAAATGTTTTATGAAAGATATATGGATAAAAAAAGAAAGATATATATGAGAAGTTACCCTTGCTGTCCATTCTGGTAAGCCTTCACCACCAGCAGGGCTATTGTTATTGGAAGGACCAAGCGACAGAGGTGGTTGCCGGTCAGGCGGATTAACATTGATCTGATGAACCGGCATCACTCTCTGACCTCACCAAAGATGTGATCAGTAATAAACAACATTAAACAAACACATCTTAACGAGTGTTTGATAATTATTTTCCATTGGTATCATGTTTAAGCGCAAATTAATAGTTAATTACATACAAAAGACTTTTTGTGCCATGATGTTTAACATTTAACTTGAATATGTACTTAAAAACCTGAAATTATAGCGTACTTTAAAAGATGTTATATAAAACTGAAGTATTTGTAACTGTTATTTACATACAAATATTTACTTAAGACTTTGATATTAATGATTACTTTATATCTGGAAGACGATATAATTATGTATTACACTTGATTCTTTAAAAATATAATTTATACAGAAATTATCAAACAATAAATACATCAAAAATATGTAATTTTGATTCGTTTCTTATTCAAATTTGTAATATTTATACAAAAAGAGAAAGCGACACATATACAAAAAAAACACTGACAGAGGCCAAAAATGCTACAGTGGTTACATTTTATCAAAATCACTACGTAAACGTAACACTTGGAACGAAAACTATTCGACAAAAAGAAAACAAAGCATTGGCGTCACATACATCTTTTCATTTCCGTGGAAATCACACTAGCACTAAATTTGGTAATTGGATAATAAATATGCTATTCAAACAAGCTTGATTTTAAACGATTGAGTGACGTTTAATAAATGAAATTTTTCGTAATGGTCTTGATGAAATTTTTACATAGCACGAAACCAAGTCGATTTTGACACTTCGTCTCGAGTCAATGACACACTATAGGAAACTTATATTCACTGTAGTAAATTAATTAACTTGCACAGTTTAATGTTGAAATTATTTCGAAGTTTTCTTATAGTCTATCACGTTTTGAGCGCGTACGATGAACCGCATCAATTTTCAAAAATACCACGAATACTAAATTTATTACAAAGCATAGTTCTTTCTTCACAACAGACTGTGTACCTTATTTCTCTGAGGCGCCGCCATAACGTAGAGCGTAGGCGTGGCGTATGTATAAGATCAACCAATCCGTTGTTTGGAAATGACATTGAATATTAGTACACCAATGAACGACCTCGATTCAAATTTGGAATACGTAAAAAATAGATACGAAAAATATAAAATATGCATGCATTAATTGTATTAAATCATTTATTTATTCTCTCATTATACAAAATATTTTTTTGTCAATATACATGTAATAAAAAAGAAAATATTCCAACTAAATAACAATATTGTTATTAGTTTAAAAACTTAACTTTGTAATAGTTATTACTAGATTGCGGATTTTTAAAGAATTTTAAAGAATTAATATGGCTTAACTTGATATTTCACATTAAAGGATCTCTGTGGCCAATTGTTTTATCTACCGAGCATTATAGAAAACATTGTACTTTGGACAGTTTATATATTTTTCATATTATGATCATGTTTTGTAATTTTGTACTTTAAAAATTTTTTAAAAACCCATAAAAATCTGCACTCTAGTTATTACATTTAAAAACTTTTAGATATCATTGAAATTATTCTGTTTTGTAGACGAGATTATGTCAGTTTCATAAAAGTCTTCAATAGAAGAAAAATTAAAAATGTTACTTTGTTCTGCATTTTCGGAATATGTAGTATCATATGTAGCCATATTACTGGCATTATCAGTGTAACTTGATGAAATATTTGAACCACTCCCAGAATTTGTTATATTTGGGAGATTCTTATAAATAGTACTGTTTTCACAGAAATTAATAGATAAACTGTTAAATATGTCTGTTAACTGCATACTTTCATAAATTTTTGCAGCTTTTGACGCTTCTTTTTCAACATTTAATGCTTTCAAACAATTTTCATCTTTAACACTTACATTATTTTCTGATTGGACAGCATATGAAGATTCTTGTTTAGTATTTTCTAATTTAAAATAATTATTGTTCTTTGTTTCTTCCTTTGTGTTTTCTGGAAAAATATCAGTAAGTGCATTGTATTCATTGTTATTTTCTATACTTATATTATATGGAGTATGACTTTTGTTATCATGAAAGACTTTATGTTCATTTTTGTTGCATTTGCAACTTGAATTAATATTATTAATATCATTTTTTAATTTATCATCAAATTTATTTAAAGAAATTGGTGACACTGGTTTCTCTATGTGATTTTTCTCATTGTATCGAGAAGCACTTTTAGAACGTATATTACGATGATTTTTATTAAAATATACATCATAAATATTATCATCCTGAGAATATTTTTTCATATTTTTGTTGATAAGAATTTCAGGTTCTATATAGAAAAAAATGAAAAATATTAAGAATTATTTCACCTTTTCTTATTTTATTTAAATTATTAAAAATTACTTACCAAATTTTTTATTTTTTTTAATTGATGTATTTGAAAATAATCTTCCAGCTAATAGACCAGCTATGAAATAAATAATATGTATATTACATAAGTTGAATACAAAGAACATAATCATATTATAATTTAAAATAATATCTACCAGCCATTCCAATTGCAGTGCCTCCAACGAAAAATGACATATGATTTTCTTTTTGTATTTTCTTTGTCTTAAACATTTTGAAATTTTAATTATACTAATCGAGAGAATACATCAAATCATGTCAATAAATTTCATAAAACCAGATACACAAAGGATATAAAATAGTTCATGTTATGTTAAATATGTTGGAGATATTTCAAGGTAACAACAAAATGTAAACAATGAATGACCTTTAAATCAAGATGTATTGAAATAGATACACTTTTAGATTTCATCAAATGCTTTAATTTCTTTTTCTTATAAATTAAAAGTGTATTAAGTCTTAAATTATTATAACGAATAGATACAAAAATAACAGCATATGCTATACATAATTAGAGATTAAGTTTGGAATTTATATAACTACAGAAATATCATAAAATACACTTTAAAATACTCAAAACTTAGGGCAAATTACATATTTATGATAGTACTAATATAAAAAGTACATAAATATGAGAACCAAAATCTATATGTTTAAAAATATAAACGGGTACAAGATTGTAATTTAATAATTCTTTGACATGTTGGACACTTCTTAACTTTAGGTACTCGTAGAGCTAGAGTTATACATTTTGTACAAAATATATGTCCACAAGGAGTAGACATAGGTTTCATTTTAGAAGACAACTGTTCATAACATATTGGACAGGTCAATACAACTAACTTTTCTTCTCCAGAATCATTAGCATAACATATTCCAGTTTCTTTTGGACTATTGATATTATCTAGATCTATGATTTCCATTGTTTGTACATCTTTACATCTATTATTATCTGTTATTTCTCTAAAAAAATGTTTACCTTCAAATAAATTCGATTAAAATTAAGGAAGTATAATGTGATAATATATACGTACATGATAGAATCTTCAAGTTGTGCAACTTGTTTTTTCGAACCACGCTTTCGTGACTTTGTTATTGTTAAATTAACAAATATTTCATCCTTATTTCGTAATTTTGAAGGTTGATCTGGTAGGTCAGTCGTTAAATCAATATAATCAATTGGAACTGACATTTTGTTAATTTCTTTCTTTTATTTTATGTTCTAGTTCACAAAATTCCAGTAGACAGACACAACGATCGCGGATACAACCGACATAAGACACAACTCAAAAAGTCCTTCGATAGGTTATCGATATCTTTTTCTATCGATAAGATAATTTTTAATCGAGCGTTACAAGTTACGAGATAATCGAACATACAAAACAAACGAAACGAATATGTTAAAATCAAAGCAAACATAAATTTTAAATAAAGTTGTATCATTTAAAATATATATGATAAACGCTATTATTATACATTATGTACATAATATTTAAAAATATCTAAATAATCTCAGAATTTAGTACTCATTACATTATTTAGTAAATAAATCAATTGTCTATTTAGATTCCATTTTTTAGTTGGATTTATAAAAATATGAATTTACACATATATCCGCAGTCCTATATCCTTTTATTCTTTTATTTTTCGGCTTCACAGTCCGGGAAATGAACTTGGATTACATATCTCTTTCAACTTCCACTGATTTCTATGCGATCCACAGTCTAATTATTATATTATATGATAAAAAGTGTATCGAATAATTTATTTTATTCAATATTATCGTACACGTTGCAAACATTTGTTTTAGTAATGAAAGCGTTTTATAATATTCATAGCCAGCCTTATTATATACAATTAAATTTTTAATATATAGATACATATATAATAACTATAAACTATTGTAAAAAATACACAAAATACATAATTTAAAACTTGAATAGTTTTAATTATATAATACTTCTTCAAAATTTTTTGAGCATAAAATATAACAAAGTCATGCAGCTCAAATTACATTAATAGCTAAAAAAGTATGATTTTAATCATATATACAAAAATTATATAAAAGAGATATGTAGGCACTTTACACATCATCACATTATATATAAATGTATGAATATATGTATACTATATATGTATATACGACGATTAATGTATATTTAAAGCTATTTATAAAATATGTTTAAAAAAGTATAACAGAATTTTGCTATATTTTACCGAAATGTAATTTATATTATTTGTGTGTTTTAATAATGTTCATTCAAGAGCACTTCTGTTTCGCATATTTAAAGTTATTTATAATAAAAAGTTTTGCATATATATGTATGAATATAATAATAAAATGATTATTCATTTAGAAATGAAAAAATTGATCTCTTTGTTTGCTATTGCAAGCAATTAATGTTTGTCATCAAATTTTTCATTAATTTTCTTCATCCATTAACATATCATTTTATCTGTATTATGTATAAAAGTTACATTACATATATAACATTTATATGTAAATCTACCTACTTAGTAATTATTATAGGGTTTCATAATGAATATACAATAAACATTTAGTGTAATTAAAATATTTTAAAAGATGTAGTAAGTTCCAATTTAGCAACTTATATTAATAATTATTACAAATAATAATTTATGCGCACACTAACGTTAATTTGTTGCACAACAGTTTTGTCATTTACGAAAAGAATGCGATTTGGGCGCATTTGACAACGCAATTCAGGACACTTTTTTTTATTAAAAGATGAAATTGAACTTTAGATTGATGCGAGCGAGAGTGACAAAACTATCGCGCGACAAATTGTCGCTACTGTGCGCGTAGTCTAATTCAAGTAATCTTTATATTATTAAAGTAATGGTATATCGTATTAAATTTCAGTCGTCCACTCAACTATTATTTTGCTCTTACCATTGAGTGGATAGATTATAATTTCAATTTGTATAAAAAAATGATTCAATAACCTTCAGATTCTTATAAAATGGACGGTTAAATTTTAATACTTTATGAAAAAATATTATTTTGTTTTTGAATTCCTTATATAAAATACCTGATTATATATAGATAAATGATTAAGGAAACACATTATCTTTGGTTATTATTGTGTAGATTAACGAACTAAGTTGAGTCATTGGTTAATGAGTATCTCGATTGCTTTTATTACGATTACGTAGTAATGAAGCATCCAAGAGAGAATAAGTACCAGGTTCAAATACTGGCGGATATTCAAGACCAGGATAATCAGGTGGTGGTGATGTAGGTGGTGGTATGTAAGGCAAAGTCGGTGGTGTCAATGAGTTTCTACCTATGCTTGCATGACCTTTCTGATAGGAGGGCTGACTTGCAATACCCTAAAAATAAATACTTGTTATTATGTTAATATTTGACACAATATTTATAATTACTATTTATTGAAATATATACCTTCGATATTAAATTTGGAGTACACGGCGATGGTGTATCTGGACTCCAATCACTAACAGAACTGACCGAACTAAAACTCTGACTGAGAGTTTGAGGACTATTTCCACTGAAGGAACTATGAGATTGACTGATTCCACTATCGCCAGGACTCTGACTGCTCGATCGACTTGGTAATCGTGACTGATTGTAACATTTTTCTTTAAATAACGCTCTGTGTAATCTCGGTGATCCTATAATTTATATATAAATTATAGTCAAAGATTATTATAAAATATAACTGAAATTTAAAGTATATTATTTACCCAATAAAGTTTTTTGTGTTTCTTTAGGTAAATCAAGTGTAGAAGGTTTCTGCTGACATTTATTGCCAAACAAATTTTTCAATCGATTTGTCTTTTGAACTTGTTCACCTTTATCTAAATGCATCTCAAATGCAGCAGTCATACCTTCTTGTTCGAATGGAGAAGTTGGTATAGGTGGTGGGTGGTACTGTGCTACGTTTTTCAAACGAGTTTTATCACAATTGATATCTTTTTTATCACCTCGTCGCAAAGAGTCCAACCAATGCTTGTCTGAAGAAACATGATCACGACGATTTGTTAGATTGAAACTTCCTTTGCGACTAATGGATGCATCTTTCTTTGCACGTTGTAAAGTTTCATAGAAAGTATGAAACGTAAGGTCGTTGGTAGATCCTGAAGAACCTAAATGAAAAAGAAATCGTATTAATCTTGATATATTAAAAAGTTATTATATAAATAATGAAAGTTACCATCATTTCGAGTAAGTCGTCTTGGTGTCAGTTTCATGTCCTCTGATAAATTATTGACATTTTTAGGCAAATAATAATCATATGATCTAGAAATGTCATGATTACTTGAAGATTGTGCTTGATTTGTATAAATATTAGTACTATATTCACAATTCAAGCTCACTTGCCTCCCAGACCCATCAACAATATCTGATTTATTATGACACAAAGAAGGTTTTTGGTCATTTGTGATAGTTTTACAGTGAAATGAATTGCATGGCTTCAACTGTTGAATATTTGAGCCATCTGATAATTTTTTTTTATTAGCGTAATAAAATTCGTTCGATTTTTTATGAACCGAATGTTTTGATGATTCTCCTCTATATTCATTTCTTTCTGAATCAAAATCTTCGCTATATTGTCGCACTGCGTGAATGGTATCCATATTCCGAGAATAACCATATGCAGAAGCAGCGTTATTGACTACTTCATCACTATTTTTATTTCGAATATAAACATCATTATTGAAAGTTCCATCACTGACAAATCTGGATTGTTCATTAACAGTCTCATTATCATGAAAGTTCCTATGTTGGACATGAACGTGATCGCTAGTTAAAGGAGTCATCCGTGGTGATACAGGCCTAGTTTTCGTCATTTGTCTTTGATCTTCTTGTTGCAACAACATGAATTCTTCTAACGTAATAAAACCTTGTAAATCTTCTGCTCTTCTATTTCTGTTACTGAGACACCTAAATATTAAATACTATTTCACTAATTACTTTACAATATTCAATAGGATAACAAGAGATATGTATGTGTAAAAGCAAATAAAATGTGCTCTACTTCATTAAGGATAGTGTATAGGAAAACAGTTACAATAAGGAAAAACATGCACAAAATATATACATACATATAAAATAAATGCAGTCAATATTTTTAGTTAATTATTTTATTATGAAATGCAAAATATAACAATATTTTTAATTGCTATTATTCTTTAGTTAAAAATTTATTTTCGCGTGTACAATAAAAAAAAATAAAACCATAATAATTTAAGTTTAGTAGAATTATAAAAGATTAAATAATATAACAAAATTGATATATTAGTTCTGTAGCATGCAACATAAAATGTTACCTGTCTGTGGTACGCCTGTAATCACCCATATCTTGAGTGCTAGTTGACATATCAGTAGCACTATGAGATGCACATAATCCATAAAATGTACTTCCTGCAATCGTCATTTGCAAATCTGGCGAATTTGGAACAGAATCTTGTTTCCTGAAAAATATTCATATTTTATTTTTGTTTTAAACGAGGTATTCCATACTAACTCTTACTTATTAGGCGTAGATGTAGGAAGAACTCTTCTGTAACTTCTAAACTGTGCAGTTGGAACAGGTACATTGTTTCTTGCACCAAGGAATTTTAGATATTTTCTATCTAAACTAGCACCACTAATTTCATGATCCTTATACGAGGGAGAATCTTTACGAACAACTTTTTTTAATGATCCGAACGATTTTTCAAAGTTCGGTTTATGTTCCGAAGTATGAACATTTTTAGTTTTACTTTTTTGTTCGCTATCGCTCTCGTCAGTTTCGCTGAAAAGCGCACTATTCCTACTGTGGCCATCCGCACCTAAGGTTGCTTTGTTAATTGCATCTACCCATAAGGCAAGAAAATCTTCAGTGTCTGCAGCAAAATAAAATACCGTTCCTGTGTGATAAACCTTGAATGCATACTTTCTTGATTTTACTTCGGCAGCTCGTGATACGGTAAATCCTGTTAAAGCTATGAGACAGTCAGCTTTTATACTATTTTGAGTTTTAAACCTATATTTAAAAATATAATAAAATAAATATTTGTAAGATAAATATGTAGATATAAAAATTTGGTTAACGAACCTGTACAGAGAAGAGCACTTTAAAACAAACCAAGCTTTGGCCCAAGCACCACCTGCACCTCTCGTGCGGTATGTTAACCATCCTTCTAAATCACCTGTGCCTATATCTTTAACAGAGATATTCCGCTTTCCTAGTTAAAGGTAATGTAAAAATCAATAAGTATAAGTATTTAAAGATTAATATATATTAATATCTATTAAATATATACAATGTGTGACAATTACTTACTTGCAAATAATATACTTCGTTTTCTATTAGTTCTGGGACTATTGCTGGAAGATTTGCTTAAACTTCCATGCAATCCAATACTTCTAGCCACCATCATAGCTTTATTAACTACACCTTTCTCAAAACTTTTTTCCTTTTCAGACACTTTAGATTTATGATCTAGAAATTGCTTTGAAGAGCATAAACCATCTGGAGAATCCGTATTTTGAGAATAAGATTCAGTATCATGGTATTCCATTGTTGAATTAGTGTATACAGACTTCTCAACAATAGGTTCATACTTATCACAGATAAACTTAGTTTCCTTTATTTGCTTATCATTGTATTCTAAATATGTAGAATCCAAGTTTAAACTAGGTCTAAGTTCGTTATCTAGAGTATTCATATCATCAATAAATTCTAATTTTTCTGTAAAACTATTACAAACGTCAAAATAATCCTGCTTATCTTTATAATCCAAGGTACTTCTGATATGATTTTCCGTATAATATTCCAAACTCTTTAAATCTTTTCTAGTATTAATTTTTTCTGGCGTACAACACTTTTCTTGGTCATCAAACATCTTTGAAGTATTACTTATAGATGAATCCATTGTTAACTTTGAATAATATTTACGTGGAGGCGGATCTGGAGGTATTAGATGAGGTTTATTTTCTAACTTCTTATCAGAGTCAGTTTTTGTTACTTCTACACATTTGCAAGATTGCATTGCATTTCCTTGAATAATTAAATCTTCAGCTTTTGTATTATCATTCTGTACCTTTCGACAAATTTGAATTTGAGGAATGTTTCGAGTAATATTATTAGTAATATTATTATATATCTGTACATTACTTTCAGTAAAATTCAGATCACTATTTGTCCATACTTGTCTTTGAGCTTGGATATTTTCTTTTACTGATACATTAGCTTTTTTTTCTGTTAATTTTTTATGTTCTGTTAGACCACAGTGGTTTGGTCCATTAAATGTTTGAAGAATCTTCTCAAATTTATTTAGGTTTGAATTATTTTCTCCACTGTTTTGCATAAAACTATTTATTGATTCTAATTTATCTTCATTAGTTTCATGATTGGAACTTGAATTATTTGTAAAATTTTGAGTATTACATATTTTTGATATATTTTCCGTTTCTACACTTAAATTGTTTGTTATGTTCTTTTTGTCGTATTTATTTACATCAATACTAATACATTCATTATTGCTTTGGTTATTTTCTATACTGATTTTGTGGTTTGCATCAATTACCTTACACATAGAAGTTTTAAACGAATCTAAATGTTCAGATTCAGAACATTGTTTTTTTTTGTTATCTTGTGTAACATATTTATCAGTATCATTATTTTTTTTAATAATATTATCAAAATTTATTTGAATACTTTGTTTTTGATCATCAATATCTCTTAATTTTTGTTGATCTTCGGAACTCGCAAAAGTCAATTGAACATCAGTCTTACTGGATACATTGCTTACATTATTTGCAGACGGTTCTAACGCATGAAACAACTTTTGCCTTCTGTCTTCTATACTGTCAGCGTCCATTGAATCGTACGCTGGTGTACTGTAACTTTTATCTAATCTTCCTCGCTCTTTACTGTTACATATACTAAGTTCCTTACTGCTTATCGTACTCTTACTATTACTATGTTTATCCCTAATAAAATTGTTGCATTCATCTAAAGGCACACTTGTATCACTCAAGTTATTGTTATTGGTAACATTAACAGATGTTTGAGAAATTTGGCTGATTGTATTTATATTACTGCACAATTCCTCACAATTTTGGGTAGTTTTACATTCATCTTTTTTCTCGTTTATTACGCTGATTGTATTACCTATTTGAGGAACATCATGTTTCATCATAGATTTATCTTGAAACTGTACTTTCTTATCGTCAGTTTGTCCATCATTCCTTTTTTTTCTTTTATTTTGTTCTATAGATATACATGTTTGTGGTCGTATATTTGATGGTACATTATCTAAACCATGAGCGCAAGATGCTGCTTTGTCCCGCAATTGAGAAGTTGTACTATGTTCCTGTTTCAATTCTTTCCAAAATTGTTCTATATCAATTCCATGCTTGGTAGTTGGACTAGCACCAGTTATAGTAGCTCGTCTTTGAACTGAATTTCTTGGTTTTGTAGAATATAATCGAATAGATAAAGGTGGATCTGTTTCACTATCCGAATCGCTACTATCTATAATCATTGTGTCTAACATATTAACAGTATCTAGAATGCTTGCAGGTTCTGGACTGGGATTCTTTGGCCTAAACAAATTTACAAATTTATATTATATTAGAAACGAAATTGTATATATTTTATAAATGAGGTACATGTCTATATATATATACCTTGGTAATGGCATTGTAAAATCTGGTATAGTTAATAATTCTGGCCTTGGAGAAGGAAGATTGTGTTGCCACCGTGTTGTGTAAGATGTTTTTTTATTGCTTGGAAGTCGATATGGTTTTATGTAAATTTGACCATATATTTTTGTATGTCTTGGTCTACGTTTCAAAGTTAATAATACTTCTGCTGGGCTTTCGCGAAATAATTCTAAAAGATTTTTTCGTTCCCAACCGACTACAGTCTGATAATTTACCTGGAAAATATTTAAATTAAATTAAACATTTGTATTATATATTCATAACAAATAAACACAGAAAAAAACAGAAAAGAATAAAAAATATAATTTTTTAATTATTTAAAAAAAAAGAAAAATTACTTGTACAATCTCATCTCCTTCTTCCATTTTACCACACTGATGTGCAGCTGATCCAAATTTAATCTCCGCAATTTGATGAGCTCCATGAAAAGATGGTAAAATATAAAATCCCTACAAAAGAAAATATTTTCCAATTTTAATTCTTCATACCTATTAGGAAATAATTATATTACTCTAACAGTTTCACTCTATAATACAAGACTATCTAAATAGGAAGTTACAGATGTGTTGAATCAATGGTTATAGTTTTATCATTAAAGGATGTAGCAGATAACTTTAATGATTATGAAGTATACTATTTTATGATTTATGTTAAATATTTTATATATATTATATTCATTACATAAAATTATTTAGAAATAAAAATAAAATAGAAGAATATTACCCTATTTTAAAAAGTTGATATTATTTCAGAACTTACTAAATCATCTCCTGGCTTCTTTTTTAATGTTGCCAAATCTAAACTAGCAGGTTGTAATATCATAGGATCAGTAATATCTTGTATTATATAATCTGCCAATTTTGCTAATTGTCCACAAATTGTTCTAATTTCTTCTATTGGTTTTTCTGCAAATCTATCTCTTTGTGCACATGTGGCCATTTCCAAAGCTAACTTCATTAATTCAACTTTTTTGTCATTATATTCTAATTGTCCACTAAAGGGAGGTCGATCAAGCCACCTTACTAATGGTTTTACAGCCATTATAACTGATGCTACATCAGATAATGTTTGGGTTGTAACAGGCTTCGAATCTGTCTGATGAGACAACTCATTTTGTAAACTATGCGCTTGACAAGACAGTCGCAATGCCAATAGTTGCAGATTTTCACGATCAAGTTCATAATGGAAATTTCTCAAATATTCTACTGCTTCAAGAATAATTTCCTGATGACCAAGTTTCAATACCCCAAGGTGTTCTAGGTCTTCGGGTCTCAAACTTAATAACTGTTGTCCATTAACACCATGATTAGTAAAGCTATGCACATAGGGAAGAACAGAATTATCCAAACCTAAAACAAGAAGCATTTTTTTCTCTAAAGGATTCAATTACTTTAAGAAAAAAAGGATATTGTGAAAGTGAAATCATAATATTTTAATGAAAGATTGGTACATGAATTTGAACAAAGTTATAAGAGAAAAATAATTATAATTTTTGCTTTTATAATAATTACTCATTTAGTATTTCGTTTCTTTCAAAAGTAATAACAATGAAAAAAACAATAATGAAATTACGTGAACAATAATCATTTATAAACTCCTCCGAATATTAACGGTGCAGATTAGGAAAATAAATGAAAATATTGCAGTTTTAAAATATTTTTAGGAAAGATTTAGTATTACTAAAGATTCGTTTTATAATGATCATTTACGAATTATGTGATTGTAATGAATAATTGAATAAATACTGTTTTATACATGCAATAAAGGGACTGATTAAAAGGAAAGAGGGGCGAAGAGACAGGTGCGGGCGTATACTGCAAAATTTTCACACGCAAATTTTCACGACATTGTTTCTGCACATAATAGAGTACACTTGTTCCTTAAAATATATCGATGTATAACACTGATTCAAAAGGAAATTCAATTTTTCGCACCTTTCAACCATTCGCACACTTGTTCAGTTTTCCATTCAGCAACATTAACATACGCCATGACCCGATCATCTACTAATTCATAAAATGTTAAAGATTCTCCTTGACTCCTCAATTCTTAGTCGTTCTAATTTCCAACATTAACTAAGTATAGAATAGACATGACATTATATATGAGACTTTGTATCTCATGTTCTGAAATACCGATCTCGAAAAAACAGAGTGTTTTTTACGCCCTCTGCAGTTTGCTATGGCGAATCATTGACTAAGTTTTCAGTCTGCTAAGTCGATAACTGTAAAATACGTATGTACAGTCGATGACTTAAAAATAACTGTGTACATATGCATACATATTAGTAACAAGTATTGTGTAGTCGATAATTTTTCATTCAATATCACATACCAATGATTTTCAGGGTATATCAATTTGTAAAATTGCATCAAATTGTAACATATTTATTGTTTTACATATAATTCATTGGAACGTATTAATTACAATGTAACATTAAATAAAATGTGCACATATATTATATTGCATAATATATATTACACAGGACATGAATAAAAATGCACTGAATGCTTGTGCGTATATACATATAAATTAATTATATGTATATATATATGTTTATATACAACATTGATAATATTTACAATCTATATTTCTTATATAAATTTCTTATATATAATAGCACCAAGTATAGCTATTTCCAGTAATATAATTAAAACTAATATAAACTTATTCATTAAAATTCTTCTTCGCATAACATTTAATATCCTTCTTGTCTTATCTAATTCTTCATCTGTTTGGGATAATCTTCTATCTGCTCTCAATAATCGTTCCCTTTGTTCATTCAGTTCAGAAATTACTTCTGTTCCTATTTGTTCACTCTCAACAGCAACTGCTTGAGATCTAGCAATAGATTGTGATGAGCGATCCAGTATTGCATTTCCTTCTAATAATGTCCGTCTATGCTCTTCCTCCCAATTAACTCCAAGATTCATTGTGACAATATTAATGAATATATTCACAACAATATTATGAAATAATAATTATATTCACAACAAGAAAACAAACGTCCTTTAAAATGTCAGATCTGCCATAATATCCAAGAATTCACTTTGATCAACTGAAATCATAGGTATAATTTGCAAAATTATTTATAATATAAAATGAATGAAATAAACAATAAAATTAAAATTTCCTTAATAATTTAATTAATTCAAAATCAAATTCTTGTTTTACTAGAACCATCTTGATCCAAATCAAATTCTTTAATCATAAGTTCCATTTCCTCATTAGTCAGATTACAATCAAGCTTTTTATTAAGTTTTTGGAGATCTTCTACTGTTATCTTGTCATTTGCAGTCTCATTTGTAAATAATTTGAACACATATTTAATTTCATCTAAAGGTTTTCGCTTATTTAACTTTTCTGATACTATGTAAGTGTAAAATTTAATTAAGATAGTACTGATTATGAAAACACACGCATTATTTATTACAAACTTTCTTAAGAATATAAATAACAGATTATTTGATTAAATTTGATATTTTTTGTTTAAACGTACCAATGTAATTAAAATCTTCGAAACAAATTTTATTATATCCACGCTTGTCATACATTCGTATAATAGATAAAATGTAAGATTTTTTTACTGCAAATCCCAAAGCTTTTAATGCAGCTTTCATTTCATGATAATCTAAATAACCATCAGTATCAGTGTCCATTAAACAAAACGATTCCTTTAAGCGTCTCTTTAAATTTTCCGTACGAACATTCTTTGTAATAGTTGACATAATCGACAATAAATATTAATAAAATCGAGTTGAGTTTACCTTTCACTTATCTTGTAAAACTTTCTTTTGTTGTCAACAAATTATATGTAGTTATATTCAGGATACACACTTGTTATGTTATATATTATTATATATCTTGAATATGCTTCCGATAATACATATATAAATTTTCTGTTTATTGTAAACATATGAAGGCTTCATGAATCTAACGTCGTGAAATATTAAACTACTATTCAATCACTATTCACTATGATCATATAAACAGGTCTGGACATTCGTTAGGGAAAACCGTCCAGCTTTCGAGTCGAAAAACATCAAGATGGAGAGCATGGAAAGGTCTGCTCTCAAACTACACTCTGCGAGACAGACTACAATCATATAGACTATAAACTGTTCTCGACACTCTCTAGGGGAAATCATCCGAAAATTGAGTCGTGATACAAATGAGTAGCTAATCTACTGGTCGTGACCACGATCATATAAATAAGTCTCGCCATTCATATACCGAAGCCTAGGGAAAATTGAGTCCTGTCCAGTTGTGAAAAATCAACATAGAAAACATAAAAGCTTGGCTGCACATACGTGGCATGATGTGAATGCCTTAGACAAAGACAGAGAACTCTATTTATCTTCATCTATCTCGTAAGAACGTGAATCTTATTGACCTTATACATATGATTGTAGGTTCGACAATTCCTACGGAGTGAGATGTTAACATTTTGATATCTTATGTCGTATATAACATTAATTTCCTTATTAGCAACATGATGGCGTTATCGCGAAACTCGCAAAAGCTCACATATACGCATTCATTATCAATGACGTAGTCAAAAGTAATGCGTTAATCGGTGCATGATTGCTTCGGCGGTAAAATGAGTGCCGACCACGGTCACAATAAGAGTCGTAGTAGTGATGGTAGTATAGCGGCCTAAAAACATCTTTCGTCGCTTACTGTTACAAAGATGCATGCGCGTGTTTTTCAGAATTTCGCGACAGCGCCACTATGCGACTAAAAAGAGAATTAGAATACATCAAAATCATGATCAAAATGATCACATTCCCCGCTAGCAAAAATTCTACGAATTGCCGAATCTGTGTATAAAACCGTAGTTACATGATATTGCAACTATTGGCTAAAATGTGTTATTCACCAATTTTTAAAATTGTAAATTAAAATAATTTGTAAAAAATTCTATTTTGTTGCGCACATAAAACATACAACATAAATATCTGTTTGTCAACGTATGCGTAGTTTAATATTCTAATTCTCTAAATAAATATATATGTATAAAATGTATAATTCTTTAATTTAATTTTTAATTGAAAATTCAATTTCCCTGGAAATCCACGAAGTACTAGTAACACGAGATTTCTAGTTATTTTTTTTTACTTTCTTAAATAAGTGATCAAGTCGATAGTTTCTTCGATAGCCATAATATCACGATTAATACTTTGTATAAAACGTAAATAATTATTGACATATAAAGAAATGCCACAATATACATGCAATGGAAGTAACATTGAGTATATAAATATTTTTACAACGAAAAATATTAGGTAAAATATTTTTGACAAGGGGAAACCTCATTTAAGGATATTCAATGAATATCATATGTGATATTTTATAATTGTCATACGTGATCTCGAATATAAATAATTGTCTTTATATTGTTCAATTACGCTTAAATTATGAGTGTTGATAGCGAGAATAAGTCAAATGAAGCTATTGCTCCGTTTACACCATCAGCAGATCAGGAAAGTACAGATAATAGAAATATTCAGGAAACAACTATAACCCCAGAAATGGTGCTACGATTACCTACAATTACTGACAGTAAGATAGTATATACTGATATTTTTTGTATTTCAATATATTAATAAATAAGGAAGATCAAATATATATTACATATCTATATTAATTTCAGAGTATTTATGTTCTCCAGAGGCAAATATTTATGACATAGATTTTACAAGATTTCAAATCAGAGACTTAGAGACAGGAGCAATATTATTTGAGATAACAAAACCACCAGCTACTGGTTAGCAATTGTAGATATTATAATTAATGATAATTACAACAAAATTTGACACAAATGTATTTATATTTGATATATTATACAGAAATGAAATTTTATTATTTATATCTTAGAATGTGATTCCAATCAAGATCTGGAACCAGAAAATGAAGAATCTGGTTGTGAGGATGCTAATACTGGCCGTTTTGTACGGTATCAATTTACACCTCAATTTCTTAAACTAAAAACTGTCGGAGCTACAATTGAGTTTTTGGTGGGTTCTAAACCAGTGAACAATTTCCGAATGATTGAACGTCATTTCTTTCGGGATAGATTGTTGAAAACCTTTGACTTTCAATTTGGATTTTGTATACCAAATAGCAAGAATACTTGTGAACACATTTATGAGTTTCCTACTTTACCTGCTGACTTGGGTAAGCAATAAATAATTTTTCAATGTGATTTTATTAATTTCTAATATATAAAATTTACAGTTTCTGAAATGATTGCAAATCCATTTGAAACACGTTCAGATTCGTTTTATTTTGTGGACAATCAATTGGTCATGCATAATAAAGCTGATTATGCATATAATGGTGGACACACACATGATGTACTTTAGTAGATAAAGTCAGTAGGAAACTTGCACTTTGCAAAAAATAATTGTGATAATAGTAGCAAATATTTAGCTAATTTAAAATTCCAAATTTATTTCTTTTTATAAATAATTGCAAATTTCACAAATTTTTAGATTAATGTTTAAAAGTTGAATTTGCTTCACATGCAACTTTTCACTCTTCTAATTGAATACATATCTAATTGAACAATTTTCTATATTGAACTTATAGCTAAATAAATGTTTTTTAATTTTATAATAATTAAAAATTCTATTATGATGCCTAATATTTAAATAATCATTATTTTAAATATGGCCTTGTGTAAAACTGTTTGTCAGTTTTATCACTACTAAATCTTAACTAATGACATTGAATGTATTTTTTATGAAAGCAGCAAACAAGAGGCTAAAGAGATGAGCTTTGTAAGTTCTTAACAAGCACAACATTTATGATTTATTTATACTGCATAAAATTATATTTTACTTCACTATTTTTCTCTTGATTTATATGTAATGTCAAAAACTTCACAAATACATGTATATATTTACAAAATATACTGTGTATTTTTTTTACATATGAAATGATAATAAATTATGTCTGATTAACGAAATCAATTGTTGTTTTTAAAAACTCTGTTGGTTTATCTGCATGAACCCAATGATTTGCACCATTTATATAAGTAAATCCAGCGGATGGAAATAATTTTTTTATTTTATCATGATCTTCTACTCTTATATAATCACTGTTAGAACCACCTATAAACAATGTTGGTCCATTGTATATTTTTGATCCTACATCTGGAAATACAGCTATTTGTGATGCAAAGTTTTGCTCTAATACAGGTAAATTGACCCGCCATTTATATTTCCCAATATCTGCTTCTACTAAATTCATTACTAAAAACTGAAATAAAGAAAATGTTAGTTTATATGAATGACAGCTATTTTAACTGTTCATATGGAATATAATAAATATTTAATTACCTGACGTAAAGGTAATGATTTAATAGCATTTGCAAGTTGATCTCTTATACTAGTACGTGCTTTTGTCAATGTTGGGATTCCTTCTAAATTTGCTGTGCGCATGGCTTTGAATATTTTTTCCATTTCCATGAGCTGAGGACTGACCCTCACCGGAGACATATCAACTATTATTAATTTCTCTACTAGCTGTGGGTAATTTAAAGCTACATACATCATCGTGGAACCACCCATGCTATGTCCTATTAATATAGATTTTTGAAATCCTAAATCATTCATAAGTTGAACTATATCCTGTGCCATATGACTATATGTCATGTCTGAAGAATGTGGGGAATCTCCATGATTTCTTGCATCTACAGTTATCACCTATAAATTTATTTTAAGTATTCCTTGCATTACACAAAATCCAGGTATCTACCTTACGGTCTGTATCCCGATGAATTGTTTTTGATAATAAGTTCCAATTAGTCTTTGAACCAAAAAGACCATGCATTATTATTATAGGTCGCTTGGAAGCATTTTTATTCCCATCCATAGATTCATAGGAAACATATGCTAGTTTTACTGGTATTACACTTGAAAATTAGTAATGATGAAACAAGTACTATATTTTAACAATTGTATTATATAAATAATACTGTGACAACATTATATATACATATATATATATATATATATATATATATATATATATAACAATTAAATTATATAAATGATACTGTGACAATACTATATATATATATGTATATATATATCCATGTATATATACGTACGAATCAGAATTGCTACGTATTTGTTTGGAAGATAAATATGGTACAAAAGATGAAGTAACAACGAAATCTTGTCTTCGATGATGGTGAAAAATATTTCGCGTTATTATGTATCGGGAGCACATACCACTCATACTTCCTACTTTTTATTTTTTAACAATGTTTAACAATAAATTTTGATTGTTTCAGAAAAAATTTGTATTTTATGTTGCTTTTTTATAACATAAAATCATGAACCATGAATGAACTACATGTGACAGTAATACATTATCAAATAATACTACAATCTAAACTAGATTAGATAATAATATACACATAATATGTATAAATAAATACAGTAATATTTTGTATTATATAAAATGTTTCTGTTATATGCATCCGAAGTTAAATAAGTCACTTTTAATATAGTGTTTCATTCATTATTATATATATATACACTATTACGTTAATTTAATAAATTGATGGTAAATAATGAATTAAAAATTGTTTTAATCAGTAAAAAAAGTGTTTCACTCGAATAGTATAATTATATAAACATCGTACTTCTACAAGCGCGCTAAAATTTTGATGTTATTGTTTTGTAAAAGAAATACAAGTACATACATATTTTAAAGATTATACTTTTAAATTGATTGACGTTTTGAATTGAATTGAATTTGAATTGAATATATTAGAGAATAAAAAATTATTTAAATCATTAGAAACCTAATCTTTAGAAAATATGTTTAGAAGATTTAGATTTCAGCACAAAATAAAATAATTAATTCTGTAAAATTGTAGTTGTAATAATGAACTGTTCTTTTATCAAATTTCCAAATCTATTCGAAATTTTACTCGCAATTCTCAGAAGTGCTGTATAGGCTTACGATCTCATAAATGTATATCTCTAAGTATATATTTACGTAATAAAAGTAAAATAATTTTTATTCAATATTTAAACATATTGTAATTGGTACTTTCTAGTATTATATTATAAAAATAAAATAGACGAACAATTAGCCTTTAATGGCTATCTCAATATATTGATTAAATATTAATATGATGCAAATCAATATGTATATATAATTGTAATTTTATTTTGGTTTTTGTTGGAAACACCTAGCTTTGTTTAATAATTACAAAAAAATCTGGAATTTATCATTTTGACGGGTTTGATAATTCTTGTAGGACGTACATCTATCTATATTATTTATTTCACGGCAGAATGCATACGTGGCGCTGTGGTAGCAACATGCCACTGTGAAGTGGCAGGTAAAAGACAAATCGTATGTCGATTTTAATTGATTCAAATTGTAATTTGATAAAATGAGGTGGCTCATTTCGTGTTTATTCCTAATTTTTTTGAGCTCCAGAGTAAACTGCTATTTTATTACCGTGGACGCACATGCCGAAGAATGTTTCTTTGACAATGTGGAAACAGGCACGAAAATGGGTTAGTTTCCACTTCTGTACTTATTTTTAATATATGTATTATAGATAAATATTAACTTTCAATCTTCCAAAATGAAACTGATATAAAATTGCTCTTATGTTTCGAGATGAATGTTAATCGAAGAAATTTCTTAGTATTAAAAATACACGTATTAAACAAAGGTTCTGTTATTGCTTTTGGAATTAATATGGTATAAATCATGTAAAATAGTATAAAAAAATCTTTCTACATTATTAAAAATTGTTGATTTAGATAATTAAAACATTCTTACAACTTGATAGGACATACATACAAGTATTTACTCAAATCTGTTAGAAATATCATTATTTTAAAAATGTTCTAAACAACTTGTTTTTATGCAAATAGAATTACTATTTTATTTCAATTAGCATAATATATTACAATAAGAAATATAAATCAAATTTAAATTTATTAAATTTTTATTTGGATAATATTTTAATTCAATAAAGATTAAATAAACAAATTTGGTAAAATTATTGGGATTTTATAATTAAAAAATTTAGATAATAAACTGTAATAGTATTTGTCTAATGTATTTATATTAGTATATACCATATGTTAACTTAAATATATCCTTATTTATTTCATATAATATCTTTTAAAATAATGTTATTATATTCATACAAAAATGATATTATTTTCATAGGTCTTACATTTGAAATAGCAGAAGGTGGATTTCTAGACATAGATGTAAAAATAATTGGTCCTGATGGAAAAATAATTTATCAAGGTGATCAAGAAAGCAGTGGTAAATATACATTTGCTGCACATCTTGCTGGTGTTTATACATATTGTTTTGGCAATCAGAAAAGTAGTATGACACCAAAAGTAGTGATGTTTAACATGGATATTGGTGAAAATCCAAAGCCTGTAGAAAACACTTCAGATGGGAAAAATTCAGATTCACACCATAACAAAATAGATGATATGATAAAAGAATTAAGTACAAGTTTATGGGGTGTGAAAAATGAGCAAGAATACATGCAGGTAATTTCTCTTTAGAATTTGTGCTTCATTTCCTTTTGTTTTTTTAAAGCTTTTAATAAAATTAATATTTTACTTTTAGGTTAGAGATCGCAATCACAGAGCTATCAGTGAAAGCACAAATACTCGTGTAGTTATGTGGGCATTTTTTGAAGCTATGGTTTTGGTTTGTATGACAATAGGACAAATTTTCTATCTAAAACGCTTCTTTGAAGTTAGAAGAGTCGTCTAATTCAACATATGCAATAAGAAAATACACTCATTGTACATTTTTTTATGTGATTAAGTTATAATAGAATTAAAAAATTTCAACATTTTGAAGTTATTTCCTTCCTTAAATTTGATATTCTAATACACAATGATGTTAAGAATTTATAATATTATTAAAAAAGAAATATGATTTCTTATGATAATTTTAAAAACATTAAACAAAATGTTTTTGCACTAATACTAGCTAAAAGAATTTAGTTTATATATAACTTAAAATATATATCATACATAAAATCTAATTATTCTCATATTAATAATCATTCAGAGTTATTTTTATTAAACAAATATGTACAGAAATTTGTATTGAAATATTATATCATTTTCATATTAATTCAATTTAAATTCTATAACTTACACTAGAATTTAAAATAATATTTATACAATTGTACAGAGTTATATGATTTAATAAAAAGATACTGATTAATCATTTGATAATTCTATTAGATATATCTAATATGTCTTAGATGAATCAAATTTTATTTAAATTTTATTTAGCTTTTTCTGTCACATGGATGTCATGTAGTGATTTTAATCATTCTGATATAAATTAGATTAGAAACAATAAGAGAAGAAATTGATATTCTTTATAAAAAATGGTATGATATCTTGGTATGTACTTATTTATTATTTTACTGCTATGTGATCATTGAATAAATATTTCAATATGGGAATATTTATGAAAAATAGTTGAGATTAGTTCATATATAAAAAAATAAAAATTTGTTTTAAGTTTAAAATTAGTTTGTTTATTATTATGTAGTTCGCTCAATGATATAGATGGTTAAATAATATTTGATATAACATATTAAAAAATGTTACATTAAAATTATCAGATATTAATTATTAATTAATTATAGGTATAATGATCATTTAGAACCTTTCTTTCCTTTTCTTTAAATTTTATGGTGGAAACAAAATTCTTCGCACAATCTTCTGAACATATTTTATGTTTGAAATTCAAATATGATTATTCGATTAACTAGATTTCTGTTTTGAAATATTGCGGAAACATTGAAACCATTCATAGTGGAGCTCTCTCGTCAGATAACTCGTCTGATTCGTGAAGCAAGCGTGAGAATAAATGAATGAAATAAGAAGGGTGGTAGGAGCACCCTTCTGGTATTCACCCTAGGGCACTTAAGTTAGAAAGGCTCATTGTCCGCTCCTTCTCATTAGATGCCACCTAGCAGTTTCATCGACCCTACGTAGTAACAATACTGTGGATGCTTTTTTTCCTCCTCCTTGATCTGTAGCTGCAGGAAACACGAGCGGATTGCATGTCTCGGTGTCTGCTCTAATCCCGGCCATGATTATACCGAAAGACAATACTTTTGGTACTCCTGCGGCTAGTGTGAAATGTCGGAAACGGAATTGGCAGTATTGCTTCTGTTGAACTATTCGTTCGATCGAAGAAAATTTCAGACCTACTACTTTTATGCAAATTCGAAGCTTTGAATAAATGAAGATATGGCTATGTATTACATATGTCTTTCTTGCCATTTATTATTAATTACAATGTTTTATTTTTCTCGAAGTGATCTCATGATCGGTCAATTATGGCCATATGGTTTACGTTTTAGCCGTGATACTACTTGATTATGTATTCTGTCAGGCATCCTGTCCCTGGACATTGTCATTAACACTCGTTATCTCTTAAAATTAATTGCAATGCTTCATACAGTTTATGGTTTGTAATATCTATCATGAAACTAATTTACATGGAACAAATAGTTATAATTAAATGGTAATTTTACTGTAGCCTACGATTCTGCAAAATATCATTGTAATTCTTATCATTTATAAATGTGAATCGACAAAATTGCAATATTAATTACTATTAATTATTAAGTTTTATGTGCATTTAAATATCATGTGAACGTTACAGGAAGTTAACAATTAAATATTATAGGTTCAAAATAATCATTTATCTATATTTCTAAGGATTATACTTTTTATGTTGTGTAAATCTCGACTAAGGATCGCAATAGATATAAATTAGGTACGTATAATAATCGGGAAGGTGTTGATTTCGTTGATGCCTTTTATTCACACCGTCCAGCCGGCATGTAATCAGAACTTTAACAGACGATACAAGACGGTATAGGTAATTATTGAGTTTACTAACTGTGCGATTCGATCGTGGTCTCATATAACAGGCCAGCATTGTGAACGTCATTGAAAAACGTAACATACGGTCGTAAATTCATCGCTATTACAGTGCGATATGCGAGCGAGGAAAACGTTTATTATAAATGTTTCACGAGCAACTATGAATTACGGGTCATACAGTTTACTGAGCGAACTTTTTCTTTTCCTTTCTAAAGATCTTTGATTATAAACGTTTGCTTAATCGACGATTACGTATGTCCCAGAGGGAACTATGTATTACTTGATATGTAGTTTGGAATATGAAGCTTTTTCAGCCATCTAAGGTGTAACGGGCGTAGAAAATGTAGAAAGCATTCATACATCGATACATTTTAAATAACATCATCAAATTTTGATTTATTATCTAAATGTTGTAAAAGAATGATTTCATGTATATAAATCGTTAGAACTATTCGATATAGATATTATACAATACAAGAAGTTGTTATCACAGTATGATATTCCAGATATACTTATTACAATTCTAATTATTGTAAGAATACAATATCTTCATAACAACGTGGATCATTATTACGAGGCTTTTATTTAATTTACATACAATCTTAAATAGTATTATATACATGCAGCAAAAAAAAAGAGAAAAAGTTTAGTAATTTCACTAGCTCCCAATTACTTGGATCAGAGGAACTGCTCTATAATTTAACGCTCTGGTTGGCACATGTGTTCTTGACAAGAAATATGCAAATTTATTAGAGCAATTGCACGACTCTAACGAGGGGTCTTAAGGTGTAATTACCACTGTCCTATCAATGTCTGAACAAATTCGACCAACTGGAAGAATTTGTAATATCAGACGTCCCACTCGGTTTATTCAGTTGAAAAATTACTCTTTTATACAGTTGAAGTTTTGCTAAATGCCTTGTTAGTATAATTCTATTGTATGAAATCTTTTGAATGGCTATAGAAATGTAGATAGATCTCATGAGATCTAGAGAAGTTGGAAATGAATGAAATCAGGTAAGTCCTACACGACGATTGGAAAACATTGATTGTTTTATTTTATATTAAATTAGTGTAATTAAATTAATTTAAAATATTCTATATAAAATATAGCGTAATTAAAATATCTTTAATCAAACTCCATGTATCTGCAAATAAAACGTTACAAAAATTCACACGTGTATCTTGTATTTAATATAGAAAAAACACTCCATACGAAAGGAAAGGATAGAATGTATGGAAATTTTTCAATGACACCATCGACAGTAAATCTTGTAATTAATCGGCCATAATATTTATTATCCGACCGTGAAGAAAGATTCACGGGATAAGTTGGTAGATTTATCGAGGATACGAAGGGCTTGGCCCGAAACGGAACAAAAAAAAAACGCTACTAATTAAGGAGAGCGATTACACGTAACGGTATAATTAAGAGAAAGGAAGAAGAATTAGAGCCGGTACTATGACAAATAAACGACTTTATCCGTACAGGAATTAATCGAACAGGCGAGGAACACGGCTTGCTTAACGAGATATAATGTACTCGGTTTGTTGAATTTATCAGGAAGATTCTGATTAGTTCAGAGTCTCGTGAGTTCAGGATAATCATATGAAATAATTTTATTCTTCCAAGGCAATTATTAAATATAAATATAATATCAAGAAATTACGAAAAAATTGTTATCCTATCTTTCATTTATTTTATCATAATAAAAAATAGATTGTTTTATGCTTTATCAAATATTTGGGATAATATCGCAATTGAGCGCTTCAATATAATTTTTAAAAGGTCGATATCCTTCTGCGATATTCATTTTGTATATTTATGGTGGAGACCAAAAGATTTGACTGGTCCAGTTCATAAAGGGATAAACTCAACATGTTACCAAGAAGACTGGTAAAGGAGCGTTCTGTTCCAAATGAAAAGACGAGGAGAACATATAAAAGAAAGACAAAGATCCCGAAGTTCAGAAGTGCCGCCCGTCAGCCTATTACGTTGATCTGTTAAACCACTACATATGCAAATTTCGGTAGGCAGGGCTTGTAGTTAGTGATGCGCTCTAATATATTTCGAATTGCATAGAAATTAAGATTTAAGCGCCTTTTACTATACATATAATATATGTATATTATAATATATTATATTATACATATATAATAATAGATTAGCTATAATACATTTTAAAATATTTAATCTAATATCTTCTTTAATCTAATGTATTGTGTAATAAAGAATGATACGTTCGATAAATTATTATTATTATCACGGCAATCATTGTCTGTACGTAATTATTTGTTTCAGTAATTTTTTTATGAAAACGTTTCTAAAATAATTTTTGCAAAAAAAAAACCGCTATTTCAATGTCAGTTCGATGATAATAGGTAGAAGAACCTGAGAATGAACCCGTTCAATTACCAGAGCAGAACGTGTTTACATGTAAAACAAGTGGTTTATCGTGTTCATCGATGTGAGTAAGAGTTCTGCCTTTCTTACTAATGACCCAACTTCATTCCGAAGGGAGACTACCTTTAAAGGCGATAATTGTATCGACATTCTTTTTTCCACTGAGAGTTAAACATTGTACTTGAACTAATCCTGATATACATACAAAGGATTGCTCTATTTCATACTTAGTATTTTTATTGTACTACATACCCAGCATGTAATAAATTATATTTATTTTGAAAGAAAAGTAACGTAAAATATTTTATAGAAATATCGATTTATAATAGATATGATTTAAATAAATATAGGTTTGCCATTTTGCTAATATAGTATAGACGATAATCATATGAAGCCAATAATAATATATTATTATAACGAAACGACTAAAAGATTGATATATCGGATCAGCAGATCGCTAATTGTATATATATGCAAATTATAGCCAGTTGTTTATCTAGCAATCAGACGGTTACATATTTCAGTTGGAGATTGTGATACGTGAAATATTATATTTTACTATAGAAATTATAATCAGTATTTAAACATTATAGAAGGAATAATGGCGTATAATTTCTAAAAATGTAAAGATCTATAAAATTTATAAAAATGATTACGTGTATACGTATTGTAGTATACCACTACAGAATTTCCTTACTATATGAATTCGCTTCATTAACTAATACATGTATCAAGACCTTGATAGTACGTCTTATTGTTTGCTTATGAAAGTTTTATTTAGATACCCTACTTCTTTCTAATTGCTCTATACGACTGCTTTCTTGAATACTTCTGTGAGTTGTACATTGGTTTTTTAAAAGATTTACTAGACAAATCATTTTAAAAATATAACGGAGAAACTGTTCAATTTATTTCAGAAATTTATAAATAAAGTGTTCTCGAAAATTGGCTTTCGATTCATTTTTGCTATACCACATTCGTTCGTTGGTGTTCCTTTGTTGAATTCCTAAAAAAATCTTTGTCGAACGAGAAGGATCACGAAACCACCCCTTTGTCTCTCCGGAATCACTCGAAGGAAAAAGAGAGAAGAAGAAAGAAAGGAGAAGTCGAATCGAAATCCTCCTCGGGGTTCTTCGCGAAAGAAGGGGTTGCATTCGGGCAGGAAAAAAAGAGCTGCTAATTGACACGAGCGATTGCACGTAACGGTATAATTAGAGAGAAGAATACGGAGCCTGGACCGGTGCACCGATGAACCAATGAACCGGCCAGAGAGCGGCAAGAGGGGAAGGAGAGAAACAGAAAGGCAAAGGGAAACAGGGGAGAGAAGCAGCCGGCGAGTTCCGTCGAGGGTAGTGATGGGCATTCAGTTTCTCCTATATCACGAGTTTTCAAACAATTTACACGTATATTGACACGTTGACTGGCATTGGGGGTCTCCGGTAACCGGCACCTAGACCTTCCACTGACGTCATGGAAGTCACCGATTAATTGAAGTAATTTCCACATGATTCAATGTACCTTTCCGAGAACTAATAAGTTATTTCAGGTTTATAAGAATTGTCAGTTCAGGTATTCAACAATTTCTGGAACAGAGCTGTTACAGTATATTCATTTATAATATACTAAAAAATTGTTTAAATGTACGTCCAATAAGAGATTTTGATATGTTTACTTATTATGCATTTTTTTAATGTGGTTGATAATTGACGATAAGGCAAAATGGCTTGTCAGACTCACATTTCAAAGAAATGTTTCATATATTCCGCGAACGCGACGCTGAACTTACTGAAATAAGTGATACCATTTTGACGCCCTGGTTAACACATCAAATTTACCCGGCAGTTAACGCGATAAATTATTCAACGAAACAGGTAACATAAATCTTTCAAGAAATTCGACAATTAAGTAAAATTCAATAGCGACAAGTATCTCAAAAAGAATACTTATCCGAACTGATCTACTAGCTACAATTTATCTTCAACGTTATTCGTCATATGTCGAGCTACATATTATAGAAGATAAATCAAAGCTATTCGGTTTTGTCATTCGATCGGTGAATAATCACAATAATGGAGAACTCGCGGTGCCAGTTTCAACTGATTCGAGGTGCCTTAAGGCCATCGCTAGTCGAGGGGGCTCCCTCTTTGGGAGAACGAGCAGGAGAGACCGATCCCGTGGCGTGCAGGAGAGACAAGGCAGCGGGAGAGAACGAAACGTACCACGGTCTCGTGGATTCTGCCTGCACTCTGCGACCATTCCGCAGTAACACGTCGTCCAAGTCGGTTTCGCAGCGTTCCTCGGTCTCTGGCCTCTTGCCACGAGGCAGCACACGTCCTCGAGATGATCCAACAACCGATCCGCCGTGGGACCGGCTTCTTTTTACCGATCCTGCCTACCTCTGTCTAAAGTCTCCTTCGAACGAAAGGAAACCTCTTTCGATTCCTGCTCCTGAAAAATTCTTTCGATCGTGCTGGAATTTCACGTGCCAAATATGGTTCTGTTTCCTTCTGCTCCCCTGGTCTCGTAACGTTTACGGGATCTCAAAGTGGTGAACAGGAAGGACACTTTAAAATAAGTTTCCAGTCAACGTGGATGGTGATTCTTAAGACGTTCGACCGGAGGAGAGTAAAGTTGTTTTGGAGTTGCACGTAACAGCTCCGGTGACGCTTCGTTTTTCGAATCGACGAGAATGAAGGGCCACGAAGAAGGTCGAGAGGATTTTAGCACGGTGAACCACAGCGTTCGTCGGGGACGCCTCGAGAAAGGGAAGTGACAAGAAATCTTTCGGTGTTTGAAGAGCTTACGAAATGATGGAGAATTAGAATGTGTTTACCCGTTGGTGTTTCGAGTGACTGTTTTCGATGACACTTCCGCGTCCGGTTGCCTTGACTAACAGGTGATCGTTGTTTCACGGCCGATTCCTCTTTTTTATATTTATCAACGGTGACTTACGAAAGTTTTCTTACACCCTCTGTATAATCGGCGTCGTTATTATCGCCGGAATTCATGATGGAAATGATTGAAGACAAAGGAAACCGTGAGATATTTTAAACATACTAATGCGGATAAGCGTAATCAAAGTTTGTTTTAGAAAAAAGTTGGCAGTGTATCCAAGTATTTGATTATTAAATAATCCTTTCTCTTTTCCTATTATTGAAAATCTTCAATTTTTTATTTTCAAAGAATTTTGTGACGGTACTATAATCTTAATTTTAGTTATGAATTGTTCGCTTATCTTCGAAACAAACTATCGCTAACTGTATATTATAACGATTCTATATCATGTAATATTTATATAGGGACATGAATAAGATAAAAGAAAAATTTTGTTCATCGAAAACAATTTCTTCCGCTGTATTTGTGAAGATCAAATGTTTCGATGCTGAAGATGAGATATGAATTGTGCCGTGTGAAAAATGATGGGTTTCCCGGCAAAACCGGAAATCTGAACAGAGATTCGATGAAAGTGAGCCGACACGAGTTGTGTTATCGGTATTAATTTAAAAAGTAAGTGGCGTTGTGTGGCTTTCGTCCATAAAAAAGTGAAACGTTGCCCGATCGTACTGGGGCAATAATTAACTCGTCCTTAACGACTTTGGATACACCTGGTTCGGTGAGTAATCGTTTAATCGGTTTAATGGGCTATGATAATTAACTATCGATAATGTAACCTTGCCTTTGTGATTAACGTATTAATATTGTAATTAGAAACTAAAATCGATAGGATTATAAATACATAGAAAGCCTATTCTATTTAACCCTCTAACCCATTAACCCTTTATAAGACTATGTAATTTGAAAAGTCATTCCTACAGCTAAATAATACATCCTTGCTTTTGAAATTTTATTTCGTTTTTATATCGCAAATTCAATTTAATTTAAATTTATCGCGTGTTGATCTAAGTTTTTCTTTCCTTTTAATTGACGTACATACGTATAGTGGTATATGTTCTTTAATAATTCCTTATAAGTAAACCTAACAGCGATTCTCTCAAACATGACGATTAAATGACGTAAATAAATTTGATAATCAGTAGTTCGTATCCTTTGGAATGTCTTCCCGTTGCAAAAATGATTAGAATCTTTGTAATGCTCATTTGACAAACGGATACGCATATCGTAATATCAAATCGCGTTTCGATGGCGGCTCGACTCAAGACAATTTATTCCGGGAACAATATCTCGTTGAATTTTAAATGGCCGGCGTTATCGAAACTAGTTCACATAGTGCGAAAAATGCAACTGATCTATCTGGTTTTGTTACGTTCGCGCCGCATAAATAGAGAAATGCCGGAGCCGTGAGCAATAAAACAGTTGACGGGTTAATTACATTAGCTTTCAGATTCTTTGATATATTCGTAGGATCTTTAAAAAAAGCATGCATGGCTTATGTAATTGATTCTAAGCAGAAAATGTAGGGACTGTGACTATTTTAATATTTCAATAACGAAGAACTATTAAGTCAACTATACAGAGATGAACAGAAGCATTCTACTAAGTTTCAATCCTATATTAAATCCTACATTGAAGTTTTTAAAACATTAAAACTGTTTGTCTATGGTTTCTATGTACCGTATGGTTTTTACAACTGAAACCAGAGTGAAATTGGAGCACAGGATATTCTAGATATCTGTAAAATTTGAAAGCATTCTAAAAAGAAGCGACTGAAAGGAATACACACGTATCTCATCGAACAAAATGTAAGTTCTACAGAAACGATCTCTGTTGCATTTCATTATGGACATGGCATTTCAAATCCACCGAATATTTTAGAAGTTGTTACGTTTTGGTTTTCCGTTATCGTAACATATATCTGGTTATGGATGAGGCGCAGGTTACACCAAGCAACCTTATCTCATCAGTTTGAGCTTTTGCTAAGTAACTTCCTTGCTATACGACAGATACGCAAGACGCTAGCCTTTCGTACTAGCAGATATACATAGATAGTATATGGTTGCAGACGATGAAAGTTGTCCGGTGTAGATTGCGGAATAACGTTGATTGAGAAGTTTACGATAAGAATTAATGGGATATCACTCATATCATACACCTCGTACACCGTTTCCTTTAGCTCTGTGTATTTCGTAATTATCCTATTAGTCATTCTTAGTGCTCTGTTTATTCTGATAATTATTCATTTTTAATTTAAACGATAATTTTTTACAATATTGTTTTCATAGTTCTATTTTACCATAATATCACAAATAACACTATCGTTAAAGTACGGAAGAATTTGTTAATGAATCGATAATTTGTATTTTAATAATATTAGGTAAATTCCACAAGAAGGTTCAGGTACTATTGCTTTTATTTAAAAAAATCCTTTGCGTATCCGGTAATTATTCTCTCATTTAATCAACAAAAAGTTATGCGTGCGTCATTGAAAAGTGGCTTAACTGCGGATTTTATGCGAATTCTCGACGTTGAATTCGCCACTGTCAGTAATCGGATCTCGTTAGCGAAGAATCAGTGTGCGCGTTGGTATTCGACATCGATTAACATTGCCGTTAAGGTAAGCTTTCGTTTGAGAGGTAGCTTCGATCGATCGATGAACATTCGCGCCGCTGATCCACGACTTCCCTTCTGTGATCGCCGCTCAATGATTTACGAGACCCGAGGCAGATTAATTGCTGCACACTTTTAACGAGGCCCGGTGTTTCTCATCCGATGATTATCCGTGTTTTATCGTACTGCTGTCTAACTATTGCGCCTTGCCATTGTGCATCCTGCAACGAACCTTTTGTAGGTGGAAGACTTCTTTTCCCTTTTTTAAAAATCTTTTATTGTTGTAAATTTAATCGCCAAACGAATTTGATAATTATGTGATTAATCAGATTTCAGTTCACGTTAATTTTGGTAACTATTGAAGTATATGATCTTTCTTTGACAAATTTTTAAAATATACCAGCGAAAATAACGAGTATGCGTGTTAAAACATATACATTATCGATATCGCAATTAATTCGAATTTATATGTTTCCAATTAAACAACTATTTCCACCGTAATTAAGCGAGTTCAATTTGCTTAATTCAATAAGCATCCGTATTACTTTAACATTTCCATACGTAAGTAAGGATAAAAGCAGTTAGCAGCCACCTGACTGGGAGACATCATAAATTTGCCGCCGATAAACCTACTGAAATCCTATAATAGCCGTATCATCGCACAGGTATCCCATGCGATAGCAGAAGCAGTAAACGGCATAAAATGTGAGAATACTTAGCTTATCGGACTTATGAATTTAATTGTAATTCTTTTAATCATCGAAAATTTTATCCGGATAAAAATTTCGTATATTCTACATCAAAACGACTTATTCTCTCATTATATTAATTCATTCTTTATTCTTTCTCATAATTTCCTCCTACCTCGATCAATTATCTTCTTCTTTATCTCCTCTTTCCTTTTTTCATTTTTATTCTCCCCTTTTCCGTTCGACATTCTACCGTTCCGTCCTCTGCTCGCTTCCCCCCAAGATCTTTATCCAATTTCTTTTCTTTTCACTCTTTCAGCCTCCTTTTTTCCATTCAACATTATCGTTTCCTTTTTTTCTTTCCTGTTTCTTTCTCGTATGTTTACAATTTCTTTAACTTTCTCTTCATCCCCTTCCACCATTATTTCTTTCAGTTCTTTCTTTTTCTCTCTCTCTACTGTCCCTCACCTGAAGTCCTCTGTACGCACCTCCTTTCTCTCCTCTCGAGTCTACAAGCCGAGTAAGCACGCTCTCGTTTTCTCGCATGCACGCGTACGGTGAATGTGTTCTCGTATCGTCCCTATCCAGCAACTTCGTTAAGAGGACTCGAGTCGTCCTGCCGCTCCTCGTGAAAATCCCGGTCCGACTCGTCGAGGACAGGTTGATGCAACGACGTGCATACCTTTTCCCTGCCATGGAAAACAACGATCCGCTCTTACCTGGGTGTAAAGTGGTCTGGGTATTTATGAATGTTTAAGAACGTGGAATAATGGCCCTGTAAAATGTAAAAACACAGGCTTGCATATCGCATACGCTAGCGTCGAGCAGAATATCGTCCAAGGAATACTTTATTCCGTGTACTTCGAAAGTATTCGATGTCATATAAATCGAACGTTACGATCTGGAAAGATTAGCTACAAGCACACGGCTCGAAAACACTAACGTAGGATTGATGGTGATCGATGGTGATTCTATGTGCACAGATAAAGTTGAACAGGAAGAATCTAGTTCTTTCGTTTAAGAGCGCGTTTCTTTTAGAAAATCCAGTTTGAAATAGATGTCATTGGATCCTCAGCCATGTTGAATCGTATTCTATCAACAGTTTAGCTAAGTGCATACAAAATGTTATGTAATATTCTTGGTGTTAAAAATATTTGTTGTATTAGTATCTTATATTAATAAAACAAAGAGTAGCATTGTATATATCCTTAATGCCAACCGAGATTCACTTATGTATGACATCTCCTTTTGAGTAAAACTGGTAATAAAGTTAATGGTTTGAACTGCATGTCTAGTAGAACCGCGAGATAGGATTGAAAGATGTAAAGCATAAAGCCGTCATGATGTCTCCTAAATTGGAGCGCTGTCCTTTAAACAAAGCGGTTACCGAATATTGTTGAAAAGGATAGCAAGTAGATGTTATCTAGACAATGATTTATGGCGGAGCATAATTTTACGATTATACGTCAGGATACTTTCATATCGTAGAAGACTATTTCAAAGGAGCCGAGAATTTATGTTTCCTTCATTTTGGAAGCAACGTAATTAATAAAAATATATTTTACACTTTTCCCAAAACATTTACACTATTCCAAAACCAATGCTAATCGCAATCCGAATGAGCGTATTATACATATACATATCTGAAATGCGCATGTAATTACGAGTCTAACAGGAATTAAATTGCGATGTTAATGCTTTCCCGTCCGCTTGTATCAATTCTTGGCCTTCTTCTTTCTCACTCTCCCCTTAGATATTCGTAGCCGGCAAACGTGTACCGTAGAATTTCAGTGAGTTTATCGGCAGTGAAGTTACGATAATGTTTCCTGGTCAGGTGGAAGCAGGCTGCTTTGCGCTTCTCTACAAGGCCAACAGCAATAGTAAAGTAATGAAATTATGTTTTACATTTTATGTCAATTTTTTTTTATCCATTCGTCTCAACCAGATTACATAAAAACATACATTTCATTATTATATGAATTATTACATAGCTCGATGAAACGATCATAATATAGCTTCATGAAACATGATTTTATGATATTTACAGTTTCGTCCAGATTGCTCTTAAATTTACTATTTAAAGTACAGATAAAGATATTGACGCGTTTTATTTGTTAAAAGTTGTACATAAATACATTTTCCTAATACGATTCCTAGTTCTTTGTATAAATTCAATTTATCTTAAAAAGATTAAGAGAACTCGATGAATAAATTAATAAGGATTAATCCTCTATGCAACTTGCAAGTTATATACATAACTTTTCCATAACTTTTAGATCACAATGACAAACCACGATCTTTGTCATGATGAAACAAAATTCTGATTGTAGACCGATAAATGTTTATCGAAAAAACACGTCAATAACAGAATGATTATACGACTAATTATGACAATAAATCATCTACGTTGAAATAAAATTTTCGTTTGGCAAAGTTAACGAACGTATCTCTAGGCGACGATTGAAGATACGACGTCCTCGCGGTCCTAAAGATCTGTACCTAATTATCATCGCGAGCCGAGGATTCTTGAAACTTTACAGATTTCCTTTTCCTCTTTTCAATGGCCGTTAGCCACGGAACGTCGTGTGCGCTTTTAATATTAGATCAACGATCTTTTACGATCATTATAGCCAGCGTGGTACCATCCAGCTGCGCAGGATCAACGATCAACCGACGAAGACCAACTCATTCAGCAACAAATGTAGCGGTGCTTGCACTACCGCCGGTCATGTCTTGTTCAACACGCCAGCGAGATACTTTATTGCTGATAATTCGAGGCCGGTCCCGCGAGAGACGTGCTGAAGTACGCCATTTACATTCCTGTCGTGATCACAAATGCATTTTATACACCGGCTAATATTCTGCTCGATCGCGTGGGTTAGATAGACGAGGATATACAGGGTGCTTTTCTAGTATACTAGAAGCTTTAAATCCTGTTAGAATCCTGGAATTTTTATATTCTCTCCCTAAATGATATAGTACGCTATGTTATTTTTAAATTTATTGCCTATCCAGTTTCAAACATAAATATCTTGGTAAAAAATATACCTATCCCATTTGTTGAAACCTACCGGCTACAATTAATTTATATTCAGTCATGAAAGTCATCATATAACTCTTAAACCTGAATTATAACACCTTAACTTTTGGTAATTGAAGGATCCAGTAGTGAAAAGACACATTTAACGATATGTGCTATAAATTTCTAAACCTCGGAGTTTTAGGAGAAATAATTTTATCAGAAAACGTTATATTTCAATAGCTAGATAGACGGCAACTGCTATAAAATTTTGATTGTAAAATTTATCGACCCATTAGCTCCTGTAACTTTGGTACATTGCATTAATTCGGATATACACGATTTTATAGTTTTACTAATAAAATCCAATCCAAATAAACTATTACATGTTCGCGCATAAAGGTGCTGCATGTACCTTTGGATCTTTACTCATTTTTTAAAATTAACATTACACCTACGGTAATTTGCTGACATACATTTCGCAACTGACGACAGGATACCATGTTCCTTTAAAAAGCTCCCGTTCGCAAGCGTGTTTAATTTGTTTCATGGTCGGTTCACTGAAATTATAGCAAGCCGGGATCAAAAGTTACAAAATTTACGACTCGTAACTTCAGCGAGTAGCATATATTAACTAGTCGCAGCGGGCAACTTTGAATGCAACAGCCACCCGTCGTGGTCGAGCAAGGTGTAACGCAAGAATCGATGTGCCATAATCGGGCCGAGCTTTTTGATTTAACAGCGCAGCGTTTCTTAATGAACGACGCGCCTCTTCTTTCGCTTCTTTTAAAACCAGTAGCGGAACTTTTTGATCCGCGATCGGGTTACCCAAGATCATTCACTCGCGAACAAGACCCAAGGTATACTTTTTTATACGAACCTGTCATCGATTACCAAGACCTTGAGATGCAACGCCATTCTAAAATGAGATCGTGATTATTTTAGATTTAGAAAGAAGTATTTATATCTTGCTAAAATTAAACTGTTCGAAGTAGTTAATAAATAATGTATTTTGCCTACGAAGATAAAAGTGACCTTGAAAATATAAATACCTCCGTATTAGTTCTCGATGTCTAAATTAAGATATTTCCCACTAATGTTCTCATGAGAATCAAAAAGGTTCAATAACATAAAATTCATACCGTTTGGCTGGCCAATGATGCCTTTTCTACTGAAAAATTCCAGACATTCCACTTTGATACTAGCAAAACCAACAGATCAAAATGACTACACTAAAAAAATTCAGAAAATTTATTATTTCCGCTATCAAAACAGAATCTGCCCGAATTAAATTTAAAGTGAGGCTATAATTCTAAAACCACCTTTCTACTAAGTCACGAAACTTGATAGCAATACGTATTAAAAATATTACAGACTTTCCAAATCTAAGTCAACGCTTGCAAACAGATGTATGTACGTTCGCCATGTGCAATCAAGGCGAGAGTATATCCATAAACCATAAATACAATATTGTCGCTAGACTCTACTCATCAACAGGTATAGTTCTCGTGTCACCGTAGCGTAACAGTTGAAAATGAAAAGTTATAGAGTTTACGAGTCGTAACTCAGGTCTGTAGTTTCTATTAACCAGTCGCGTACATGGCTGGGGCCTGGACCGAGAACAAGAACCGAGGACTCTCGTGAGTCGCTTCAGGAGCAAGCAAGGTGTAATGTCGAATCGATGTACCATAATCGCCTGGACTTAGGTGTCTTTCGTTTCAAGCCGAGGCTACGGCGTGCTTGCAGCCCACAGAACTGGTATACACGTATATATGTATATTGTATATACTAGTACGTGTACTCACGTACTCATTTTGTATACCGGGTGAAGCACTTGGTGTTACTGTTTGGAATTCCCTTGTGAAATGGTCTTAGCAGATACTCTTCGTGATTGTGTTTCGTGAAAATTATTTTTAATTCGAATAACACGGTTTTTAATGGAGCTCGAATATTAACGGGTCCGTTCAAGTGCATACACGCTATCGTAAATGCAAATAAATATTTACACACGAAAGTTGTTTCACTTGGTGGAAGAAACTTAATAGAATGCTCTGACTTTTTTTTAAAGAGATTTTTTTTAACGGAGATATGTATTTTTATCGTCGACGATTTATTGCATGTTTCAAGATACATTCGACAACATGTGTATCCCATATCGTAATATATAAATTCTGCCTTTTTTTTTCTTTAGTCTTATCTTTTGTATATTAGAACTTAATCGAGAAAAATGGTAAGACAATTTGGAAGTTAATACTTATATCGAAATTACATTGCAGGCAAGATGGCAGTTTGCAGCAGCTTACTCATTATTTCGCGATTACTTCTCATCGTCGTAGCATTGACTGTACCAGGAACATGGATGTGAGTATCCCTTTTTGTAGAATTACCAGCTTCTTAAATTAAAGTTCCAATATCGAGTATTTCGATACCGTTAAGGTATAACTGATTATATTCAATTACGAATGTAATATCCAATTTTTATATAATTACGAATATTCAAACATTTAAGTAAAAACGTTATAATGTGCATTCCCTGATAATGTTTGCTATTAAATGCAGATGATAATTCAGATTTCCCTAAAGGAGTAAGCGTGAAATTCACAACCCCTACGCAAAATTGCCTAATTACTCGGCGCAATCTTCAAGGTACAGATCGAAGAACACAAGTACGGGGTATCAGGACGATAATCGATAAATTAATATGTCGTGAAGAGAAAGGTACGGTTCTCTACCCTCATCAAATTCCCGCAAAAATTGCCCACGCAACGACTACCATAATTTATAGCTCTTTGTATACAGCGAGACGAAATCGCGTCGTGGGAACACGATCGAAGGATTTTTCATAGAATCGCTGTCCTCTTTCTCAAAGTACCCCCGACAACAGTGTGTCTAATTTCTGAATTGCCTTAGTCACCCCTAACTTCCACCCCTGCACGTCCATGACAAATCATTGAATAGTTCCGAGATCGGTACAGATTTCGTGGCGTGGAATTTTCATCCGTGAAGATCCTTCATGCCCCGCTTCATAATTGGATTTTTGGAAATCACTGGGAATATGGTATTTTTTCTTCTGCTTCGGTGAAAGCTTCTTTATGTTTTTCTAAATCCCTTCCTTTCGTCGAAATTTCTGGCCAGTTGAATTAAAATGGCAAATATTTTTAGTAGAAAGGAAAACGGAGGAAGTTGTTCAAAATTTCCCTTTCATAGCAAAGATTTTTTGAAGATATTGCCTGAGATAGACTTCGAATTAACTTTTGGTATTTCTAAAATTAATTGAACGAAGCTTCAAATGAAATAAGAGTTAAATGAAAAAGGGCTAGTTCGTTTGATAAATTTTTGTTCAATTTTTCTTCCTAGGCTCTACCTAATATGTCAAAGTTGCGAGTATCGAAAGTGGATTATAATTAATTTAAAGTTGTTAATTTTAAACAAAGAATGTCGAGAAACAAACACTTTTGATCGCTGATAAATGCCACCAACTTTTCCATTACACTGCTTCCCATTTCAAAATTCAAAAGATGACACTAATAGATTTCGATCGTTGATAAATGATCAATAACCCTTTCAGTCATTACAGTGGTTTTTTTTTCTAAATCTCATCGCTAAGCGTCTCTGATCAAGAAAATGCCTAATCATTTGGGCGGGACTCATATGATTTCCATAAAAGTTAATCCCTCTTATCTGAGCTTAAGTTAAGAACTCGATGGATGTAATCTCTGGTCGTTTTAATTTTATCTTTACTACATCTTAATTAGATCTGAGCTTTCGAGAGATCTTTCAAAGAGCTTTTAATAAATTACTTTCAATATTCGCGCAATTTCTATGTACTTTAACAAAACCAAAGAGTCCCGTCTTAAAGATACAGATTTTGTTCAGTGAATTCCCACCTTATCTGCTTCTTAAAAATTTGTATATTCAACTTTTCATTCGCCACATATCCTTCTTATATACTTTATCCAGCGAACAGACTCGACGTGAGTATCTACTCTGTGCGTCGTAAATGGCAGACTTGAATTCTTCCATGACTTACGGTTTTACGTGAGCGAATTAATTACACGACATTTCAGTCGGCAATATTACAGCGTAACTTGAGCAATGGTCTATGCAAGATAAAACAATTTTCTCGCAAAAATGCGCGTTTCTCTCGCTAATCTACCCTCCAGTATCAACGTAACAACCCCTTAAGTCACGACTAAGAGCCAGCGTCCAGATTAGATTCCGGACACACGGCGATGTGCGTGTGTTTAAGTGCAGGAATGAATTGATTCACACCAGGCCATTCCCGGTGCACTATTTCTCCGTGAATCGCGACGATATCGAAACAGTCAGATTAAAGGGTGGCCTCGAGACATTTTTCTCGTCCCACGTGAGAAGAAAGTGGCGTCATTGTTGGCCGCGACACGATACTTTCCACTAGATGTTTTAGTTTCTTTCGTTCGATGTTAGACTAGAAATCGGTTAGCAATTCGCTCGATTCGCTTTAACACCGAGCGTATAGTTTCTTTCACTTGTAATATGATCAATTCTTATTCTTCGTTTCTTAGATTTCTACGAAATGATACGTGCATGTTGAGCGAAAAAAACGAGAAATAGGAAAAACAGTAACATAAAAAACGAAGAATTCCTGCTCGAACCGTAGGAACAAAAGTAGGTACGTGTTACTCCAAAATGGTCTCTTCCTTTCCTTTGTTCCTCATCCCTTCTTCCTTTACTTTATTTCCTTCCTCTCTTCCGTTTTGATCTTTTTGCCGATATAACGATGATACCGATAAAATTTTTGTTCATTCTGAAATAATTTATTTATTGCATGAAACTTTGCCTACTTTTAAATTCCTATGTTTCTTCCTTTTCATCCTCAGCAAGCAAAGATAAAATCCTCATAAACTCACAGTCATTTCTTTAAGAATTTCTTACATGAGGAGCACAGTCAAAGTAACTTTTAAAGTCTCGAAGGAATGTATATTTTTAGTTGTATTAATGGAGAGATCGTACTTCATGGTTGATAATTTACTACTGCTAATAGTAATCATTATCTCAATCGTTCGTCTCTGCTAACACTAAAATAATACGGATCGATTACATTACTCCTACGCAAAATAAGGTGGATAACGTATACCTGAGCACTCTGAGGAATAAAGTCTACGTCGCTCTTCAATGTTTATCAGAAAAAAATTATCACATATCCGATTTAGGATAATAGAACATAAAATTATATTTAAATTGATTGATATTTCAATGTGTAACGATCGAATCTCGTGCAAAGTAAAATTTTGTAAATTTCTACTTTATATTGGAATTAACTTATCATTAAATTCGTGGATACGTATTAAAATTGGCCCCATTTCTATCTCTTTGTCCAAATGTTGACAGAGTTAAGGATTAGATCAATGAATTGAAATAGCAAAGTTTATTCAACGGGAGATTAAAATTAAATATAATATTTCAATTAGAACACCCGGTACGTAAAACCATACGATTGCCGGTATAATCTTTTAAGAGACACGGGGCATTACTTTTTGGGACGGCACGGCCTACGAAGTGCCCCACGAATTTGCGTGGGCAGGATCCTTCGAAATATTATCGTTCCCCTCCCATGATTCCCTGCGTCATTGTTTTAGGGGAGTGCAAAGCTGATAATATATCACAACCAAAACGTGTTCCGGAATATTAATGCAGTCTATTATGCATACCCTAGTGTAGTTTACCATGAGACCAATGGTTGAAAATCTTAATCCTCTAAATCTCGTTCAGATTAGTTAATTCGCTTCTTTAATTCGAGTGACTTCGCTTCAAGCTTGTATTCATGAAAGTCAAATTGCTTGATTTGAAATCGTTTACCTTTTTTTTTTAATATTTATCGGTGATGTCTTCAAGCACTGTATGTTACATGGGATAGTATCACGCGCAACTTTCACCCCAGTAAAAGGGATTAGAAACTGCAGTAAACAACGGCATAGAAACATCTGAGATGTAATAATACAGTTTGCTTAACGTCAGGAGCGATATCTCCTACACAGAGTGGTCTACATAACTGGGACAAGTTGTATCTCTTTCTAAGCTACAATTAAAAAATTTTGACAATTAGCTTTTATCTTTTGGAATATTGCTTCCAAGTGAAAATGATTAGAGCCTTGATATTGTAAAAATCTTCATTAATTTAGTACCCATCTACTTTCCTAAATACTATACTCAAAGTATTTTAAGGCATCGTTTAACGTTTGGGCAAATTTCATCGCAGTGTAAGGAGAGCGAACGAGAAAATTAATTTGATTCGATACTTGGGAATATCCAACAACTTGTACACTACATGTTGATCTTTAACCCGTTCTACTACCCTTAAAATATCGAACACGGATCCTCATATATATACACTATATATGACATAACTTTCCTATTGTTTCCTACACGTTTTGCCCATCAATCCTGCGCATTGAGGTCGCTAGACTGCGTCCATTTTATGTATTCGATTGGCAATATCAGAGCATCCAAGTGTGTACAGCATACACTCATACTCGTGCTTATATCGTTGGTAAAACCTTTACGAGCACCCGTTTCGAATTTCAGATTGGTAGATCCGTTAGAGACCCCCTGACTTCTGTCCGTGACGGCATCATTCCATCATCTCGCTCGGTTGACTCACAAATGTACCATTAAAAATCGGCACGGAGAACCGTTCTTCGCCCACGGCTTTTCAGCTCCAAATTTGTATAATCAGCGTAACAAATCTTTGCAAGTTCGACCGAATTTATACACGCCTTTTGGAAAAGAAGGGGGCGTCGAGTATTCAACAAAGGGTGGTTGATCGAGATGGGTTTTGCAAATATCGGACAAGCTTCCACGTTGGAAGTTATTCGTTCGAGCTAAGAATAGATCTCGCTCGAGGTTCCATTGAAACTTATTATCCTTGTAAAACTCGTATTGAAATTTACTAATATAATATAAAATAACTGAAACAATGTAAAAATACACGTGATATTTGAATAACGCTATTAACTGTTAATCGCTACCCTGAAGTATCCCAAACAATATTCAGTACAGTTAATGTTTAACGTTAATCAAAATGATGGATTTAATTTTTATTCAACAGAGGTACATATTGGCTTGGTGGAAAAGTTATATCAACTCTATCTTAAAGTTAGATCTAAAAGTTATATCTTACTCTATCGCTCTATTCTTTTCCGTTCTGATTTTATCCTAACGTTTGCATCGCTTTTTCCCGTGATCGTTTCAGAAACATCGGCCTGCAACACTTTCCACAACTCGAAACTGCTCAGATGATAGAAACCTACGACGTCGCTGCATCGAGCATTTGTCATGGGCTAAAAGGGCTCTCGCAAGGCCAAGGGAAGCTATGCCAGTTGTCCGTGGATCACATGCCAAGTGTTGCGAAGGGTGCAAAATTTGGAATTCACGAGTGCCAGCATCAATTTCACGACCGAAGGTGGAATTGCTCCACTGTCTCTGACGAGTCAGTGTTCGGACCTATGCTTAGAATAGGTAAAACACTTTTATACAAGCTACTTATATCAAGTTCTTTCTTTCTTCGTCAATGACCTTTTGTTGGCAATACTTGTTTCCTAACAACCTCTTATTTACGAAGAGACACATCACGATGCGATGATCTCATTATTGCAATCAAGAGATAGGTAGGTTTCAATAAACAGTACGGAAGAAATGAAGAATATTACACTAATTCATGGATCGATCAAGGATAAGGACTCTCTTTAAACAAATAAAAGTTTTAAAATGTTATCATTTATAAATAAGTTTTTAAGCAGTTATTGGCATAGCTTTAAATGCTAAAAAAAGACTTAAACGGACGCGTTCCTTTTCCTAGCAAGCAGAGAGACTGCGTTCGTCCATGCGATCACAGCTGCAGGAGTGGTATATTCGATTAGCCGATCTTGCAGAGATGGACAATTATCCTCGTGTGGATGTTCTAGAAGCAGCAGACCCAGAGATCTAAAGCGAGACTGGATCTGGGGTGGCTGCGGAGACAATCTCGAATACGGTTACAAGTAATTATTGCAAACTCTTTTTTAATTCCACTAACTGTTTTAAATTTCTCCCTGATCTGTATGTATATTACTGTCAATGTTTAATATGCTCAAAGCTTTCATCGAGAGCTTTCTCTAACAGATTTTATCCGTTTAGATTTACACAAGCATTCGTTGATGTGAAAGAACGTGAGCGAAGTTTTAAAAGAGGCAGTAGAGAACAAGGCAGAAGCTTAATGAATCTTCATAATAACGAAGCCGGACGCAGGGTAAATTTCATTCTTTTTTATTTGCATTTTATTAAATAGAGACAAAGAAATCATTAGCGTTAATAATTATGAAATTAACAAATTTCCAAAGGCTGTTATAAAACGGTCCAAAGTAACGTGCAAGTGTCACGGAGTTTCTGGAAGTTGCAGCTTAATTACTTGCTGGCAGCAACTTGCTTCCTTCCGAGAAATTGGTATATTTTTTTTAATGTAGTTACTTTTAATGTTGCGATAATAGAATAATATTATAAATACATATTAATCATCTTTACAGGTGATTTTCTCTTAGATAAATACGATGGGGCAACAGAAGTGAGAGTAAATAGACGTGGGCGTCTGTCTATGCGAGATCCAAGATTTTCGTTACCTACTGCGAATGATCTAGTTTATTTGGATGAATCTCCAAACTATTGTCTTCCTAATGAAACACTTGGATCGTTAGGTAACAAATTTTTATTCAAAAACTTTAAATGATTAATTTATTAATTTCTTTTGATAATTTTCAAAAATATTAAATAAATACTACACGAGACTATGCTTATACAAATTTCTTTCTTTCTTTACAAAAAATAAATATTTATTAGGTACACACGGAAGAATTTGCAACAGAACATCATCCGGTATGGATGGATGTAATCTTCTTTGCTGCGGTCGAGGATATAACACACAAAAATCAACCATTAGAGAACGATGCGAGTGCAAATTTCATTGGTGTTGTTTCGTTGAATGCAAAACTTGTGTTAAAAGCGTAGATATTCATACTTGCAAATAAAATTTCAATTTTATTTTATACTTTCATAAGAAAAATTTATGTACCTTTTTGTGATACAATTCTCCTCGGTATTTCAGATAGACATCAATTATTAGGGAATATTATACTGTGTATATACATTTCTTAAACTTATAACAAACGTTTAGCAAAATACTTTAGTAAAATGCTTACCTATTATCATCATCATTTAAAAAATGTGCTATATCATATTTAACTTAAAATATGCACACTAATCCTTTATTTCATACTATTATAGATGTTTCTCATGAAAAATTGGATGTATGAATGAATACAAATAGGTTTTTAAAATTCTGAAAATAGTTAAATGATTAAAAACACTGCTTGCATCTTAAAAATTATGAATTTGATATTATTCAACAATGACATATATGCCCTATTACCGGTATTCAAAATTCAAATTTTAATTTTTAGACTGAAGTATTATTAATGTTTAAAGTGTAATATATAGATTTATTTTTTCATATGTGCAGGATTTTCTACAGAGTCTCAATAAATATAAGTGCACTTTACAAAATCCAGTAATAAAAATAAAAGCTATAAATACAGTACAGTTATTTATGAAGTTAACTCAACCAAATTAAGTTTCATAAACGACTCACGGTCTGTGATTTCATAAATTAAAAAGAAAAACAAAATAAAAGACTTCATAAATTTTCTGAACTATTTAGATATTTTGTTATCTACAATTATGATACAATTATTAGTACAGTATTATATTTGTAAAGAAATATTTTTATTAGCATGCAAAATAAGTCAGCCTAATATGTAGTATTAATTTAGTTTATAGTTACTAGTGTAGTAATGATAAATCCTGCACACTTATACATATTTAATATTATTGAGCACAGTAGGTTTATTGTATTTGTCATAAATTAAATTTTATTTAATATTAACATGATTATTTATTGCTATCTTTGTATAATGTATGCTGTATAAATTTGCATATTCCAATTAAAAGAAATGCTTAAATAATAAAGACAGATAATACTAAAATAGACAACATGTTTTTGAATATCCTTCCTCAAATATTTTCCTAACTTTAAAAGATCTGTAATAAAATTTAAAAGATCAAAATTTGAAAATTATTATTATTTTTACTTTACTTTATAATGGACGAAATGCATAATTCAAAATCTGTTAGTTTATGCAACTTATATTTATTACTGTGTACTATATATATACTTTTATATAATATTTATACATAACTGAATACTATTCATATGTTTCCCAAGGCTTCTCTGGATAATTCATGGTCCCAGGTCTTGGGTGTTTATATTGCTCTGGTTCTTGTAAGCAAATTCCACTTTCTAACAGTGTATCGATGAGTGATTGTACTTTCTTTCCAATAACAAAAGAAGTTTTATTCAAATAAATTTCAGATATACCACTTTCTAAGCAACGTTGTGCAAGCATACGTCCCACAAACTTATATGCTATACAGTCATTTGTGCTGAAATAATTTGTATAACTTTAATTTGGTTTTTGAGTTTTGAAAAGTATTTAATTATTAACTATTTAAAATTTTTCATAAGTTGATCAAATAATCTACGTAAGTCTAGAAAAAATCTAAAAATCTTTGTCATCGTTTCTTTTGCTAGTTGCAATTTCAAATTTCAAATCAATGCATTTCTATTTCATGTATTTATAGTGTCTACAAACCTATATAATTGTTTTTTCAATCCCCAATCTTTACTTGATACTGTGATAACTGGACCATTTTCAAAATGACATATTTCTGCTACAACATGACGTTGAGTGGTATGTACAACCAACCTATCCAAATTTTGATCACAAGTGTTAAAAAGATACAGTATTAAAACTTAGTATACTATTAAGGTTATAATAGAAAAAATTATGTTATGGTAATTATCTTACTTATGCCAATATCCACGTTCACGTTTATCAAGAGCATATCCTATAGGTTTCCTTGCGATTCTTAAACGTTCTAAATTTCGTGGATTGCGATTCCTGATTTCTTTACAATTTTTTACTATTTCTGCATTTCCATGTATTTGTCTTTTAATTAAGGTGTTAGTAGGTATTCGAAGCATTTTGAAATTTTATGTAATTTATAAATATTTTAATAATTTTGTTTATTCAAACGCAAGTAAAACGTATACGTATGTATATCTTTCGTTTGAACCTCAAATTCTTTAAATATTTCCTGACAATCACAAATAATGAATATAAGCTGGGCAGTGAACTCCTCGCTCAATTATACTACATAATCAATAACACAATAGACAATATTTTTCATAATATTTACATGTTATGATATTTGGGTTTAATTTAATTAAAATAATAAAAAGTCTATTTTAAGATAATTAACAAAGTTCGGTGTTACTTAATCTATGTGTACAATTTCAATGAATTTTTTTCTTATACTATTTAATTATTTAAAAGAGTTAATGTTTTTTTATTAATATGGTATCATAATATTATAACATTTATTAATATTCTTATTTTATTACAAACAAAATTAAAATATATTTAAAAACATTTTATATTTTGTTGGTTCATAAATTTCACCTCTCTTAATTTGAAATAAGAAGTATGTATATACATATAGTATAGTTTATACAAGAATGTAGTATAAGAAGAATATAATCATATATAGAAAAACACATTTCTTAAGCATATAGTAAAAAGTATAAGCAGTACACGGTAAGAAATATATTAGAGAATACAGATACTTGAGTTTTACATATTTTAAGCATCATTATATAAGAATAATAATGTAAGAATGTGAATGTATAAAATATTTATATTTGTATGGAAGAAATATAAAGTAATAAATATATCATGAAATTTACATAAATTTGCTTTGAAATTTTGAATTCTTATACAGGGGACAGCACAATCTACAGTATCTTGCAAGGATTAAGTGTATAAATCTAATATTTTGTTTTTCTAAGTTTTATACATAACCAACTTAGATATGAAAAATGAAAAGGGAGAGTAAATATATAATTCGTAGTTAAACAAATGCTACGCTGAACAAGAAAAATTTATAACATTAAGAATTAAAAATTACTTTCAAAATGGGTACTGTAGAATATGGTTTTCCAATGATCGGTGGTTTAATGCCAGTAAGTAAGAATGAAATATAATTCGTTTATCTATGAAAAATTACATTATACATAATAATTTTCTTATGCATATCTAAATTTTTTAAATATTTCTTTTTTATATAATTAATTTTTGTGTCGCTAGCAAATTCAAGCTCTTATAGCACCACCTGTATCAGAAGATTCTAAAACAGCAAAAAATAAAAAGGACAAAGAAGAGAAAAAGCATCCGTATTTTAAAAGAAGAGGACGTGGTCACAATCATGATATCTGTGATGCCTGTCGAGATGGAGGAGAACTTATATGTTGTGACAAATGCCCTGCATCATATCATTTGCAATGCCAGTGAGTTTGGATACTTCAAGATGAAAGAAATGAGATTCAATATTTCTGGCTTTAGTAATATTATTTTTAAATATAAAAATGCTTACTGAATCTAATTTTTTGTTTAAATGAATTGAATTTTATATATATAATCATTTGCAGTTATCCAGCAGTGGATCCAGCAGATATTCCTAATGGAGAATGGTTGTGCTATGCTTGCCGATGTGCATCAAAAAGAAATCTATTAGATACTAAAGGAAATGAAAAGAATAAAAAAAAATCTGCATTAGAAGTGTTAGCTTTGGCAGCATCTTTAGTTAATCCCAGAGAATTTGAATTGCCTAAAGAATTGCAATTACCAATTATGTTTCCTGGTAGTAATAAAGTAGATTATGTTTCAGGTAGAAGAGGAAAACAACAAAGTGGAAGTAATAATGGTATATATTATTTAATTTTTTATAGATATTTATTACATAATTTATTATTAATTATAAGATTTTTTTTCAGTAGGGAAAAGTCACTGTTTAGATAATAATTTAATGGTACCTTTACCAGCACGTTTGTGCTTTGAATGTGGTCGTAGCTGCAGAAAAGCACCATTAATTGCATGTGATTATTGTCCATTATATTTTCATCAAGATTGTTTAGACCCACCACTCACTGCTTTTCCAATTGGAAGATGGATGTGTCCTAATCATCCAAATCATTTCATAGATCAAAATTTATTAACCTCGTGTAGAGTGACAGAACGTATTAAACTTTGGGATAAATATGCCAATCAACGTATAGATCAACATGCAGTAAAATTAGATTTTTTACGTAAAGCGCGTGCTGCAAATCCACTTTTTCGAACAAAGATAAAATTAGAAGGTCGAACAAGAGTAAAGGTACCCTGTTCTGTAAAATTTCATTATGAACACCCACCAGAATTAGATCCTGTACAATTTTACCATGATGCTGTCATAAGACCAGTGAGTAAAAATATTAAAGTGCAGGGTGTAGAAGATAATGATAACAAACTCCCTAAAGTAGAAAAAGAAAATACAAAAGTGCAAAGATTGGAAGAACCAATGGAAATAGAAAAGGAGATTGAAGAAAACAATGAAATAAAGGGTGAAAGTAATCAAGAAGATACAAGTAGCATTAAATATGAAGAAAATGTGGAACAAGAAAATGTAACTGAAAGTAGTTGTAATGATGACATTAGTACTGAATATTATGCAGAGAAGTTTGGTTATGATGTAAAAGAAGGTATACAGTTACTTGAAAGACCAGTTTTAGAAGCATTGGCATTACAACGATTAGAACAAATTTTAGATCCAGATGGAGAAAATTATGACATAATTAATTGCCAAACAAGGGCCAGAGCGGCATTGTTTTCTTTAAATCACAAACCTAAACCACCAACTTTTATGGTTCATAAAACACTTACTATTGGAAGTGGACCAAATTGTGATTTAGTTTTATCTAATTATGGTAACTGTAGCTTTACATCTTCAAAACACGCTATTATTTTTTTCGACGAGGTAATAATGGATAACGATTTCAATATGTATTGTTTTCATTAAATATCTTATGAGATGTATTATTTTATCTATCTGTATTCTTTTATTTACAGAGTACCAAACGTTATGAATTATTAAACTATAGTGAATATGGAACGGTAGTTGATAATGTACTATATTCTTGTAACTATACAGGCGTCGTAGAAGAGATAAAAGAAGAAGCTGATGATAAATTCCAGTTATTGACTAAGGAACAAGATACAACAGAAGCAGTAAAGGCTATAATAAGAGAAAAGGTTCTGACTCAAAAACAAATAGAGAAGAAAAGAGTATTATGTAAATGTAACTTGACAAGGTCTGAAACAAAAAATAAAGATCACTTAGAAGAAGGGTGGGAAGGAAGTGCTATTGTTGCTCACGGATCGACACTGGCATTTGGATGCCTAATGTTTGTATTTAATACGATAAATGCACATTTAGAATGATGAATCCTTATAGTGTTAATATTCCATCATTTCCGTGTACAGATATTTCCGTAAGCTAACGGTAATTAAATTAATTAAACGAATTCTTTTTATTTTATTTTGTTTGTATTTCATTGGCATTCGAAAGTAAATTTCAAAAGAATATTTCATAAAAATATTTTATTGAGTAAAGCTATTATCATGTATTTGCATCATAGTTTACATCTTTATCGTCGTCATTAATAGGTTCATCAAAATCTCTAATCTTAACATCAGCATCCTCTCCATATTGAATAATATTGTCAATCGTCAGTTTAATATCTGCCATACTTTCTTCGTCTTTTATATTTAATGGATAAAAACGCACCAAACTGTAGTCCTCTATAAGCCTTCCTATTGCTTCAGTGAGGTTTCTGTATTTTTTATTCCAAGAATCTTTCTCCATGTCTGATAATAAACTGTATGGATCAGGTTCTAAATATTTGTCTAGTTGCTTTTTTGCACTTTTTGACAGTAAATCCATTTTACTAAGGATATTAATATGTGGTAATTCTAAATTAATCATCACACTAAGTGCAGCCATTGTACCTGACAAAAACTTTGATCCATCAACCATGAATTGACTATCTATTAAAAATACCCCACATATGCGAAAATTGAGATTTTGCAACATTGTTATTAATTGACGAATGACTGTCATATGTGTATATAGCTCTATTTGTCCTGGACAATCAAAGATGATATAATCATCATCCACATCACCTAATTTTTCCTCTAACCATGATGAGTTTTCTATTAAATACCTACAAATAAAATTTTACTGTAAATGTAAAATGTTTAACTTCACTATAATCTTTATACAGAAAGTAAAATTTATTTCATAAACTTACTCCATACAAAATACAAGACCACCATTAGGTCCAAATCGTAATTCATCATCTTCCATAGCATCATCTAACTGAATTAATTCTCTTATATCAACTAAAGGTTCATAATCAAAATATTCTGCTGCTGGATCTAAATTTACTACTTCTATTACTTGTCTTTCACTGGCTGCATGTTGTTGCATAGCAGAACAATAAGTGGACTATATAAAAAAATTATTAATATTGATGTGTAATATAATACATATTTAATAAAAAATGTGTGTATTGTTCAATACTTATATTAATGTAATTATGCGTTCATTTTAATTTAATTGCACATTTCAATCGCATCGTTTTTGTATACTTATACTTTACATTCATAAGTTTTATTAAAACTCTTTTATTAAATTCTTTTATTAAAAGAGAAAGAGAATACCTTTCCGCTACCGGCTGGTCCCATCACAAGTTGCGCGTATCTCATTTTGCTCTTCTGCTTTTAAATTAATATCATACGAATTAAACAAAATGCACAAACCGTTGCAAGTGATCACATTCTACTATTTGAGGTTGTCAAACCTGATGATTTTGAGTAATAAAAGGTTAATGTTTAGGTTAGAATTTTCACAGTTTGCGCAAATGTAATTCTTATAGTGAAATAAAATTTTTATAATTAGATGAGTTATACTTTATCAGTTATTTTGGTAAAAATAAATGAAAAAGAAAAGAGATTATCAATTTTCCACGTATTACTATATTTAGACATTATAAAATATTAGTTATGAAATTTTGCAGTAAAATATAATAAAAATAATTCATTACAGTTTTTATAATAAGTACATAAAATCTGTATATTGTTAAGAAATTTATTGAATATTAAAAATAAAAGTTCTTATAAATAATACATTAATGAAAAGAAGTTTTCACATTAACATTTATTAGCCTACAAAGAGTAAAAGTAAATGAAAAAATTTATACTGCTTTTTGAAATCGATGCATATATAGAAAAATTTAAAAAAATGACATTCATTTACATAGCACATATACTATTACTGTTGTATTATATCTATCCTTTTGGTATGTTACAAATTGAACAAAAGACCTTGATATTTGTGATAAATAGACAAAAATTTCAACTTATATTAATTGTTTAAGTTGTTTTAAAATAATCATCTGAACTTGTTGTATATATATGGCCTTCAGAAGATAAAAAATCTAAAATTTCATCTACTTGCCCTGAAAGTGAGTTTGGTACTTTTTCTTTAATTTTATCTCTTTCAATACCAGATTCAGTATCATTTTGTGCATGAATAATTTTATAAACTAAAGTTTGTGCTTCTGACATTCCATAATAAGCAGCTTCTCCATTTAGATCATTTTTATTGTCTTGCTCTTTCTCTAATGTTGTAACATCTTTTGCCATCATTCTAGCTTTCAGTGTAACATAAGTAACTTCAAGAATATGATTTATTAATTCATTCAAGGTTTGTAGTGGCCACATTCGTAAAATTAAAATATGTCGCTTATCAGTTTGTTCTCTAAGAAAACCAACTATGCGAACATATGTATTTATTTGCATTGTAGTATCTGATGTCTTTTTATCCATTTCTAACCATTTGAGTGCAGTGATAGTACCTAAATATATAAATACAGAGAAAACTAAAAACCAAGAAGAAAGAAACTTAGAAAAAGGAATAAACATTAATTAAATTAAACCTGTTTCATCTTCAATATCATATGATATTTTTGTTGTTGTCTCTTCAACATTGCGTACTAATCCAACAATCATAAACATACGAGCCGGGATCTCCCATAATTTTGGTTCGTCAGTGGAAGAAAAAGAAAGTAAATTTCCTATCATAGCAGGAACAATAGTTTGTTTTTTACGCTCTTTTGTTCCGTCTGTTTTGTTGAAACTTTCCAAAAATCCACCTCGAGGATTTATACTGCTATCCAAATCTGATGACCACATATCGATGTTTAATTGATTATTTTTACAGAATGATAAATTTTAAAAATTTTGCGTTCACAGGTATCGACATGTGACAAGAGTAAATTATAACTAAAGTTATAAAATTTACGCGCGAACGTACAATCATAAATTATATATACATATAGATTAGATTCGCAATGAAATAAAACTGAAAGTATACATAGTCTGCTCAACGAGACAAGGCAGTAAACGTAAATAAATTTGATTGTGCGGTTGCAACTATTAGTTGTCGATTACTGAAACTCGAGTTTACGTTTACTGCGTCGTTTCGTTCAACAGGCTATATATTGCACCTTACACGATTTACGATTTTATACTATGATATATTACTTATAATAGTTTATAGAACTTCACAAACGCATCGTGCTACAATAATATACAATATACAATAAACGATATATATGAATTCTATGAAGTCTGTAATCTGCGGAAGAACAATAATAATACATACATAAGCGATATATTTTACACATAATTGTACAATAAATCAGTTTAAATTTTCCTCTTTTTTATTTTCTAATTTCTAAGAATTTTTCTAGATATAATCTCTGAAAGCAATTTCACATTATCTTACCAAAAGCAAATTCACGCAATAGCGCAACACGAATATTTCTGGCGCGAATTTTATCTTTTATGTATATATATAATAATATTTTAATCATTTTTATTTTAATATTAGATTTGACGACTATAATTTCATAATTTTTGTCATTAATTGAAATAAAAATGAGTATGTCCTCAAAATAAAATTATGTACGTTTACTATCTTTGAGTATACCAAAGGTGGTTTTTCTCTATATGGTATTTGAGAATTTTAACTTGAATTTTTCATTTTATATAATTATCATATTGTAAAGTAAAAGTTGGATTAATTATTTATTTATTTTTTAATTATTAATTATTTATAATAAAATTTAACAATTAATAAAACAATTAGTTCCATTGAATTATTTGCTTCTAGTTCTTTATTTAATATTGATATGAGAAAAAACATTTTGTATGAATTTGAAAATATTTATTTCTTTATTATAATCTCTGAAATCTAAAAATATACCTATTTTTTAAATTTTGATCTTTTTTAAAGTCGTAAGGAGTCACAATATGTAAAAAAAAATCAATGCAAATGTGCCTTATGACACGAACATGTCATGGACGAAGGAAAACTTTGGTTTGTTGATTTAAAATTACTGCAAAAAATATCATGGCGTCTAAGACCCGCGCGGACAATATTGTTAATGAGCGCCGTTTACGTCCGATATATGGCAAGTATATTGTTAATATTATTATTAATGAGTAAATATTTATATTTCTTAAGTCATAAGAGAACGTGCTTTCAGTACTTGACCGGTAACGAGGTTATGTAACATTTTTGCACTGTGGATTTCAGATTGGTTGGATAACGGAAATAATAAGAAAGCTCTTCAAGAAGCAGATAAAGTGCTTAAGAAACAGCCAAGCAATCAATGTGCTAGGGTACTCAAAGCTTTGGCTTTATTACGACTTGGTAAAGAAAATGAATCTCAAATTATTATGGATAAAGTACGTTCTGAGATTCCCTGTGAGGACTGTACTCTACAGGTCATGAGCATTTGCTATAGAGAAAGACACCAACGTAAGTCCAAGTTGTACTCTATTATTTCTTACACATACCGGTAATTGTAATTGCTACATATATATTAAATTATTGAAAGAACTGAACATGGTATTGAATTTATTTACAGCTGATAAAATTAGCGAAGTGTACGAAGCTGCAGTTAAAGTAGATCCTGGCAATGAAGAATTATTAACACATCTCTTTATGTCCTATGTTCGTCTTGGAGATTATAAAAAACAACAACAAACAGCACTTGCCTTATATAAACTAAAACCAAAAAATCCTTACTACTTCTGGGCTGTGATGAGCATAGTTATGCAAGCTCTACATTCAGATGAAAAGTTAGCAAAAGGAGTTACTTTACCTTTAGCAGAAAGAATGGTTTGTGGATTAATGTAAAATTATTCTAGTAAGACAAAGTATAAATTGTTTTATTGGTAGCTTTTACATTATTTTAATAAAAATTAGGTATTAAAATTAATCAAAGAAGGAAAAATGGAAGCAGAACAAGAAGTGCAACTTTACTTAATGATATTAGAACTTCAAGGTAAAAATGAAGAAATGTTAAATGTTTTATCAGGGCCATTAGCTTCACATCTTTCGTCTGTTTCACAACACAAAGCAGCACTTTTATTAAGATTGGAACGTTTTTCTGAAGCAGTTAATGCATATAAGCAACTCATCAGTGAAAAGTGAGTGTAATGTAGTGTATGTGAACTTTAAGTAATAATGTTCTAATGTTTTATACTACTTGTGTATTATAAATAGTGTTGACAATTGGGCATATTACCAAGACTATCTTCTTGCGGCTCTTAAATTTCAAAAGCCAGAAGAATGTTTAAATTTCCTTAATAAGATCATAACCACATTAGAGAAAACATGTAGAGCTCCTTACCTTGCAAAATTTGAATTATTAAAGCTTACTCAGAATGGTGAAATTATTGAAAATGTTACCGAACCAATTGACTTAATGTATCAGTATTTTTCACAATTTGGAGAAAAAAGTTGTGTAGTTGGGGATTTACGTTTATACTTACATTTATTAACACCTATGGGCAAGCAACAGTTGATTCAAATGGTAAGTAATAAGATAGCAAACTGTATCATTCAGATAAAAGTAACAATTCATTTGTATGATATTTTATTCCGAATACTGTTATGTTTTTAGATAGAAGAAAGTGTCGGTGTCAAACCTGATGGATTCCCAACTAATTTGAAGCAATTGCAGAGACACATTCATTTAGAACAATTGCGTCGTATTTGTGGTTTTCATCATCCTCCAAATATTGATATAAATAAGCAAAAACAATTGGTAGAACGATTATGTAAATTATATAAGAAGGGTAATGAATTATGTCCAATCGAAGATAGATTACCAACAGACTTTTGTCCAGCAGATTCTTATATTCTTCTAGCAACGCACTTATTGCATGAATTATGGTGCAATACAAATGATGCAGCGTATCTTTATAGGTAATTATTTTATATTTTTAAGTAAAAAAAGTATTTATGGAAAAAATTTAGTATCTAATAAAAATAATAATATATATTTATAGGGCAATGGAATTATTAGAACGTGGTTTATTATCAAGTCCGGCTAATTTTTATATAAAAATTCTACTAATACGAATTTATTTGGAAGCAGGACTAGTAGGTGCAGCTGATCATGTTTTTACATTGTTGGATGTTAAACATATTCAGTTAGATTCATTGGGTTATTTACATGCACCATTACTTGCTCCACTTGGCCATCTTACATTAGCTACCATAACTTTAGATCATACTACTAAATTTTTTATTGCAAATTACAAAGATGTATGTATTTATATATTATAAAATTCTTTTAATCAATAAGTAAAATTCTATCTAATTCAATTATAATATGTGATTAGAGCGCAGATCATTTAACGTTTGCCTATAAATACGGAAGTTTTGTAAAGATTCAAGAATTTGTGGAGTTAAAAGAACGTTTGGAAAATTCTTTTCACTTTGTTATGACTACTGTAGATAAGATGCTTTTGGAATTAGGTTGGTGCAGTAGTTCCACATCTTTAATTTCTGCTTTAGATAATATGGATATACAACTAATCGAGGATTCTGTTCGATTGAATTCTTTACGAGATAATCGTGATTTGGAGGTAATCCTATATCCATAACATATTAAAAAAGAAAACTTAAAATTTAAAAGAATTGATGCAATTCTTTACTTAAACAGGTTGTTCCTGGATGGGAACCACTTACGGAAAACGGAGAGGATATTAGAATGCAAGAAGAAACACGCATATGTATGTTAAGATTACTAGCAGTGCGAGATTTAATATTAAAAATTTTAGCAGCATGTATAGCACCTGACAGTTCCTCTCTTCTTATTCGATTTTCTAATGAACTGAAACAGCTGGATAATGAACAAATTCCTTCGATTCTTCAAAAATTTGAATTAGAGGGGAGAAAGAATAGATCATGTAAAATGTTAGTTCCTATGGATGCAGTCGAAAGGTTATGCGAAGCTCATTACTCCGAACAAGTGAAGACAATCGCCCGACTTGCAGAATCGCTTGCTCAGTCACGTTATCCTGATTTTGAATGTATTCAGATGTTGCGAGTTTCACCATGCCTCCAGACAATAGATATCCCTGAGAAGAGAATTCCAATGTCTTTCAAGCATTTTTTACTGAGAGCGTCAACGTGTAGCGAAACTCTCGCAATTATTAGTGCCATATGTACTCTGCGTGCAACACAATTACAACCTAAGACTTCGCAAAAGAAGAATAAGAAAAAATGTAATAAACAAATAACATCTATTTCATTAAATGATAATGATCATGTAAGTTAATCGAATGAATTGATATTAGCTGTTTACTCTAATTTAAGCAATGTTTTCATTTGTTTGTTTACTGTGTTATAGAGTTGGAAAGAAATAGTAATGGTACTTGAAGAGAGGATTCAAAATTTAGATTCGGTACTAACAGAATTTGAAAAATACCAGTTACATACTGGGCTGAGTAACGACGAAGAAGATTTGTGTGCTATAATAATTAAATATGGTCAAGATAGTTTAGGACAAAGTTGCAGATCATTAAAATCTCGAGTTCAAAGTACACTAAAACTTCTAAGCAGTTTAAAAAGCTGAAATTGTAAGAAAATTCTTGTACAAAGAATATCCATCCAGCTATTCATTGATTTCTAAAACCAGTTCATTTATTGTGTACATAGTTATTAGACTTAATCAATTATAAATATCGACTGAATTGTTTATTGGAAATCAACTCTTCAAATTGTTTTAATTTCGCACTAAATTCATAAAGAATTATTAATTTAGAAATATTTCATCAGCACAAATTTTGATATATTCATGTTGATGTGGAATACACTGCCGTCTTATGTAAATTATGTATTTTTAAAATAAGTAAACAGTATATTTGACAAAAAAACATTAAATTAATAAAACTTGGTTAAATTTAAATTCTGTTATCCTTGGATAACAGAATATTGAAGTGTTTTCTAATTGGTTACCATTATCTTTATTTATAATCATTTAAAAATTGGTGTATAATTTTTTTATTGTTTTAGAAGTTATTGAAATTAAAATGCAATTGTTTATTATTTTCATATAAATTTTTAACTTATATATATTAAGTACGTGTTTACATAGAGGTGTGTATAAATTCTTATATGTGAAAAATATCATAAAGTTGAAATTAACTAATTTAAAAAGATGTTACTCTAGAGTAAAATAGTTTTTCCCTAATATCAAAGTTTTTTATTTGTATTTTGCTTCTTCCATTGTATATGAATAAATTTATTACTTGTTAATCATGTAATTTAAGTAATTACTTGATTGAGCTGTATGAAATTAATAAATTGGATAACTTTATATGAAACGAAAAAAATTGTATTTATTTATATATTTAAGTGATTTTAATTAGCTAATATCAGCTAATATAGATCTTAATTAATTATATTTAGACATTAATTGTCTTTATCTAAATCAGAGATATTTTTGTTTAAACAAGAACATTATAAAATTATTAGTCATTAATATATTAGCAAACTATAATAAAGATGTGTGTATTAAGAAATTATATTTATATATTTTAAAAGGCTATATTGGCTGTTACTCATATTGATAAGATTATTGTCAGATTGGTACAATTTTGTGAAGGATCTGTTTCTGTAGGGAGAGTTTCTATATTGTATATTCTATATATATTTTCGATTTATCTTTCATATAAGTTAATTTCTTATCAGTCGTTTTATCTTCAGTTATATATCTTATATTAAACGGTAAGTATGTGTGTAAATATATGCCTGTGTCTATGACATTAAGCACTCTATGAGCATGCAACAACATTCAGTATTCATTAATGTGTTTGAACTTGCCAATCGGCAAACACGCAGTTTAAGTTTGAAAACATATATTTCATATATTATTGAATTAGATTTCATATAATATTTATACCACGTGTTGTAACAAAAATTTTTTCGTAATAATTTACTCTGTACTACGTATTGACAATGTGGTCTAACCTGGACAGTACTATTGTGAGTGCATCAGGAGGATTTTTGAATGATAGTCAGGATCAAAGTGACGGAAATAAAAAAACTGGTAAAAGAATCAAGAAAATAATTCCTGTTATGATTCAACAGTTAACACAACTTAATGACAATTTGGAAGGTAGTATTATTACTCTTGTAGGAATTATACACCATATAGAGAAGAGTAGCACAAAAGTGACATATGAAATTGAAGATGAAACAGGTATCAAACAGGAATATTTTGAAATTTATGTAATTCTAGAGATAAATTGTTATTATTAATATAATTTTTTATGTTAGTATATAATTATTTCTTATTTATTAGATTAAATAAATTTTTGAAGAAATATGATAAAATTAATATATTAATTGATTAATTACAGGTCATATTACATGTTTCCAATGGTTGACAGTGGGAAAGTCAGAATCAATAATTAATTTAAATACCTATGTACGAGTATTTGGATACATAAGAGAACAAACTGAAATCAAACATATATTAATTTTAAAGATTTGGCCTTTGACTACCTTGAATGAATTAACTAATCATTTATTGGAAGTGACCTATGTAACATTAAAGATTCAAAAGACTTCTAATAATGAAGATAAAAGTTCTGATGTCCCTATGCTAGATGATAACCTTGGGTTGACTAAAGAACAAACTATAGTCTATAGGGTCATTCAAGCAGAAAATGATAGCGAAAATGGAATAGAAAGAAAGACTCTCAAGAACCGTGTGCCAAAGAATATGTTATCAACAGTTGATGAGATAATTGACTTTCTTACAAGTGAAGGACATATTTATACTACTTTTACAGATGATCACTTTAAGACAACATAATTATGCAAGCAGATACAGAATTTTGTTGCTCAAACCTAATTTAAGAAAGATCTAAAGTTATCTAAACCTGTTGAAAAATTAATATGTACATTCTATATAATTATTGTATAGAGATTTTTGTATTACATAGACGTAATATTAAGAAATAAATTTGAATTAATGTATTGTGTAATTGATAACAATTACGAATAATTGTTCTAAATACACGTACAAATATTTTAATATTGTATAGAGATTTTTGTATTACATAGACGTAATATTAAGAAATAAATTTGAATTAATGTTTTGTGTAATTGATAACAATTACGAATAATTGTTCTAAACATACGTACAAATATTATTTTTTAAAAATAAACAGTTATATCATATTATATTATTATACAGGACGATTTTTCTGTTAGTTGATTCAAAATCATACCGTGGAAACTCCTTGTTAATTAACAAGATTTAGTCCCCACTCGCACGCTTAATTAGTAAGGCAATATTATGTTATATTCAACATTTAATAAAAAAATGTTACAACAATCCATTCTTAAAATTTCAAGTATTATTTAACATATTTTTTTAATTTTATCTATATATCGTTTTGCTAAGAATTTCAAATCACTTTTAAATCTACGAATTATGTCTCAATGTATGATATTACTAAGTATGTGATTACCACAAGCTTTGCAAAGTATCTGTAAGTCATCTTTAGTTATTTCTATGAAAATAGTATTTGCACATGCGCATTTTGTATAGAACGATAGGACAAAACGTAGTTGACATTCTATCATCATACGTGCATAAAGATTTAACTCTGTTTATGTTTGTTTTTAACAGAGTAAAGTATTCTGAAGGAAATTTGAAAACTCTTTTTATACATTGAGCTATGATTAAAAAGTTTATTAAAAGAACTTTATAATTCACTTGTAATTTATATTAGTATAAAAATTAATATGTGAGTTACATTGTGTTTACAAAATTTCAGTTAGGTTATCAAATACGAATTATTGAAATGATTTCTTTTAGATTAATTTGCTACAATATAAATATGCAGATTTGATATTCTTTAATTATTCAATAATAAGTTTTCAAAAATATTTACGAAATTCAATATGTCTGAATCTATGGATATTTCTGAATCTGCTGACGGAAATATTTCTACTCAATCTGATGTATCTGCTCAAATAAGTAAGAAGGAGAAGAAACCAACATGTATCATCATCCTTGGAATGGCTGGGTCTGGCAAAACCACATTTGTACAAAGACTTGTTTCAGTATTATACAAAACAGGAAAACCTTATGTAATAAATTTAGATCCTGCATGTAGAGAAGTTCCTTATCCTGCTAACATAGGTAATATATTATATTATTACTGTTTTTTCATTACAAATATGTTTTAATAAATTCTTAATGTTTTAGATATTAGAGATACTGTCAATTATAAGGAAGTGATGAAACAGTATAGTTTAGGACCAAATGGTGGTATTGTTACTGCCCTAAATCTTTTTTCTACAAAATTTGATCAAGTTATAGAACTTATTGATAAAGGAGGCAAAGAGCATGAATATGTAATTTTGGATACTCCTGGGCAAATAGAAGTTTTTACATGGTCAGCAAGTGGGACAATCATAACAGAAGCTTTAGCATCTGAATTTCCAACGATTATAGTGTATATATTAGATACTGTAAGAAGCGTTAATCCTGTAACATTCATGTCTAACATGCTTTATGCATGTTCTATACTTTATAAAACTAAATTACCATTTATTGTTGCTATGAATAAGGTAATTGTTAAAGTACCTAATATTATCGTGTTATCTAGTAATTAATCTAATGATATAATTCTATGTATATATGTTTTAAGATTGATATCATCGAACATAGTTATGCAGTAGACTGGATGCAAGATTTTGAAGCATTCCAGGAAGCTTTGGATTCAGAAACGAGTTATATTAGTAACTTAACACGTAGTATGGCTCTTACACTTGATGAATTTTATTGTCATTTACGTAGCTGTGGAGTTTCTGCTGCAACAGGAGCTGGTATTACTAAGTTTCTTGAACTTATTAAAGATGCAGAAGAAGAATATGAAAGGTAAATGAAGTTCATATATCAATAGTATTTATAAAAAATATTATTATTAACATCATTAATTAATATAATATTTATACAATATGTTATGAAATGCAAAAAGTAAATTTTCCGTTAAAGAGAATATAAGAAAGCTTGGAAGAGAATGAAGATTAAACGAGATGCTCAGCGACAAAAGGCAGAGAAAGAACAACTTGAAAGAGCAACTCAGGAAGCTACAGGAGAAAATATGCCATTAATAACAACAGTTAATAGTGGAAGAGAAATTTCAGATATATATTTAAAACACGCTGGTAATGAATCAAGTGAAGATGAAGAAGGTGTGGAAAATCCATTTAAAAACGAAGAAGATGAAGAAGAAAGAAAGGAAGCAGAGTCCTTCAAAAGTTTTTTAAATAGACATAAAATGCAACAAAAGAAACATATAACTGATCAACCTACAACAAGTAGTGATACATAGCCTAAGAAGAAATGTTTGTAAAAACATTAAAAAATAAATTCTGTTATTAACAAATAAATTGTACGTTTAATATAAAGATATTATATTTTGAAGTTTACATTTTATAATTACATATTTAATGGAAAATGTTATTTTACATATTATTTATTTTCTAAATGGCAATTGTCCTATGAATACTTAAATATTATAATAATACTGATAATGCAGAAAGCTCAAATAACGTATAAAATAATATATTTTTCCTTGGATATTTAATTAATAGTTTTAGAAAAATTTGTCCACAACATAAACACTGGAAGCAAGTTGTGTGTCATTTGAGTTATCCTTTTTTGAAGAAATTGGTACCGAATTTTTTGTAATCCAATCTATAGGTGGGTTCATGGTTTTGTGGCGTATATAAACTATTCAATACTGAAATTTTATTATGTTAAGATTAATTTTTAATAGAAATTCTGTATTTTATACTGGTTAACAAATTTCTTTTAATGATATTTTTCAACACTATTAAATTTAAGGATGTTTTCAAGTGAGCCGCGGAGCAATTAAATAAATATACAAACAATGAAATAAATAAATAAATATGTTTGATTCATAAAGACTTAGATTACACTACCTTTTTCAGGGGAATTTAAAGTACTTTCATCTTTTAATATACGATTTTGCTTTTGCTGGTATTCTCGCGATATTTGTTCTAGCGCTTTCGTTAACGCCAACTGGAAACAATCAAAATCTTGTGAAATACAAAAATTACAATTACAATTTTTTGTAATTTTTTCTGTTGAATATAGCCAAGATTTTAGGGTAGTTGATTAAAAATATCTTCTTTCAAAATAATGATTTTTAAATTAATTTATTTAAAGAAAATTACACAAGTTTCAATTTTTATTAAAATCTTATTAAATAGGTATATCTTAGACATAAAATTTTTAAGAGGATTTAGGATAGGATATAGAATATGCATATGTATTTGAACTTCAAACTTGAAAGAAACATTTTACAAAAAAATTCTATAAAAGTCATGCTTTTTACATGTAATTTATACAGGATTTTATAAGGAAAGCTAGTTGATGCCAATATTATTTTTGTCACTGAAGAAAAAAAAGAAGAAGAATCATTTTTCAATTAATTTAATTTATCAAGGAAAACAAAGTATTTCCTATTTTTATTTACCCGGCACATGTGTAAACGCGATACATGATCGGAGTCCTTGCTTAAAAAATTCTGTTCCACGGCACATTTTGCATTAAGCCGTCGACAGTGTCTCATTTTTCCGGCAGTTTTCCTGTATACTCTTGACAAGAGATCGGGCCTTCCAGTACGAAAATTTTCATGCAAAAATTCATGAACGTCCGGATTGTGAGAATTACAAATTGGATCTCTATTATGTGACGTCACTTTCCGGAAGCCGTACAGATTCAGCTGCCTGATAAAGCTCGTAATGTTTTTCGTTTTGAAGATGGAATTACCCGCGTCGAGATACTGTTCTTGAAATTTCTTGTAATCAAGAAGAATCGTATTACCATTAAGGCTCCAACGAATGGCACCACTTTTGCATTCGTTCACTATACGCCATAGTTTTTGCGGAAATCGCAACGAAAGAAATATGCAATCGTCGTACATGTTCGATTCGAAAGTAGCGTTTATAATCGTCTATAGAACGCAGAACGAAACTAAACACTGCAAATTTCTCTCTTCTCTTTCTCGAATCCGATCGATTATCTTTTGCAAACAAAATACTATCGTATCACAGCAACAATATTTCTTCTTTTGGAATCGTCTGAACTATTTTAATCTCTTGGCGCGAGCTTGAAATATTAAAATAAGCACAATTTTTAAGTACATCATAGAAGAAGTAATTATTTGAATGCTATAGTTTGTAGCGTGTAGTGTTTGTTCCGCGTACTAAATGAAATAGGTTATAGTACTTATATTTTAATTAATAAATGTACACTATAGACTTTAATAAAAACATTATGATTTAATACAATGATTCGTACACTAAAAACAACAATATATTTAAAATGTCTCTCATTCGTGTCTCTTTACACGATACTACAACATTTTATACAAATCGCAACGCAAAATTATCAAATATGTAGATGGGATGTGAGGTTAGAAAAGAAATTAGATATACGAGCGCGTAAATAATTATCGTAATCGTAATTAATAATAAATTATTAAAAGTATGTTACAGTTCCCTAACATTACAAAATATTAATACTATTTCCTGGACAATGAAGGTTCGGCATATCGAACTTTCACAATTTCCCTGATATCATTGGTATTTCTTGATTACATACAAAAAAGCATAGGTATAAAAGGTACGAAAAATTAAATAACATCGTAAGTGATAATTTTCTTCGTATCTTATCATTTTCGTTTTTAACAATTTTTATTCAAACGAATATCCATCGATCTCATCTATTAAGATAAAGAGAAATGTATTTAGTAGTATTCTCAAAATCGATTTACATCAGTCTTTCAATCCGGACGCTATAAAAGACAAATATCGAAAGGAAGAAGTTAATACAAAGGGCCATGGTTCATATTTATAAAAATAATCTAATGTAAAAGAGTATTTCTTGTAAATTCAAATTCAAATTCAAATTCAAATTCAAATTCTTGCATGTCGCCTCAGAAAACTATACATATCTACCTAAAAGAGTATTGGAGATATGTACATCAAATTGTTCAGCAATGAATGCATCTTCCTCTTATTATTTTTATTCTAGTTTTTATCAGACTGAATTGTTTCGGACTGAAGGATCACATTTTAACTAATTACGCTTACCGATGTTTTTACTGGTATGGTATTTATACAAAGTTTAAAGGCTATTAGCTTTAAAAGCTTGTAGAATTATCTTTTTTTGTACGATTGAATAAATGGAATCAAGTTTCTGAAACCGCAATAGGAACAGTTATAAAATAAGCAATGGCTTTCAAGAGTATTACAATGAGCTTCAGACATTATTTTTGAGTTTTCATTTTTGATTGAAATTTATAAATTATCGCGTGTCAAAGTACTCGCGTGTTAAATCTCTTGTCAATCAGACAAAGCTGGTAAAGTTTGTAAATATTCGTGTGGTTTAGTCGGTGCTGGCAATAAATAGCCATCAGGATCCAACACGTCTGGCGTACGAATAGTGACCGGTCCTTGAGGTGGCCTCGGCAACGTGTCTTGTTGAATAGATTTACCTTTAGCTTTCTCCAGTCTTTCTAATATCTCCGAAAATTTGATTCTGTCCTTAGGATCCGTTTTCCAGCATTCTCGCATTAGCTGGCAAACAAATGGCGGACATCCTTCCGGAGGTATAAGCATTATTCCTTGGAAAATTAACTTCACCACCTGGACGAATGTTTAATAAAATATGATAGATCGTAGAAATTGGAGGAAAATAAGAAGGGGATGTTATATCGTGTCGCTTGAGTTCGAGTCTGTTCGCGTTAAATTGCATTTAGCCTTAAACTTGAAGGTCTAAAACTACTTATAAGTGGTGCAGTAGCAAACAAGTAGTAAGAAAGAGCAATGGCGCGACAGGTACAAGGTAACGTGCTTGAACGAATGAAATGAAATGATTTCGTAAATTCAGGTATTTTTTGTACGATAAATATTTAGTAAACTGTTGTTTACTCTAGCAACTGACAAAATAGTTTTACTTACTTCTTCGTTATTATGTCCGTAATATGGCTGCTTGCCAAAAGAGTAGACTTCCCATAGAACCACCCCAAAACTCCATACGTCACTTTCCAGCGTGAAGCGTCCGTACATTACGCTTTCTGGTGACATCCAGCGAACAGGTAGAAGTCTGGAGCCTCCTATCTAAGGAGAATAAAAAATTCCTATTTTAATAAATCATTGAACTTATAGTAAATTATTTAGCAATATTTTTATTACCTTATAGTAATCGCAAGTATACACATCCCGGGACATTCCAAAATCTGCTATCTTAACAACGAGATCAGAACCAACCAGACAATTTCTGCACGCTAAATCTCGATGGACGAATCTTTGACCGGATAAATAAGTCATACCAGCTGCAATCTGAATAGTTATCCAATGTAAAGACTCCTGAAACAAGTAATGGTATAGTGTCGGTGAAAATAAGGAGAAAAGAACTTCGATACAATGAAGAAGGTCAGTCTTTTTAATAAGACTTACCTGAGTTAAGGGTTGCAGGCCGGGTTTCGTCGTCCTACTAAATTGTCGAGAATTCGATCGCAAAACTTCAGCTAGATCTCCGTAAGGCATGTATTCGAAAACCATCCACGGGCTGTTATTACCTTCCCGAAGTACTACACCTTTCAGTGATAAAATATTTCTGTGTCCAAACGTAGACATAATGTCGACTTCTCGCATGAAGTCTTCTTCCGCTTCGCGGGAGGCACTTTCTTTTAAAACTTTTATCGCGACGATCTCTTTCGAGTCTCCGACACATGATTCTCCTATGAAAAATGAAACCTTCGTTAGTACGTCAATTATTGCTATAATATTCGTGAAAAATAAATCACAAGACGTTCTCACGATGCTTTGATAGTATATATATGATAATGAAATATATGAAATAATGATATATATGAAAATGATAAAAACCTTTATACACTTTGCCAAAACAACCCTCGCCGATATCTTCTAAAAATACAAGAGATTCACGTTGCAGAATCGGCACTTCTGGCGAGGCGCAACTGAAATACTGTGGATTAGGTGTGTACTTATTCGCTAGCAGCAATCCCTTTTTCAGATTCATCGGTGTTCCCTGAAGAGAACATATGCAAGCATATTTTCATAACAATTTTTTAACCAGTCAAATATTTTTTACATTTTATATTTGCAAATCTAATAAGAGAGAAGTTAATTTTGTCACTAGCATACAGTAGGAATTAAAGGAAATTAGATCAGATTAAAAATCCAATCTGTTCTGAGTTTATAATTATTTCGATGTGATCCGTTTGTTATTCGTGTTATTATTTTTATTAACAATAAATACAACTATACCGATATATGGAGGAAATTGTAATTAAAACCGTGATGAGAAATTATGTTTTTCCTTGCCCGTTTTTAAGGTGTAAATTCAATATAATGAAGATAATTAAGAATGTCCCAATCAGCCATTATTAAGTTTCATTAGCTTATTTCTCTGTACATTAAGATAAGCTTGTATAAGATTGCATTTAATGAAATGTGGTCAAACAATCAGTTACGTTAATTAAAAGTATTGTACTTTATATCCTTATCTTTAAACGCCATTAATATTCTTTGAATGTCTAAAATCAAATGTTTCGAATATTTCAAACGCAGAAAAAAAAGGAAATAAACAATAATGTAAAAATATGTATGAATAAAATGGAGCAAAAAATAGTATAAATGAACATTACGTTATATTTGCTCCTAGAGAAAAAAAACCGATGACCTCGGTATAAAAATATTTTATCATTATATTTCCTTCCAAATTAAAAAATGTATGGAGTTATTGTATGACTCTCCAGGAAATATATTAATATACTCAAAAATGTTATTGTACTCAATATCATTGTATTTATTGTACTCAAGTTATAATATTACATTAGATATCAAAATTTTGTTTGAACCAACCGAGAATATTCTGTTATCCAACGTTTTAAATAACAGTGTTTTAAATGTTACGTTAGTTTTTAGGAGGCACTGCAATATTATTATTTGATTGACGTACATCCAGGGAATTCCTCTGTGACTTCACGTTATAACTCCTTTTCTTCACGCAATAGACTATACTCAACAATATTGCTAATACCGCGACGAAAGCTACGGCGATTCCTACTATTTCAGGTACCCTTAGTCTCGCTCGCTCTACCTGTTGAACAGTATGAAAATACTACAAACTATGTTTGCAGGCGATTGTACGAATATTTAAAGGTTGACGAATAATAATTGAGTCAGTAATTTGGAGTAATTACCTGTTCAGCTTCTGGAAGTGCGGTAGTGCTGTTGGTAGAATTACCATTTGGGGGTATTATATTGGGTATAGGTCGAGGTGTTAGGGGAACTAGAAAAAGTAATTAATAATGATATTTATAGAAAGATCGTTTCTTTAGTATTTGTCAAAAATTGATAAAGCTATCTTTTTTTTTTGCTTAAAGGATGAAGTCACCTTCGTTTACATGTACTAAATCTTTTGTTACAAGAAAATTAATTCGATGAAAAATAACTCGTAACGAGCGAAATTTAAACAAGCGTTTTAACAAATACAAAATTCAGATTTTTTTCTTAAGAAAAGTAATTTGCGCATAAGGTCGCTTCAACGCCGGGACGGAAGTAATAGATATAAATTTGGTTTAGAATTCAAACTGGAATGATTTATTTTAACTTCTCTAACAAGATTAAGAAAGAAAAATATAATTCCATAGCGGAAAGTCAAGGTGACTCTGATCTTTTTTTAGAAACAGCACGCTTTAACATCTTTTCCCACTTTAGGTCGTAAACGTTCAGGGACGAATAGTTTCATGCATCATTTTCCATACCGTACACGTGCTCGCGTGTATTTTCTAAAGTATATTGTGGTATAAGTATACAACGATCGACTTGCCAGAAGATTAAAGAAATATATCGAAGTAAAAATATTACTTAAAGAAAAATACGAAGAGATGCTACTTGACTCTGACCTATTAGGCGATTTGGACACTTTAAGTCCGTCGTAGGTGGTGACAAGTCGTGCGGACAAACGCACTTCGACGTATTGTCTGTGAAGCTACGACAAGCTGCTTCTTTTCCACAAATTTGAGGCCGGTCTTTGCATCCCGTGATCACGGCATTCCCATTGATAGGCAGTATTACTTCCGATTGTTGAGTGGACTCGGTGGTTGCTGATAGTTCTGAAACAATATTTACACGTTATCGCAATTTTGTCAGTTTACAGTAGCTGTACTCAGTGAGTTTACGAGTACATAAAAATAGCCTTGAACAAAATATCTGAGAATGAGCGTACATCATGAAAAGTAGAGGATTATCGAATGTGTTACCGTGTGTGTTATGAGATGAAAGAATGTTAATTAACTCTCGTCCAGCTATGATTAGGTCGAGCGACGAACGAAACAAAGAAATGTATTAGAACGCACTTTTGGTTTTCTACGAAAAGTTACTGTACCTTGGTTCTATTCCAATTCCTATTATAATATATTAAGGCAAAGATTTCCACTTCTAAAATATTCTTGCAACTCTTTAAAGAAATTATATAATATAGCCCAAAATCAGTAGGAGTAAGAGGGTTAAAGCCTGTATGGGATAGAAACGCAACTTATATAGCATAACTATGTTTTAACAATTTATGTTTCCCTTAAAACCTATGCAAGATGTTTAAAAAAAATATTGGTACCAATATTCTGCTCTTTTAATTACTTCGTGTTAATTTCAAATTGATACGAATCTCGTTCCAAAGTGAGTTTGAAGCGGCAAAGCTTCTCAGAAAGAACACGAAGAAAGCCAGGAGTCGGCACACTCTACTTATATCAAAAGTGCCGAAGTAGTTGGCGGTTTAAGGTAGAGCAGTCGAATTTACAGGAGAACGGTGGTAACGGTTAATAAAGGGCGAGCTGGTAAGAAAAAGGGCTACATATTTGGATTGGGTCCGACTTGGAAGAGACAGTGAAGGCATTCATTTCGTGCTTGAAGCTTGTAACGGGTCAAAGCGTTATCTCTGCGGTCAGCGCTCTCCGACAACGAGTCTCGCTATGTGTACCTATTATCGCCCCGTATTCCTTCCCTTCCTATGCATCTCTACGAGAATTGCCGTATTTACGAGATCGCTCGATTTCTACAAAATGTTCCTACATTTTAATTTTCCAGAAAAATGACGGCTCACTTAGGGTAAATCAGATGTATGAGACGTTGCGTCGAAACAGACCGTAGTGTTCTCGACGCGGATGGACTTGACCAATTACAGCAATTGATATGTAGTTACTTTATGTCTAGGGACATTTTGGAGCTAGTTGTCTACGCACGTTCGCTCGAATCGTCTGAGAATTTTTATGTCAAGTATTTTTGAAGATATCGAATTCTATCGAAATTGCTCAAGCTCAACGTAAGTACTTGATTCCTTTATACGAGAACGTCTAAAGATATCTTTTTAAAGACGCCACTTATCGACGTATAGTTATTTTACTTGAAAATATTTTTAATTTCAATGTTTTTACTTAATTTTGTGTAGTTGCTATATAGTCGAGAACGAAGACATTTGGAAGATCATTTTGATACTGTTTGCAGCCTAGTGATCATCCGATTTGATTAAAAATTTATTAACAATGTGATTTTAATAATATCGTTAAATCGTTCAATTTAGGTTCGAAGTTTCCTCGAAAATATTACTATAAACTGTAAATAACCAAGAAAGAAAAATTATTCCCTAAATTTGAATTTCTTTGACACGTATGAAAGATCTATTTGCTTTGTTGCCGTTATATTTTCCTTTATAAATCGTACGATAAATTCTAAAGGAAAAAATACGATGGAAGTTCAACTGCGAGTAATATAGATTAGAAATTAACGCAACTGACAATGAGCGTCCCAGTAAGCTGCAATTCCACGAAATGTAAGAGACGTCTGTTTATCGGATAGACACGCGGAAATGCGTAAGTCGTTTATAGATATAGAATTTCCAAGTTCGAAATCGAACGATTACTTTTATTTCGACGAACAGGAATATTGTTTAGCCTTTCAACTATATGATATTACCTACATCATTCATGACCTATGCACTTTGTCGTTACTCGTGCTACGTGGAAGCTGTCGATGGGTGAACGAATGACCCGCGATATCGTGCATACTTCGACGCAAAGTTGCGAGGGAATCATCCTTACCACCATTTTTATATCAGGTCCGCGTCCAACTATGTTAAATAATTACTAGTTGTATAAGTACAAGCATATTTTGAAACTGTCTTGCTTCTATATCGCGTGTCTCGTTTAATTTTTGTGGAGGAGCGATATTCAAACATAAAATAATTCAGTTGATTTATAACAATATAAACATAAATTGTGAATATGTCTACAAAACTCCTTTGATAAATATTTTCGTTTCTGAAGCTCAACGTTAGTTCATTAAGTAAAACGCGAATGATTAAAAAGTCGACGAAGTGGAAGATCAAGAAAATTGCTAACTTTATAAACCTTTTTATATTTCTCCGCATTCCTTTCCAATTGCGTGAACAATGAGTAGCTGACGATTATTTGCTAGGAGCTACGATTTGTTTTGTGCTACTACAATTTTCACTATGGTTTCGCTGCTTTTGGAAACTGAGGAGCATTCAACGTAGATATACATATCCAGTCATGTTTATTTGCAAATCTGAGCTTTAGGCCAGAGATTACAATAGAGGCATTATGTGTGCGGGTGGTTTATCCCCCGAAACGTACGATTCGCAAACCGAATCGTCTGTCATAAAACGGGATTGTTCGCGATATACTCAGGAAATCGACGAAAGTAGCTCGGTTATCAAGTTTCCTAAAAAATATAAAAGCGAGACAAATAAATTGGACTCGTTTAACGTGTTTCCTAATATAAAATTGATACGATTGTTTTAATATATTAACTAAGATTAAATTATTGAGAATTCGTGAAATTCTATAGGGAACGAAATATCGTTTTGAATTTTCATACAATTCTAATTTCGTAGAATTTCCTTCTAATGTTTATGAGTTTATCCATGTGTCACAACGTGTCCATTCAGAAACATTCGTGCAAAATTGAAAAAATATAACGAGATGAGTTACGACAGACTCAGAGGATTAACATGACGATGAGCAAACCGCTTTCCTTTTCGTCGTCCATGTCATCATTCATCAGTATTATCTGTTCGCAATACAATGCCAAGCGAACAATGGGCTCACTACTCGACAAAGTCTCCTTTTATCTAATACGATAGATATTGTTTTGGATCTAGTTGCTACCTGAGATGTTTTCTTTAAATCAGACACTATTGTTTTCTAAATGGAAAAGAGCATGGAAATTATTCTACTCGTTGTGGAAATTTCTATCTTACAATTCCTATGTTACCTTAAGGATGCCTTTTACTTTGTTAGAATCTAAGTTATGTCACGAGCAAATAATATGTAATTTAGTATATTGAGATTAGTATATCAGAAAACATTCAGCGAAATTTATTTAATTTCCAACATTATTCACAGAGTTTAAACTTTCCTTTAACACTTTGACGTCGATATGATGCCGCGCGCGTCGTCTCATCTCGCGCAAAATGTTTCGAGGTAAATATGTAAATGGAAATCTGGCGACGCTTGAAAAAATAAAAAACGTCGTTTTTCGTCCGCCGTCGGCAACGCTTGAAAAACACTAGACGTCGATTCACGTCTCCCGACGCGAATATATTAATACTAAACACTTGTCCGTGGTAATATGAATATCATGAAATTAATATAAAAAAATTCTATGTTTGTTTAGATTTCGTGCAGCTACTAGAAAAGCTTCTTTATTGTTACTCGAGCATTTGGATGCTGCGCACGTGGTTATCATCTTGGGTTAGCGTTATCGGAAGGTCGAATATGTCGATATTAAAGATAAGTTGAAGGAAGAAGTATAGGATTAGTTTTTATGTACGCTTTTTCCATTTCTCTGGGCCAGTTGACATTTGTTCCAATAAAGATACGACTAACCGGCTTTATCTTCTCGACATTTTGACTCGTACTTGAACCTATCTTGTTTCTAACGTATTTATGGAGTATACGCTCAGAGGAATTTCTGCATAGTTCTGTTTTTTTTTTTTTTTTTTTTTTTTTATCAAATAGAATTGAATACAGAAATTGTTAACTTCTTAATTCTTAATATAAATTCTTAACTCGTAACTTTCAACAATATGTGCAGGTTTAGTGGAAGACAGTTTCCATGTTTTAAAATAACGAGGATACGCAAAGTAGAATTGAGTTAAATGAACTCGTGAAAAGTAACCAGAGCAGTGCTTGTTCCTTAGTAATAATTATCTGTAGTGCTCAAATTGATGCCTTTGTACATAACTGTAGCACCTAACTTTACCTTTCAAAGGTATGAGCATTAGGTTGGTAGAGAATAAATACATTTACGTTCTATTTAATCGAGATATATCTCTACACTTTTCACGTAAATACACGATTGGTAATATTGTTAATGTAATTGGTAATAGAGAATTATGAAAAGAATATCATATTTAATATTTAATATTTAAGAATGAAATGGAGAATAACGAGGAAAATATCGTGATAAAATAGAAGGCCAACAAGCAATGACGTTCTTTTCCCCGAGACTTAGAAAATTATAAAGTATTCAGGAAGAAATAATTGTGCGATGCGATAATAAGTGACGAGAGAAGATAGTTTGAACTAAAGAAGATTACGAAAGTGTTGAATATTGTCATTCGTTCGGTAAATCCTGTCTTTATTTACTTTTCCTATTTTATCCAAATATTTTGAAGCAAATATCGATTAACGGTGAATCATCCAAGGAATTTCTGGTGTTTTTAATTTATAAAGATTTATATTCTCGCTTATCATGTTTGTAACAATTATCTGAACGTTATATTCCCACATTGGATGAATACGTGTTTCATCTTTACTCGTCTCATTTTTCGTGATCTTTTTAACAAAACGCCACACAACGCGGGCCTGTTTCTCGATTCATCAGATTAATGGCCACGATTCTTGTAACGGCAAGGCATAATTTAAATTTTATTCATTTTAAATGAACCTTCACGAAGTTCAGATCGTGCAGACACTTTTGAAGATTATTATTAGGTCGTACCGATTGCAGCTAACCCTTGATAAATCAGAATTTTAGTTGCTTTATAGCTATTGCTTGTGGCAAGCATGATAGACGCAAGTATGGCATTAGTGCATTAATGGTAGCTAATTATTAACAGTAAGTAGTTATTTATTAGTTAATTACGTTAATTATCCGAAGAAAATATAAATTACGTTTACAAAGCTAAAATGTTGTCCTTTGTTTCAATCTTCTAATCTTTTAATGCTTACTTTTGTATTTAATCGCGATAATACAAGAAATTATCTTATTTGCGCAATGTATAGTCTGTTACAAAGTATATTCGTCTTTTTTTTTTTGTTCCATTAACGTAATAAACATGTACGACGGCATTACGTTATATTATTTATAACGTTTTTGTAAAATAAACCGAAAAGTGTTTTGTAATATTATTTCGTATCGTATTTCGACAGTGATAGGGAATGCATTAAATTTTGAAACGTAGATACATCACAGTTTTATCTAAAAAGTTGTTAAATATCAATTTGACGCGTAATGTGCAATATTATTTATTGGTTTGGAAGAAAAGAGGTAAAACTAGCTCTTGAAGGGATAAAAATACAAATTTATGTGATCTTTCGTTACGCATAAACGATACAGTAAAATGTGGCAAGTAAACGCGATGAGCTGTCGTTTTTTATCTAATAGATACATTACGTTAAAATAATCGCAAATTTTTTATTGTTAAGACTAATTCTAATGTAATAAAACCTACACGTGCTATGTATATAATTCCATTTTACTATGAATAATTTTAGATTCTGTGTTGATTAAGAACTTTTCGCTATTCAAATCTTAATACTTTTTAAATAACAGTATACGTAAAAATCAGTGACAAACAATAAACTCACCGGCTCGAATTTCCGCTGAGGAAAGGCCTCTTCTTCTTGGCATTCTTCGCCGCTCCATCGCGGGTGCAGGAACCAAAATGGCAGGAAATCACCCCTGCTTTTCAAAAGAAAACTCTCGTTTCGCACTAATAAAACTTCCACTCCTTCGTTAATTACCGTCGGCACTTTAACGTTCGCGTTTTCTCATGATCCATCGTCAAACTCTAAGTTTCTGATCATCAAACCAGCCATTAAAAATTCGACTCAACAAGAGCAAAACAAAGATGCACGACGGTAATTTGTTCACATCGTAAAAAGAACAGTCACAAAACCGTAGGAAACACAATTTTGCTTTTCAAGCGTTCATCGCACTGATTGGACCGCACGTGGGCTAGAATTTTCATGAGTTCGTTCCTTCAAAAATCAAAGCACGAACAAACAGCTCCTTTGTGTATCTATGTATCCCACTAATTAAGTAACTTGTCGTTTTCAATTTCCAATTTAATTTGATATTTCGAAGCAACCAACAAATTGTATAACACAAACGCTCTTCCTTTATCCAAACGATCGAAGAAACCCACTGTACGATACGATTTTCGTACAAAATTTATCGAAGCTCTAACGTTGCCGGAGAATTGGCAATTAAGTCGTATAGTGGCATGAATAAATTTTGATCGCGTGAATAGCGATTAGAGGAGATCGATAGGAGGGTCCAAGCAAGGGTGAGGAGAGGAACGCGGTCCGAATGGCAAGGATCGAGAGACAAGGATCGAGAGAGCAAAGAGTTAAGCCGGAAGAGGAAACCCGTCGCTAGGATAAATCGAGGAGGGTCCTCTATCTTCGACGGATGCTTACTCGAAACTAAAGACCGACTAAAGACCGCCTTCGAGAACTCCCTCGCATTGGCGTACACACAAGGAAACGCGGTCACACATACAAAGGTCGGATCGTCTGTTCGTGGCACCCACATGCATCCCGAACAGCTACCAAGGATTTACGCGAGGGACGAGCGTGGTTCATCATCAGCGAGGCTCGACCTACGCTATCGGATAGACAGAAGCGACGGTTCCTCGTAATCTCGTCGCTTTTTCAGCCGACTTAAGGGTAGAGCCTCTTGTTGCGCTTTAATCTCTGACACGTGCCAACTTACGACTCCACCTTCGTTTTTAATAGTATTAGGTCGTTCCATAGGTTCGACAGAACAAGGCGGAACTTATGGGACGACTTAATATCTTCGTGACGGGTTCCGTATTGCGATGGAATCTATGTTGTAGATTCCTGTATTTTGATTGGAACGATGGAAGCAATGGGTGGCTCGGAGGCAGAGCGGTACAAGAAAAAAAAAGTCTTTAATTTGGAGAGATCGTGGGTGTTAGCTTCTGATACAAAAATCTGTACATTTTCAAATTATGTTTGTTGTACAAGTAAGGATTCTGTATATTTATGAAAAATGTGTTTAAGTACGCTTTACTGCTGAACCTCTCGATCAAAGGAAACACAATCAAAACGATTCTTATCGACTTTTGTCAAAGCAATACTCTAATAACGATTAATGCGATCTTTTATTTTCAGTAGATTTTGTTACGTTAGTTTGTTAGACACAGCGATGTCAATCCTGAACAAATAATAACCCTAATAACTGTGGTTATAGCTAAAAACTTTTCGTATAGGTCAGAATTTTAATAATCTGCATTCCGAACGAAGGTCAAGCAATTAAAATGAGCAAGCTCTTTTACTTATCTATTACGAACAAAACTCGTTTTATGTATTTACTATTTGTACTATGACTCGTAAACTATACCAAGTTATCAATTTATCAAACGTTATTTATTTGGGCTCAGAAATAATTTCATCGTGACTTTTAACGAACGATTTAAATTTACGATTTATCGTTTACGTTCTAATGGCACCTGTATACAACCATGAAATCGATGAAAGGGTTCAGATTCTTATGAGTGATAGCTTACGTGAATATTTAATGACGTTTGGTAGCGGTTTGCATTACAACGAGATTATCAATCACTATTAATATTAAGGATGTGATCTTCGAATAAGATGAAACGAAAGAACGAACAGAGAAAACCAACGATCAAGAAAGTAGAGAGTGATTTGCACAGACGTATGCTTGCATATTGCGCCACTAATAATTAACCAAGTGTATATCGCGATCGGTTTGATACACTGGTGTCCAACTGGGCGCCACTTTCCCCACTCTTGACTTGCTGTTCGTGAATAACTTGACTTTTCAGCTCCTGATCGCGATAAACAAGTCAACCCGAGTCACGACCACACAACTCTTCCATGGATACTTGCGTTTGTGTAATCTCGACTAATCGTCCGTACATAAAAATTAGCTTTTCGTCTCGTTCTATGTCGTTTTGCGTCGAAAGTGTTACGTAAATCGAGGAACAAAACATCGCCAGCATTTCAATATAAACTTGCCAATCGGAAACTAGAAATTAGTTTTGCTGAAATGTTACAGTTTGCGTAGGAAAAATTGAAATTCCTTGAAATAACAGTAATTTATGCCTGCGGTTCGATTAATGTTCAGTGATAAAAATTACGCTTTCGTTAGGTTCGAACGTCATCTTATATTCTATGATATTTTTCTCTATAATTTTGTATCAGTTTTATTATTTTATTTTACTTACCTTTTGAATGAACAATCCTTATTATTTTTCCGTATTTTCTATAAAAGGACGATAGCCGCTGCGACGTATAAGGTTTTCTAACGATTAAATAAGCTTCCCGAAAATCATATATTCCGTCGTTCCAGAAGCTTATTTAATCGATTATTATAGTTTAGTCAGTCACTACTATCGTTACTAACGCGCAGTAAATGTTAATCGGTTTCTCTTTCTCTTCAAGCAACGTTGACTGTCAGGCCTATGAAAAGCTACGAAATCTAATCAATTTAGTATCCCAAGGAACAATGATCGACTAGGGAAACAGTCACTAATTAAGAAAAGTTCATCGACATGATTTGCAACGCAGTCACGTGCATGTGTATTAATGCAAATAGAATATAATATGTTAATAATAAAATCATAAATTCTGTGACAATCAATCTTCCTTTATCGTAACGTCGCGTCTACAACCATCGAAAATTGAGGACAACTGCAGATTATTCGTATGTAGAATATTTGCCGCACTATCGCAATGTAATTAATTTTATCCTGATACAATTAACACGCATAAACTACGCTAAGGATTTTGAAGATCAGAATTAAAAGTACGACAAATCCTGTAATCTGCAGATAACGTGATCACGCTTTTTAATCATTGTATGTTAATCCTACGATTATAAGACATACAAAATAACATCATATACATAAATAAAAAGAGAGTGGCAAATATAAGAGCATAACGCTCTGTTTACGTTGATTTAATTGGACTTAATATTGAAAATAAACAATCCTATGGTAAACGAGTCTATAAACAACAACATGTAAATAATGTTTTCCACAAAAATGTACAGTTCCACAAACGTCCTCGATCTATAGTCATCGTGATCTCATGTTTTGGCATACTATTTGTTACGCCATATGTGCCTGACGGCATAAATATCATATCCACCCTCAGACAAGGTAAAATACTATTGGCGAATGACAGTAATCTTTCATCGACGGTAAGTGAACGATGATCGAGTCGGTGGCTGTTTAACGTTGATGGCTACCTGATTAAGTTCTTTAACACGTGCCACTTAATGTTCCGAAGGGACGAAAACATGGTCCAGTAGAAAGAGAAATGGGTCGGAACGGAAGAATGGTCGGCAAAGCCGCAATAGGAGGATACGTTAATAGTTTTCGAAGAGGCTCCGTCGGAATGGCGTAAGTGTTGTATATTTACACTGGCGTTACAGGCTCACACCTGGACGCAAGAATAGCGCCGCTTCTTTTTCTCCGAAGTATTTTCTCGCCAGTGCGTCGAGCGGCCCCCTAACAAAGGGGATCGTTCATTTTTCTTTCTCTTTTTTTTCGTTTCTTTCAACTTTCAGACATCTTTTTATTATTACTGCGATTCCTGACAATTGTAATCCGTCATACGATTCCTCGGTTCTTGGGTTTCTTCTTATTTAAGACAAACGTTGATGTCGCTTCGATGATATTTCACTTCGCTTGAAACATCCTTGTCTGTTTGATATTTCAGTTAATTTCTTTATTTATCTATGCAAGGAGACACGAGGAATAATATTCGAATGCGTAAACACGTGTTTTAAGTTAAAAAAACAAACGGTCGTGCGCTTGATGATGGGGCACGATGAATTTTCGCATTAAGAGAGAGCAGAACTCTGTGTGCGAAATCTGATCCGAGGAAGACATCAAGAGGGTAGTTTACACCCGCTTTAACTCGGTGATCGTCGATTTTCCTGGGTATGAAGACCGGAACAACGTCGGTATGCATGCAGATGGTGGTCGTAAGAGGGGGTGGTCTAAAATAATAAAGAAGCTGGCACGAAGATGAGGACTGTTTGTGTTTCCACAGACGATGGCCGATTCTTAAATGACGAGATGCAACTGGAAAAACGTATATTCGAAAGACAATACTTCGAATAAACGCATAGTTATCGATAGTTTCCTGTTGGCAATCGTTTTTCGTTCTAGAAAGAAAGAGAATAATAAATGTTGTTTTCTTTTGTTTCTTTCAGCCAAGAACGTAAGATATTTTTCGCTTCTTTACCTCCGTTTTTTTTTATCGTTTAAGATCAATAATTTTCATTACAAAATTTTTAACCGGTATAATAATTAAACGAACAGCACTGATCAGCTAAAAGTGGTACGCTTTATTATAAAGGAATATTTAAATAGCGTTATTGCTTTGCCTTGTAACACATTAATCTATAATTCTATTTTGTTCCCTTTTACTTGATCAAGCTGATAAATTAATCGTGTTACGTGCATAATATGCATAATATAGATCTAAAGTGAACATGCGATTCAAAAAACGGTCGATTTGATCTCGTTGTTCAGCTTATTTGCTATTAGTAGTAATATATCTGCAAAGGTATACGGTGCCAGGCTCAGTTTAAAATGAAATACAAGTACAATCCTTCATGCAAGGAATTACATTCCAGTTTGAAATTCCGATCAAGGGAATATCTTTTGGAAAACACATTGCATGGTGTTCCATATTTTGTGGATTCCACACGACCTAAGTGGGAAAGGTAATTTTATAATTCAGCAATTATTTGCAATTAATTGTATAAAAAGTAAATAACTTATTTAACGGTTTAAAAGTATCTCTCTCTCTCTCTTTATTATATTATTATCTAATTTTTAATTGATTTATTCGTAGATTAATATGGTTTCTCTTGACATTTGCATCGCTATTAGCGATCATAGCTATAATCATAATCATCTTAGATAAATTTCAAACAGAGCCAACTATAACCGGATTAGATATAATAACAGAAAATGTTAATATTGAATTTCCTCAAATCTTTGTTTGCTTCGACTGGTTTCATCTGAATCATTCGGATATACCTGAGGTAAACGTAGCTGTTATTCTCATAAAATTACCCATTTTCTCATAACTTTATTCTCATAAGATTACGTTTTGTATATAGGGTGAAATATATATATACGAAAAATTGTACAATTGGATTTTTGAAAAACGTATCGATGTAAAATCGTTCCCTCTCACTTACAAAAACAAAAACAATTTTCGTAAAACTTTTGAAGCAATGGGACCTGATTGTGATCTTTTAATTAGTGACTGCGTATACAAGTAAATATCACTTTTTAACCTCAGTTACAAACAGAAAATTGAAACAATACTTTATATGACTCATTATAAAACTTAGGGGAATAAATATATCATGTAACGCACTATTTGTAAAAGTACATACGGCTGTGGGTATTTGCTGTAAATCTAAATATTTAGAGCCACTTAAAATTCTTGATCATCTAAGGAGTTTTGAATTTAGGATGTTCAGTTCAAGTTATCCTTTAAGGTAAATATATACCTACTTTTTACAAATAAAGTCTTTCTTTAAATAATTCTTTTGCCATAAAATACAAATAATCAGTGATACTTGTATTACAAGGTCTTGAATATATCATTAAATTCAGATTTTAATTTGCAGAGTTTACTATACGCAACAAAATGTTACGAGTCCAAGTCCAGGTGAAAGAGCCCTAGTAAAAGCACATTTTCCTATAGATATTGAATTTATTGTTCATATAACGTATACAACTCCCGATATTCGTTATTTGTCTCTTCGACAACGAAAATGTTATACTAAGCAAGATATAAATTTTGTCAATTTTAATGATTGTGAAATGAAATGTTTGATCGATAAGATATTTAAATATTGTAAGTGTTTACCATGGTTTCTATCGTTCGATGGTAAAACAGAATGCCCACTTTCAAAGTATTCCTGTTTCAATAACGTTAAAACCGATATAACTCAATGTAACTGTTGGCTATCTTGCGACCATGCGTCATATAGCGTAACGCAAATACAAAATTCTTCTAAAAATACGAATCGAGTTATGTTGAGAAAATGGCCAACAGCTCTCTACAAGAGAGAAGTACGATTTGGTTATTTAGATTTACTTGTATCGTTCGGTGGTATTGCAGGTCTCTTTCTAGGATATTCTTTATTTGTATTTATCGAAATTGGATATTATTTTACTCTTAGAACTTATTGTGGAGCTGTAATTCAATCATCTCGGGAACAGTACAATATCATGACTGTTCATGTTGTGGAAAAAATTCCACAGAAAGCAGATACTAATCAAAAATATTATTTGTATATTGATTAACTCCTTTTAAAAGTTTTGCATTGTTTTGTTTAACGATATAAATTATAATTTTATCATTCCCGTGCTATTAATCCTTTCAAAGTCGCAAGATCCTTATCACGATTCCATATTTATTCAATGCTTTCACGCAGACGCATTACGATCCGCATCGGTAATTAGAAGCGCGCGTAAATAATACAGTCTTTCAAATCCTTACTTGTATCGTAAATATAACGGAGTTGGTAAGAGCTATATTGCTAAATGCCTAGCGGGATGGCACAGAGAAAGGCTAGCACCGTTCTTTATCGTTCATCGTTGCGCGTTGCGATGTTTCGTTGGTACATGCGACATTTTCGGCACGCCTCCGACTAATACGAGTGTTTATCTTTATGGTTGTGTTGAATCTATACGGAATTCTTACCAACTCTTTCCAGTTTCGCATTGTTCACAGGTATATTTTTACTTAATTGTTACTTCTTTTGTCGAGAGTATATGTCAAATTATTAGGCAATGAAGTGATAGGAATTCTCAAAATACATAGTTTTTTAACTAGATCAGACGGCATACTTTGGAAATAATTAATAATATATTGAGCTAAACAAGGAATCAACGAAGTGCTGAGTAACATTAATATAGTGATACGTTTCACATCAATTTTTATGTGATCTGTGTCTTCTGTTTTGATAACTGAATACTCACATATCTTTATCGATAAGCAATCAAATCATTATCAGAAAGTATTTAGAATGATAACAGGGTGCATACTGTATCAATCTCATATAAGCTTCTTATTGCTTATAATACATTACTACGTACGTAATTTTAATTTATTATATTTTTAAAATTATCAAATACCTCTGTTTAATATTTCATATATATTATTTTTATTATCTCTATGCTATCATTTAAAAAAAAAAGATTATCATAATCATAAAATAATTATGATAAAAAAAGATTAAAGTCGAACAATTGAAATCCTTCCGTTCGTAATCAATAATAATCGGCAAGAATAATGATGGACGGGTGGTGAAAGCATTAGAGATTTAATTTTTTTCTTTCCCTCTCTTTGCATTTGTGGATTCTGCAATATACGAGATGCAGTTTTAATGCGCATTTCCCTTAAATAACCTGCACAGTGGCAGCTTTAGTTTGGAATCAAAGTCATTTTTATCTACAGTTTTGTGAGAGGAATATGTCAATACCCGATAATATATTTTCGCTGTTGCAACGTTTCGGTGTGATAAAATAGGAGATAATTTCAAAACAAGGCAAATGAATGATCAGAAAAAGGAAAAACAAACTTTAAGAAACATCAAGTTTTTAAATGTTTTTAATGTGCTCATTTTATGCTTGTCACTCCTATAATATTAGTGGAAGTAACAGGAAAAGAAGCTTATTGAAAAAATCTCAATACATTACATAATTACTTATACATTAAATCTTAAAGTTTCTCTCTAATTCGACGGTTCCTTTAAAAAAAAATCGATTGGGTTTACGTCTACGCTGCGAACGTAATAAGTATTGCCATTATATAGAAAGTCACTTATCCAGTTACTGGATTGTCGATTTTCACGTACGTTTATGCTAACAAAAACTTGCCAGTTAATTTTTTAAAGGAAACTTTTCAACCATAATGTAGTAATATATAATAATTGTAATGTAATCTTATAACAAGAAAAAAGGACTTGAATTTTAATTTCTAAATTTATTAAGGATTAGATTTAGTAAGGAACTATATACAATGTTCTGCACAAAGGAAATAGTTTAATAGGCACTACATAATAATGCCGCCAATTAATTTAATTCAAAATTAACAAACTTAATTAACAAACTTCCTTTTGAATTGATTTTCCTTTTTCTCTTATTTGACTTTTTGTTATTTAAGTTGATGTCTAATTCTAATGCTAATTACTATTGTATAATAAATTTTTGTGACTGTATATAAACAAATGTTTTTACTTATTAATCACATTATTAATTACAGTGTTTTTGAAAACTACATTAAATTTTAAAGAAATTTATTACCCTGAAATATTTCCAGAAGTTAGAACATTCATATGCAGAGTATAAGATAAAAATATACAATTTGTTTTCCAGATATGATATACTAAATAAAGATGAGGATTATGTCATGTTATCTTCGTCGTTTCACAATAACAGCTTTATTTGTCTTACTGCTGTTTTGTGCTGTACAAGTTTTTCGTTCGGAACTGGGATTTAGTGACAATGATTTGTCAAATCTGGATAAACTGTAAGCAATAATTTAATTCCTTAAAATATAAGAATATATCATCTTTAATTGTAATTTGTGTTATTCCAGAATACACATATCTCGGTTAATTAAGGAATCTGAACAATCTTATGTTGGGTACATATAATATATATAATTTTATTAGAATAATTTTATTTTAAATATAAAAATGCAAAGAGATCTATATGTTTTCAGAGGAGTTGTGGCTTGCAAACTACCTCAATTAAATGTTTCTAATCCAGAAATTACCAAATTTATTCATGATGTCCCACCTTTGCAATGTACACCAGAAAATTGGGTTATTCTCCATGGTTCAAGATTAATTATTAGCAGCAGAGCAAAGAAAAGACATGGATCCATAATTTGTTCTTTCAGTGGTTAGTTTTATGAAATTGTATGACGTATGTTCATATTGAACATACTAGACATAATTATTTCAATTGTTCACAGAAATTCTTAGGGATGATGATTACAATGTATTATTCGAACCTGCTGTTGAGTCTGAAGATTCCTATGTTCTCAAACATAGCGATTTTGTTGATATTAAATGTGAATCAAAAGATGGCAATAAGTAAGAAGAACATATTAAGAAAAATAGTCAACTGACAAATTAGTTAAATTTATATTTTACACAATTTTTTAGATGGCACAGTATTATGGCCGGAGTGAAGGATGATCCTAAAGTAAACGAGAAAAGTAAATGGGAATATGTTGGAAACAAGGCCCTTAAACTAAATGTACTTATGTTTGGCTTTGATTCTCTATCCAGAAATACATTTATACGCAAATTACCAAAAACATATCGGTATTTAAAAGAATACTTAGGAGCTTTAATACTAGAAGGATACAATATAGTAGGTGATGGAACACCACAAGCTCTTATTCCTATACTTACTGGAAAGATTGAGCTTGAACTTCCAGATACTAGAAAACGCATGGGACTAAAGGCAAATTATGTTGATGTATATCCAATGATATGGAATCAGTACAAAGAAAATGGTTATATAACAGGATTCATGGAGGATGTCCATCATATTGGAACTTTCACATATCGTCTAAAAGGTTTTAAGAAACAACCAACTGATCATTATATGAGAACATTCTATTTAGCTGCTGCACCATATTTTAGATACTACAATAAATATTGCATTGGAAGCATTCCTAGACATATGGTATGGTTGAATTCTTGAATTATATTACAATTACATCATTAGTATTCTTTTAGGTAATGCTGAATTATATTAAAGAAATTTTTGATGTCCACAAACATCAACCAAAATTTCTATTTGGTTTTCATGGAGAACTTTCACATGATTCTTATAATGACATAGGTGTAGTAGATGAAGATTTACATAATTGGTTAAAGAACTTAAATGAATTTGGTCATTTAAATAATACAGTATTGATAGTGATGAGTGATCATGGACATAGGTTTGAGTGATATGAAAAATTTAATTGTTGTATAGGATTGTACATCTAAAAAAAACTAACGTTGTAAATTTCATTTTAAAGGTTTGCAGAAATTCGTAACACTCTGCAAGGTAAACAAGAGGAAAGATTACCATTTTTTTCGTTTGCTTTTCCCCCTTGGTTTAAAAGAGTTTATCCAGAAGCTTATGCCAATTTTTTACATAATACACATTATTTAACGACACCGTTTGACGTTCACAAAACATTAGAAAGCATATTGAATTTTGAAATACCAAAAATTGGAGACCGTCAGCAAAGAGCCATTAGTTTATTTGATAAGGTGGGTATTATATAAAATCCATTACATGAAATCTCATTTTTTGATCGGAATCTATAGCAATACCTTATATCTTAAGCAATACCTTCAAGTAATTTTAAGTTTAAAAATTTTCCCGTTCAAAAGCTATTATACGTAAAAGGTTGCAAAATTCTGTATAGCTTTTTTCGTATTATTCCTGCTAGATATACAGAACGTTCGTCTTTGTTGATATATACTATGACGACGTAACTAGATACTGTCTCATGAAAGTAGAAAAGTTGTAGATAGATTAAATAGATAGAGTAAATTAGCATTGGTAAGACTGCACAGGGTGTTCATAAAAGTTGGTGCCAAATTTCAGTGTAGTAGTAAAAGATCGCAGTAAACGTGGGTCGAAAAATTAGCTATTAGTTTTAGAGTTATGAGATGTTTAGTGTACAAAAACTAATCGAAAACTGCTGCCAAGAGATAAGAGAAATGCTGGGAATCTTTCAACATATACGTGCTTTTATGCGTGATTAAGCTAAGTAAATAGTACACTAAGAGAACCAAACTTTAAAAACGCATAACCTTTGAATCAATGGATTCCTAAACTCAAAATCATTATATTTTACCCCTATTCATCAGGTATTATGAGTAAAGAAAGTTCAAAATGGAATAGTTCCCAAAGAAAAAAATTTGCACTAGGTATTTTATAAATTAACCTAATACTTTACGTTTATTTATTTTGTTTTAAAGTTATGCTATTATATATCTTTACATTATATCAAATTGAAGAAGAAAATCAAAACGGAATTATTACTGCTTTAATTTTCTAATTTAATGTTTTTTAAATAATTATATAAACTTACAATAAATGTTACAAATTGATAAATAATCATATTGTATAACGATGCAGATACCGTTAGAGAGAACGTGTGCAGATGCATTTATAGAACCACATTGGTGTGCATGCCTGAGTTGGCAAGAAATTTCAGTCGATGATGATAACGTGATTGCTGCAGCCAAGTATTTTGTCCAATTTCTTAATGTTTATACAGAAAATCATCGCAACATATGTGAAGAGTTGAAATTAAAAGAGATATTGTGGGCTGCTAAACTTATACCTAATAAAGGTATTGTAAACAATTTATAACTCTTACTTATGTTGATCTGCTATTGTTAAAGTGTAAAATTGTAGATTTACTGAAATTCTACAAATCAGGAGATCAAGATGGTTTCATGGGAGATTTTAGTGCAAAAACAAAATTAACTACTGAAACTTATCAGTTGAAAGTAAAAACAGAGCCAGGATTTGGTTTATTTGAAGCCAGTATTAATTATGATATAAAGAAAAACACTTTTTCAACCAAAGTAAGTTTGCAATTAAATTATATTAATCAATATAGCTATTAAAAAAAAATATACAAATGAAAATATATTGAGATTCGTATTTTAGATTTCAGATGTTAGTAGGATCAATATGTATGGATCTCAGGCAAGATGTGTAGAAAATTCATTATTTCATTTACGAAAATACTGTTATTGTAAGGATTAAACAGTTAGTGCTTGAAGAAAGTTACACATGTATTTAAAACTGGAGCGGAGAAAACATCACAACAAAGTTTACAAATCATAAAGGTGCTGTGATTAGAGTTATATTAAACACAAGCATAATGTAGAAAAAATAATATAAACTACCATTTATATGATTTCAAATGTGGTATAGAATGAAGTATAGAACAAAACAGTGCAAGACAGACAGTATCCTAAGCTATTTATTTATTTTCATTAGTGCCAACTAACGTGATACCAAAGAGTATTTATGAATTGCATAATCAAAATATTTGTTACTAAATTTTATATTACTAGGTGTTAGTAATATATTTAGTAATATATCAACAAACTATTATGTGTTAGGTACATGTTGAATATAAAATGTAAATAATGCACAATACAATGTAATGAATTAATAAAAATTTTCAGTATTTACGTAATAAATAACGTTTTATACTAATAAAATATTCTTATAATATAACTCTTTTTATATGTGTAAATTCTTTTTACATTCATTGTAAAAGACAATATTCTCCAAACTGATGTAAGAATGTTGTAATCTCGTGAGTAGTACCATCAATTAACAGAAATCCTATGTTTTGTTTATGATGTGGATCATGTGGAAAATAAGCTTGTCCTCTGTTATCTTTAGCCACTATTTGTAGAACTATTGTACTGATTGACAAGTCTGCATCTTTATTCATTTGTACTCTAAGATAATAAAAAATATAATTATTATTGACTTTAAGAACAAAATATTTGTGCAAGTATTATACAACCTTACTAAATCTTTATAAATGGCCTTTGTCACTTCTAAGTATGGATTTAAAACATCCTCATATTGACACAATATTCCACCAAGAACAAGCATTTGAAAAATATGAAATATAAATTCTTCGCGTTCATCTTTTAAATATAAATTATATTCTGGACATTCTTCATCTAATAACATCTATAAATTTATTATAGATAAGTACATATTATTATTAAATTAATCGTAATAAAGATCCATACCGCTCTAAGATTATCAGAGATCAAAAAATTTTCTATTTCCATATCATATCTTTTGCAAATAATTCCAGACTTATGTACAACTCCATTTTTGGGATCTTTTAGTTTGTTAAAAAAAGTCATGTTTAGAACAGAACAAGGAACTGGCTTTATTTCTACACTTGATGCTACTATGCCTATTAATTGTGACAAAAATTAACAATATTTAATATCATATTATAGAAAAATATCTTTATTACCTTGTTTTAACCAATAATTTCCTTGTTTTGTTAATAATTCCTTAGTTACAATATTATCTTGAAAGAAAGCCTAAAACAATTAAAAGATAGTAGGTAGTGGATTAGAATTATTTAAAATTAAGTTAAAAACATATTATATGGTAATTAACTAACTTCAGCCAAATGGTATTTATGATATTGTTGAAAGGGTTCATTGAATGTAAAATGTTGAATAATAAAATTTCCTCTTATTCCCCTGTAAGATTGAAATAAACTTATTATTATATTCAACTCTTGGGATAAGGATCAACTTTTAAATTTTGCATGTATATACATATAAATCAATCACATGATATATCAATTAACATTGTTACCATTTGGAAAGAAATTCCTGAATCGTTTTGTCATTTATTCCAACAAAATTCTTTTGTGCAAGAGGTACAAATGTATAACTGGGTTTAATCTCCATTTTTATACAATGCTATTTGTTACTATGGAGATAAGAATATGAGAAAGATATATATATATATAAATTATTACATGACAAGTAGACAATATTTTTGAGAATTATAATATAAATATGAGAAATATGGGAATTAGAAACATTAGAAGAATCACATTTTCAAGCAAAAATATAGTTACAGTAAATGTGAAACTGCATATGTATATTTATAATATATTTACATAAATTATTTCATAATTATTTTTATAATTATTTTGATATATTATATCATAAAATTTACTAGTATTGATTTTAACATCAACAAAAATATCAATAGACTGGTATAGTTTAACAAATATTTAAATAAGTTAAAAGGCTTTGAGGAACCATGGCGCCGAATCAACGTCAACGTCAGCTTTTTGTTTCTAAGAAAGAACTGAAAAAGTTGAATGGCAGAAGATTTTCAAAGTAGATGCAATATTTCTTTCTTTCTTAATAGTAAAAAATGAATAGAGCATTGTTTAGTTATTTCGTGTTTAATAAAGTTAAATGTATTGTATGCCGGTTAACCTTTTCTTTTGTGATTCAATATTAAATTATTTTGATGAAGAACCATAAATATGTTATTTTATAGAAATTCTATAATTATCAATAGATAATTATTTTATTTTATTTTTATATTTAATTCATCGCTAACAAACTCTACTTAGGATAAGATAAATCTACTAATTATGAAGTAAACATGCATGTGAAATTAAATACAAATCTTAAGGAAAATTAAGGGTATGTGTTTCAGACCAGAAGAATCCTCTGATACTGGTCTCATATATCCTGGCGTGGATACAGCATTTAAGCTGCTTCTATCAGCTAGATTTTGTTCTGCTATTTGGAGCCACATAACAGATTGTGATGAAACCTATAACTATTGGGAACCAGTAAGGAATAGTTCTTAATAGTTTCAATAATTTTGTATGATTTGTATAAATTTATTTGTACTACATTATTTTGTTTTAATAAATGAGTTATTTATTTTATAATCATATATTATTTTTTTATTGCATTTTGTCTTAGAGTCACTATCTGCTTTATGGGACCGGTCAACAAACATGGGAATATAGTCCACAATATGCATTAAGATCATATATGTATTTGCTGATTCATATGGTACCAGCAAAGCTTTACCATTACTTACTAGAACCAAATCCTGTTCTAGTCTTTTATTTTGTAAGATGTCTATTATCTGTGGGTTGTGCTTTATCTGAAATATACTTCTATAAGTATGTATCTGTTGAATTATATTATGGACTCGTTAACAATAAATATCATATTAAGATAATAATTACATTTTATCATTTTTCTCTGATAGAAATGTATGCAGAGAATTTGGGATTCATATAGGGAGGTTAACATTAGTATTTCTTATCCTCAGCTCTGGCATGTATATTGCTAGTGCTGCATTTCTACCATCCTCTTTTTCAATGTATGTTGTATGAAATTAATATCATTTAAACAAATGTTGAAATAATTAGATTATTTAATTTTGTATGCTTTTTATACAGGTATTTGAGTACTGTTGCAACAGCAGCTTGGTATGGCCGGCAGTATGAATTAGCAATCTTTGCTACAGCTATATCAGCTTTATTAGGATGGCCATTTGCTGCTTTACTTGGGTATAATTTTTATGTAGAATTAGAGTAGTTTAAACGGCAGAAATGTAGCAGTGCTATAAATATTTTTCATATCCTTTGCAGATTACCAATTGCAATGGAAATGTTAATACATAAACAAGACTGGAGTAAATTTATGAAATGGGTAATCATATCTGGTGCTGTTGTTTTAGTACCAATGATATGGATAGATTCAATGTATTATGGGAAATTGGTAATAGCACCATTGAACATTGTAATGTACAATGTTTTCACCAATCATGGGCCAAATATCTATGGAACAGAACCTTTTAGTTATTATATTTATAATGGATTTTTGAACTTCAATTTCATTTTTGTTGGTGCACTTTGGGCTCCATTTGGATTGGTAATATTTGTAAAATTCATGATGTTTTTACCTTCACAATTATTAATACTTTAATGAATCATATAGCTTTTAGTGTGGCTAATTGTACCAGCCAGACCAAGAGATCGTCTATGTTTATCTTACTGGTATTCATTGGCACCATTATATCTTTGGTTTTTAGTGTTTTTCTTACAGCCTCACAAGGTAAATTAAGTAACATTATTTAGTAATTAAGGCCATGAAAACACATGACTATATCTATAGTCATATTTTGATTACAGGAAGAACGATTTTTATTTCCTGTATATCCAATGATTTGTTTGGTTGGAGGTATAGCTGTAGATACTGTCCAAAAATTATATTTTTTTATCAGGACAAAGCTTAGTTCTTCACACATTGCTTATCATTATTTACAATATACTGTTCATATAACATTTTTTGCCATCTTAATATGTGGTTTTCTTGGAATATCAAGATCACTGGCAATATACAAAGGTAAAAAGCTAAAATTTTTCAAAGTATATTATTAATTAGAGAATGAAATGTATTTTAATCAAGATAAAATTCTGTTCTATATCAGGCTATTATGCGCCAATGGAAGTAATGATCGATGCTAATAAACTTGGTTTAGAGAGAGAAATATTTAAGGATATTAATATCAATTTTTGCATTGGTAAAGAATGGCACCGATTTCCGAGTAGCTTTTTCTTTCCATCAAATAAGTAAGTAATATATTTTTTGACAAATACAACTTAAAGCAATACATATTTTCTAAAAAATCAATATTTTAGTTGGAAACTTCAGTATCTCAGATCAGAGTTTAAGGGTCAGTTACCTCAACCTTTCCTAGATCATGAAAATGCAACTGGTATTATACAACCCTATTTTAATGATATGAATAGAGAAGAACCTACACGTTATGTAAGATGATATTTATATCATAATATAAATATATTAAAAGTATGGGTTTATATACAAAGCCTAATCTAATCAATAATATTTTATATTGTAGTTTAGCTTAGACAAATGCCATTTTGTGTTAGACCTGGACATTGGTACTGACACAAGTTTAGAACCAAATTATTCTCGAATAAACGATAATTTCACGATAATAACGTCATCTAAATTTTTAAATTCCGCAAGGTAAGTGAATTACACATTTGAATTTTTAAATTTTATTTATATCTATTATGTTAAATTAATGTCTCATTTATTTTTCAGATCGCATCGATTTTTTCGTGCGTTTTATATTCCTTTTGTGTCACATAAATTTTGTACATATGGTTCATATAATTTATTACAAAATATTAAATTTAAATCGATTCCTCTTTTATCAAAAGAAAAAAATACAAAATTTTCCTGAATAGAAATTTTGGAACACGTATATGATTTTAATAAACAGGGTCTGTGTCATTGAAATGACATGTCTGATATTGTATTTCAGATGGATTTTGTACTTTATGATAAAGGATAAAAAGAATGGGTTCAAAGAAAAACCAAGAATGATTAAAAAACTAAAAAATTACACAATTTTTTACTTTTGCTCAAAATGAAGAAATTCATGATCAGATTTTTAAACAATAGAAATTTTTTGTTTTAATAAACAGTTTTTAATATATGGAGCAATATATATGCGCTCATATTTAATATATAATTGGTGTATTCTAGAAAAATATATAAGCGATTTTACGTGATTAATGTAGCTTAATTTACTGGACAATATAAAAATTTTAGTATGACATATATATAATATATGTAATAAATTTGTGTAACAAATTTTTAAAGATGTATCATATTAAAAAATTAAATTCACAATTACTGTTTACTTACAAAATACTAAACAATATAAAGTATATTAGCTTAATTACTGCATTTTTAACATTTTAACACAGATTCCAACAGGCTACTAAGTATCTTTGACGCCATTTTACATATATACGAATATAAGAAACTTAAAGGGGTAGATATAATAACATTATTTCCGTACTAGGTGAATAATATTTAATAATAACATTTACATATGATTAAATAATACTTATTTTGTAATTAACAAATTTTTGTATATATATATAGTAAATTTATGAGTATATTTGTGTAAGTACGATATAATTAACTTTAATTGCAAATGTTCTGTAAATTATTGTATTATATTTTATAAATATTCTGATAAAAATTAATATAACTGTTTACTCCATGAACATGTGTAAAATCTGAGTTTCCGAATATATTTTAATTGTTATTTTATTTTATTGATTTATTTTTAACAATATTTTATATATAATTGTGGTGAAATGTATTAATTAAATAAAATAATATATGATATTTAAAAATATATATTGTTGTCTCCTTGTCAGATAAGTTTTTATAATTATTGTATCGCTGGATAGTCAAAATTATCGTCATAAATACTAATAACCTAATATATGAATATATTTATGTAGAAATAATGTATGTAAAAAGAATTATAATTTCATAATTTTTTTTACCATTAATCATATTATCGTACTATTCTCCATTAAGTCGTATGTTCTACAAAAATGTCAACTATAATATCTGATTTTCTTAATTTATACGTGATTAAGCATTCTACGCAATACTTGATTAAAATCAAATTTTTAGCGCCATGTATACCGAACGGCGCCTCTATCTGTTTAATGTTAATAGCCATTTTTAAATCAACGTGATAAGTTTCAGGTAAACAAGGATTTAATTCATGCGCGTTCATGTATGTCCTAGAGCAGAAAAATTTCTTTTATTGTATGTGTACGTGATATTCATTGGCAAATGTTTAAACGATGATAAAATTAATACTTAAGGTAATGTAGTTCTTATACCGTCTGGTAGTCGTGAAAGTATCTACGTGGTTCAAAGCACAGTAGTTCGTTAAAATTAATATAAAATGGAAACATTGGAAATCGACGATGAACGAACTCATTCCATAAAATTGCCAAGTGCTGTTGAAGTGTTTGCAAATTTAAAAAATGCTCAAAAATTCGCGATCGACATTGGTATGTATTGTCCTACCATTATTGTACTACCTTTTTCATGCACAAATTTAATTAAGTTAAGAATATATTTTAAATGTTATTAAAAAATTGTGTATATTTATTGTAAATGAACACGATCAGCTATTACCTTTTAATAATACAGTAAAAGATTGCTGTGGCTTTAATTTGATTGCAGGCTTATCTTTGACAAAAATAGCTTATTATTCAACGATTAGTTATCGTAAGGCATTGTATGAGGATACAGGCTTAGGAAATAGTGGAGAACGTGCATACAGAGTTCATGAAGGCAATAGGCTTCACTTTGTTAAGTTTGAAACAAGATACATTGAAAATTGTTTGGATTTTGTGAAGGAGAATTTAGTAAATGTTGAGAGGTTTTATGGTAAAAACATTAAAGTGACTGGTGGAGGAGCATATAAATATAATGCTTTGTTACAAGAAAAATTAGGTTTAATGTAAGCATTTTATATAAGATAATATTAGTTATGTTGTTTTGTCGTTCATCTGTTAAATGAATTCTTTATAATTTAAAATCAAATACTTCGAACAAAAAGTGAACACAATTAAAACGTTATTTTAGAGTTGATAAAGAAGATGAATTCGCATGTTTAATAAAAGGCTGTAATTTTTTACTTAAAAATATATCTTGTGAAGCATTTGAATTTGAAAGACATGGGAATCCTGAATATAAATTTCAAAAAGCTGACCCTAATATATTTCCATATATGTTAGTAAACATTGGTAGCGGTGTCAGTATTCTTAAAGTAAGTTACAAATATAGTGATTAGTCACCTTCAATGGGTAGGGTATTATTTTTTTTAATTTATATAATACTTTTAGGTTGAATCTGATAAAGTATTTGAAAGAGTTGGTGGTACAGCTACAGGAGGTGGAACATTTTGGGGATTAGGTTGTTTGCTTACGAAAAGAAAGGTATCAGTATTAAATGCAGTCCAATATACATTAGCTTATGTATATAATTTATTGGTTTTTATATTTATATAATATTACTGAAGTACATAAGTACAGTTTTACAAATGTTCAAAAATACACAGGGCTTTGATGAATTGCTGCAACTTGCAGAAAGAGGAGATCACCGTAATGTTGATATGTTAGTGAAGGATATTTATGCAGGCGATTATTCCTCACAAGGTTTATCTGCAGACCTTATTGCATCTTCTTTTGGCAAAGTTACTTATAATGATAAAGGTAAGAAAGTAAACAATTATTGATAGGATGCTTAGGTATTTATATCTTTATTATGTTTTGGCTTCATGGCTTAGAAAAAGAACTTGGATTATGTATTTCTAGTTCTCACTCATTCCTATATAGCACCTAGAGTATCCAACACAACCTGAGACTCACATCTGTCTGCACTATCTCAAAACATATATCCCCTCTTATATGTAAAAACTATAGATTACACATGTAAATATATCTTCATTTTTCTTAAACTATATGTCGTATGCTTAACTTATTTATTATCACATGTTTTCCTTTGGTTTATAATCATTTCAGTACCTATATTCTTACGTCTTTTCTCGAAAACTCTTAACTATATAAGATCTCTTAAGAAATAAATTCTGTTATTTGGATTTTAGGAAGACCAAAGTATTCTGAGGCAGATCTTGCTAGAAGTCTTTTATTTACTGTAAGCAATGACATTGGACAAATAGCAAGTTTATATGCAACTGTACATAAAATGGATAAAGTTTACTTCGGTGGTTACTTTCTTCGTAACCACCCTCTATCAATGCATACTATTTCATATTCTATCAAATATTGGTCGAATGTTAGTTTCAAACTTCTCATTGTTACGTAATCATAGTCCAAAACAAAATTTTTCTTAAAATAATGATAAACATTTATTAAATTATGTGTAGGGTAAGGTAAAACCTCTTTTCCTTCGTCATGAAGGTTATCTTGGTGCAATTGGGGCCTTTTTGTATGGTGCTGAACAGTCTAATGAATATAGTTGGCTGGAAAATTATGCAGGGTCTTCAGGATTTAAAGATTCAATATCTACGAATCTTGGAATTAAAGTAGATCAGTTGGAAATTGATCAAGCAGAAACTGCTGTAACATTTTGTCCACTTTTGAAAGATCCTGCATCTTACAATCCTGATACAACTGATCTTGCTGAGGATAAAGAAGCAAGGTGAGTTATGAATGGTAGATCTTTTAACCATATACAGCAATGTTTAATATTTCTAGAGATTATTGGCTTCAATGTCTTGAAGAATCAGTGGATAAATTTGTGGCCAAAGCTATTCACAGTCAGCCACATAGTCCAACTGCAAAAGATAGAGCAACAAAACTGAAGGAAAAATATGTTAACAGATTGCGTTATCTACATCTTCAACCATTGTAAGTTCAGCTCAGTAATAAAAGTATACATCATATAAATATATTATAATTCTATAATTTGTAATATAATGTTAAATCATTTTACATTATAGTGCTTATGGAACACTTACAGTCAGAGTATTATTGGATACTATTGAACACTGCATGAAAGAATTCGATTTTCCTGATCCATATCTGCATGTAAGTTTCTAGAAAAGTTTATTTATACATCGATAATGTTATGATTTTTTTGATATATGTATGTTTAATTAATTTTCTTTATTTTACATATAATCTTTCTTTTACATAATAATCTTTATTTTACATAATAATCTTTATTTTACATATAGCAAAAGAAAAAGGAGAATGAAGAAGCCTTAACATATTTAAAAAGTCGTATAGCAGTTCTCGATGAATTGGAAGGAGCGGAAAAAATAAAAGCTTTGATTCTGGGAGTTCTGAGTGGTAATATGTTTGACTGGGGTGCACAAGCTGTTGCAACTTTAATGGAGACAACAGATTTTGGTTTTGCTGAAGCTCAAGCAAAAATACCGGGTACTGTCACAGACTTGTGACATTTATGATCACGATTAATATATTAAAAAAGAAAATCATTAATAAAGATGATATGATATTTTTCTTAAACTTAGGTAGACCTTGGCTACAAGATGATTTGGATGATTGGATAGAGAGATTGAAAACTGGTCCACCTCATAAATGTGCTGCTATTTTCGTTGACAATAGTGGAGTTGATATAGTATTGGGAATTTTACCGTTTGCTCGTGACTTATTACAACGAGGAACAAAAGTTGGTTGTCTTGTATTTTTTCGAATTTGACCACAATATATTTCCTAAATTAAAATAACAATTATTTTAGGTTATACTGTGCGCTAATTCTATGCCAGCATTAAATGATGTCACATATCCAGAATTGGTTGTAACATTACGAGATGCAGCAAAAATATGCAAAGTTATTAGACAAGCTCTGAAAGAAAATCGTTTGTTTGCCATGGAAACAGCTCAAGCTAGTCCCTGTCTTGATTTAAGGTAATCATTGTGATATATATAGTTGCAAGATAATTATTTGGAGTTTTACATATTTTAACGAATTATTTGATATTTAATAGCCGACTCAATTTAGATCTATGTCTTGCGATGGTAAAACATAACGTCGATCTTATCGTATTAGAGGGAATGGGTAGAACGCTTCATACGAATCTTTATGCAAAAATGACTTGTGAATGTCTGAAATTAGCAGTCGTTAAAAATCGATGGTTAGCACTTCGATTAGGTGGTGACATGTATGCTGTAATATGTAAATATGAACGTCCACCAACGAATAATAAAGTTTGTGATATAGAAATAAAAATGAAAGAAGAATGTCCATCAGAATGTGCAGAGAATGCAACGGACATTTGCACATGTAACGCAAAGGGATAAATGATAAAAACGTATGTGACTATATTAGATTATGAATATTTAATTATACGCATTGAAAGATTTATTTTAATTCCAGAAATTGAAAACTGATACATTAAAGTATTTCTTTACTTGTATTTAAGTATGTATACAAAAAGAAGCGAAAATCTTCGTATACTTATAATTTTGAATGAAAATATTATACAAGGAACATTATTTAAATACTTTTTTATAAAATTTATCGTTATTCGTTTTCAATAGAGTAATTATTATACAATTTATACATAGTATTTATGACTGAAGCTTGGTCCTCGGAAATATGTTTTTAATATCATGAAATTTACCAAGCTTCGTGATCTAGCCTACATATTTCGAATATGAAACGTATTTCAATGTATTTGAATATGAAAATTCTGACACTGACAAGAAACATTGGTGAATAACTATTAACACCTAGTCAAAAATAATAAAATTATTCGTGATTTAGAGAGAAGATGATATAAAGGAAATAATGACGACCAATTATATTGATTACAGACCTGTATCATATAAATACTGTACAGTACATATTCTGTGATAATGTAACGTTCTAATAGAAAGTTACATATTCGTATAAATTAAAACAGTAAATTGATAGACAATATAATAGAATAACACATAAAAAGTAAAACAGTTTAGGATACCAATGTTTTTTGACTTCGAAATTTTTTTGTATAGAGATCTATCGCTTCATGTCAAATTAGGAATCTTTGTGTTAAACATATTTTTCTTTATGAAGAAAAATTCAAGAGGAATATTAGTTATATGATATTAATGAGCAAGATATGCGTCGCCAAAAATGACCAATTTGTTAGAATACAATTCTGAGATTTTATAGGGAGAAACGAATAAAGGACGAAAATGAACTACAGAAAAAAATTGTTGAAACTTAAAATGATGTTAGTATGGTTTACAAATTAAAAACTTCTACGTGAACCATTTGTTAATACTCAATCCATATACGTGTATGTGATATTTGATTTGTTTTGTAAAATGTAAATAAAACGTAAACTTCTTTGAGATTTAATTACAGGATATTTTAATGATCATTAAAAGTAATAATTAATATACAAGTCGAAGAAATTTTGTTTTCACAGTAGCTTCATTTGCGCATTGCTCTAACCAAATAAAAACACAATATTGATCTAACTAAATTTTGTTATATTACATACTTACGATGTTGATCTTTTACTCATATACACTGCTCAAAACAATTAAATGATCGTTTTCCGTGTTTGATTATACTACTTATTTACTAGGTATGTATACTCTTTTTTTTTAATGATTGTCTTAGGGCTAATATTTGTCGCAGTATTATACGAATAACATGTCAATCTATCAAGTCAATAATAGCGATCCGCTAATTATTTTCAGCAGTGTATAATATCTCATTTTATGAATCAAATGCAAATGTATTTTTGAATAATAAATTTCGTACAACATACTCTTACTTCTTTTAGTACCTATAATATGTAATTATTCTATATCCTCTTGAGAGCTATATATACCTTTTTAGGAATGCCTCTATCAGCGAGATCCATAAATCATGTTCATGTTCAATTCGTACCAGTAGATAAAATGGAAATCGAGGTCATGTGGGTACAATCTGTATCGTTCCGTCTATTATGTATATCCGATAAGGAAGTAAAAAGGAGGCTCTTTCAGATTAAAAAAGGACGATTCGGTAAAAGATGTATAGTATAAAGCATTTTCGCGAAGAAAATACGGAAAAGGGAAGCATCGGCTAGTATACCGATTGATAAAGCAAGAAAAAGGTATAAGAAAAAGAATCGGAAGACCGACGAGGAAAGAAGAAAAGTGATTGTATGTATGCGAAGCACGTTCCGCGTTCATTTCTTTTAGCCACATCTTACGCAACGTTCTACAGTTTGGCTTTATTAAATTCCTGTTGGGCGATATTGTCTGATGGTTTGCTTCTAGAAGTCAGTTAATGCGTCGAACGCGATCCAAGAGATTATTTAATCAATTATATATTTCACTTCGATCGGTAGTGTTGCTTTCGGTAGAAATCCTTTCTGCCGCCTAGATCTACTCAGATTTTGTTCAATCTTATACAACATCGAAAATTTTGCGATCGTTAATTCGTATTTAGTCGTATTGCAATTATTTTTAATATCCTAATAAATTACAATGTAACAAAATTCACGATAACGTAACGATTTGTAATATATATTAATATATAATATAATAATAACAGGAGATAATAACAGGGAGAAAATAACAGGAGATGCAGGATAAGGAAAGAATAAATAGAATATAATTTATGCAAATATAGATACGCTAAGAAGCAAAGAGAACCGCGATAACATTTCGAACGAGATGAAATGTTAATTACGGCGATGAATCTCTTTTCTCTCGAATCCTTTGATAGGTTCGCGTTTCATTTGAAATTCTGGCCGAACTGACGATGCATTGAGCTTTAGCTAGATTTATTCGTCCAGAGAATCCTTATAATTGTTTGCAAGGGAAATAATAGATCTAGGGGATGTTGACTCAGCTCTAGTAGGGCAACGCAAGACCAGTTAGCAACGAGATGGAATCTTTCTCGACCGGAAGTCGATGTTCCTCGTAGTTTCTAATGCGAAACTCCTGTTTTCGTTGAATCTTCGAAAAATGAAAGATCTATTAGCACTGCCGGAGATATCCAACGTTCAGATCTTTCGTCTCGAATCTTAGCCTAAGTTTCCTCGCAGCTATAAGCGTACGTTTGATGCCAGTGTTCTAACTACGTAATTTCATGCAGATTACGTAGGAGAATATTCGCGTATGCGCTTATTTGTGGCCACATGAACACAATGTTGTCGTTGTGCGCGTAGATATTTTGAGAGCTCTTCGCGTCAGCTTTAATTCCTTCCCAGGGATTCCTCCGCGATTGCGGATTGCACTTGCACCCATGTATCTGACGTGAAACGGTTCCGTAGAAATTACGCTCGTAGTTCTCGAGCGCCGCTACCGCGGCTAGGTAGTCGCTACAGTACGAAAATGAAGAACGGGATTAGATAGAAGGTATCCCCGCGAGCTTCACTTTTTCCTTATGAGTACGAGAAAATGTAGTCAAACATAACCTAAAACGCAAAATTCCTGTCAACGAACATTGCTTGAAATTCTCTTCGAGATCGTTCCGTGAGATTTCAGAATGGAAAAAGTATCGCGAGAGAAGAATGAAGAGTGGGTTGGAACGAAACACATTTACGAGCCAAGTTCTTCAATCCTTTTTCATGATACAGCCGAAGAAGGAGAGACGGTTCTACGTTCGATCCTGAGCCACCTATCACATCTAAGCCCTATTGGGTTTCCAGCATTGGGCACGGAATCTCAAAATGCTCGTGTCATCTCGGCACAGAGATGCTGCAACTGTGATCGAATTCCAGAAACTACTACAATCGATGACCTGTGTAACTATTATGAAATTATTGCGATTACTGATGATTTAAAAATCGCAGTTGTATACAGGGTGGTTGGTAACTGGTGGTACAAGCGGAAGTATACAATAAAAATTTTTTTTTTAATTTTTCCATCGAGACAACGATCTACAGTGAGATCCGTTATAACGTACCGCACGCGTACCGAGCCAAAATTCAAAGTCGATTTTCTCGAAAACAAAGCCTCAAACGAAAAATCTTTATTCTATATTTTCGACTTCTTTTTTCGCGTAGAATCACCCCCTTCCCGCTCGGCACAGAGATGCTGCAACTGTGATCGAATTCCAGGAACTACTACAATCGATGACCTGTGTAACTATTATGAAATTATTGCGATTACTGATGATTTAAAAATCGCAGTTGTATACAGGGTGGTTGGTAACTGGTGGTACAAGCGGAAAGGGGGTGATTCTACGCGAAAAAAGAAGTCGAAAATATAGAATAAAAATTTTTTTTTTTAATTTTTCCATCGAGACAACGATCTACAGTGAGATCCGTTATAACGTACCGCACGCGTACCGAGCCAAAATTCAAAGTCGATTTTCTCGAAAACAAAGCCTCAAACGAAAAATCTTTATTCTATATTTTCGACTTCTTTTTTCGCGTAGAATCACCCCCTTCCCGCTCGGCACAGAGATGCTGCAACTGTGATCGAATTCCAGGAACTACTACAATCGATGACCTGTGTAACTATTATGAAATTATTGCGATTACTGATGATTTAAAAATCGCAGTTATATATATCGATGGATAACTAAGATGTAACATGGATATTTTACAAGTAAACGAAACGTAAGTCGAATACGCCTCTACCGTCGGGTTTCAGCTACAATCCTCGAGGATTCGCAGTATCTAATGGATCCTTATGTCGCATCGTCAGGAATTGCATTGGCAACCTTAGACGAGCACTTGGGTAGGAAAATATTGAAAAGGATTCGGTTATCGTTAGACGCTTTTCGCGTTAACTTTTTTCAATCCCGAAGAGGAGAGCGTGTCAAAGGAGATCGAAGGGTTATTGCAAGCTCCTAGAAATGGAATCGATCCGCGACGAATAGGTTCTGTACGAATATCATGCGATCATCCGCGATGAACGATTCGTTAGATTAGACGAAGATTCGAAGATTTCTCAAAGTACGAAATAGTATCGTCACGTTTACTCGATACTTGATTTTTATAAAATGATCTAAGCCAAAGTAACATCCACGGCAATCTTTCCCGATAATAATTTAATCATTCGTAATTCCTCTTCAATTGTTCATCTATCGTATGTGTACGTCGAATGACGTTATTAAGACGGACACAGCGATAACAGCCGGAGGCTGATAGATGAACGGTGGCAAGTTCGCATCGATAAATTTGCTAAACGACGAGGAAATGATGAATCGTCGTTCCGTTTTACCATCGCCGCTCTAATTACGTTAATTTCGCAATTAGAACACGCTCTCGTTCGCGTAAGCTTATCTATGCCAGGGATGCGGAGGATTTTTTTATCGTTTCTCTCGTTACCGAAATGAAATTCGTGACGCGCTACGCGAAATATCGTGGTAATTATCAATTTGTAACGAATTCTTCGAATCTGGAAGAACGCGAAACAATTCAAGTATTACGACACGTTCGTCGCTTTCTCAGGTATCGATGGAATTTGCAGAGAAATGTTACACTCTGCGTTATTAAGCTGTATTATCGCCGTATAAATGAATGAAATAATTCCATTCGATGGAAACTCGACGATTTAAGTCGCGGCATCGCGAATAATCCTTAGAAAGAAATAACGACGATGGATCGGACGATGGTATTTCGGTTTCGATCCCGTTCAGCGCCAAGTTATTAAAAGCTATCGCCGGTCCCCAGTGTTGTTGATGGTCAACAGACGTTCGGTCGTTGCGGAAGTGCACCGAGAACAATGGTGAACGTCGGGGGTACCGTTTCGTTCCATTCTTGTCCGTTTTCGCACGATACAGTTCGGTTATGTGAAATTAGTTTTGACAAGGCGATCCCCGAGCGAAACGGAAACGTAGAAGAATTTGTTTTCATTTGCGCGTCACATTTTATCGTGCGTTTCCTGCAACCAGGATATTCGTTAGTTCTCTGTCGTGCTTTTTTCTTTTTTTTTCTAAATGTACAAAAAGATGTTCGTTCTTTAACGAACGATTCCTATAATCGCGTGCTTTTTGAATGTTTTGGCAGCTGTTATTAAAGCTCGTATGTATCTTTGAATAGCAGCGTAGCGAATAAAAAAAAAAAGAAAAAAGGAGGAGAAAGAGACACAGAGAGTAAATGTGAACACGTGAAAACACGTGAAAAAAGGTTGCTTGTTCACGTGTGCCGCATGTAAGCGCTTATGAAAGAGCCTGGTTTATGAGTATGGCTCGGTTTTAATTTCGCCGGGATGGCAGCTGTTTATTACGATTGCACCGTGATAAACGCAGCCCTGCAATTCTCAGATTTGTTTGCACGGAGAATGAAATGGGATGTAGGTACGCGCATTAAGATAATTTCATGAATCGCGAATGGATTATTTTCCTAGAATCTTTAATCGTTTATGTTCGATATTCACGCGATACGACCATATTTATTCATATTGAATTTTAATCAGACACACCGTTTCGCATCCATTCGATATTTTGCAATGCCACGTCGCAGATCATTTCTCCATCGTGGTATTATTTCACATTACTATTTAACGATATTATTTAATTCCATCCGAGCGTATTTCCATAGGAAGAACGATATTTTTAATTCTATAATCGATCTTCTCTTCGTTTCCGTAAACGGTATGCATATTTGCGAAACGTGCGCCAAATAAAAGAGGAAATATGAAGGTTTATGCACGACCAAAGTTCACCCTTAATGTTCCCTTGAACGGAGTAGTTTATTGCGGTTCCATCTTCGCGAAGATTTACGCTTCGCCTTGGTTTTCTTTACATCTGCGCTCCACCTCTCGTGTCGCCAGGATTAACGGTGTCGTTAAAACGACCGGAATTACCTATTCCTGGCAGTGGGCGAAGTTTTAATTCCCCGTCTGCGGAATCATCGGCGATGATCGAACAATAAAAGCGTAATGAATAATAAACGCCACGTTTTATCGTTCGCCACGGCCAAGATTCTCATTGTTGCGAATTTGTATCATCGATTTTACGATCATCGTCTCTGTAGTAACCGCTTTCTAACGAGCCTTTTTCGCCAGTAATAATTCCACTTAATAGTTACTTTCTCTATCGATCGAGCTTTCAAATTTCCTTTGATTGAAATTACATGTATTCGCTGTATTAAAACGATCGTTTCTCTCTCCATCAATGGCAAATGGAGATCGAAATCGGTTTCGATATCGCGACGTTTCTCTATCACTGTTCTCAACAATATCACATTCCTGTGATAATTTCATTTTGTTGTTATTCGTTTTCATATACGGACGTTGTCACACGATTCTACAATTGGAATTTCCGAAATTCCTTGTTTAATTCGCGTGCAACATACGTATAAATTATTTTGTTAAAGAACATAGGTAAAATTAAAACGGCGAGATACGCAGTAGAACGATATTCGTCGTTACAAATGATAAATCGTTCGGTTAGGAGTTTGCGGAGACACGGTTCTCCGAGTTGGTTCTTGGTAATTGCGATTTTCCCCAGTGAAATGTCATCGGTGGATTAATTAAAAGCAGTCTAAGGCTTGGACCTGGCATCAACGCGAGAAACAACCAATGCAAACGCCTCCAGAGAGTTGCAGAACATTTCACGCGAACCTCCACCACAATTGCCGTGCGCTTCTGGAAACTTCCCCTCCCATTGGAACCTGTTGATGCCACTTCTGCCGATGTTTTTCTGCGCGCTGTGCCTCCGTTTCAACCCTCGAGCAAATATCGCTTGCTCGAGAACGCGCTGCATTTTCACCCCAGAAATCTCTCTTCTGTTGCTAACCGCGTTTCCCCGCGGTCAACCCGATCTTTTCTGCTTATATTTCTATAGAAGAAGCTTGAGAATTCGCAGAGAACAGGTCATTTCGCCGATCTTGTACGATTCGAATAAACGGAACACGTTCGACTGCGCCGCGGTGCTCGAGAATTTTTTATGTCTCAACCACCAGCCTCGAGTAATTGTCTTCGTAAGAATATAAATGTGAATAAAAATTCGCGGTCTGTTAATCGCGCGTGCAGTGCCGAGTATCTTAATTCCGTCATTCGTTATCATCGCTCTCTGTACATTTCGAGGATCATTCTCGTAATTCGTCGTATCGTTACGTGGATCTTGTCACAGCAATGTGCAGATCCTAGAAACGTCCACGCGTCGCACAACGCAAATTTCACTATCTATTGGGTTGGCGACTAAGCGATTGCGGGTTTTGTCAGTACCACTTAATGACAAAATCCGCGATCATTTAGTTGTCAACCCAATATACCAAGCGGAAAGGGGGCGATTCTACGCGAAAAAAGAAATCGAAAATATAGAATAAAAATTTGTCGTTTGACGCTTTGTTTTCGAGAAAATCGACTTTGAATTTTCGCTCGGTACGCGTACGCTGCGTTATAACTGATTTCACTGTAGATCGTTGTCTCGATGGAAAAATTGAAAAAAAATTTTTATTCTATATTTTCGACTTCTTCTTTCACCAAACCACCAGTCATTTTCAGTCACCAACCACCCTGTATAGTATACAACCACCATCGATGAAGATGAATCAGCGAAAATGCACTTTTGAAATCTACCGCGCTCAGTTCTCCGACGATTTCTCTTCTTCATTAACGTTAAAAGTCACACGGCTGCATCGAATCAGTGAAACGCGACGAAGAAACGTAGAACGTACGAGTTCTCTTCGAGATTTCGCCACGAAACACAATCCTGTCGCGTTGGTCATTCAACTTAACGCGCAGACAGATGCACAGTCGCACGATTCGTTACAATTTTGTCGCGCGTGTTCGAAATTTATTTCGCGATGTACATCGACCGTGCTAACACGATTAATCTCGTCTTATTAAACGGCGTAAGTAATTGGCGGCAGCCGTGTGCACGAGCATGCAGGGATATTAATTAAATTTGTTTCTACGTTCTCGCAAGATTATGCGGGGTGACCAACTCGCGGCCGCATCCGAGTGCTCGTTGCGCAACTTGCATCGGTTAATTACATCTAACCGGATTAAGGGGTGGGTTGTGCACATTCTACGAATACCGAGAAGGCCGTTACGCTCGGATCAACGAGCTACGGACTGCCGAAAATCTTTTGAAAATGATCCGAATATTCGGAACCGGCTGGCTAATTTCCGATTAATTATAATAGATGTTGGGTAACAATGAATTCTCGAAGAAACGGGAATGCATGCTCCGGATCAACGCCGTGGTAGTCGACCATTTTCATTTTCTCTTGAAAATGGAGAAAAAGCCGGCAGATATGGTCCAGTACGGAGAGGCTTTATCTTTCCTCCGGTATTGTTGAGAACAACAATTTTTTTCCTTGTTTCATGGATCCAGTTTCGTCGTTCTTCCTCTTTCCAGCGTATCCCCGTACTGTTTGGCGCAGCTAACATTTTTATCAATGTCCACCGCGTAACCGCGACCAGATAAACAATTTTTCTTGCGCCCTACGAGTGCTTCTCTTTCGTTTCCTCTTCTTTCAGAATCGGTTAGAATCGGTTATTGGTTATCGAATTGCTCGCCCTCGATTCGACGAAGACTCTCGATCGAAATTGAGCGCGTATGTTCGATTAATAATTGTAAATATCTTTTGATAGAATTGTTCGTTTCTCAACGTTGCTTCTTTCCTTTTCACCTCCCCTTCTCACCAGAGGAATTGCCTCGTCTCGTCCAATTTATTTCTACGAGGAAAATTCAAGACGACATCGGTGAGTTTGATACCTGTTCCCGACGATCTAATTAAACGTTTTATGAAACGGTAAAGCATTATTTCCTGAAGAATTTCTATAGCAATCGATACGAGTTTTCCTCTGTTTCACAAAGAAATCAATAGCGGTATTCTTGACGCGCGTTGTCCTACAAGTGTTCGATATTTGTAATTTAAATACATCGGAGCTTTTTCTTGCCAGGTGTCTCCGTGATAAATGATCCCCTGTTTCTGCCTGGCAAGTCATATACGTTCAACTTTTTCCTGCTGCCAAGAAAAAGGAAGGAAAGCGGAGACACGCGACAAAATAACGCGACGACGTGACATAAACGTAATGACGAGCAGCCTAAGTTGGTGAAACGAAGCATAGTCGAGAGGAACACGTACGAGCCAACCGACAGCCAGCGGTCTAATTGGTCTTAATCGGTGATTCAGACGATTATGTCAGCATCGAGCTGTTCTTTTCGCACAGCCATGTTCTTCCTTCCTCGTCAAGGCCGCTGTTAATTCCCCAGAAGATCAGTTAGTCGGTAGCGTTGAGTTTTTGAACTGAGATAGAGACGTGCTCGTTGCGAGCTCGTCGCCGTTTCTCGTGCGATTTGTCACAAAAGTACGGCGATCACGCGTGATTCTCGACTGTTGTGCTGTCTGGCAATAATTCATTCGTAACGTAAATTATATGAATTTCCAGGTCAGCTTCTGTTTACTTTCTTTCAGCGAGTGATTCTTTCCTCGTGAAATCTACTTAACGCGTTCTGCGATCCACATTGAGGAAACGTAAAATAAGTTTCGCTAGAATTGTACATTTATCGTGGAATATCTGAAAACTTCTGGCCTTTCACTTTAATAATAAAAACGATCTATGTGTTCTACCCTATTCACCGATATCATGATGTATTCACACCACGGATGATTAAAAAATCATCCATAAAGTTTTCAAAGCATTTTTCATATAACCGGTGAAGCGAAGTTCTATGGAAAGAATTCCAGGCGAAATTCTAAGCCAAATCACCGCGGACCGGAATTCATTATCCACCACGTACGGTAGCCAACCTGCGGTGGTTAACGAGGCCAAAATCAGAGACGTGGGCAACGGAAAAAGCGACGGGCAAACGGGACAGGACGAGAGAACTAAATAAAACGACAGAAATGACGAGAAAGGAGAAGCATTGGGTAGAGGCGGTTTTCGCCAGCGGCACGGAATTTCGTCCGTGCGATGCACGGGAACAAGAGTCTGGGTGGCGACGTGCACGCAAATAAAATCAAAACCCTCGACGATGCCCTACCGATTCCACGTTCCACCGGGTTACACGGTACAGAAGCGCTTCTCTTCTCTTTTTGCCTCTTTTTCCTTCGTAGAGAGCCGCGTGGTAACGTCAATATACACCCGCGTCGTTTCGTTCATGCGCGTCACTCGGCTATGCGATTCGCATACTGACAGGTCAGATTTGAATCCCACGACCGACATACAGGGTGTCTCGAGAGAACGGACCTCTTACTCCAAGCGATTCAATCTGTTTGACGCGTTATTGTAAGAAGATTGCGATTATACGTCGAACGATTGGCGGGCATCGAATTAGAGCCACGTATGGAAATTACGTGCGCATATTGCCAGTAACGTTGCCAGTAACATCGAGCGAAGAGGACGTATCTGAAAAATAGTTTATCGTAATAGCGTTGAGGTTATTCGATGTGTAAACAGAGAAAACTCGTGGATAGATTGTAAGGCAGAAAATATATTTAAATAGAAGTGTAATTATAAGTAAGAATACAATTTGAGCTGGTTCAGATCCGCACGCTAGCTGTGTTACCCAATAATTGTAAACCCCGAAGCCAACGTCGCCTGTCTACTGTTTATGGTCTGTCTTCGTCGCAGTCTTTTGTCTACGCGCTGTCGATGGCTTCGGTGCTTGAGAAAACTAAAAAGACCAGACGTAGAGTTTTCTTAGAAGTGGTAACCACTTCAACAAATAGCATGTACGTTAAATAAAAAAATGGTATCTGCATCGAAACTGAACAGTTTTTAATAACAGTTTTTATTTCAAACGTATATGAAACCGATACCTGCTTGATAAACGCTCAAAACGACCTTTTCAACAGATTTCGATTCAGAGTGGTTGATGATACATTGACAGTACATCGGAAATAAGTTCGAACATTGACCAGACTCGAATTTTCTATAAACAGTCTCGACTCGTCCCTTCTTTGAAAGTTTTCCTCGGGCCAAGCATCGACTAGATAATCCTATATATCCTTCACAGGGTTATCGACAGCAACTAAATAAGTATATTAAAATTCAGTGTGAAATGTCTCGGCTGGGTAATACGGCTACGAAATAAACGGAGTATCGTAATCCTTTAAACTTCTTCCTCGATGCCTCGTACAGGGTAATCGCGCTCTAAATTACGCCAGTCTCGCCATTAGCCTTCGATTCTCTGCGTCTATTACTCGTCCACGTTGAGGCAGTTAATTACATCCGCAGCGACGATAACAACGGTGGTTAGGTAGAAAGCGAGCAACCGTATCGAAGGAAAAGAGAAGAGAAGCAAAGTAGATTGGTTATTTGTCTATTTAGTTAGAATCGACGAGACTGATCGAAGATGAGTCGCGAGCCATCCACGTGTAAGGGAATTGCTCACGATCAAGCGAGTATCACGCCTCCGCAAATTTTCTACGGATGGCCGGATGGATGGACCCATGTCCCTGTCAGGTGAACGTGTTCGTCGATCGGTCGTAAGCCTCGTGCACGTGCGAGCTGCGTGTGTGAGCGCGCGCTCGTGCCACAGAACAGCAGGATCGTAAACAGTTTACAGCGGCGCGATTCCACGTGACAACGACAATGGCAATGAGCAGATCGTTCAACCTTATCGGGTGTGTACTTAGCCGAAAATGATGTCCACCCGCGGCTCTTTTAGCCCGTTGGCCAGGCATAATGGACGTCGGACCGATTTCGACTCCGCGGTTTCATCAGGATCGCTGATACTACCGGCTTGCAAGCTCGTTTCGTTGTCCACTGGGTTACCGTTTACCATTAGTCGCTGTAAATGGCGAGCCGAGATTTTCCAAGGTCGATTTGAACCAGAAAAAACGTCGTTTACTTATTTATGGATAGAATAACTATTCTGATTAGATCTTCTAGAATCTTCTAGATTAGAATCTATGCAGGGTAATTGTACGACATTTATTGCGAACGTATACCGTACAAAGATAGCAAAATTATCTTTTTTCTTTTATTAACTCCATTCATAGTTACACTTTGTTCCTTTGACGTTACAAACTACTTATGCGTTTTACATATTTTTGCTCACTCGTACTCATCCTTTCATATCGTGTCATTTCATAACGCGATGTATGGTACAGTATACTCATAGAATATATGACATATGTATATATAATTAGAACAATATAAATATATATAACGAAGGTCTTTTGTTAATGGGTGTGTATCAGTCAATTGCCGTTTTATTAATATGCTGATCGATTCGATATTTATATTTTGCACTGTGTTCTTGCACCTCACTCGGTATAGTAATTCAGCGATTTTCTGATGTCTTCGTTCGACGTATCATGCGACTGGTCTAATCATCCATAAAATTGCAAAATTACGACGTGTAAGGATTTGACACGTAACGCGTTACGCTCGTTTCGTAAAATAAAACATTTCGTTGATACGTTTACTCTTTCACTCTGAGTCGCACGGACATTTAATCTGGACTCTGGATTTTAATTCTCTTAATTCAACTGCAACTCTTAACTAGCCCCGCTATTTAATTTCGTCCCGTGATATTTTTTCTTCTTGTCACCTGTAACCGTTTTCCAGATATACTAGCTCGGCTAGTAGCTCGGCCCAGTTACTCGAAAGACCTTGTATTTTCATCTTTCAACACTTTATTTCATACACTTGCAATTCGCTCTACGTAAATTCGATCATTTCCATTATGCAAATACTGTAACGTATATTATTTTTGTTGCAAGATGGAAGTCGTTGTTACAAGGATTTAGCTTACCAAGGTACCGGCTAATATATCCGTATTACACGCGCCGACGCCACGTATACGCTCATCGGCAAACAAGCTAAGCATCGGTAGATTCTATTGTTATAATGCGTGCATTACGCGCATTGCATTACGCATATGACCGCGGCTACGTGATGTGGGTTATGCTGATTCTTACTGCCGTTTCGCAGCGCTCATTACCAAATTACGAGTAATTCCATCCACTTTACCGTACAGAAACATTAGTCGGTTAGCCGTGTATCTATCCGAGACAAACATCAAATCATTACGCCACCGATCCTTTTCGATAATCGCGCGCACACGGCTTACAGAAACTCATTCCTTGTGCACCTTCCCTATTTTGCTTCGTTATGTACGAAGATATACAGGGTGAATTACTTTAATATTTAAATACGTAGCTCGCTTCCAACGACGATACATGCATGGGCTCTTCGTTGGCGATAAATGTGACATACGCCGCGCTGCTCTGAATCTCACCCTTTGTTCGCGTTGCATTATGCGCGCATATGAATTGTAAATAATAACAGACTGTTCGCCGTGATCCTCTTCCACCCTCTTTCGTACCGCCGTGGTTGTATTTCGCGATAAAGCTTATTGTACGCTACGTTGAATCCCGTCTAGCCAATGCCGCGACAGCATTGTGCCAGCTCCACTTCTATTTCTTTTCCAATCGCTTGTCTTTTTTAATTAGTATCGCTTTGTATTTTATACACAGCGAAAATATGTATCTGGAAAATTCGGTGGAACGGCGGACGGTGATGGACGGCGGGTAGCTCTTAGCCGGTTTTTCAACCACTTCATAGACCCCTGTAGACGTTTATCTTTACGCTCTGCTACCCTGTCGATCGATCATGGTCGACAGAGGCCCAAACGCAACGGCAATAACCGATATCTAACGCCCTCCATTCACGATGCGGATCAATGCCACGGAACTGATGAAAAGCAAACCTCGTTGCGATGCTCGTGCTTGATGCAAGATACTCGGAAATGTTGCAAGATACGAAATTATCGGACGCAGGTGTTTAATTCTGCTAGTCGCTTTTACGTCGACAAAACGTTGCTGCAAAATCTTCCGAGCTAGAAAAACTGGCTGTAATCCGGTCTAATGTTACAACGTTAAGTTATATACGCAAAAGTAGCGCAACCAACTAGTCTAGTAGCAAGTTTCGTAACTCGTTTTGCTTTAAAATAACACTGGCCGATATTATACGTTATTGTTCAACCTGTAGATTTTCCATAGGAAGAATAAAAGAAAAAGGCAACTTGTATAAAATTTAGGAAATTCTCCTAAAGTCGTTCGCTCTTTGTCTTTTCTTGGTCTACCCTGAAACTCTCTTCAAGTAAGAAAATAAAATAGATATTCCGTATTACTAGCCTATCTTTTATAACCGGACTTTCGACGTTGTTACAAAGTTCAGCGTTCCAACAACGTTCGAAGACTAAAAATGGCAATGTTTAGTTTCAACGCTGGTAATATTGTTACGGAGCTTATACCGTTGGAATATGTTCTGGACCATTATGAAACAGTTTGTAACAAGGTTCTAAAGCTCAAAATTGCTGCAGGGAACTCAATAATTCGGATAACGACGTTACGTGTGTAAAATTTGCCTCGTGTGACCCGGACACGTTGTGTAACGAAAGCGGAAAGCTTGAAAACTCTCGCAAATATTCAACGATGTCGCAAGACTCACGATCAACGTAGTCGTTCGATGTGCAGGGTTCAATGACTTACGTTACATACAGGTATATCGAGAAAACATATCCATGATATTCTACCTGATGTTATTCATCGCTTTCCAGCTAGAATTCGAGGGCCAGCGGATACGATACCTCTGGAAATCCATTTGCAACGTCGACCAAGGTTTTCTACCGGCTTTATCAAGGTGTGCACGAACGCTCGTTCCCTACAAACGATGCCACGTACACTCGTGTTGCGATACTCGTGTCAACTTGCAGCTTTTCGTGGCACACGCCGTGTTGCCTGTAACGAGCGCGTTTCCCGCACGCGTAAGTACCTACATGTCACAGGGTTGCCGACTCGCGTTAAATTTCTTTGAAACGTGCCTGGCCTCGCGCTAATTGTCTCTGTTCTAACGACGAAACCTAATCTCTCGGTAAACGGTCTCGTTCCTCGAAGAAAACCAGCTTGGACCCTAATTAAAGGGGATTCAACGTCAACGGTGATACTTGATCTTTGTTGGCATACGGGAAGGGGTAAACGCTTGTGAAGCTTCAAGAATGTTTAAAATTTATGCACATTACGGTTCATAAGCGGACGCTATAGTAGTTTCGCTGTTAGCGAAGAGTAAATAAGAAAATGATGGCTAAAAGCGGTAATTATTATCGAATAGCGGTAATTATGCGAATTGTTTGTGTAAATTTATATATCTACGAAGAGAACTAAGAAGACGGGATTTAAGGAGCTTTCACTCATTAAATATTGTAACGAGTATGATAGCCTTCTTTGAATATCCGATACTTTGAATATTCTGTGCATTTTTGCACCTTTGATTTCTCCGTAAAATTCCTATACAGTGTTTTGTATTTTCAATACTTTACAGGTGAGTGGAAACTTTTTCCACGATCGAAGCTCGGATGTCGTGCAATGGTAGAGAAACACCCGGAGGTTACGGCAACGTGCAAAGAATACAATTTGTCTACAAAATTCGTAATATCGTGGCATACGCGTAAAGTGAAATGAGAAACGATGTATGCAGACTTGTGCGCGTAAGGACTTGACTTCCGAGAGTAGACAAGTTTAAATTTGATCGGTAACTTTAACTTTCTCGTTAAGAATCTTCCAGTGCTCTCCTTGTTACGTCGTTTCGCGTAATATTACCTCGAAATAGCGTACGGTGGTATCGAGAGATTTCCATTTGGAAATTCGAAAATGCGCATAAATTATCCGACCACTTTAAAGACTCGACGATGCAGTAAACCGTAAGTAGTAGTGGCCGTACGAGCGGTCTGACGAAAGCACGAGTTATACTACTGACGCGTCTGGAGTCGCTCGAAGGCCATCAAATTGGTAGGAAAATAACGCAACGGCGTGCACGGAACAGCAATTTAGGTGGCAAACTTTATGCAACTGGACGCGTGCTGAATCCCACCGGTAATTGAATCTAATTCTTATTCCTCGAACGTGTTCCGTAAAGCCGTGGCCCTCGTACAAGTTTAAACTCGAGTACACCTACTCCTACTTCCCACCCTTTATTCCTTGCCTCCATTAGCCTGTTCCTGTTGCTTTCTTATCCCTCGTTACGTTTGTCTTCCCACGTACTTTTCTCAGCTCGTGCTTCTCTCCCTCCTCCCTTTACTTTCTCCGCACCTTTGTGCTCGTATCCGTAAATGCGTTAGGTGAAATGATAGCCAGATCGTTAGCAGCTTACTGAAACTTCCAGAACACAGGTTTATGGCAGAAATTAATTGGCATTGTTTTCCTTCTGTAAGAAGAGAAATTGTCTTGAATATACGGTTGACGTGGCACAAATTTAGGGCCGCTATGAATTCATTGGCAATTCTATTATCCGCTACTTGATTAGAACAGCCCCATTCTATCCCACGCATTCGCGTCTAAAATTTTCTTCACCAACGTCGTCGTCCCACTGCCTGTTTGAAATCGACCGATTCATCAGGGCACGGCCATTACCCAATTTATTAATCCGTTTCTTTGTTCCGGCCGGTAGTGAGGTCGCGATCCCTGCGCTTGCTAAGTTACAACGAAAGAGCTGCAGGACACCCACGTGGGCAATTAAAATGCTAATTCTCATTGATAGGTTAATCGGCGTGTTGTTTCGGAAAGGCGATTGTTCCGGGCGCGTTCGTCCGGGATCGTTCATCATTGTCATGTGACGTTCCACGATGGAGTTCGTGTTTGACCGTTCCCCATTCCAGGGAATCGCGCGCCCTTCTGGTAACACCATCCTCGACGCGGCGATATTTCTCCGCAATGCTTGTTTTACGAGTCTCGCGTGTATTACTTTATACGAACGAGGTGTAATACAATTCAGTGTTTGCTCGTTGAATTGTGTACAATCGAGATTTCGTATGGAGCGAGATATTAACACGGAAAGAATTAAAATGATCTGATAAATTAGGAGATAAATACGAGAAGGTAGGATTCCTCATGATGTTTGTTGATTTTCAACAAATTTCTATATATTTTAGTTTGCCTACAATGAGAAATTAATTTCGGCTAGACGTTTTGGCTTTTGTAACATTATCAAGTATCTCGTACTTTCACGATCTACAACCTTCAGAAGCTCTACGGGTCGCTGTCATCGTCGTCGAACAGGACCGTGAACCGATGCGGTAGAACGCACCACGTGTATTAGCGGTCCATTAAACGTGTTTTCCATGACGAGACAACAAGTGGGTCGGGTTGCACACACAGGCGAACGTTGGAGCAACTTCGCCAGCTTCTTGTTCAACAGATTATACCATTGCACGTCGACGTGTTTGCCGTCTACGTTCGAATTCGCTGAAAGCTTCTGCACTTCCGCAATGTGGGCCTTTGTGTCGGGGATTCCTTTGACCCTAGTCTCATATCTGCCGGATGGGAGCATCCTCGGTACGATCGTAACGGCAGGTCGAGTCGTCGGCCATCGGAAAAACGCTCGAAGACGACGTTTCGTGGATAAGACGGAAGGAAAAGGGTAGATAGAACCGAGATGGAAACGAAAAGGGATGATCAGAGAGGCGGAAGAAGGAACGCGAGTGAAACCAGTTCCGCCGCACCGCCATCGGTTGGGATCTTTTCCGATTTTTCTGTCGGCGAAGGCGACCTATCCTGGTGATGCATTTTCTAATTTATCTGCTGCTTTGAGAGAACGATACCGACGAATCTTATCGCGCCAGCTTTGCTAAAGGTTTCTAAGATTCATGGCTCGGCCGAATTAGCTCCGTTTTAGAATCTCGCGAGAGAGCAACGGTGGAACATTAATTTCCCTCAAGGCGGAAAATTAGTCTCGATATTAGAAGTTGGCAAGAATCAGGGCGAAGTAATTGTAGCTCGTTGAACGGCGTTAGAAGTTCTTCCTCGAGGTTGTGGAAGTTTGTTAAGCAGTCAGGACTAGGGCAAGGGGTGCGAGTAGAAAAGAAGACAGACAGAAGACAGAGGATGGGGAAGAAAATTAAAACAAGAAAATGTATGGAAATGGGCTGGATGCGAGAAGGGGAGGAATAGAGGTTTTGATGACCGTACAAGCTCGCGCAACGGCCTGGGGTTAATTGCAAAATTAACCTTAATTATTGGCCCCCCTGGACATTTCCATTCTACTCCCGCTTAGTTCTAGACGACAGTAATGTTGCAAGTTAGTTACCGGTGCCTGTTCGCCGAAAGATTTTATCTTTTTTGCTAGAGACGCTGTTACGTAACGTTAAAAAGCTTCCTTCGATCCTCCAGCTTGATTTCTCACATACACGCACGCACGATCTTATACGTTTGCTTGTCTCTTCTCTTCCTGCAGCTTCATCAACCTTAACTAAAGTCAATACGTTTCTCGATATATTTAGCGAGAATTCGATTCCAACATTGATCATACGTTCAAAATTATTCATACAGAATCAAATTACTATCGCGATCTCTAAAAATAGTATCAGATTTCGCAGTGATAATTTTAAATATTCGTAAAGGCTTTATCAAGAAATTCATTTCTATACTCGATACGCCTCTTCGATACCTGCTTCATTTTCAGTATAACTTTGTTCAAAGACTCGCGATACACAAGCGAATGTCGTTACCTATCTCATCGTTAACTCGAGTCGCAACGTACGATAACGTTCTTACGTAAAACTTTGCGAGATCTTGCGACGTTGGCAGCAACTTCTGACTTCACAGCGTTACGTATTTATTATTTCGGTTGGAACGCAGGAGGTTGCGGGAAAAGAAAAATCGTTGGAAACCGTCGAAGTGATTTATTGTTCCATATTTATACACATAATAAGCGAATACGATAATATCGTATTAGGTACTAGATCGTATTGTATATATATTCATTCATTTATTTATATATCGAGCATTCTGTACAATAAATAAAGACTCTAGAGCATTTAAAACATAACACGGTGTACTCCCTTGCGATTGCCATCGAAAAGTGTACAATAATTTAACGAGTTTCCCCATGCGTATATTGTATCGTCCTTTCAGACACCGTTCGTCAGAGGCGCCACGACGACGACGCGACGCCTAGCTTTATTCGATCCGAGGATGTATATACACCGCACAGGGTTTTACTTTGAACTTCTCAAACAAATCGTAACAATTCCCCTCCCCGTTCGACACGGTCGATGAGATCACGTTCTCGCGGGAAGCTCTGATAATACTTGCTCTTCTTCAACGCATTGAACAACTCGCCCGAACGCGTTCGTTTACACTTTCACGAATATATTCAGAGAAAACATGCGACGTACGAAAAACATTGTCACGCTGTCTATGTAAATGTGTGAATCGATAGTCTTGCTGTGTTCCTGGTCTGTTCGAAAATCGTTAGCCATCGTTATAGCTTGTATGAAACATTTGAAATTCGCATCGACAGAGAAGACGCGAGTCGCAGACGATATTGTCCACGGATAGAGCGTGTGATATGTTGGCATTGAAACAGTGGCGCATAGAAAAGAGTAAAAGTCAAGTATAAGATTTTGCATGCTCGGATGTTCGTATAAAAAGGCATACGAAGACGCAAGACTGGCAGAATTCAAAGGTCTTTATAAAAAAGGTCGTCTCGAACGAATCTCGGCTAAGTATAAAACGATATGTCGCGTGTTTCTATGCGCCAGTGATAACGGTCTGCGTGTATTTGTGTGTATGCACGTGTGTGTTTAGCGTACGAATATCGAATGAAAAGCGAATGTGATCGAGGCAAAAAGGACGCGGCTACTCGATTCGGCCGAACCATTGGCCCAACCTTCGAACAACCTTTGACCTTTCATGACACGAGTAATATCTCTAACGATAGGGTTCAACTATTTATACAATCGTGCAACGTACACTGCTCTTGCTGCTGCTTTTTCGTCGTCGAATAAAATCGTCCTCGATAATCGAATCCATTCGTTAATTGCGATTTATTTAGAATGGAAATTTCTTTATCCTAAAACGGAGCTGAAAATAGGAGAGAGATGCGCAGGGAAAAATCGCGACACGATCGTCGAATTTCGTGTTTGTCTCAGCTGATGATTTTCCAATTTCAATTTCACGGTTCACTTGAATTTTCCTCTCGATTAGATCACTTTCGGCGAGCAAAGAATCGTACCGATCGTGTCACAACGAAACCTGCAATTTCGTTAAACTTCCACATTACGGAATGAAAGGAACGACGCACCCGAGTCATCCGAGGCTATCCGTTTCTTTCTCTGTGCACCGTTCGCTTTCCCTTCTCACTCATTCAACGAGCGAATAGACGAATCTTATAATCGGCTACTCGATCGATCTTCGTCGAAGCGACGCGATCGCCCACGATATATTACTATTGTCTTCTTAAATCCACGAACCGAGATACATACAACATGCATTTCTATCTAACGTGACTAATGTTCACGGGAACGCTCGTTTCGCTTTCTCAAACGAGCATTATCTTAGCTGGAACAACGAGTTCTCCGAACGTTTAACTCTTTCAGCCCTGGCCAGCGTTAACGCCGGCAAATTTCATCCTCGCGTGTCAAACATTTTATTTCCCTCTTGGACAACCCTCCGTAAGTAACGTATTTTGATATGTTTGTCGAAGAACGATAAACCTGAGAACATTTTACAAGCAAACCTATGATGAAAAATAAAACCGCAAAGGCGTACCATATTTCGTAGCATACACAGCGACACAGGAAAATCGGATATGTTGCGTAAAAGGAACAGAACTTTGCTTTCTCCAATTTCTTGCCAATGCCGCTGTTGTCGAGGACTGAGAGAGTCAATAGCATGGAGAATTTGAACATTCCGGTTCCTCCTCGATTTACGCGATCGTCTCACACTTATCGTAAACGCGCGGTTGCACAAATTTCGAGTCCGTGTTGTTTCAGTCGAGAGGACTCGAGGGATCGGCAGCTCCTTCGAGGAACAGAGGTCCCGCGGTAATAAGCACAGGAAGAACCTGGACAAGAAAACGCAGCACAACACGCTATCCAGCGGAATCGTTCCCTCGGTGCCGTTGGCATCGTGCCGAAAAGGACAACAGCCGGTCGACCCGCCCTGACGACTGTGCATCCTTTCTCGTACAGGATTCACATGGCTGAATCACGAGGCCAACGATAGATTCGCGTTTCTCGTTCGTCCATCGTCGGACAGACGCGAGACGACCAGATTCTCGTTACGATTACGCCGCAGTCGAGGTTTCGTGCAACAGACACAAGTCGCGTGATCGTTAGCTGCGTTGGCAATTAAGGGGAGCTTTTCTTTCGCGATCAAAAGAGGAGTCTTCTGTTATCGGCTGATGTCGTTAAAATCGATCGTCCTTTTCTCGATACCTGCGGAAATTGTCATCCCGTTCCTCTTCTCGAGGGTGAGCAACGAGCTTTATTTATTTCGTTTCACAGGCGGTCTCTCTCGGGACGGTCGGAGTTGTCGATTCGGAGGACTCGCAGTATACAGTAGAGATCGCGAGAACTCGGATAGAAAGATTGTTAAAGATCATCGTTAATCGACTCGCCAAGCAACTAACGATTTACCCCGAAAATTTGATCGTTTCTTCCTTTCGATGATTACCACTACCAAGAGCCGAAGAAGAAGGTTGATAGTATTCCTATTAAAGTCAACCAGCCGACCAGATTGAAGGATCCTCTTCTGTAGACAGCGTTGTTCATGCAGGTCTCCCGGATGCTGATGTTCTTGAGGCCCCGACGGCTCAGCAGATTGTGAACGCCTCGTTTATCGCTCTTCTGTAAGATGTGCTCTCGCGAGAGCAGCAAGGAATACAGTTGATTGTCCGGGCTCCGGGAGCAGAAAGTCAACACCATGTCTGAGGCCACGGCTTTCATTACGTGCACGTTCCCCGTGAACTGATGGTACGGTCTCTCCGACACTGTCAGCGTACCTGTCGAAATCGTCGCGATCGATTAGAGATCTATGCTTGCAACACGATTGTAAGTGGTAACGAGGAAGCAAGGAAGGAGAAGGAACACCTAATGTAGAAGAAGCGAACAGATTCTGGAATTCAGAGGAAGACGAGAAGAAGTGTAGAATGTGCGTAGAGGGTGAGAGAACTGCGATACATTACTATACTGTATAGAATGTAAGGAAGTAGATAGAGCGAGGGGTAGCCTGGAGAAAGTGGGGGCGGAAGATATTGCGAAGTAAATTGGCCGAGGGATTTAGAAAAGAAAAAGAAAGACAAGCGAGATCAAAGATAGGGTTACGTAGTAATAAAGTGAAATGAAAGTAGAACAGATCGAGTAAATAAGCGACCAGTTAATTAAGGAGCGATAGTAAGGCAGCGATCTATTTTCTAGGCTCACGAGTTCGAAGATAATTAAACAAATAGTAAAATAATACTCCCGATATAGAAAGACGAGTGATGCTATGTCATTGGAATTTTGAACCGGTGACAACATGTGATTCCACAGGTTTGTATAATATTCTTAAATCCTTTTATATTTCAATCTTGCTCTCATTTTAGCAAGCAAAAAGAGCTCGCAACGTTTTAACAGGATGTTTAACGTAAAATCGAAACCGGGAATCATGCATAGAGATAGGATACTATTTATGGAGATATTTTTCGATCGAAAAATTGAAAAAATATAGCTGTATCGAAAATGGCCGGGAGAACGTAGCGGGGTCAATGCTGCAATATACATGCAGCTTGACATTCTGATATTGAAAATATAAAACTGTCGAAGTTTGTTTTTTTATATGTGCCCATCACAGCGACATCATAACGCGGTGCATCATTCGTGCGTACCAGAACGAAAGAAGAACAAATTGTTCGAATCGTTGGTGGATTTTGAATGTTGCACGACGGGGGATGAACGGCAGTTTGATTAACTCTGTGTCGGTTAACCGCAGGAATTGCCAGGCGATTGTATCTCGTAGTACGACCTTGGAAACCACGATGTTCGCTATTCACACAGAGAAAGGGTAAAAATCCATACTGTCTAAATCCGTCTAACTATAACACCGAATTAAATGCTACTAAACGATGAAACTTCATTTAATGACAAGCTTTAAACGCAGCTAGAAAACCGAGGAAGGAAACATTGAAATAAAACTGTGCCAAAGAGAACGAGATCTGACGCTACGGAGAAAAAGTCCTGAATCTGATCCCGAATTTTCTTCGAAAATCTTCTCGGATCACCATTTTCCCTTGTTGATTTTAATTTCACGGAAATCCATCGATAATGCATCTGAAACTATAGGAGCAACTTGGTCTCTGTTCGCAGCAATATTTCTCTCGTGTATTCTATGCGTTCCATAGATGTGACGTTGCTTCGTTCCAAACGAATGGAACTGAAGCATCGAAATGATTTGAAATCGGGGAATACGCAGCCGCGATTCAAGGGGAATCAGCAGCGGAAATCAGTGAATCGGTCTGATTATTGTCTACGACGACTGGGAATGCCGGTGTGCTCCCGCTGGAAATCTGTCACATTACGCGCCATTATGTCGTTGATGGTGTACTTACGCCACTGATTAGGAATACGCGCAGATAGGATTATCGGATGTCGCGCTCAGTTTACGTATGCCATTCCACATATCGCCACATCTACGTATCGCCATTCATTTTTCTTACCTTCAATGCATGCGTTCTACTTTTCCCAACGATCTCACCATTGTTATTTGCCTTTCCAACGACGAACGTCGGTTTGCGTGTTCGAAGAACTGCCAGATAATCGAATATACGGGATGATCGTTGCTGAGAATTTTTGTTCGAAACATCGTTTCGTAAGATGGGCAGAGCGACTTGAAGAATCGTGGCGATCGTTCTGATCAACACCCCTGTACAATACGGAGGATCGTTAAGTTTGGCGTTTTTTTTTAAATCGTTAAACGAACGTTACGTTCCTGTTGAATGTTTGGCCGATAAAACGCCGGGTATTATTACTTGGGGAAATGATTGTCACGCGTCTGTTACGTGCCAATCGCAATAACGTCAACAGCCAGTACTATCGTATTATTATTGCGTCGTCCATTAAGCTGTTTCATCATGTAAACGGTTACTAGCCTTCGGGATATTGACGTTTAATCGTATGAAACTAATTGGAGCGGCCGTTCGGTCGCCTGAAATTTTTACTTCACGTTTTCATCGAACGAATCATTTCATCAATTATTTTGCCGCGTTGCCTTGTTTATTTCCGCGTCGATCCACGGGGCATGCACGTTTCGACGATGATTCGCAATAGCAGCAGCTTACAGGGAACAGCTGAAACGCTCCGGGAATGAATTCAAGACTGCCACGGAGAGATCTTGTCGTTCTCGCGCGCAACACGCGCCTTTGATTTATTTTTCATTTTCCAAGTCGAGTGCTTTTATCCGGACTGTATCCGTTTTACGGTAGAAACAGGAGGGTCGGGGAATTGGCACTGAAAACAGGAGGCAAGCACGCGACAAACAGAGAGACGCGAGAACTCTGTTTAAAAAGTGACACGGTCTCGTTGTTTCGATAAAGTCTGTTGAATTCGTGGAATTTTTAGTAGCGTGTCAACAGAAACGTCATAGAGATATTTTCCGTTGAAAATCAGCGTATGCTTTGTTCCGCTGTTTCGAAACTGAATTTTTCGCTAACCCGCCAGATCGCGATCTTGTTTGGTCGATTCGCCTTCATCTCATGCTCGTTCGTCCAAAGAATTCAGACACGACGCTGAGTCGATTATATCGGCGATTGATCACGTAAGGAATCTGTCACAATATGTACGATACGGATTTTTGTATATACAGGGTGGTTGGTAGTTACCAAGAATAAAAAGTTTTCGTTTGAGGCTTTGTTTTCGAGAAAATCGACTTTGAATTTTCGCTCGGTGTGCGTGCACTTTATCGCGTCTCGTTATAACGGATCTCACTGTAGATCGTTGTTTTTTTAATTTTTAAAATTTTTAAATTTTTATTCTATATTTTCGATTTCTTTTTTCGCGTAGAATCACCCCCTTTCCGCTTGTACCACCAGTTACCAACCACCCTGTATATTTCGTAGCACGCAATGGTATAAAATTGCCGCAAGCCTGAATACTTTTGGGGAACACCGTAAATTGAACGAACAATAATATCGCAAAATTTGTGGCGCTTCGATATCGCGATAACATTGCGAAGTGCTAATATTTTACGCTGTAATATAACATCAGTTGAAATTCTAGAAAAATATCGCTTTTATAACATACAGCGAATAATCTATCAGGAGAACAAACTTTTGCGCGCCACTGTGGACAAGACACAAGGTTCGCCTGGTAGCCAATTTGTCAATGAAGCAAAATCCAACCATTTAATAACGCGGTGCTACTCTGATAAAAAAAAAAAAAGAAAAAAACAAAGGAACGGAGGAAGAGTTTGAAACTAAACGAAAATTTGAAAAGACGAGATTCGAGTTAAACGTCGTCTCGCGACCAAGTCCAAGGGATAAGTTTCTGGCGAAGGAGAAGAGGTAGAGGAGGCTTCGAGAAATCTCGATCCGCGAACGCATTGTGCTCGCTTTCGCCAACTCTCAGCTGTCCGTGGATACGAGACAGAAGAATGGAGCCGCGAGATGAAAAAAGGGAGCCCGGCAAGGGGCTTTTGAAAAATTATTTTCCGCGTCGACGGTTTCTCGCGGATTTCCCTCGCTTGTCCGCGGCTTCGTTTCTCTATCCCGAGCCAGCCCATAATTGGATGGGCTGACTCCTCTCCGGCATGACCGACGAGACCACGTTCGGCTCTATTCTCGCTGACAGTTAACCGATAATCACGCCGACTACCTGGGAATTCATTAAGATCGTTATCGGATGCACCTTACGACTTTAATTGCCGCCACTGGTTTCCTACTTTGTTCCTAAGTCTCTAGAGCTCGATAATTAGCCGCTTAGAGGGCGATCGTTCGGCGGAAATTGTCCTCCCCTGTGATCGCCTTTTGACCGACTACTCCACATATTTCACGCCTCAAACCATTCCTTCCTCTATCGTTCTCAGCGTTTCTCAGTCGTTCTACATTCTGTCGTTCGTCCCAATCCGATCGCTACCAATAATCGACGAAAAACGTTCATTCGGATTTCCATTACTCGTAGTCGACACGAATTCACACCGTCGTTGTATCTCAGATTATTGGACTGAAGGATTTCCAACAGGAAGATATCACAGATATCGTTGGTCGAAAGTCAACAAAGGTTGCAAGTTCTTGCGAGGCTAGCTTCGATCGAAAACTATGATAAAAGACGCTTTTACCATGGAAGTGACCGTTTATCTGTTTGTCGATCTCGTTCTTAGGAGTCAACCAGTTCGATTGGCTATTTCGTTCCGCCCCCTTTGTTCTATCGCGTTTATACGGCTCATTGATCACCAACTACGAAGGCTGCATCGGGTCAATGAATTGAAACTGCTTTGAAGTTAGGAGCTGACAACTGGTAAGCCACTACTCTTGTAGGAACAGTTCTGTTTAGAATCCATCGGACCATACCGAGACGCGATTTCCAACCAGATGATGGATCTTAATTCCCTCGATAGAGGAATCTATCTAAGCGCCAATCTCCTTCCTGTATATCCTAACAAAATTCTGGTCTTATCACGCAGGAGAACAGAACAGTTCTTGTTGAGATATGTGTAATTTTCTGTGCTGGACTGAGTTAAGTGCGTAGTAGAAATACTTATATGTATATATCAGTGTGTGGAAGTATGTGTGTGTGCGCAGCGTCTCGAAACAAAGGAATGTAAACAGTCAGTCGGTTAAGGGTCGTCGAAGAGTCGGTTTACAGTCGGGTATAGTAGAAGGTGCTGAGACGCGTGCAAGTGTGTATCGATAAATATGTAAAGAATCGTCCATGTAATAAATATATCATTATTTTAGTAATAACTGTAAATATAAATTTAATGTTCCTATAACATTATTTCGGCTCCAAAGATCCACAATTCTCAATAGTTCTACATCGGCAACAGGAATTTGTCACGAGAATTATTTCGTTAAAAAAGAAAACCAGTGACTAAAAGAATGCGTTCGTTTGTATTGGGCACGACTATAGTTCGATACAGGACTATTACTGATCAGAGTATCGGCTCGATCTTTCGCTAAAAACAAATATACAGGGTGGTTTGTAACTGATGGTGCAAGGGGAAAGGGGGTGATTCTACGCGAAAAAAGAAGTCGAAAATATATAATAGAATAAAAAAATTTTTTTTTTTAATTTTTCCATCGACACAACGATCTACAGTGAGATCCGTTTTAACGAGACGTAATAAAGTGCAGGCGTACCGAGCGAAAATTCAAAGTCGATTTTCTCGAAAACAAAGCCTCAAACGAAAAATTTTTATTCTATATTTTCCACTTCTTTTTTCGCGTAGAATCATCCCCTTTCCGCTTGTACCACCAGTTACCAACCACCCTGTATTTGCCAGTATATTGTACACATACAGTCACGTATATACGTAGTACACAGTACGTATGTCACGAGATACACGCAGGATATTTGTAAAGTCGTTTCTAGACATTGAAATGAAAAAAGAAAAAGTGCATAAAAATATCGTCCAAGGCATATTTCTCAAGCTATAAATAATTCTCCATTTCACGTTAGAAATACACTGGTAACAAAGATTCAAGTTATCTCGCTTACATTTCGTATGTGTCATCGTTTCTTACTTTGACATCCATGAATCAAAGCGAATAACATAATATCGTTAAACTGAGAAACACGACGCACGAGCATTCACATTAGCGACTAGCCAATTTGGTCGCGTTTAATCTGGTCAGTTATCGAGGAAAGTATATTTCTGGGAAATCGGTTATCTCGTCAGCTTACGATAATCGTCTTTGAAAGAAGTTCGAACCGAGTAGCTGCAAGTTATCGAGCTGTTCGTTATTATCTATCGGTGAGGAAACTTCATTGGAGCAGGAACTAACTGGGTAGCTTTTTTATTTTTTATTTTTCTCCCCCTGGCGCCACCAACTGCGACGTTTCACGGGGGAATTATTCTTCCGTTTTATGCGCCACGAATGGCACGGTGACTATCCTCGCGGACCGAGAAAAACCGTTCAGCAAAATCGTGGACGGCAGAATCATTGTCGGGAATTACGCTTATCTACTCGATTTTCACTCTTTTTCACAGATTTAACAGAAAAAAATATTAAATCTCCACAGCTTTTTGTCAAGAACGCTCAAAAACAGAAAAGAAAAGGGAACAAAGTAGACGAAAAAGTCAAAAGATTATTCGAATTAATTTTTTCCGCTTGGGAAAAGCTCGTGAAAATTTTCATCGGTTCGCAAAAGAAGTATGATCAAAGTACCGCACCTAAAATTCTGATAAAGCGTCGTTCTATGAGTCCTAAAGCCTCGTGAAACCACAATCATTTATGGCAAACGCGATAGGACAGTTGTAAAAAAAAAAAAAAACATGAGATAACCCGAGAAGCGAATTGTAAGTTTGACCACATCAAACGATCGTAACTTCGAAACGAATGCACGAAAAGAGAAGATTCAACAGCTACTTTGCAAAGGAAATTGTTAATTAATAACGATAAAAGTCGACAAAAGAAATAAGTAAAGTATTACGTTAAATATGCAAATATTCTGCGAAATATGTTTGTTATTAAACTATAACCTGCTTCTAAAACAAGTTGGAACGCATCGAATACGAAGAATTATCGCTATATTTCATTTTTCTCATTTTCGGATTGTAATTTCTCAATAAAATCATCGTCGACGACGAAGTGTGCCATGTACGTTGATGGCATGACGTATCAGAATCTTAGGTGCCTGAAGTAGAAATTTGATATCCTTTTCTGACTATCTTCCTTTGCGAATTTCACAGCAGCTAAAATGCCCTCTTCGTGTTCCGAAATTGCAATCTGGTTTGGAATGAGTTACCATTTTGAAAACTGGAGGAGATCCAGAAGCCCGGCTTCCTGCTGATGTCCGGTATCCGGAAGGTGTATTCCACAGTGCCGGCTTCCTCCACCCACAATAGCTTCAACGAGGACAAGAACTTGGCCGATTTCTCGGCCTCCATCAGGTTCACGATCGGACAAGAATCGACCACGTACGATCCAACGGCAGGTTTCGACGAGTCGACTTTGTGCTCCAGCACCTCCACCACGTACCACTTGCCCATTATCTGAAATCAATACCGGCACAAATGGATTTATTACGTTCGCGTGCTAACGCAAACGCGCTCTGACGCGTTCCGATCGGCAAAGCCGGACTGCTGCAAAGCCGGACTCTGCTGTAAATCCGGCAGATTTAGGAAACGCGAACGGGGGCTTGGAATGTTGCCTGTTGGTGCTACCCACAGTTTCGATCGATGCGATTTTCCAAGATTACAATTGTTTCAATTTGTTTACGAATTGTTCGTTACTCGTTGACAATGAACCATCGTAGTTCCTTATCTTTTTGGTAACATTAAACGAGTAGAGTTACGTAACAGCGTTGCAATTTTATTTCATCGAAGCTATCGTCAATAATATAGATTTGTCGAGTGTAGAAAATTTTCTCGTTTTTTTAACGTGAAATATATTTACTTACTTTATACAGGGTGGTTGGTAACTGGCGGTAAATAACGCGAAAAAAGAAGTCGAAAATATAGAATAAAAATTGTTCGATGGAATGGAAAATTTTTCGTTGTCTCGATGGAAAAATAAAAAAAAAAATGTTTATTCTATATTTTCGACTTCTTTTTTCGCGTAGAATCACCCCTTTTTCGCTTGTAGCATCAGTTACCAACCACCCTGTATAATCGATAATAGGAATTATTTATTTTATAGTACGAATATGAAATACAGAACAGACACGTACGGTGTTCAAAGATCCTCGAAAGAATCAATATCGATTATCGATGCACCTATGAGAACGATCAGGCATCCTCTTACGTTCTCATCTTCACAATCTACCTCTCGATTCGAGCATTCGAATGTCATTACCGGACTATCAAATTTTGCAAACAAATTTACTAGCTTAGATTACTTTGGTGGTTCTCCGTCATCTTTCGAATCCAATTATGTACAGAAAGCTCTCCGATGTGGATTAGACAATTAGGCAACTCTTATAGGTATCAATTATGTATTATGGTATTTCACCTACGTATCAAGAAAGGGCCAACTCGTTTAAATAAATAAATAAGAAATAAATATGTTTCTTTCGAGATGTCGAAGAAGCAAACCGTATATTTTTCGAACATTCTAGTAATTTTTGAGAGTGCGGATGGATTCTTTCCGAGTAAAATGATAGAACATATACGTGGAAAAATGCGAGGGAATATTTTTGTCGAAAATGTCGATGTGATTTTTAATCAAACATTGAATTTTCGCTCTATACTTCGTTATCATGATCTTCCGCCGATTCGATGCTGAATATCGACTGCATAGTTGGCAGTTTCTGACGAGAAAATCTGGAACGAGGGAAATTCAACGAGTTTTTAAATCGAATGTCAATTTAAATCCCGGTTTTGTAAAAGTTATCTGCATAATTACGACCGAGCACCGTCCCAAACGATCCAATTTTTCGAATTAGTAGCACGTTTTCGTCTACGGTAATTCGTGTATCGAAATGATTTGTCCGTTTATACGTATAACGGCAGGATAATAAAAGATAATTCTATGAAACGCGCGGAGGACGCAACGACGTAAAGCAACGGCTGCCATCGATTGAAATTAGAACGGTTGGCTTATCGTGTATTTTCGCTGTGAAACAATGGGATGCATCTTAACCGATTTAAAAACGCATCGAGGGAATACAGAGTTTCGTAGAATCGAATTTATCGATTTTTTATGCTTCTTAAAGCATCGTTTTGTAATTACCGGCGAGAGAAAATGTGCGAACTTCAGCTATTGTTCATGGTTCGATGCGGTGTAACCTCTTAAGTACGAAAAGTAAAAGTTTATGAAAGTGTCGCGATCCATTTACCGCGATAGATTTTCGCGATCGTGAAAAATTCTCGTCGTTTAATAAACCATCGCTCTTCGGTTCCGTTCCAATAAACGTACAAATCAGTCACGAGAAACTTTAAAAATTTAAAAGCAACTTGACACGGGCTTAATCCACTTTAACTTACCTCTAACTTCTCGCAGCTAGATTGTAAAGTTGGAGGAGAGACAAGAGTAGCGATACCCGTCGTCATTTTGACGACTGAATCTTTAAGTAGGAAGGAAGATCGAATGACGCGATTAAATGTTAAAATAAATGATAATTCACGGGCCAACAGGGAACGGGTTGTCGTTCGTGCCGCAGGAAATCGTTCGCTCGACGAGATAATCCGCTGACTTTAGCCGAGGAACGGATAATTCAAGCTCGTGCTTAAACTAAATTGGCGACGATTTATTGGCCGTGCAATCGGCCATGAATAAACGAAGAGAAATAATATCGATCAGCTGGAATCGGCTGGAGATCTCGTTGCTGGAAACAACATTTCGTATATTTAGCACGAACGAAGAAGAAAAGATCTGATTTCGATATTAACTGCGTTTTGCAACGAGGAAGTCGATCCGTCGATAAAGCAATCATCTGAAATCTTGCCGTTGATTTGATGTGCGGATAATTGAAAGTAAACGCGTGCCACTTCGATTAATAATTAATACCGTAATCGCGAATACCCATCGTGATTACGAGATGAAGCCGCGAGCATTTCCATCGGATCGCGTGATTTCTAAATGAATTTTACGTCGAATTAATCGTGATATCTATATTCGAAAACAACGGGTATAACGATGGCCAATTAACGAAGCCAGCTCGAATCCAGTTAACGTTATGTTGCTGTAATCCAGGATTTAATCCATTCGCAAGAAATATTTCGCTATTCTCGAGTATTGAAATCGTGGCGATCAACGAAGCCACGGAAGTAATAAGATTCCCAGTGCTAATTAATCGACAGTTAACCGTGCTCGCTGCAAACAACCGCATCGTTGTCGAAAACTTCTCTTTGACCAATACTCTCGAATAGCGTGCGCTCGATTTGCCTCGTTTCTCTCGGCAAACGCAATTTCGCCCGAAAAGTAACGTAATTTCATTCGCCGTGGCTGTTGTTCACCAACTTACCAGCCTGGAACATACTCGCGGACATACTCGTTGCTATTGCGCTAAAAACGTTGACAATAACGGGGCCGCGATCTGTACGCAAAATAATTAAAATAACAAATGCCTGGTACTGGACGAGCCGAGCGTGAAAATGCTCATCGGCGAACACGGAATACACGGCGGAACCAGAGACGCATAGGGGCGATTTATTAAAGTTACGCCGCGGCCTGATACACCGACCGGCCATTCGTTCCGGCCCGCACGCGGTATTGCTACGGAAAACGGACTTTAAACTGGACTTCATAGTGGCGCGTAATTGCGACGCCCGGCTTTTATGAAAGGGGGCAGACGCGCACTTTCCACCACGGGCCCTTCGTTTCTCCCGCGGATATTTCGCAACAAGCCGCGCCAGAGATGGCCAACGGCGGATTCATTTTTCAAGGGTAATTACACGCTCCGCTACTTCTCTCGCTCGTTTATCACGGGATATTAGAATATAATTGCCAGGCATAGGCGCGCGCGCGCTTTCCCATTGTCGACGACACGATCGAAAAGTCGTTCTTGTTGGTCGAGGAATTGTAAGGTAATTTGCAGATGTACCAATTATCCGAAACCCCTAGAAATTGGAAAAAGATTTATCGCCAGATATGCGCCCCTTTAGGCTGCGGGCTAATTCGAACGTAACACCATGTGTTCGTATTTGTCTATATTTTACGCAACTTGATAATTTTAACAATCACGGGGATCGTTTTTAATCGGGAAACGCGTACCTTTGTGCGTTCCTTTTGTTTGTTCCTGTTGGGAAATTGGATAGCAGCGTCGAAAGGTTCGTTGCAATTGCTACGACGCGTGTTGATAATGGAACGACGATGGTAGGGAGGGAGTAGAATGCAACGTCGAAGCAACGGCGAAATATTTCCACATACCCGTGGGCAAATTCGCCTGTTCATTACTTTAATTGGTTCACGGTCCACTCTGAAATTACGCAGCCTCTAATATACGCGAGAGCGATTGTCGTGCGGTGTACGCGCGACCTGATTAAACATTGCCTTCGATGTACACGAAATGACTAGTAATTGACTCGTTGTGCATGCATCGTTACATTTATTTGGAAGAATGTCTAAGAATTATAAAAGGATAAATGGATAGTTTGCTAAATATTCGTATAAATAACGCTGAATACGATCGGTGATTGCCTGATGTCTGATTATTGGCGGTGTTATATCACTTAATATCCTTTCTTCGGTTCTTTTTCGACAGAGATTCCATTGGATCTTTTCGTTGCGTTCGTTATCGGATAAATTGCCTTTTTAATTGTTGAAAATCCTGTTCTGCTTTTGTTGAAATGTCTTGTTTCTTTACAGGTGTTACTCCCGCACTTTTGTCTTGTCTTGCACTTGTCTTTCATTACAAACTTTGTCAACGCTATTGCGTTCTTCCTTTATTACTGGAGTTCCTTCTGTTTAATGTACTTGCAATTGTATTACATTTTTATCGTTCAAAAGTTCTTAATTTAATACTCTTCGACTGGATTTTTATTATTGGAATTCTTTGCTGGTACAGCGTGTGTCGAAGTCTTTTTCTAATATTAAAATTCATTTTCCGAATTCCTTTTATAATTGTCCAAGTTATTTAATTTCGTTCGCTTTAACAGAACTACCGAGCCATCAAGTCGCCTTTTTTCAACGCGGGAATTTTCCCTTTGCTCCGCTCGCATCGACGAGGTTCATGCTCAGCACTCTCGTACGACTTCTTTTACTACTCAAGTCTCTCCTTCATGTCGTGGTACTGTCGTTCTTGAGTGCCCTTGGAATTCCTCGTAGAATTCTTCCAGTAGCGGAATCACACCTCCGAATGTACAAAGTTTTCATTGTTGCCACTTTCATTACAGCGAAAAGTACTCCAGAAAGGCACTGCCGAAGAGAACACGCAATAAATTATCTTTCTAATCAGCGATCCCTGTTGGAAACTGTCCATAGCAGCGTAGTTGAAACCGCGAGATAACCCCGCAGAAAATCGTAAAAAATATTCCGTAGTCGTGAGAAAGAATTTTGGAAAAAGTCACAAAGACCATCGATTAAAAATTCGAGGACTCAGGCATCGGATTCGAGCCATCCATAAAACGTTCGTGGTCATTCAATTTTCCGCAAACGCCCACGAATGACGCGTACAACATGGCACGTGGTTGATAGCGAGTGTTCTGGCTTCGCACCCGGTTCTAGTATTGCTTAATTGAGCATATCAGGAAATATAGCAGTGTATTTCTTATCGACTTTACATTGTACTCGATACATAGCCATCCAGCTATACCATATAGCGGTTGCCATAACGGTATATCGATTGGCGCGCGAATTTATGTCAATATTATCGGATATCGGCTAGTGAATTGTAGCAAACATTTCGCGACTTAGGTTTTTCTATATCTCTGTCCTTCTGCGCCATAAACGTCGTATCTATTATTTCGTTAATCCCCGTTTAATGGTATACTCTCGACTATCCACCGTCCACTCGGCTGACGTTGATTTACGCTAATTTTCCACCGCGCAATAAAGGCAACCCAGCGCGACCCTTGACATCCATGCTGAATTTTGCAAGCGTTTTCGCGAGTCTAGCTCGTAAAAGAACGTCGTTCGAGCCGAGCGACTAAGCGGTAAATGAAGCAATATCGTTGATAAATGAGACGACGATTACCAGCCAACGAGACGAAACTCGAACGAGATTCGATCGTGTATAAGAAATAAATCTGGAAATACCAGAATTACGACATCAACGAGCACCTGGCGTTATTGTAAATTGTTTTAATCTCGGGGTATTACTTTTAAAGTATAGCGAATATATGAGACACGTTTGACTTTTTACGAGACTGCCAGTAATTGGAATACTCTAACGTAAATAACGAACACTACGCTTTCCTTTTTATCTCGTACATACATTAGGGAGAATTATATCTATTTCATAGTTTTCCTGCTGTTTTTCCTCTGCGTCTTTTCTTCTTGAATACTCGACGGAAAAAACAGAGACCGTGCAGTGGCACCGCCGGAGGATATGTAACTTCTTGCGACGCAACAGAATTCAGCGCAAGTGGAAATTTATAGTTCATGGAGCAGCGTGCTGGCAATAATATTTTGCCTGTTTCCGGCGGTTTCCCCTCCCCTCTTTATCTTTCTCGGCACTTGGCAAAAGGAGAGACGCGCCAGGCGAGCCAACTTTAATTTCTGCTCGTGGAATAATTATTTTCCAGAAGATCCGTGTATCGTTCAACTTTTTGAAGCTACATCCTCGGTAATAAGCATGAAAATGATATTAAGCCAGGCTTTCTTGCTCTTTCGCGCTTTCTATTTTTTTTTTTTTTTCGTTGAAGGACGCCAAGTAAATCATCGTTACGACAATTTGTCTCATTGAAGCGAAATCGCGCTTCGATCTCGCGAGATTAATCCGCTTGATAAATCACTCGATTGATAAACAGCGTCTAAGCGTCGCGCCCGGAGTTCGATACGAGAATATTGCAGCAAAGTGCAAAGCCATCGTATCGCGAATGTTGATTTAGTAACTTTTGACTTTTACTTCCGCGACGACGGCACGTGTGAGCACGCGGTGCCGCAGCATTTCGACACGTTGCGTTGCGTTGCACATTGCGGAAAGCACCGGAGAAATTTAATAATGTCACCCGTGCTGGATGCACGTGCGAACGTCCGCTGTTTTCTTATTATATACTGCGAATCGTTACAATTCTTTCGTTTATCGAATTTACCTAATCGATCCATATTTTCATTATCGTCATTTATTTATTTATTTAACGAACGGCGTAAAGTTTCACTAATGTACAAGCATTATTACACAAGAAATCTGTTATTACACGTGCAATCTGCGAAGAGACAGATCTGAGAAACTAATATCGTATTCCTTTTGGTAATTTTTATACAGGAAAAGCTTCATCAGCTATCCTGTTCTCCCTAATGGAATTTACCTTTCGGGATATATCTGGATATTTGCCTTTCGAGTGAAGTTATATTATACAGATTATCACGAAATACCAATTAGTGAATGAAGCGAATGAAGACAAATAAGAACGGTAGTAAGAAAATGATTCAGCTCCAAGTTTCTTCGATTCTGAAATGGTGGGTGGAGGAGACTCGAACACCGTGGAAGGGTTAAACGTGGAAAGGTTAAATAAAATGATATCGAATCGAACGATTCGAACGAAAGCAATTAGAAAGTTCCAGCTTGCCATCTGCGCTGCATGAACTCTGTGAGAACCGGATGAGAAACCACCGTGGAAGTGACTGTTACTAATTGATTATCCGTAAACGAACCGGCTGTTTTTTCTCGTGCAAGTTGATCCTGAATATCAAGGAACGAAGAAAGAACGAAGAAAATGGGCTTTAATTAGACAGCTCTGCGAGTAACTTGATCGTCTTGCAAACGATAGAGTGGTAGTAGATTTGTCACGATTTCCAAGGAAATCTAATTCGAGCTTCTCGAGGTTCCCTGATTTTCCACGCGACGTTCAATTTCCTTAGACAGAACAACGCGAGAGACGAGGCGAATCACGAACGCGAATACTATGATTAGAAAAACGCTTGAAGGAACCAAGATTTAGCGATCATCGTGCGGCATGAAATCCTGTACGATATTCCGTTCGATTTTCTATTATAATATACAAAATGAGATATTCGCTTTGGAATACACCTGTACAATATAACGTTTCGAAAACGGCTGACAGCTTTCTATATGTAACCAATATCCCAGATACAGCTAATTATCGATCGTCTACTTAATTTTCTGCTATGATACATACATTGACTTTGACACTTCACAAATGTGGCTGTCAAATAGTCGAAACGACATTCGGATGAGATACGGATGTAGGTACTGGCAGTATCAATTTTCACTGAACGAATTAACGATATAACTAATTAATAGTATAATCAAAGGAAACGTTCTAAGAGTCGTCACTACTTTCAATTTCACTCAAGCCCACTTTTTGAGTTTTCATAATATTAAAAGAAAGATTGACAAACTCGTTTATATAATTCCATATTTTAATACGAAACGGAAAAGAAGATACAGGGAATAGAAAATTTTTTCTTTCAAAGTCTGGAAGAAATTAAATTTTGATATCCTGTTCTTGAGCGTTAAAAAATATAAAGTCAGTGTTAATTTTATTACTTTTTCATTCGATATTTTCTTTCAGTTTTGATCAATTCTATGAATAGTTACACTATCTATTAAAAATATCGAGGAAATAATACAGAATACTAATAATAAATATAAAATAATATAATATATATATAAAATAAATTAATAATGAAAATAATAATTCAGTTTATAATTATTCACAGCACTGTACGTCTTTCGTTAAGTCCCTTTTTGCCATTTCACGGTATCTATTATGAAATATTTTTTAAAGCGAAAACATCTAATTACTATGCTGACTTGGCAAATTTTATTAAGAATTCTACGTATCTCCGAAGCATATTTATTCGCAAAATGATTCTTTGCTTTAGTAGCTAAGGGTAGACGCACGATCGAAACGGTAAAATTGCTTTGGTGGCTTGCAACAGAAATACGAAAAAGGTTGAAAATCAACTCGAGCATCACCAAGATCTGGGAAATCCTTCTCACGCGGACAAATGTAGAATATAATGCTTCAGCGAAGGGTTTCATAGCGATCCTCGAGTCTAACGGCACACGTCTGGTATCTCGCCACGTAGCTTACGTCTTGTCCCATTCGACGTCATAAACGTTCTTACGAAATTTATAAGGAATATGCAAAATCTATTTTAAAGGATTAATGAATCGAGTAATCAAGAGGAAGATAAAGAAATCGTATTCCGTTCACATTAGTATTCGAAACTCGGTCACTCGCAACGTACAATCGCATAAAATTTTCACCCGCGTAGCTTTGTCTACAAAATTTCTCGCATGGTTTACGAAAATTCGCTAAAATATCTGAATACCAACCAACGAATGCACAAAGGTTGTCAGGCAAAAAAAAAAAAGGAATTCGAAAGCCAATTATTCGAAAACGCGTGGAATTTCGATCGCGTTGATTTTCTTTTCAGCATTGTCGGAACAGTCACGGTGGATGAATGTGAGTTAATAGAAGGAACAAACCGGCTCGAAACAAGCAACAACAGAACGCTACGCGATCCTTTCATCCTTTCGTGAAATACCCTTTCTCCTGACTCTTTGTACAAAAAATCGTGGCATCGAACGGCGATCGCGTCGCCAATTTCGCGCAGGCTGAAACACAACCAGCTTAAGGTCGTTAAACGTTGTGAAAATGCAAATACGATTGGGAATGTCGTGACAACGCGACAGATTCGAATGCGTTCGGAATCGAAACTAAAAAATCCCCCTCTTTTTTCCCCCTTCGTTTCTTTTTCGACGTTGCAACGTCGGTTCGAACATGGTCGGACAGAGGTTGGAACAAAGCCACGTAATGACTGTTATAAGAGGAAGCGATAAATATTCCTTTTGTCCAAGTTTCGGAGAATAAACGGCACCGAACGCGGGTGTGCCTATTCGCAGATAAATTTCCGTTTATTGTCCACGCTCTCTCTCTCTCTCTCTCTCCCTCTCTGTATCTTTCCCTGTGCCGTTTGTTAATAATTTATACTGCTGTTCACGCGGCAGGAGCGTCATTTTTCGCGAGGATAATATCGTAGGACTCGGTGGAAACGTCGCTATGTATCTCGACGATGTTGGGGCCGATATAGTTTACGCGCAATTGAAGATGAAGTAGAACGAGTGGCCTGAGGGAAGATTTTCTTACGGCATTCTATAGGATGTTAATTTAGAGTTTTCCAACTTGTTTCACCTCGAGATGTTTTAAGGTCAGAAGCTCGTCGATCTTGGGCCTTCGAGGTCGATGCTCTTGGTATCGATCTTCTAGACTTTCGAAAGTAGAGCTTTCTTTTATATCCTCCTGTATTGCTTATTCAAGTCGAAGTTTCGAAGATTTTAGGCTATAAAAATTGTAATTTTTTCACCTTGACCTTCTTCGCAGGAACTTTGCGAAAAACACTTGCAAGTATCGGTGGCTGTGCCACGGAATATGATAGAGCAACGAGCAGAGCGGTTAGTGGGTGATTTGTCATCGGATTCATGATACGAATCGAATGACGAGAGGAGGCAAAAACGAGCGGAGTGGGACACGTCAAAAGTCGTAAAGATGCAAATGCAGGTCTCGTCGGAAAAATTGCCGGCTGTCAGCCCCGAAACGGCTCCAAGTCGATGAATCTCGGCGTATGCTGAGCTTTCCTGTTCTTGTTCGATGGCACGGCCACTGGGAGGGATGATATGCGGCCGTATATTATTCCTATGGAGGCTGACTTTATCGTGTTCCCATTTCCGAAACCTGATGGTGACGGTCATTAAATCGGGAATAAAAAAAGCCGGCAAAATGCCCTGGATGTTTTCCATGCTATTATTAACCTTTCATAACTAAAATTTTATTTGCTTCCGAGTGGCGAAGACCGTAATTCGTTAGAATATTTTCCTTTAATCGGAAAAAGATTTAATAATTGCTAACAAATATTTCTATCTAAAACGCAATCTACTCTTCGTATATTCATTATAATTTTGCAAATATCTCGTTTCACAAGGTAACAATATTTATTTGCAGATAAACGATACATATTTTACGGAAGTTTCAACAAGACATTTTTATTTAAATGCTTGCCACTGTGTATATATATGTAACTTTTCGCGTTTGCGACGTCACAAAGGATTAATTTCTCTTTAGGGAATATTCCTGTACATCTTATACGATAATCCTCAAAGGAAAATAGTTATTGGCAGTGGCTGAAAAATGTGCGATACATTCTTTATGCGGATTATCGGCATGCATGGAACGCTTTGTTGCAAGCTTCCAACGTGCTTGCTTGAACGCGACACGTTGACAAATGCAAACTAAGGTGTGCGCGTGGACACGCGAAAAGCCGAAGAAAGAGACAATACCCGGAAGGGGATCCCTGACGAGTCATCGGATCGACACCTACCAAGGAAGAAGAGAATCTCTTCGTCTCTCTGCAAAATTTAATTAAATTCCTTTGGCCGACGATTTATTTTCAAAACCACTCGCTCCACTCATTTTTCATTCAGCCCTGCCAGGGTGTCGATTGATTCCTGTACTGTGCTGTCTTTTGCCCGCTGTACCGATAGAGGTGTAGAGGATTGATCTTACCGAATATCACGAATAACAGTCTATATGTTTGTGAGCAATTTATTACAGATATTAATTCGACACAAAGCACAAGTCCAGGTATAATAAGTCTTACAAAATAAATACGAGCGTGTCTAGAAACTCCGTATACACGTCTGATGCGTCTGTATGCTTATGCTGCGATCGCTGAACTCTGTGGCTCGTCACTTCGTTTGTTTATTTATACTGATCGGGGGACAGTCGGAAAGTTTGAACTCGACTGCGTTTGACGGTTGAAAGTAGCGGCGACATTGTTTTGCTCGGAGTTCATTACTCCTTGCGATATCTGTGACCTAACGGTCATGATACTCCGAAACAAAACAATAATAGGATTTGAATTTGTCCTGCTCGGGTGCCGCTACAGAGGTAACGCGGCCCGATCGATTATGCGATTCGTTGTTCACCTGGTTGGCCTATACAGACGATTCAAGACTGCAAGGGTAACAAAGAGGTATTCCGAAAAAAAGGGAGGAATCGAAATGCGATAGAGTTACACGGAAGAACGAGAAAATAAGTGGAATCGTGACGTTGTAAAGGGACGAAAGAGATTAAAGAAACGAGCATAATCGATGGAATTGCCGATCCTCGAGACAACGAGCCTCCGGCGTACATAACTCGTGGTAAAAGACGATCCATCGAGTTACGACGTGGCATCGGAGAAGGCGAATCTACTCGAGCGAGCTTTTCATCTCGAGTGGCCCATTTTTCAGCCGAAAACGCGATTCGATCGTTTCATTAAAGCGGCATCCGCCTCGATTAAAACGGCAAACTGCCGGCTGAAACTCTTCGAATTCCTCCTTTGACGGTTGGATTTCCTCCAGGAAAATTGAATCTCGCGTCGTGCCCGACGTTCGAATAAATAGACGATTTACAGATATTCACTCTCTCTCTCTCTCTCTCTCTCCTTTTTCTGTGGAAACATCTCCGATCCGGAGAACGGTGGAACGACACTCGTTGCCTGTACACTTATCGCAAATCATTCGAGTTTATTTCCCCTCTCGACTCTGTGTCCGCCACGACGCTTTCCATTAGAACGGAAATCGATCGGGTGCGTTAAAACCAGTCACCAAAGCAACAGATCGCTTATTCTTCCACGTCGCAGAGACGGTCCTGGTCTTTCCACGGGGAAATTGATTCCTTCGTATGATTTCTCTTTTTCGCGTTCCGCTCTCCCGACTTTTTAACTTTCTGCCGTTTGTCGTACGAAAACACGTTGCACGATAAAAGCGGAAAATTCATTCCAAGTATCGAATACAGTCATTTAATTCTCTGTAATTGCTTGAAACTCGAAAGTTAGAAAAAATATGCACGTTTGTAGAAAAATATCGAAATAAAAATAAATAATCATATTTCAGTAAAAATGTTCTTTTACCATGGAAAGATGATACCAAGTTATTTCGTTGTTGTAAAAGGAGATCGTTCGAAAGTGATTAAAAAACATTGCTCCGTGCAGCAATTGTTAGGTTTCGGATTTCGCGAACAAATTTTACAATGTTAAACAAACTATAATCAATTACAATTTCCTTCCTTTTTCGTACGCGACAAAAGCACGGAAACGAACGAAAACATTTCGCTTTCCTATAATTTCTATATTTATTTGCTCGTCAAAGACAAGCGCCGTCACAACGATCACGACAGCTGAGGGAAAGTCGTCGATTCGAGTCTTTGGACCTGCCTTTTTGTCAGTGTTTCCTTCTTTATGTTCAAATCGATACTTGGAGAGGTGACATCGCCCTTTACCTACGGGTAGGAAGAAAATTTACGGTTCTTACACTCCTCTCTTTTTACGAACTTATCGACAAGCCTCGAGATCTCCGGGAAAATGGCTGCGAACTCGAATCCCGTCCCTCCATTTTACGGACAGCGCGCCAAGGTAAACACTTCGCGGGAAATGCCGATTGCCAGGGCGAATCTTCGACAGAAGACGGGCCCTGGGTTTAAGGCTGTTTATAAACAGCGGTAGCGACGGAGTGCTTCGAATCCGGCGAAACTCTATCGGATTCTTTGTTAAGACGTACGATAAAAAGGTGGAACGTAGAAATGTCGAAGAACGGGTATGTGTGGGTAAACAAGGACCTAGAATCCCGAATAAATAGAAAACCCAATTGAAAACGGATAAAAACTAACGTCGATCTTCAACGTGTCTCGTGCTTAAGCTCGCGTATATAAAACGTTTTCCCCAAGTTAAAAAATTGACCAATTTTCCTCTTTTGTTTATAACTCTTATCGATAGCGTTAAAGAAGAAGGAATCTTCGACTAGTAGAAATATCGTTGTAAAAAACTTTTATGAATATATTAATTAGCGTTTCTTATACGAAAATTTCTGAAATTTCATCGACGCTATAGCGAGATATGCTTATCGCGACTATGATATCTTCTAAAAATTCGAAAAGTATATGTATCGAATCGCGTGGATATTTCTTTAAACGTATAATACGTTGAAAAGATTTTCATTTGAAAAAATATTTCCTATCAAGCTAATATTGTACCTGAGGTAAGATCCGCCAATATGCATGTATACTCTTTAGAATTTACATTGGATTAAAATTCTTGATGGTTCGTATGCTGGTCGACGGTCGAACCGTGGATTTTCCAAGACCACGGGAATTAGTGTTCGTCGGAGGATCATAGGAGGATAGCAGCGGCGCCCGTGGTCAGTACCAATTACGGTTTCAGGGAAATCGGTTTCATTTGCAGTTCGCTGGATGAAGAGGAAAATCCCTGAGGGTTACCGATGGCCTACGCTCGTACAATCAAGTCTGTTTTCTTCCGGAATAAGATATCCTCCGCTGCTATAGCTTTTGGTTCTGCTGCATCCGTAACTATCGAATTTCCATGAAATTGGATAACGAATTTTCATAAAATTCATTCTTGTTTTAATGCGACCGACTAGCCGGTACGAAGTCGCAAGGATCGAGAAGGATATTTTCGCGATCGAATTATCATGGAATTTTTGGTCTTCGTATAAATTACCTTCGTAATTTTCCGCTTGAATCGGTAGATTCGATGGCGAACGAATTTCAACACGGACGATTCAGTCTTGTCATACTTCCATTCTCTGCGAATCCGAATCGCAATAGCTTCCAGTCACTTTCTCACTCCCGTGCTTCTGCCCGTTGACGTATTCCATTTCCCAAATCCATATCTTGAATTTCGTAGATTTCCGACGGTCTACGGTGTTGGAATCGAATAGGAACAGCTCGGTAGAGTATACTCGATATGTTTATTTGTTAGAAAAACGGTTTTATCATCTCTTAAAACTATTTTCCGCGTGACATCTTCTCCCCTTTAAAGCTTCGAGCCGAGATGACAGTGGAGTAGTTTGGTCGAAGTTAATTCAACCATTTTATGATACTTTAACCGTCAAGATACAAAGCACGCAAACACGTGCTTGCAAATAATGTTAGCGGAGAAATTAATCGATGTTGAAAATTTGATAAAAAAGATTGTTCCGACGTGTATCGTATAAAACATTTGCTAAAGGTCCCACGAGTTTCTTTCTTTTTTTTTTTTTTTAGTAGATCGATGGTTTGTTTAGATTGTTATACAAATTTTCAGCATGAAAAATTCCCAGACTGTAGAGGCGCCGGAAGGATACTATGGCAACAAAAATTATGTTGGAATACAACGATATTAATCGCATACAGATGATGCGACTGATCGAACGGATTCTTCCCTTCGTTGCCCAGCGATATCCCCATTAGCGTGCGTTTGTGAGATGAAGCGTAAGGATATGGATGGAACATTGGGCACGTCGAGAAGCTACTAGGAGGTTCCGTGGCACATGTGACGCCACACAGCATCTACACAGGTCACACTCTTTACTGCATAGAGAATGGGGTTCAAAACCTTTTCAAGGGCCATGGGTCACTAAACCAGTCAGTCTGAGAATAACTAACCAACTGTCTACATTCCACAATACTCACCTATACTTCCTGTAATAATTGTTTAATAAATATCACATAGTATTATTTCAACACAAACATTGTGTCTTCCACAGATTATTAATCTTAATTCCGAGATTAAATTCTAACAAATGAAATATTCAACAGCGGAATAAGTGAATTGTTAGCGAAGTGAAAGACAATCATAGCCAATGATGACTATTATATGGGGAACTAATTAATAGAAATTTCGATTAAAACGATTCGTTTCTTCTCTTGGGAAGAGAAAAAACGACAGAGCTTTGCAAACAATTGAATAACAAGGAAGAAAAATAGAGGAAAATTGTAAGGGAGAATGGAAATAAAAGCGATTGTTCTCGATACTGGTCGACTAGTTGGTTAATGCGGATACGATAACCTCGTGATTTGATGTACAATTTCGCGGGGCGTAAATGCGGCACGTTAGCAACCAAGACAAATGGCGTGAGCCATGGCCACCGGTTATATTTGTTCGGTCGCGTTCTACGGTCAAACTGAAACCCATTGTTTTACGAGCCACCTAATTACACGTTGTGCAAACCGGCGTCACTTAACCGCTGTCGGCGGCCGTGACATAATCGAACAAGAAACGACCCTGTCCATATAATATTTCGGTAGGACGCGCTGACCGATTGTAATTTCGACGTGTGGCCGATACGGTTCGGATGGCGTTCGACTTTAATTAATAAATAAACGAGTGATGAAGAAAATTCTGTACCAATTTTCCTACTCCCATAGGCAAAGTTGGCGCAACCTCATCTGTAAAACGAACACGGCGAAACTTCGTTCGTTACATTAAAAGAAAAAAGCAAAAAAAAGAAAAAAAATGTTCATCGGCTGGAACTTTCTTTTCGGTCCGCGATAAATCACTACACGGTTTCGCGATTTATATTCGGATTCGTTAAAAAATTGCGCGCCCGGCGAGAAATTAATTTTCAGAGTTATCGTGAATTATTGAATCGCAAGGAATTTACGGATAAAAAGATCTGGCATAAAAAAAAAAAAAAGAGAGAGAGAGGTAGAAAAAAGAACGTTCTATTTTAAGCGTCTATTTTTGAGCCGCGCAGCTTTGAATAAATTACGTTTTTACAGAAGGGTCTTCACACGCGAGACAGGACGCGTTTATTAACACTCCGACCGACCGATTAATAACGTTTCATAAATTTTCTAGGGGCGAAGGCGCGATCCAAGCTACGGTCGAGTAAAAGGCGCTCGAAAATATGCGTTCCCCTAATCGATGTGATTAATTTAATACGAGCCGTAAACGCGCGCCCGCGCTCGGCCTGAATATCGTTTCGACACGCTTCAGAAAATTGCATGTTCCTCTTGCCGCAGGATCTATGTGTACGATACGCTGTAAATTTCACCCTTGCTGCGTGCAACCTCCGTTGCACCTTACATTAAACGCTCGAGTAACTTTGAAATTATATTTACCCGTAGGTAATGCAGCTCGATATCGATACCGTTGATTCGCCCGATCCGATATATTGTGTAGCCTGTACGTACGCGCTTTTAAATCAATTATCATCCCTCTATTGTCAACGATAGATAGAGGCGGCAAGCTGAACGTAGCTGCACGATTACATGCAAATGTGATTTTCAGTCTTCGAAGGATATTCGGTTAACGTGGTTCTTTGCCGCGTATTTCCTTTTCGAACGTCTTTCGATGTTTCCAACGGTCCAACTGTGCAGGTATATGAAAATAAACTTGCGAAATCTATATTGCAGCAATAAAGATAGAAAGGAAGAAAGTTTGCGATATCGCGTGAGGATCTGCGATCTATGAGAATCGAAAGGTTAATCTTCGTCCTTTAGATGCAGAGGGATTGAAGAAAATTATTTGCCAGATCGTTGATGATGCGAGCAAGCCGAGACGAGGATCCAGGTTTAAGTAGCGCAAGTAGTTTTAGGTCCGACGAACGGGATCTCCGTGAAACTAATCATTAAAACTTTGAACCGACTTCAAACATTGTCCGATCCCGCATTCCAGATATGGGGAATCTCTGCCGGATTTCCCCGAGTTCCGAAGATCTCGCGAACGACGGAAAGATGTGTTAAAAGTCTCGAAAGTTTTGCGAAATTACGTGTCCCCGAACCAACGAAAGAATCGCATTAACCTGCCGGCTGGGATCTCGCGTCAATCTCATGCATTTTTTATGAGAACGTACAAAAGAAGCCGGAAGGCTGGACTTTTTTAGTTCTCACCACGGCGACGAATTAACTCGTCGTGTCGTGTCTCGTATCGAACGAGAAACTGCATGAAACTTTAGTGTCGTACTCTGTCGCTGTAACTCCGAATTTTTCTTCGCCCAGAGAGACCCTGACAACGAAATTACGGACCCTCGCACGAAAGCACCGTGTCCAAAACAGGCGGGTGCGCTCGCTCCAAAGCCCATTTGCCAGCGTTGCAAGTTTTCCTCGCTAACGTCACGAAACTAGACCGTGTTTCCGGCGGGGAAACCTGGCCGACTCGCGAGTAGGCTACGCGTTTAATCAAGATTACGTACGTTTCTCCAGGGTCGGCTTGAAGTTCGTCGCGATAAATTCACACCGCATAAATCTTTCCAAGTTGACACGTACTGCGGTAACGCGTTCGGCAGCGCGTGTTTTCTTTTTCCAGTGACCTCGCTCACTAAACGTGTATTTCAAGTTTAATTAATTAAAAAGATGCCAAGGATAGTTGGAAAATAAGAGAGACAAAGGCAAGGAAGAATAGAAGGAAATAGAAACGTTTGTAGATTTTATTGGCAATTGATGCGCGATTTAATTTGTTCGAATGCCAATGCACGCGGCCACGGTTCGCTCGAAAGCACCTGACGTGAAAATTAATCAGGCTAATTCGACTTCGTATCAATTTAATATGATCCTGGCAGAACAGCGGGAACGCGGATCGTTTTGTTTGGTCTGACCACCGGCATCGTTCACGGGACACGTGTAATTGTACGTGCCGGTTGAAACGATGCGTTTGAACCGGTGCGGCGGATTAATCAAATCGGCCCCGCAGCCACGTTTCAATATTTTCCAACCGATTAGACGGTATCAATTGGCTCTTTCTCCCGCGTTACGTGCCTCCGGTAATTTTAATTGTTCGCGAATTTCCCGATTCATCGCTGATTTCGATGACTGACAACCGGCAATAGATACCATTCCTTGTGCTCTTGACGATCATAGCCTAATTACGCGTTATGCCAAAACCAAATTTTCACTGTTTTGACGAAGCGACAGTTTGAAGAGCGGAAAGAGCAAACATATCGGCGAAACAAGTTTCTATTCGTTTAAATAATATGCTATTTCCTCGAGCCAATTATCTCGGTTAACTTCATTCGTTGTTAGACACTGCTTCTGCGAAACCAAATCTATCGCTTAACAAAGTTGTCCGTCATTCGATTACGCAACTCCGTAAGCTTCCGGGCTGCTGTAGCTACTTACAATTAGACGTGGAAAATTGGCGAAAATTATACCGGCGACTACAACGAAGCGAAGAGATTTTCTCTGTCTGCATTTCTTGAGAAACGATCACTTTATTTTTTGTTTGCGACTGAAAATTATGAACAACAGCGTGTGTTACGTCGGGCGACACTCTACCTAGACAAGGCCATATACCGCGGGCCAGATGGAAACTAAATGTCCGCTCATCCTTACTGCGTACCCTCAATAGTCTTAAGGACCCATCATAAATCCCAATAACTTGCTAACTAAGGTCCTTCAGACCGAACAAATATCTTTACTTCTAAATCATTTTCTGTAGATTATTGTCTACTACGGCTTGACACGGGAAAGTTAGTTTTTCTCACGTACGATGCTTTCCATTAGCAACTTTCTATCGAGGGCGGCTAAGACCCTTCCTAGTTCACCAACCTTCGTTTATCCAATCAGAAGCAATGTATACTGCCCCCACTTCCCTGACCAAAATGTCATGAACAAATCCGATGGTCCCGTGCGCTAGACACACCCATCGCTAGCTTTCCTCCGACACAGCGTCGTCACTGTACTTTACTTATTCTACAACGTTAGAATAGTCAACAAGTCATTGACGGGTTACTCTCCTTAAATCAGTCATTTACTTAACGTATACATACTCAACAGTGTACCTCATAAGTGTTGGAAATGAAAACCTTATAACCCTGTTAATCGCAGCGTTATACTATCTTAACCGCCCCTATTATCTTAACGGAAATCAGGGGATCGATCAACTCGTGGTGTCGATTATTATGATCGTAACGGGAATTTACGACTCCCGTTGACGTGTTTCCTCGCGATTGCGTCTCCCCGTGATTGGTCGAAAATACAGCGTGAGAAAACGTTAGCTTCAAAACGTCGTTCGTTTCATCCTGATACGAATTTTCGTTTGGGATATATCGTCGTTTGAAGAGAAGTAGTTTGCCGGCGCCTCTCGCTCGCTCTCGTCACTGACCTACCTGAAAGCGCGACACCTGTGCAGTGGTCAATGCCAGACGACGAATCAGCGTTTTTTTTTTTTGTACTAGACGCTAGTATGCAATCGGAGGAAAAAATGTGGGTCATGCCGATTCTTAGAATCCATTCACGAGACTCGCGTGTGTTCGAATGCTCTGCCTTCAAATCCCGTATTTTGCAAACGAATTGAGATATCGAAACGAAACAAAAAAAAGAGTTTTACTGGGTTTTCGCTTTTCCCCAGCGAGTGCATTTCTAGTAAAAATCCTTTATTTTTCCTGTGGTCGTAGCGGTCGCTGTTTGTTCAGGATTTGAATGTAAACGAAAATTTTGATTCCTCGGTTACTTTTTGCAAGTTACACAGATTTATTGCACGTAAATTGAAAAATATTGTTCGCGCTGCAAACCAATATAGAGTCGTAATAGATTTCTTCGTACGAAAAATTAACGCGATAAAAATAAATTGCACAAAATTTTCACTCTAATTAAAATCCGCCATCCCCTCCGGAAAAAAGATCGTTTTGAAATAAAAAGCTTGAAGCAGAATAAATAAATCTTTTTTAGTATTTGTCTAACGTTACTTAATATACACTGGTGGTTGGTAACTGGTGGTACAAATGTCGAAAATATAGAATAAAAATTTTAAAATTTTAAAAATTAAAAAAATAACGATCTACAGTGAGATCCGTTATAACGAGACGCGATAAAGTGCACGCGTACCGAGCGAAAATTCAAAGTCGATTTTCTCGAAAATAAAGCCTCAAACGAAAAATTTGTATTCTATATTTTCGACTTCTTTTTTCGCGTAGAATCACCGCCTGTACCACCAGTTACCAACACCCTGTATATATATATTACGTGCTTGGAAAAACTAATGACACATCATCGATACTTGATACTCACTTTTCCAAGTCGTATGGAACAGATAAAGAAATAAATAAAATCGTTTGAGAGTCTTTCGAGTTTTATACTCCCGTTTTATGCTCGACTCGAGGGAAACGTTTCGCGTGTGCTTCCGAAGGAAAATCGCGAAACGATCAAACGCAGCATCCGTTGGCGCGCCTTCAAAAGCTGCGATTCGCGTTTCGCGACGCTCATAACTGTCTAATTATTTGGAAACTGCTTGGAAACCGAGATGATGGTCGTTTTAATGCAACGCGATCACGACTTGACTGGCGAGAATTCTTGTCTGATATCTGTTCAGCTGCCGGACTAGAAAGTTCGCTCCAGCTATTCAGTGCTAGAGATCGGTTGTCTGGTTGGATCCGCGTGCACAAGAACCGCCCTTTATTTATGCTAACTAATGCCAAGCGATTTGCATACGCGGAGGCTCTCTCGTACGGTTTCCCAGCGATCGAGATATAGCAGGGAAATAGAGAGAGAGAGAGAGAGAGAGAAAGAGAGAAAAAGGGAGAAAGGAAAGTGGAAACGCCTCAAATTCCCGCCTTGCCTCCGGGATCTGATATTACAATCTCTACCGAGCGTGATACGCATCGCCAGCGAGGTGGAGCTTCGCGTTGTTTCGTTGTTGTTAATGTAGGCTGCGAATAAATTATATTTGCACGGTAGCTCGATGGAAAATCTCGAATGAAAAGGAGACAACCCAACCCGCGGCAACTTGAAATCCCAGGATCTAACCGCGTTATTTCCTCCCTGACTATTAGAAGACCAGCATTCGATGCTCGCGGCGTTCAATTCTTATTTGCTGCTCCCTTCGGTATACGCTCGTTCAAAAATTCCGGGAACAGAGACGCGGAAGAGAGAAGAACACGTGTGCGTGTGCTCGAGTGTATCTTTTCTGGCATATTGATCGGACGAACGAAGCGAAGACAGAGAGGTAGAAACGATCTTACACGTACGAAGATCTTTGTATTCTCTTAACACGTTCGTTCCTAAGTTCGGTTTTTAAACCGAGAAGCGGCAAGCATTCTGTTTACAAAGTCGACGTATTATACTTACGCCGCTCGATGATTTTTTGAAATGTAAGCTGCTTGAAATGGTGCTTGGAAATATAAGCGAAACAGAGGCGATAGACAATTTTACGTGAAAAATAAGTAAAAAGAGACGACACGACAATTTTTTTTTTCATACGTCATTCCGTTAATATTCGTTTCTGTCCGAGCTAGAGTTTCTGCAAACACCGACAGTTCGAACAACAGAACAGATTTTTGCTTTTCACTTGCGTTGCATTTTTTTTAACGTTTTGCTGTATTACAACTAGACGTTAAAGCTATCGTTCTCATTGTCACATTTATAATTCTAATTATTTGACAATCAACGGATACTAACTTCGCTCTTTAGTCTCTACAATTTTTGTAAAAATTATTATTTCGATCGCATGATACTGTCAACGCCTTCTTTATACACCTGCTCTTTCATACGCCATGAGATGAATATGTGACAAAAGACAAATCACACAGGATGTATCTCACGCGAAGATGCATATACGTTTCTTTCCGAATGTTCAGAAAATAACGACTGAGTTACGTATTCTTGCTATAAATAATAAAAATGTATGTACATAAACTCATACATATATATTATGCTGGAAGTGTGTGTCGCTAAGCGAAACGGAAAGATTTCTGCAATCGGTCGACAGCGTGTTAATATTTACTCTGAGAGCGACACAAAGCGTAGAAAGCATCTTCCTTTATTCTCCTTTTCGCACTCAAGAATCCTCTACAAGCTCCTCGTAACATCGCAGAAATTTTCATTCGGTCGTTTCCAAAAAAAAAAAAAAAAAAAAAAAAAAAAAAATCGCCCAGCCACGTCTCGAATAATCCACGATAACGTTGTTGCGTTTAGCGTCGTCGTTGCTTTCCTTATTCCGTGTTCGTGCAGGTTTTCGGAAAAGGGCAGAGGCTGTGAAAGAGCGAAGAACAGGTTCGAAAAGGAATCAACGGGTGTTAAAACGAGCGGCCTCTTCGCTGCTAGCTGTTTTTAAGTGCTGACCCCACACGTTCATAAAATGCACTCCGCCAGCAACATATTGAGGCAATATCGGTGGAATTTCACACGACGTGAGCAGAAGACGTTAGCTCGCTTTACTCGCCAGTATTATCAGGCAATGCTGGTCCTGTTCTGCCAGCGACTACGAAACGTCGCCGTGTTCGGACCGATGCTCTCGAAATAAAATAGCATCGTTAATATTAAAGAATCCTGATTGCGAAACGCTGTAATATTGAAAGTTCAGCCGACCATAGCTAGAAAACAGTGGAACTTTTCCGAAAGTTTCGTTTCGCTCGTCTGTAATTGAATGGCGCCCTACGTAAAATTCAAGGATTTGCTACAGCCGCTGGAACTTTTATATTTTCTCCCCTTCTAATTGAATTTTCTCTATGGAATTATTATCAGGCAATCCGACGATTGTCCGAGCTACGGCCGACCTTTGACCTGGTGGCTTCGTTAGCTGCACCACTTAAGAGTATTAAACATACGCTATTACTCGAGAATATTAGATAAGCGGGATGAAATCTTGATTGTTTAGCGAGACTCAACTTTTCTTTCGTCTTTCACAACACTGGCACGCGGAGTGTCCGAAGTTCTTCGTTAAGAGGTTATTAAGATCTCCTCTGACGCTGCTTCTTCATACTTTACATCTAGCCTACTTAAAGGTGTTTTCGTAGCTGGTGCTCGTAAACTTTCGTATAATTTTGCCGCTGGTCTCTTTGCCTCTGTTCAGGGAATCAATCAGGCTCTTTAAAAAAGCACGAGAACCCGGCAGATTGATAAATCGAGTTTATCCCCCCAAACTTTCGAGCGTCCGCTTTTTAATCCTTTTAATCCCTTTGCACGCGACTGGAATCGTTATTCAATTAAAATCACGCGTCCGGCTAACGTGAAAATATGTATATCTTCGTTTCTGAAGCGTACTGCACAAATAACACCAGCAAATAGAAGATTAAAATTTTGTTAAATATTATTTCATCGAAACATATTTGATTAATATGCACGGTGGGCAGCATATTATATATATCTACCACTCGTAACGGATGGATACAGACGCAAGATAAACTGACTTTTATTTGATACAAAGAACGAAGCCAGGATAAGTCTACTTTCGTTGATCTTCCTGCCTTTATGCCACTTGGCGACTACCGTATTTCCTAACGACGTATTTCTCAAACGTCGAATAGTGTAGCTAATGTTACGACAATCGATTTATATCCTTGAAACGTTCAAGAAGATAAAATATCGCATAGTTGCGTGATCGGTGGTCCTTTCCTTTCGCAATTATTTACACGCAATTTCAGTAATATGTTATTAACTGTATTGAATTGTAATAATATGTTATTAACTGTAATGTATTGAATTTTTAAGCTACTTCCTACGAAGAGTGGAAAATGGTTGCCACGATCTTTCCTTCTTCACATGCACCGTATCGAGATTCTCGCTCTTTCGCAAGAAATGAAATTATACCCACGAAGAGATCAAACATCGGAATTGACCTCTATTTTTAACCAACAGTTTAATAGCACTTATCGTCGAACAATAGGAGTATCGTTTCAATTGCTGGTTAATCCCTATCCACCTCATTTCCGGCTGGAAGTTGCCGATCGCATCTAGAAGAGCTGTATCGTCGATCTTTTCGCAGAGAACTGGAGGGACGGTCGGCTTAATCGGACGATCCAATCAGCGTGCCTAGCCTAGTGCACAGAGTTCTCGTCTGAAGTGGCGGAAGAAGCACGGCCTACGGATTGCGATCGTACAACTTCGCGAAATCTTATAGCTGAACACGAACATGGGAAAACCTGGTGTCTACCATGGTCGTCTGTCCGAGCTGTTCGAACTCCATGCTCCGAACATCGAAGCCATAAATACGTCAAACTTCGACGTCTCTACGTCTCTGAACAAACGAACTCTTTGTAGAAGCGCTTACCCTTCCTTCGTGGATGCAGCTTTCTTTGTTCGCCTGTATCGATTTACCTTTCACTGGCGATCGAATCGAAAATCCAGGGTATTTTTAGTTGCTCTTTTCTCGATATATTCGAGCTTCGTATCAATTGCATGGAAGATACTTGCTACTTCTCGAATGGTAGTCGCCGAGTTGCCGTACTCTGTATCGTGTTGCACTGTCGCGCTTTGCAATCGTTTTAACGCGTTCAACGAGGGAGAATTTCTACGATTCCTACATTCCGTATTGGAAAAGATTGAAAACAACGTTTTTCGCTTGGTTTTTCGTCAAGAAATATCTAGAACAGGTAGGAGTATTGAAAAATACTGAGCAATGATAATAATAGTAATATCGATACACGCGTCGATGTCGTCGAAATTGGTTCGTACAACTTGTACGAAAAATGCGAAAGGAGAGGAAAATGAGCGGATGTTAGGATACGTTGCGTGAAAGTGGAAGACACGCGTCTCTGTTAGTTTTTGAGTGACGGTCGTTGAACTGTGTTGCGGCGTATTGTGCCTTTATATCGTTTCGACGTGTTTAATCATACAGGGCGTTGTTTGGCGTCGAAATTGTTTCATAAAATTTCTATGGAAAGGTTATCCGATGTTTAAGCTTTCGCAAATGAATCTTGTTAGGAGAGATAGGTATCTATCGGGATAGGGGAATTTCCATTTGATGGGACGCGTTCCTTCGATTGTTTTCTCAGGCAAAAGGGAAAGAGAGCCCAGCCGGAAACGCCTAATCTTCTTAGTTCAGGGACGGGAACCGAGAGCAAGATACTCGTTGAATCGACGGCTAGAATTAAGCGACACCAGATATTGCGAAACTTCCGTGATGGCGTTCCGAAATGTTGCTAGATGAAAGAGAACTCGAGCAGGGAACCGATGGGACTAAGTACTTTCAGGCATCGCGGCAACTTACGCAATTAGTGACGCGTTTCTCGAACCTATTACGCTTGGAGTATCGAAATTCCATCATTTAAATCATCCAGTTTGTCCGATAACGGAACCTTTTCAATTTCGGTATCTCTCCTACGTATATGTCTGTAATAATAACGAAAAAGTCCAGCGGACAACAAACTTCGTATGTACAGTGCAAGACCACTGTCGCCACGATATCCGAATTTTGTCCCTCTGGACTTGTGTTATTGGAACTGCTTCGACGACAAAATGTACACACGTTTAGATCGTATTTTATAAACGTAAACAGCGACTACAATGATCGAAAGAAAAATATAAAGGAGCGCTACACGAAGATTCAACTGTAAAGATGGAAGGATATTTTTGATTTATAAAAGATTTGAAATATCTCGATACAAATTGATTCTTTAAGTGTTTCTGTCCTCTCTGCTACGTCGTTATAACAAATCTTCAAAGGAACTGATCCATGCGCTTATACAGGGTGGTTGGTAACTGGCGGCACAAGCGGAAAGGGGGTGATTCTACGCGAAAAAAGAAGTCGAAAATATAGAATAAAAATTTAAAAATTTCAAAATTTCAAAAATTAAAAAAATAACGATCTACAGTGAGATCCGTTATAACGTACCGCGCGCGTACCGAGCGAAAATTCAAAGTCGATTTTCTCGAAAACAAAGCCTCAAACGAACAATTTTTATTCTATATTTTCGACTTCTTTTTTCGCGTAGAATCACCCCCTATCCGCTTGTACCACCAGTTACCGACCACCCTGTATACAAAAAAGATACAAAGTTTCAGTACAGAATGGACATGCTACGATGCATACCCTGTGTACATGCAGAGTAACTTTGGTGTAAAAAGTGAAAATTGGCAGCGAATCTTAGACAAAAATGCATCGAATTAAACCAAAATAGAATGAAATCATTCGGCGAATAGAAATTCACTTGGATCGCCGTTGTCTGCGTTCGTCAGAGTTAGAGCGGAAGAAAAGGAAGACCTGTTACACGCTTTTGTGGTCGATCGTTGGCGAAATGAAACGAAGTTAGAACGGCACTTGACCGATTCCAGGGAATTCTAGAGCCTGGCACGTTCGTATTTCTGGCATTTCGCCTGGCAACGTTAACCGCGCGCTGTCGTGAGAAAAGTGCTAAAAGAAAGACGAAAACGGCGAAGGTCCTGACCGGGAAGCCTGGTTGATTGAATTGCCGGTAGGAAGCTAAGTCACGATTAATGGAACAGAAATACGGGAACGGCACATCCAAGACAAACGACGATCGTGGCCAAGACGCGACGTAAAGTTTGATACACCCGATGTAGCTGGTCCGAACGGTAAAATAAAAATTTCCAGCTTTACGGTCAGACGTTTCGTAGAGTGGCAAGTTGAAGTAGACGTTTCCCGCTTTTACCCGATGAAGCAGCTTCCAGCTGTAACTGAATAGAACTGAAGTTTATATTCTCTAAAGGGAAGCTTTTCGAAGATGGCAAAATAAAATGGAACTTTCTGAATACGCCCGAGCGAGATATTGATTCTCGATTAAATTGCTGTCGGTTATCTGTCTCCTATACAAAAGGGAGAGGGGAGGCAGGTTTATAATTTATCGATAAAATTAATCGTCAATATTCCAAATTCTCTGGCAAAACATTATCGCAGATTTTTTTCCGTTCATCTGATTAACGTTAATAACGATCCGGTCAAATATTGATATCGTTTCTTTCGCAAATAATATTTGCAACCATGGAACCAAATATCAAAAGGGGAATACATCCTGTTCAAAGAGATTTGTTGAATGACATTATTTGTCGCGCCTGACCATATATGCGGATTTTCTACTTAAAACCGTGAAAAACCTTCGCCAGTGTTTCATATTAGCTGGCCAGCGTTCCCGATCATTTCCAAAGCGAACAGGTTTTAATGAAACAATACGGCTGGTAATATCCGAATCCTTTTGTCCCGTTCGTTATTGAATCACCAAAGAGATTTAATCCACCGCTACCTTTGACACGTTGTTCGACAGCGAACATATACTGCAGGTATCCGCGTGAAATTTATCTCGCAATTAAATATCCCGCCGATACACAATGAAGAAGGCAGAAGGAAAGACAATATCTTCTTATTATTTTCAACTATACCCACTTACCACTGTCGTATTGAATTTCAAGTTCTTAATTATCTCTGCTATCGTCCCTTTGCTTTGCCATTCGTTGATCAGAGATCCTAAACGGCAAAGCGGAAGAGACATATATACGTATATACAGAGAATCGTTTCGTGGATTTGGGTCTCATATGTATGATGTGATACATATACATATATATATATAGATGTATGTATATCAGTCGCTTTGACTATCGAATTATCAGCACAAGCATATTTCGTTAATCTGGAAATCCAGCTTTGCTACATCGACACCGTGAAATCTCCCGAAAATAAGAGACAGACACGGAAAGATAGGTGGATAGATAGATAGATAGACAGATAAATAGATAGATAGAAGGAAAAAGAGAGAGAGAGAGAGCACAGCATGCATGTGGGTGCTTCCTTTGTTGTTTATTTGCTTCCTTCCGATTTCTATTCTTTTTGTCTGATTCTGATTCGGTGCGTATCCTCTCGACGAAAAAATTCGAAAGAAGATAGGTCGGTGGCTGTCAGTCACGTTTAGATTGGATTCTAAAATCCAGCATCAGGAAAATCGACAATGGATGGCATCTCGTCGACGATCCATGCCGTTTCTTTACTCGCGGTTGGTTATCGAAATCCTCGGGTTCGTTCGTTTAACGGTGAAACCATCGACGCGATTCGAGTGTACCAATCTATATCGTGGCAATCAAAATAACAGGTTCCTCGCGAAATAGGTAATGCCAGGCAAACGCATTTCCATCCTTATAGTTTAGACAAAAAATTCATCGTCGGAAACTCGTACGATATCCTGGAAGAAAGTTATTGAATTTTGGTAATTTCTCTCGTAGTCGGAAATTCCGTCGGTTGAACGGTATATATGTGGATCTGAAATTAGTTCGGCAATTTGCTCCTTTTCCAGCAATTTCCCCTCGTAATCTCTTTGAAACTTCAATTTCATAGGTAAAAAAACCCTCGGGTCGAGTTGGAAAAAAATCCAGCTGCCTTTTAATGTTTTACATGGTGGAAACTGACGATGTGGTACCAACGACGAATCCTAACCATTTTCCGTGTGCTCATCAGCAACGCGAAGCAAGTCGCTTATTGGTCTCTCAGGGAGCAATTACGCGGTAGTAATTTCCGCGGCGAACGTGTGCCCGACGATGAACACACTCGCTCGAAAAACTTTTCAGCATACGCTCGGATCGAGGACAATTGCGTTACACCGGGCGCTTTGACAACAAACGTTGCTCCGTTGCATCGCCTCCCACGTAAACGCGGCGACATTTCGTTCCCGTGTGCGACACACGCGCGCGCCAACCCTTTTATTCCGAAGCAAAAAAGTCAGCGTCGAGACCGACGCAAACAGACCGGTCGCGAGTACCGGAGAAAAATGAATGTTTGACGCGGTTCGTGAACGAGAAACAACGTTACAGACATCTTGGGAACGGGTCTGCAATTTATTTAGAGTCACGTACGTACTACACGCGAGCAATAACAAAATTTCCCTCGGCGCGGCCGGTGGAAAAAGAGAAAAGAAAAAAGAAACGTCCGAGTGTCCTTCGTGCGTGTACGTTGATGGAATTCTCGAACGATATTCGACAATTAACAACCCTTCTGTCTTGATATTTAACAAATTTTCAAGTTACCGGTGCTGGTAGTGGCAGCCACGAGAGGAAAAGAAGCGACGAAGAGATAGCGCGGTGGAAGGAAGGGTTCGAAGGTAATTCAGGCAGCCCCCGGGTCGAAACGAGATTTGCATTGAAACTCAAGGCTGCGTGGAGGGGAAAGAAGTAACTTTTCCGCAGGTTGAGGTGGCGGCAACACGCTACACGATCCCATTACTCTGAGCCCGGCCATTATTATATTTTGTATTTAAGTAAACTTCGATAGTTGCTGCTCTGCTCGAGTTACCATAACGATCCCGGAAGAAGTTTCAAGCGGAAGAAGGGAAGGCTTTTCTTATCCATCTCCGTTTCCACAACGAACCGAATCAACGAGCTCGCGTAAAACGATCCCCCTTTAGCCTTTAAAGTAAGCATTCAAACTTCCTCGCATCCTCCTCTCGCGATGCCGCAATATCGAATCGATCTATTCAATTTTGCCAACCGCGAAGAGATAGAAGTTCACGAAGAACGAAGCGCAGGCAAAACAATGCCCAGCGAGGTTCGCCGGTCCAATTTTACCACGCGATCGAATCAGAGGCTATTTTCCGTGAAAATGGAGAAAACCTCCCATACTTTTCCCCTCGGTTTCCCCGTTTCGAGTTTCGTTACGGCACACCTTTGTAAAGCTGGCTAAAAATTATTCGAAACTTCTCCACCTTTGGTTGGTGCCGCGCGAACAAAGGTGTCGGGTTGACACGGAGGAAAAAGGAAAGAATGGAAACACGGTCGAGGGGATAGTTTTTGATGCTGAAGCGGGCTTGCCACGCTAGGAACAACACCGTCTCTCGGCGACGTGCTTATTAAGATTATAAATTAACGCACGTCAGCGTCGACTTTTCTAGCTGGTAAGCCTGGAAAACGCGTTAATTCTTCGCTCTTGAGAAGCACGTAAACGTTTCGCTCTTTCACTGTCCACCACTGTTAAATCATTCATACAGCATCCTGTGTTCGCGGTATCTCGCTAAGAACAACGTCATCGACGTTCGCTGAATACACTTTTCCGTTTTATCGAGTATAAACGTGAATACAAATGGAAATATCGGATTTCTGTAACGGCGAACAATGTTCTAATCGAGGTATATTATGCGCGTTTAGGATGATACAAACGTTTCAGGGGATAATTTTCACGGTAAGTATCGCGCGTTGTATCGCTTAAACGTGGTCCTTCTTTTTAACGTTACGACTACCGAGATTTTCAAAGCAGCCGATTAGTAAGTTTTTATAGAAACGTTAAAACTTTGTTGAATATAATGCGTGTTCCTCTTCTTTCGTCCTATATCTTTTCACACTCCTGCTGCGTTTATTTCGTTGATACGAGTTTCCTACCTTAGTCGTGGTCAGTTGTAGCGCTAGAAGCTGTTGGAATTTTCAATAAGATATTTTCATAATATTCTATGACAGTTTTGCTGGTTCCTGTGTGAAAATTGAAGACTGGAAAAAGGGGGTAAAAGTTGTTGGAACATTGTGACCGCCGAAAAAACGCAGTGGCGAACGCGGCCAGGTCGTAAAGCGAGGATCCTTTCAGAAGTTTCGCGATCGCAGTATGTTCAGCTTTAAAAACTTCGGGAAACCGCGCCGCCTTCGCATGAAATCCGTCGTACGATCTTATTAAAGCATCGTACTTAAAGTTCCCAATGGCCGTCGGGAAGTTAAATGAAAATTTGTAAGCTCCGGCAAAACCTCCCTTGGGGACGTGCTTTTAATCTTCAGCGTCGTGTGAAACATTTTCTGTCAAGGATCCTCCTATCGTTTCGCAACCTCGCAAGAATATTAGATACGCGCTAACCACATATTCGCCAACGAACTCTCGATATTATCGAATCAAACGTTTCTCTTCCTTTCGTGAGAAATTCAACTCACAAAGACTATTCGCGAGAATTTGCTTCCCGTGTTATTAAAAAGCGTAGCTACCGGTGCCTTTTGACTTTTTCGATATTTATTCGGAAAACGTTTAATCGCATTTGTTCGATTTTATCGAGCTTTTTAGATTACAAAAAAAAAAAGAGAAAAAATCGCGCCGGAATAAAATTTCACTCGCGAGAAGATTAACGTGATTTCTTTATCTTTCAAACATCACAAAATCGAGTCAATTAATCGTTCAAAATATTGACATAAAAATGTTCTCTCGTCTCGGAAACTCGACACTTTCCAAGAATTCCTACGTCTCCTTGGTCCCGTCGTGAGACAAACTTCTGAAAGACAGAACTGCTCGATCGGCGGCGTTCTAAAGCGTGAGCTCGCGTTTCGATCGCTAGCAGCCTACGAACCAGCTGACACGCACAATACGATAACTATGCCCGTTGCTGCGAATGCGGCCGATTGCATTTGCGGAGGGAAACGGGTCGTATGTAGGCCATGGGACGCGGGTCCTTGTGTCTGTCGAGCAGCATGCGCGCTAGACCTACATTAGGGTGGCCCAAGTTCACCTTCCACCGCATCGCCATGGATGCTCGCTTTTCCACGCATCCCTTCCGGTCGAATTTACGGCTCAACTTCCGTCGACTCGCGCCATTAAACGTCAGCCTCGCGTCGACGACGGAATTCCAGATTTGCCTGCTAGCAAGACGACGCCCTACAGATTTATCGCGTCGTGTCTACGATACGACGAGTCACGACTCCGTTTCTCGACGATACAGCGACGAACAATTTTCATTCGTCCCTTTAAATATCGAAAATAACGAAGAACAACGTGACTGGATGTCCTTGAAATTTTATTTCTCTTTTGCCTCTTATTTTCAAACGATCGTAGAATCGATAAAACGTCAACGAGTTGCGCCGATTTATACGGATATTTCTTCGCGCGTGAAATTTCATTTGGACTGCTATTCACCGTTCTACGTGTAGCTCGATAGATTAAAACTCGAAATTCAATATGGAACGGGTCGTTAAAAAATATTTAACAAGCAGTTCCAACGTGAAATATTGCTCGCTTATTAAGCAGAGAAATAAAACAGGAAGGCCATTAGCAAAAATTCCTGTGACACAGCGACTCGATAAGCTTCGTCCAGCCCCTTGCAACGGTACACGCTCGTAATACATTAATAAGGTCACAGACTAACATGCGTCGATGTAGTTGCCTCGACACCCATGACCTGATTCTGCGAATTAAGTAGCTTCCGATTATTAAAGCCGGCGTTATGACGATTTATTGTAGGCATTCTATTGGAAACGCATTTTCAGCCGGCTGCTGTGTCGTTTTTATCTTCCATCGTTATCTGCGTGTTTTCGTTGCGTGCATAGAAATAATGGTACATATCTTTTTCATAGAGTTACGTAGCTATCGTTTGTCTCGTTTCCTTTTTTCTATGAACTCCAATGTACAATACCGAAGAACGAATAAGAATACTTCAGTACAATGCGCTGAACATTCATTTATAGATTTATCGTCGAATATCAGCGTTTCAATTATTTCTTTAACATTCAGATTTGGTTAAAATTCGAGGTCAAGGTAAATACGAGGTGGACCTACCGATGGGAACACGAATGGCGCGATATCGACGTGTCCGGAATTACTCGCAGCTAGATATGCCTTGCGGGCAACCAGTTGCACGTGCTCGTAGCTAGTGCAAGATATGACCGTAGAAATTTTCTTCGTTTCATTCCGAGACTGGACTAAAAACGCGCGATAACCCCCACGCGCGCGATTGTTCGTGTAGCGATTATAATTATCGAAGTCACTTGACGATGAACGTGTCTCGTTTGACATCAACCGATGTTTAATGAGTTATCCGTAGCTCGCTCGACTTCCGCGAGAAAACTTAATTGGCAGACTGAAAAATGTCCCCTGCCGGGATGAGCGAATTCCCTGTCCCAGCAATCAAGTCCCTGAGAAACAACCAGACAGTGTATGAGAGTATTCTACGTTCGAGTACTTCACGGTGGTTGAGAGATTGCTTATGCATTACTTTACGAGGCAACTATGTTTATGGTGTTACGTAATAACCGGCATATACCTACTTTCAGTTTTAACGTCCTGCGGGACCCATATATCTTTCTAATACGGTGCCGCTGCCAAATATTGGTCAGGTAAACACTATACCGACGTAGTTTATCGCAAAATCGGGCCTTTGAGCGCTTTAATAAAATTACCCTGTACGGCTTGCCTCTATACCATTACTTGCTTAATATACATACTCTACAAGAGCAGTGCCATAATTTATTGTATTCGTATTTCGACTCGACGGGATAAAGCTAGCCGAAAGAAACTTCTTAATCCGGTCTTTGAATAAATAATACCCTGCAAGAGATTAAACGTATTCTTTCTTTACCATGAAGGTGAACGGATACGCTTCACAACGTCCGATGTAATCGTCTAGGATTAACCGTGGATTAACGCTCCCCCTGCTTCCAGCCTCTTAAACCACTTAATTCGTAATTCAGGCCGGTGTCTAATTAGATAATTAAATTGGATCGCCGTGACGGTCGAACCGCGGATCTTTTGATCGTCTTGAGCTCACTCTTAATCTCTTAATACGAATCTCGGCTTCGACTTCTCGGCCCGACGAATACAAACAACCGTATCGTTGTGCAAATAGTTTCGCAATCGCCATAACTATGACCGAATAATTTAAATAACTTGTGCATGGTTAATTATCGAATTTCTCTTAATACACCATTCCTCCCTCGATAACGATAATTCGTAGACTCGAAGCGAGGAAAATGCTTGTGCGTGATACCTTGGAACAAGTTTCCTTTGTGAATAGGGGAAATCGAACTAGTTGCCGCTGTTATGAAAACTATTCAACGCAGGCGAGAGTACTTGTAGAATTACGTATATTACCGGAAATGTAACCGTGTGGTAAGTCAGTGGAAGGAATATTCGTAATTCTAATCGTCGACAAGGATTCAATTATCCTGTAATGAATATCGATGGTTCGTCTTACTAAAGGGAAAATAAGAATCCTGCGTTAATAATGCGGTCTTATGTTAATAAGAAAATACGTGAAAGTTATATCTAGAATTTATATATTTGAAACGAAGAAAAGGAAAGAAAAGGAGAAGAAGGAAGAAGACACGGTGGGAAAGGATTGTAAAAAGAGGATTTTCTCCTTGGTTAAATTTAATAAAATACGAATAGAACGATTGTGACGGATCTAAGATAAAACTGTTGAATTGGAAGTATCCGCTCGAAAAATCTCTTTATGAAAGCGAAGCTGCGCTTCAAGATAGTTCAAATGGTTACGTAAGCATCTCTTACTTATTATCCAATTACTCCCCGCGAAATCGGAATATCTAACAATTAATTTCACGTGCGCGCCAGAACAAGCCTCGCAGGAGTCTCTGCTCCGCAGGGTTAATTATTCAAACTGATTAATCGTTCTGTAATTATGCATTCGGACCACGTTTCATAAAAAGAAACCAGCCACCCTCGGCCCCTTCTTCCCTTCCTGGCAGGCTGCAATTAATAGCGCGTTATCTTTTCTACTTAACTGCCTTTTTTCTTAATTATAATTTCCCGTTGGATTCTACGGATTCCTCGATTCTTATACGAGCCTCTCTTCTCCCAATTAATCGAACGTTCCGATTAAAAGACAATCAAAGACACTTTTTCTTCGCGATTTAATTATTTCAGTCTCTCTGCTTATACTTTGTTCTGCTGGAAAGAACGGCGTACCGTTCTCTGTTAATTAAAGGAACAACCGCCTGTGAAAGATATTACATGCCTCGCGTTAAATCGTCCAGGAAGTAAACCAGCGAGACGGCGTTCTATAAGACCACGCCGGTTTCCGTCTCGCGATCGTTAAACGTCGAATCACGACAACGACGAGAAGGTCTGGAAAAAGTGACATCAGACTGAAAATGCATTTCCATCTGTCGTGCACACTGACCCACTTTTCCCGTTTTCCGCTCCCACAATATGTTCGCATTACCCGCGTTCGATACGTTCCTCGCATTCTCCATCGTTCGCTTCCAGCCACCAGACCTTTTAAGTCAGCTTTTTAATTTCTCCCGAACCATTATTCTCCGACCATTATTATTCTGTTTCCCGTTTCTATCTTTCTCCCACCCTGGTTTTTGCCTGACGCAGTTTATTACAGTTCTTTGGAGAGATCGTATGATATTTTGCGAATTCGAAGCTCAAAAGCCCAGGATATGTTCGCCAGGGAAGGAGCGCGCGGAGTTATGGTTCGACGAGATTCGCCCATCTCTATTGGGGGAAGCAATCACCATCAATTAGGCGAATTCTACCAAGTCGAAATCTGTTTCGCGTCCTGGGGTGCCAAGAGGATGACTCAAAGCTTATTGCAAGTCAAAGCCGATCCCATAGGATATACATCGGAGAATACAGTCTTGTCTCTGGTTTATGCATTTCTCACGACCATATCGATTTGACTGACGTCGATTTGAAATCCACGCATCGTGTCCCATGCATTAGGAAACTCCTATTAAGGTATGAAATTTACTTGCTACTTTTGCACCAACGTTCAATTACCTTTAGCTACTTCCTTGATATGGAGCAACAGAAACACGACGACTCTCGAGCAAGGGCGAACGCTGATTGATCGCGAAACGGTTATTGATAAAGAGAAAGTTTGCCAGGACGAGGCGGCTCGAACGAAACACGCGGAAACTTTTTTTAATATCAAAGCAAGCAATATTTTTTGGATTACGAAGAGGAAAGATACTAAAAGATATTTGTTTAACTGCAAAACAAAGAGGACAATTTTTCTAACATAGGATCGATAATCGACGAAGTTAACGGAAGTTAAAATTCCTTTGCCAATTAAAAAATAGAAAACGTAAATTATCGCCTTCTTTGCCTGTAGTTCTCGTATGTGTATGAACGTTTGCTACAAAAATCTGTTTAACTATCGACCAATGGCATAGTCTAAGGCTTTCGCGTAGTACAATATTAACATTCACGTCACGACTGCAACGTCGGAAGTCAGAATATAAATGAATTATCATTTGCCACGAATCTCGTGGAGACTGAAAGCTGCGCAAATATTTGATATAATCGTGACGAGTAGGGAAAATTATTTTTCGATGCAAAACCAAGCAGAGAACCATCGCTCTTGAATCAAAGTTGAGCAAAAATATATGTGTGTGGTTTTTGTTTTAAACTTCCCAGCATTATGCGATGGATCTTTCATAACATTGCGTTTTAATTGCGCTCGATTATCACTGGCGAGGCAACGCCACCAGGAAATGTGGCTCGTTTGCATACGTAATCCTCCGTGAAAATCTCGCGTTACAACAAACCTATCCACTTATACATATTCACCGGGAGAAAAATCCATTTCCATATGTAACGTTTCATCGAATCGAGGAAACTGCCGTGACAGCAGCGATTGCGTATTTTTCGTTTGACGTTACCAGGGCGTACAATATTGTCAGACCATCGTACGCTGTAATAACATCAGAAGACCAACAGTCGACGATAACGTAGAAGGATTTTGCAAATATACCTTGTTGCTTCGCGATAGGTTCGTTTCGTTACAAAATAAGGAAACTCGATCGAGTTGACGAATACCCAACTCGGAGACGAGCGTATTCCGTCGAGTCGAAATATACGAATGGTGTGATCATGTTCTATATTGTAAAGGTATAACATGCGAATTAATAAACAATACATAATACACGTAAGAAAATGACGATAGCTAATATCCTTCGATCGTAGTAAATAAATAATCGTAAATTTTTAACATGAAAATAATACTGATTGGATTTGTTGAGGTTGACTGATAGAGGAACGAGTGGATGAATTTGTAATAGAAAAATATATTGAAATAAATATAGGTATAAGTATTAGATCGTCGGAAAAGTTTCTTTCGTTTTATAAGAAAATAATGGATGCACATTTTTCGTTTTACATTATTTTGTCGAATTACGTATGATCCGTTTTGTTCTATCAAGATAAAGATTACAACGTTCGACAAATTAGATTTAATGTTTGTATAAAGATGCGTTGTTGTAAAAGACGCGCGTGTAAGAGAAAGACACTTTTCCGACAACCTAATATAAGTATTAGTGTATACCGATCCGTATCCTCACTTTTGCATTGTTACAATACAATAGACGAAGCTATGATGGGGAGAATGTGCATATATTTATAACAAAGGACATCACCAAAAAGTTAACCTTGTAGCCCTAGCTGAAGACTACAAGAAATAGCAATAGAAATCTACTTATAGCACTTTTATTTCTAGACCTTGTAATCCGAAACAAAAATTATATTCAAAGGCACAATAATATGGACCTCTCCTTATTTCGAATGTTTCTGTTTCACTAAATTCTCTTCTCCAGAAAAGGTATAGAGTTTTTCTTGAAGTAATCACTTCAGCAGAATTGACCGAGAAGAACGCTAACTAATATATAAGAACGCTAAGTTAATATTCAATTGCGGTGTGCAACAATAGGCGAAAGCACATGCAGTCAAAGTTTCGAGTAATTCGAACAAGGGGTAAATGAAACGTAACGATCATAGGACTTCCAGTTGACGCGTCTGGGTCACCGACAAACAAACTTTCCCCTGTGGGATAACGCATCCGCATATAGAACAATATTTAGGTATCAGCGGGCAATAGCTAGACTGAAAAACCATGGCCAGCGTTTGCACGCGGCCGACACTCTCCGGTGAAAAGTTGAGCTTCGAAACCACGGGAAACCCGAAGCTAAAAGCTCGCTGTTTCCCTGGCTCGTCTGGAAAATGTTTCATAGCTCAACGAGAGGCTTTCAACGGTAACTTTCTACTCCTATAGAGTTACTCGCGTCAGGAAAATCTTTTCCCTCCTCCGTGTTCCTCCATTTCGTACAATCTGCACGTTTGCAAGGGTCGATTGTGTTCATGCGATACAAATAAAAAGGAAAAAGATTAAATTCAACTTCGATGGACTCAAAGGGAAAATAGGATGGTAAAAAAAAAAAAACCGCTTCCGGAGATTTTATATTTTTCAATTACAGAGCTCGCGGTGTTTATCGTTGCGTTTAGCACGGCATTTGTATTCTTTTCCACTAGACGTGTGCTCTTTTAGTATCTCGACGAGTACATTGTCCACTGTATAAGTTCAACGGTTATAAACAGCCTTTGAATGTAACTTATTCGGTATAAATTAGGAAAAGGGTTAACGTTTAAGTTCCGACAATGGTACGCAAATTCTGATAAGTTCTCGATGGTTGTGTGACGAGGAGATATTTACAATAGCGGCATTTTACCAAAATATCTCTAAATAATAATCCCATGCAAACGCTTTGAATCTTCGTCACGTATGTCCGCCTTTTGATCTCGATTCTGCGAAACAGCTTGGTGAAACGAAAACCGCGGCTTTTATCGCTTTTGCTTCCATTTTGGTCTTTTTTCTTCTTTGCCTTTTCTCCGGCACATGACACCGAAACGCGGACGAGTCACGCCAACTTCCGCGTTCACTGACGCGCGTATTCACGATTATAACCCGACAGTATCGCGAAACCTTCGAAACAGAAGCGTACCGTGCTGCTTTACGGCTTTGTCCTCCCCAGCCGAAATCTTCGTTGGTTGCGCGATAGAATCCACGGAACGTTGGTTTCGCGGTAAATGGAAGTGCAGCGCGAACTTCTGCAACGGCACTTTGCCTGCACAAAGTTTTTCAGGCCAAGAATTTGCATGCATTTCTGTCCCAAGCAAAGTAGCTTGCAAGTTTCGAATTACCAGGCATTACGTGCCGCCTTCTTTCCCTTGTACGTCCCATTCGGTGATTCTTCCGTGTTTCTGTCCGACCAAACAACCGAGATTATTACGGAAAAGTTTCTTGGCCTTCGGCTGACTTCATCGACGACGAACGTTTTATACTAGCCACGTTCGAAAGGTTGACGATGAACGAGTTAGAACGAAATATTGTTGTAACAGAAGCGTAAACTTCCCTTCACCAAGTATCAACAACAAGATAAAAGTTTACTCGTTTCGCTCGGCTCACAGGGTTAAGCAAACTGCAAACAACGTGTCGTTGGCGGATTCGTGGCTATTTGTTCGAGCCACATTTTCCAGGCGCGAAAATCGTACGGTAGATAAGTCGGTGGGGGAATTATTCGAAGAATCCAATCGGAAAGTTATTCGTCAGGGAAGTTGAAGATATCCGATCTCGTTTTGTTCGTACTCGTTTCTGGTTTCCGTGCACCCTGGAACGCGGATCTTATCGCCTAAACTTCCTTCTTCTTCTTTCACTCGGTCATGATTCAAAGTATATTCTCCTGATGGAACTCCATTTGTCGAAAAATTGTTGGCCGAATAAAACGGACAGTAGAACAGATTAACCGTGAATCCTCTTTCGATTTAACAAGTTTCCAAGTTATCCCGGGGATTTTTTTTTTAAACGAAACGCCATGCGGACCATCACGCGAACGAACTTTTCGGGAAATGAGATTTCGAAATAAACGCCTCCGTTTCACGCTCGGCGAAGAAAGAGATCCAAAAGTTCTCTACGAAACTTCGGAATTTTATTTCCACTGCTTCGTATTCGTTCACTGTCTGTCACTCTGTTCCGCTGTTTCGCAATTCGCCCGTCCCGTAAAACCGATGAAAAAAAGGTATTCGATCTGATAAGAGAGTCGTTCGTTTACGACTCTTGTAACGCACACGTGCTTTATATAAAGAGAAACAAGCAAACAAACAAAAAAAAAAGAACAAAAAAGAGAAAGAAAAATATGTTTGTAAAAGTACTGCGATTCGCCGAACCATCGCTGCAATTATACATCCTCTTCGAGACACACTAAGAGAAATACGAGTATAAACTGAAACGTAGAGAAATGCAGGAAATACATTTCGTTAATTCTCTAATTTACTCTCTGTTATCAGTTTATTACATCTACGCAGACCTAAAGCGAAAAGCACTCGGGAGATGGCTTTTAAAATTTCCGAGCGTTTGCATTTATTATTGAGTTAGAGTGAAATTCGCATGGAGAAGGAAGAAATAAAGCTGAACCCTTATCTCGTACGTGCTACGTAACGTTTGTATTTAAACTTATAGTCCGTCGAGGTCTATCCGCCTCGAGGAACTTATTGCGTGAAAATGGAAAGAAATGAAAGGAGGCGAGCCATAACCGTGGGACAATATAAAATTTCCATATTTAAATTTCCTCCTTCAGCCGCGTTTTTACGATTCAGCCGGCCGCTCTTGCGAATATCCTACATTTTGATTAAAATCACCACTTACTTACGAGAACAGAGGAGAGGAAAAAAGGGGAGAGTCCTCTAATTCTTCTAAAGTCGGTTTCTCGATAATTAGCTTCCTTCAAGATGATCGAGCAAAGCGGTAACGTGCAGATACGATGGTGATCGATTGGAAGAAAAACGAGCCTCGCCTTGGTGCCGCGAGAAAGACAGCTTGAGCACGAGAGAAAAAATTAACGTTTCTTGCTGTACTGCAGCGTAGTAAGTTAGCAGCTATCTGTGAAATACGAGAAAAGTTCTACCACGGTCCATCCGGGGCTTCGAGCTGACGCGAAACCCCGCCACTGACTTGACTTCGTTTTCCTCGCGGCTGAATAGAACTCGTCTCGTCGACTCTAACGGTGTGGAAAACACACAGAGATGAAATTTTTCCGCGTGAAATTCGGCTATCGAAAAGGGATATCCCAGTGCATTGCATCGATCTCGGAGTCATCCTGTCGGGCTGTCGCTTCACGTTCCGATCTTTCTACTATAAACTTTAAGGTGATAGTAGAATTCCCCTTGAAAACTTTCGAAACTGTGCCGCGTGGCGAAAGATCTTCTCGCACGGTCGAATTCTTTGAAAATTGAATCGAGTCGCGCTCGGTTCGTTCCACACGCGTTACATAAATACTCGTGTAGAGATCAATGACTTGAACACACCCGGAATTTCTATGAATAGTGAGCGATGCGATGAATCGATGTCAATTACCGAACAGCAACGTTTCCATGTGCATCTACGTACAATTGCCGTGTTTAACGAGAAACCTATTCGAGACGGGTATAAATATACGATGACGGAATAAAATAAAACGAAACAATGCTGGTATACATTTATGTAATTTATATAGCTGGCTAAGCAGCGAAGTGTGCGTCTTTCGAGTTCGACCACCCGTTCGTGTACGGAATAATAGAAACCCTTTAAAACGAAAGCCTCTCGTCGATGAGGCTGCTTCTAACACCGTAAATCTCGCACAATCTCTGGCAACCATATACCTCGAGGAAAAGCACCATCCTGGATTTCTCGTGCTTCAAAGTGGAATATAAAATAGATCCGTAGTAATTGTCAGATATTTTGCCCTGCTTCGCGTTGGTAGCAGCCATTAGTGGCGATAAAAAACCTACCCAAATAAAAGTTAGTTGACGAGAGGTGGATACAACCGTTCTTAAAATTTGATGCGCCAAAACTGTAGAATCCGAGCGCGTAAAAGAGACATATACTTACTACGTTGAACCGTGAAGTGTAAGTTCAAGGAAAAAAGCCTCTGTACGTTCTTCCTTCGAATAAACCGCGTAAGAAGCCTGATAGTAAAAACGCGACAAAGTTCTTTCCTCTTGGGTCGGTGGTATCGATCGAAGGAGTTTCTTGTCGGGTTTAAAACGTTTGATTGAAAAAGATACTTCTGGCGCGTGATACCGCTCTTACCATCTTTTTTCCTCTTACTCTTCTCTTTCCTTTTTACAATGGAAAATTCATCGAGATAAGACTTTTTATTCAACTGCCTCGAACACACATCGAAAGACGACCAATGTCGTCCAGAGACTCCGATAAATCTCCCAGTAATCCCGATCGATCGTGCTCGCAAAGAAAGCTCGCGTTTTCATGCAGTGGCGCGGAAACATTGTACTCTTTCCCCGTCAGTGAAAAGCGGCCACAGTGACGACGACACGTTCGCATGTGCAAGGGAGGAAGCACACCGTGACGTTACAGGCAGACTGCAACAGCTTGCCCATAATACGGGGGCTACGCGGACTTTCCTCCAGGCTTTACATGGCCGAAGAATTTCCCGCTGAAATTTCTGTTCCGCCAAAGGGCTTTTACCAGCGGGCTCTTGCAAGAACTTTCGCAATCAATTCTACGCGCGTCAATTTGCAACTTTTACACACACTTCCGCCAGGCGCTTGTACACTCTGTAATCTTTGTCCAAGTGCGCTATAGGTCTTGCGCTTTTTCTTTTTTCATTCTCCGTCCGCGCACAATTTTTTAGTCGCACGTAAAGTCATCTTTTAGGTAGCTTTCCCGATGCAGTTACACCTACGTTATCCAAATAGCATTTTCACGTAAGATTTACATCATTTTCGTGGTTCTTAGTCACATTTAATTAATTCTCTTAGATGACCTTGTTCGCGGTTGTAACGTTCACATACTTAAAAAAAAAAAAAAAAGAAAAGAGGATGTACTTTTTTCTTATTTTTAAACTATTTTCTCTTTTACACCCAACCTATTTTTTTTCTCTCGCCAGGGATTCCACGTTCCTTTGATGGAACTTTATTGCAAAATCGACTTACTGCTTTATAGAGGACTTTTACAACTTTTTGTTTCTGGAGGACTGCTCTTTCTCCCCCCCCCCTCTCTCTCTCTCTCTCTCTCTGATACGAATTAGCTTCGATTAATTTATATACAAGTGACGAAAGAAAATTCTAAAGTTGTTAGATGGTCTTGGTTGATACAAAGTTTAAAGTATTGGATGAAACTGAGTAGCATTAATTTTATTTAATTATACGATAATTAATTACATCGAATATCCGGACGACGATATTTCGAAAATCTTGAACGAATTTCGGAAATAACCGAAGAAAACTCCATGAAAAAATATTCTCCTGATACCCTAGTTTCGAACACGATCCATCAGGATGAAAGCGAACATGCTAACCGCGATATCTACGTCCGATATTTAGAGCACCTTGTACCAGATATTTCTGATCCAAAACTTAACTACTTCGACATGAGCCGATGATGTAGTTGCAAGTTAACTATTAGGTTGCCCCAAAAGTTTCTTTCGTTTTATAACGAGATAATAGACGCACAACACTTTTTATTTTATATTATTCTATCGAATTACGTATGATCCATTTTCTTGCAATAAAACGGACGAAACTTTTGTGATATTTGAACAACGTTGTGTGCAACAACATCTACAGACGCCTATTATATTCCTACGCTTTTCTTCGTGCTTTTACTACAACCTATTTAATCGTGTGTTCTATACGGCGGTAAAATAAAATTTGCTTACTAGAATTGCTAAATATCGTAAGTTTGCACGTTGTAATTTGCATTTCATGTATTTTATACATGTATTTTCTACGGAACTTTTTACGCCACTCTTTACCCCATTTTTCTACAAAACCCACTTAATGTTCATACTTTTTCGACAAAAAATACGACAAGTTTTATTCAACGCTAAAATCTGTCAAGTTTCGTTAATCAAAAGCTATTTTACGCGAATAACGTTAACGGTGTAACGAAATAGCGTGTTAACAATTTTCTAGCAACGAAACATAAAAATGCAAAAAGGAAAGAGAGGACGATTAAGAAAAGCTGTCGGTGAATCTGCCACGACAAGCTGATTGCTTTCTAGATGTGCGCGTCAGAACGCAGCCAGCTTTGAAACCAATTCCGCAACAGCTTGCCCATAACTCGGTTCGCGGTGGCTTCTCGCGCAATATATTCAGTACATGAGCCTTAAATGGAATTTATGCTAATCGACGCGCTGTAGCTCGCAAAACTCTAAACAAAAGAGAACGTCAAACCGGCGAATCGTCGAGGAAAAAGCTTTGACGCGTGCGGTGGTACTTTAACGAGGCATTGGCCGCGTGATTCGAGCTCTCGAAACGACCGATTCGGTTCGTCGTTTAGTGTGGTCCGTTCGCGATTTCCACCGGCCAAAAGAAGAAAGTTTATCGGTCGGAGAACAATCGCAGCCTGTAAAAGGTTCAGCGAGTAATTTAATCACCCTACTACCTCTGGCTCATTAGCGATTTGGTAACGAAGCAGGCTCCTTGGCGAAATATTATTTCCCCTGATTATGTAACTCGGTGAAACAAATGTCTTCCTCGAAGGGTAAACGCTTCGCTCTCACCCCGGAAATTCTACGGAAACGTGACGCGCTCGTGTTAAAATTAATCAACGTATTGGCGAATTATCCGTTTGAAATTTCCCTCTGCTGTACGCTTACAGATATTAACATTTACATACAGACGTTTTATAGGGATTGCAAACGCAACGATTCGTAACGTGATCGTACAGTCGTGAATCACGGGACAGAGGACACGGAAACCTCGAACCTGAGAGGAGATTGTCCAAACTGTTGTTTCGTGAGGGGCCGGCAGGTTCTCAGTGATATACTTCTATTACGCTCCCAAGTTCATCGTTATGATTGAAGCCAATGTAACACACGCAACGTACACATAACATTGGTTAAGTGACGGCTGGACGCTTTACATGCACAATATGGACCCCAATTGCGGTGCTGTGTGATCGATGTTGGTATAAGGCCAGCGGATTGGAAAGTTTACCGTGTCTGACAATGCCAACGCGAAATTGCCAACATTTACGGAAGTTCCAAACTAGTAAATTCTATATTGAACTCGTGACGCGTAATATGTATTCGTGGCTATGAACAATCGCTACGGTTTTACAATTCCATCCGACGCAAATCTCAATTCGGCTGCCAGATTTACGATGCTAACGTAAAAATATGTTTGCCAACCTTTTGTAAACTTTGCCGATCCGACACCAAGCGCATTGATAAAACAAGCAAACGGCGCAGAGGAAAAAGTATCGGATCGCAGCGGATTAATGTCACGCGTCCGAACAATAGTTTCCACGGTTCTGTGTGAATTTGTTTCGCAATAATCCCTAAGACAGCGTGCCAAATTGCGCAGCTGTGTCAATTCGCGATAAACTTCCTCTTCTTCGCTTTCTCTCGCGGTAACGATAAGAAATGCAAACCATCTTCCATGCGTACGCTTCCGATTGAAGTTTCGCGCAACAAAGATTCAACAGGACTTACTTCGAAGCAATTTTGCAACCTCAACTTGAATCGGGCCGATGCATTTCCATTCAGCGGCAGGAATTTATTTGGACTTGGCCTGATAAATCGTTAATCGTCTTGACGCAACACTATAGTCGGCTCGTAGGCTCGCACGTTCTCGTCAATTTTTAAAAGCAAATTCGCGGTCGGAGACGACCGAGCTTTCCCTCAGAAATCACAGCATCTACGCTTCTTTCGGGGGGGGGGGCTATCGTTAGCTTATCCTGTCAGGAAGAGAAGAGAAACGACAAGGGAAAAGCGGAAAAAGAGGAAAGAAGTACACGCTCGAGCGCTAACCTACTTGGAACTGTAAATGCGCTGGATCCACTGCATTCGCAAGCGCGTCACTGTATCACCGGAGGGTCCCAGCCAATCTCGCATCACGATGGCTCGTCTACGATTTAAGTAACTGTCCTATTTCGTTTCTTTATGCCCGGCTACGTGGATTTCTTTGAGAAAAAGACAAGCTCTTTGGGCGAGACTTTGCTAATCGTTGATGTATCTCGCTGCTACTCTTGCTAAGTCGAATGGTTCGTTACCTGGCGCTTCACGACGACTGTTGCAAAGATGATCTCTGCTCTTTCCTTAGGGTGTCAGATTATCCACTTTAGACGGCAGATTTTTTTCTCAAATTCTTCTTTCAATTTCTCGACGAGGTTAGACAACGCGTGGTTCAAAATCGTTCAGGAAGATGAATCGTGCGGAAACGTCGCGTCGCGGTGATGTCGTGAAGCAAACGCGGTATTGTCGCGATATATCGCTGTGGCGTTGTCGCGTTCTATATTTCGGGACGTCCGATCGCTCGTAATTCGTCATTTTATATTCAATGCATAAATTTTTCGAGGGATCGATACAACGCCGATGCAAAAACGCGAACAATCGCAGAGCCGAGGAAAAAATTCTAACCTCGTGATCCGTTCGCGCCCGTCTAATACCACAACTAGCGAGTCAGCTACATTTTCAAGCCATCAATTTGCATTTTCCAAGAATTCCATACGAATCTTCGAACCCAATAATCTCGTGCGGTGTCTTCGATCGTCTGCGAATCCGAGATATTCCAATATATACGAACAGCAGAAAAGGGGAAGGTTTTCGATAAATATTTTTCCGCGCAATCTGCCGCGTTTCCGCTGCGTTCTATCCTCGCCGCTTATTCATCGACTTGGCGGAAAAAGGAGGATGCTTGACGAGACAAAAAGAGAGAGCGCAAATCGCGTCGATAACGCAGCCAGATACGAATTACGAGCTCTTGGACGTGGCCATTTAAATTATAGCCGTCACTTAATGCGCTCGCTACATAACCAGAAGCCCCGAACGACTCGACAACTTCGTAGAGGCCGCGTGCCAGGAACTCGTAATTGTTTTGAATTAACGATACTTTAAGCTACGGCTCAACTCCGTGCCACTACGGACGCGACTCGTCTCTGCGCGCTTACTCGCTCTCCGTACGCCTCCACCGTAGCGATTTACAAACATTCGATTTTAACGTTTCTTAATTCAGGTACCCGCCGTGCCATTTGCCGCAGCATCGGTAGAAAAAATACGCGCGAATGAAACGAAAATACAGGCACGTTACGACGAGTAAGCATGTTAAAAAAAAAAAAGGAAGAGAAAACCAAGCACAAACATCAAACTAGAGTATCGATTATCCCACGCAAGATGCTAGAATTCTGGCAGGCGAGCGTATGCGCGCGGACCGACGCCGGACGTCCATTAAAAAAGCTCAAATCTGACCCGATTCTCTAAAGCGCCGGCCCCGTGCATCTCTATCGAAAACAGTTTACCCTCTGATGAACTCACGATACAACGTAACGAATTTTTATCTATCGAAGTTAAACAGGGTGGCTGGTGCGATTGGCCAAAAGGCAGAAAAAGAGGAAGGAAAAAGTATCTACAGCGTTGGCGGGGAGGGGAAAAAAACTATATCTCGTCTGGCGTGAAATGATTTTTTTATTAATTCCGACGAACGGAACGGAGAATAAAATAAAAAGGTAAATGGAGGATGGCGGAAACCGGGAGAAAACAACCGACGCGCTTTCGAAAACGCCGCGACACGTCCACGGTGTTATCGATATTACATTTATCAGCGAGGTCGCATCGAATGCCGCCTGCCTTTCTACCTTTTTCCTCTTCTTCCTCGTATTTTTTTTTTTAATGCGCGTCCGCTGGACTCGCATTTTCCCTGCTACGATATTTTTCTTTTTTTAATGGAAAATAAAAGCGGCGGGGGAGACACGCGATGTAACGGTAGGTTGTCACGGCTCTCAAACTCGGCAACAAACCAGCGCAGTTATTGGAATCGCATTAATCTGAAAGAGGCGAGGTCCGACCGAGATCCGTATCTTTCCACGATATATTCTACTGTTGGCAGAAAAAAAAAGAGCGATACAAATCATCCGTGGATCTCTGAATTTTCATTGGGACAGATCGATGTCCGCGTCTCTTTCTTTTTTCCTTTCCACGTACGTAACGATAAAAATCATTCGATACACGTTGAGGTTTGCCAGGAAAAGACGAATGAAAGACACCATCGTGCGTCGATATTTCATTCCGAGCTTTTAATGGCGCTTCGATTAAACGTTCCCGAGAATCTCCGGTACGAGCAGCTCGCGCATTATTTTACGAGTATGCGAATTCTTGCCTGTATAGAATTTCTACGTGCGATTCGCACCATCGCGTCGCGTCGGTCGAGTGTGCCCTGGAATGCTTAAGACGATGCGGCAAACATGGTTTTTTCGCCTCTTCGTAAAAGAAACGGCCGTTACGTAGAATCATCGCACGGGTAATTGTTTTAAAGCAATCACGGAAAAATCCTGCTCGTTCCAGTTTACGTGGCACGAATTTAATGACGCGATTAAAACATCCTCGAAAGAACGGTTCTTGCTCGCTGGAAGGAAATAAAAGAAAGGCGAGATCGTCCGACTGGTAAATTTTTCATCGCTTTTTCAATAACAGAACGTCATTCGGTAACACTCTAACATCCTAGCGAAGGAAGTAAAAGGAAGAAAAATTCGCCACGTTGGAACGCGGAAATCCTTGGCTTTAGTCTACAGTGAAAATCTGATGTCAAGGCTGAGGATGGTAGCCAATTATTTTCACGATTGGACGTGTCAATCCAACAGGCAAACCGCAGAAATCCACGGTTACGTAATCGGCGAATGATCGCGGAGAACGACGAAAAAAGAAAGAAAAAAGGAGGCGGAGGAAAGGACAATAGAGAAGACTTACCGCGTTCAAATCGATCTCCTCTTGAGAATTCAGGTCCGGACACGTGAAGATCGAATAGCCCGTCTCGAGGGAATTGTCGGCCCGTGTGACACCGACCAGAATCAGCACCACTAAGCACCACTTCATTGTCCACGCTGGATCTGCAGCTGGAATACTTCCAAAGTCCGATGTTCCTCTTTCGTGTCACGCGCGCGCCAGATCAACCGGTCGAAATGCTCGCTAGCATGGACGTTGTCGATCGCGATCGTCAGCCGTTCAACGAAAATATATTTCACGTTGCTCGCTCACGCTATGAGATGCGATCTTTCGAGACAAAAAACGTTCGGCCGATCGAACGCTGTGTACGTAATCACTGGTGCGGTTGGTAGGAGGAATTTTTTTTTCCAAACTTCAACGCGACCGATATTCGGTCGGTATAACGACGAGAACGAGAGACGACATCATAAACCCCGTCTCTGCGACTAATATTTTCCAAGCGAGTCACGCGACTCCCCCTGTTCCTTCGCTCTCTGTCGCTCACTTCTGGAACGCTTTAATTGAACGCCTCGCTCATCCCCGCGCCGCTCGTCGTGATCGATGGTTCAACGCATCGCTCTCGATCGTCCGGTGTTTTCTAGCTCTCGCTGGATCGCGTTTGCGAAAGGCTACGTGTACTTGGACGATCCGCTTTTTTCGCCAGGCTCTTTCAAGCCTTTCGCCGCGGGAGCATCGTAAACGGTGCTCGATGAAGGAGAACAATCGATACGGTGTCTCGATGAACGACGTCGCTTATCGTGGCTCGTCAGGGCGCGCGCATTTTACGCGGCTACTTGCGAATTTTTCGTGCAATAGTCGAAGTAGGCAACTGTCGGACGAAACGATGACACACAGACGACGAAACTCGAGAAATTGTAACCTTGAATTCTCTGCTTCTAGACCCGAACAAGCGTGGATCGAAAAATGCGGAGATCCACGAAGACGGACAGCAATGGTGACGCACGAGAACACTTGAATCACTGGCAAACCGTCCTCTTCACGAATTAATAAGAATCGTGATGGATCACGCGATCGATGCACTCGCAGAGCGTAAACGATGATCTACGGTCGCGTGAATGACGATCGAGCAGGCAGGGATGTGCACGCGGCGCAGTCGTAGGGCACTCTGACGTTCCCAGTCTGCTTGCTGGTCCTCGCTACGTCCGTCCGTCCGATCGTCGCGACGCCTCCACCAGAGCTGGGAGGGGAGCGGGGAAATAAGAATGGACCGTACGCGCGCGATGGGAATCGTGGATTATTGGCGGGATCGAGGGGACGAAGAAGGCAGTCTTCTTTTCAGCTGCGAATCAATTTTCGGCGAAGGATGCGCGAGAAGCGTGGATCAATTTCAATTCTCGTCGTATCCCAGAATATGGAATCGATCGTTAAGCCTGTTTTATGTAAGAGTCAAGGGAAGTGTAGCGTCAATTCATACAGGGGCCGGATGTGTGCAGGTTTCACCGCGTACCCTCAATTACCTCAGGGATCCACCATAAGCTTAAACTTTTTAAGTTTATTATTTTTGTAAGTGTTATCTGTTTATGGATGGTCCTTGAAACAGTCCTTACTAATTACGGGGAAAGCAGGTAGTTACCTAATGGGAAAAAGCCAATACTCGACTAACGAAAAAGCTGGTTTTTCCCATAAACAATATTACCTACTAGCCACGTTGGTAGGAGGCTTTCTCCTCCTATCTTCATTTATTAACATGGCCTATAACCAATTGGCATTGTGGATCGTTACCCTCACTTTTCCTAACGGAAGGTGCGAACAGTGAATCCGCGTTGTTAATTAAAAAGGGCACAGCCACACCGAGCTTTCCTTCGTAATGAGACGAGAACACCTAGGGAGAAATAGACAAAACCTACGAATAGTGAATATCTCTCCGATCAGTCTCAATTATTGTAAACCTGTGCTGTGCTAATAAATAAACCTGGTTACCTTCTTGTCTTTATCAACTAACCCTCAAGATTACGTGACAGAAACATGGTACGGCTACGATAAAAGCGGTACTTTCCCGATCCGCAAGTTTTCGATTTTCTCCAAGGTTACTTGAAACGATGTGCTTTGCGTGTAGACAAGTAGAACGTCCGCCAGACTTGGTATATCGCGTATTTTTCAAGATGAGACGACGCGAGTTACTATGCGGAAAAATATAAAAGTTACAGTTGTCCCTTAACGTGACAAACGCTTGCTGTCCGATTTTTTGGCGAAAGACGTTTTAAATTGCCCTCGTTGGATCGTCTCCTCTGACGTGGAACATAGGCTTTCGCGAAGGAGGAAGAAGATGAAGAAGAAACAAAACTGGTAGTGATTCCGCCACGGAATCGAGGATTACGAGAAAGACATCGACGAAAGGAATATGGGCGAATGATCGTCGCGTCGAATCGGTTTTCAATTTCGTTGGATATATGTAGGTCCAGCAACGTACACCGAATTGGCAGAACTAAATGATAGTGGTGGTCGACGAGTACCTCGATAATCGTTAAACGAACGCTAATTTTACTGCCCCATCGATTCAACGCCCTATCGAAGCCGCAAATTAATGTTCCATTAGAAACTCATAAACGCAGCTCGTATAATTTTTCCAATTCGATCGATATACATATAATCACATAAAATCGTTCGGCTCGTTCGTGTTTCAATTTTCCTTTAATTCTTCTTCGCTCGGTCTTAATCGACCGAGTCCTATCGCGATTAAGATAACTTGAAACTTTTCAGAACTGCGTAATCTCGTAACGCCGATTAAACTATTCCGAAACCTTTGAATCTAACGATGGCTTAAAATTGGTCGTCAACATTTTTATGAATCATCCGCGTGAAAGTTTCGTGTCATCGTTGAATCGTGGGTGGAAGATAATTGAGACTTGGAAGAATGCAGAAGCGAAGGAGACGATGGAGAAGGAGAGACAGAAACTCGGCAAGTTGAGTAAAGACGGAGACAAAGAAAACGTAACTCGTGTAACGCATCGCTCAATGAAAAGTTAATTCGTTCGTTCAATCTGCCTGATGATTCGGCCTGCGGGCTGATAAACCTCGGCTGACGCACTTCACAGACATTTTATCGGCGGAACGAATCACGCGGCCAGATACATCCAGATGGGATAAAGGCGTTGACAAGATGATTAATCGACTTTGGATAGAATTCGGAGAAAACTCTTCTACCGAACTTTGGAAAATTGCTTGCACCTTTTCCCTCGTGACAACCGCGTCCGATCGATTCTTAACTTATACCACGTGACTTAACAGTTGTAAATAGACTGCGAACGTTCGTGCATTTATCTACGGAAACTTAAACGCCCAACGATGATACAAAGTAATTGTACTTGTTGGCCTAGACAAGGCCAAACACGGCGGGCCAGACGGGAACTAGATGTCCGCTCATCCTTACTGCGTACTCTCAATAGTTTTAAGGACCCATCATTAATCCCAATAACTTGCTAGCTAAGGTCCTTCAGACCGAACAAATATCTTTACTTCTAAATCATTTTCTGTAGATTATTGTCTACTAAGGCTTGACACTGGAAAATTAGTTTTTCTCACGTACGATGCTTCCCACTAGCAACTTTCTATCGAGGGCGGCTAAGACCCTTGCTAGTCCACCAACCTTCGTTTATCCAATCAGAAGCAATGTATACTGCCCCCACTTCCCTGACCAAAATGTCATGAACAAATCCGATGGTCCCGTGCGCTAGACACACCCATCGCTAGCTTTCCTCCGACACAGCGTCGTCACTGTACTTTACTTATTCTACAACGTTAGAATAGTCAACAAGTCATTGACGGGTTACTCTCCTTAAATCAGTCATTTACTTAACGTATACATACTCAACAGTGTACCTCATAAGTGTTGGAAATGAAAACCTTATAACCCTGTTAATCGCAGCGTTATACTATCTTAACCGCCCCTATTATCTTAACGGAAATCAGGGGATCGATCAACTCGTGGTGTCGATTATTATAATCGTAACGGGAATTTACGACTCTCGTTGACGTGTTTCCTCGCGATTCGTCGAAAATACAGTACTAATGTTTAAAGGATAAAGTAAATGTGTATTTAGTTGTGTCACATTCTAGTCATAGAACTGTCGCGGGTATAATACCTCTTTCTGTGAAATCTGTATCACAAGACCAGTACTCTAATAAGAAAAACGCTCTGTGTCTGGATTATCGCTTTATGCGCGCAATTCTCGCGTCCGCTCTAATTAATTTACCGTTGCAAATTAAATAAGCCTTAGGTATAAATCAAATTACGGCGGGATAACGGTGAGTAGAGCGACAACTCTTCTAAAACGAATAAGCGGGAATCAGCGAAAACTTGCGAATAGTTTGTTTGCGGCGGTGTTTGAAATCGATGGATAGGCTGAAATTTAATTTCTCCAGCGGGCGCACTTTTTCCCCTTAAAACGAACAAAGCCGCATGATTATCGTGGTGCAGCGAAATTCGATAAATTTGGTGGAATTTGTGCAGCCACAAATTGTAGAGTGTACACAGCCGGTGTTTCCAAGTTTCTTGCGCGTTATCGAACCGAGCCAAAGAAGCGACACGGTTGTCCGAGTGTATCGCAATAACGGTGAACTTTCTCTATCGACTCGATTCCGAGAAATTATTAGACTCCGAGAATAACATCGCGGAAAAACAATGCTACTAAAATTACAACGTTTAAACCCGAGGATTAACTTACAGTTAACTGTCATCCTGTCGTTATAAAATCTCCTCTAAAACACGATTTCAAGCTTCTCGAAAATGAATTCTAAAGAAATTAGTATATGGCGTGGATGTAATTCAAAATGAGTACCAATGTACTCCGTAAAAGTCAGCAGCGATCGCAGCAAACGACGAAAAAAGAATAAACAGCCATACGAGGCAGGAAAAGGATCGGGGACGATTCGCAACATTTTAGCCGTTCGAGATTTCCGCTTCCGCACGCTTCTAGCGAGGGGATTAATTACGACGCGACGACGATATAACCAACTGTACTGAGCGCCATTACGTGGCAGTTTAAAGCCAAAAAAGAAAAGAAAAAAAAAAGTAAAAAGGAAGAAAAGAGAGCAGGAGAGACAGAGAACGAGGAAAAAGAGTGCGGCAAAACTAGAGGGGAAAAAGCGTAGCCAACGTGAAGAGCGTTTTTAAAAGATTTACATGACGGTAAGACCGCTGCGATTCCGCTCTCAAAGCCGATCCATGCTGAAAAATATCTGAACGTATCCCAAAGGTGGATCGATCGCGACATTCTAATTGAGAATTTAAATGCATGGCCGCGACTCAACCGATTACGATCTGGATTATTTAGCGACGAAAACGTTGCTTCCCTGCTATGAATTTATTTCCCTTAATTTATTACGAACAGCTTGATGGTTATTTATTAACGAGGCCCGTTACACTCGATTCACTGGAATTTCATAAAACGTGACTAGCAATCGTGCTAGGGAAAACTGATTAATTCTGTCTGGCTGCTGGACGAATCGTTACAACGCGCCGGAAATATGCCTTTTCCTCTAACAGACGACGCGTTTCCGTGACGTTTCGACACGTCAATCGTTACTATACGTCGGATACAGCGAAAAAGAGACACTGCTCGCTGCGACGTTAAAAAACTCTCGATTCTTATCAAAATTCACCGCGATTTTGTTGCTACCGCTGTACATCGTTCGCGATATTTCTAATATTCTCCTTTGCTCTCCGCGCGATCTTATCTCGTTTCATTTCCACTTGATGCACCACTTGTAACATCCAGACTTTATCTTCTTACTTCTCCCTGTATTCGTTGCCGTGTACATACTTCGAATACTCTACATCCCGTTTATCAAGCCTGGGAACGTAAAAAATTATTCGATAAGCAAAGCTGCGACCCGCTGCTGCGATTCTCATAACGAATGGCCATCTTAATCTTGCCTATTTGGAACGATAACATGAATTTGCATAACGATAGCTGTTACACCGCGGGACCACCGTCTTTTTCCTTGCCAACTTCAACTTCTTCCACTTTATCTTCTTCTTCTTTTTTTTCTCCTTTTTCCTTTTTTTTTTTTTTTTGTTTCATATCTATGCACCTTCGCCTTTGTCTAACAAAATGTTATAACCACGATTTTGTAGACATCTTTATTCGATGCTGTGTACACATTGTGCACAGAGTGCAACTAGCGCGACACAGCAACGTTTAAGTACAGAGTATCTAAGGTACGGAGCCTAATCTAAATAATAGAAATAAAAAGGAACGGTGGTAGAGAGGCGAGATCTTGAGGAAACAGCGTACAATGAATATTCACTATGCGAGAAAACAAAAAGGAAAACGAGATCGAAACGTTTTAACGGGGTTAGATTTGGGTAGAAACTAAACGATATTTCGTTTGCTCCGGGCACCTACCCTACGAATTTAACAATTTAATAATTGCGTTGCCCCTCTGTCAAGACGAAACTTCGGAAAGTTTCCGTATTGTGAAAATTAAAATGTATAATCTGCGCTTCAATTAAAATGTATTACCGAAAACGGTATAAGGCGAGTTCCCTTACAAAGAAACCAATGTATAATTTTGCTTTGTAAGCATAACATTTTCCCAGCAATTATTTAATCCTACTTTCGTTAACGTCGCTTTGTGATAAAGTGTTCCTTTCACGTTGAACTCTGTTTCGATCGCGTTTACACAACTTGCATATTTACATTTTCTGCCTGTGAACACGACGCACATCGACATAGTTCGTTCTTTGTATAGAAAACTACAGGTTTCACAGTGTCCCTGGTGCTCGCGGTCCTCAAATTGCAAATTCGAAAGAGGAAAACAATTTTCCCGTAATTAGCGAAATAGAAATGCAGCTGGCGGGAAAAAAGGTCGTTATTAGACCGACTTTCTGGACGTTTTGGCATGAATTTCGTTAGAGAATATTCGATGGAGGGAGTAGTAAATGCGGCAGAATAACAATTATTCTCCTTGGAAATACAGAGCAAGAGAACATCCGTAGGTAGTTGCAAGGACGTGGAGCGTCTCTACACTGGCGAGTGGTACAAGTCAGTAACTAGTCAACCGTCTCTGCAGAATTCGGAAAAAGACCAAGAATCGGACAGTTCGTCCGTTTAAATTAAATTCAAGCAGCAAAATATCACGCCGCGTATCAATCTTCCTAAACATCCTTCGCATTTTGTGCCCAACTTTTATTAAATTTCCTACTCTAAAGTGTCCTAGAACGCGAATCCGTAATTTAACCAGATTTATTCCCCGGCAAGCATATCGACGAATTTATACACGATATTCCCCTGGAGCAATAGGTTTCGTTGCACGTCATTAACAGAAACCGAATTGCGCGTTCTAAATTACTGTGCGTTAATGTCTAACATCAAGTAATTAGCAAATTAATTATTCAATTAATAGAATTTAATAATATCGACGTATTATCATGGTAGAGCGTAACAAATGATCCGTGTTAGAGATAGAGATAGATAGAGAGAGAGAGAGAGAGAGAGAGGCTGGAATTTATGCTACGACCGAGGGGCGTAATTTATATTTTCTAAAGGACCATTAAAACCGAGCGAAACGACGAATTTACACAGGCGTGCAATAAAACGCTCTCGACGCGATGTAAAATTCAGAGGTAACGGGTTCACGCTCGACGATGATTTAAACTGTTTACTTATTCTGAATGAATAGCCATGAAATAATCTGTGAAAACGCTTGATAAAAGTATCTATACGTTGGTTAACAATTAACCGTGATCGCTTTTACGAATCGATGGTAAAATGATATTTATTTTTTCTTTTCTCTCGCTTTAAACACACCTGCAAAAGATAAATCCGATAACGTGAAATTCTATTAATAAGTTATAACGTGACGACTGTTCGAAATGTCAATCCTTTGAAGCACGTTTTTCCCCGTTTTTTTCGCTTTTTCACTCTCCCACGCTGTAAAGATTTCCAAATATTCACCGTTTGCCCTCTGATTTCTCTATTTTTTATTTTTTTTTTGCTATTTCCTTTTAATCCTTTGTCCAACAAGAAATAGTTAACGACCGTCAGACGGAAGGTTTATAATACCGTTCCCTGTGTCCAGCTGAATTGACGATGGTAGTGGATGTTATTTCAATGTGCCGCATTCAGTCGAATCAATGGAATCGCGGATCAATCGTGCAGTGAAAATCGCACGGAACGTTTATTTTGCCATGCGTTCACCGACACGGGCTGTGCATTTCAGACGAAGGATGAAAATTGCATCGATACCGGACCCGGAAAACGAATTTATTACACACCTCGACATGACCGACGCACTGGAATTAATGTCGAAATCTTCTTTCTGATTGAAATTCGCCGGAACATTTGTCACTGTGCGCGTCAACTGATTCGTATGTTCGTACACAACGGAACGAACATCTCCGAGATAGAAACGGTATCAAAGCGTACGAGTTCAGTAACTTTTTTCAAACTCCTGTCTCGCTTCTTTTACGTAACGTTGTTGCTTTCCCAACTGAGATCTTCTCAAATAGATTAACAAGATACAGTTCGCTAAAAAGCTTCCAGTCTCTGCAGTTGACCTAATTCAGAGAAATTGACACAATCTGTTAACTCTCTACTCTATGTTTTACTTGAAAGCGATCAAATACTCGGTGCACATCTATAATTCCCGAATTGATGATGGTGTCCGTGACACAAATCAGTCGTCTACAGCTTGTCTGCCGTATTAAATATCCAGCGTATTTTCGTTCATCTCGAGGGACGTGTTGGCCGGAGAACAAGAATCACGTTTACTCGTGTTGGGTCTCCGATCGTATATAAGACTCTCGGAGAAGCGTCTAGTGGGAAATATTTTCTCGGTGAAAGATGCTTGCACGCCACTATTGGTTTTGCGGTTTCGTAGCGCCCTTCTGCCTTTCTTTATCCCTCCACGCGACTCGTTTATACGTGTAATTCGACCCAGATACCTGCTACTTCGAAAAGCAAAGTCAACGCTTCCACTTTACTACGATGCAATTTATCGATAAAAGCTGGAATTAATATCGATGTCGTTTCCTGTTTTCATCCTTATTTTCCGTGTCTTCGATCGACGACGCATTCACCGTCGTTCCGTTGCAAATTTCTTCTGCAACGTTGCTCCGATTGTTGCAGAGTATCTCGAATGACCCTCGAAAGCGTGAAAGGGTCGTTTAAGAAGGGTGCAAGAAGTTGAAAGCGAGGGATAAAAGGGAGAGAAATTTGAAAGTAGGTCGAGGAAAAGGGGACTAACGCGACAACAAGCCAGGCGAAGTTAGAGCTCCGGAGAGTACAGTAATTAATATCAGTTTAGCGAGAACTTAGAAGACGCAATAAGTTAATAAGCAGAGCCACCAAGTTTCGCGTGCTAAACCACGGTCTTCCGGTTCCTGCGGTCCGATCCACCGACCTCTTTAACCAATTATTATCGCGATACGCGATTCACCGAGCAGCGTTCCTCTTCGTTTCTAGGAAATTATTCGCTCGTTTCATCAAACGATCGTTACGTCGTGAAATAATATCTTGTAACTGGAAATCGCGATAATTTCTCTTTCTTCCCTTACTTTCCATTCTCTATCCTTTCCCATTTCTCGTTTCCTCTCTTTCGCTTTTCCTTCGACCAACTTTTGCCATCGCGAAACAAAGTGTACGCCGCCATTCGACGTGGGATTTCACATCGATAAGTCAAACGACGCGGCAACCAGCAATCACCGAGAGCAGCTAATAATCGTAATCTCGACTGGCAAAGCGGTTACGCCGACACGTCGCTAATAGGTAAACATACGTGCATAAATACACCTTTGCTCGTGATTGTCAGATACGAGAGGGCTCCAGAGGTCGTAGATATAGTTGCATCGCCTGGTTTTCGCCCCAAGTAACATGTAACGTATGATCTGTAGTGGCATCGAGGAGACATGGAAAGCTTGTACAGTCTGGTGCAAGCTTAAGGCGGCTAACCTAGTGTTTGCACGTCACGTTACACGAATGTTACGTATCGTGACGCGACAGCGAGCGTGTGGCTTAACGATCGAGGGCTGGTTTAAGCAAGGATAATTACGACCGAATACACCTGACGCGACATCTTCTCGCAGTCTCACAACCACCGACGAGAAAAGTATCGCGACAATTTTCACGCGACTCAACTAATAACGCGATCGTTTTAACGATTCCTAAGGATCATTAGGGTGCAATTTGGAAGCCGTTGACGCGATACTAGTCTACTTGTTTAAAAAGTTTTCACAGCATCGACGTCTTACCATCGTATTAGAAGTCTCGCGAACAAAAGTTCGTCGTGCTCGCGTAAATTATTCCTGCGCTATTAACGCAATCGCACATTTACCGCAACGTTCGTGTCTACTTTAAACGACAACCGTCCGCTATCGTATTCCAACATAGAAATATTTTTCTTTTCCGCTACTTCGATTACGTAGGAAATTTTGTCGAGATGAACGCGTAATATTCAGCACGCGGTTGTACTCTCTTTTACGGAACGATCGCTTTAAGAGCTTCCACGTTGCACAAGCATAATATCAGTTTTGGTTATATTAACCAAGAGGAAGAACTTAGGAACTTAGCAATGACTTTACTTCCGCTTGGCTGCTCTACTTATTCATCGTTTACCTTCGTCGAAGTTCTGGCCACCGAAGATCTTGTCAAAAATATTCCTAAGAAGATGTTTGCTCGTCAAATACCGCAGTGATTACCAGTAACGCGGCATAATTGAGCATCGAAAGCGTGGAGAGGTCCGCATATAGGCCAACAACCGTAGCGTACGAACTGAAGCGACATTAAGGAGGCGTGAAAGGCATGCAGTGGATTAAGCCGGTTTAAGGGCTCTAAGATGGTGTTTGCACATCGTGTCGTGTAGTTGGTGGTCTGTAACAGCAAGGTGAAGCACGTGCATTAGCGGTATCGCGATTAGGAATTACTTAACGACATATGAGTAATTTGTTAATGAGCGAATAGCGGTACACCCGATACTATTTATAAAAAAAAAGATCTGTCGACCTATTTTTCGCGTATTCACGAATCTGTGAAAGCATCAAAAAGTTGCGCTAAAAGGCAATTTGTCCAGTATCTAAAACAGCGTCCGACGTCATCGTTTGAAACACGTAGCGTCGGTCCATTAATTCGGAGTCACCAGCAGAGCCAGACATAATGAATGCCTTCGAGCGGAAAAAGGGATCGAAATACATCGAGAAAACTATGGGAAATGCAAGGAAGATAGAAACAGTGTGCAATCAGGAATAGAGAACGGGAATCGTTGCCCAATATTAAGTTCGATTCACTGATGGAAGAATAAATCGATAGTTGGATTGTATAAATTACTATCAAACAGGAACAATGAAGTTTACGTAGAATAAGTCATAAAATTACTCGCATAGACGAGAATGTGACAAAAATGTTCTTACGTTTCCAAATAATAAATGTAAAAAGTCCTTTGTATCGCCTTTTATTTTTATTTATATTTCGCTTATATTTATATTACGCACATTAGCGCTGATATTTAGGGCAAAAGCCTAGGAATCGGTTTAATACGGTGTGTAAGATCGTCGATATCTTAAACACAGGCTGACACGCCGCTAATAGAGATAAATTACTTGTTCAACTAATGGGAATGACAATACGATTTGCGGCGAGGTAAACGAGCGCTGGATCGAAGCTACATTCGTGAAATTCATCCGATACGCGATAAGTTCGCTGTTAATTGAGTAACGAAGACGTTTAAAAATGGTTGAAATTTCACTTCCATTCGATTAGAGAAATTGGACAATGTAATTCTGAATCGAACTTGCATCTATATCAAAATCAGGTGCTGGCTGAAACAAAGTGAAGTTCCAATACACGAGTCTCGTTTCGTTGATAAATTGAGATAGTTGCATCGCGCGGCACGTATTCTCGCAAGTCGTTGTCTTTCTATCGTTTCATGGCCTTTGTGTTCATTCGCACGCGCGGCAACACCTGGAAACTAATATCCCCGGTAACAAACTAACGATGTATGTAGATCGTAATCCTCTTGCATTGATTATCCTATCGCTGCAGAATTATTTACGCAAATGTAGCTCACCCATCGGGAGCGTGTCGGTGTTACTCCGACCATTCGATTACGTCACACTTTATTGGATAAGCCGCCGTGAATTTCACGTTTGATTGATATTTATCTTATGGAGAAGCCAAGTTTGTCTTCTTTCTAATAGCTTACATAAACGCGTCTTTATTTGTTCTTTCGAAATTATGAAGGAAATCCAGCGATTCAGCGGACGTGTACCTTGATGATGTGTAACACGCTCGTAAAACACGATAGTTCAATTTCAGATGCAACCTTAATTACTCGTCGCAGTCTGATCACGTAAAGCATATCGTGCGAAAGTTTAGATTATCGAAAACGTCGAATTTGAGTTTGACTTTGAAAGCTACGAATTTGGATGCGTTTAATTTTGCGAAAGTTACGCTAGAAACTTTAAGTGTTGTTAATTCAAAAAAAAAAAAAAAAAAAAGAAAAGAAACAGAGAGAAAAGTGTTCGCCGTAAAAAAATAATGTTAGTACGGAAAGGAAATGATTTCGAATCTGATAAGGATGGAAAGAGCACATAATGTACACACACGCGCATATTTAGGAAGGCTCGTGGAGAAGATAGGAGCGGAAATTCACAGTTAGTTACCTCAATTTCCGTTTTGTTTAATTGTGGTAGAATGACGCGCGCTGCGCGATCGGTAGTACTCATGCGAAGGAATATACACGATATGAAACGCAAATTATCGCGAATAGATTTACCGGTGTGTACCATTCCCAATCGTCTGATTAAGGATGTTTGATGAGTGGAAATTACCTGACAACTGATTAATAGAATATCGAGCAGCATTTCGAGAATGACCAACGTGTAATAGAGGGAATGGCAACCGCTTTACAATTCACCAAGTGTACACAATATTAATCAAACTTCATCGGGAATTATAAGTTTTTCCCTTTCCAAATAAAATACGGAATTACTGCAAGTTGCTGCTAATATTAATTGCCTGCATTATAATGTACGTGTCTAAGCGCCAGTAGTTCAATACACAACATGTCATTACGTTGAACAACTTTTGGTAAATTGCTCTCGCTCTCTCTCTCTCTCTCTCTCTCTCTCTCTCTTTCTCTCTCAATGCAAATAGTCAAAGCGCGTGTGTTATGTTCTACAATGTTGATACCATGCAAACTAGCAACACAAAGTAGTCTGTTCTCGTTCTCGACATATCCTCTCTCCCTTAGGACTCAGGGAGTAGTCCAAGTCAGTGTGTGATGGGACACAAAACATATAACACCCGGAACAGTTCCCATTGCGTCTCAGGCTCCGTGTAAACCACGCAACCTCAAACAAAGTAAGCTAGAATTGGTTAACAATAAATAGCTAGAGTTTGGACTTGACGATTAATAAACATGGCGTAAAACAACGAGACAAACGTGTTCGTGAGAAAGATTTGGAAAAATTGAGTTAAACGATTGTGAAATTGAGTGAATTCGCGAACGACAAACAGAAGAGACTGTGTGAAAATGGTGGAGTCATTAAATCGGGAGAAGAAAGGACGACAAAACCACGGGTACACAATGGCTTTCTGGGATGGCAAGGTCGATATAGAGAGTCACGACGAAGGATTCATCGGCAGGAAGTCAAGGGAGCGATAACAAACCATCTATTCAATGGCCTGGGACGAAGATCCTGGAACACCATTGACGAAATAGAAGATATCTGGAATCGGCGAGACGTACTTTGTATTCTGGCACTACCTCGAAAGACGGTTTGCGTACGAGTATAATCGTTCCAAAGATCTTCAAGATTCAAGCGAGAAAGGTGTGGGTTGGAGGAAGCGTTTAATGCTTTTAAGACGATTTTGTTCTTAGAAGACTCTTTGATATTTGACGTCCATTGAAATCAAAGATCTCAAAGAAATGAAATAGTAGATTAAAACGTGTGAAAAATGGTTTCAAGCATGGCGCGATGTAATTTCTATTTGATTTCTACGTACAGCCAATCAATTTAATTTATATCTAGCTTTCGAATTTATTTCCATAATTCGATTAATAACAATTAAACATTTATGTATGATCCTACAACAACGAACTGGTTTATTAATTAGCGATAAAATAATAAATGTTTCGCAAATGATTAAATAAAATTCCACAACGGACTAACCAACGCATTACGAAATAATCTCCAATGGATTCATTTAACTTTCGATCACCGGGAGTGGTTCTTCGCAAGCTGTACTTTTCCCCTCGTGGCAACAAATTGGATCCGCAGCTTTCAAACCAGTGAATTTCCAGCTGGTCGCGTCGCACACTTTCGCGTATACTGCCACCTGAAATATATTTCACATTTACGTTGGCATCGTTAAATATCAACTTGAAATACTCTTTTTGAACCTGATCTTTTAAACAAACTTACGTGCAGATTCTCCACGTGCGTATTCAATTTTTCGCAAATCATTTGCGGCGCTTGGTCTCTCGCGCTCTCGGCCTGCACAGAATTACACATATCTTTTTGACGTTCGCCAGACATGCTATCGAACATACATGATTATTTACTGACCAGAGCAACGCACAACTGTTGACACTTCTCCTGCCCTTCGCTATCGCACGTGACGTTATACAGAAGAGCGCGTTCAATGATTGGTTTTGATATTTGCCTGGAAAACACGGCGCATTTGCAACCTCCCTCTTCAACGACTTCTTGCCTGTAAAAGTTCGAAATTAAGGAACCATTATTAATCGTATCATCGTTCATTAAAAAAAAAAATTAACATTAATCAAAACGTTCGAATACTATCGTTAAAATAACACTAATTATCTGTCAGTACATCGTCTCTACTTTCTTCCTAACGTTTATCTTTAGCAGAACGAAATACCAAAGGACTATACAAACGAATTGTTACATTGTAAACCGTAAAACGATGAATAACAGGACGAAGAGCAGGAAACGATCCATTGCGGTTCCACGATGTTTCGTTGGCCGAAATCGATACAAGCTTAGTTGAGTCGTGCGAAACAGACGAACAATCGAATGGGAATACTTCATTTATACCGGATAGAAATCCCTACCATCGATGCATCCAATGCATGTTTGGTCACACGATACAATTGTCGTGCTCGCGATAGCTTGTGAATGTCTCAAGTTTTTCATCGACGAGTTATGCGTCGCGTTGTAACGCGAGAAAGAAAAGGAAACGGTATCGAATGCGCGTCCCGTTTCGTCGACTGATGCATCGTTCTCGGTGAGTATAAAACAACATTCGATTTTATTTTTGAAATATTTCATTTAACATAATCTATACTAACAATGGGATACGTTCAAAATTTCAGGCTGATAAGCTTTAAGCTTTTAAGCACAAGCAAACACATTATGATCAAATATTTATTGCAACGTTCGCAAATAATCTATGTGGTTTGACGTTGGAAAATATTTCAAATTTCAACTATTTTATAAGTGCTGCCATTTATTCGTACTTTATTGTCTCGATAATGATTATTAATAAACTAGGATGAGCTGTTGTTCGAGACATCCTTAAAAGGCAATATAAACTTAATTGATTACTAAACTGCTGCAAAGAATCTTTTAAAAGTATTAAAAGTCTGAATTGACGAATCAAAAGCTTCATAGCGAAGTTAAAATTCTGAATTAATTGTCAAAAAAGTCTAAGCATTCTAAATATAACAACAATCTCGTAAGTTTAGTCGAAATCGAGCAAATTTATTCATCATTTAAGCGACAAATAATTATTTCTCATTTAAACGTCAATCCATCACAGGATCCAATGGAAAGCTCATTTTCTTCGAGCAATTTCCTATCTGTAATTACTTTCCTTTCTCTTGCGCGCGACTAAGACGGAAGGTCTTCGAACTTATCAAGAGAAAATGGCGAGAAAAAGAAAGGAAGAAAGAATCCCTACAACAGTTGCAGTAGCGCGAGTTATTTGTCTTAACAGAGAAACTGAAGGAAAGTTTAGTAATCGTCGCGATTAAGAAGTAACTTTTCGAATACAAAAAGTGATAATTATTCACTTGTAAACGCTACAACATTTCCAAAATTGTATTCAAGTACGATAAACGTAGAATCTAAAATTCGCCATTTTTATTTCAGAGAATATTAGAAAATTTTGATTAAGAAATTTTTAAAGATAGCCTACGAAATATTCTTAATGAAATCGTTGCAGATGATATTACAGTACTTGATAACTAATAAACAGCAAGTATATTCTAATGGAATATGTGAGTTAGGTACTTAAATTTAGAACTGAAAACAAAATGAAAGTCCTTCGGGCGATATGGCGATTGAAAATACATTTTAAAATGAAAGATCACCCAACTGATTGAAATGCAATCCAGATATCTGATGGGAAACCTTGTGCTTATTAATAAATTTCTGTAATTTCACTCCACTTGTATATTTCATTGGAAATTTATTGTAATGCACCACCTGCTCGTCGTCTGATAATTTAATCCCTGCTCCAGAACAGTTCCAGATTGTTTCAGAAACTTTTAACCTTTCTAATCTTGTACCTCGCAGTGTTATAATTCCCCTTTTTTTTATTCGTTGGATAATAATAGTTTTCGAATGTATCCAATTGATAAGGAAGGGGAAATTATATTTTTGTAATTAAAATATAACACGACTAATCATACGATGAAAGAAACAGTAAATAAATCATACAATATGAAATAATAAGAAAAGAAATTTCATATTATGCGCGTTAAGCATGAAAATTGTATCTATAGGACAGTTAAACAATGTACTGATCTCACGAGAAGAACATGGCGTCCATTATTAGAGGTGCGACATCCTCTGATTAATTATAAACACGTAAATTCTAAGTATACGCTTTATTCTTGTAACTATTTGTCATAATCTAATTGATGATACCTTGTTTTCATAGACACGGGTGAGATTTGGAGCCGACTATTCGATCATCGACCATTTATTCAGGGCGAAATCACATTCTTTCTTCGCGAATTTCAGGTAAAAAGTTCCCGTGTTCTTATTATCGATAGCTGCATTTCCATGTGAGAAAAAGATAGTAATTATGTAAAAGACCATACAAAAGTATTATCTTTCTCAGAGGATCGATTAATCATTTCGTATATGTCTTGATAATAATTTGTCATCGTGCATAACCTAAAATTTATAGGAAAAGAGAGATGATCGAGAAGTAGAACGACTTTTCAAAATACTTGAATATTCGACGGATTTGAAAGAAAGTCAACTCGATCGAACAGAACAACTCGGGGATTGTCATTTACCAAGTTTAAAAGCAAATGTTGATGTTGCCCTGAGTATGTGTGAAAGAGTCCTTCAAAGAGAACAAAATTTTGACAGTGTATGGATCATTTTCAGTACCTGAATTTTTTCCAATTTAAATATTTTCATATTTGTCATTAATGTGAACATTCAATAATTTTTTTAGGATATAGCATTGCTAGAAAATCGAGAAATAAGAAAATTAGAATGGGAGAAGTTTGTTAATGATATGAGTGAAAATTGTGAGAAAGTAAATCAAACTTTTCAAGAAAAAGAGAATGAAATAAAAGAATTTTATATTGACTTAGAAAGAAAGTTACACATTACACCATAAACATTGTTACGTACCAATATTTTACAAATACATTTTGTACTTTGTAATTACATATAACATACAATAGTACCAATTTTGGATTTAATGTATAAACACTGACAACAATATATTTCATTAATAATAGAACAGTTGTATCTAAAAAATATAAGAATGCCAGTTGAATCAATAGAAGATCCTTCCATTAAAATCAAACCAAATAAGAAATTAATAGAATTCATCTGCAAAAATGTAAAGAAGACTAATAGTACTCCAGCTGCTATTACTGCTTTAAAAAAGTCAACTAAAGATAAGCAGAAAGATATCTTATTAAAATTGGATGATCTAAAATGGTTGAACAAATACTTAGAAGAATACAGAACCATTCACATGGAAAGTATTTATTTACACGAGTTGCTAGAGGAAGATGATATCAGATTACCAACTCCAAAAGTTACACCAAGAAATCCTGAGTTGGAAGCTAGAACACAGAAACTGAAAGCACAACAAAATGCTATGAAATATAGAGCTATGACCAAAAATGTAGATACTACTACAAAGAATTTACCAGAGGATACTATCTCCTACCAAAGTAAGATCCTTAACTTAAAAAGAAATTCTTTCCTATATATGTTACATCTATCTTTATCTTTTCAGTGAAACAAATAAATAAACAACTCATAGCTGTTGCACAGTTTATATTTTCTGTACTAGCAGGTTTTGCCTTTGGATTTGTAGGTCTGGAATTAATAGTAGGAACTTTAGACTTTGGATTTAGATTGTTATTAGGTATAATTTGTGCATTAGTTATTGCCTTGGCTGAAATTTATTTCTTAGCAATTAAATTAAATGAAGATGCATATGATGCTGCTTCAACAGCTCCGTCACATAAAAAATTGCATCAAGAATAAAATTTCATAAATTATTGTTATCAAGACAAATTCTCTTAATATTAATGTCTTTTTACAATATCTATAAATACAAAATAAAGAAGAAAACTATAATTATGTGCAAAATATAAAATGGCATATAAAATTCTATTGTAATACAGCTAGAAACCCAGCACAGAAAAATTAATGCATTTATTTTGTATTATATAATAAGGCAGCATGATGCTTTTTGGACTAATGCATTTCAAGGTATAAATATATACTTTACTTCATGTATATTCTTAAAATTCTTTTCATAATGTACCTACAAAGTCTAAATGTACTTTGTTGTTAATAAAGAGATCCTATTTAATGTTCAATTTGTCTTTAATGAATACATATAAAAATAGTGTTAAACGTCTAAAATTATTATCTATATTTAATCTAAAACATTAAATAAGCAAATGGTCTAAACATTTGGTATAAACCAAATGTTTGTAAAGTTCAAAATGGTATGTTGTTTTCAGCTAAATTTGAGGTATTTCTTAAATAATCAGAGAGCCTGTCTTATGAAAATATAGATAAAGGTGGATATTAACTGTCCTATCTTTTGGTTTCATCTTCACTGTCACTTTTGTCACTGGCTTCACTTTTGTCACTGGCAGAATCACATTTACCGTTCTCTTTTGCCTCACTCTCTTGTTCACTATTTGATGAGTTGTCATCTTCTGCTTTCCTATCACTATCAGAACAAGAATCTGTATCTGACTCACTATCACTATCTGAGTCTGAGCTACTCTCTGATGAACTACTATGTGAATTTTTGGCAGCCATCATTTCTTTGAATTGCCTGACTGTGATCTTCCTTGGCATTATTTCCCTGAGAAATTCCAATGTATCATTGGTCTGTACCACCTCTGCCAGATGTTTGTAGTCTAAAGAATTTCCTTTGTTGTTTTGCAAATGTGCTTCTTCCGTTAGATAGTGTATAAATAGTTCCTATAAAATTGTTTTTATCTTTGTTTGTTCGTACTTATTATGAGAGGTAAAGCATAGTATAAACTAAAATATAGGTGACATAGTCTGAATGTAACACATATTAAACAATTAACTAATAAATATTATAAATGTAAAACACACAGAAAGTGAGAATTTTTAATTGTCGCGCGAAACAACAAATATGGAAGCTATACAAATGTATAGAATAATCCCGTTTAAGCGTCACTTAACCTCAATATTTAAACATTAATCTTACCGTAGCTTTTGTGACTAGATATAATCCATCTTGACCGATTGTATCAACATAAGGAGAACTTTTCATAATCGTTTTTACCCTTGACATAGGTAAACGTAATTCCTTCATTTTAGCATGTGATCCTTGCGCAGTCATTTTTGCAGAAAATTGATTTCTCCTAGAACCGAACGCAAACTAACAGTACGACAGTAACGTATGTTAATCAATTGCCGCCAATTTTCAAATTTCGCATTTTATATAACTATTTGACACGAAATTCGGGAACATATTGTATTTGACTAAATCCTATTTTTAATTTTTTATATTTAATTAAATTTTAAGAATATAAATAATTATAATACCAAACAATTAATACAATCTAAATTTTCCATGTGATATTATTCATTTTTCTTTGACAATAAATATTGTAAATAAAATGATTAGGTCATTTTTATTTAGCAATTTATTAACAAAATTAAAGAATTATTTTTGAAATGCTTTAAAAAAGCAATCGTGTATTGAATTCGTTGGTAGTAACAGTGTAGTAATAAGGTACTGTAGTGACATCTTCTTTCACTGATCGAACATTGCTGTTTCTATTTCTTTTCAATTGGCACGTTATATGCGGCGTACAGAAATTTTGGCGAGCAGACAGTTGTTGCATCAATCTGACAATCTGTAACGAGTCAAGGTATATTTAATAATATTTTAGCGGTATATAATCCACATGCACACCGAACTGGTTTGCAGTATTAACGGAGGTCGAATTAATTGTACTTTGCTATATAATCATCGAATTAATCGATCAATACGGCACATGGCGGATTCGGGCTAATAATGTTTCAGTGAAAAATTAACTAATTGTTCATATATAGTTGTTCAGATTGTTGGGCCATTGGTTCGTAAACGACCTCTTTTAGCTTGTTTTATTCATTCATAGAATGTATGTTCAGTTTATATCTATAACCTATTATATAGATCTTCACCCTTGCATTTTACGAACATCTGTTTTGTATTTGTGATAACTATTTATTGTAATAATTTTATTGTATCGCTTTCTCTAATTGTAATTTCATACATCTTGTGAATTAAAGATATATGTGTAACATTATTTTATTATATCTTTCTTTTTTTATTATATTTGTATGCTTACATACTTACATGCTTGCACTCATTGTTATTAAAATATAATATTCTCTAAAATAAATATTGACATAATTGATGCTGAATTTATAAATTACAGGAACAAAATACCTATCAGAATGTCAACTTTTCTTGGGCTTATTAAGGAGATACCGGGCATCTCAGTGGATCGTTTTGATGGAGAAAACTTAACATCCTCCATATTTTTTCTTAGTCATTGTCACTCTGATCATATGCATGGTTTATCAGATACATTTTTTGAGTATATAGATGAATATAAAAAATGCTTCTATTGTAGCCCTATTTCAAAAGCATTGTTAGAAAGTAGATTTAAATTTAAAAGTTCTTGTGTGAAAGAAATAGGCATTAATATACCTAGTGTTATAGAATATATAACAGAGAACGAGGAAAAGATCCTCATTTGTGTAACTTCTATCCCAGCAGGACATTGTCCTGGTTCTGTGATGTTTCTTTTTGAAAAAGATAATATATCGGTATTATATACTGGTGATTTTCGTATCAATCCAATAGACTTTCCAAAATTAAAAGGTCTGCACTATTGTAATGATTCTAAATCAATACCTAGAACATTTACTAAAATTTACTTAGATACAACGTTTTTAAGTACTGACTTTCCTGTTTTCCCTAGTAGACAAGAAAGTATGCGTAGAATATATGAAGTTACTAAAGATTGGATAAGCAAAGACCCAAGGAATGTTGTTATTCTGGAATGTTCTGCTACATACGGTTCTGAATTTCTTTTTGTAGAACTGTCAAAAATGTTAGATATGAAAATACATGTAAGAAATGATGTGTTTGAAAATTATTGTCATATTGCACAATTATCTTGTTATGTCACAAATGACCCAGATAGTACTTCAATTCATGCTTGCAAGAAAAAAATATCTTCGCCAGGTTTGCGTTGTAGGAGTGATGTAAGCAATGCAAATATCTTAACTGTTATCCCGTCTGTAATGAAATGGAGAAAGAAAGATACTAGCATAATAGGAGAATGGGACAAAAATAAAGAAAGAACTTTCAGTGTATGTTATTCTACTCATTCCTCTCTTACTGAACTTAGAGCATTTGTTCAATATTTTGAAGCATCGGAGATATACCCATGTGTGATTAAAACAGAAGAAGAAAGGGAAATTTTTCGCTTACTAGATACTATAAAAAATAAATCAGATGAAAAACCAATGATTAGTCAAAAATATAAATTAGAGCTTCCTAGTCGTAAAATATTAAGTAAAGTTAAATTTAAATCTGAATATTTTAGTAGTGATGATGATAGTTTATGATATTCATTTATATTGTTACCTATTAAGTTGTTAATTGTTGATACATATATACTATTACACAATGGCTTTTATTACTATGTACAATATTGTATATCCTTTTATTACATACTATATACATAACAAAAAACTTGTACTTTTAATAAACATAACCAAGTAAAATTTTTTAGTACTCTTTTATTTTCCATATATGTATTCAAATGTTTTTAAGTTCTTGAAAACTACATTCATACTGTCTAACATATTGGAGTGTCAAATTATTTCAAAACATTGTGAAATGAATAAAATTTCATGTTGCAGAAATTTATTTGCATCTTTATTATTGAATATATCATCTAAACCATGGAGAAAGCAGCATTAGCACGAGAGAAGGTATGGTTTGACAAACCATCCTATGACAAGGCAGAACGATTATACTTTGAAAGAATGGCCAAGGTGAGTATCTTTCTCATCGTCAGTGAATCTTGAATTAATGTTATTGGATATAAAACTGATTGCCAACAGGGGTAGGGTAAATGTTTTAAACATACAAACTCTTAAACAGAATAAATCTTAAGTTTCATTCATTTTCACCGTTATTGTCAGCCCCAACATCCACAGTTAATATTTGCTTTTTTGTTATGCCTTGTACTTTTTCTTTGTACTAACAAAAAAACTAACATTTTTAACACACACTTCAGGGAATATCTGGTGATAGGGAAGATTCTATCTTCTTGTAATTCTATGAGGTGTTGGGAATTTTATTTTTTTCTTGAGAACTTAATTCCCATTTCTAGTTGTGTGTTCAAATGGATTACCTAATCTTGTATTTCATTTCTAACACAAAACTCTTGTGATAAGTATAATTAATAATATTAAAAATAAAAAATAAGATAAGCAATGTGATTTTCTATTTATTTAATTATAACTATAATTATATGATGTATTGTTTTATATGTTCATACATTCAATGAATTTCTGAATGCATGGATTCTTTACTCAAGGTATTTAGTTTTGTGCAGTTGTGTTCTGTAGTAACAACATAAATCAAGCATGTAAAAGACATGCTTTGATTAGTTTGTATTTTACATCATTAATAACAAAATACGAGTTCTTTCTTGCATAGCTTAATGTTTCAAGGTGGTGTCTCATAAAATTATGGAAAGCTGCTCGCTTAAATCTGAAGTTTCTGTAATTAATAACTGTCAAGATAATTCCTTTTTGAATAGTAACTCTTTGACTAAAACAAGGTCTGAAAAATCTAAAGATAATAAGTTATTGATTTCTGAGAATATTTCAAATGATATAAAGAATTCTAAGTGTCAAATAAACGCATCAAAGATTAATAAAGATGAAGAAAAATTGAATATACAAAAAAAAGAAAATATAGAAGAAAAGCAAAAGTCTGACAATATCAAAAATGACTTAAAAGAGAAAGAGAAGGAGACTAGTTCTTCAAATGATGCATCTAAAAAGTATAATACGAAAGAAGTAAAAGAGAAAAAGAATAAAGCAGATACAAGACACAGAAATAGAAAACAAAAAAATGATACTAAGGAAGTAAAAGAAAATGTTACTCCATTAATAAGGAATAAGCAGCAGTTACCTATTCAGGTATATACTGTCATGCATCTGTTCTTTAATGTTTTGTGTGCATCAATGCAATACTTATAGAATTTAATTTTGTTCATTGTAATGTATTTCATTGCCTAAATCATCATAGAAATACTGCTTATTAAAATACACTTAGAAAATAGACTAAAGATAGCATCATTTTATTCTCTTATACAAACATTACTTTATTTCATGACATTTATTTTATGAAAATTTCAGATATATATTGTTTGTTATATATATTATATGTTATATATATTGTTGTCTGATTCTTAGATTTAATAGTTCTTGTATGAACACCAAAAAAGTACTGTACACATTTATCTTACTTTAATCCTATTTTAATTGAACACTGCTTGTTTTTTTTTGTGCATAAAAGTGGGGAATACAATGTGTCTGTGCTTCTGATTAGGAATGTTTGCATTTGTCATGATCTTAAGCTTATTAACAATATGTTTATATGGTGATAACAAATATTTTTATTTTAACTTTTTATCTTGTAGAAAAGAATTATTTGTGATGCTTATTATTTATTCACTTTTTAAACATTTAAAATATCTATCTCCACTTAACTCTATTGAAGATGTATACTTATAAAATAAAGCTTTTCAAATATTATATTCAAATTTATTTACAAGAAGAAATCTAAATATAAACCTCTACTTTATTTCCATTTGGATAACATTAGTTATAGAACCTAGTGGAGGTGTGATATAGAATTTTTTGTAACAGTCAGTTTAGTCTGAGTTGATCTTTAATATTGCTGGATACAGGGGAATCAACAAACTGCTAGTCCCATTCTATCTGCTGGTGGAAGTTTAGCCAATGAGGTTGCCAAGGCTCGTCAACATATTAAACAGTCTTTACAGTGTGTGAGTACTGCACTCTTTGCACACCCTTATATAACGAATTTTCAAACCTGCTTACTAATACAATATGCAATATTAATATAAATTTATGGGCATAAAATCTAAGTATTCAATAAGAATGAGTATTTCCTTTTATAACTCTAACTTTAAATGTAATCCAATTTTATTTTACAGATGGATGATATTGCAGCTGTTGCTGGTTTCACTACTCCAAATGATAATAAAAAGGATATTCTAGAATGTAGTGGTGAGTGTTCCGCCATTTACATTAAATTATTTTGTCAGTAGTATAGGAATTACCATATTTCAAATCTTTATCAACAGTCTTCCAAGAACTACAAAATGCTGTTGAAAAATTGGAGGAACGTGTAAAAGCTCTTGAGGACAAGATTTTCGTATCTGCTGTTCCAACATTAGCAGTTTGTCCTGCTAAACCTCAACCAGCTTCAAAACCAGCACAAGAAAAAGCTGATGACGACGAAGATGTTGATCTTTTCGGTTCAGATTCAGAGGCAAGTGGGCAGAAATAGTGGAACACACTAAGAAGTTAATCTCCTTCTATTTACATAAATATTAAAAATCATTTCTGCACGATACTTATACATTTAGTACACTTTACACGTGTCTTCAAGTAGGGTGCAAAAGTGATAAAATGATACGACATTTACGAAATATAGTACACCAGATATTCCCAGAATACTAATACATTCAGCTATAATTCTCTATTTATCACACAAATTCAATACAAACACTATCCTACAAGTATTGAAATGTAAATGTTGCTATTTATGATCTTTACTGTAAATTGTTTAAATACTTGACTTACTAGGGAGAAGATGCAGAAGCTGCAAAAATTAGGGAAGAAAGACTGGCTGCATATACTGCAAAGAAAGCTAAGAGTAAGTCGCAGATTGAATTTGTATTTCAAATTTAATTACATCATGTTATGTAACAATGTCATGTAACAATTTACAGAGCCAGTCCTGATTGCAAAGTCAAATATCATATTAGACGTAAAACCGTGGGATGATGAAACAGATATGAAAGCAATGGAAGAGGAAGTTCGAAAGATCGAAACCGATGGTCTTTTGTGGGGAGCATGTAAGTTATTAAGCGTATATAAAATAATGAATTTGACTCATTAATTTGAGTCAAAACTAAAAATATTTATTCTTTTATAGCAAAACTTGTTCCGCTTGCCTTTGGAATTCACAAACTTCAGATTTCGTGTGTTGTAGAAGATGACAAAGTTTCTGTAGATTGGCTAACAGAAAAGATTCAGGAAATCGAAGATTATGTACAAAGCGTAGATATTGCAGCTTTTAATAAAGTATAAAATATTAACGAAGTTTCCTTCGTAGAAAAATATCTGACGGTTCTAATTGCAATCAGGCATTGGTCTGTTGTGCCATCTTTTCATTCCACTAGCAATATCTACTCTGGTAAATACATTACATACGTGTTCTATATTAAACGCGACTGTCCAAAAATGAAGAACCTAGTTATTGTACTCCAACTTTAATATTCGATGTGTCAATTTATCAAATCGTTTCTAAAAATACTCGGGTAAATTTTTAAACTGTGGTTGTATGATCAATATATTCTTTATAAAGAAAAATATAAACATTAAATGTTTTAAATATAATTCGATATATAAAATTGTAATATCAAGTAGGAACACTTCATTTGCGATCAATGATACCGATCATTAACGATATTGTAGGTATATATGTAATACCAAGTACTAGTACCATTTTTAATTGCTTGTTTTGGAGTATTGTTACTATAAATAAAAATTGTCAACTTAATTTCTTATTTTAACGTACCCTTTAAATCCTTTCCTTTCGTTTATAGAATGGGAAGATACAGTGCTGCTCTCTAGTAGCATATATTACACATAAATCAATCCTAACAACTTGAAACTGTTTGACGTTAAAAAAGCAGTTTGTGAGTTCTGTGCTTTTATTTCCCGTCGTGAATAAAGAAGTAATTGTATTTTCAAGATGACTATGGCAATGCTTCAACGAAGAGCTAATGTAAATACATATACGATTATATAAAATTTCTACTACATACATTTCTACTACATAAGTGTCGTTGACCTAACCTATATTTTGTTTGTTATTGTACAAAAACATATTCTTATTTCTTAGGTAAGGCTGCCTCCAGAAGTGAACAGGGTGTTATATATAAGGAATCTGCCATATAAAATTACCGCTGAAGAAATGTACGATATTTTTGGCAAATATGGAGCTATCAGACAAATCAGAGTGTATGTGTTTATATTAATCGCATTTTATACTTTTATGTATTTTTTTTAACACTGTAAAAAAGTCTCTAAGATTAATGAATTTCTTTGCTATAGGGGTAATACTGCCGAAACTAGAGGAACAGCTTTTGTTGTTTACGAGGATATATTTGATGCAAAGAATGCTTGTGATCATTTAAGTGGATTTAATGTTTGTAATAGATATCTGGTAGTTTTATATTATCAAAGTAATAAAGCATTTAAACGGGTTGATGTGGACAAGAAGATGGAAGAAATAGATAAGTTGAAAACAAAATATAATTTGAACGAGGAAAAAAAATAACGCAACTCTTGTAAATAGAGCGAAATATGGAAATAATCCATTTTGTGATACAGACTATTTAATTTGCAGAAACTTTTCTTTGTATATTATCATTGTAAAATAAATATTGTTTTAAATATATATATGACAATTCAATAAACGATTTTATCTACCATATTCATTTTGATTTTATGCTTCATTTAGTACAGTTGTAGAAGTTCAATGGCCCACAGTAAGTAACGAGCAAGTATTTTCGTGTGGAACGCAATCATTTCTCGCTCCCCTCCCGAGAAGATATAAAAACCGGGGCGAAAAAATGTCGACGCATTAAAAGGCTGTAATTAATACAACTTTCACAGTCAGTGGTAGAGTAGCATTCCTCTATTTCCATATACCTCGCAGATGATAGCTATAGCCTTAATTAAAACTCTTCACTGGAATATATTGAAGTTAAGTGATTTATGTTAAGTTAAGTCGAGATTTATGATAATGATTGAAACATTTCGATTTTTCTAGATATGCGTAAAAATAATCGAATATAAAATCTAAAAATATAGAATTCTAGTATTCCTGTAATCCTAAGGATATTTTAAAACGAAATTATGAATTTTCATTGGGGAGGTCAGAAGGAATCAGACGCTACAACCGAAACATTTATGACGACGCAGAGGTGTGACCTCCATCAAGGTAAAGTAAAAAGATGCACCTGTCATTATCGAGTGCAGTACGCGCGTGTCACATGTAATTTAATCGGTCGACTCATCTTGTCGACATTAGCGTTTTGTAATATGAGCTCGACAGGGCTACGTTTACTTGTCAGGATACTGGATACTGGATGCTGGTAGAAACGCGGGGTACGGTGTATCACAACACATACACAACGATGCACGCGTGCGCACACGTACGCAACTCATATACGGTTCTCGTCACCGGCTAGCCGGTAGGACATTCGATTTCAGTCGAAAGCGAAAACCCGCTTAGCCCGTTTAGTCGTGTTGTCGCGGCGTACCGTTTTATAGTGCGGCATTCTTATGGGTGTTCCCCATTTATTCGTTGACTTCGGCTCGTCATACTTCGGCTAGTCAGAGTGTTCGAGATACTACGAGACTTGCTCAAATGTCGTTCGACTGCTGTGGTAACGGCGAAGCCGCCGGCAAGACGTTCGCGAATGGCCTTGAGAATGTGTCACGTATTCCACGAGCAATCTACGATAGTTTCCTTCACGATATTGGCCATTTCACGTATGGGTACTGTTGGTTGTTCCTCGTCGTTGCTGTTCCTCTATTAATGGCCTTACGTATGTTAGGCCGTGTTCACGTCACGCCGCCTAGAGACGTCAGACTTGAAGAGTAGCGCGATCTTACGGAGCACGCAAGAGACTATTTTTGTTTTGTTGTTTAATCACCGGTGTAAATACATAAATACGGTTTCAGCCAGATCGAATATAACACCGTGACTCGTGAGTGCGGGGTACATTCCTGCGATTTCCTTTCGCTGTATCTCAATCCTCGACACGATGTAAACAGTATGGAAGGAGGAATGGCGTCGTTCTGATGGATTTCTCGTGTCACGGTCCCTCTGAGTATTATCGTATGTGGTTGATGCGATTCGGTTTGTCGCGCTCGATTCTTCCAACATCGTACTTTACTTGGTTAATATTGTACGTGAGTGTGTAGTGCCGAACAGTGTGTGACTATGGTGTGTCGTCTGCTAATGTTGCTGACACGAACGTCGCTCGAGAGAAACAACGGCGTCGCGTGGGGGAGGAATGAATGAACGTGAAGAGGACGATCGAGGTGTGGCGGGAGGGGATGCGACGACCGTCGTGTTGTGACGGCCTGCTGCCTGCTTGCCGATTTGTATCGAGGTGAGAGTACGTGTATACATGCATATAAGTATACTTGTCTATATGTATGTGTCATGTGTGTTTATTCACGCGATCAACTGTGTCCACTGTCGTCACAGTCGCCGTACACTTTGCGTACACACAGCGATGTTATTTATGCGTAGTCGCGTTCACGCAATTCGTATGAACGTAATTCGTTCTACTCACGTGAGCCTCTATCAGTGTTAGCTTGCTCTCAAATATCGTAATGCATCATTGCGACAATGGAATTCTAATTATCAAATTGAAGCGATGACAAGCTCGTATGATTGACGTTTCGAATGGTGGACCATTACCTGGTTATATATCGATACAACTCTTTGTTCGATATGTCGCTTAGTAATATTCTCGAGTTTTATGATAGTGACTGTTTTGAAGGTAACAAATTACTTTCTACCCTATCTTTTGGTAAAACTCATAATTAAATTATGCATGTTTATATATTTATAGGAAATTGTAAAAAATATCATGTAAAAAGAAAGGTTACAATTGTATTAAAAACTTACCATTCGTCTGGCTTTATATGCAGTTTCATTTGGTGACGATTCCCTTGTAGTCCTTTAGAAGTATACGAAAGTGAGCAGGTGCCAGGTACTCGAGTGAGTATGTTTGTCTGCTGTCTGGATAAATACGTCGTCGTGCTACCGGCTTTTGAGTTGCTCTTCTTCACGTTAATGCCGAGGAACTTTGTTCTCGAAATAATGGGGCAAGTCTCTTTCATGCATTCGGTTTTAGAAGAAATTTGAAGATCTTGCAACGGCACAAGTAAATTAAACCTTGATCGATTTTTCAAAATTTCGTTATTTATTCAAATCGCGTTTCATTGGCCATAACTTTTTGAAACCGTCAAGCATTAAACTGTTTAAAGCAAGATGATCAAAAAAATGGTGCCTTAAGAGGTTTAAGCTTTGTATGCAATCCTGTAGATCATAGATGTCGCGTCTTGCGTAAATCCTAGAAGTGGGTTGTGCAATCTTAACTATACATTAGAAATTTTTAATGTCTGTAATATATCCGTGGTTAAATTGAAAAGTGGAAGGCGAAATTGTTGAGCTTTTGCAGATTGTTAAATATAACCAATCGGAGTGTTTTGTACATGAGTGTTCGTAACAATACAATTTGTTACATGCTTTGAAATACGTGAAAGCGATTTTTCATCGACAATGTATAATCTATACAACAGCACAAGGTTGTAACGCATTTTATTGCATGACGTTAAAAGGTAGTGAGAAACATACTTGAATTATAGGTATATACCTTTGATCAAAGGATTTACGATTAAGATTAAGATGCAAGTTTTTGAATTAAAAAGACTATGCATTGTTTTGTAATTCTAATTGAATATTAATTTTGTACGTAGTAACAAAATATATGAGAGTTTCTCAGGTAGGGAATTGTGATCTAACAATCTAACTGAATAACTTGTTTATGACTTGTTTTATACGACAAGAATGGTAGATATCTAAGAATTCTGTATGTATATCTAAGAATCGTATAGAATCATATTACTTTATTTGAAGAATAACGTTCTCTTGAAAAATAGTACTGTAGATGGCGTCAATAGATAGATGGCGGTAATTTGAAAATATTATTTGTAGTTACTCGTATTGTATCGTATATGTATCGTATATGTAGTTACTCGTATTGCATCGTATTGCAATTTAAAAATATTACTTGCGGTGTTACTCGTATTGCATCGTACTTTAACAAAAACATTTCTTTTTTTAATTGCAGCCGGAGCATCCGTCCGTCGTTGGAGAAAAGCAATGTGGTGAGTCTCGACTTTCCTTCCATACTACTTTGTAACTTTAGATTATTCGTTAGGGTTATACTATGGCCTTGTGTTATACGTTTCGAACGTAGGTTATACCTTAATATGCGAAGTGATGTCGGGTTAGACCGTAATTCTATAGGATAGGTCGTGAAGCAAACGCTAGTAAAACGCCGACGATATTTTTAAAGATTCAAGAAAACTAATCATTAATCATATAATTGTGCCATCAATGGCAAAAATTAATTCAAATGTACTGACTCCTAATCTTTCTTAAACAGGTTGTTCAACAGGTTGTTAGACAGTAAATTAAAAATTTTGTACCTCGTATAGACAATGTTCGAAATGCACGAGGTTATATTGCTTAAATATGAAATAGCAATATATATTAGAGAAAAATTCGGCCTATGTATCTAGAATTCTGTAAGAATCTGGCAACATCGGAAAGCGAACGAGCAATATGAGAGTGAGAATATCTCATAAATTGAAATTCAGAGCAGCAAAACAGAGATATGTACTACCGTTCATTAGCATTTGGACGCTCGTACCTTATGATAAATATATAAAACGTACTTAGAACTTAAAACACAACTTTTTCTTTTTAAATTTCAATTTCTCACGTTATCTATTATATATTCTAAATAATAATGTTTTACGTTTTATTGTATTTTAAACTTGTATTATTCGCTTTATGTTTCTTTATCACTGTTATTTTGTTAACAATTCTCGGAGGCTTACGAATAGCCTTAACCTTTTGCTCCGAAATCGTGAGTAAAAGAACGGTACGTAGAAAACAAATGTGCCGGTACACGCACACACAAGTCACGTGTCGTGTTTCCATTGCATGCTGTTATGCCTAATTAGTGGCTTGGTCGGTTGCATGCGGAAAGTAACTTAACTATTTTTTCGCGTAATTAACTGATGAACGCGTGTTAAACGCGTCGTCGCGTTTCTCTTTCAACACCGTTTCAATCTGTCCTACTATCGATGTACATTGTTTCTGGGACACGAAATTCGAAATTATTCCATCGATCGCCGTTAGACGATTACTCCGTCCACCGCGTCGAGCGTAAACGTGTTGCAATTTAGTTGAAACCCTTAGCTTCGTTGATAGAAGGTTATTGTCCGATCTAATTGCCAGTTGAACCCGTCCAGTCCTGGACTCGCGGTTTCATTTACCACCGTGTGTCCTATCTCGGCGGAATCAATGCGATCTCATTGCAGTATGCGTGTGGAGACTCATGTATTTACACATACACGTTCAACAGCCGGCGTATCACTTATCCTTATAACGCGTGCAGGACTCGAGATGAATCCGTGTCTATCGTCGACGTACTATTAGTTTCACGAGAGAATCCACTTTGAAGATGAAAATATGGCTAACTTCGTGGAAGGCGGAGGAAAAGACGACCTCTTGTCGTACGTTTCTCTTTGTATACATCGCGAGTTGTACATTATTTGTGTAATTTCTAGAAAACTACGCTAAAGCAGAGAACAGTGCCAATGCATTGCTCGATGTCCGATTAGCTCGTGTAGAATGCTGTTCACGTTCCGATCTATCGGTTCACGGAAGTCCGCATTGGCCGGCGCGTGTTATAAAAATTCAAGAATTCCACGAAGTTTCTGGTAGAGGCTTAGAGGGGCGTTCTACTCGCGTAGAATGAATCACGGTTGCGATTTGAAACGCAAAATATTTGAAGGCGAGACGGGTTGGAACGGACGCGAAGCTTTCTACACCAAAATTTCCGTTCGCCTCGTGAATATCTACATAATACGTCGGAAGTGGCGGTCGTACGATCCCGCGTCATTTGCATCGGCGGGAATTGGCTAATCGGCAATTCCGCGTAGGTTAACCAAACGGCCGTCGGGAATGCCAGTCGATCTTCCGTGTGAACACGACCACGCTTTCCTATCACGACGAACCTCCATTTTCTAATCTTCCAATCAATTAATTATATGTATCAAAATTCCAGACGAGTCTCACAAACACACATGCACGCTTAAATTACTCTAACATTGTTTAACATCAACGACCTCGCTTAAAAGAGAATTGCAGAGTCGATGTTTGTCAAGCAAATGATAGTCGACACGACGAAGTTTGGAATTAATATTAATTATCGAGCAATCATTGGCGCGATAGGGAAAGGAACGAGTGAAATTACGAACGAAACACGCTACGCGAAGCAGAACGAGGTCGTCGCTCGTGCGTTATGAACTTTACATGTTGTGAAGTGACGCGTCGAGACGTTTGATTCGTTCTGCTGATTTGCCTCTGTTACTTTTAGGAGATCGAGTCTAGTACCGCGAACCATTTATCTTCATCTTGGCCGTCATTTCTTTTCATTTGTTCCATCGACGTAGAACAAGACCCTCCGTCACCCTATTCTATTAACAGCCACGCGATGGTACTGCATATGCAAAGCCCTTATCGTTATTGTAGAACGATGTCCCGTTCACTGAACCTTTCTGCTTATACGTAGCGTAGATCTGGCCGCGTAGTTTAATCATGTATCGTTCGATTCTCTCGATTCTGCGTATCGTTTCGTTCGAGGTCAGGTCTAGCAATGGAGAGTACCCGATCAGACGTTGTTAGACCGTGAAAAATGCTTCGTCACAGACATTGAATGACACTGTAATCTTCGGTTGCGAGGCAAATTAAAACTGCTTAAGCCCAGACGTTCTTCGTTCGATTCTGTAAATTTGTTCGTCGTAATTAGTCATTGGCTTTAGATGATACTGCATTTTAAAATACAGATTCTATAGTTTCCATTCTTTTTCAGACTTTGTTTGGACTTTGGACAATATAATACTACACGATCCATCCGCAGTTCAACGTATCGAATTATTGAATTTAGATAGTTGCGAATCGCCATCAACTGGGTATCGTTTCTCTATCATTATCGTCCATCGCTTATTTTACATTCCCCTTTGCGTTATCTGTTACGTTAACAGTAGCAAAATTATCGAGCAAATGGAAAGTTACAAATTCCCTGCCTCGCCTCGTATCTTCTCTTCTAAATTCATATTACCGCATCGGTCGGTTGCGAGGTAATTTCGTATGCGCGAATCGTATTCGATTACATCATTACTAGCATTCATACATCGCGCATAGTTTGCGCCAAACCCCATGATCTACGCAGCGGATCGGGCAACGATGAAGCATCGCGATCGGCTTGCCGTGAAATCTGTCAATGAAGCGGCGTTCTTGCATGCGTGGATTTCTAAATGAAAGAGAGAGCAGCGGAGAGGAGAGCGTGCGTTAGTAGTTCGTCCCACATCCTAGAAAAAAGCGGGTCATGTGGACGGATGGTTCAGTTGCCGACAGGATAACATTGCTTGGCAAGGACGACCGCCATCATCGACGCCGGCGTCGACGTTCATTGGCCTAAATCGCGGCATCGCTAGTCACTAACGTGTAGCATGCTAATTCTCGCTAGTAAAAATGCTAATGCGTCGTCTCTTGTTTCAACCGGCCGTTTCTCTCTCTCTCTCTCTCTTTGTCTCTCTTTGTCCGATTAAGTCGCGTTCAGGTAGCCGACTTTTATATTTTATAGTCCCTCTCGCACATAAAATCTTGTTAGTTTCGTTTTGTCTGTAAAGCATTGGATCGTTTATCGAAACGCTGATACGAACACTGATGTTTTATGACTCGGCATTACTCGATCGGTCTAATGATGTGTAATGATAGTTTCTATCTTCTTGCAACGATTTTATATACGAGATTTATAGAGTCGAGTCCTCGAAGTTACAAGATCGCGTGATACGATAGTACGCGAACAATTTGACCGATTATCGACTCGGATAATCGATCGAATTTCTTACGTATTGTATTCCGTATTGCATACATCGCGGGTCGAGAAGATGGCATTGTGATAGAATTAATAATAATCTCGATTATCAAGTTTCTCGGTTAGGATTAGACATTTTAAATAATCTATATATAGGCGAGATGAACTTTTACTTCGGCGCTCCAATTCGGTTCATAGAAGTTCAGTTCCGTCTAGCATTTGCTGATAGTTAAAGGCGATGTTTAGCGGAACTCGTACAAGATACGCGCCAACTTTGTTCCATGGAACGACGTGGTCTAATGATTCGTCTTAAACGTGAATATATACGCGGCAGCTGCACGCATCGTGGACGTCCTTTAACATTTTCTGAAAACGTTTCTGCGCGTGTTACGTAGAATATCTCAGACGCTAAAGCATACGATTCTCGAGATCTATGTTCCATCGTGAATCTTGTTTTATCGCAAACTTTTAACTGCTCGGAGCGAACGTATTCACTTGGTAATGAAAGTGGACGGATCGAATTTTAAACGTGGAACATGCAGAATCGTGTATTTTCGTGGCACTTCGCGTGACGAAAGATATCCCATTGGGCCGTTTCAGAGCAACTCGTAAGATCTAAAACAGCCCTTCGTGCTCTCGTTATTTTCAGATTGACGACGCAGATACGCGTTATTCCACTTGCTATTTTCCTCCCGCCTAACTAGGCTAATCGCTGGAATTTGTAAGCGAGCGATCTGGTCGTTCGATAACGCAGAGAAACGTGCATCAGCTATTCGATGCGATTTAGGTGTTAAAAGAACGTTAGATCGAGCCAGTTGCTGGGCTGTTTCGCCGAAGGGAGACACGGACGAAAGCGATAAATCCGATAAAACGAATATTTCTCTGGCATTTTAAGGTCGGCGACTAAAACTCTGATTAAATGCACCGCTTATCGGTGTCACTGATTCGTGTTAAAGAGCAGCATTTCATTCGTGCGCGTCGTGAGAAGGCGCAATGAATTTCACTGAAACAACGTTTCTGCCTTCTATACTTGTACTCTTTTTTCTTCGATATCCTTCCCTCGATTGCTTCTCGAGTCGCACCGTCCACCCTTTATATTCTGTTCGTTCGAAACGTATTACCATCTTGGTCGCTTTTAATTCTTCGTAAGACAGTTGGTAAACCAGTCGTTTGCCAGGGTGCGAGTTCCAGAGAGGGGTTACTCGGATGAGAGCACGGTCGAGGAAGCGTTTATTGGCAGGATCGATGGTCGCGATTCCATCAAGCGTGAAAGGTCGAGACCCGGCTTCCTCCTTCTCTCTTTCTACTCAGACATTCAGAGTAATAAGTAGGCGACTGTACGAGATCGTATGTATGGTCGGATTGTTTTCATCCGACGAAAATGGTTCACCGTGAAAATAGACGACCTCTGCTGTGTGCGTGCGCGCGTAGAAATGGGGATGATGCAGTTGGCCTGGATAAAGGTCAGTGGCCGACCTAGCCCCCCAGCAAGCCGACCACCAGCTCTACCACCCACCGGTATTGATTTTGTTAACCTTCTAGGTTCTAGTCCCGTGCACCCCCTACTGTCGCCACCGGCACCCTTCCTACCAATGATATCTTGCCATCACGCTGTTCTACCTTTTGTCGTTTGTATTTTGCCCTCTGCGTTCCAGCAGCTCGTTCCCTTTTCCATTTTCTAACTGGCGTTTTACTTGACGTCTCAAGGAAGCGAATATTTCTAACGTGTACCTTAATGCCGAAGAAATATTCGACATTGCGAGGTCTGGTTTCGCGTATTTCTATTTTTTTGGAAGCTCTTGCGCTAGGTACGTGGGTGAAATACGCGCAAGAAGGCGATATTGGAGCATGCTCACGCTTGATATTCTCGTACAAAGCGAGGGCACGTTGCGTTCGGATTGCGATAGCCTCTCGAGCGGCCGATGCAGTTATCTATTTATGCCCTCTGTCCCGGCGAGTTTCAGTGTCGAGTGCAATCGAGAGTCTACTGGGTGTTTGGAAGCGAAACAATACGAGTCACGTAAATGTAAAATGCCGTCGCGGAAGGTTTCGCGATAGAATTGAATCGAGAAACTGTGCTCGTCTCGCGTTCGAATATTTTGTCGCGTGCGGGTTTTCCCTACGAGAGGTTTGGTATCAGATTCACTCTAGCAAGAACCATACAGCTCGTTTCAGTCACACCAGACCGTTTTATTTCTTCGTCTTGAGAATAATTCTTGCACGACGAAGGGTTTTATCGATTAATCACAACGTAATAGGATAATAATCTTCGTAGAATCGAGTCCGATCGGAACAAGAGAACACTGGTACTTGGTTTCATTCTCGCTATCCCGTAGCCAAGTAACGCGTGTACCCTAGCTGTAATTTACGATCGTAGAATCGCATTCTTACGCCTACTCGCAGACCGATTCTGCTTGTTCATTAGCGCATTCCTGCACTTTCCTTCTCGAAATGGGGCGGCGATTCGCGTATCGTATCACCGTCCTCGCGATACCTTGCAAGACGGATCGCCGGTTTACACCTTGCCTTTGCAGTCGACGCGTTTGTGCGCGTGCACGCGCGTGCGTGTTCGCCTCAAGCAGCTAGCGTACAACGGCGAGGCCCGCAAGCGGAATTCTAATGCCGTGTATCTGTGCCACTGTGCGAATTGAATTCCAATTATACGCTTGATTTACTTGTCATTCACCCGGTACTCTCTGAGAATTGCATCCACGACATTTGGCGCCACTCCATCTTCGTCGATTGTGACAACGGTGCCGGTTATCCTGACGACCGTGTCTTGGAAAATGAGATAATCGCTCGAGATTGACCAGGGATGAACTTCCACCAGCTACGTTTATGGAAGGAAGTAGCAACTGTGGTTCAATCGTTCGTATCTCGATAAGTTCGTTCGAAGGATCGACGCTTTTTTTTTACGTTTCTCAGTATCGATTTAGCCGAATGAGACTGTCGTTTAATTTTTAAGCGAATAATTCAAGTTTATTATTTGTATAAAAAGCCGACAAGTATTGATTTTCACCACTGTCTTATATTACAGTAAAAAAAAAAAAAAGAGAAAAGACGGGAAAAATCGAGCGGACTAAGAATGGCCCAAAAAAGGAAGAACAAAGTTAATCTCTGTCAGGTGCGGTTATACATATCGTCGCAGAGTTTCGTAGCTCGCTATTTGCCGCGGGAACCGAAACTAATATCGCATCGACGAATATCCGTGTGCATTTATCCGGATCATGCCATTCAAGAATATCGGCCAGCGACGAGATTTATAACGCGCCACGCCAGAAACGCGTACATTACGTGCTATTGACTGTATTACCTAGGAATTTGCATATACACATATGCAAATCGCGTAGCACGAATGTCGCCTATCGATCAGTCTTGTATCTCGCGTCGGTGCGCGAACTCGCGCTTCGCGGCAAACGGCAAATATGCCTTCATTAATATCGTTAATTGGCGAAAACACGCTCCAGTTCCGCTGCGAGATTCGATACTCCGTCAGCTAGATGTTACTCCATTCTAATTAAGTTCATCGCTCGTTTTGTGTCATCGCGATCGTTTAATACCAGGTCGATGACGGTGAATTCTGCTGAACAATCTCGGCGCACGATCGATCGTTGTTTTTTAACGAACTGTGAACGACGAGTAACTGGACCGAGCCACGAGGTTGCTTTGTGCTTGTTGCGGTGTAATTTAGTACGAAAATCGTAAACGCTTCGAAAGAGTCTCCCGTAAATATTTCCTGTGGACCCGTTAGAATTTTAAGGAGCTGGATTACCATAAGATCGAGAAAGTTGGTTTCGTTTGAATATCAAGAAATATTTAAAGAACGCGGAGAAATCTCGAGGCGGAAACAAATTTTAATCAGGCGAATTGCCAAATTTCACCTGGCAATCGATTAACCTACATTCGACGTTTTTCTAACTCCAGACATTTCCTCTGTCGAGCCTGTTTCGTTCGTGTAAAGCCCACTTTAAAATTGGATGAAGGAAAGAGAATTTTCGGTTATCGGTTCGTCGTCTGCTTTGTCTCTTTTTCTTTTCCTCGTAGCTTCTCTCGTCGATCCAGTGGACCAATTAGAGTGGCGGTTAGAAAGAACGGCAGAAACGAAGGAAAGGTCATTGTCGGCCACCGGAGACATTTCTATCGGCGATCGGACGGTCAGGGCCGAACTACTGTACCTAAATCTTTCAATATCCATCCTTTGCGTTGTGTTAGCGAACAGCGTCGAAAATCGATACAACGTGCTCGAGAAGTTTCAGTGTTCGATGCTTTTTTTTTCGAATATCGAGGTAAGAAACTACAGAGAGATATATAAGATGCATAAGATACGAAGTTTACGATCCAATGAATATGAAATTAGCCAAGATCGAATAGGGAGTGAAATTTTCATCCCAAACCCGATTTTACTTTCGTTTGTTCCGCAATTGCGTACAGTACACGCGTATACGGTTGCGTTAACGAATCGCATGTACTGCAGTATCGCGTTAGCTGGCCAGAATATTATTTCGTTAATTGATCATTTCTATCAGTTCTTGGAACCCGTGTTCGTGAAATGAGCTTTTGATATTACGCGTGAGATGTACGGTCAGTTAGGAAAGCGCTACCGAACCATAGTCTCTACCGACGGTTCATTTCTTTCGAATAAATTATTGCAATACAAGGTTCACCTGTTGTCACATCCACCTGTAAAAGGCATCGTGATCTACCCGCATCTTCGCTTATCACGATTAACGAAACACACCTTGCCCGAGACGTTTATCGCGCAGTGTACGATTGGCAGAGGCGCAATGATGGCGCGATTTAAATCAGCATCTCGTAGGCGTTCGTCGACTTTCACGACGACCACGTTTTCCTCGGTCCGTCATCCTTGGAACGTGCTGCGAGCGTACAAAGTCTATAAATTAGATAATTAGCATTTCCAAGAAGTCGTGTTTTCAGTCTTTCCAGTAGACTATACGACAACCCTATCCTCCTTTTTCCTTATCCGTATTATTATGTAGGTAATTGTTATAGGTAAATTATGGCAAGTGGATTGGCGGCGATCAGTAGGCAGGATAAATAAGCTGCGATTAATGAATGAGTCGAGTGTGACTCTTTAACGAGCGTCTCATTCTTTGCCACGAGATACACCGCGTATTGCAACAAACATCGTGGTTTATTGTCGTGTCGTTTATGAATTATAGAGTTGTCGAAGGGAATGAATCGCTCCTTAGATAGTAACATGGATACCCGGATGATAAATATTCATTCGCGGATATCTGCCGCCAAACGAATCGCTTTACGTAACGTTAATAGCGAAATTCTCGCGGCAGCGGTTCAAAAGCATCGTGGTTAGTGCCGTTTCGGAAGACGCGAAATAGCAGAAGCAGAAATGAACGATCGTCCGATCTCGAACGATGAAATTCGTTAAAACGTTCCGTGAACGCGGTCTTCGCGCGCGATTTTCCCTTCCAGTCACGTGTACGTCATCTCCTGCTTTTACATACACTCGAAACGTCAGTGGGTTGAATGGAAAATTTAACGCGCGCCAAAAACATGGACGCACATGGCATGAAACGCGTTAACACGCAAGTGCACGGAGCATAGGATCGAGTAATAGGTATTCATAGAGTCTCGTGGATATTCTTCTTCCCTATAAATGCTTCTTTGTCGTAATTACGCGTTCACTTTTCCTAGTTGAACGATGTTCCCGTCAATCGTGCGATGCACGCGGCTGTATTTCCGACAAATTATCCAATTACCTGCAATTATCGTACGATAGTCACCGTTCGCTGGATGATGAACGCGTTTTCACTCGACGACGGTTATATTCTTCCCTACTCGGGATAGTTAACAATGTTACACACGGCGAACTGTTTGCAGCACACTCGTTTAACCTTATGAACGGTAGCGAGCACTCGCTCATTTTCCACTTAGAACGTCTTGTGTCGCCGTCGTCATCGAAACGAGAATGAAACGTGGTGTGACCCAGTTATATCCCACGATTTTCGTGTTCCAGATAGCGGCCATTGGCGTGACGATATCTTCCCTTAAACAAAGGCTTCGCCTCTTTTTCCTATTCTTCTCTTTCAACCGGAAATTAAACCGTTCCCGTGCAATACATTCTTCCATACTCTTGGTTAAAGTTGTTTCCAAACTGCTGTTGGCAAACTAGACACACTAACTGTGAAAGAAACTGCTCGAAATTGTTCTCAGCGCTCGTCTAATTACCAGTGTGATTCGCGTGTATCTTTTTGCGAAATACCGAGGCGCTAACGAACTCCTTCGCGTTTCTCAGTCGTATTTTGGACCCGTGGTAACGGCACCGCGGGTTAACGTTCACGTGCCAGTGATTTCTCTACGAGAAGAGACAGATTTTTAGTGGTACGCGTTTGCGCCACAATGGCTCGTTGGAATATTACGAGATGTGCGAATGGAAATGTGGCTTGCAGGCCTATCTGCTGCCAGAAGACATTCCTAAGGTTTGACGTTGAGTCTAATAGAAAAACTGAGCATCTGCCAGGGCCGTAGCGGTCGTCACGCGAATAACAATACGACGAACGTGTACGCGCGGCATGTCGAACGATAGGCGTGTGCCTGTTTGTTCGTTCTTTACTTCTCTTTAATCGATAACCTCTAGAACAACACACGTTGAAGAAATTTGTGCTCCTCAAAGATAGATTTTCGGTTAGGTTAAAAATTTTAAGGAACCGAACTGGCACCGAAGGATAAATGAAATTATCGATTAGCGAATATCAGATGGGCCAGAACTCAAACATTGGCCTTTCATTAACCGGTTCAGACTGTCTAACCAATTGAGCAATCCGTAACCCTTGGCAAATTGTTTCTTCCTAGGCTCTACGTTCCACACGACCGGTCGCATTCTTTTTGCAGTAACCGAGCAAGAAGTTGAGAGAAGTGCTAAAAGCACCACCGTTAAAGAGTCTCGTATATCCCCTCCGTAACAGCTCGCACTCCGGACGAAATTGCTAAAAGTAAGATCAATGAACGGACCTTGCGGACGAGCCTGGTGTCTTGACCAGCACAACGAACACCGTCCGCCCACGATATCATTAACTTTTCCACCTACGGTCAGCGGTGGTCAAGTGGCAGGTAGAGAAACGGCCGGGGTGCACCACCCCGTTTCTATGGAAGCCGATTTTCCACGGATATCGATGCGTCGATGGCTGCGTAGAAATAGACACTGATCGATCTATCATCTCGTCCTTCGCGATCGTGGGCAAAGGAAAAGGAAGAAAGAGGAGCATAACTGGGCATTTGCCAGGGGCGTACGCGATGGCCGCGCTAGAATATCAATGCGCGGCTAGCGAATCGTTAGACGAGAGAGAGAGAGAGAGAGAGAGAGAGGAGAGAAAAATAACGAGGATGCGAGGTGGAGAGGAAAAGAGACGATCGTGCGCGAGTTACACGCTCGTGCAGAGAGAATTCCCCGGGGCTGCGAGAGCGTAACCACGTAAGGCGTATCGGGCGCGAGGCCACCGGTGCATTGTCATCTTCCCACACGCGATGCACATCGAGAAGTACAAGAGAGATACGAGCTGCGGCGGCGGCGGCGGTGGCGGCGGCAGCGGCGGCGAAGGAGGAAGAGGAGGAGGAGGAGGAGAGTCTTTCCTGCTATGATCTGTCCGTTTGCACGAGGAAAAACTCGCTCGGTGCTGTCGATAACCTGGTTCGGTTCGCGAATTCACGGTCACACGCGCGCCACGGGACAGATCGTGCGGGATTTCGTGGCACCGATTCCCTTTTCCTTCTTGCCGATGGCATTCACAGTGGCACTCGTAAATGTCGGACGCTACTCGGTGCTCGTTGCTGAGAATGATTTATTCGCGATTTGAAAAGATCCTCTTTCGATGGCTGAGGGTACTCGAATGGCTAACAACGAGAACCATCGATTGATTTATATTTTCTGATGCTTGGTGACGAGGAGGTTTGGTTCGATAGGGGTGGTTTATCAACTCTCCCTAGGTTATTTATCATTCCTAATGAAAGACGTATGGGTACTATGCATATTACAAATTGTGCTTTCTTAGTCGCTTTTTGTATTCCCGATCTATTTACGTTTTTACCAACGATAACCATTGTACACACGATTTTTATTGTACATCGCACAATTGCGATATAAAAAAATACATTGCGACGATGCATCTGCTCCTTATGCTGAAAATATCAGGCGACTCGGGAAAAGGTTTGGTGTAGGAAATTTCTAACGTTGAGCTACAATGTGATTCGCGGAATGTCTACAGGGGAAATGAAATTCGTAGAGTGGGCGTTGTTTATGACGCGGTTGGAACTGGTAGGAACGCGCGAAACCGTAAATCTCTGGCCATTTATTTCCCAGGACGGGGGGTTTCGAACACGTAATACTTTCATCCACTTTCCCTGTCGGTGTTCCTCGCAAAACTTTTCAAAGCACTCTCCTCGGCCGCTGCTTTCCATCTAAAGTAATTTCTACTCCGATCACGCTTCCTTTCTCCCGTCACGTCACACCGCGATAAAGCGAACCTCGCTGGTAATATCGATCGTTAAATTGCAAGAATATTCTGTTCATCGGGATGAGATCTTCTCGAGAAGCAAGTAAAAAGCCGAACAAAGTTGCTCCGATTCTATCGTGCAAAAAGAATCGTATTTGTTTTCTCGATCACCACGCCAGTTTTACCTTAGTAAGGTTTAACGAGTATTACTTTCCATTTTCCGCTCGGTACGATTAAATAATTTTTTACATTGCAACTGATTTCAATATCCCACGTTAAGGCTACCGTTTATTTGCTATAAAATTAGCATCGTAATAACGTTCGATACCGAGATCGTATCGCGTCGATCGGGAATCATTATCACAATGAAAGGTTCTGACTTTTCCTTCGGCTGGTGACTTCGTTGCACGCACTGCGAGCGTGTCCTGTCGACTTTTTTCACTTAGTTAAGTGGGTCGACTTTCGTCATCGACGATAAAAAGAGTCGGGTGGGGGGTGGGCAAAAACGTGGCAAAATCACTGACAAATTTCGTTTCTTCGTCGTCGAAATTCGAGATTTAAATTTCAAAAAAAAAAAAAAAAAGGAGGCAAACGTTATAAATCATCTGGACGATGTAACGAGATTTTAAAATGTCGTACTGCGTGTTTAATTCGTGGCTCGTCAATTTTCTTAATGCAGTTGCATAACGTGAATCGTAAACGAGGGAGACAACCCTTTCCTTTAGCACGCTCGTGCACGCTACACGCGTCAACTATTTTCGTTCTCTGACGCGTCCTCTCGTTTAATTTCCATGAACATTACGCAATCAAGCTTTTAGAATATATTAAAAATAAGAGAAAGTCGTTTCTCTTAGCAACTTGTAGCATTTCGTTGATCATTTTTGTTGCGGGGATTAGCTAATTAAACGTTAAGGTGAAAAGGAACAGTTGTATCCTGCTTTCGTTGAAAAATTCCAACTTTTACTCGACCATGATCTGGCGTGATCAGGTTTATAAAAGAAAAAAAAAAGGCACGACCGATCGGGCATAATAGATACGCGCATCGGCCTTCCATTTTTCGATCGCACGTGTCGTTTTACGTTGCCGCGAACGCGACAGGTTTTCCCCACTGTCGTTAGCAGTTTCGTCTAGGAAAGACGAAAAGACCGGTTGTGAATCGGTTTCGGTTCCTAGATTCATTTTCCTGGAACTTCTTGCGCGCGGTCTCTTCTCTCTTGGCGTTTTAGCGAGAAATGAATTGTGTTTTTAAGATTAACGGGACCGTTCCTCGGTAAGACAATCTCGTTAACCGGTATTTGCTTAGCTAAGACGTTAGAGAGAACGCTGTTCGTCAACAGGAAAGATGAAAAATCGTTTCGTCGCCGTAAGAAGAATCACAGGGACCATAGGCACGGTGGACATTCGTTCGATTACGATATCATCTATCAACCGTGGATTGGCGAAATTGTTCCGTTCGAAAGAACTTTGTCAGCTGGATATTTACGGGATCGTGACTCCTCGACGTATCCTGTATGCTGTAACACGTGTTTCCGACTCCTACACGAGCTTTGCTTTGCTGGGAACAGGCTTGCCGACAACAAAATTGCGTATTCTCCGTGTCGAATTGATCGTAGGATGTGTAACAGGGTTGGAGGGAAGTCACGCGAGTACGAACGAGATGGCCGAAACGGGGGAGAAGTGGGCAGAGACGAAAGATGGAAAAATTACGAAGAGGAAAGCGAGTCTGCGAATATGGCGAAGAACGTTCGAGATGAGTGTACGTAATCGCTAGAGTAACGCGATTGGACTGTGGATGAAGTGGCAACAACATCAGAAGTGGAAGAAGAAAAAGTAGAAGAAGAAGGCGAAGGATAAGAATAAGATGGAAGAAACGAGGCAGAAGAGAAAGAAGGAAGAAAATGAAGAGAGAAGCGATGCGTAGCGGGGGCGGAGGATAGCTTCGCAATAGCTCAACTCTGGAATGAGGAAGTCTCGTACGAGACGACACCGCGGGAATACTAAAGTCTGGGTTACTAATAGTTGGTTACTTCGCGTATTCCAGCCTCATAGCTTCTCGCGAGGTGGAGCTTCTTGGGATCGTATTTGTGTGCCGGGTGACTTTGTATCGGCGCCATTTGTCCGCGTTACCACGAACGAAAAGGGGATCGTCGCTGTCTCGCCTCGTGATCTTCTCTTTTCCTGCGGCTGTTGATTTGCGACTCGCTTCTGGGAATGAAATATGCAAACGGGTCTGGGACTGGGTCAAGAATTAACTGGTCGAGTTAGTTTTCGGTATACTCGTCGTGCACTTTGACAATCCACAGATCGAGGAATCAATTTCTGTTTGACATTTTCTATAAATTACGACGAAAGATCAGGTGTTACGTCGATTACTCGTGAAACTCGACGATTAAATGCTGTTTCTTGTTTTTCTTTAATTCGTATCTGTCGATCGCACGTTGACGTCATACCTTTTCGTCGAGCGACCAGCGATAAATTCGGCCGAAAATTTGATTTCTCACTGCGCCGATCCCGATGCAAAACGACGGTTAAAATCTTCTCTCTGTGCGTTTCTCGAAACTCGACTTTTATGGACTGTCACCATTGTGAGCCGTTCTGGGTGGCGACCGTGTACGATTCGTACTTCGCGCGTCCCCGGCTATTTTACTACATAGTTAGCAGCGTGTTTCTATCCGTCGTGCTCTGCAAAAAGTAACGCGCGGGTTACGAGTAAATCCGTGCGAAGTATCCCGTTAATCTGACAAGTAATGGCGCATCAGTACGTTATATATCGCAGCGCATAAATCATCGGCGTATAAATCGTTTAGCATAACAACGTAGCAGCGGCGATAATATGCACGTGTGCCGTGGTAGCTCGCGTATTTTTGCAGTTCCAGAGAGGGACGGCTATTTTTGAGAAACTCGTGGAGAACGTATTTAGAAATTGCCAGTGGGGAATCGTTCGCTGGTATTATTAAATCAATGTTCATTGTAGTATTTGTCAATTTCGCCGCGCGCTGTCCATGGGATGTATCGGTTAAGCCGGAGTCGTCCCGCGTTGAGACAACTTTACGACGATCGCTTGTTTGCAATGAATCGAGGGATTTTGATAGTTGGACGATCCGAAGTTAGGTTAGGACGCATAGTTATTCAGCAACTTCGACGTAAATCGCTACGTTCCCATTATTCTCTTTTACGATTTAGCAGAACTTATTCTTTATCGTGGCACGATCAGAGGTCGAACTTTTTCAAATATCGACCACGATCACGTTCTTCGAAACGACGACGCCCGATGTTTCATCGATTCGTGAATTATCAACAAAGACTCGACAGCTCCTGTCCCAGACGATTTCGTAATGCCGAGATCGCTGTGGGGAATGGAATCGGGACGCGCCGCATTTAAACAAGGCATTTTATATGATACATTCGGTTTTTGTTGCCTCATGATCGCAATTGATGATACGAGGCAAGCCGGGTGTCGCAGCGAAGTAGTCGCGTTGGAATGCAAATAATGTTCCCGATACCGGTAACCAATTTTGGGTCGTACGCGTGGGCGCTCACCCTTTCTTTTAAACGCGTGAAACAGTGTCAATTGGAAGGATGGAAAATATCGACGCTATCGCATTTATCATGGCCGATACATTGACATCAATTTAGTCGACGATTGTCCGCCGCATCCGTGGAATATTTTCTCCAATATTTTTCTATTTATCGTTGCTCCGTTTTTCGTACTCTCGTCGAAACGGAGAATTCGGTGGCGGAACGTAGCCAGTGGCAGGCTGCAAGCTGCACCGCGTCCCGTCCCTAGCAGGGACAAACCATTAAATCAGTTGATATCAATCGATCGATGATTGGCTTTCTTTCGTCTCGCAACTTTCTTTCCCATTCCCGGGTCAGGACTCCTCTCTCGGTGTTGGACGTCACAGTCGAGAGTAAGAGAGGTCAGAGCAAACAGGTGAATCAGACTTTTAAAGAGATTCGCCCTTGGCCCTCGTCGTGGCGGGATGATTCGCTTCATTAAATTGATTGTGTTTCAATCTGGTCCGCTAATATGCGAGAGTCCGGGCCAGACGTGCTCTCGCCAGCGTATAGTTCGCTCTGGCTGCTCGCGCTGACCTACATGCCCGTCCAAAATAATCTGACACTGCCGGCAAGACCTTAACCGCGACCCCTACTGGAGCAGATCGAAGAATAAACCTTGTGTGTGGAGCCCGATGCGGCTGCAATTGCGCGGACGAGCCTCTTTCCGTCTGGCCTCCTGTTAAAATCAAGGCTTTCAGTCGACCGTACTTTTTCACCAACTATCTACTCGAAAGAACCGGTACTGATGCACCGATCGTGTATCGGGTACGTCGGCACGTTTCGGAAGTTTGACACGCAGGGCTGAACAAACGACGTTACCAGCGAACAGTGCTAGCAATTCTATCGTACGTAACGTTTCGAGAATTTGTACGTAACGAGAATTTGAAATTTTCTAATTTCCTGCGGAACGTTTTAGCTAAACGAAGAGTATCGGCTTGGTACAGGCGAACTAATTGAAAGTTGATGTTCCTAGAGGAATCGAAATGGAATATCTTTGGGCGAGCAAAGATTAACAACGCTTCAAGGATGTCACCTCGACGATGCTTCGGTGCATAAAATTGAAAGCGTTGAAGCACGTGATCGTCTCGTTTAAAAAGTAGTGACCTACACGGCCGTCCGAAATGATATGACACTGCAGGCCAGACCTTAACCGTGACCTCTGCTGGAGGAGCCCGAAGGGCAAACCTCGTCGTGAGATTTAAAACCAATTGACGAGACGCATCAGTCGTGCAAACAGCTATTTCGTACGTGATATATACAGTTTTAGGTTCTGTCTCCCTCTAAACGGGACCGTTCGATTTAACATCGTGGTAAATTCTTTCTTTGCTAGCGGTTGCGCGTAGATGCTTGATTAAGATACGAACGAGAACGTCGTTTTTCTTACTGTTTCCCAGTTCAATGCACTTTTATGTTAATAATCAGTCCCGCAATCGTATCGGGTGTTGCATAAGCCATTGATCGGTCGAAGGAAAGTGAGTATTAATATCGAAAAATGTTGTATTCAGAACAAGTATGTACCACGCCTATCGGCCACGCGTCTGTAATACGATGCTCGTTTAAATTCACGCTAATTTATTAACGAGAAAGTCGAGTTACTAGGCAATCATTGTTCTGACGTCCAACGACGTGACAATCGTCGCATTTACAATTCAACCTCATTTAAAAACAATTTATCATGAAATTATCGTTGCCGATAAAAGTCCTAATTTATTATCTTCTCGCTACGAGATCCAATAGGAAATAAAATAATCCGAAAGATACAGTCGAAGGTAAGTGCAAATCGATCGTTAATCGCGTTTAGATAAGTTTCGTCCGAAGTCTGCCGTGATATTACCCGAGCATATCCGCGCGCCTATTCGATATTCAATGACGCGATACAAGTATCGATTCCTCCAAGTTCGGCAAGCCAGCCAAAGGAGAGGAACATCGACGGGTGTGGTCGAGGAGTGCGTACATCGATCGCCACTTTAACCTCCACGAAAGCACACGTTCCTACGAGGCGAAGGAGGGATTCGCTTGTCCTTCTACAACCGTTGGCAACAGCATCTTCAAAGCTCTTCCCTCTCTCACGAGGCTCTTCGACTACTACTCTTCTCTTACCACGCGACACACACCTGCTCTCATTACGCGCATCGTCGTTCATACGCTTCGAATCGCGTTCCCCTTTTCTCTGTGCTCTATCCGTGTCTCCATACAAATCGAAGAAGTTTGTACGGCGTGTCCGGTAATCTGTCATTCTTATCGTTAAATGAAACGTATAAATAAGAAGCACTGGGAATGAAAAGGGAAAGGCAACGATTCGTGTTCGTCGATATCGTCGAACGTAAAACGGTGGAAACGAACGAACAAGAACTGGAGAGTAGACTTGGCACGGGTGCAAAGGGCGAGGCTGAAAAGGGTCGAGCGGCTAAGCGAGAGACGCAGAATCTGTCTGCGTCCGCAGAAGCCGGTAGGACAAGGGCGTAGTAGCGTTCAGCGTGGCAGTGGAACAACGTGACGCTACGACGTAGTAGGATAAGGTCGAAGGAGGTGTACGCAAAGCGTGCACACGCACGACACAGAGGGGCGAGAGGGTCTAGGGCGAGGGCGAGGGTGAAGGCGAGAGCGAGAGCGAGAGCAACACAGCAGCAGCGGCGAGGTCGTCGAAATTAATGCGGGGAATCCGGTGAACGGGTGGATCGGGTTGCCCATCGTGGCTCGTTTTGAGTTTTTTAGTTCTCGAATTTAATCCAAGAATGGGGGAGAATGGGGGACATTGAAAGCGGTGGATCTCGTCTAGACGGTCGGTGACGTCATGAGACAAGGTCGACTGTCGCTCTATCCACGGCGCAGCACCGCTTTTCTATATACACGCCTATATCCTTCCTCCTCTTCGCGTTTCGCTGTCCCGGTCTCCCTCGCCCCCTAGCCAGTTCTTTTCGTTCTTCCTTTTCGTCTTGTTTCTCCCTTGCTCTTCCTGCCAGAAGGGTGGCGTAGCAGCCTTTTACATCTTTCCACTGAACGCTAGCTGGAGGACCAGTCGGACTAGGAATCGGTCTGATCTTGTGATCGATGTGCCTCGCTGGGGATGTTCCCCGTCTACGAGAGCTTTTATTCCGTCTTAGAGAACGTTCTTCGTCTAAAAGCACGCTTTTGTATAGAGATAGAGCCAGCGATTATAGAAATAATATTTCAAATCGTTGCACTTTTATTTCGTCGTCGGATTTTAATCGTCCGAGTATGTGTATCGTAAGTTTCTTCGTGACGTTATCAACCGTTGTGAAATCTCCGACCGCCCTTTTCGTGTCGTGTCGGAGGTTAAACAGTATTCTCGGAGCTTTATAGCGTATTCGCTGGAATTCAGCTTAAAATACCCTGCGCCGATTAAGATTCCATCCGAAATTCCCCTGAGACGCATTCGTTTCCCGCGTTTTCTGTCACCAGCCAAGGCCGCTCTATCTCGTCCGGAAATCAGTAGCCCTGGTTTGGACTTTGGTCAAGATGGACGACATTGACGTTAAGATCTCGTGGCTCTCTCTTTCTCTCTCCCTCTATCCCCTGCCCCCTCTCTCCTTCTCACTCTTTCTCTCTCTCTGCGGCCACGGCTCCGACCGAATAATATCTGAATTCCTTACGTCGAGGCATAGCCAATCGGCCTCATCAATAATTCAGCGAGTTCGACCGACCGAGAAATTCGAAAACAAGGCGAAAACAGCCGGCCAACCGCGTCACGCTACAGGCTCTGTCACAAGTTCGCTACCTAACGATTTGTCGACAACCGCGTAAAACAGCTTTAATCCTTGCACGATTCCTCGGCCTCTTTCGCTCTTTCGCTCTTTCGTCCAGTTGTTTGTTCTTTCCGGCTGCCTCTTGGCCGAGGGTACTCGAATCTCTCGAAAGTCGGCTCTCCGCCATCGGAATACTCGTTAGAATGCGAAATTCAGTTTGCCAAGCGTCTCCTTTAATTCGCGTCTATGAAGTTTTAGTTGAACAACTTTATCGATAGAGGTACGACACTTTGTCGTCGAGACGTCGACAAGGTTTTCTCGCTTCTTACCGGTATCCGGCCGATTCTTGGCGCAGCCTATAGGCGAGGAGAGCTATCTGGGTCTCGTCGTGCCTTTACAAATCACACCAGACGCGTTACCTAACCGCAGCCTATCGGCATACGATTGAATTTCGATTTTTCTCGCTCGATCGACAACAATGATTTCAACAACGGATATTATAGCGCGGCACACGGTAAAAACAGCGGGGCTGCCTTTCGAAACGGGGTCGATCGAATTTTGTCTATTCAATCTGTTTCGGTGTCTGCGACGAAACGTCCAGCGACGTCCGATACGTACAACGGCAAACTTTCATACATTTAAATGTAGCCGACAGGATGCACATTTCAATGTCGAATTAAGGTTAAATTCTAATTGTAAGCAGCGTGGAGGAACGGCGCGGGAGGAGTTCCTGGACAGAGGATACATTCACGGAGAGAACGACGCAATTTCACCGATGGATCCTAACGCTTACCGTAACAATTTCCTAAATGGAAAATTTAAACACGATAAAATCATAAATGTGTCGTTTGCGTGCGTTTACTGTTAATCGGATGGCACGACACTGACGTTGGAGAACGGAGCGAGTGGAAGGTAGAGATTCCAATCCAGTTTCAACGATGCAGAATGGCAAGCGACGGCTAATTTACTAATTCAGGCATAATTGCCTTCTCGGAAGGGAGGAACGTATACATCGAGCCAGGGTCAGTGGTACACCCTGCGTTGTACGTAAAGGTCGCGGTAATTAAGGGCGATTCTGCAATGTCTGCGATGCAAATCTTGCGCCCAGCATCGTTCAAGGGGACTGGTAATTCATGGATCATTTCGTACGGTTGTTTGCACGAATTTACGACACGACTTTGAATCATACGCGTTGCCATTGAAACTCGCCTAACAGCAATCCAATCTTTTCGTCTGTTTGTCGATTAGTCGGGGCACGCTTTAAACGGGGGAATTTATTGGAAGAGGCAACGGGAATGGAAGTTGATCAAAGAGTGTCGGGAGAGTCGATTCGCGTGCGATAGCCTTCGAGTAAACGATCGGATCACGATCTCAGCTCAGGCGGCTCTGCTCCTCTGATCAGCTTCGTTTGCACTCTGATGAATAAGTTAATCGGGTTAATCCATATGTGCCATTAAACGTTACGGACGCTTAATCACTTCCGCGTAGTGGGGTCACTGATCTTCCTCGTTCCCCGGCTAGCGTTCCACGGGCTAACGCTATTGTGCCGTTTACAGATTACACAGATGGAATATGTTTCGTAATTTCTGTCTGCGCGCGAGCGTGAGACTAGCCGCGTTAGATTGGATCTAATTTTCCAATAGACCGTAAGCAGCGTCGTAAGCGTTGATATTACGAACCGTGTCAGGCCCGGGTCCGTCGCATGCACGGAATTCACGTTCAGCTGACTCTCTCGACAGATTCTATCGGTGGCTTGTTGATTTACGTCCGCTAATGTCCACGTTTGATTAACCTTCTTGCGCTTAAAGCCTAAGCAAACCCACAGATCGCTCTTGCGGCTGGCCGTGTTTCCAGACGGCGCTATACGTCGTACACCTGGAGAATCGAGTGTGTCCCGTGACACGTTACGGTATTCTCTGAATCGATCGATCGTGGTTACGGCGTCGTTAAATTCTGGACGATTAGCAGCGATAGGCTCAGAATGCTGCACGGACCCTTCGGTTCGAGCTGGCAACGATAACGTATCGCTGTGCGATGTAAGGACGGAGAATATCGATGGGACGAGACAGAGTTAGAGGCGTGAAACGCACTCGCATCGATATCTGGGCCACAATGTCTCGTTTCCCAATGAAGTCGTTGGGTCCGACCGATCTGGCTGATGACGATTCATCGTGATCGCTCGTTGGTTCAACGCACTTGGCGGACAAATAACGCGAGCGGGAGCAATCGACACGGCGGATAGAGACTGGTATCTTATTAACGCGGATAAACACCTCGTGACGCGTTAAATTTCGGGCAAACGGCGCGTTGAAAATCGTCGCCTCCGGTTACGCAAGGAAATTATCGGCGGAAATATGCCGAATGGAAAATGATTCAGCATGCTGTACGGTAATTAACATCGGTTTTGTTGCGTCACGGTATTAGCGGGTCAGAAAGTTTTACGTTCGGCTCACAGTTTCGGCTTGCTTTCGTAATCAGGCAATGAAGATAACAGGCAAACAAGTTCACGAATTCACGAGCGATTTCGACACACAGGGCTTTTGTAAATATCTCGCAGAGCATCTTACCCGTGTTCATTTGAAAATCATTTGGCTGACCGCAATGTGAATTATGCGCAGCGAAACGGCAAATGAATTCGTTTGAATTGTTGATAAGGTGACGCAAGTATGGCAAACGACGCGCTGCTGCTGCTGTGACTATCGCAGATAAGAATCTGAGCTCTCTTATCGCTACTTATGCACACATATTTCGAGCTGCAGTTCGATACAAAAATACCACATGCACGTCCGGAATATTTACCTTTGACCACGATACCTTCCCGCTACCTATAATCGCTGTTTATCTTTTGTTCCTTCGTTTCGTCGGTATATTTTTCCTGTTAAAAAAAACGAGATTTTGAAATATTCGATTTTTTTTTCAAATTAAAAAAATTAAACACAGATAATTGTTATTTGCGCAACTGAATGCGAGTACAGTTCATCGGTGTTTATCTATAGATAGATACAGAATTAAGGAGAAAAGTAGCAGACGGAGAAAGTTTTTTGCGGAGAAGCTAACGTTTCGTAGAATCAAGTCTGACAGACGATTATCGTTTTTTATCGGAGGAATTTTTCGCAGCGAAGGTCAAATACACGTAGAATCGCGAAAAATCAAGCAGCTATGCGCTATCGTATTCTTTTTTTAGCAACGACGTAAGGAAGCAGAGGGTGAAGAGGCGTACGGATCTTCGATGACCGACTAAATTATCGGCAATCGTTTAAATTGGAGTATTGCAACGGCGATAAGCGTGTTACGCTTGTGAAACACAGCGCGACGTGTTGCAAAATACGAGGAGAAGGAGACAGTCGCTACGGTGTAGGAGAGATAGCGTGCGCGATGATACGTAAACATTATCGAGTCCAAAGTATTTTCGCCAGCGTAAAAATAGTTGGTGTGCATGCGTTGATGGCCGGCATGACGGGTCGTTCGATCGGCAGACATAATTGCCTGTGTCGCGTGTGCTTAATCGTTTTCATGCTGGCCCAATGAACGTTCGTCTAGGTCTACGATATCGTTCCTATCGATAAACAAATTAATTGTACGAGACGTGTACTCAACTAATCTAAATAGAAGACAGTAGCACATTTTCGCCCTTGCATCGTTCAGTTTCGTCGTGGTAGTACCTACATCGTCGTCAGATAAGCTCCGACTAATGCATCTTACATTAGAAAGAATACTTGTTCGTCATTGCATTCGATGTATGTACAACACTTACTATCTATCTACTCGTCGAGACCGTACGTCGTTGCACTTTGCCATTCTTCAAGTATCCGACATTACGTTGTTCTTCAAATATGAAAAAGTGCAGAAATACTCGCGATAGCGAAAACAAAAAAAAAAAAAAAAAAAAAAGAAAGAAATAAAAGAAGCAAAAAGAGAGATATCTTCCTGTACAACGACGAGCGAGAAAAATTACGAACCTTCGACGAGTGCAATGAAGACAAGTGGACGACGAGACGATGTTGCAGGCCGCTCGGTACAATATGTGGGCCAGACAACAATAATTGTTCGACGTTTCCTGGTATATTATACTGCGTGTAATTGATACAGAGGAGCCGCCATTAATTCTCCCGCTGTTGCTGCTTACTATCTTTAGCAGACGTTCCTCTCGGTCTGTCTGTCTGTTGCATAAATTTTCATTTACAAAAATTCCCCTCATTCGCCGTGCTTTTCCCCGAACGAACTCGGGTCGATCCAGTTAATCCGATTCTCTCAATGTCGATCGATCGAACTCTCGAAACGGCTGTAAGGATTGCGGTGTAGACAGTCTCGCAGCCCTTTCACTTGTCGGAGAACGTGGCTACCCTTACTACAGATATACGTACATACATCGATTCTTATAGAAGGTATCAAGGTCGCGTTATCCTGACGAAGGTCAATCTCCATTCGCTACGGAACGCAGAGCGTAGCCCTTTCATTTATGTTAATAGGATTCACGTGCAAGCTATCGTTAAAAACGTGGTCCGCCTTCCTCCGAGACCTAGATATTTGGAATTTTTTTTTTTTTTAACAGTGCATTATAACCAATGACGCTTGCACGTGATACGTGAAACCATTGGAGAACACGCGTCGATACACGAACAACGAGATCATTGAACAGTAACAGTGGGAAAGTTCTTAGGATTGGTAGCGCGCATTATCTGTTCTCCAGCGATGTTCTGAGTTATTCTAATAAAGAAAAATTGGAATTTAATTATATTATCAAGTCGTTGATTGACATAAAATGTTACTCGAAAGAAAAATTGTGACGATCGTGTTTATAACGTTTACGCAAGTTACCATCAACTTGTACCCAAATATCAATAGGTATTTTAATACGTATGGCCGGCGGCGTACATACTAATTACACGGATTCCACGATAAAAATCGGGGAAAGGTTGGAAGAAGAAGACTGGTTCCCGTAGGAGCGAAAGTTGACTCGTGCAACTCGATATTCGGCCGTCCAGTCGTTCCACTAGGATCCACCGTGTTCCGTTCCTCGGTCTATAGAAGATTCTGTCGACGGTATTCGTATAACGGTACCGTCGGGTTCTCGCACGTCGTGTCGCGTCGCGTCGCGACGCATACCTGCCGCCGCCGTTGAATCGAGCCGAGGCCTCGGCTGTATCGAACAGAGACCTATGTATATATGCATGTACGTGTTGTGTGTTACGTCGACGCATGTTGCTAGCGTTACGTGCGCCGGGATGCACGTATACATGTACGAACGCATTTTGCCGCGGCGAGACGAGCTGAATGCCAATCGGCACGCGAACCATCGTGCTCGATGCGCGAAAGAACGAAAGAGAGGAACAGAGAGAAAGCAGCAGAGGAAGAGAGATAAAAAGAGGCTCGTAAACTTGTTCGTTTTATTACGAATATTTTGACTCGCTCGGGGACCACGGCTCGGGCATGTGTTATCATTTGTTGCTGTTGTCGTCTTCATCGATGAGTACGTTAGAAGGAACAATTTTTCCCCCATAAATTTTTTTAATGGTAAATTCGTCGTTTCATTATCTATATGGGGAGTAAAATGTCGAGTGAAACGATCGAATAGGATCGGTCGCGTTATCAGTAAGGTCCAAAGTAATTTCCGTGTTGTTCGTATCGGTCGCGCAACTCTCGCTTCTTCGTGATCGTTAACACGTGGTCCCGTGGTTTAATCGGCGCGCACGCCGAACGAATTCTCCGTGCACCGAAAACTACGATTCGTATGGTTTATAACGAGTCGAATTCGTGTCTCGGGTGCGCACGATATTCGTTTGCAAGAGGAACTCGTCGCGGATGCTATAGCAATGGACCATTGATGGCGTCACGGTGTAGAAAGGAGCAAAAGTTCCTCGGCCGAGAGAACATGCTCGGTTCGGAGCGCTTTTTGCAGCTTGATTTTCCAGTTTCTCGCGGAAGAGAAAAATCAAAGGCAATTTCAAACCGTTGGAACGCCGGGCTATACTTTGTTCGCGTGTTATCCGCCAGCCGATTGAAACAATTCGCAGGTGCGAACGACGATCGAGCGTCTTGATCGAACAGCGTGTAGTACAAGTATCGGAAAGATAATACATTTAAAGCTGAGATCGTATTCGCCACGATTAAAATCACGCTGGCTGGTACACGTCGGCCGTAAGGCGTCGAACGTTTCTATTCATCGAGGGTGTGTACGGTGGAAGTTGCAGTTTCATTCGAGCACGATACAAGTACCGGTACAATATCCGTTTAGATAGCGATCGAAAAAAGTCGCTGCTCTTAATTGTACGACGATTAAAATCGTATAATCGTGGCGTACGATCGATCAAAGATCCGTGAAACGGCCAACGCTTTGGCATTTAGGTGTTTTACTTTGGAAACGTTGGAAGCGTGACGTCGTTCAACGACGCTGTTAACTGTTCCAGTCGTCGAATGTTCGTGACATTGGAATTATCAAATCTGTGAAAACGACAGATTTCGGATTTTCATATCTGTAATTGCTAAAATTATACAGTTTTTGATAAAATTAATGTTGTCTTCTGCAGAGATGCACGTTTTATGTAATTACGATCGTTTAGTTATGATATATTCAAGTACATATTGTAGATTGGCAGCTCTAGTATTGATGTGACAAATACGAAAATGAAAATTTTCGATTACACGTAACTCGAGGAGATCCAGTTGCTCAGGAAAACGAGCAAGTCTTTTTCGGCATTTCCCAGCGTTTATTGATACGCTCGACGGCTCGAGTACAACCTTAATTAATTTCAACTTATTTCACCGAGGCGGGGCAGAATCTCGTTACGGCAGATGTTACGTAAGGCAGTGGAATCCAAACTCGAATTTACACGGAAAGTCCCGGGCAACGGAGGCAGCCAACGCGGTTCTTGCGGTTTGAAAAATACCGCAAAGGACAATATCGGCGATTACGAGTGGAACGGGAGGCCGATTGGGCACACAAATCGAAATTGAATTCCATTACCGTACTATCGGAAGTAATTTGATCGTATCTAGGAAGTCGCCTTGCCTTTTCCTTTCCACTTTCTACGAGAACTTTCATCCTGCCATTACCTTTGTGCCTCTGCAACAATGTAATACTTTGCTGTTCCTTCGATTTCAGAAAGAAAAGACGAATGCAAAGCCACGATCAAAGGGAATTCCATTCTACGACCAAATCAGGGAATTTTCTATCCCTTAGACGGTCGTGGCCATGGTTTCATAGTCAGAATTCGCGGGTAAATTCTGAAAAGCTACGGTGTCCACGGCGATGAGCATAAACATGGAAGTTGTGCGAGCCTCGGTCAGCTTCAACGCGATGCTATGATCACCATTACGACTACACAGTACTTTCACTCGAATTCTCGGGTTTTTTTCGCGCCGGGTTTCTGTATACGAAACAGGATAGAGACAGAGAGAGAGAGACTAGTGTATCGTTCCGTTAAAACACTCGGCACGATAGATTTCCGTGGGCAAAACAGTTAAAAGAGGCCGCGCAAAAACGCAGCAGCGTTGGCAGCCATTGAAAAAGGGGGCAGGATCGAGCGGAGCGATCGAGCAGCTGCCAGGATTCGGATCCCGATCCTCCGAAGGGCCGCGTAAACGCGCATCAGGGACTCATTCCCTCGTCCGAGATTCGTCTGGAACGCAGAAAGAGGGGTGGGTAAGTAGGGTGAGAACGATGATCGCAGAGGGGATGGGTGGCCGTGTGGAACAGCAGTCTGGCCAGTTGATTACGATGCCGAAACGAGTGGCGGGCCATCTCTCCAACCAGTTTCGGACAGTGTCTTCGGGTCGAACGAGGCCTGTGTAGTTTGGTGGAGAGACGCCAGGCTTCTTTGGCCGCTGCTCGTCGGACGAAGACCGATAGAAACGAGGGGGAAAAGGTAAGAAAGGAAGAAGGAAAGAAAACGTGGACGAAGAGGAGACTCAGAGCGAAGGAGAGTGAGAGAAGCAGGGAGAGCAGCAGCAGCAGCAGCAGCGGCAGCAGCAGCAGCGAGCAGCCAGCAGCGCAAGAAGAGACGGAGGAGGCGACAGCCGAGCTTAAGTTTCGGTTTCGTTCGTTTCGCGCCTGCTCCGCGTCGAACGGGAGCCGAGAGTGAGCGCGGCGGAGAGAGAGAACCGGCGTACGAGAGAGCGAGAAGAGCTGCACCATCGGAGTAACAGAGAGAGCGAGAGAGAGGCGTCGTCCGAGCGAACGAGACGCAGCAAGCTGGCAGAAGGAGAGAATCGGAGAGATAGGAAAATGGGATAGGAAGAAGAGAGAAGGAAAAGCGATTGGTGGCGGTGGAGGCGGCAGGAGGGCGAAGAGAGGACGAGTGCAACGCGTGAGTGAAAGACAGAACGCGGCAGCCAGGGGTTGGAGAGAGAGAGAGAGAGAGAGAGTGAGGCGGCAGTCGAGGCGAACAGACTTCGCCGGCGCTCTGCTCCCAATAACGACTCTCGCCCTCGGTCAGTCGCGCGCGAACCGCGGAGCCGCGAGCATCTCTCCGTTTCTCTCTCGCTCTGCTCTCGGCAGGATACCTACGTTTCGAGCCGCGTGCACGTGCGAACCCGGGGGACGCGAGAGCATAACGGAGCGAGGGATCGAGTCGAACGTGTACACAGGGGGCTTACTCGAGTCCGGTCACCGCTCGAACGAACCACGCTGCTCGCGGATTCCTGATCTAAAGAGCGACAGGTGAACGAAAATCTGGGAGGCCCGACCAGCATTGTCCGCACGTTTCGCACGATTGTACGTCGTTCAGAGAGACATGTCGGTGCTTACGGGGAATCGCAGCTAGAAGGTAATTAAAACGATAACAAGGGCAGACGATACACTCGAAGGGAAGAAAGATGGAACGGTCCGTTTGCGGATGTTCAGCCACGTAGGACATTGACTGACTTGCGCGAGATTCTCGAGGGAGGATCGGTGCTACATCGAACCGAAGAAGCTTGTGGCGAGGGTGAAAAGGGACGGATAAAGACTGTCTGGACAGGGACTGGATCCCGGGGGAGTCTGCCGTCGAGGAGAAGGAACGACTTGGTTTTCGGGGTTATCTCATGGTGGGATTGTCGCGGTATCGACGTGGTAATCGCGCCGCGAGTGGTGCTCGCTGCATCCGGAGATACAGGCAGCTGGTGATCGAGTGAGAGAAGAGAAGAGCGGAAAGCGGTCGCACAAAGTGACAAGCGGCAACGAGCGCGTGGTATATAAAAGTGCGAACTGGTGGAGCGCGCGCGCGAGCGCGACCGAGCGAGTTACCGGGCGGTTCGAGGCTGCCAGTGGCCCGCGGACCAAGAAGAAGAAGAGGAAGAAGAAGAAGAAGAAGAAGAGGTTGAAACAGAGGAAGACGGAGAGGAAGAGGAAGAGGAAGGGTGGGAGAGGTGCACACACCATAGAGGACAACGCTGTTGCTATTTTCGAGCCCGCCAAATATCTCGACGCACGGTGCTGCTCGGTGCTGTCTGCGCTGGCCCTGCTACGCTCTTTCTTCGGCCCCGTCCACGTTCCTCCAAAGCGCAGCGATTCTGCGCCGATGACGCATGGCCCTGACCAAACAGGGGGACAGAAAGAGAGAAAGAGAGGGAAAGAGCGTGAAAGAGAAGCCACACGCAGAGCGGGAGAAGGAGCGAGAGAACGGCGTGTATGACAGGTACGTTTCGACTTTTTGCCTTTTTGCAAAAGCGCGCCGCGATCTCTTGACCTACGACGTATCTGTGCCGTGACCGTGAGCGTTGACACATCTTTACGTGGACATTTACGCCTTTCCACCGACATGTCTCGATCATCTCTTGGCGATAATGCGCCTTGGTTCGACTGGTTCTGCCATTAGGGATGGCTGGTTTTAAGGAAGAAGACGATTCGTCAGCTGTACGGATAATCGTCGTATCAAAGAGACTTGAAAGTTAGTAGCAGACTCGCATCTACTCGCAACAATTATGTCTATTTACAATTGATCCGTGTTTGTTAGAGTACCGACGTTTAATCAAGCGTTTCTCGTTTTTCTTTTCTCGTTTCAATAGGAATGTTCAAAGGGGGGACACGAATCACCGAAATTTAAAAGTCGAAATACCGCGTATGCACGCCAGACTTAGAGACGAATATTATTAGCGTCTGTGGATAGTTTGCACAGCGTCCGTGTTGTTTCCAAAACACGTGTACTACGCTCTCGTTCTCTAATAAACATCGCTGTATTTCGCACTCGGTTCCTCCGTGTTATTCGCTTAATACGATACGACATTCGTCCTTCTTGTTTCGTTATGCTCGACGTAGGAAAACACGAACATTTCTTCGTATCTTTTCTCGTTCCATTCGAGGGAAATTACGTTACGACACCCCTCCATTCTACGTGTATTATATCAAAGATGACTCTGTTATATCAAATATTATATCAAAGATGACACGACCGATTTCTTTCGGTGCGATGTGATTATAACGTTTGGCGAGAATCCTTGACACAATGATTTTCGCGCGATGAGAAACGCGGTCGAAGTTTGTTTTGCAACTCGGTCATCGACGTTTCATCGACGTTACGACGTAGCGATCGATGCGACATTTGAGCGAAATTTTCGTTCGCTCGCAACATTCCTGGATGTTTGTACATGAGTATGAGCTACGATCTGATCTGGAACGACAGCGTTCAGCTGGAATAATTCGCGTGGAAAGTGCACGCGATACGAACACTCCGAATTCATCGAACTCGTTAATTCGTCGATCGAGCCATTTCCCTCGATTTGTCTGTCCCCGCCGCTCCTCTTCCCGCTTTTTCGATAAAACGTTATAAAGAAGTTCGCAAACATCGTGCCGGGAAGGCAAGAGGGGGATGAAACGCGAGATTACACGAGGTAAAAAGCTTTGAGAACGTGGCCAAATGGTCGAGAGGGAACTGAGCGCAAAAATGACGTTCTTTACGAAGAAAAAAGCTGGACTCGCTCGTCGCGATAGTGGCGGAGATTAGTTTATTTCTCCACTCGTAGGTCGAGCTCGTCATAATATGCGGCAGGGATATTTATGTAATATGCGACATGCAAATGAATACACTGTTTGCGCGCTTGTCAAAGATAAGATACAAAGCAAAGTTTCGTACCGTTGTCATTGTCTAGATAACGTGTATGTATTGTTTCTAACGTGGATTGCCAACAAGCAAGTAACTTCAAATTACAAGTAAATCACGATTAATTAAGAACGATAAGAATAGTCTATCCGAAATAAGGTTTCAGAGTTCTATTCTCGATGGAAATTAAATCCTCCGTTAGATGTAAGTCTACGAGAAAGCGCAGTTTCAACTCTAACTTTAGCTTTTTAGCTTTTTTAGACGAACAATTTTTTAATAGAAATTATATATAATGTTTCGATATTTGTCATTAGTTGTTGGATTTTGAAATTATTTTTCTACGGTATAGAAATTAGCAACTTCAAAAAGTTTCATTCTATTTAAGAAAAACCATTCGTTTAAACGTTAGGTAGCTAGTGCTATTGGGTTGGCAAGTGATCGCGGATTTTGTCAATATCACCTAATGATAAAATCCGCGATCACTTGGTTGCTAATCCAATAGAAACATCGTTTGAGACAAGGCGTTAAGGAAAGAGTACTTGCAAGAAAGTATGTCCTATCCGCGTTCCTTGTATCAATGTCGTCTGAAACACATCATCCTCCCTATCAATGATGCATCTCGTGCAACAGGTGAGAAAGTGCACGTGTGAAATTTGTCACAATCTATCGCCAATCTTTCCACTTTCGCGCACTAGCGTATCTGAATCACGTTCGTGCTACATAAGTTGCAGCATCGACGAGCTTCGTGGTTTCTTGCCACTACGTTTGCTATCAGCCAGCGGAAGATAGGGTACCGTTACCTGTCTATATATCCGTGGCGTGAACCTTAATTCCGAAATGGATCGCTGAATATTCGTTTATTTCGCTTCGTTCGACCATTATTGTACGTTTATCGATCATCGATCAACAGTCGAAGAAAATACGCTCCTTTGACTTTTCTTCTCTTCTCTTTGCAAGCTTATTCGTATGCGCGTACACGTGCGTTTAAAAAGGATGGGACTAACTTTGCCTGCAGGTATAACGGAAGAAAGGGAAATTTAACCTTCTGGTATTTTATTTTTCTTCTGCCATCGGGGTGTTATTGTTTCTTCAATCAAGTTTCCCTCGTCACTGTCTCGTTGGACGGTTCTACGACCGTACCCGTCCCTTTTTTTCTCGGGATTGTGCTTCCTTTTTTCCCTGAAAACCTTTGGAAGAACTAAAAGGATCGGATAGCATTTTTTCTTGGTAGACCGAGAGGTCCACTCAATGTGTCAACCGTTCTCGTTGTAAGTAGAAACGTGTCCTTTTTTTCTTTGCTTTTTTGCTGGTTGACCTGGGCGGCTCGTTTTGTCGGAGGCGCGTACCATAGAAAAAGCGATTACGAAGTTACAAAAATCCAAAAGCGGTTGCGCAGAGTGTGTTTCATAAGTTTCGCAGCTGGGAAACCGGAGATGAGTCTGGCCGATTCCACGCGATCATTGATCGTTAACTTTTTTTGGCTGTCGATGATCAAAGCTGAACGACGCGGTGGCCGCACGTAAATCGACTTTAAATCGCAATAAACCGTGCAAAAACTGCGCGGCGGATTTGCCTCGCGCGCGTTCACTTTCGACCGCAAAAAAACTTGAAAAACCGATCCTCCCTGTCCCACTTCAGCGTCTCTGCAACCTTCCGTGTATCTCTATCTTTTTCCTTGTTTCTCTTTCTCTCTCTCTCTCTTTTTTTATTTACAAATTCCTCTACTTTCCGTTCGAAGCAATGCGTGTCGAAGTTGCAGTTGCAACCGTGTGTTTTCGTCGCTTCACCGTCATATCGCAACGTTACGTATTTGTATTGCCTTACCTTGAACGCAAGGGCATCATCGCGCTTGCCAGTTCCTCGTTGCCTTTGCAAAGACCTGTAGAACAAATCTGTTTCCCCATCCTCGTATATAGGTTAATCGAGCAAGTACAAAAAGTTACGCTTCAACGTGTAAGACAAATGTCACTCTATTTAGACGAAATGTCCTATGTATCGTTTTTGTCTTGTTTTTTCTTCTCTTTTTTTCAATCAATTAAAAATATTTGGTCACAAATTTCGTAACAGCTTACAGAATATAACTTTTGAGTAGATGGAATGTACCGCATTTTCCTTTACTTTTATACCTTTTGAACTTCTATCTTCTACACACGATCTTGTCTCCTGTTCTGTGCGTCTTTCAGTGTATCAGTAGAAAATAGAAAAGAATCCTGTAACTAGCAGAAAAATACATAAGATATGTTTAACATTAGTACAGCTGTTTTGAACGGACTTGTACACGAGCCGCGATATGGGAAAAGTGGCATATGTAATAATAAACGCAAAATACCGCATTAATCACGCGGTACAGGTAATCGTAGATCGTCATAGACTCTGCCGACTTTTTCTTTCTCCCCGCGACGAATCATCAATCCGGTCGGCAATGGACATAGAGGTGTTTTATTCAATTTCAAGACCGCGTGTGATCGATGATCACGAGCATGCCGCGTAAACAGCATCGTGTAGCAACTGGTAACAATCATTATCACACTGTCACTGTTGGTCGCTTGCGAATGATTTGCATAGTCACGCGAACTCTGGAACACTGGGAATTTCGATTATCGAACTCCGTGAATTCGATCGCTTTTAACTTTTACTCGCAGTAAATCGATCCTTGATTATAGATTTTTCACACTGCTGTAACGAGTGCACGTACGTTTCCAAGCGTCTTGCGCAAGTTTTAGAAAAGTTAGCAATCGGTAGTAAGATATGTCTAATGAAATATGTTTAAAGATACGTTGAATAAAGAAGAAAAAATGAAATGAAAAGTTTCGTTTTCTCCTTTTTCGAAATCGAAATAAAAATAATTACGAGATATGTCAGCGGTATATGTCAGCAATGATTATGGAGAAACGTGCGTGCCATTCGTGACCTCTTCACTACCAGAGTCATCGTGCGTGCTTCTGCTTTTCTTCTCCGCTGGCTAGAACTTTTCCGTTTTCCACGCAATCCAGCCGATTCGTCCTCTCTTTCCGATCCAAACAACTGCCTGTTAATTAGAGACTTTTAAGTAACACGTGGCTAATCCGCGAACAACGCATATCGTATGCGCCAATTAGACGATCGTTTCTTTTCGATACATTTCATTAAATTCTGCCGGTTTTCGAAAGTAATTTGCCTCGTCCTTTACCTATCCTCGTCCTCGCTTTCTACTTTTATTATCTTCGCTACTCGCCAAGGTAACCAGTCGATTTAAATATCTAAAATGCAAAGAGATCCCGACTTTCCGTTCGCGGGCGGAACTTTGATGAGATAGGGAATTCGTGAATATTACGGAGTGAGACGATCGCGTTGATCTGAACGACGAATTTATCGTTGGGAGAAATGCCGACGAAAGCCCGACTCCGTTTTCAACGGTCAACAATAAGACGAAATTGAGGTGGGGAACGAGTAAAGCTGATAATGAGCCCCTATAAAATCGACCCGCTTCTTTTCGCGGTACCCCTTCCTGTTTCTCCATTAAGCGGCTTTCACACGATGCCCGTTGTTCATCGCATCTCTTAATGACAACGAAATTATACACCTGCACGGTCGTGCCACGATTTCGTATGTTAGACTGTGAGCAAGCAAGAACAGGTTGATGATCGAACTCGATGTTTTTCTCTAATTTCGTATCATGATCTTGATTAAACGAAAGAAAAGGAAAAAAGGTAACGGAAATTACGAAATGTAAACATCAAAGTAATTCATATCTCGCGATAGTTTTACCCTCGAATGGACGCTGACCATCTACCTACGCGCTCTACGAACGGATATACAGAATACTGTGGTCTGAAAGAGCTGGACAGAAGCAAGGCAAACAATCGAGTCAGAAATAAGGCCCGCTAAAAGGCAGGAGTTAATTTGGTCGGAACATAGGCGCGAAACATCGGCGACAACAACAGAACGGCTCTGAGAAGCGATTATCGGGTGGCTGGCTTAAAAACGACGTGCTCGGAACTGGGATTCGTTCGGAAATCGACAATAAACCGAGGCTTTGCGTGCAAAACCCGCTTCCTGTCCTCGGGAATTCGCGCGCCGGTGGTCGCAGATCAACGAAATTTTCGACCGCCACGTTGTGGCAGATTCTTAAGAGTCGTTGCCCGGTCCCTGGTCTGCTCTCGACGTCATTAGCTAAATAACTACGTCGGCTTGCATGCGTTTGCTTTTATTATTACTCCCCCGGTGGATCTGTATGCGGTGTGAAATCGCGGCGTAACCTGTGACTCGCCAGGGAAACACTGGTAGAGAAGAAGAAGAAGAGAGGAGAAGAGAGAGAGAGAGAGTGAAATAAGCAGTGGAAAGGAGACAGATTCGTAGCAGGGGTTGGGTTGGCAGTAGAAAAAAAGGAAAGGAAGAGAAGAGAAGGGGAGGAAAGATAGGAAGAGGAGGGAAAAAAAGATCGCGAGAAAATTAGTGCTTCCTCCCAGGAAGGAGGCCGACAGGTTTTTATGCGTTGGTGCGTATTGTTGCAGGCGGCCATGGTAAGTTCGGAATGTAATTATTAAGATTCAATCGCTACGGGGTTCGATGTAATCAGCCGTAATGTTCGGATTATAAATCGCAAAGGATTTACTCACCGTTGCCATGAGTTCTTCTCTCTTCTCTTTCGCCTTACTCGTGTCCGTCAAGCATCTTCGTTGGCAAAATCTCGAAATTATACATTGTTTTTCTCTCGGTGGAAAGGGCGAACCTTCGTGCTTTATGTTTGCTCTCTGGGAAGGTCGTTTTCGAAACCGGTCCCCTCTATCAGCGAATGGACAAGAAACCGCGGCGACGACTTTTCGAATTCGCGATCGCTCTCGATCAGCTGATGATTCCGACGGACACCTATCTCGTGCACTGATTTTTTCCTAACAACCTAACACGTTTATGCGCGTGTTTTGATTGCCGAGTTATTTATTATTTAGTTTCATTTATTCGTTGTAAACCATGCCGTCCGGCTTACGGCATATTTACTTATCGCTATCTTACGTACCAATTACCGTGCTATTTATCAGCGTGCGTTACTCGAGATGGAAATTATGACAACGTTTATAATGTCTAGATTACTTTGGGAATTTAAAACAGTAGTTAAGAGTCAATCAACACCGTTCATTGTCCCGAATTGCCCCGTGTTTGTGGCGTGTTAGAGGCAATGACTTACAGAGATGCGCAACAACAGTGAAAAAGAAGAAAACCGGCACGATCGGGTGTGCCAGTGTTGGAAAAATCTCGCGGTGCGTGCGTGGACCAAAGGCAACGTGACTGCCATACATTCTGCTATCTTCCGTGATCGTAATCACGGATGCACGCAGGGCTGAGTGGTTATTTATAACGCCTTTGAGACGGAACGTGGCCGAGCACGCGGCAATAGTGTCGGTAGAGCGGCAACCCTAGCTCTGTAATGAATAAATAGTCAACCAGTACCACTTTCGATGGCCACTGTTGACGCATCATCTATTATTACACGAATTTCCACGAAATCATTGTGCCTAGCTTTTCTCTGTCAGTAGACAGGAGAGCGAGCAGCACAGGGACCAAGCGTATCTCGAACGTTTTGCAATATTAACGCTTCGCCTCTTAATTAGGGAAAGACGAATTAACTCGTCGTTCGAGCTGTCGATCCCTTAGACGCTAGAGTAATTTCTTTAGTCGATGATCGATCGTTTTTCTACGTATCGCTTTATTTCTTTGCTTTGACAAAATGTCGTTCGTGAAAACGTTAACACAATTCTAAGGGTTAAAGTGAAATTATCTTTGCGTATTCTCGGACAAGCTGAACATCTTTTGGCCCAGCGTGAGTCATGCGAACTTTCGTTGTTTAAACATCCTTGCCAGATCTTTGAACGCTTTGTCCGTGTCCCTGTATTATTTGCGTGTTTCGTGTCCTGGTAGGGGTACCGTTTGCCGGATCTTCCGCTTTTAATCTTGTCGCAAAACGATATCGCGATATCAGGTTTTTTATTTGCGGTGCGATAAGTCGGGTTGCCGAGGCAAACTTTGCCGGCGGCAGTCGAAGCCGTTGGAAAACGTTGCTCGTGGATTCTTTACCGTGCCGCTTTCTTTTATCGTTTAATTATCGCTAAATAATTGTAGTCGGGAAAGCTTATCTCGCGAGAATTTAGTTCGTCCTCGAAGTTGGCCATTTTCTTCGCCAAAACTTCGTCAAGTTTATACAAATTTCCGATTCTAGAAGAATTCTCGCCCTAATGAGAAGATTCCTCCCGAGTTAACATAGTAACTCGTAATTAAAACTCGGAATAGACGTGGTGGGTCCAGTGAACGCAATAATGTAAGGAAGAAACGGTGGTTCGAGGAGAAGCAGCGGAATAGAATCGTCGGGAGGGAAGAAAATGTGCAAAAAAGAAAGTGTGGAGGCGAGAGGGGGGCGGACTGGATTCAGCCATTTTTGCGACACGAATAATTATATCTTATCTGACTCGACCCGTGGCCTCGGGAACGCGATGCGTTCGCTTGCCTCGGCTTTCGAAAAAAAAAGAAAAAAAAAAGATATGTAACCGACGGTTCGCGAGGATGAAGCTGCAGGATATGCGTCGACGCGCTTCCCAGCTCCTTGCTCGATATATTTTGCTCCCCTCCCAACTGTGCGTCCTGCTCACAGAGAAGTAACTTGACAGTTTTAAACGAATCACCTTCGACAACGATCCATTAGCGACAATAAATTAATATCTGAAACGTTAAGGACTGTTTTCCAATTATTTCTTCGTGGAAACTATATTAGCTTTTTCTAACTTTCAGCAAATTACTCGATAGCATGTGAGACTTTTTTGGGGAATTAGATGATCGAGGATAAAGCCAGTAGATAGTCGCGATGCTGAAAAGCGGCTAAAAGTATTTCCGCTAGGACCAGCTACAAACTGTTCGTTGCTGTTGGTTCTATCGTTAACAGCGTGTAATTGTATGACGTACTATATCGACGTAGAATCGTCATTTCTTCGCGAATGGCTTGTTTCGTTTGAATAGAATCGGCATAGTTCTTAAGGAAAAGTCGATATCGCAGCATAAATTAAAATCACGCTAGCTCCAGTAATAAGAGGATCACGGTAGCTTAAGCGTTTACCGAATTTAATATGGCTCGGACGGGCGTTTAATAAAATCTCGTTTCGCGCTGTTCCATCGTGGAAACAACTTTAACGTTTGAATAGAATACAATATAACATTGTGGTATAAATAGGTTTGAGCGACGTAGGAAAATCCGTCTTTTCTCTCGCAATATTGCCTGGGATTGAAAGAGATTGGCGAACGGAAAAACACAAGTGAGACGACAACGCTGAGAGAAAACTATTTGTAATAAAATCGTGTAGAGCACGGTAGGGGCTCGTCAATGTTAGAAACTTTGTAGAAGTTTTAAAAACGAAAGACAGAATAAAACGTTGGAAATAGACGAGCTATAGTCTGCTGCACGTCGAAATGCAGAAAGTGTTACAGTTCACTCCCCATATGCTCTTGAACGGCAATTGGTACGGTGCAATTGATTCAAATGGCATTGCATGGTGCGCAGCGTTATAGAACAGAGTTACGGTGGACTCTTCTTCATAAAGTATGCTGCTAACATTAAAGGGAGCCCACGGAGCTGATGCGTTATGTCGACACCAACAATTACACTGGTAGAAACTTGCTTCGTACGACGTAACACAATATACATATTTGTGTTTGAAGCGAAGTCTATAGAAGAGTTTAAGTACAAGTTGGAATCATTCGGTTCCGTTGAAATCAATCTCGCGTGGTGGTCCCCACGACCGTCCCACTTTCTCTAAATTCCTCGAGCCGTTTGGAGAACGGAAAATCCTCGATGGATACGGGGATCATGATCGCGACGAAGGGAACATAAATCAGCCGGTGGCTGCGTCCCGTGACAGATCACCGGCCCACGGTGTAACTTTGCCCGTGCTTATGAATGAGAATTAAAGGCCTCACGCTGCGAAAGACGGTGCATCGGGAATAACAAATACTAGCCACGAACGCAGCTCGGTTCTTACCTCTTGTTTCTCCGCGTCGCTCGTAAACGAACCAACGAGAGCTCTTCTTCATTTTAACGATGCACCGTTGCTTTTTGCCCCCACCGTTTTCTCCTCTCTGCAACCATGTTACTACAAAACCGCGCTCTGATCTGTGTTGGTGCGTTAATTTCTCTCAGACACGGTAATTAAGGCTGCACGATATCAATGTATATCCTGACAAATGCTGCAACCAGCGATAATACGTAAGAAAGTTGATCGGAATGGGAAACGGTCGACAGAAATTGTAGAATCGACGCACGAATCGCCGGTTTTCTAGCGAAATCGGTAACAAACGGAAGATGGGCCACGCGGTATACGCTGTATCGATATCTATAAATGTCTGTTGGATGATCGCGCGGAACGAAGCAACACGAGTACCAGCAATATGCTGCGTGGAATCTGGTTTCTCGAGTCGCCTTGAAAACGAACGATCCACGACGCAGGGGGTGGATTTTGCGATATTAAAAATAACGACAGAATACGCGCAACTGTTTGACCCAGTTGAGATATCGATTTTAGTGGCCGGTATCGCCGAGATTAATATTAGACCGCGTTCTGGAAATAGGTGAACGAGCATACTGCAATACCGTTGCTGCATTCGTTGTCGACGAGAGCGGAACTCGTCTGAATCTGTCTTTAAAAAATACCGGTTTCTCTGGCGAGAAAAGCTGCTCTTTCGTTTCGTTTCGTTTAAACATAAACGCACGGTTAGGAACGATCGTGCGGATGTTAGAGGAGATGTAAGAGGAGCCACGTCTTATCGTCGTAGAGGATAGAAGACAGGTGGTGTTCGAATCGAACGTGCGGATGGACGAGTCGAAGATTTCTCAGAGTGAAAAATTAGAATCGATCGTTGGAAATGTCGAGGCTGCGAACGCGTCGAGACACCGTGTATATAGGGAATGAAGTCAGTGATACACTTTTCCACTTTCTCCGCGACCGAGATTACACGAAGCCTTGGGTAGAACACCGCGAGATAAAACTCACCTTCGTTCTGCTCTTGTGCATGGTACTCAATCGTCAGAGGCTTTCTACTTGTCAACGAATCAATTTATTTGTCGATATTCGTTCTTCCTTCTCGATCGTTTGTTCAATGTTTTATCATGTAGAAGAGCACGCTCGAAGGATGAAAATGTTGCGAAATGGCAAACCACGACACGGTTCTCTTAGTTGAATTATCAACGATCGATCCACGTGGTGGCACGTAGATACACGTGTTCGTACCAGAGCGGAATAAAGTCGTCGACCTGACGGCTCCACGTGTGAAACGTTTGCACGAAACTCGTCATACTCGACGGGCCGCCTCGACCGCATTAACTACCGATTCGTTCTTTCGTAATGCAACATTGTGTCGTACGAACTTCTACCACGTTGCCTTATCTGTTTGTCGAGATTTAATTTCGCGATAAGAAACTCGCGAAAGACCCATCGGTTTCGCTATTGACCTGGTATCTCCAGCTCTTTCCCCTGTACAAAAATTGAACTAGTTTCTTAGAAGGAAGCCAGGTTTTCAAAGCTTCGTTGCTAACTACCACTCGCGTGGTATAGCTTTCATTGCAATTTTCAACAAACTTTCCCGCTATTACGAGGCTAGCCAAGAATCCGCAAACTTGCTTCTCGCGCTTAATTTCACTTTACCTTGAAAACTTGCGCGTTTCAATCTACATAATTTTCCACGGAGAATCGGGTCAACGTTTTCCATCGTGGAACGTGCCACGGGATTCTGGACGCCACGGTTCGCAAAATGATTCCAGGGCAGGTCGATTAAAACGTAGTTTAAAATTCGATGGTCCAGAGGGATGAATCGGGAACTATTCTCCGCGTGGTGAGGCGATCGATCGCGTTCCGCAGTGGCTTGCATGAGAACCACTGCGTGTTCCCATTTCTCCTTTCAGCGGTCGGTCGCTCGATCCGCGGTTGTATAACAGCAATGAAAGTACTCCGACAGGCAACGGGCAACGTCACGTCTCTGTCCACGCTAACTACCTTGATAGTCGTCGTTCTAGCTGCCAGCATGCTCGCTCGCAATCTTAGCGTGCTCCTATTTAAACGACCGCATAACGCGTGGATGCTGCATGGTGCTCTGGATACCGAGTCCCATGGAGCACCGATCCTCGGCTTCCTCGGCGTTCCTTCCACGTTTTTCGATCGATTCGCTCGACCGAATCGTTCCAATCGTTCTAATTTTTCGATAGCTAAGAGTCGGAGAATTTCTTCAGAAGCAACGGAGAATAGTATCGGTTTCACTTTCGCGTTTTCCCAGTGCTTTTTTGCGGTCAAGTTGTTCTGCGGCTTGAGGGGGCGCGCATCCTTCTCGTCCTCGTCCAAGTCGATATAGCGATCGAGGACATGTACATCGCGATGTCTCTTGCGTTTAATTCCCACGGGATTCGATCGTCGAAATCTTAATCGATCGAAATTAACAGCGATAATAATAAAAGTATACGATTTCCCGTAGCATCTTCGCCACGAGTCTACCCTCCGTGCTCGGATACGGCAATTATTTCGTGGAATCTGATTTCGAAACGATTCGTGAAACCTTTTGTTTCCTCCACGAAGTTAACGAGCCTGGTATGCCGACTAAATAGAAGATAGCGAATGGAAAAGGGAAAACCTGAAGGTTTCATGACTAACGACGTCCGAGCGCAGTGTCGCGACACCGTTCCATCGATGCGATCGATGTTGCAGAATCGTTTTATCTTATCGGAGCAATCAGGCTCGGAGGCGTAAAAATGGTACGTGTTTGAAATACTCGTTATCTCGATGATTATTTCGACCCCGGGAACGACGACGCGACGCGATGGAAGTGCATTGTACGATAGGGCAGTGTCTCGCGAATCGATGCTCGCGCGATTTAGGTCAATATTTTTTAGCACATCGTTCAATTGCCTTCGCTTTGACATCGTTATTACTCGTTCGCCGTTGCTCGCCACGAAGCGTGCGCGAGAGAGCCTGAATCCGTTCGATCGAACGCGTTCGATTTTCATCAGTCGCGTTATAAAATTAGACGACAAGTAAATAGTCAATGTCAATTTCGTGTTCGAACGATTCCAGATTAATGGAAATATGGATATTCGTTTGCACGATATCCGTGTCGATCTTCTTTGAAAACTTGTTGACCCGACTACCGACCTGGACTAAACTTGGACACTTTTATCGAATCCGCGGTTATTTTTATTGCGCCGATGTCGTCGTCGATCGACAAATATTTAGACGTTCGTGTTGTCGTAATAGCGGGCTAATCCGTTTTGATTTCGCTAATTTTAGGTCACGCGGGATCAGCGAAACCCATAGAAACGATAATCGTACCTAGGAAATAGGATTGATCGGTCTAGCCAAGTTATTTCATTGTGGCGTTGTTGCGATTCGAATATTTGGAAGTGCCGTTATTTTCGACTAAAAATAAATGTCAACATATTTCGGCTGGCATTGGACGCGTAATCTTCCGTGGAATATGAACCCGAATGGAAACTTTCTTACTTCTTCGCTCGATGATAAGGCTGTTGTCGGTGATGCAAAATGGAGGAGTTGGCCGCCGATTCTTGTTTTCCTCTTCGCCGATTGATCCGGCGACCTCGCGAACCGATGACTGGCTAAGGTCAAGCGCGTATTTTCTGCTCGCGATTTTCCTTATGCACAGACCTTTAACTCCCGGCTATTAAACGGCTGCTAGGACTAGGGCAAATCGCTTGCTCGCTTCTTCGCCGTCGTCGTCGATTACTAGTTAAACGTGGCCTAATTTGCGACCGTAGCGATCTCACGGAACTGGTGAAAAAAGCGTCGAGGCTAACACGAGAACCGTGACACAAGTGATAAGAAACGATAAGAGAAATTTATGGTTGCGTTGCCGAAACAATATATGGAGATTTAAACACTTGTTGGTTTACCATTCCCGAGGGAAATATATTTTTATTGTTAACCAGAGAGACGGTTTGTTAAAGAAAATGTGCGTCGTGGCGAACGATAAGGCGGTCGGTTCACGGTACTCGTAATGCAGACAGAAAAAGGTGATGTATGGTGTGTGCATATCGGTACACATTGCGATTAAGGCCACGGTCGAAACAGTCTGACAACGCGCTCGTAAACGCGGACGAGTTAAATACTTTTCATCTAGCCACTTATCGAAGTGACGTGGAAAACCCTTCGACCATTCTCGAAGGAGAGCAATTAAGCAATAGCCGAGTTCCATTCGTCGATGTGGTAGTAAATGGTGAATGTTTGTAAAATTGAAAAGACCTGCTTGAAAGAAGCGTTGGAGAAAACGTAACGATTTTAAAATAGAGTCGAGAAATACTATTGGTATTTCGTAGACGTGACGATCCAAGTTATTTATTATCTATTTTTTACTGTTAGCGAAACCGCGAAGGATCGAGGAATACGTTTGACTCGATGTTTTTGGCATTTTTAATGTTTCTCTCTTCGATATCGTAGCTATTTCAAGCGTTTATGAAAGGTCGGCGGAAAATTCTGTCGACAAGGTTTCGCCGCGGACTTTTCTGGGAAAAGCGATTTAACGCCCGCGTTTCCGTGATATTTTTACGAGCCGAAAGTTTTTCTCCTTCGAACCGGTAGGTCATTTATTTACGTACAAAGTTGCACATTCGTCATGTCCATCAAAAGCGTCTGGAAGAATCGGGCGTACAATAAGAAACGAAAATAAACGGCGACGAGAAAATTGGCCTACTTTTGCAGCTACAAAAGAAGCGTCGACGCCGCAATTTCGGCCGTTACTTCGATAGAAAGTTGCCCGTTTAAAGATCGCGAGGAAAGTAAAATGGAAAAAGAGCGCAACAGAGCGTCGGGAATTCTCCGATGCGGCTACCACAAAAAAAGCCCACACAAATTTCACCCGTGCAAACACGCACGTCGTGAAAGAGTTCCCACGTGATTCCATCCCACGCAGTTAAAAAAAGTTCCATCGAGAAGCGGAGTGCCGCGCAAAAGTTCAACGAACAAAGTTGTCGTTCTCTAACAGAACCTTCGTGCTGAAAATACACCGTCCACCCTTTAGGATGGAAACCGCTCCGCTATGCCATTGCTTTTCCCTGCAAGAAAATCGCCGCTTCAAGTTGTCGTTTCACCGCAACTTTCGTGCTCGAAATACACGATCCCGTTTCCCGTTTTCGCTTTGATAAAACGTTTCCCAGATAATACATTTCCCTCTCGACTCGTGGAAACTAGCACCGGATAATTTGAAAAACGTACGTACGGCCATCGAATCGCAAATTACTTTCAAGAGGCGTGTGTCGAACTTGAACACACCTCTCGGTCGTTCGTTTCGGCTAAGGATCGAGGATTCTTCGAAATTTCGTGAGACGCCAGCGGATTCGTCGTTCTCCGAGAGTAGAGACATGGCTTTACGTATGCGGAATACGTCTCGGCGTCGCCGTCGGCGGGCGAGTTGCCATACGAAGGTCTCCTCGATGTCGTTTTCGGCAGCCGAAAGGGGGACCCTCATGAAGCGGCCGTAGGAGGGAGAGTAGAACGTCTAAAATCGCGTGGTTGTGTGCTCTTATACAATGTGCTCGCGCTACGCTGTGCGTCGAAGAAAGAGAAACTGGTTATCTCTTTTCCCTCTCCTCCTTTACTCTCTTCTATCTTTCTTCCTCGATTTCATTTTCCACCTTGTACATTTGCCAACCTTCCTCTTTTTTGCTACATTTTTTCTACCTCGGTTTCTCGTTGCTTTTTCTTCGAGTACAGTGTTCTTCTATTTATTTTCTCTCTCTCTCCCTCCCCCCCCTCTCTCTCTGCTTCGCCTCTTCTTCCATCTACTTTTTCTCTCGGTCATCCACATGTTTCTCTTCTTTACCTCCGCTTTTTTTTCCTTATCTCCGACTCTGTTTCTCCGTTCCTCTTCCACGAGCCCTGCTCGACGTTCGTTTCCCCTCTACTTGTTCCTGTTTCTGTCTCGCTCTTCGCGCCTCGTTTTCTCTGTTTCTTTCTACACACGCACGCGTGTCCCTGGCACGTGTGTCGCATCTCCACGTCGTTCCCCCGATCCTCCGTCTCCGTTCCCCTGTCGCCCGGTTTTTTGTGGCTGTTCCTTCGCCTCGTTTCTCTTTCATCCTCTCTTTTCTTCCTTCTTCCCGCTGCTGTTTCCTTCCTTCGACCGATTTATCCACCTCGCATCCCCCTTTCCTCCTCCGTCCCACTGCTACGTCGTGGATACGCATGCGTTTGATATCAGCTGAGCCTGTATCCCCGGAACGTAGTTCTTCCCTATTTCAGATTATTTTTTTCTTCTCGGACAGAACATGCCAGATGTTTGGCTGGGGACAAAGCGAACGTTTAAAAAATTAGAAATACATCAACGATATCTGGACATTTCTTATTATATATTTTCTCCTAACGACTTAATCATAGTAAAACTCGAATAGCAGACTAGAACGCAGTATCGTACACCCTGACGAAGGGAACGATATTCTTATCGTTTACCGACGAATTTCTATCCTCCCCTCGCGACTTCCTCTCCCGGACGGCTCGTCTGCCTGGCAATAAACAGTCGATTTCTCTTTCGCTCCGATGCTGCCGGCTTCCCGTCCCCGGTCCCCGTGTTGTGTCACTCTTCGTCGTCCGGTTGGAGCGCGTTGGTCGGAGCGTTGCTCGCTACGAAGGGGCCAAATAACTCCGAGGGGTAAACGACTTCCACGCGTGACGGAGTCTCGATGAAGCGCCGTGCGTGCCGGTTGAGGAGACAGGTTCGGGCATCCGGCAAACTCAGTCGATTCGGTCGCGAATCGACGTTCCAGACTCGCTTGGAGAGCGTTGGTACCACTTTGTCGTTGACGCCGCCGCCGTATAATCTAAATTCTTCCCTCAAAATGATTTTTAATCCTTGCGATGGAACTCGATACCAAACGAAGGTAACCGATGTTATTTTTTTGATGTTCGATATCGGAATTTAAGGATAACTATCTAGAGTTCGATCGAAGGATAACAATTAAGAATAGCATTGGTGATTCGAACGATAGATCGATAATTCCAGAACTAGAAGTAGCGGAACGACTAAAAGGCGAGCGGAGACGGTTGGAACGAAAAATTGGCCGTTTCTTTTCCAATTTATTTCTGATGACGGAAGGAGCGCGATCGCAACAGTTTTGCCCTATCAGTTTCTCCAATTTGCCTGCGATTGCATCGTGACCGTGTAGGCGGTTCACGGTTGCTCGATACCGAGCCTCCACGACGAGATACCGGCCGTTCTTCGGATTCCAGTGTCTCATAAACGTCTGTTAGTTTCCGAACGAGGCTTTCAATTCGACCGCTGTTCCACTTTCTGCTTTTGCCATGCTTTTCGACGCTTGCTTTCTTCTCGTACTCGGCCGATGCCTGGCATCCACGATATTTGCTTTAAGCTCCTTGGAATGTCATCGATAGTACTTTCGGAATCGGCCGTAGCTATTCGATCCCCATTCCACACGTGATATCTTCGCTCTTGGATTTTTAATTTAAATTGTTTCTGTTCTTCCTTTTGTATGACCATCCGTATTTATGAGATCCAGCGCGCGATATCGCCGCTCAAAATGTTACATACTGTACCATATCTGCAATCATATTCCCCAGCTTTACCTTGTAGAGGACCACGGAAAACATTCTCAGCGGTATCCTCGTTGAAACAACGATGCGGCAAGTCAATGGTCTCCGTGTTCGAATGAAACTCGAAGAGAATCCCGTGTGCGTGGGTGGTGTGCCGTTTATTCCCGGAGATGGAAGTGGGTCACAGCAGCTACCACCGTCGCGCGTATGAATAGGGGGTGGAAATGCATTCGTGTGCATCGCAGCCAGGTAAAACGAGCATATCTTGCCGAGTATTTCCTCTCTCTTGCTCCTTGGCCGTGTATTATCTTTCAGCGTGTTCAACGACGTTTCCTTGCTCAGTTTTCCACCAACAGCTTCCCTATTTTTTTCCAAGCGTTTTCGAACACTAGCTTTCCCAGCCAGCATCTTTTACGCAGTCGTCTTTCGACCTTTTCTTTCGACAGGTTGATTTCTATCGGAAATTTGGCGTTTGGGCGTGGATGCTGGCCAGATCTTTTTTCTCGCTGAATCGTTTCTGTCTAACAGTTTTTTCTTACTTGTTTTTTTTTTTTACAAAATCCTTTGGTATTGGTCCAAATCGATGCTCGAAGCAATTGAAATTCCGGTCAGTTGGTCACCTTTTTTCAATATTGGACGTGGAAGCCTTTTAAGCTGGAACAAGTTCACGGAAGAGCCGTGCGAATCGTTGCTGAAATCTCAGAATTCTTCGTTCGTGTGGTTACCCTTACTGGCGGCGCACGGTTGCTCGGATATCTTTCTTTCATCACCGAAGAGTAATTAGCGGTGACCACTGAGTAGCCACTCCCGGTTGAATCTGCCAGCATTTAAGAATAATTGCGGAGAAATTTTTCTTGGAAGCCGTCGTTTACGTCTCACGAACGCTCGTAATCGCCGTAAATTAACTTGGAATATCGTCTATTCCATCGGCGGATCTGGCCGATTCCATTTTTACTTTTACCATTGGTATAATTCGTCGAAACATTTTTCGTAGCTTCTATCAGGCATACGAGAATTCTAGGAACCTCTTTTCGTTGAGGACGATCGCTGCCCAGGCCCCCTCGTGGATTCCGCGTGCGTTCAGCGACCGCGTGCGAGTAATCGGCGAACCTGGCGAGTTTTTTGACGTCATTTCGCAAACATTTGCGCAGTTCGGACCGCCTGTTATTTCGTACGCGATCCTCCTCCACCCTCGACTCTCCCGTCAAGTCGCAACACTCTCGGTTCAGAAGAGCAACTTTCGACGAGAGGTGATTCGCCTTTTTCGGGGCCTGGCGTGGCGCGCGCGTCGTGTCTCCTGGCCCTCGGCCGCTCCTCCACGGCCCCTCTAATCGCGAATTCGAGACGGCTCGCACTTTCACTCGGTTCGTTCCTCGTTTTTGCCTCTTTTGTTCGTCGTTCCTCTTTTTTTGTTTCGAGGACCACGCGCGCGGCTCGACGACACACGTTCGATTTGGGAATGCGCGAGCGCGACGCGGAATATCGAGTGCTTCTGGTGCTTTACGGCGTACAGTCAGTCTGTGGGATACTTGGACTTGGACGTGTTGCTGTTACACGAACGGATTTTCGGAAGAGGTAACAACGCATTCTATTTCGGGACGCGTTTCATTTTCTCTCGAGAGTAATCGCGATACGCAGCTTCTCTTCTATCGATTCTTTCTGTATCTAAGAAAACATGAATTCGATTATTAGTTGAAATCGAGTCTCGCCCAAGTATCGGCAAAGTTAACGATCCGTTACGAAATCCATGGAAAGCGTGATTTAAACGTGTAGCATCTCGCGAAGATGGAGGTCGAACCAGATCGTTTTACGTCCCACGCGCAAAAGTTCCACGAAGACCGTAGGAAAGTGGCAACGAAACATTTTCCAGACGTCATTGATCGACGACGGCGAAATCCAGGCGAACTGCTCGCTGCACATGCGTGCGTCGTTTCGAGATGTTTGCACGTGCGTCGAGAGCGTCGCGATGTCACGTTGACCCAGTTGACGGGGGCTGCAAGCTCCCCTGCCTCTCCCGTGCAGCGATTTCTCAACTTGCGAGAATCGATGGCACGTGTATTTGCCCGTAGACCTGTCAATTCGCCAATACGCTCGTCTTTCAACCACCGTGCACGTCGATCTTGCACGATCAAACGCACTCTCGCGCTGCTATTCCTCGTTTAATCGTTCGAAACGAATTCAACGAGATGCAGGAGAAAATCGTCAGCTACGTGGCTGGGATAATTTGAGATTGGATAGATGGTAGCGATTCTGACAGCGTAGAAACACGGATGAAAAGAAACGTTGGATGAATGGAACGTCGTGTCGTCCAGAAAATTTCGCTGTAAGATAGGCGACCGTACAAGAATCTTTTAATCCAGAGAAATTCTCGATTGATGGATTCATGGCGAAAGCTGTAATCTCACGATCGGCGTCTAGACGTGGTCTATCTGTACGTTATCTACACATCTATGTATACACCGTTTGTTCAAATTTATCCGGATAATCGTCCAATTTTATTACGATTTAATTACAAAGCTAAGTATAAATCACTGTAATGATTTTATTATTACGCGCGATGCATGGCGCGCGTGCATCCGATTCGCGAGAGAACGGGTGGATAACCGTTTCAAGGTGAATTTACAGAAGACTGGCCGGATTATTTGTGGATCCGTTTCTGGAGGAACGCGCGAGGCATCCGCGAGTTTGTTTAGGTTGACAAGCAAAAGCTCCGAACCGATGTTTCACGCCATCATGCTCATTGTCTCTTTGTCAACGCGTCGGCGCGCAAATCTTGTAGGGTTTGAACTAGATTCGAAGATGAGGAACACCCGTATCGCGGAGCCGAGTGTATTTTAGTAAACTAAACATAGAACCGACTCTAAACAGGTTTCAAAGCCGCGTTTAGGATGACGCGACAAGAATCATAAAGCGTGTTGTTGCACGTTAAAGAGACGGAGAACGAAGACCCGGAACAACGAGAAAGTGGACAGCGCCGAATTTCAGGAGACAAATTTTTCGTACATGCAAATTGATTGCTCGCGTTCAAACGCGGCTGCTTTCCCTCTCGATTTCTCTTTTTACTTTTAAACCATAAAGCGACAATGTTTAAATACGTTATTGGTGAAAGGATCCACATAGGTATCCCGTGTCGTTAAGATAATCAGCCTTCTGCCCCGAGGTCGTTCGTTCGGTTCTTCTCGTTTCCGTTTCGCACCGACCATACCATCCTCTCTTTCGTTCACGATTTGCGCAACGATGCTCGTGGGACGAGCTCGATTACGCTCGTCGAAATATATTTTCGCGCTCGTATAGCCGAAAGCCAAGAGCGTAAACTTGACGTTTCTGTATACGTCGCGACGTAATTCCAGCAGAAAACTCGAATCTGACTCTCGTCTCTGGAAGGAATCGAATCGATCGGTCCGAACGAAACGTCTCGTCTCGTTCTTATGCTCTGCCTGCCTGGCTGTTTCGCGTGCAGCGGCAGTCTGCACGCGCACTGATAAGAGTTTATGCGTTGAAAATCTTTATGGGATCTGTTCGTGCGATCATAAAGCTAAAGGCACACGATCGTAAACGCAGTCGCGCGCTTTAATGATCGTCGATAATTCAGCAATTACGAGCCGTTCGTACCTTCTCTCGCCCCGTGTCTCTGTCTTTCGCTGCCTAAACGTGTTAATTGAATCGTTCATCTTGAGCTAACGAGTGGTTACCTTGAACCAGTCACAGACTTTTCTTTGCGTCGTCCAACTTTCGTTTTCCTCTCTGCAATTGCCGGTGTCGTCGCCGTGGTTCGTCTTCTTGCTTCCAAATTGCGAATACTTATGTAGTCGCGGATCTACAGGTAAAATGGAAAGATCGAGAAGTTTCGATAACGAATCTTGGAGATTGCAAACGCGGGCACCGAGAGTCTCTGCGATTCGCACGCGAATTCTCGTGGTTCGTGTTTTCTCCATTTCCAACGATTTTCTCTGATCGTAGAGGAAGCGTTTCATTCGCGAGCTTCCCGCGGGTGAAATCTTTCGCCTCGACGAGAAGGCGAGAAGTAGATTCGATCCAAATACAAAATTGTTCGACTCGATTCACGAGGAGACTCTATGTCTGTTTCTCCGCGAAGAATTTCCAGTCTCATCGTGCGGGTATATACCCGAGGGAAAAATCTGCGTTTAGCAGAAAATTCGTACGAAACGGTGCGCCCAGTTGCGGAGTATCTAGGCCAATGCACTCGAAATCTCTCGATACATGCGGCCAGACTGCACCGAAAACGGCTGTATTATACCTGCTGAGCGGGAACAGAGGACCCGGGCAGCGGAGGAGAGGGTGGAAAAGGCGATAGAGAGAGAGTGTGAAACGAAGATAAAAAGGCAACGGGACGAGGGTGCGAAAGAGAGACGACGAAAAAGAGGCGAACGAGCGAATAGAGGGTCGTGAATAGAGCAAAAATGAGACGTAGAGATCAAGGGAGAAACGAGGAGGGATCGTCGGCGTGGTTCGCGGGAACAAGGGGCGAGAGGGTGGAATAGCATGGGAAGGGAAAAAGGAGACACGGTCGGAAAGAGAGTGGAGCAAAAAGGGATTCGGAGAGACAGCGGAAGAGGGCAGAACGAAGAGAAAACGAGCTTCGGGGGAGTGACGAATAGATAGACGAGCGAAGAAGTGGATACGGGGACAAAGAAGATACAGACACGGAGACAAAAAGGGGAGAATGGGAAAAAAAGAAAGAGGAGAGGAGGGAGGAAGGAATAAGAGAAAGAGAGAAAGAGAAGATAGAACGGCGGTCGACAAAAAAAATGCGAGTGGAGCAAAAAACGAGACAGATGGGACAAGGGAGTGGAAAAAAGAGCGAACGGGAGCGAGAAGGGAAGATTGGCCGCCCACGCTCGAGCATAGAGAGCAAGGAGTGTGCTTTGCTCGGTGCTTTTACTCGGGCGAAGCGCGATGTCGGCGAACCGTGTGTCCCAAAGTAGGTCAGGTCTCAATGGCGGTGCCGCAGAGCGGCCTGTGTCTACGTGCATGCGCACACTATCAGCCAATGCACATGCAGCCCGTCGGTGCAACGTGCTGCTGCGCTCTTCTATCTTTGAACTATGCGCGCCGAACCCTTTTTCCTGCTCCGCCGCGCTTCGCTTCTTCCACCACTTCCTCCACCCTCTTCTCTACCGCTACAGTCGAGCTCTGACGTTCGTTCTTCCTTCCCTTTTCCGGACCAGGCCCGACCTCCTCCTCCTACTCTTCCTCCTCCTCCTCCTTCTCCCTACTTTCGGTGATTTTCATCCGATCGCTGCTGGACGAATCCAGAGCCTCCTACCTCCCTACGAAAACGAACGTTTCCGGAGATGCTTGCTCCAGTTTCTTCTTTTTAGCTAGCTCGACCAGGTCACGGGATATTTGAATGTGTTTTCTGGCACGGAAGGGATGGGCGGGACGAGGATCAGCCCGACAGTAGGCAATCCGTGAGTAGAGCTCTCGGTAGAAGAATTTCGAAGAAGGAAACAGGTAGGCACGATGCTTGTAGAAGTACGAGCGATCGGTAAACTTCGTCAGCCTCAGAAGCGAGAGTTGAGCTGGTGCTAGATTCGAATCGCGATCCAAGTGCCGACGAAACGTTGTACGACGTTCTATGACGCGTCACATGGTAATCGGAATCAATTGAAATTGGCCGAGAGAAGCAAAATAGAAGAAGCATAGAGGAAACTGGCCTGACGGTTGCTACACGGAAATTGGCCTCTAGCCGAAGAATCGCTCGACTCTCTTTTAAACGACTTCCTTCAATGAAACGAAGAAGAAAGAAGGGGCCACGGGTAGGGATCGGGAGGATGGGAGGAACGCTAGCCGGAGGGTGTCGATGAGAAGCAGCAGCGGCTAGACCAGGTCATACCAATTTGTTTCATCAAGCAAAGTGTGTGTAATGCGTATGATGCAAGCGCGTGGAAGCCGGCCGGGACCGTGTTGTTCGCGCTTCAGGTTTGCACCTACGTGCTCGATATCTCGATTATCGAGCGTCCGAGTTCACCATGGGAATATGGGACATTCCGCAGCTGCGTACCTGCTGCGCTCTCTAGCTTCGAGGCTCTCAGGTCATCCGGGAGAGATTCTGCGTCTCTCGTTCACCTCCTCTTCCCTCTTTTTCTCTCCCCTCTGCCCCATCTCTTCCTTCCGACACCTCGTTGGCGACCTCTCTTTTTTCTCTTAATTATTTCTATCCCTCGCGTTTATTTATACGTGTCACCGTTATCGAGCTCCGACATAAATTGCCGTGGAAATAATCGTCTGGTCGGAGATAGATCGCCGAAGGAAGAAGATCGAAAGCTACGGTATTCGCACGAGGTTCGGCTCGAATTTTGCCCACCCACCAAGTCTCCAGCGGTTTCCTATTGGTTGTTTTTATTCTCGCGTGGTACTCGGCTGCTCGAGCTTTCGGCGTGCTAGTTGAGCGGAGCTTTGAAACGCGAAGTAACGTCGCCTTGTGAAGTTTCAATACACAGTGTTCCATTGCCGTAGCTCGCTTTGAGCTTGCAAACTACATTGAGGGACCGACGAAATTGGCCGAATAGCTCGTAGAAGGACACTTGAAGCTATTTTCCAATTAATAATCTAGGTGACAGTCGTTTCGATACTAAAATTAGGAGTGGAAGACGTCGCTCACGTGACGCTCAATTGAGCGCTTCGAGTTTCAAATCCGGTCGTGCCAATCTTCATAATCTTTCCACGCTAATAAACTTAACCATCTGATCATCGAATAGAAGTACGTGCTATTATAATTACGACCATACCAAGCGTTTTATCGTCTCCTTTCATTTCGAAAGGATTTCTCAAAGTTCCAACCGAATCGAAGTTCGCATCTCTCGTTCTCCCGTGTCTGTCTCATTCGAGAGGATCGAATCATATTCGAAAATAGTCGGATCGAAAACGTCGCGTTCTATGCATCACAGTCGCACCACGTGTTAACGATCCGATGCAGTTTTACGCCTACGTCACCGGTGCTTACCATCGATTTAGAGAGTAGGTCACAGATGCGCACCTGCTGGATCTAAAAGTTGGTCGCATCTGGGCTCTAATTTCCATCTCGATCGTTGTAAACAACACGTGTAACGATGATACCTCGCGCTGGCACTTCGTATCCGATCACCAAGTTCGGCTACTCGAACGGATCTTCTCACTTGCACTCGTCGTACGCACGAGTAACCACTCCGATCGAATCGATAAGATCCATAAATTATAATTGGCACTCGGTTAACGCCAGCATAAAGAGCCAAGACGGTAAGATTAATTGATCATGACAGATCACACGGTTCGCGAGATATTTAATCCTTGAGTCGTGTTAAAACTCTGGGATTCTGGAAGAGACGCGGCAGGATGCGACAAAGGACGATCCTTGCTGGCCTGAGACGCGATCTATCAATTACTTTTACTTTTAAACCGGCTGAAAGGCACCATGACACAGATCGACCGGCCCGTTCGAACGAAACGCCGCGTGTACACAGATCTCTCACACCTACGCCAACGTCAGCCTCGACATCTGAGACAAGCCGCAGCTGCGAACCTGTCGCACTGCAACTGCAACTCCACGACCGAGGTCATCCGGCCAGTTTCGCCTCTCTTTTTCTCTTTCTCTCCGGTGCATAGCTCCTGTCCCGGTTTTTTCACTTTCTTTCACTCTCGCCGCCGTTGTTACGGCCGCACCATCGCCACCACGATTCGGAATTTCACGCACTGTCGTTGCACGTGTTAATCGAGCGACACGGCTGCGTATTTTTATTACTATTATCCAAATAGACAAATCGAGTCTTGGAGGTAGAAAAAGATACCGTTCAATTCTACGGTTATATCGGAGCAGACAGATTTGAAATTATTTATAAAACTTCTATTTTCTGTGATTCGACGTCACGAAGTTCCAGCGAAGAACAAGATAAGGAAGTTTCGTTGGCAGGTTCGTCGACGAAGTCGAGTTTCAGCTCTTCTCTCCGCGACAAGCCGATCGACGGCTGATTTATTAGCGACAGTTCTACTCGACGCACTCAACGTTGTTTTTCACAGAAATCTTCCGTGGGAAGAGATCTAAATTCGGTATTTTTAAATCTTTATAAAATCGACGCAGCGTATCGCGCCATATCTCGGAGTACGTGGAAAATACAAATTTTCAAGCTCGTAATCCAACATTAAATAACGGAAACACAGAGTGTATTATTCAGAAATCGATCGATTGCCGCCTCGCATGATCGCTTCCGAAGCGTCGATCGACCGTTCTATCGAGATTCAAGGCCTCTGATCTAGCGTGAACGTGATCAATGAAGTCCATTGGGATCGAGAAACGTTCTTCATAGCGTTCGACTCGCGCTGATCGCGCACTCGGATCGCCCATAGATCGTTGCTGGATCGCCGGCGAAAAGAAGCGAATTCTTGACAAATCCCTCGAAAGGGTTGAAATCGCTTACCTCTAAGACATCCATTTTCCACGGATTCCGAGAATATTTCCGGACGGTAGTAACGAACCAGCGAACGATTCATTTCGCGTACAGCCTTATGCGTGTAGCGAAGAATTCGCGGGGAATGAGATTTCCGCGAATTCATTAAGGGTACGTACCGCCGGTAGGCCTCGCACTGGCTGGTTACATAGATGCTGAACGCTTGAAATAAATGCGTGCATAAAACTTTGCAAGCAGGCAAACAGCTGCGCGCGTGCATCGGTGTGTTGTGGGTCGACTAGAGATGGGATCAAACCGCGCTCACGTTCAGTCGCGTCTAATCTCGTCCGGATAAGTCCGCCTGATATTCCCATCTCTAATCCTTTACGTTCTGAATTGTGCCACTCGTGGCTGATTTTTATGTCATTTTTTACTCTTCGATATACGATATCTTTGTATCGTGTGGTTTTTATTCTTCGAGCTTAAAATACCGTAATATCGAGGAAAAATTGTTAGAGAAATCTGAATGAAATACGGGTAGAAAACAATAGAAGCGCTGACAGACTGCAAGGATGGCAAATGCCGATGAACTATATGCCTGTAGCTCTTTGGGACATTGGGTATTTTGGGTCAACAGCTGTAAAACACTTGTACGTTGTAAGAGTACCGAAACCTGTGGTATAAGAAGGACGTCTTGGTGGAGAGAGTGGTCAGTAGTCAATAGTTGTAGTTGGATTTACGACTGAGTTAATTGTAAGTTCTAATTATAGATAGGTATAGTTGTCTGTTTAAATCACTCGAAATAAATTTATATAATAAATTGAGATCACTATAATCCTGATCTCTATAATGCGCACTTGGAAATTGTCCTAATAGTACACGCGTTCGTACATACTTCGTTCATAGCAGTATTTTTAATAAAAGTAAAGTTTCTTCGGCAAAGAGTTAATGTCGTATTCCCCTGGAAGGTAGCTGGATTAGTTTTCAAGATTCGTTTGCCAGATCGATATTAGACTACAGTGAATTAGCTACGACCGTGTTACTTTTGTCGATAAGAATTTAATATTCGTTATGTATATTGAATAATGTTTAAGCGAATTGACCTTACACAAGCGTCTCTGATAAAATCGCTATCGCTGTTTATCTATATCGATAGCTCCTTTGTTATTTCGTTTCTGGTGACGATTAGGCTATCCAAATACCTGAGAAATCGTGTCGTCGCCTGTCGAATAATTCGTTATCACGCTACACCGCGATGAAACGTTATCGGCTGTGCATTGTTCACTCGCTTGATCCCATCTCTAGCGTCGGCACACCTGTGCACCGTGTTCGCTTGACTCGCATAATCCGCCGGCTAGAACGTGTTCGCATCTAGCAAGCGGCTCAGTGTGTCCGACTAATCGTGGGAAGGGTATGAAGGGCAGAATAACGAAACGGCACAACTCCACTCGCACGCTGCATCGAGAGATCGAAGACTTTCCGTCCGCGTTGAAAAAATTCTCGGTACCTTGGCGCGTTATCAGCTACTCGCCGTAACTCGATTACACATCGGGATACGGGCAAAATTAATTATGGAAGAAGTACGTACGCGCGTATTATGGAAGATAGTCTTTTATCTCGTACGGACGTGGCCTTTAAGCGTGTAGCTTTATACCGAGCAAAGCTTGAAATTCCTTCGACATGCTTGAAACGTAGAAAATGATCTTAAGAGAGTTTCTAACGCCTGGACGGACAACTATAGAAACGTACGAAGTCGAACGCCAACTAATTATAAATCGTATATCCTCGTGATGAGATCGCGTATCGTATTTAGCCTATAGCCAAAGCGTGAAAGCTTCGAATCGATTCGTATCGCCTGGCACCGGTACCCCACGTGCAATATCCAATCCCGCTTGCGTTTGTCGTGTCGTTCGACGTTGGAGAACCGCGAAGTCGGACACACGTGGCTTGCCACGCGAGTTGCAGACACTCGGGAAACGCGGACACCAGAAGTGGGAATCGGGTACCGATCGTCTGCTGATCTTTTCGCTTCTCTCGTTGACCGCGTACGCTGTCTACCGTCTAATGGAATAGCAATTCGTGTGTCGTAATCCTCGAGATTGATCGATGTAGTTAATATCGATACCCCTGATACGTACGAGTAGAAACACGCGGTCGAGTATTTTTGGAATTGTTGAATTCCCGAGACCTTTCGTTCCACTTGCAGTCCATGCGATCTGCGTTAGTTTCCATCTATCGCTTATTCGTGGAAATCACGTTGAACAAGTCGTATCGCGGATGGCAGGTTAGGCGGTTTCGAGTCGGCCTGCCATAATTCTATTCGGCAGGATGCACGTAAGCTCGCCACCGCTTGGCGATCAATTGCCCCACCGAGGGTGGATCGCGTGTGGTCAAGCTGTAAGTGGTTGTACCTGTACGCGAGGGAATTTTGATCTCTTAGATCGCAATGGTTTCCAGTGGGAAACGGGAATTTCCGAATAATAACCAGCTACGTGTGGTATCTCGATAATTTAATTTTCAATTTATATCGTACGCAAGAAGATAGAAGACTTTTCTCATTAAAATTCTTTCCTTCGTTAATTTTTCATTCGTCGGTGTAGAGGTGTAGTGGATACGCGCACCGGTCATTCGGCCTTGACGTAGTCAGGATACAAGCACGAGTTAGCGTGTTATTTGCCAAAAAAGATGCTACCGATAGCGTTGGGTATGATTGTCGGTAATTTGCGGCGAAGGGCCACCGCGGTCGTGAATACACGTCTATTATTACATCGCGCTGTGTCCACCATAATGCGCTGCAGCTCCGTGTTACTGTCTATGTATGTCCGCTATAATACGCTGCACTTTGGTCATGCTAGTATGTCATTTGTACCGGATACCAAGCTCTTCTACCTCTTCTACCACCGATCGCTCGGTTTCCTTCATTAGGAATTTTCAATCCGTCGGCCTTGGAGAACTCTCGAGTTACTTGGAGTTTCTACGAACGTGAAATATAACGGGACATTGGATTTAGGTATAACCTAGACAAGTCGAATCTATTTAAGACTTAAGCTAGCGGTAACTTTGATCTAACTAGGTCTAATCCGGCTTGAACTTAAATTAAACGTGATCGATACACGGTAGCCCAGACCTAGTTCGAACTTGATCCTACGTGCACTTTGCGTGGATGTAGTACTCGACAGGTATATCTACGTGGCCTTCGCGATCGTAAAAGTTCCTGCACGTTTTTCACTTGGAATAACGTTCGAACGGATTGGAAACAGGTAGAGCTCGTCCTTACGCGTTTTATCCTGTTATTTTGTAGAAGGGAATTCTGCATTTTACTACACGATCGAATCGTCGTTCAGGTCCTTTTGGGCCGAGTGTTACGGTAGGCGTGGTTTTATGGAGGTAGTTCGTAAAGATTGGATTACGTCTCGTTGCAGCGATTAAGTGGTTAATCGAGTCTGATGTCATTTCACGAACGATGTTTATTGTGGTTCGTAATTGGGGTTGATTTCAGTGGGCTGGATTTTTGTTAGATAATTAAATACAACTTGGTTCGAGTAATTTCGCGTAATAAAGTTTTACAATATCTTCGAATAATGCCTGTTTATACGCATTTGAAATTGCAAGAGTTCGTAAATCCTTCTCGCATACACGAGAACGGTTCCGTACACTTGGCGCAAAATCGTTCCAGAAACCTATATACGTGGTGTAAATTACTTAACCGTCTCTTGTAGCCAACGTATCTTAGTTCGCACGTTGTACCTCTCCGCGGAAATTACCCAACGCGTATACGATTCCTCGACAATCAACAGGACAGATCCCGGTTCGATACCTTTCATCCACGATCGTTTGGCTGAACTCGTTTCGCAAGAAACAAAAAGAAACAACACGATCGACTATAGAACGAGAGTAGAAAAAAAAATACCAAGATGGAATACGAGTCATGGAGGACTTCCTCGATCGTCGCGATATCGAATCGAACGTAGTCGTTCTCGTAGGTTTCTCGCAATTTCGATGGACTTTCCCGTTTCTATACACGACTCGCGTATCCTGCGGCTAGTCTCACGAGCATCGCCGCTACAATGTTAACGAGATCCCAGAGAGTAGCTAATGTAAAAGACCGCGTAAAAAGCGAACCTTTTGAGCCTTTATTACCCGTAATTTCCGTGGAAGTTTATTGCCGGTCCGAATACCGACTGTTATTAATACAGCGACGTTTATCTATCATTACGAGCCGTATCGGACTGGACTATTAATGGCCGCGAGAGATAGTATAAATTTTCGAGAATCGACGATCGAAATACACTCCGTGTGTTGCAACCGGTGTCGGAGGATTTCTCGAGGTGTGCGCACCACCGTTGATCGATGGTTCGAAGGAAAAAATACAGGCTGCTACAGCTCGGAAGCGGCATTTATCATGCGTCGAATTACGGGAACGAGCGGCAGCGGGGAAAAAAGAAATCGGTAAGATAGAGAAAGAGAAGGCAAGGACGAGTTTGACTTTCGTTGGCCGTGCACCGAGTCTCGTTCGGTGCTCTAATGACATGATTTTCATGTTCTAGTTTCCATTAAACTCTTGCTTTCTTTTGGGACGTCGCGTCGCGGTCGAGATATCGAACGAGCTCATCTTTCACTTTTATTTTCGTTCGATTCACTCTACTGGCCTGCCGCTTCTTTCATTAAATTTTTGTTGTCCGTGCTGCCCTGTGGCAAACGGTGGAAATTGAACTTTCGGCGTAAGCTTCGTTTTTCCCCTCGCGTACCTACCTGTTCCCGGTTCCGTTTCAATTTTAATTAATGACAGGGGTTAGCTGTTCTCCTCTGTTCTCGTGGCGACCATTCGATTATGATTCTATAATCGCCACGAATAATTCAATACAAGAATTCAATACAGATTCAATTTCGCGACTCGCGTCGTATACACCGCGAATGATCGTCCTCGATTCGCTCACGATATTATGTTTTGCCATTGATTTACGACTTATAATTCCACAGGGGGGAAAAAACATCGGAGAATAGGAGATTTTCACTTGGAAAATTGGCTCTGGTTCGTCGCTCGATAAATACACACGCCCGATCTCTATTTTTGCCGTGGCGTTTATTGCTTTCCAGAACGGGGTCGAGATCGGCATTCCCCCCTATTGTTCCCAGCCATGGAAATTACTTTCGCTGCTTTCGATTTTCACGACGACGGCTGTGATTTAACGGAGACAACTTCACCAGAACACGACTTTCATCCTCGCTTGATTACGGTCCCGTCTTCCACGCGCGTTGCACGATTATTTCAACTTCAATTAGAATTATAGCCATCCTGGATGATTGTTTGAGAAAGGGGAATCGACGTCCGTGTAATTCTACCTTTCGCTTGTGAGTCCGCTGATTTAATTGTTCTCACTCGTTTCTTGCATGTGCAATTAGCTTTCGCATCGGGCTTCTCCCTCGTTTTACGTCGTTTTTTTTTTTTTTTTTTTTTTTTTTAGTAAAGATAAAGAGACGTGGAAAACTGACGGTTGTATCTTAAAAAAAAAAAGAAGAAAAAAAGAAATAAATTAAGAAAGTTACGGTTATAGGAATGGTAAAAGACGATGGATAGCTTGGAAGGCGAAATGAAATTATTCTTGGACGTATTTAATTATCTGCTAATGGAAATGTGTACATAGTCCAGATAGCAGAAGGAAAGACAAGAATATCGATGTGCGAATTAGGGATCGATGGCGAGTATACAAAACTGGCAAAACATGAAAATCGTCTCTCACTCGTCCTGTCCAGTTTTTAGCGGCGTTTATTATTTATTGTTCCGCAGAAGTGGCTGGAATTATTCTTGAGCGTTCTAGCACGCCGCTCCACGTGCATGTGAACGTATCACCGTAAACCAGATTCAAGATCAGGTTCAGCAAGTTTGCTGGGAACATCAAAGTAGAATATAAATCTCGCTGCTTTCCACTTACTTTCTTGGGGGCATTTGCAAAGATTTGCGACATGCGTTCACCGCGATCGAGCTGTCGATCGAAAGTGAATCGCGTGAGAAATCGGAATCTATTCGATGGCTTCGTCAACGTTTTTCGTATAATTCTCTTTGCTCGCGGTGGGTTAAACGGCATAATTAAAAAGTAGTTTCTCCAATTGCAAACTTCTGCTCCCTATAACGACCCGATTCTACCCGGGAATTAGAAATGTTATTGCGTCAACGCGGATCGCTATCGGTATTGCCTCGAAAGTATTTCCACACAAAAACCAGGCGATTAAGCATTTTTCTATGACGAAACGTTTCTAGACATTCTCGAAACGATTAAGAACCTACGATCGATTAGGATAGCTTTGTACACACGCGTCGAGCATGGTAAAAAGCTGTTTCGAAAATTGACGGGCAATTGACCGTGAAATGTTGGTAAAAAGCGTGCCATGGATACAGGACACGCGTTGTCCGGACAAAGGCCGACTCGACGATTCGACGCGGAAGGATCCTTTACACGATCGACGTTCCTTCCTTCGATTTCGTCCTGTCAGGCCTTCGTATGGTTCTTCGCAAGCTGTTTTACGCCGCAAGTCGATCGCTTCTGACTACGATGCGCAAACGCGTTACGACGAAGACTGTTTTGCACACTGTAAAGCGCTTTGATGGACGTTCGAGGGCCACCCGAGAGAAATTGCTTTCTTCGTTTCGCGCGCACGATACAAAGACGAACGAGTCGTTCGATATTCTTATTATTAATTTCCTTCCACGGGCGAAAGGTTGTAGATACAAAGAATTATACGAGAAACACGTGGAACAGGAAGAGACGATATTTTCGACAACCGTGAAACATTGGCTCTCTGATGTCTGGACGCTCGAATGGCAGATTTCGTTTCTTTTTTTTTTCTTTTTCTTCTTTTTTTTTCTCTCATCCAATCACGTGCTTGGCCTTCCGAGTCGGCAGTTTCTTTTGGGTCGCTCTGTACGACAACGTGTACGCTGGCATTGAGTTGTAGTCGTAGTAGAATAGAGCAACTAACCAACTAACCACGAGACGTCAGTAGGACAGTGAAAGGCGACCTAGACCAAGTCTCTCCGGCGCAACGCTGCTGGAACTTGACGAGGAACGCCGCTGTTTTCGTACACGTACGTACCGCCACGGTGTCCAGGTGTTCGCGTATTGCATCTTCGCAGACGAGCTAATCTTTTCAACCGACGAAATCGAAATAAGTCGCGACTATCGCCAGCCCTATAAGTAGGATTCTCCGTAATCTTCCGTGGAACATAAAGTGGTCTCGCGGATTAAACATTTTCTCGATCGAGGATACATCCGAGAACGTATCGAACAATCAAGATTTAATGTCTTATGGAAAATATTAATCTTTCGAGAATGATTAAATATGGGGAATAATTTTCACGAACGAGTAAAGTATCGTTACGTTTAATTCGTTATTCGTGATTAATTAAAACGGGAAAATACTTGTATACCGATCGGTACCGATAGATCGATAATCCGATAATAAGAATAGCAGCTGTCAGGTTTTATCTCGGTGAAGCACGCACGTGGGCTCTTACCTTTTACGAGATATTTGAGTGCCTGTGCAAGCCTACGGCAGCATACCACAGCAATTTATTAGCGGAAATTTCTTTTCTCGTTGCATCATGCTCGGTACCACCTAGCGAACCTATGAAACCCCCAATGAAATCACAATACAAGTGGAATTTCTAATTGACCGCGCGAGAAACCGTACCGAATTTTCTCGAATTCAGATCCTCTGGAATTTTGTAACGAACCCCGGAACTCGTTCTGATCCGCTTACTTTTCCCAAACGATCAACTTTTCACGAACCATCGAAAACCAATTAGCCACGGATCGTACAAACAACGGTTATAAATTTCAAGTGTCTTCTCTGTGTGCCAGTGGCAACAAGTTATACCTACCTCGTGATAAATCTCCCGCGGGTAAAGTCAAAACAAGCGGCCGAATAGCCGTGCTAAAAAATTATCCTCGTTTTATCGTCGATAAACGAACCGTTTCGTTCGAAATAACGTCGCGAAAGGAAGGTTCCCGTGCAGACGAGCAAACTTCTAACCGTTCTACGCGAGATGTAGAATCAGCCAGAGGCTATGAGAAAACTGGCAGAGCACGTGATAAATATTCATAAGTCGATCCATCGGGAAACAGCGTCGTTCGGAAAATGATTAAAACGATAGATTTCGAGGTAGGTGATTCATCGACGTTGCGCGCACCAGGAGGATACAATCGGCCATTGCCGCGAAGATTTTCACTTGGGTAGCCAGTGTTGTCCGAAAAGGATTTACGATCGGCAAAAAGGCAACTGCCGCGGCAGTTTCGCCATCGAGAACGCGGCACGAGAGAGTCGAGACACTCTTCTCCCGGGGCCCTTTCGATTTCGTTCCGATTGCAGCCGAGGATGTGTGTCGACATTGCCCTCCTTAACCGGCGAAAGTTCCACCGGCTAATTGAACTTCTTAATCTTCGACCGGTTCCCGCTCCTCGTCTACCGTCGTGTTCGGATCGCGCTGCTCGCGCGGAATTTCGGTTGACCAACTCGACGCTGCCAGGCGTGATTAGCGCTTATAAATCGGTTATTCCGGCCGATCGAATAATAATGACGTTAAAAACGCTGTTTCTCGATCGAGATTTTGTTCCGTTCGAGAGAAGGTAGGATTGAAAGTTGGAACGAGAACGAGGAATAACGAAGTAATATCTTTTGAATGTCTAGGTTTCTTTTATTTCGTTCGTATAACGTATAACACAGTTCAAAGTTTAAGACGGGAGAATTAACGACGGAGGATTTTAGAAGGAGATTAGATAGCCTGTCCAATACTAGCAAGGAGCTGTACGAAGGCCTCGGTTCCCGGAACACGCTAACGTGACCAGAAACAAATCCATCTGAAAACAAACGTTAACGACAATAATTAAACTTTTTTTTATTCCTTTGGAACACGCTTGGCTCGCAAAAGAAACGTGATTTATCGTTGGACAACTTCCTGGATGAGATTAGACGTCAAGGTTACTCTTCGGCAACAGAAGAACCACGTGTTAAAGACAAGCGTTGAATTCAATCAAAGTCACGCGTGCTATAGAAATTGCTCTCCTGTTGGCGGAAATGTTGAAATTCCTTTCGAATGGAGCGTTGATCGAATAGATAGATTTGCCGAAGGTTGTACCCTCGACACGTGTAGAATACACAGGGGGCTACATTGGCAGCGTGCGACGTTTGAACATTAACGGGTCAATGGCGCGGCGAAACGACGTTGTGCCGTAAACACATTCGTATTCTTGGACAGTGTTTCGGAGGTCGGTTACCGTGCGCGGCCAATTAACGTTGAAATAAAATCCGCTCGTGCGCCATTCCTCGCGTTTTATTATCATGCGCGAGCCCATTCGACAGGAAGTTTCTTGGCCGGACGGCTCTTGAATCATTTCGCCCGCTAACGAAATCGTTCCCCGATCCCCTGGTGAAATCTTCTTCCTTTCTTCGTCCACGTATATTGCTACGCGTTCTCGGTACAAACGTTATTCTGGCACAAAGAGGCGCAAAAGTAACGCAAGCTTAACCAATTAGAGGCAAACGTTGCGTGAAAGTAACATTCCACTGGCTACTTGTTTTTAATTAATTTATAATTATTACACTCTGTTCTTAACACCGCGGCGATATTTCGCCGCTATTTTTCTCGGTTAGTTTTCTACAGTTTCGTGAGATTTATGAGAAGAAATTGAAGTATTTGCAATATCGTGGCAAACCACTGTTTAATTCTTAACGAGTTAGTGGACGATAGGTGAAAAAGAAATTCTTAGAAACGATGAAAGAATTTTACGGTGCGTAGTTCGTCATGTTTCGTAATGTTAGTTTTTCAAGGAATATTTTACTCGAATCTCTTTCGTTTTGTTACCTTTATATCGTTTCGTATTTAGCGACGTCGTCGATAGCTTTAGGAAATTGCGTAAATCAAAAGAGAGCAGGGTGGACAAATTGGGGAACAGTGGTTTTTGACCACCCGTTGTGTAGGTGGATGTCTGTTATAGCCCGCAGACTCCTACTCGCTGTCAGCGAAAACCGCATCGGTGGGATAGTCGGTGCAATGGAACGCGAGGGAAATGAGAAAAGTCGGGCACCGATGAAAGTGAGAGGATACCGGCTACAGGCTGTTCCAGTTAGCCTGTTTCCTATCCGTCAGTCACACGGAGAAAGGATTTCTATCGCGTACTCTTGTCCCTTTTATTTGCAACCAAATCCTATGCATACGGGATCGCGTGTCTGACGATTACTTTCTAAACAATCGCCAGAGAACTGTCGCACTGTTTCGTAGAAAGTCTACGGGAGAATTTTCCTGAGAATTATCAGCTCCTTTTTTCATTTGGGATAATTTTCTTCATAGACCCTTTAAGACCTTTAAGAGGAGCAAAAGTCCGCGCCGGAGATGGCACGAAATCTCATTCACCGTGGAACAAAGCCAATCGCGATTTCGCAGAAACGCGGTGGATAACTGGAGAGACCGCCGTTATAAATAATGTCATGACGCACATAAGTTAGACATACAAAAATACGAAGTGTATCTTGAAAGCGTTTCGAACGAATGATAAATCACAACCGTGAGTTTGACGATTTATTCCTGGACACCTCTCAGCTGATGTTTTTCCCTGGGCGACGATCATCGGTAGAAATCGCCGTGCTAGCGCACCGAGTATCGCGAACAAATATCGATGACGTTTATGCAACCGCGTAACTGGACATTTAAAAACTACCAGCATAGACACAGTCACCGTGACACTCTACAAATGAAAGTTTTATTCCGCCAGTGTTGAACGATCGTGTCGTCAGCTTATACTAAACTTTATTTATTTAGTTATTTCATTCTATCGTTATCACATCGTTATGATATTCTATCGTTGTCGGTCTATTCGTCGTCATCGTCGAAAACGCTCAAATATTCGGATCTAAGCTGATGAAAAATGCTTTTCTGTGATTGCAGGTTGACCGTTCGAATGAAAGTCGTTTGAACGGTCGTGAGAGTCCTCCCACGAGGAAGAATCCCGGCTAGAGGGTGCGAACCGGTGCTAGGACAGGGACAGGAAGACGGAAGAGAAGGGGACAGGAACGAAGCGTCGATTGATCGCCGTATGATATAATGGCAGGCGAGGACACTCAGATCCTGGCGAACGGAAACGTCGAAGCGCTGACGATAATTCCACCGAAAATGGCGAATGGGAATGGACTGATTTGCGGGAAGCAGCACAACAACAACGGCTCGATACCAAACGGGAAGTTACACGAAATCGGTGCAGCTGAAAACGGAAAGCTGATAATGTCTGACGAGAAATCGAGCAGTCTTCACACGGAGTTCGACGACGCGGACGTGTCTTGCGGCTGGGGCCCGTGCAGGCCACACTGGCTTCAGTATTTCGCCACGAAGCAGGCCTTCCTGGTCACCTTCTGCATCACCTGGGTTGGTTTGGGTTAGGTTTGGGTTAGCTTCTGGGTTGGATTTTCAATTCAATGGAATTCAAGTATTCTCGATGATTTTTTTCACTCCTTCGTTCTAAATTGTTTTTTCTAATTTGAATTTTCCTTTAAAATTGCGAAGATTAAATTTTGCGAATTAAACGATTAGCGACATTTCGAGCCTGCTGCGTTCTTCGGATCGTTTTCGACTTTAATCATAGTTTTCCGTCGGTCAATTTTCTTTTTATTTTTCTAGCTTGGGCGAATACAGAAAACGATCTTCGACAAGATACACGATCCTTCGTTTTACTTTCACGCTAGCCTTTGTCAAATCGTTAAAGATATTTTTGTTCGTCGAAACGAGAGCAAAATCGAGCAATATAAAAATTCGAAGACCGCGGCAGAGTTAAAGATTCTTATCGCTTTAAAGTGAAATTGCGCGTGAATTTGCAGGTCCTCCAGGGAATGTACTACACGTACTTCGTCTCGGTGATCACGACGATCGAGAAGCTGTTCCAGATTCAGTCAAAGACCACCGGTATTATAATGTCAGCGACGGAGATCGGCCAGATCGGTTCCTCTCTCCTGCTTACGTACTACGGGGGCCAAGGTCACCGGCCTAAGTGGATCGCTTGGGGCATGATCCTGTTCGCAGTGAGCTCGTTCACCTGCTCGATGCCCCATTTCATCTTCGGTGAACAGCTGATCCATCAGAACGAGATGTTTTTCAGCGGTTTCGAGGGTGGCGACCCAAACAACACCCATCCTATTCCCGCGAATCTTTGCAAACTGCAAGAACGATCAGAGAACGCTACGCTGGATAGGTGAATAGAATCCCTTCTCTTTAATCTCTTACACGGCTGTTGTCGCGTTTCTTAGTACTTTATTTCTTGACGCTTAATAAATAGTTGCTCTAGATTTTATTCGCTCAAAGAGATTCAAATTTATTCGTTTACTACGTTTTTTTTTTACATATTTTTTTTACATGTTTAGTACATATTTTTAAAACCGTCGATATTATTGGAACGACAAGCGCGTTCTTGAAATTATGCAATTTCTGTCCGACCCATTTCTCCTTACCTGCCTTCATTCCAACCGTGATCGATCGTACCTTTTTTTAAATGGGTTAGGTCCCGTGTCTATCCCCTTGCTCTTCGCGTTTATAAATAAAAGGAAGAATCAACAGGCCACGTTACCACGCCGTAAACGTTCGAACAATCGAATAGATTAGATGCTCTGCAAACCGTACGGTATTATTGACAATTCTTTTTTTTCTTGTTTTTTTTCTCTCTCATAGTTGGATCTCGTCCACGACGCCGGCTCAAATGAATACGATGAATTACTGCAAGGGTGACTCGTTGACGGAGCAGAGGATACAAAGTAAAATAACTACCGTGGTCCTGGCTATATTTTTTGTCTCCTTGTTGGGCGTTGGAATGGGTCAGACGGCAGTCTACACCCTTGGTATTCCTTATATCGACGACAATGTGGCCAGCAGAGAAAGCCCACTCTATTTCGGTAAGAATACAATCGCGTAAGAATACAGTCGTATCGCGATCCTATTATATTTCGAAGAAAAGAGTGGAAACAGTACGTGCTTCGAGTTGTGTCGGAAAGCAAACTGTTCTCGTTACGAAGCTTCGTCTTGGCGAGCCTCCAGAATCATCGAATACGTACAACTTTGATTTTGATCATCTCGGTCCATTGTCGTGTTATCATCGGAGTTTCAACGTTGTCGAGAATTTGCATACTCATGGAACGCGGCGTCGATGCATTTTGTTACAGCGATTACGATCGGAGTGAGGATCCTCGGACCAGCCCTAGGCTTCATTCTAGGCTCATTGTGCACGATGATTTACGCGGATTTGTCGGCGAATCCGCAAATCACGCCGACGGATCCAAGATGGGTGGGAGCATGGTGGCTTGGTAAATTGAAATTTCTTACGTACTTCCTTACAATCTCGTCTTCTCGGAAACACCAATCTTCCAAGCTTTTCTTTTATGATTAATCGTTTCCTTTGATTTTCATATCGTCGAATCCTTCTCCTCCATCCCCGTATCGTTGCCTAAGTTTTGCAGAATTTACGAAACGTCATTCATAAGAAAAAGAAAATTGAAGAAAACGCGTGCAATTGTGTGTTTCAGGTTTGGTGCTAATATCCGCCATGCTGATGCTGGTCAGTATAGGAATGTTCGCATTCCCGACGCGGTTGCCCGCGAGCAGAACACCGCCGAAACGGGCGGATGCGAAAAAGCCTAGTCTCCGAGGTAAGCCCTGATTTATCGTGGCGATGCGAACTGTTCGTCAGCGAGAGGCCGATGTTTAAGCTGCGACCATCGGATCAGAACGGTTTAATTTGATTTTATGACTTCCCGTAAGCCATTCCGCGACCGTTCTCTCCCCGTGTTTGGTAGCCGCCCCACGAAATGGGGAAGATTCGACGAGAAAGATAAAAGTATCGTCGATCGTCCCGAAACCTCGTATTAATCGTAGTCCAGCCGCGTATGTGTATATCCGGTCGTGCTGGGTTGATTCCGTTCGCGACTATGCAACGAATGGCCCCCTTGTGTCGCGCAGACATGGCTGTCGCTATAATTTTAAATTACTCGATACTTTACTGCCATAATATGCGTTCACTGGCGAGCAGCGATAAGAAATTACAAAATAAGACATTTATGGTTCGACGAGGTTATCTACGAACCAACAGAAAATTTCCCATTGAAATAATCAAATGTCACGTAGACCTATTTTACATACGCGTTCATTTCGTTATTGTTTACTATGTTGATTTGTTTATTTAGGTTTCGTGAATTGTTTGTTTACGTTTTCGAATTGTGTATTTAGGTTCGTACTCGGGAAACAAATAGCCGATTGTTATGTTACCAACACGTGACACACGAATCACGAAACGCGTTAATAAGCGATCATCATTGGTCCAATACGAACATTTCTACGTGCGGATGTTTTGGCAAGACGACGAGACAATGGGGGCATTATGTATTCGGTGAACGTTTATCGGAACGAAAGGACGGGCCAATAAGATGATCTTTGAAGCGTGAACCTGGCAGTCAAGGTCAGTGGCGAATTTAGGTTCAGAGCCGGCGTGTCTGCTCGTTCGATCGTGAGCACGCAGGCTAACGCTTTCTGAAACACGGGCGAGCCCTTTTCTAGGAACCCTTTGCGCTGGGACAGAGCGGGGCCGACCCTTCGTGCGTTTATTCTTGGTCCGCTTCGTTGGAACTTTCGATCGAAGGCCGCGTAACATCTGTTCGACGAAAGGCACGAGAATGATAGAAAGGCGTTCGATCACGCCGAATGAAAGAGTTTAATTTCTTTAATGAATAATATGTTTAAACGCAGAGGAGAATTATAAATTCCAGCAACGCGACCATCAACTTCTCCGTACCTTTTTTTTATCCTTGACCGACAGTGTTTCGGAATGTTGTTCCTGAAAGAGGCAGCTGCTCAAAATGCAGCACGAATCGCATCGATAATGAGACATGTACGTTCCAGTGCAGCACGTGCATTTCTCTGCTGCATTTCATCGTACACGTTATTTAAAAATAACTCTGACCACCGACTTTGAGCCTATTTGCGCTTAATTTCATCGTTAGCATATCGGACGTTGCAAGTCGACTCGTTCGATCAACCAGAAATATTCAAACTCGACGCTTCGATCTTACCATATTACATACGTACGTACAACGATTAATCACGAAGAGAAACGCAGTGGCGAAACGTTATCTCGATGAAAACTCAGTTCCGAAAGAATCGGAGACCAGTTGGTTCGGCCGCTTGGACGGCGGTAGCGAAGCAAATTGCTCGTGTTTTCGATGTTCGACGAAAAACTGAGGCGCGCATCCGGCTAGCAGGAGAATAATTTCCTTGCGGGGTCGTGGTTCACGCGAGATGCAGAGATTTAAAAGAGAAGAGGAGAGTGAAAAGACTTGGTGTGTGTGTCGCTTGGCGCATTTCTGGTGCGTTACGTCGCGCGTGTTATGTCGGCCAAGGTGCACGAGACAGCTGAGATAAGTTCTCTTCCCGGCGAGGAACGGATCCACGCGGCCTGAGGAGAACAGGGCCGTATATGCACGCAGAAATGCACGCGCGCGCGTGCCTACCGAGCGCTATGCACGACGCATGACCGTGAACTTGCCCCACCTAGTGCACCAGTCGGTCAGTCATCATTATTAACGCACACACGGGTCCGCCGCGTTCACACACACGCACGACCGCCGATCCTTTACTCCTACGTACACATGGCACACCGGAGAGACGAGAAATCCGAAGACGTTTCGGGCCTTTCGACTCCTTTTTGCCGGGAATTTCCAGAAACGATCTGCTTGCGTATCGACCGACCTCCCATCGAATGCTTTTTATCCGAACTGTATGCGTAACTTTGATTTCGAACAGGTTACACCGATACCGTACATAGAACTGGCTACTTTGAATTCTAAAGCGATTTTCGGTGGTTCGGTGCGAGGAGGAAAGTTTCCAAGAGGAAGTTGCAAACGGAGTATACAAGAAGCTGGTTGGAAAAAAGCTGGAATGTCGTGGAGTTACGATGACGAGCTACGGTTCCAGCAGGAACTTCCGTACGTGGCACTGTCGTGAAGTAGATCGTGCAATGCCAGAAGATGCCTCGGAGGACAGGTCGCCGTTGAATCAACAACATGCACGCGATTCGCGTATTACTCGATTCGCTGGCGTCCGTTTGAAGACTTCATTCGAAATTTTCCTCGGGAATACCATCTCTCCGAACTTTGCTCGAAACGATGATTAACCGACGTCTTTAAAGATTTTCTTGGTTGATTCCTAGTTACGTATCGTTATCATAAGCGATAGAGATCCCTTTGTTTCCAAGTTATCAGTCTTTTCGCCTTTTTGTCTCCTGTGTTCGAGGAGCCGTACAGCCGTTTCAGTGACTCTTTGCGATAGGCCACCCTGTATGTGCCCGTTGCAGGGTTGTCGCGATAATACACGGAGCGCAATGTTAGTCACGTTTGTCTACTCATGGTCTGCAGGACTTCTCTATGCGGGGTTGCCACGACTCTAGCCTGGCCTTCCTGGAAGCCTAGAGCAGTCCTAGGCATCCTTAATGTCAGTTTCCACCTAGGGTTTCTCGAACGGAAACCTCGCACGAAGGCGGACGCCTCATCGTGCATCGTTCTCTCCGCTTCTTTTTCCACTCCCATCCTTTCCCCCATCCGTTCCATGCAGGAATTCGCGTTTTTTACGATTGCTCGAAAATCGATGTTTCATCCGATCGTGCCACGTCGCTTCTTGTTTAGCGTTCTCCTTCGGACTTTTTTTCACCCAATTTTTACTTCTCGTAATTGCGTCAATCGTTGATTGTGTCCTTCTTCCATCGACGTTTCAGATCGACGACTAAAAAAAAAAAAAAAAAAAAAAAGCAGTCGTTGAAACCGTCGAAAGAACTTTAATTCGAAGGTTTTAGGTCCCCGTGCGAGTTCTCGTTTACTTCGTAACATTTGCATCGATAACATTTACGAGATGCACGAGGTTAAACCTGATAATGCGAGCTATTCTAACGAAGGTGCAAGCTCGTTTGCGAAGACTGGTCTTGTTCGATCGACGGTATATGTCCGATTATCAGTTACAAAATAAGAAACTCGTCTGTTTGAGACTGATACGTCAAGGGACGACGAGCGTGTGGAGGAAAAAAGATAGGAATAAAATAGCCCGCCGTTCTTATCGGAATCTTTCAAAAGATTCTACGTGTCTCGCGAAACCTTTATCGCTGCCTGTAGCTGCAGATCGTTTCTCGTTTTTCCCGTGTCGATGAAAGCATCGGCGTTGCGCTTTCTTTTTCTCATCTGTTTCTCGTTTTTCGAGCTTCGGGCGGTTGCAGGTCGCTCTCTTCCCCTCCGTGCGTGCTCCCACTTGCGCTCGTGTTGCTTCGTCGGGTTCCCTCGAAAATAGAACGAAGGAAAACTCGATCGACGTCTAATTAGCTGGTGGTTCGTAATTGAGTTTATAAATATCGGAAAATATCGGTGGCCGTGTTCGATTCTCTCGTGCTTCGGTCGAGCACGGAAAGGAGGCAGATCGAAAACTGTCTAGAAAAAAAAAAAAAGAAAAAAATAGTAAATTCACTTAAAGTTGCTTTTCTCCTTCGTTAACTGTACGAAGAATGCATTTTTCTTGCATGTCGTCGTAAGATTTATTTTCGTAATTTGTTAAGAAACACGAAGAGTCGCGAATGCAAGGCTTGGGACAAAGAGCCGAGAAGCGAGAAAGACGATGAACAAATTTCATGTAAATGGTTTGGCTACAGGTCGCGGTGCTCGGCTCGCGTCGCCTGCACGACTCGGTAGACTCGCTACACCTCGCCTTTTCTCTCTACCTGTTGCAGACTTCCCTAAAGCGGTGAAGAGGCTGTTGAAGAACGACATTCTTATGTTCCGGACGGCCAGCAGCGTGCTGCACATCCTACCGATCGCCGGCCTCTACACCTTCCTGCCAAAGTACCTCGAGAGCCAATTTCGCTTGCCAGCTCATCATGCGAACATGATCTCAGGTAATTTTCGCGAATAGACACGCGAGGGGAGTTTCTGGCCCCGAATCTTGTTGTTCTCGTTAACTTTTTTCCATGGAAGTACTTTTGTTGAACTTCTTCGAAGCTACGCTTTCATTCTCCAACAAACACGGACAAAGTTGTTTCTCCTTTTTCAAAGGGGATTCGATCGAAAAGAGGAATAAAACAAAACAAACGGAACGTTTTATTCGAATCGAATGAAACAGTCGACTGGAGTAAACGAAAATCGTTTACTCATCGTAACAGAGGCCTGGTCTTGATCCTAAGCTGTCTTATTTTTTCGCAGGTGTCGGTGGTATTTTAGTAATGGGTCTGGGTATTATAATTAGCGGAGTGTTTATCCTGAGGGCAAAGCCTAACGCCAGGTTCGTCGCAGCCTGGATCGCCTTCACAGCGATAGTTTACGCGATCGGCATGGGCGTGCTGATGTTCATCGGTTGCCCGATGGACGATTTCGCTGGTCTCGTCTCGCATTCCAACGGGTAAGATTTGGTTTTCCTCTCTGCACTCAACTAACCGTCCGCTCCATTTCAACGTTTTCATCTTGCACTTAGGCTAATTGCACTTACTTCTCATTCGGTCGTTTGCATAAATTACTCTGTATGAAATGTTTATAGTTCCGACCGCGGGAAGTTTAAAGTGAAATAAAGAGATAAGCTCTGGTGCAGATGATTTTACATATGTTGATGATGGCCGTTTACGTAGGTTTTATTGAAAAAGGAATTGACATTAAGCAAGCGACAAAATCCTTTTAGATTGTCCAGCTTCGAGCCGGTCTGCGAGGCTACCTGCGACTGCGTTCGGAACAAATTCAGTCCGATTTGCAGCGCTGATGGGAAAACTTATTTTTCCGCGTGTCACGCGGGTTGTTCCAATTACACGGTCGTCGATGGCAAGGTAGCTTCGGTGAGTATCACGACAATTTACCATCACGATAAACGATGATAAAGATTCATTACGAAGGAATTACGAGAAAAATCATCCACGCGTTAAGCGGATAGCGTTAAATAATTATATCGAATAGGTAGTTAAGTAAAAAGTCTCTGACACGTACGATTATACGATTGATGCCAATTAATCGGGCAATACGTAAAACACGATGCAAAGCAGACCTCGTCGTCTCATTACGCCGATACGTCCTCGCGATTCGAATCGAATAACACCTTCGCTATTCCGCAATTTCATTGCATTCTCCTGATTGTATAGAGTCAGTGACGTCATCGCGGTAGAATATTGATATATAGCTCGTTGCATCGGGAAACAGCCGCGCGGCCGTAATTATCGGTGACAGTAGCATGCAACTAGGCTAGAAACGTTTCGTTGTTCTACCGTTTACGGACGAAATCGCGTTATTCGCCCGGACGAAACAATGCTTCATTGATTGCGCAACTGCGCAAGTCATTACTTTCGCAATTGCCTAGTCGCGAGCATTTCATTTCCAGTTATTTGGATTTCTCTAATTAATTGTCGCAGAGAAATGTAAGATAATCTTGAGGTTGCAATCGGATGGAGTTGCATTTAAAGTATCGAATGTGATAATCATCGCGACATTGTAGAAGGGAAAAACACGAGAGACTGTAAAAATCAAATATAAAAATGGTCGTCGAAATCACCGTTTTATCGTTTCCCTTTTGTTTCATAAAAAATTATTCGTCAGTTCGAAGTAGAAGTTTTGGAATAGCACGATATAGAACATAGTTCAGTAGTAGAACTAGTTAACTGTCAAGTAAAAGTTGATCGAACTAGTTTATTGGCATTAGCATACATTGACTTTGAACATATAGAAAACGGAACAAAGTTGCAACCGGTATGAAAACATCTGCATCAGCGTACTCGGCATATCTTAACGAGGCCGGTTCCTTGGCTTTTCAGTTTTACAACTGCCAGTGCATCGGGACGAATCTAACGGCACCGGAAACGACCAACACCGCGACGATCGGTTACTGCGAGCTCGAGTGCAGTAACTTTTGGGTTTATATGATCCTGTTCTCGGTGTTCGTTTTCATCCACTCGACCAGCGAGGTGGGCTCCATGCTGTTGATCTTACGGTGCGTGGATCCACGGGACAAGGCGATGGCTTTGGGGCTTATACAATTCGCCATCGGCCTCTTTGGTAATTATAAACCTTCAATTCCAACGCTTGTTTTTCTCAACGATGAATTAAACGAGATCTTGATCTTAATTATTATTTCCTTGGATCGATTTGGAAATCCAAAGGAAGTCTCGAGTTTGGATGATCTCAGAAATGAATTTATCAAACGTATGATCCGTTGGTCGGTTGGTTCCAGGTAACGTCCCGTGTCCAATCGTTTATGGTGCTGTGGTGGACTCTGCTTGTCTCGTATGGGAATACGCTTGCGGCGAGCGAGGTGCCTGCTGGCTTTACGACTCGAATGTCTTTAGAATGTTCTATCATGGTACGTACGCGGTTAGGCAGAAATCTGCGGCGAGGAGGAGTCGGAAATATCTTCACCTCGACCTTCCTGGCTACTGCTCGCTGTTGCTATTATATATCGAGGTTAAATTTCTCTTAACTTCACTTAACCCAAAGAATTGAACCGTCTCTGAACTTAGAAATTTAACCTCTTCGCGATACGTTTCATAATAGGCGATCTATTCTTTAATTAATAAATCTCTGCGTGAATCCTTCCCAGGTACCACAGGCGGAATCCTGATTCTTGCGTTCGTGGTGGACATAGTGGTGTGGTACAAGGCAGGGAGCATTAGCTTCGTGGAGGAGCAGGACGTGGAGGAGGGCACTGTTGAAGAAATGGCCACCCTGAAGTCGCAGGACGCGCAAGCGGTGGACAACGACTATTTGTGAAAGAGTCCCGGCCGACTTCGATGGTATCTCATCAAGCACAGGCCTGAATCTAGCGTCGTAAACCGGGACAAAGCGTGACGAGCCGTTCCTAACTGACGAGAACTCGGTGCCAGTAGCACGCCGGAGGTTTAAGACCGGGGCGATCTTTATCGATCTTCGTGTGTCACATTCGCCGGCCGTTTTCTTTTTTTTTTTTTTTTCGATGGGTTTCGTTTTTGGAAACCTACGGCTAGAACCCGGTTGCCTCTTTAACGACGTGAAGGAGCAAGGATTCAAGAGGGAACGATGACAGTGGTGTTCGCGTCGATCGCCTTTCGAAACTCGAAGGGAGTCCAGAATCAAGATGGGATAGGACGACGAATGAACTGTTGAAGGAGGCGGTGCTCGGCCACGGAAATGCCCGTAGTTTCCGAAGAGGCTGTGCCGAGGTTTCGAACAAGTGCATCGAGGGACGAAGAAAGAAACGTGTAAGAAGAAAAGGGGACAAGAAAATGGGGATCGATGATCAACGACTTGATTTTTCTTGAGAATGTGGTTCTTGGAGACGCGAAGACGCGCCATGAAGAAAAGATCTTCCTGGTTGGTATCAAAGAGCAACGATTTGAATTAGAGATAAAGCGGTACGAGATACATCCGGAGGAGTGAGAGAGGAAGGGAGATATGGAGTAGAAACGTCTGGTAGTATACGAGAATTTTCGTGTTTGAAGAAGGAAAAGTGGGATGAAGGAAAACGCGAAACGATGACCAATACGGATAACGGAATCAATACGGCACGCGAGGTTCTCGGATCTTGGGCGAGCTTCTCTTAGGCACTACCGTCCGTGTTTCACTCTGCAGATACAACTAGGCGTAGGCAAACTGTACGTACAAGCGATTTACGATGTGTGTATGTGTGTCGGTAATATTTGTCTGGAACGAAATACACGGTATATCTCGTTGTTTTTGAAAGATCATAAGGATACATTAAGAATGGAAAAAAGGGGAGAGAATCTGGGAGCGAATGGGGAAAATAAGAAGAATACATAGGACATATTTTTTAGATGATTTGACGATGAAAATCTGGGCGATAAAGAGAACAAAAAGTAACGTTAATTATTAATATTAAAGCATTAGCAGATACGACACACAGGGAGAAGAGCGACGACACAAACAAAAGAAAAAAAAGAAAAAACAAAAATAAAATAGAATGCAAGAGAAAAGAAATACGGAAGAAAAATGAAGTTAAGAGGGAAAAAAGGCGGATAATCGAGAGCTGTATTTTAATATGATACATTTTACACACTCGTGAGACACTCGTCAATGTATGCGCATCTGCCGCCTGTGCTTCTAGTGCTTTGAGCGTTCATTGTTTCTGAGTCCTTTTGAATGGTCAACCTGATCGTATATCAACCTTTTGTATGTGTAATATTTCCCCTAGTAGTCTCTCTGTAAACTTCGAAAGATCGACCATGATATCTCGGTTCCAATGTTCCAACAATAAATTCGAATTAATTTCTAATCGAATCCAACTAAAACATATTTCTTAAATTGGTAAATTATTATTGGAGTAATTGCTGGTGGGATTTCATAATCAAAGGGTTAGATGGACGATCAGTCTATTAGATAGCTGCCGTATAAGGCAGCGAAACAAGGAAGAAAAACAAGGATTGTTTCGGAGGGTAAAAGCAAGAAAGGGTAAAATTAAAAACGCGCGTTTAAGGTACGCATTAACCGCTATGAAGTTTGCGAATTATTCGATTCAGGGGCATTGCTAATATATTACATCATTTTACGTTTGCTTCAAGGAACGTTTGGCTGACAGCTAAAATCCGTCAGAGTTGGATGATACGAAAGGGAAAAAGAACTAGTTCCATTATTTAAAGGAAAAGTCAGATAATTTCGACTAATCTCGTTAAAGATGACGAGAGCGAGGAATTATATTTTTGAAGAATTTTAATTTTGGATTGTTCTATGTTGTTTCGTTGACCTACGCAATCGGAGAATTAATCCAATCCAATTAAATCTGTTTCTGGTGTTTCCTTGGATTTTGTACTCTATGTTTGGAACATCTATATCCTCTATGTATCAAGTACTATTTTTCATACTTGAGTAGAAAATTTCTTTGCAAAACCACTAATTGTAGGCGAATTATGGCAACGACAGCCAATTGTTTCTTCGAAACTCCAAATAAAAAAGATATAGGTATATTATATATATATATCTATATACACATATAACGTTACAACAACTCTGAACAAATCTTCAGAGTAGCAAACGATCTGCTTTCAGTCCAGAAGAAATATTTTAAGATGGAGAGAGGACGACTATTGAACAAATTTTTTTTTTTGTATTATCGTACCTCTTATAAAAAAAGACAACAGTTACATAGAAAGAGTGTACTGTAAAATTAACTTGATTTTTTCCTGGAAACAGAAGCATCCTGGGATTTCTTCTGGACTACAGCAGAACGTATGCCTTAACCCTTTCGGTGTTGAAAATAATTGGTCGTATTCTGCATAGAACAAACCACCCACTCACCGGGAGGGTTGAACGTGTTACATATACCTATGCATTGTACGTATCGTGTGTGCATGTGCGTGCGTGTACAGTTGTATCAGTAAATCGTTGACGATGCAATTGAGAAAGGATTGCACAGGGGCGGATACGGCCTTCCGTGCGCCCGTTGATCTCCATCGAGAATTGTATTTTTGTATTCGAAGCGACACATAATCTATATTTTAATCGATCACGAATCGTATATAGAACAGCACGTAATAACTTAGAGCCAATTCCAACCTTTGAAGCGATTCATTTCTCGGGTTTCGAATATTACCATTCGGTTCTATTCACCGCAACATCCTCTCTATTTTACGTTCGTTCACTCAAGTGGAGGAACGAAGAGAAAGAGGAAAACGGTTCGAAGGTGTTACTTTGCTCTCTTCTTTCTTGACGTTAAGTGCGTCATGTGATGAATTGATTACCATGTATCGCGTTGATGCAATCCTATTCAAGATCGGTAACACAATGATCTATGGTATGTACTGATTGATCGTTTGGTTCTATGGCTAATCGAAACACTAACGTCGGATACAACCAAATGCAAGGATAGAGATGACAATATTTTCGCCAGCGAAAGTTAGGAATGCTAATGTTTACTGTGGTGCAAAGTTCATCGCGTGAACGATAACGTCAAGAAAGAGTTAATAATTTTAAGGGAAAAACAAGACAAAAGCAAAACGCTAATCACAAAATAATCGTTTCACTTTGGAGTTAGTCCGGGGGATGAAGAACGCGTTTTAACCCTTGCATTGGCAGAAGAATTTTCGATTCTCTTAGAATTACGAAAGCATTTTAGGAGTTCCAAGATTTATCCCACGAAACACGATTACACGTAGACGTTAAGTAGATGTTAGAGTGTTTGCATGCAGTTTTATGCGCAAAATTCATGCACGTTGCCTGGAGCAACATTGCCAAGCAAGGAGTTAAAACCGACAGCTCCATCGTCGCGACTATCAAACAAATTTCTATAAGCTTTTCCTCTATCGATGCAGAGTCGACTCATTGTCGGATGGTGTATTAATCGAACAAGATTTTAAACGGTGCAACACGGACTCCGTTATCGAAGAACGACGAACAGAACTATTTTGAACGATTCGAAGCCGTGTGTACAAATTCTACGCGCTCTTCTCTACGGTTCGACTTATTTTTAACCGCTTTTACAATCCTTTTTCCATCGGCGGAACGGTTAGAGGTTTCCAAGAGACAGTCCGTCGTCCCATGTGTCCGTCACAGAGATATTTTTCTTGCGGATGAATTTGGAAAGGAAAACATAACGACGACACATGTCTCTATTTTCCAAGAAAGTCGCGAACCAGAGCTCTATCTCGACGAGACGCTCTCTAGGTTCTTGCATTCTGTTTTAATACGCGTTCTTCGGCTCGATAACAAAATAGTAGGAATGAACGAAATTTTTTGACCACGAACAGATTAGGGTGAAGCGTTATTTAGTTATTTTAGTTTAATTTCCTTCTCGAAGGGCAAAATAAGATGAAGAGGTAGAACTCGATGAATGGTGTGTACTTGTGCGTTTGCCTTTCAGTGCTCGATATACATCACTGTATATTACATGTACGATAGAGCTGTACATATAGGAAAGTACAATAATTGCCAAAATAATCATGGCGTGGAGCGACAGAGTCTCAGTCTTTATTCCGTGTGTTGCGCCAGTCGGTACATCTGCAAGATGGGCAAACGATTCTTTACCAATCCATTATGAATTTTACCCACGAAGCGAGTACTTGGATATTGGATTCGTGCGAATGTAAATTTTATCCGAAAATCTTTAACTTCGACGAAGATTTTAAACGTAGTAAGATTTAATTTAGTCGCATGCCCCGTGTTTCGAATCACTTGTCCATCGTTATAATACGTTGCTAGTTACGTCACTGTGAGAATCAATGCAATGACGACGCGTTAACTTCGATACACTGCCCTCTTACTGATACTGCCAGTCAAGGAAAAAGACTTGTTTCGCGCGAAAGCTCATCAGCCAATTAAATTACTGCCAGATTTTACTGCCAGACGACATACTAGCATTATTTTTTACCATACGACGAACTGTCCCATTTACGAAACTCACGCACGAAATATTTCGGCCCATGGAAACAGTCCAGGGTCTACATTTTGTTCCTCTAAGGAAAAGAACAACAATTTTGTCTTTGCATTTGATACGTAGCTTTCGCGTAATTCGAAGGAGTACTTTTTTTATGCATATTCTCAACTGTCTACAGTATCGACAATCTAAATGATAAGGTTCGTTTTTTTTTTATATATATCAATCACTTACATTCTGTCAGCATTTAATATTCACTAGCCACGTCTTTTGATGTAGCGTCATCGTCGTGTGAATTCCCACAGTTTCGTCGATTAGATATTATTTAAAAAAATAGACAGGAAAAAAGGAACGATCACTGGCGGAACACAGAATACTATAATAATTATATTTTAGTAAAAAAAAGAATTTATCATTAATATACTTGTAGGATAATCAGCTGCGTAAGCGGACATCACGATTTTATCTAATTACGGCGTAGTTCTGTAAGAGAACCATAATTGCTAGTCTTTAATTTGCGACGTGCTCGCGTGTACTCGCACGTCTCGACGGAATATATACTGGATGTTTAATGAATCCTTCGGTTGGAGCAACTTTATCAGTCTGCAAGGAAACTTCCTTTTATTTTATCTAAAATACTTCAATTTTATATGTATAAATAAAATATCTGTCGTGATTTGAATCATTTTGAAATTTTAAAATTACACGCTCTCAATGAAAATCGTGATTCAATCGTTTTAAATTACTTTTCCAAAGTATTGTCCTTGTGACGAATTTTCGAATCTCACTATGAAGGCTGATCTCTATACTTTTAGCAAAATTTGAGAGCAGACGAAGAGGGAAATTGAGATCTCCTCGGTCGTTTATGACGAACGTATTCTTCTTACGCGTTTTACTAATCTTTTACGAACAATTAAGAGCGAGAGAAAGATAGGCACGTTGCAAAATGCTAAAGTTGCATCCAACGATCTAACTATTTACCTAACATATATGCGTGTGTATCAAGCGTAAGGATCGACTAAATCGATGAATAAAGATAACGAAGAGCAGGGAATATGATAAACGAAGAAGAAGAAGAAGAATAAAAAAAAAATATAATGCCATTTTTATGTATACATATATTGTACTAATGATTACTATAAATTTTTTGTTTTATTAATATTATTCTTACTATTACTATGGTTTATTATCGTCGGATACTGATTCTTGTTTATAAAATAATTACTATTAATTGATAATTATCGCGCGGTCGCGGATCACCGTTGTAATATGCGCTTTGATTTTTATACATAATATATATATAATATATATATATATATCATATATTATTATATGTATATAATATATATATATATAAAGAATCGATTACTCTGTAGGTGACGTAAGTGTATTTTGATATAGTGCACGATATCGTATGCGTAGGTGCGTGCGTGCGTACGTGTGTGTCTGTGTAAATGTGATGTGTCTGCGTGCAAATGTGACACGAATAATTCTACATGTGTCCGGCCTCAATCGTCGGGCATACGCAGAACAAATTTTACATTATTTGTAAATGTCGTTGAGTTATCGGTACGTCTGTTTTATTTTTTTGTTTTTTTCCGTGCTTATTTTTTTAGCTAGATATCGTACAGGCAGTTACTTTTCCATCGAGACGAATGGCACTCCTGGTATCGTCCGCGAAACAATTCGCTAACAATATGTCACGGAAGCATACGAATAGAAATTTAATTGTATTGTACCATTGAACCCCGAACCTAACTATGACAGATTTTAGAAAATTCCTCATTGCATAATTTTTGATATTTACAAATTATAACGATTGACACGAATACGTACTATTTCACTGTCAAAATTTCCAAGTTTTTCTTCAGTCGATTTTCAATGAATGGCAAAATTTCTCATACGTACGATACGCGACGTGCCGTTCGTCGGCAACACAATTCCTCCTGGAAGATGTAACACGCGTCTCAATCAAGACTGTAAATAGCAAATAGCAGGCGTTCGATGGACCTCCACCTTAAGGTTCCCACACTACTCCCGACGTTTAAGTGCCTAAAAAGAAAGAAAAAAAAAATGGAAAGGAAAGAAAGAAACCGGAATAAAACGCGTCTATCCTCCTCGAACCTTCGTTGTCTAGTTTCTAGAAGTGGGTAAGATACTATTTTGACGGCTGGATGCCACCACGAGACATATAACTTTCAAAGGGCTAACATACATACCGTTTCAAGAGTGCTGCAACACATACACACACACATACACACACACACACACATACATACACTTTCTCTTCGTCGTAGAATCTCGGAGTTTTTAAACGCTTTAATAAATAATAGTAAACGCTACCAGTAGTGAAGAATAATGTAGGGAAACAGGCAAAATAAAAAGGAAAAAAAAATGGGAAAAACGTATAAAAATGAGCATATTTGCGAAACATCAGTGTTGAAAAAAAAAAAAGAGTTACACAATAGGAAACGTTTAAACAAGGATTATAATGCAGAACCATAGTGACGATGAAGAAAGAACAAGTAGAAAAATAATCGTCATTCCCACTTTGATGAATTAATATACGTATAATATATAAATATATTGACTATATATATATATATATACATATTCATATATATATATATATGAATATATATGTTATATATATGTCGGAGATGAAAGAACAGCGGAGCCTTTGGAATTTTGGATAATCCCGCAACATTGTAACCTAGAGTCTACTATAGCTGTAATTGAACAATTGTAGTTATTCAACCCGATTGTAATTGTTCGAGAGTCGTGATAATGAGCTTGGGCTCGAGGCGACAGTCAGTCGCCGAACGTAGCCGCGGTCACGGGATGAACGTTTTGCCTAACAAGGTATGGAGTAATTCTATAGCTCTCCTTAAAAGAAATATTCGGGGCGACACGAGACAATAAACATTCCAACGGTTTCTGTCCCGTGGCTCGCCACGTGCAGACCCTATTCTTCGAGTAAGATGATTGCCAGATGTCGATGCGTCTCCGCAGGACATGTTCGGCTAGCCCGAGAGCCCGTTATAAATCTTAAGGTTTAGTTAACTAAAGTCCTTCAAACAGACAAACAGTCTTTGTCCCAACTACGGGAAGATAGGGGAGACATATTTTTCAACTAGTGGCGTCTCCCACTAGCAACTTTCCCTCGAGGGCGGCTAACATCCTTTTCTAACCACCGATATGGAGATTGACCAATTAGCAGCAACGCCAATTTCCCTTACTTTCTGAACGAAGGCTTTTCTCGACGAATCCGATGATCTCGTGTCCTTAGACACACCCCATTATAGTTTTCCTCTGTGGCATCATCGGGACAGGAAAGGCATTCTCGCTCGCGATCTCATCGATGAAAGGAGTAACCCTTTACGACCAGTGAATATTACGCGTCCGACTTAGATTTTGTGAGCACGTTCATCTATCATCCCGTCGACCGCGGATTCGTTATTGAACCTAGGATCATTGTCATTAGTTTCTCGAGCACCTAACTACCGCGGTTACTTGTCCGGTTCTATAATAATCGTATTTGCACTAGTCAATGTCTTCTCCATTGCATAACGACAACGTGTAACCCAAACGAAGATTCGTTTCACGCCCCTAACCCTAATTCTAATGTGCGCTCCGACATCAGAAGTGGGATCAGTGCCGGTTATAACAGTGCAAGAGCTTACGACCATCGTGCGCGAGTTAATTCCGTCGCTAGTGCAAGAATCGAGTGTGGAACCTAACAATTTTTCGACTCCGCTGCATGGTGCGCAGCTACCAATCTGATTATGGAGGAAAATCCTTTACAAAGCAGTTTCCTGAATATAATTTCAATACCGAGTGTCGAATCGACTTCCACGTAGTGGAGGCGCCAACTGGTAGATCAAGCCATCCGGGTGAGTCGTTTCCATTTTACCCCGATTTCGGAGCCGAGTGTTCGCTAATTAAAGAATCCGTAGTCTTGAGAATTTCTGGCAAAAGAACGATTGATATAGTAGTAATGCGAGGAATAAGAGATATTGGTACTAAACGTATCGCTCAAATCTTGCCCGTTGCAGGTGTTAGTGGTTAGAGATAAATTTTTCATGTCCTGGCTGATAGTTATTTAAAAATACGATATCGCGATTGCTCGTCAAATTTTAAGCCAAGATCTTGACGTAATATTACACAAACTAGCCTCGCTATGTGTAAAACAAAAATAATTCATGCCCGTAATAAAACCGCTGAAAACGAGATCGATGTCAATGAAGTTGACAGTGAGGTACGTGGTAGTGATAAAAGTCGATTAATCTTTCTTTTCGAAAATTCAGAGATTCATCCGTTACGGGTTCCCTACGTACTCGTACAAAAAAATACAGGACAGTTAGAAGTACAATTAATTGATCCTAACATCGCCGTACAAGGAGTCCTAATAGACTTCGCGAGCGCAGAGTAGTACGTGATAGAACAAGCGACTTAATTACAGCCAAAAATCATAAAGCCTAGTAATTCACCGTTCGCGAGCCCCGTGTTACTCGTGAAGACGAACAATGGTACAGATAGATGATAGACAGATTTTCGAGAACTAAATAAACATACGGTCGCGGATCGGTAGCCTTTACCCCTCATTGCGGATCGAGTCGCGAGATTGCAAAAGCGAGATATTTTATTATTCTGGACATGGCCGGTGGGTTTCTCCAAACCCCTATTCATCCTAATTCTAGGAAGTATACAGCATTGATTACCCTCGATGAACAATTTGGATAATAAGTTGTTGTTTTCTTCGAATTCTTTTGTGCCTTTGTTCGATCCATTCGATGTCCTTTATTTGCATAACATAAGTGCGTGCGCGTTTAATGTTTCTTCCGGAAGTCATTTTCGGGACGGCGATACTATGCTGACTCCGTCGAAAATGGGGATTCTTATATCTTCGGACAACCCTAATAATTTTGCAACTCATACTTGTCTAAATATTCTAATATTTATGTTCTTCCTTGCTACAATTTTGTAAACCATCAAAGCGTTTACTACGGAAACCCTCAGGAGTAGTCGCGTGCCAGGTCTTCTGTAGCATTTGACCCTTTTTAATTGTGGTAACATGGGAAATCATTTGGTCGGAGTGATCTGTACTACACTTTCCTTCATTGTATTCAGCAGCGGCTGCTGATTTCGATGTTGCGAACAAACGAAACGAGAGATCGTTCTTGAGATTCCTTTGAAAACACGTATAACAGCCAACGTGCCATTCGTACGTTGTCGTCTATTTGGATGATGTCCTAATTATTGCCGACTCGATAGATCAAGCTCTAAAAGTATTGCACACCGTACTAGATACCCTTGTAAAAGCCGGATTCTCCTTTAACTTTTCAAAATGTTCTTTTCTAAAGGCATCGGTACTCTATTTGGAATATGTAATTTACGTCGGAGAAGTTCGTCCCAATCCGGGTAAAATGCACGCCTTGAGTTCTTTACCTGCGTCAACGACCGTCACACAGCTCAGGCAGTTCATAGGTTTAGCCCTTTATTTCCGAAAATTCGTCCCTAAATTTTCACGGTTAATGAAACCCTTGTATGCGCTTACTTCCGATAATAAAAACATGACTTGGACAGATAGGCATGGAAAAATAAGGCAAAAGTTAATTTCCGCCCTGACCGACGCGCCGGTGTTAATGGTATTTGACCCGAACTACCCGATAGAACTTCGTATCGACGCTAGTTCGGATGGATATGAGGTCATTTTAATGCACAGGGTTGAAGGTAAAAATCAAGTAGTGGAATATTACAGCAAACGAACTAGCCCTGCAGAATCTAGGTATCATTCCTACGAATTAGAAACGCTAGCAGTTGTAAACGCCGTCAAGCACTTCCGTCATTATCTCCACGGACGAGAATTTCTTGTCGTCTCCGATTGTAATCCTTTGAAGGCTCCCAGTAGTAAGGTAAATTTAAATGACAGGGTTTACAGGTGGTGGGCTTACTCACAAACTTTTACTCTTGACATTCTGTACCGGGAAGGTAAACGAATGGCCCACGTAAATTTTGTCTCGCGAAATCCCGTAGACTTGGATCACCTTACGATCAACGAAGTCATAGAGAAGGAAATCAATCTGACCGAAATCTCCGAAGACTAGCTATTAGTGGAATAACGTCGCGACTCCCAAATTTCTGGGATCGTCAATAAATTACAGAACGAAGAGCTCGCGGAAGACGTCGCGAATACGTATGAGTCACGGTCCGGTACCCTTCATCGTAAAATACAGAGAAAAGGCAGAACTCTCTGCTTGTCCATTGTCCCCAGAGGTTTTAGATGATCTGTTATTAACCATGTGCAACAGTCAATTATGCACTTAGGTTGGGATAAAACGCTTGAGAAACCGTGCGAGTGTTACTGGTTCGAAGGAATGGCGGAGTATGTTCGCCAATTCGTAGAGAACTGTCACGCTTGTCAAGTTTCAAAGGCCAGTTCAGGTAAAATACAAGCTGAATTACATCCTATACCTAAGACCAGCATACCTTGGCATACAGTTCACGTGGACATAACGGGCAAACTAAGCGGTAAAAGTGGTTCGAAAGAGTATGTCATTGTTTTGGTCGACGTCTTCACTAAATTCGCATATCTGCATCATACTCGCAAAGTAGATTTCCTTAGTACCGGTAAAGCACTTAAGTACTATATTTTTATTCGGCAGTCCTTGCCGGATAATAGCGGACCAAGAGAGGTGTCCTAACGGGTAAAGAATTCCAAGATTTCTGGCAAGGTGAACACTAAAACTCCACTTAATCTCAACCGGTGCGAGTAGGGCCAACGGTCAGGTAGAGCGTATTACGGTACGTTGAAAATTATGTTCACGATCATAGAAACGACCGGGCGATCGTGGCTAGACGCGGTTGGCAAAAATACGGCTGGCTTTAAATTGCACCACCAACCGCGTGACTAAATCGAGCCCATTGGAACTATTAATTGGTGGAACAGCAAAGACCTTACGACTCATTGATACCCGATAATATCGAAGAAAAAGAAGTAGATATCTCTGATGTAAGACAGCGGGCAATAGAGGATATAGAAATTAGTGCTAGGTACGATAAAGGTGGAGTTGACAAAACTAAAACTAAGGTAGTTAGGTTTAACCTTGGTGATTTTGTATTATGCAAAAACGAGGAAAGAAACTAGACGAAGTTAGATCCGAAATTCAGAAGTCCATTCGAGATAGCAAAGATTTTGGAAGGAGGTAGAGATACTTTAAAAACCTTAGACGGCAAACAATCATATAAGGACAGACATGACAGACTGAGAAAGATGCTAGAAAGTTGCGCCCCTGCTGAGATGGACGTCTGTGGTGGTGACAACGATGGTGATAATAACGATGCAAGTGCACTGACCTCAGAGGATCATTAACACCACGTTGTGGTCGTAGTGTATACCCACAGTGACGTTTTGCGTATCTGCAATATATCCACTGTGATGTCTCATACACCTGTAATATACCCACAGTGACGTTTTGCGTATCTGCAATATATCCACTGTGATGTCTCACACATCTGTAATATACCCACAGTGACGTTTTGCGTATCTGCAATATATCCACTGTGATGTCTCATATATCTGTAATATACCCACAGTGACGTTTTGCGTATCTGCAATATATCCACTGTGATGTCTCATACATCTGTGATATACCCACAGTGACGTTTTGCGTGTCTGCAATATATCCACTGTGATGTCTCATACATCTGTAATATACCCACAGTGACGTTTGCGTATTTGCAATATATCCACTGTGATGTCTCATGTATCTGTAATATACCCACAGTGACGTTTTGCGTGTCTGCAATATATCCACTGTGATGTTTCATACATCTGCAATACACCCATAGTGATACACCCAACGTAGCAATATGATCCAACCAACTGAGATTCATCAGTGTACGAAATCGAACATGATCTGTCGTGTCATTACGGTCTGGCGACTCACAGAACGCAACTAGCACTTTGAATACAAATTATAACGCTACAAATTCTTGTTCTCTTTTAGTTTTGTGTTGTCAAGCCTCCGAACGAAATTTTGTTATTGCACTGGACCCTTGACTTGCTTGGACATTTAGTTAAATCGTAAATAATGTCAGTTGAATCTAATGAAAGAAAACACGATATTTTAGTTACACACGAGGACGTGTGATAGTCAGGAAGGCCGTGTCGGAGATGAAAGAACAGCGGAGCCTTTGGAATTTTGGATAATCCCGCAACATTGTAACCTAGAGTCTACTATAGCTGTAATTGAACAATTGTAGTTATTCAACCCGATTGTAATTGTTCGAGAGTCGTGATAATGAGCTTGGGCTCGAGGCGACAGTCAGTCGCCGAACGTAGCCGCGGTCACGGGATGAACGTTTTGCCTAACAAGGTATGGAGTAATTCTATAGCTCTCCTTAAAAGAAATATTCGGGGCGACACGAGACAATAAACATTCCAACGGTTTCTGTCCCGTGGCTCGCCACGTGCAGACCCTATTCTTCGAGTAAGATGATTGCCAGATGTCGATGCGTCTCCGCAGGACATGTTCGGCTAGCCCGAGAGCCCGTTATAAATCTTAAGGTTTAGTTAACTAAAGTCCTTCAAACAGACAAACAGTCTTTGTCCCAACTACGGGAAGATAGGGGAGACATATTTTTCAACTAGTGGCGTCTCCCACTAGCAACTTTCCCTCGAGGGCGGCTAACATCCTTTTCTAACCACCGATATGGAGATTGACCAATTAGCAGCAACGCCAATTTCCCTTACTTTCTGAACGAAGGCTTTTCTCGACGAATCCGATGATCTCGTGTCCTTAGACACACCCCATTATAGTTTTCCTCTGTGGCATCATCGGGACAGGAAAGGCATTCTCGCTCGCGATCTCATCGATGAAAGGAGTAACCCTTTACGACCAGTGAATATTACGCGTCCGACTTAGATTTTGTGAGCACGTTCATCTATCATCCCGTCGACCGCGGATTCGTTATTGAACCTAGGATCATTGTCATTAGTTTCTCGAGCACCTAACTACCGCGGTTACTTGTCCGGTTCTATAATAATCGTATTTGCACTAGTCAATGTCTTCTCCATTGCATAACGACAACGTGTAACCCAAACGAAGATTCGTTTCACGCCCCTAACCCTAATTCTAATGTGCGCTCCGACATATATATGTACGTAAAAGACGAAATAGTATTTTATCTGACTGCTAGTTTCACGTCACAGTGGACGAATGTCGTTCGACTCACCCTCAGCAGATCTCAGCACTCTAACGAAACGAACGTGGATCGTTTATTTTTTATTCGCGCATAAAAGTCCCGCTCGTTTCCGTGGAGCGCGTTTATGAACACCGGTGTTCACAGGGTACATCGGAAATCGGGATTCACGACTATAATACGTAAGATTCATATGTTCAAAATATATTACATTTTAGGCAGAAATCGGATTTTTCGAATAAATTTATATAAACTCTCCATTCCCTCGTGGAATAGAAATTCTATGATGGAAATATACAAACTCTAGAGCACAAAGGATCAATGTACAAATGCCTGTAAAGCTAAATTCAAGGAATTTCTCTGCTTTCTGTTTTCGAGCTTGCGAATAAAAATTACCCTCCCTTATCCTTCTCTCTCTTTCTCTCTCTCTCTCTCTCCCTCTCTCTCTGTGTAAAGTATAATTATATAATTATTCGTTAAAAATCCGATTGCCTTCGGTACAATTGAATCGTTCAACCCCTGTTCCAGTGATTATATCGTACAAAGAAGCCGCAATCGATTCACGATGCAACCTGTGAACGCGCGAGCGCGTGCGTGTATATTAATTATTACAGAATATATATATAACAGAGTATATATATAAAATAAATGAAGAAAAAAGTATATATACACAAAGATACACGAGTATATCCGTGAGAATAAAGAAAGATGGAACCTTGAGGTCGCGGCACGGGTCCCTAAAACCGGAAGTACCGCGACGACGAGAGCCGATATTTTGTTGCGCGTGCAGAGAAGTCAATTTTTTCGATTACAAAATAAAGAAGAAACCCCTTACATCACTGTAACATACCTCTAGAACGTTTCATAGTTTAAATTAGCCTTCGGGTTATCGATCGATGATCGAGCACGTTCAGTCGATATTTTCCAAACGGTGAGATCGGTAAGAATCGCAAAAGAGAGAGAGAAAAAAAAAGAAAAGAAAATCAAGATATGTAAAAGTGGGAAAAAATCGAAGAGTGATTTCGATGCTTGGTAATCCGAGGGTTAAGACTGATTCAGCAAACACGCTATAAGAAAACCAGATCGAGCGTATTTTGTAATTATGCTATTATTATTATATTATATTATATTATTATATTATATTATTATATTATATTATTATATTATATTATTAATATTATTATTGTTTATAATTACGATTACTATCGAATTTGTTTTTAATAAACGGCAGGTGCCATGATTACGAATTCTTTCGGTGTATTTTACTCTACGCTATAATTAACGTGGTTCTATTATTTTTTCAGTAAAGCTACGAGTAACGCGTATCCAAAGCCAAAACGTTCTTCCTGATCAACGCATTATCTTATGATCGTAACGAAGCTAGAATAGCAGCACAGTTCTCATCCGTGGGCAGACATTGCCCAAAAGCTTCCAACAGCAAAGGTTCCTCCGTCACAGCTACCTTGTAATCCTGAAAAGAGATTTTCCCGTCTCGATCCACGTCCAGCTTCTTTAACGCCAGTTCAGACAGATCTTTCACCGCCTCATCCGGATCCTCTTCTCCTGGCTGCTTGATTAAACAATTCCTAGAGCATTGGATAAACGTTTATGGTTAATACGTGAGTGAGTACGACTGTGTGTTACACAAAAAAGATCGATACTTGAATAATTGGAATATCTCATCTTTCGTAATGAAGCCATCGTTGTTCAAATCATAGACTTTGAAACAAAATTCAATTTTCTCCCGTAGACTACCACGAAGATACAGATCCAGTCCCATGATCCATGGTTCTAGCCTGATGATTCCTTCGTTTTCTCGATCCCAGCAACAGAACATACGTTCCACCAGCACGTCTTCGGTGATTACCTTGAACGTGTTGTGCAGCAACTCGCGGAAAATCACCCTGTCGATACCCTGAAAAATATTCCCGTGTCTCTTCACGATAAACGGAAGGAGCAAAGTAAGCGATGCAGAAAAATTTGTTTAATATCTTTTCTTAAATTAGAACTCGTTACTTATATTCGAATGTTTCTCAACAATTTGGGGATCGAAATATCACACAATGCGCGCCGTGGCCATCGCATGTTCATTCGTGCCACTATTCATGCACGCGAGTTAAAATTCCTATAATTTAAAACACTACGAGTGTCACTACCTCTATAGTTTGATTTGACTGAGTCCTCCTCCCGATAATAACAGATTGTCCAACCTGTTGCTGTCCAGTAGTAGTCAATTTTTTGTACAGCTTGCACAAATTATCCAATTCCGACCTGCAATAGGAATTACGTTATTACAAATAGGTAGTTATTATAAAATTAATGTACCTGTCATACCTAAACAACTTTTAGAACCTATAATCTTTTCATTTTTTTTATTTTTTTATTTTTTATTACATTTCCACTCGTGATAACTTGCTCGAGATTTACAAGAAAAATCGTAGAATAATTTATTGCAAATTCGTCGATTAGATCTCGATACCTTTCGAAAATGACCTTCTCAACGCTAAATGCACCGGAGTTTCCGTTTCTTTTTTAAATTGCTCTTTCCGGTGTTAACGATAAAACAATCGACGGTTAGGCGTATTTTTACTTGCCAGCAGAACCTGCTTTTCCTTTTTAGCGATTCGATCAATTTGGCCGTGTACGCCGAGCTTCTCGTAATTCCCGCGATTGGCATCCTTCTGCGATGTTTTCTTCGAGGCTCGTGCTTCGGGCTGCCGGAAGTCTGCCTGTTGCTGTTGACGGAGGCTTTACGGCCGCTCATCAAGAAGATCGAGACACTTTTCATCAACGTTGCGCCTGCACAAAGGTTGACGGCGCCTCGATTATCGGCGCCGACGCTGACGTTGACGCCGACGCCGACGCCGACGCCGCTCCCGTGATCCATTCGAGCTTTCGCGCTCGACGTGAGGCTGCGTTCCCTGGACATCCGTCTGAAATCCGCGAGCAACAGCCAGTACATCGATTGGTCAGTGTTTCGGTCATTTTTAATGAAGTTTTAGAATTTTGTCGGATATCATCGAGAGATTCATCCTTGGTGGAACTTTTTCAGAAGATTTCCACTGGTAAGTCATTTATCAATCGAATTAATATCGTTCAGTAGCGTTTACGAGTTGAAATGTGAAATTTTTGCTGGTGACTTTGCCTTGTTTCAATCCACCGATCGGATTTTCCAGTAGAGAAAATCTTGTTCCTTCGGATTAGGTTCCGAGGTAGTTTCACATTTCAACGTCTGAATTTCGATAAACTTGATAGTTGATTAATTAATCGTTTAGGAAACGTCGTTAGGAAACGTATTTCCTTGGTTCTAATTATAGCAGATATAACTCGAATGCAAATTGATCGCGCCAAGACAATTGAAGCTATGGTTACGGATCGATTGATCAATAACACGCAATGATTCATCGTTTTCCATTAGAAACCGAATCTTCCCCCTGTTTCTTCCTTCGAGTCCTTCGATAAAACGTAGTTGTCGTGTCTTCACGCAATTCGATTGTGACACACGTCTTTGGAATTGAACGAATTTAAGGACAAAATCTGCTCGTCAAACGTGTATGTCGAACAATTTGGAAAATTGATATTTCCTTTGCGATTCTCTTGTCGTTTTCATGATTTGACACGTATTCGTGATTCCATTTGCATGAAAATTTGCAAAAATGATTTGATAACGTTTCGCTTTACGGAAAGTAAAAGACTTTCCAGAAGTAGAAACCAAGTTATACACGTATGTATTATAGACGTATACATTAATTTGCATAATCAAAGTACTTTTCAAGTATTTCGTGCAAGATCAGATTGGCTCGTATCAAAACCTCGTTAAAAAATATGAAGGTATCGTAGCACTTACGAGATCGTTGGGCAAATAAAAATATGATTTCTATTCCGAGGTATTTCTAGCGTGCTTTGTTATGTCGTGCCTGGCACTACAAGCGAGAACCAATTTCACAAAGAATACGTAATAACATTCCGGATATTGCTGCAATTAACTTTCGCTAGCTAACTGAAATTAGATCTAAACTTGAAATTTACATCGTTTTAAATATCGATACTCTGCGCCTGAACGAATGCAACTCTCTCTCTCTCTCTCTCTTTCTCTCTCTTTCTCTCTATTGTACAACTGTAGTTTCGCTGCTGTAGGTGTTGGTGAATTCGTTGCTTTAGTTTCCAACGATTTATCACTTAAGGAAAGCTCATTGTTCGCGGTTTATCTAGCTAGCAGTGTAATTCAATGGTTACATCGGAATGAATCGAATTAACTAATTTGAATTCAGATACCAGTGGTGCAATTTCACAGCAGATTAAATCGCGTCACGGCTAGAAACACCATCGACTTCCAATTCTCGGTTTAGCTTCTGCAAGTTTGCATACACGCGATTCATGAGTCATGCAAGTAGTTTCAGCTATTGCATTGGTAAAACAGAAAGAAGAAGGAAGAAATATGAAAGGAATAACTTTGTTACGCCGCGCGACTCTCTGCCTGGCCCAGGTCACACACCGCGGGCCAGACGGACACCAGATGTCCGCTCTTCCGTACGGCGTACCCTCAATAGCCTTAAGCACCGTCCATAAATCATAGATTTCCTAGAAAAGGTCCTTTAAACAAAACAAACATCAGGTCCCGAGGAGTTTCTAAACACTATTGTCTACCACGGCAGGACAAGGGAAAGTTGTTTTATTGTCACGCACGCGGCAACTTTCCCCCCATTAATCACTTTCCCTCGAGGGCAGTTAAGACCCTTCGTTTGAGCAATTAAAAACGAAGGCTAATTCCTCGCTCTCCGAAATAACATCGGCACGAACAAATCCGATGGTCCCGTGCGCTAGACCGATCCTTAGCCTTCCTCCGAGACAGCATCGTCTCCCAAGGGCACTGATTTCACATCCTTCGAACGGTCAACATCCTTCGAGCGGGTATACACACCCGCAGATCAGTCACTCACTCATCTCGTACACACGCACCAGTGTAACTATCCTCGTTAGAAGTTGTGGAATAAACGGTGAAATATAACTTACTACTGTGTCATATTCAATCAACCACCTCTGTTATCCTAACCGAAACAGGGGAACGACTACTTCGCGGCGTCGATTCACCGAATCGTAGCGAGAATTTACGCCTCTCGCTGACGCGTTTTCCTCGCGACCGCGTCTCTCCGCGAACGGTCGTAACAAACTTGTAACTCTTTAAATATTGTTTTAAGCTGCTCATCCTTCCTAGATATCTTCAAAATCTCTTTTCGCTTTGAAATAACAATGTATCAGTACAATGCAATTACTTGTTCTTTTATTGAAAAGCATCAATACGACTCAAGGACTTACTTTGCGTTTGAAACGTAGTCGCGACATATTTATTTGCGCTACATCTTTCGCTCGAAGCTTTCAGGATTCAGGATTGAAGATAAAGCTAAGCGTTCTCTCGTGTGTAATTTCATTCAGGCAGCATCGTTTTTGCAACTTTGTAACAATTGCAATAGCAATAAACTTACCCTACGATGAGAAGAAAATGTTCGGCTCGCGATGGTTTCTTTCTTGTTGCTACCAGTTACAGAAATCGATCAAACTTTCTGGACGAAAGCGGTCTCACGTAACGTTTCAGTCATTCGTCAACGATATTAAAACACGTTTGTCGATAAGAAGCTGAATACTTCATGATATTTTTATGGAAAAAATTTTTATTCAGAAAATGTACAATTATTTATCGAGAAGAAATTGTACAAAGGAAGATATTAATTCGCCACTCGTACTAGTTTCATAAACTTTGCTTTGTAATCGCCTAAACTCTAAAGTATCGACACTTTCTTGGGCTGATTCATCGACGCGAACTTTTCAGGATCGCTCGAGCTCGACTGAGTCAACAGCGTAGAGTGATGTTTCCTGAAAAACCGTTTTATGTTTAAAATTCCACGAACAATTACCAGTAACAATAAGTTTTTTGATTTTAAATTGTCCGAAATACAATACACTTGGCGGAAAATACAAATTAAAATGTCACTTGAAAGATAATTTCAAAGGCAAGATACGCAATATCATTTATCAAAAACACCGAATTACTCGATAAATTAGTCTAATACAATCATTCGCAAATCGTTCTCCTATAACGTCGCTAATAATTTTTGATGTGCTGTGAAATACCAGTTTGAAAAAGTTACCACTAGATTCTTCTTTCTTTACCTGCAAATTCTGTCAAACACACTTTGAACGAAAGCCAAGTGTTTATGCAATTTCACCATTACGTTGTCCAATTGTCCGGCGGTCTTCGCCTTTTTTAATTCCAACTTGTTCACCGATTCGATGCGGTTTGGAATTCCTCGAAGAAAAGTATAGAAATTAGGAAATTGTAACGTAGGATTATTTCTTACGACTATCGTAGACTTTCTTTCTAAAAATTACTCGAGTTCTCCCGATTCTCGTTTCCCTGACCGTCACGCTGGTAAAAGTCTAGCTGTTCCAGCGAATTTAGAATATTCGCCAAACCATTATCGGTCTTCGACATCGGTTTTATGGACGTTGGTATCGCGCTGGTATTCATCATTTCGTTGATCGCCAGGTCAAGATTTTTCAATGTGATGATGCCCTCCTCGACCAAGTCTCTCACGACCATTATGAATTCCTCCATTAATCGAGCCTGAAATATTAAATTAATCGCTGCATTATTATCAATGTATCATTATTATTAATACATCTTTTTCTTATCTTCACTCGCAGATCGTGCCCCTGTAATTTCTTCGGAAAAAATTAGAAGCACTTTGTACGTTAAAATACGATTGTGTGGTTTATGACTGATACTCGCTTCCTGTTGTATTAGATTGTCTAAATTAGGAAAGTCTCTGCGAAGTTTCTCGAAATAATCGCCGCTTCCTAATAGAGCCGCACGTAGATTCACGATTTCTTCTATGGAGCTTTCTGTCCGTCGCAAGTCATTTCCGGGGAACTCGCGGTCAGAGACCCGCTGAACTCGGACGCTTCGCTGTTCACCTTCTTGCGTTTGATTTTCTTTGCAATGAAACAAGAAAAGAAAAAAATGGGGAGAAAAACGAACGATATTAGCACCTACAGATTCTCGAAGACGTGGATAAATGACAACTTTAATCTTCGTTTTGTCATGAAGATAATTTTCTCTTACCTGTCGATCCTAATTTAGCGAAGGATCCGTACTGTACCTAGAAACAGATTTATCAACGTTGAATCGATACTAACGAGAAAGATACGACTTCTACTCACTTTCAAGAAGAATAACACTAACAAAACTGTTAGGAGCTTCATTCTTTTTGTAACTTTCTATTCGGATCCTTGGAGAAAAGTCGATCATCAATCGAGCTACGTCGATGATTGCTGCTGGCCGGTTGAGCGATCGATTTTATAGTGGCGAAATGCGTGGCTAAACGCACTCTGCTATGCCATGTTTTCCAAACATCCCTTCCTAACATCGCGATAAAATCAGACGCAGCTATTTCACGACGAATCATTCTGAGTTGTTACGAATGTTAAATGTTCGCACCGTTAGAACATTCTCTGACGTTCAGTCAGTTTCAATTCAGATATAGTAAAATAATCTTAACTCTGATATCATCTTTCCAAAAGGATATCCCTTAGATAAATTTAGATAATTTTATTTTACAGGCTGGTCCTTAAGCGATGGTACGATCGGACACAGGATGATTCAACGTGGAAGAACAAGTCGAAAATATGGAAAAAAATATCTTCATATGACTCTTCGTTTCTGAGAAAATCGAGTTTAAAGATTTATCAAGTATATTTAAACTTGATTAAGTAGCCACTAGATTGGTAAGTAAACAATCGGCAAAAGGCTATTATACCTGCGAAGATAAGTAAAAAGTGGAAAATGAAATTTGAGGTCTCGTTCTTAAGCAAGTAAAGTTTGAATATGTTTGATTAAAAACTGGTTTCAATACGACGTTTTCCTAGAAAACAAAGCATCCTGTGGAAAAAATGTTATTCTACGCTTTTGACTTATTTTCACACGTAGTTCAGCTTGTTTATTTACTCTTGCTCAGCCTGGAATCATCCGAGTTTAAATATATTTGTCAAATTTGCAAACTCGATTTTCTCGGAAACGAAGCGTCACAGGAAAATATTTTATTCTACATTTTCTCCTTACTCTTTCTCGTCTGATTGTATCGTCATTTTACAATCTTTACGAGACACTTTATATCCACCAGCTTCGACGATGAAAGATGATATTATTTTGAAACACGTCAGAAAAATCTCTGACATAAGTAGGTGACATAAGTAGTACACATAAAGTAGGTGTAAATTGAATATGGGTTTATATCTAAAAAAAAAAAAAGAACAACCTAATCCAGTCTAATGTACAAAAGTTTATTTTACAAAATACTAAGTCAAACGTTCAGATATCGTACAAAATTGAGCATCATAGGCTAGGTCGTTATCCAGTATTTATTTTTGAGCGAATGAATTCCTTATCGCCCATATCCGTAGCCTCTGCAATGAGAAAAGACAATGTATAAAATTCTCATATAAATTTAATGTTTGAAAAATAATTCGATCTAATCTCGAATAAATGAATTTTTATTGGAAATCAGTAATTGACGAATAATGAATATTTACCCGGCCTTCGCGCTCGCGAAAGATGCGCTTCCGAATGGGGAGCTGATGGAACCGGCGTGAGCAGACGAAGAACTACCGCCTCCATAGGGATAGCCTCCGTATCCACCGTATCCACCGTGTCCACCGTATCCACCGTATCCACCGTATCCACCGAATCTACCGTGTCCACCGAATCCACCGAATCCACCGAGTCCACCGAATCCACCGAGTCCACCGTAACCGAAGTGGCTGGGATCTGGATTTGCCTCTCTAACATTCCTCGATAGTGGGACGCTTGGAACATCTGGAACTAGAAATTTCACAAGAATAAAGAAATGTAGCTTAAGTTTCGACAGTGTATAGCTTGTTGTTCAAGGATTGTTAAATCGGAGGATCGTATCAGAAAATAATAATAATAATAAAAAAAAAAAAGAAACAGAAGAGAAGAGAAGAGATCGACAGGCGATAAATTGGTGAAACTTTCAGGAAGCTGGAGATCGCGGCAACCTTCGAAAGAACTAAGATCGAAAAGTAATAATTTTTTCCGTTCGAAGATCTGTTAGGCATTCACTAAACGATGAGTCACAGCGGCAAGTATATTTCAATCCCGCCGATGTGACGCGAAGCATGTTAATCATTTTACGTTCAAGACTAAACGTCTGACGAGATGCAAAACAGAAGCTATCGTACGACTATTAAACAACCGCGAAGAAAATGTAATCATTGTGCAGCTTGACTCGGACAACGTGTCCCTTATAAGAGAGATCTGAAACTATCGAAAGTACTCTTCGATCTCGTTTCATCTTCAGCTTTGATTTCTCATTCGGACATTCCTAACGATCGATCTGCTTTGACTTTGATCCCAATTTTAGCTCCCGTAAACGCTACTCCTCTAATCGCAAACTTTCCAATCATTAACTTTACAATTTTGAACAAACTGTGAGATTTCGAACGAATTACGAACTGAGCTTCTCTGTTAAGTTAACGTAGATTCTCAAGTACTACACCTTGCTCTCCAACGTCAGGGTAGCCAGGATAGTCAGAGTAGCCAGGGTATGCAGGATAAGCGAAAGTGGTAGCCAACACGACGACCAAAACGATCAGTGTAGTCTTCATGTTTCCGGATTTGTTCAGCACGAATTAACGACTTGATACTCGTCTAGCAGCTTCTTCGAGATTCGAGAGCGAAGTGACGATGAGAAAATCCACAGGGCGGTCTTTATATAGTAACCGCGAGCGTTCTGAACGTCTTGGGATGTCCCGAGTTTACGTAGAGGTACCAAACAGGTACTCTTCGCGAGGAACGAGCGAATCTCATTAGCACGGACAGGCCTCCATTGTGTGAACGCTTTGGGCACGATATAACGCGTTACCAAGAAGATGACTATCGGAACTTAACCAGACAAACGACCACAAACGCTGATCAGACGATATTTGCATCCCTACTTTTTGCTAGCAATTCGAACTCTACTATATAGTGGACATAGCGGAATCGTTTTTTACGGTCAGATGCTTTTTCTTCTGTTTTTGTTTGCTCCTCTTTCGACGCTTGTCCGATCCTTCGATCGTTTCCGCTAGGACACGCGCGTGGTCCTTGCTGTCATTTGGTGTTTCTTGTTCCGTGTCTAAAAGGAAGCGAAGGATTTAGACTCAATTTCAGGAGAATGTTATTTCATTCGATTCTGGTTGGCCAAATCCAATATGTATCGTTCGTTTTCCATTTCCTATGTTCATTCGTAGCAGAGAAAAAATAATAGATTTGGACTGGATCTTTATTTAAACGAATCTTGTTTATATTAAATATAGATATATGTTAAATATTAATATATATTTATATTATATATAATATATATATTTATTATAATATAAATATATATTAAGTATATTAAATATTAAAGATTGTTTAATATTTAAACGATCTTTATTTAAACGGCTTGTTTCGCTGTATTCTCGCTATCTATTAGGTTGTCCGAAAAGTTTTTTTCGTCTTATGAGGAAATAATAGACGTACAATGTTTTTATATTATTTTGTCGAATTACGTTCGATCCATTTTGTTCTGTTGAGATAAACACCGCGACATTTCACAGACTTGGTTTCATGTTTGTATGCGCTGTTGTAAAAAACAGGTTTGCGAAAGAAAGACACTTTTCGGACAACCTAATACTTTCATTTTCGATATGTGTCGGAGAGAACGTGGAATATCGTTCGTATCCTGTTTTATTTAAATTTACTGTGTTCAATTCGTTATCCGCAGCCTGTTATGTTAAACGTACAAGTCGACATTTTATTTGCGATCGAATTCTTGATTTGAAACGTCAACGCGTGTATTATGCATAATTTTCTGGATGGAATCTTCTTTTCGCTTTAGATGCCACGTCGTTCGAAACTTCGAGTTTAATAATATTTTTCGTACGTGTTGGAAAATTTCCTCTGGAAATTATCTTAATGATCGTAATTTCATTACGCGTAGAAAAATTTCACGCGGGTTGTGTGTTAATTAAGGCCTGCAACTACCTGGGATTCCCCGTGAGGGACATTCGTCGCCGTTGTCGTTCTTCTATCTTATCGAGCAAAATAATTTTCCATTGCCCCTAAAAATGACCATCGACTCGTTCAAGTTTTCCTAAAACCATTATATCGAAAGAATATTCAAAGATCCAACATACGCGCGATATAAATTTTACAGAACATTGACCTATGAGTGCGATTGAAACGCCAGACGAAAAATAAAAGATAGATGAAAGATGAAATACAAGATGACAATCACATGTCAATTACAATGTGAATATTCGTGGAAATTACACAAATCCGTTTGGTCAGTGGACTTTCATACGCTAAATTGCTTTGGAAGGTCGGCACTTGTGATGCTCGTTGCTCTTCAATTTGCAAGAAATTTGGAACATGCTTGCAATGAGAATGAATGGACAAAGTTTCATCGTATAATTTTTTGTTGCACGATATTGTGATGAAAAAGGGCTATTAGTATTCACCGTTGTTTACGTTCAGTTACTCATCTTCTTAGAAAACATGTACATCATAGTATTCGTAGCATGCTTAAATGTCAACCACAAAGAGCAAATGGAACTTTTTAATTTAAACAATCGTTTAATCGGTGATTTTTATATTCCCAGTTTTCGGTTCGTTCGTCTGGAATGTTTAGAAAAAAGCAATTGAAGAAGAATATAACGACATTATTTTACATATACAACCGAGGAATCGAACAGAATCATCGTAACGCGGAAGGATTTCTTCGCAATTATATATGGACAGTCACGGACAAACCTTAAATTTCAAGTTTATTCATCGATGTAGGCGGCAGAATGGTTTCTCACGTCGTTCACGTTTTAACGAAGAACGACAGGGAATTTTGAAATCGCGAGGCTAAAAGGTTTCACGATCAGGACCAGCTCCACCGTTCGATGAATCAGACGAATGTTTTTGTGTAGTGACTAATTGCCTATTACACGTATACACACATAGTACACGTGTATAATCTCAAGGTTTCGAGCAGAGCATGACGATTTCCGTGTGACCATCTAACTCGTCTATTTAGCGAACCAATTCGACCGCGATCACCGTGTCGTGTTTCCTCGCTTTTGTATTGCTGTATCGTCATTCCTGCCTTTCCTTTTTCAGCCACGTAAGATCTAACGGAATTACGCCAATAGTAAAACCGAATAGTTCGCCCATTATTTAAATATTTGAGTGTTTTGCTTCCAAAGTCTATTTGGCTTAGCTCGCTCCGCTCTCTAATGCTCTTAGCTCGTCGAGTTCGTAGAAAGATTGTAAATGGATCGAGTTATATTCCATTTGGTTCAAGTTTGCATTACGATACGGAACTTCTTCGATATTCAATGATTTCTTGAAAGCGACTTGCGCAAGTCGTTAATTGCATGCTTGAAAATTGAAAATTGCTCGTAAACTTGCAATACAGATACGGATTAATGTCTGCTGGGAAAAGTAAATCTATATAACGACGAGCTAGAGAGTCATTAAAGTAAGTTCCTAGAAGCGATTAAAGGGTGTATTCGTGATTCACGCACACGTAATGGTTGTCATCGTGTTTCTATCGATGGACAGGTCAACGTTTAATGAGCTTGCCGCGACTATTATTCGATCGTATGAAATATACAGAGTGGTTGGTAACTGGTGGTACAAGCGAAAAGGGGGTGATTCTACGCGAAAAAAGAAGTCGAAAATATAGAATAAAAATTTTTCGTTTGAGGCTTTGTTTTCGAGAAAATTGACTTTGAATCTTCGCTCGGTACGCGTGCACTTTATCGCGTCTCGTTATAACGGATCGTTGTCTCGATGGAAAAATTAAAAAAAAAAAAAATTTTATTCTATATTTTCGACTTCTTTTTTCGCGCAGAATCACCCTCTTTCCGAAAGTTGGGAACGACTTGTGGTTTTATTGAAAATTCCAGACTCGTGTTCGTTTTGAAAATAGCTTTATTTCGATGGCATCTCATGCATCGTTTACGAAAGACAATTTTCTCAGGTCGAAGCAGTTCAATGAGTAACAATGTACGGTACTGGAATAATGAATTTCTTCACTCTAAATTCGCAAGCTATCGTTAACTAATAATTTCTTATACACTTTACGAACTATACTACAAGTGTGATTACCTTCGATCGATGTTCTCTTCGATTACGGCTTCAAGGTAGTCGAACGATCATGCAAACCCTTGTCTCTCCGAATGATACGACGTAATATTGCACTAGTCCGTTCGATCACTACGAGATCGACGCTACGTTCTACGTTATTTTCTTACATACTATTCGTTTCTAATTTAAAGATACAATCTAAAGTACGATACTAATTTTAGAAGGAAAAGATATAATTTTGTAGATTATCGGTGAAGGGCTGGCATAGCTTGTTCGTCGAGCTACCATTCGATGAAATTCTCGCATTAGGAGTAACAGTGACATTGGCAGGAATAATTCGATTCGTTCGGCGGTTAAATCTGAAGAGAGTGCCCACTCGAAGAAACACGATCCTCGATCGCTTCTTCAGGGCCATGCTGGAGAATAGAAAAGTGGAGCACAGTCGAAACTCTGTCCTGTCTGCATATTAATGTCCAATGGAATATTGATCTTAACGGTATCGAGAAGCGAACGGCTCGATCATCGATCTATAGCTCCCGGTCGATTAGTCGGGGATTTACTCCTCGGATGGCGGAGGACGCCGCTTTTTCCTGCAGAAATCGGTTCGGTGAAACGCATCGTGAAGTGAAACCCGATATATCACGATATCGGATGTAATAATATTTGAACAATAACGAATAATAACATTTTACACAATGCACAATTAATAAGATCAAGCAATTATGAAACGATAATTGGGATTATCCCTTTTGTCTTAGAAATATTAAATTTTTTTAATTATTGACGTCTTACGTTTTTTTTATTAATAAAATATCATTAAAAAGTTTACCCATTAGGGGATCCACCGTAAGCAGTTGCTACCGAACTCGCGACACCACCTTTTCCAGTAGAGTAACTGTTAGCAATGGCGGTCACGGCGCCAGGGGGAGATCCTTCGGAGGATCCAGCTCGAGAAGACCCACCAGGGAAGCTGAACACCATGGGGAAGAAGTTGTTCAGGTTCGGGTAGTTTTGTCGGCGACGATTGCCCTTGAAGGGAACGAAAGGAACGGACAGTTCATCGTCGTCATCCTCGTCTTCTTCCTCGTCATCGTCCACAACGACGACAGGGGTCTTCTTGTTCTTTTTTCCATGCTGAGCCTTCGGACGGTTCGGGACCACTTCTGTGCTCTTGTAGACCGGCTCTGCGGCTGGAGTTACCGGGGCCGCCTCGGTGGTGAACGCGGGAATCGATTCCGGTTGCTCCTGCAGCAAGCAATGTTTATGGAAATTCAGAATTTTCTCATTTCTTACTCTTCCTTAGACAGCTCTGTTGGATATCCTCTCTGTCAAGAAATATAAAAATTCTTTTTCATTCTTTTATCAGGGGGTACTGTTACTTTCAGATCATCGAAGATATTTTTCTGAATAATTTGATGATTTTTCTGATAATTAATAAGTATATAACAGTGGAAATCGGTTTATCCCTTCTTTTTCTACGCGTAGAAAATAGAACCACACGGAAACGCATTCGTTGACGGGAGTATTTCCGCGATTAAACGAAAGATTTTGTTTTATCGAAACAGGATATCTTGTTTAAAAGAATTTAATAAGATGGCGAACTTATCAAGAGAGAAAAAAAAGATTTTATTAAGAATTTACTATCCGTGTATATTTAACGATTCCATGTTTAATATTTAACGCAAGTAGTTACTGAAGTGAAATACCCTAACTTCTCACCATCCGCATATTAACTTTAAGGCCGGTTTCACACAGAGATACGCGTATCGTAATACATACACGTATCGCGATACGTGTATTGCCAGCTGCGTACCATGCGAATGTCGCCATTTGTATTAATGTTTCGTCTGTCGTCTTCCTACGTAAGAAAAATATCCTTGCCAGGATACACGAAACGAGTATCGCGATATCCGTGCGAAGTTGATTTAATTGTTCCAATTATAGCAAATTCCGAATCTATGAAACAGTCATAGTACCTGGGCAGGCAGAGCAGCATGCTGTTTATGATGTTGCTGCTCGTCCTCCTGCTGGTGCTGGTCCCCTTGAGGATGATTTACCTCATCCTGCGAAACATTTCCTTCCTGTGGACGATGCTCCTCAGGCTGATACACTTCTTCCTGTTGTACTTGAGTTTGTTCGTCGTCGCTATAAGAATCAGCAGCCTCAGGCGCTGCTTGAGCCTCAGCGCTCGACACTTCCGATTCCTCGATCGGTTCCGGGCCGTTCTTCAAATGCGGCGGCTGCATGCCAGTGAAAAATGCCTCGCCGCTCACGGCGTTTCCTTGGGCGAACACACCAGTCGCCTGGCCACCGTGACTCGAACGTCGCACGGGTCTGTAGTATCCGGTGAACATCATCGCTCTATGGGGATATGGATGCGCGGCTGTCCTCTTCTCTCGCAGGAAAACTATGGGGTTCCCGTAAGGATCTAACATCACTGAAACTTTAGGAAAAGAACGGATGAAGCTTGGGCGGTGGAAATGGAGAGAATTTTGCTTTGGGAAACGCAATGGAAGAAGCTTCTTCCTATCGTAACGAAAGGGCGAATTTAATGTTTCGTCCGAAGATTCATAGTCATCGTGAGCCCCAGAAGCACTGTAGAGGACGTTCGAAATCAGATAGTGAGAATGGGGAGATTTAGCTTTGTAAAAAGAAACGGAGGAAACTTTTTGCTACTGTGATTAAACAGCGAATTCTGTATTTCGTAATTGATGGGCGACGCGTATCCTTCTGGTAGGAAATATAGGAGGACTGTTTCAATTCACAGTCTCAAAGTATCGTTCGGAGAACTTTTGCAGAAGATGGTTTGTGACACGATGAAAGACCAATTTAGCTCTTGAAGAAAAGACTATGGTCGTTTTACTTACCAGGTTCAGCAGGAATAGCCCTGGACTCCGTTACCGCGATCGTCGTCGCCACGACGAGGAGGACGAAGCTGATCCACTGCGCCATCCTCGGGAACCAAATCGTATCGGCACGAACTTAGAACAGACGCGAGATCTCCAGCAACGATGGTCAGGATTTCGTTGGAACACCACAAGCTGGCAAGCACTGTGCACCTGTCTGGTGGACGGGGGTCTAGCTGGTTCGCGAACTTTTTGCACGATGCTGGCTATTCTCGAATCCGCAATTGCTTTTATACCAAGAGCTATGATCACGCGGGGGATGGGATGGGCAAACGACGACGCGGGCCATGGGATGGATCGGTCGGATCCATGCACGAGAACGGGGATACGGGACCCTCTGCAGCCCCCACCATCGATCGTCAGGTGGTTGCCTCGTACCCAACAGGATCGTCGTAACGCAAACGTGCGCATCGTTCAACGATACGTGATCGTCATCCGAGATCGGTTTCGAACTTGAATCGAACGCATTAATTGTGATCTCTGCAGATCTCTGCTTGAATTCGTCTGATCAAGTTACACAACTGTTACTGCTGTCGATAAGAGATACGTTGGTAAGCTTTGCGACTCTTTGGCTGCAAAGTGAAACGACAGAGGATGCATCTCTCACGATCGATGGAAATATCGATAGAAGGAGCACGGAACTCCGAAAGGATGCGATATGATTTTGAATTTGAACCCAAAGGTTGAAAGATAGGACGTAACTTTACAAAGATCCCTCTTTGAAGAAAGTAGCATGAGATTATCAATGAGATCACTGATCGATGGACGATATAGGAGACTTGGCGGTGTTTCTTTCACGATGACTACTTTTTCCAGGACTCGGTTCTCGTGACTCAAGCAGATCAGAACCCGATAAAAGGATCTAACGACGGAATAACGCGAGGTTCATACATTTTCAATCGTTCTATAAATACGCGCGATCCAAGGAACGAGCCAGGGCGATGCTTTCCGCTGATTCTTTAGCCGTGGCCGTACCTTCACGGGAATTCGCGTTTCCAGAATTTCCATTCCCTTCCCTCGATCGTCTTCGCCGTTTTTTTCTTTTTTTTTTTTATTCCGCGACCCCCTTCTTCCACGAACGACGCCCTCGAGACATTTCATCCTGGACTCGTTAATCCTTTCGGACGTTCGACGAAGATTCGAGATCGATATTATTGCGCCGCGCCTGTAGCAGAGAAGATAAACGAGCAGACCACGTTCACCCATTACTTTTTCGTGCATCAAATTAATATACGTCGTATCTCGGATACATCTCAGTCACGCGTTAACCACGCACGAGGACAGATTATTTTCGAGCGATCGTCCGGCTATTTTGGTCGATCGAAGGTTACGGAAGCTGATTGCAACGGATCCGGCGTCACCCGGTACGGTTAATGACGTCTGTTTTGACGTAACCTTTTAATATTAATATTATGTCAGTCATACTCGGTGGAATAGTGGCGGGTAGGGGTATGACTTGGTCAGAGGCGACGATAATTCTCGGGGATGATCAAAAGTCCGTAAGAGTCCAATGGCGGTGGCCGCGACGCTCGTGCTCTGAATTTCAAGCGAATTCAGACAGATCCGCCTTCACGTGTCACTGTCCCTTCCTCCACCGTGGCTCCCTTCTCTCTTTCTCTTTTTAGCCGTTCTCCGTTCGGCATCGAACCGCCGCGAAGAGCAACGGAATTACGATCGACTCCGCTAGTCTTCTGCAGAAGCCCTCCAGCCTCGTTCGAGACCCCTTTTAACAGTATTTCTCCTCCGTTCGGGGTACATTATTCATCCCGCGCCTCTTCGTTCCTGTTTTTCCTCTCCTGCGAGACACGATACTCGCCCCGGTTTGCCGGTCCAAGCTATTGTTTCTTTACTGGATGATCTTTCCGTTGGATTCTACGCAGCCTGAACGATCGACGCGCCTATGAATCGTCGTAGCAGAGCACCGTCAACGAGGCTAATTTCCGTTTTGGCAGCGAATTGGTCGATCGATCGATCGTCCCGTCGGTGTACCGCTATTAGGCGGTCGATACTTCACCGTGTTTTACCATTTCATGAATCAACCTCCAAACGCACCGTTTTCCAAGTCACGCATATCGTATTTTCGAGCGTGACCAGGCGACGCAAAGCGGCACGTCCACTTCTGATAGAAAGAACGACCGTTCCGCACGGATGCAGCTGGATTCGCGATGCTTGACAAAAATTTACATTTCGTCGGTTGCTCTTAAACTCGCCATTTTTTTCTTTCTTTCTTTTCTTTTTTTTTTTGCCCTTTTTTGTTGGCCGAGCCTGGCCGTTTCTCACGGACTCGCATCAACATGAGTTTCTTCCTCGAGAGAAACGAATCTTTTTCTTTTCGCTTGCTTCGGATGGTTTTGTGATCCATAAACTCTTCGATGGTTTTTCCTTCGATGGAAAGGTATAACGTCGAGTTATCATGGACCAAGTGAACGTTTAATAACATTCGCTATGGTAAGCGGCCACGTTGGACAGCTCTCATAGTCATCTCATGGTCTTGTTCGACTATTTCGAGGATAAGGATCTTAGTTCGTTGACCTCGTAAAACGATCCTATTTCACGAATCGTCTTCCTCGACTTGGTCGCAGAAATCAGAACACTGTTCCGCGTTAAAATTCACGGCGCACGCTCATTCGCCAGACCTATTGTTACCTAGATACAAACGTGATTGAGCAGAATGGTCACGTGTGTCTGTCGATCCATTTCTGGCTAGCAACAATAAAATCTTTTCCTGTAATCTGCCAACTAATTATCGAGCTTCGGTAATCTGTCGTGTCGAAACGAGGTTGAAATTGCACATCGAAATTTCAATGCAGGATTAAATTAAATCCGTTACTTTATTTATCATTTAGTTTCTCTCTAAATCTAACAAGCAGAAGATATTCACGCGTGACATTTACACCGTTTGCCATTTTAGTTACGCGATTATAAAATCGAAACTGTACCTTCTCATGGAAAAATCGTTCAAAAGGTATGAACATTTTATCGATCTTCCTTCCAGTTAAATAAGAAACATTCGATCAACTCTGGGAGTTCGCTTACGACCACAATTTTATGAGACAGTCGGACAACATAGTAAAGTATGGCTGGCGTTTCAAGGTTGGTCTTTTAAATCGGCAAATAGGACTATCGATGTTCGTCGTATCAACGAGGATTCCTATCGGCGAGAGTATCGAGCAGAACTTGTAAACAATCGTCGAATCGTGGTACGTCATCCGGTTGCGAGGACCTGCTCGCGAGTAAATCGCATGTAAACCGATGATGCAAGTCCCATAATAATGAAATTCAACGTCCGTCCGTCCATCCGTCCGTTTACTGCGTCAGTCTTTAGAGCCATTCGTCTTCAGGAATCTCTTTGTTTCGCTGTTTCCCATTGTTTTCCATCGTTTTCCGCGTGTACCTTAACCAGTTAGCTGTTTTTGACGAGTATACTCGTCGCGAGGAAGTGGCAATATCTCGTGTTACGACAAGCTCTGTCGGTAATAAAATAAAAAAATAAAACAGTCATTTCGTTACAACTTCATTCTCTATTATAGCAGCCACACGTGCTCTGTGTTTGACGAGTATACTCGTCATCGCTTACTTTTTCGACACATTTTAGCTACACACTTTTTAAAGAGGTCGCAACGGCTAACTGTTTAACTGCGCCGTATCTCGCCGATGACCGAGTCTAGGGTCACGAACGTATGTCCGTTTCTCTTATCGAAGAACGATTGCTCTTGGGGAAAAACATGCGAGTGCCATAAATTAAACCTAAATTTCAATGCTAACGGATAATTATAATGTAAATAGATTCATTTCCATTTTCATGATAACGATGTAGTACGGTACTGTTTAAAAGTCATTTGCGATAGTGATCTTATAATAATTCCGAATGATTCTCGAGCGGAACCGGACGATACCGTTTTGCGTTCGGCTAATTAACAATTGGCCTCGATTTGGGTCAGAATGGTAATGAGCGTGGCGGAAGGTTCAGACGTAAGCCCGCAATATGAATATTCGGTTATTGGTATCAAAGATGACTAAGCAGAAAAATTGGCAATGGCAGGAAGTTTGCAGGCATTAAAATCGATAGGAAGGACGACTTATTATTAGAACATTGTATGGATACTATAGTTGCATAAATCGAATGGTCAATCACGCAAACTCTTGCCATCCATCGATGTCTTTGGTCAATATATAGTATTCTTAAGACATTCTCTTGCGCATCTCTTGTGGTAGTATTATATCTTATTCTTTATCTTTCTGTCGTTTGCCCTTTTTGTATACTAAGTGTATTCCTTTTCTTTCTTTTAAATATATATATATATACGTACAAAAGAAAAAAAAAAAGGAATACTATTTCTTATTCTCTGAATTAATATTTTGTTTCAATTTACGCCATAAAAGTAAGCGAACAGATAAATATTCATATTTGATGAATCGCCGTTTGTCTAATAAATGATATATATACGATGGTTACCATTTTAACAAGGTTATCCGAAGAGTTTCCCTGTAATCTCCGCCGTACGTAGTTTCCCGAACCTATCTACTTGTTACTCCCCTTGAAAGTTTAATGACATACCTTTTATTTGAAAATGTACAGTTAAATACATCATGTTCTAATTCTATAAAGGCTATAATCCTAAAATCTATTTTAGCGAGGGAAAAGTTACCTGTGAATCTTCCATCCATTGTACCATATTTATTCGTTCATCCTCAGTAATATTTCAACGGAGAATTTTATGACAAATCGTCCGTCTTAAAACGAAGATGACGAATAGAACATTAAAACACGTCATGTCCTAACCCCATGAATCCTATCTCCACCCGAAACTCTTCCAACATACCTAATCCTTTTTCACAAAATATCATGCTAACTCGTCCTCGGAGACGAATAATGCATAAAGGGAACCCAGACGGCATTCGTATGAAGCTCTCAAGAAGATGATGAAAACTGAATATAAAACTTCCACCCTGCGTCAAACGGAGAAAAGAAAGGAGAAAGAAAAGATGGAAACAGAAGGGAAAAAAAGGGGGAAAGGAGAACGGAAAGAAACGTATGCATCGACGTCGGTATCTCTCCAATTTATCCAATTCGTCAATCGCTTCGCGACTGAACAACGATTCTTAATCGAGTATGCCAACCGTCGTTCACTTATTTGTCGCAAAATGATCGAGCCAGACGATGGCTCTCTCGGTTCTCAGGACGCGCAGCCTGTTTGTGGCTCCTGTTTTCGTGAACAGCCAGCACGCACGGAATCAAGATGAACCGACGTACAGACGTTACACGTGCTGCGCAGTGGCATACTGAATCGAACACGTCTGTCTGCTCACGTGCGACAACTGTCGAAACGTGAGACAATCGTATCGTTTCTGCGGTGGGTTCGCTTCGCTCCGTTCGATTATCGCGGTGAAGAACGACGCGCAAAGACGTACGGCGGCAGTAAAAATTGTGAATCGTTGTTCTCGTTGCATACGACGCGATGAACACGCGATCGAAACCTGCAAACCGATCGCATGGAATGGACAGCGGCGTGGAAAAAGGAGCCGACGGAAGGTTCCAAGTTTGGTATCGTTCATGAGACGAAGACCAGAGACAGAGACGAGTGAGGTAGGATGCTAGAATTTGTTCTCGTTTCAGTCGGCGAACATCCATTACTTTGGAAATTTATTATTCTTATTTATCGTTTATTTATTTATTTATCTCGTGCACGAGAATAAAAACAAATATAAAGAGTATAAAAAAAAATGTAAGATGTATAAAGCAAGGAATAGAATAGAAAATAAAGAGAATAGAATAGAAGCAGTATCTAACGTTTTAACATTTTTCATGATCCTTTTCAAATATCGAAACTCGAGACAAAGGTGGAGACAAGTTCCTAAGCTCGAAGTGATCCAAAAGATCCGAGTTCCAAGGATAGGAAAGGGAAGAAAAGAAGAAAAGTATCGAATCATCGACAAATCCGATTTCTGTTCGCAGAAACGGCACGCCTCGAGCGCGCGATCAGTTTCCGGGAAGAAATTAGAGGGTCGCTTGCCACGGGAGGCACGTACAAGCGTCCTAGCTCTTTTTTTGATTTTCTAATTCACGCCTGGATCCGGTGGATGATCTACGATTCAATAGAAATCCCCCCGAACGAGACAGTGAGGCACGTGGATAGCAATGTTTAATTCAAGATCGTTTCTCGGAATGATTCCGGTCGCGCAAATAATTTTACACCTCACGGCTGCGCTCGACGGATGCAGCTATTGCCATAAAAATGGCCAACTCGCGCAAAAAACGCAACGCGACGGAAATATTTTGCCAGTCGGTTGCTCGTTCTACGTCGATTTGACATGTACACTTCGCGCTCGCAACTTCCGCTGCGAGCCTTTTTCCTTTTCAACCCCGTCCCCTTTACACTTTTCCACGCGTGTTCCTGTTTTCCCTTTGTCGAACCGTTTACACGAAAGGACGATGACTCTCGATAGATCCGCGTGCGCGTGTAGCAATTCCTATTTGAACACGAATCACGAAGAGCGAACAGGTAAGCTCAGAACGACGGGTTGAAGGACCGTGTTACATCTCGCCAAGTGGATTGCGTTCATTTTACAAATTTCCAGAATAAAACAGCTGCGACAGGTGTTTTGCTATCGTATCACTAGCGCAATGCGTATCGTGAACTAGACGCGGATCCTGTTCGCTGGCGCGGATGCGATCCTCCGCTGAATGAACAACGAGCGGTGAGCGAAGAGCGAGTAAGCCAACAGGCTTGCTTGGCTCTTCCATCCAAAGGACGATCGTCTTCGAGTTCTAATTCTCGTAAGGGACGAGCTATTTGTGGTTGTCCATTCCCCATCTTCGCTTCTAATTATAGTAGAACTACGCCTCTTGAAATGTTACCACCTGTTTAACCGATCTGCTGCTGATTCCACTTATTTAAACGAATGCTAACGAAGAATGATAAACAGCAGGAAGAATCGTGCCTCTTAACAGTGAAGTCGATTAACTGCCTTTTCTCACGATTTGTCAATTTTAGCAATTTCACATAAAGATGTCGTAGGAAAAGTACATCTAATTGGATCATGAAATTGTGCATCTCGTGAGAAATTTTTTAATATATCGACGATAAATCAATACACGAAATACCAGCATCGATTTGCAAACTTGCTATCCAGTTTTATTTTTCAAAAACCAAATTTGCTTCATCGACTATCACGCGAAGTTATACGAACGGTTTGTCTTTCGGCGAGTTCGAATAAATAGACAGGCTTGTTAACGACATATAACATTATCAACAAATATTTACCGCAAAGCTTTCTTATCGCGATCTATTGAGAGAATCAAGAACGTTCGTTTCAAGAAGAAACTTTACGATATGATCGTACTTCGCAACTTTTCGTACAAGCTGGTATGAAAAGATGAATAATCAAACTTCCCCCACATTACCCCTCCCTTTGTACGCCACTGATCTTTCTGATCAGCAGTCAGAGGATCGACGGGCCGGGTAGGCCGGTTGGAATTTACCGTCCAGTCTTTCCAGGGAAGACATAAAATAGTCGCAGGTGTATAGTCAGCCGACATAAACGCCCACGAGTATTCGCAACGACGACTACGGATTCTGCATCCCGATGCGAAACGAGATCTGTCCCGGTTGCACCTGTTCGTTCTCCGTCACACGTTGATATTGTACAACGCGGATCGATCAGGGGAATCGGTTCATGGGACGCAAACGATACTTCCGTGCTCTGATAGCACGCGAAACGTTAAAATTGCTTGTGAAACTATCACTCTTGACGATAAGTTTTCGATCAAACGCAACAGTACGAAGCTAATCAAAAATACGATACTACATTTTCTATAAAATATATACTATAATATCTACAATAATCGATAGATGAAATTTACGTCCGATGGTTCGATACTATCGAGTTTGGTTGAAAATCTTTTGCTAGGAGAATGCAATATTATCTGTATTTTGGAGATTAGGGGCTGGTTTGGTATCGGAACTAGCATTTGTAATTTTTATTTTATTTTATTTCACTTAGAATAGCTCATTTTTTGGAATTTGAATGATATATTTTCCGCTTGTACCTTTTCATATTAGTTTCTTTGACGCAGGTTCTACGCGTACTTTAGTAATCTGTAGTTTCAGCGTTAAAGTCGATCTTCATGTTACAATTGCACGCTTTTTGACGCTGAGAATGATCTACTTAAAGATCGAATGTACAGCGATTTTACGATATCTACGATGCCAACGTGGTTAATAATGTTATGTATTCAGTTTCTAGGACGAGGTGCTTGTTTACGAGCTTCCTGGAGGCGCCAGCCAGGCGATCATTTGAATATGAGGTATTAAATCAATGTCCACTGGGACATTGATAACAGCAGCGATGTCAAATCAAAAGTATGACGAACACTTAGTTACGTCAGCGTAGCTACAAGTCCAGCCACGGATTCGCCATAAGATATATAGTGCTAGGCGTGCATAACGCGTGGAATACGAGATTCTTCCCTTGCATGAGTAAAATTTCTTATTCGACGACGCCGTCGGTCTCGTTGTTCTTCGCGAATTACCAAGCGGACCTCCGTTGATTTTTGGCATCGGTCAAGATTTCAGAGACTTTTTATTATTTCGATACTAACGCGAAAAGACAATCTTCTTTCTTCATCGTAAGAAACTTTAATCCTCTCTACATTGTTTAAAGAAGCTCAAAGCATACGAATAATGGTAGATTCTCTTTCTTGTTTCCTTAGAAATTCAATAGCAAATGGCGCCTGCCTCGTATCTTTCGCAACAGAAAAATCGAGTATCTCCATGGCGAATTCAACGACACGATAAAAGGGTTAAGGGTTAGAAGAAAGAATCGTGAAAGCGAACATCGGCTCGAATATTCCATGATTTCACGCGAAAAAGTAAGGGGAAAGACGAAAAAAAAAAAAAGAGAAAAGAGGAAGAAAGAAGAATAAAGAAGATATCCGACGGAGAGTCGCTTAAGATTTTGGACGTGCGTGTCACGTGCCACGGGCCGCGTCACGTGACTCGCGGCGCGGTAGATCCGCGCGGTGCATCATTGCATGAAGATCGCGATGGCGGCTGCCTTTTGAGCACGGCCTGCCATATTTCAGTCCCAGCCGATTTTTCCAGCTCGCGGGACGTACACAGAATGCTTGACAATTCGCCGCAACGTATCAGCGGACGTATTGCGAACGTGGCATCGCGCGGTAGGGTGCATTCGAAACGACGCGACGCGTCCAACGATTCGAAAGTTTAAACGACACCGCACCGCCACCTTTCAGCTCGCACGTCAAGGAAACCGCTCTGTCCGTGCGACTTTCGCTTTGCACCTCGATCTTTCCAATCGAGGGCGCTCGTAATTGATCGCATTCACCGATCTTGAAACTTTCCGTACTAGATTTACGCTTGGCAAAAATCGTGACACAGAAAATTCCTCCGACTATGTGCTACGTTTGATCTCGTTTTAAATCGAGAAGTTGATCTCGATATTAAAATAACACGCTTTGCGAATGTAACGATTAATTAGAAATGAGATCGACCGGAATAGGTGGGACGTAAGAATATCGAGAGTCGCAGGTATTGCTGTGACACAGAAAATTTTTATTATTCTTTTTGTTACATGAGCCATGGTCCGAAAGTTGTCCGAAAAGTATGGTCGGAATGGGTATGTGAGGATCGTGCGGTTGTCCTCGGAATAGAAATTTCATCGTTTCCGAGAGTTCAGCAAGAATCCTGTGATGCCCATGTCCAGATACCTAAAATAGACACGTTTTTTTTTATTTCAACAATTAATTTATCCTGCAGTTATTAAAGAGAAAAGAAAGATCACGGTGCAGCGAACTCCTCACCTCTTCTGCAAATTTGAAATTTCACGTTTCGTTTGGGTTTTTTCCCAAGTAATTTGACTGCCGTCATTCGAAATGAACCTGGACGCGAGCACGGTGGATTTTTCTGGTGGACCCGTGGTTCCTGAAGGTATATTGGTCAACCTTTTACCTTGACGGCTTTCTTTGGATTTTCTTCTGACATTCAGATCCGACGAGACCACGATTTCGTCAAACGTCTGCCCAAAAACAGCTAAATGTACAAGAAAAAAAAAAGAAAAAATTGGAATTAGTTGAAAGAAAAATAAAAGTAAAATAAAAAAAAAAATGAGAAAAATGAAATGAAAAATGAAAATAAGAAAAATGAAAGAAAAATAAAACCGATTGAGCAATAAAATATCGCGAATCGAATCAAGTAACTGCACGTGACGCTATGACAGTGCACAGTATCGATTTACGTTCTTGAAAACGAGTAGAAACTTAATCGTCGATGACAAACAGTTAAGGTTACACGATGCAATCCCGGTGTACAAATACATTAACGATTAGTTATCCGTTTCTTGGAAACGTTTTCATTGAAAGGTTTACTTACGTTTTTGATCAGATGTTTGTTGGGCGTGGACAATTACGCAAGTCAGAGTAAGCACCAGAAGGGACAGAAAATTTATCATTTTGCCGAGATGGATGTTTTGCTTCAATTTTTTGGAAGGTCCGAAATCTTGTCTAACGCTAGAAAAATAAAAGAGAAGATGTTACCAATAGTTATCAGAAAAGTTTCAATCGAAAGGAGCATCTAATCGAAGATCAGTCTTTCGCCAGTTCTACCCTAATTTGTCAATATATTTCGCAATGCTTACAAATCCTCACTCGATCACAGAAGGAAAAATCTCTATGAAACAACGATCGCGAGAATCTTCCGGAGAATAAAATTGTTCGATGTCTGTCAAATTACAAACTACAGGTATCTATCGCGCGTCACTGGTGACGTAGGCAACGTCACCTGGCATTCTCTCTGCGATCGACACACATTCTCTTTCGCAACAGACCAAACTCCTACGTAACTAATCAAAATCACAGATCTCACCAACGATACATCAACCAAGCATCAAACCTATAAAAAACCGCCCAAAAAAAAAAAAGAAAAAACAGCCAAGAATGAAACAACCGCACGGAAGAAACTTGCGTGTATTATGCCACTACTATTTCTCAGTTCGAGGCAACGTGAATCAGCGAGGAAAGGAACAGAAATATTGCACGCGAACTTCTCAGTCGACTTACCGACAGCTCAAGCCAGAAGATACTTTCCGAGCCGACAACCGCACGAGAAATGCGAGCACAATGCCGCGGAAGGCTTGAAGAGAGCATCGCGAATTTGCTATAGTGCGTGGTGAATAGGAACAGACCGGGGGTAAGGGTCCAGAAGGAGGCGCCTCGCGGATCGTTCGCACACTGTACATCGTATGCACCGGACAGACCACTTTCTATTTCATTTTTTCCCCCCTTTTTCATGCGTTCGTCTCGCTCTCCTAAGGATCCGGCCTTCTTACCCGATCGACCGGGTGGACTGGTCTCGGGAACGGGCCCCTGCGTGTCCAGCAGCGGGCTAAACAATGCTTAACGACCAGAGAGACGGACCTTTAACGAGCCCCTTTAATGCGCCCAGGGTGTCACGAACCTCGCTGCTTTCGGCTACCGTGCAAACAAACGCGCTTCTAATCTCTCGGGTCGTTCGGCCCGCTTGCCTCCGAATCGGGATAATTTGCAGCGATTTTCCTTTCCTGGACGATGTAAATTAGGAATTTTTGAGAAACCTTGGATATCGCGTGCGTTTCTTTAGAACGGATCAGGTTGAAATATCGTATTTTTGGAACGACGGTCGTTTGGCTTTCTTCGCATTATCGCGTTCCTTTTACAAAACAGTGAGTTTGCTTTACAAGGCTATTTCATTTTAGAATTCTTTGCCCTGTGAAAAACGATAGTAAAAGAATATTTATGTGTTTATTGTGATACCGATCGTAATATCGTATACTATTGGTAGAAAAAATGGTATCGAGGTATTTCTTGGATAAAAGTAAATGGGATTTCTTGGGATTATTAGACAAGAGTGTTTGAAGAGTTTCAGGGTCTCTTGCTTCGTCGAAAAATAATAGACTAGTTTTATTGTAGTGATTATGAGCTTAAAATATATCTCGAAGAAGTCGCGTATTTCGATGAAAGGATCGAAGGAAGGTTCGAGAGAAAGATCGAGGAATCACAAAGCAAAGGAGGTTGCTGCATTGCACCGAGTATTACGAGCCAATCGCAAGCGGTTACGGGTTCCGAGAATAAAAGCAGCGAGATTTGCTACGCGAATTCCAAATGAACGAGTACCAATGTTTTATTACCTGTGGCTTTTTATAGAGCAGACCGACCGGAATATATAATTCCCTCTCTTCGAATTTCTCTACGTTGGTTATCTCTATCTATAGAGACAAACAATAAAACAAATCTACATCGTGATGCGACCCTAACAGTAACGCGAAGATAGAGTATCCAAATCATACCCAAAAACCAAAAACTAAAGAGACACAAGAAATAATATTTCGCAAGGTTCCAATAACTTTTTCCGCTCGAACCATCTCTGAACGAATAAAATCAGAAACATCGAAGAAACAAGAAAGATAAAGAAGGATAAAGGGAAAACGAAAAGTCACGTTCGTTTCTTTTCCAGGGCTTTTTATTTTCAACGAAACAGGCTTTCGATGGAGAAAGTTCGAGGCGGATAGATAGCGTGTCCGTCGAACATCACGCGCGCGCGCGTGTGCACGATTCAGTCCCGGTCATTGCACGCCTCCCTACGGATCCCGATTTTTCGGTTTTCGTCCTTTTTTTTTTACGGAGGCCCTCTTCCTCTTCTTTTCGTCTCCCTTTGTGCTGTTTAATCCTCAGCCCCCCGTCCCGCTGCTCCTTCGCTTCCTTGCACCGGCTGTCCTCGTCCCTCCGCCGCTTCGCCGCCGACGAAACTGCATCGCGATATTTTATTGGTTTTATTCGCGGGAACATCTGGCGCTCGGACAAAGGGAACTGGCCCTCAGGAAATCTTCAGGAACGGAGGGTGGTTCGTCCGTTTTCGTTAGCCTGGTCGGCTCTATTTACTTATACCTAGTGACGTAGAATGTTTGTAAACAATGGCTTGGATGCAGCCGTGGATCGCCGATCGACGCCATCGTGGATTAGGCTGCTCATCCTGTCCATTGAGGGTGGATATCTGGAGCGTCCAATGGTCGACTCGATACGTTTCTGGGGAAAGTACGAAGACGTTTTTGAATCATCGTGCGACGTTTCTGGTGAAAGGTTAAGGATAAAATTCATTGAAATCGTATTACTCTGAATTACGTTTGTTAAAAGAAAACGTTTATAGGTGGTGGAATGTTAACGACGCGGCGGAAAGATAGAGAGATTCTTGGAGAATCGGCTTGCAGGCTTAACGTTTGCTATGCGGAATAACAGGACTTTCACGATGGGCAATCTAGGATCTGCATTCTCCACTCTTAAGGTAATGTACTATAGGCGTGCGCGTACAGTGCCGAGCCACTTGTGACCTTTAACCCTTGCAGAATGACCCTTGAAAGGGAGACTCGAGACGATTTGCATACCAGGATTTATTGGCTACGTCGGAGCGCCGATGATAATGTAAGTAAGTACGTGTTCGCGTGATTGATACGATTTTAACAATTCATGACGCAGTTGTCGGCCGTGTAATCAATCCTCGTTACCACGATTCGTTTCGTTTGACGATCGTTTATTCGCATCTCGTAGGTGATCCGTTCGAATTTACCGAACCTCAGCGTTGTACCAGCTTTCTCCGTTTTGTAACATAACGTAGGATGGATCCTTACGAGACGAAGAGAAACAACTTGCAAGAGAGAATTCTCCTATCTATGAAAGGAAAAAGCGCAGCTACGAAGCGCGGTTCGCTACAGGTGGTTTCAAAAGATCGGTGGATCTCAGGTCGAAGAAGAACCATCGTGCCACGATCTATGCACACATCGGGGCAACTCGCAAACCACTTCCCTCTCCTTTTGCATCTGCTTGGACGCACGGAGCGTTCAGGAGAGCGGATTTAAAACGAAGTTGGCGAGTGTAGGCGCGTTTCGGAACGAAAACAGACCGGTTCGCCAGGGCAGAGAGAGGCGCAACTCCAGCTTGTGGACCAAGCGACCGGCCAGCATGGCGTCCCTTGGATCCCTTTAAAACGAGTTAATCCGTCTGCCTGGCCGTCTGCCGATCGCCTGAGAACCAAGAAGATTCATTTTCCCTTTGTCCATTCTTTTTCACACGTACCAAAAGGAGCTGCAGCTCAATGGGACAATGCAGCCAGCGCCGCGCGTTTTACGACGTTCCTTTTCGCACAGGTCCCACACACATTTGAATAATCAACGCGTAGGCACAAGACCGCTTTTGTCGAACCGGGAACTCGAAAGGGAAAGAGAGAGAGAGAATCAAGGAGAGGAAAGAGAAACGTCTCGAAGGCAGTCACGACAAAAGTGACACGCACGATACGAAATGATTGTGTTGCATATTCTCGAACTGGACCCCGAAACACGGACAGATGTTTCCCTTGCGTTCTCGTTTAGTTCGTCTCGAGATCATTTGTTCTGTCGCGCTACTAGAGCCAGAGGTGAAAAGACTACGCGTCGCGATTACGTCAGACTTCCTTTCCTCCTTTTAATTCGCGCGAGTTCGTTAACCTTCGACTCGTGAACTCTTCCTCTTAGCCGCTTCTCGAGGGAATCTTCGTGGCCTTCTCTTTGCCCGTACGTCCCTTTCAAACGTTGCATCGCGAACCTGGCCCTTGGTTTTTTGCCAAGGGTGAACGTTCTTCGAAAGAAAGCAACTCTTTTACATCGTATAAAGAATCGTTTCTTTCACTTTTGTTTCTTTTGAGCAGACTCGACGAAATGCTCGGACAAATATTACCAGGATCCTGTGTGATCCTTCCCGCGAAGCCTTCAACAGAATACCAGAAAGAGTAACTTGAGAGAGGGAATCGATGTTCCTCGCCGCAGATGTTCATGCGTTTACGTAGACGGAGGGAAGTGTCTCGTAAAACCATGTAAATCTAATGGACGAAGTTCGTTAACCTGACACGCGTGAATTTATGACCGGTTCTAGAGGGAACAAAAGTGCCTTGAGATCCTTCTGACGAACGAAACGCATGTCGCACGTATTTAGACGTTTTACGACTTCCTATCGTTGCACGTAGCTCATAACCGTGAACCTGGGAATTCACTCGCAACGGGACATTCTTGATTTATTATTGTACTATTTTGTTTGTCTATGTCCCTTGCAATTTAAGGCGTTACGCCGGTTCACGATAAATCATTCACAACGTTAACCGCTAATCTCGAACGCGACGTCGAACTGAAAATTCCACATTTTTAATCATTTTCCCAATACAGACCACGAAAATATCCTGATACGCTTCTTATAACGGAGAAATAATTTTCCCAGAAATAACAATCGATTTCGAAAGCAACGACGACTTGAGAGAAACTGACGCTGACTTTGGATTATTTTACCAAAACAGACCACCGTTACACCGTTGAATCTCACAAAACTAGCTATCAATTTGCAAAACAGCGTTGATAAAAGTTACCATTTGGTCCATTTGTCCAATACAAATCTCAGACTTCTTTTACATACTGTATGTTTCAAATCTATTATTCAAGACATTCACTGACAATCATCTAAGAACTCCCCACCGTTACACACAGCACCCATTTCTCGCTAACCACGCTCAATATTCACCAAGTCGATGCAATTTCTCTCGCATAACGTAAATGGTACCGCGATTTATCTCTCTGGAGCTACCAATTAACTCACGTTCCCGCGAAATCACGTTCCTCAGGATCCATACAATAGACTTTGGCTCGTGATTAGGTGTATTTAGCACGCGATCGAAGGAGAAGACAGGACTGGCGATTAGTCGACGGCGAGGATTCCACGCTCGTAAACAGAAGCGTACGCTCAGGCATCTGCGCCTGAAGGAATTACAGGAAGAACCGATTCACGTCAAACTGATTCGTCTCGACTGGTGTGCCGGTTGGCGATGATGATGCTCGTTGAGTTGCGTCGCGCGTGCTGCGGTTGCACGCGCGCGCGCGCGAAGTCAATTAATATTCTCGGTTATGGGACACGGGACGAAGCGTGTCGACTGGCGTGGTCGTTACACGTGTTATGTGTAGGAGGAACTCGGAAAAAGATTTTCTCCGTGTACGGGATCCGATGTACAGCGTTTTAAAGAAAGTAGCGTCGATGCGTTCAACATTGATGACGCACTTGTTGCGTCTTATATGTACTCGACTAAAATAAGAGTTGAATGGTTTTTAAAGAAATGTCACTATGGAAGTGGAATAGGAGAAGGTAAACTCTCGTTCGTAGAACGCGATGAACGATTGGCCGATTAGAATTTTGGGTGTTTTAAATTTCTTGTACGAGTTGCACACGGAGAAGGCGAGAACGATAGAGAGTAAAATTTTAAAAAATTCTGCGACAACGTGTGAATTGTTGACTGTTGTAAGTGTTAAGCGAAGCTCCATGCCGAAGACAAACAATTACCTTGGACGTCTTTTAAAACTTTTGGCCAGAAGAAGATTCAGCGACGCTGAAAGATGCGGAATACGGTCCGAAGTTGAAGCTGGCGCTTTGTGCGTTCGAATGACTTTGTCCCCCGGTGGGTCCATTTGCGTTGATGGATCCTGCGGAAGCTGTGGCGAAAGACCCTGATGCACCACCCTGTGTTGGATATGATGGATAAACAGGTGGTACGTATCTAAAATAACGAAAAAATTAATATTTCATATATGATCTAAGTATATCTAAGACAAAAGAAGAAACGAATAATCGTTGATATAAAGCGTACCCTGGATATTGTCCACAAGGATAATCTCTACAGCCTGCTGGTTTGCGATGATGCTTGTAGTGATGTTTAAAGCTACGTTCTCCTTCTTCGAAATCCAAGTCAGAGTCTGAGTAATCTCCGTTCAAAAATCCGAACTGCGGCGATCGTTGTTCCCTCTTGTTATCTGCGGTAAAGTAAACCCATATAATCTAAATAAAACACCAAAACTGTGCCAAAGCGCACCTAAGAAAACAAGTTTCTTCTTTCGAAGGTAAGTAACTGACCAGAAACCGTGGATATCGCCTCTTCCTGTTGCACAGGGCTCAAAGATTCTGGATTCTGGAGCACTTTTGCTGGCTTTGCGAGACACGTCTGGCACATTACCGCGCACAGCACGAACAGCGAGACGATGCGTGTGGTCATTTCGATGAGGTTCAACCGTTCAGACGTTTGACGTGGAAAGAACCGAATGATAATCATAGGAAGTTGTTGGTGCACGGCGCTTTTATACGTGAGACCCTTCACTGCCGAAATTCAAGGAAGATATCCACAGTTCCGTAATTTCCGGAGATTACCGACGGCGCGGCGCATTTGTCATTGGCTCCTAATGAGTGGACGGCCTTATGGTACAAGGACAGCCAAAGTGAACTATAAGAAAGTGCCAGCCACGACTAAGGACGCTAATCAGCAGCCTAAGTCGGCAGCTTCGGGGCATTACGTGGCACGAAAGGCGAGAGAAAGAAATAAACGAGATAGATAGATAGATAGATAGATAGATAGATAGATAGAGAGAGAGAGAGGAATTTGCAATTGTGGTAGATAATATTGAAAGAGTAGACGACATAAGTCAATGCTTTCACAAGATCATTTTTTATTCAGTGCCGTTTGGGAACTTTCGATGTTAAATCTGTCGCTTAGATAATTAATCGTTCGTCACTTTCAAGGTTTCAGCTTTAGACGTTTTACTCAGAAAACGGAAATTATTTTTGCTGCGATAATTTTGTTCCGTGTGGATATACATTGTCGTTCATAACTATCTGGATACTTAACTCAAGCGTTTACATAATTATGTTCTTTTATTGATAATAATTAATATTAATGATTGTTTCCATGGATATTTATTAACCGTGTTTAGATAATTGCGTCAGATACAAAATCCGAGGCCAAAATTCGGTGAAGGAGTTTTATTTGAGATAGATTTTATATATTTGCAATAACTTGAAAGTGTAGGAAGAGATAATGTAAGGAATCAACTTAAAGGTGGGGAGAATTGAAGAGAGAGCGAGAACTTCAGATGTTAGTAAATATATAATTTATTGTTTAATTATAAAATATAAGTATTCCATTATTAATAGGATTAATTAAAAATGCAATTAATTAAAGATATTATTAATAATATGATTAAATTATATAATAATACTATATTAGAAATGCAATTAATTAAAAATATAATTAATAATGTAATTAAATTATATAATAATACTATATCAGAAATGCAATTAATTAAAAATATAATTAATAATATAATGAAATTATATAATAATACTATATCAGAAATGCAATTAATTAAAAATATCATTAATAATACTATATTAGAAATTATATAACCATATTAATTATAAAATATTCTAAGTATATATCCTAATTGATTTACATCGAAAAACAATTAAGAGTAGTAGTATCAGTCTTCTATCTCTCCATATTATGGCAGTCTCTGAATAACCTTTGTATAGGATTTACTAACAACTTCTTCAGAGAGCTGCTCAGTCCTTATTCTACGTAATCGTTTCATTTTCCCAATCTGATTACAATTAATTTATCAGGAAAATGTAACAAATTGTTACATGCAAAAGATATTACTTAAATTAAAGGTCTAGGCGATCTATAATATATTAGAGTCTATGTTCGATTCTGCGGATCTATGCCAATGTAGATGATGGATATAGGTAGATAGCCGAAAATGCTCTCGACTTTGATCGGATAGTGTTTTCATGTTTAAGCTGGAAGAAGTTTACAGTGAGCGATTGGGACATCGATAATGTCGATAAAATATCGTTGAGAAAGAGATACGAGTAAATAGAAAAGAGCAAAACTTACTTGTTAATCTTTTTCTTGATATTCTAACAAATGGTGTGCTTCCTCTTCATTTTAGATTATCTTAGTAGATTCAGTCTATTATTCCAATTATTTATTGGTTTCTTTAAAAGGTATATGTACACATATATATTAATTTCAAGAAACATGTTCACCATGGAACGATAGTACCGCACCTCCTCAGAACTGTGCACAAATTCAGGACGTTCGTTTTCCGTCGAAGGTGGTTTCTTTGGTGGGCGAAAGATAATTATCGTCGCGACAAAGATTAAAATTAGTAGCGAACCGAAGAACTTCATTCTTGAAAATCTGTCGTCAAACTGAGAGCATCGACATTTCGGGGCTCCTCTTTTAAGGGCTGTAGTTGTCGGCCGCCTAACGGGAATCCTTGACTTCATCACAACCCCCGTACCTATCCTAAAATTTTAGGAAAATGGTTACAAGTAATAGAAGAGAGATAACAGAGGTATTAGCAATAATAGAACAATAGGAGCGGTCCCATAGGAAATTCTTGCTTACTAAAATTTCAAAGGAATTGTCATAAATCATTGTCAGGTTTGAAAACTCCATTGTGACCCTCTCAGTCCCATTTTCCTTTCAGATAAGAACAAGGCTTTTAATATTCTTACAAAATTTTTAACGCAGAATCGAAAGAGAAAATCGCGCATATCGGCGATAATTCATTCTTGCCTTCCTGGAATTAAAAAAATGTTAAAAGTAAAAGTAAAGATGACATGGACAATGAAATTCCCAGTATTTTATAATCGAACTAAAGTGGTTTTTAATCTTGAAGATCGCTTGGTTTGTGCCATTGTCGCGGTTGTAGATTTCATGTAGAGATTACGAGGCACACAAATTATGGCTAAGCGACACGATGGACATGTGGCAATATTATAGAAAATAAAAAAATGACTGAGCCTCTAATAATAGTCCTTTACAAATACCGTTCAATGTCACTGTCTGTTTCGAACTGACCGTACAAATAATCGTATTTACACGCCCGAACAAATAATCCTATTTACAGGGCCATCGACATTTCTTTTTAAAAGAGAAATTTCCTCGTCCTTTGTGCGTTCAGTAAAATTATCGTGTACGTAAATTTTTTTTTTTTATTTATTTATTAAAATTACAATCAATTCTCGCGTTGAGAAGTGTACGTAAATAAGATTGTATTTAATGAGGCTCGTTCTAGGTAAAAGTATTCAACAAATTTGACTGTCGAAGGCGTATAATTAAAAAGAAATTAATATAACGGTAGAATTCGTAATTCCATTGTTGCTAAAATGTTTATGCATTAGTAGCTTCGTAATGAATTAAGTTTATCGGAAAGATGTCGATTGATAAAAAAAAAGAGTCGTATTATTTATTAAATTCTCATAACTTATAAAACAATAACATATTGCATAACAGAATAAAGCAAAGACGTAGAATTGACGTTTGCAACTGTGTGATAACACATGATAATAAATGGGAATTTTGCGGAGACGCAAAAATAAATGATACCCGATACAAAAGCGATTGTCAGTAATTACGTATAAATTACAAGATTTGCATGTACGGATACCAACAAGAAGAGACAAGTGTATATTCCGATGTATCATTATATTCCTTATTTTGTCGTTTCGACGTTTTTATACAGTTCCATTCGTCCGCTTCCTCTAAATCTCTTATGCAGTATAAAATATACATTTAAATATAAATAATATGGCATCAAGAAACATTGAATAAAATTTAAATTTAAAGTAAAAGATTCGTGTTAAGGCATTCGAATACAAATTTAAATGTAAAATACCAAATTCGAATTGAAGGTAAAAAGTTGGAATACGAGTTAAGGAATTCGAATTCGAATCCGAGTTACAGAAACGCATTTTTAGAAATGTACAGAAAATTCTGTTTATTCTTTGTCATTCTATGGCATGCAGATTTGAAAATTGAACAAATTTGTAGTTGTCTAGAAACTCGTCGATCATAGGATGAAGAAACAAACAAAAGATATTAATCGATGCTCACGACCTATGTGTATTTTATCGAATATTCAATGTATTTCATATTTCATGTTATATATTTGAATATTCGATAAATGCTTTTGTTCGCTAGAATTCGTAGGAAATCATACTGCCATTCGTCTTGCATATAAATTAATATAAAAATTTCTTTTTATTATCGATAGTCATGTTTAGAACGCTACAACGTAAATTTGATATTCGTGACAATATCGCATACGTACAAATACAGACAGACAAAACGCTATCTGTGCTTACAGGCAACCACGACTTACAATGAAAATAGTTTCTCACGATACACAAGTAACACCAACGTATAGTATATGTAATGACATATATTTTCGCAGAGATAACGTTCTATCTGTTTTAGATACCTATTATAACGTTAAAAGGGAGCTAATCTTATACTGATAAATAGAGTACAATTAGAGTATTATCCACATATACGAGAAGATTAAAAAAGGATAGGAGGAAGACACTCTGAAAAGTTTCTAAACCAGCTGTTATTACAGTTCGATAGGATGATCAAATCAATGAACACAAGCGTAATATCCGATATTAACGTTAACGGAAAGGATATCGAGAGTTCGATGAAACAGAGTACGCTCTCTATGCTTCGTGCATTGGCAAGAACGGTATCACAAATGACAATAAATTTGGTTTTAAACGTTCAACTCGACGAACACCGATGGAACTCTATTCATCCCGATTCACCGGTAAGATCGAAGCGCAATAAAACTCGTTGCATAACACACCACGAACAAAATGCAAAACAATTACAATTTCTGTTCAATCTCGCTTACAATAGTACGATCTTGCGATTTTAATCGCGGTGTATCAACGTTCGACGCATCGAATATCGACGTTGATCGTTGCATCTTTAACTCTCGACTTATTGGCGTGTTTCAGGTCCTACACGCTATTATTAATCGCATGTTCACGAATCAGAAGAGTATCCTAAAACCTTCAGAGTGATGACACGGGTTATGGCATCCAATTTCTCCATGGCTAAATAGCTTGAGCAAGCAGTAATTAACGATTAACGATTTGATTCGGACGTTTGGACGATTAGTTGCTGAAGATGAGCATGCTGTGTGTGTCTACGTTGGCGGAAGCGGAGCTAGAGGCGGAACTGCCGCCGGATCCCGACGAAGCTTTGCTCGACGCCTGTGCATTTGCGCTGGCTCCTCCATTTCCACTTCCAAAAGCGGTCGACTTGGCGGACGAACTGCTGTTGGCGGAACCTCCATTGGCGAACGAGTTCGAGTTTGCACTGGAAACTGCGTTTGAGCCTGAAGAAGGGAGATGTAATCATTTAATTAGGACCAAACCTGATTCGATTGCCTTGACCATAGATGATGCGGTCGCTTCGGCACTGGCGGACATGCCTATGAAAGCAACAGTAAATGACGAATGAATTAAGAAGCATGTAAGCAGAGAAAGGGAGAGGAAGGAGTTGTGTAAATTTCTTGTTCCTTGGAAAATAAAGGTAAGCATGTTCTTTAGGCGTGAATTGCAACTGATTTCTTGTCAACGTTATAATTGAAATGTTCTTCAATTAAATAAGAAAATAAGGATAAATGTTAAGATAAATATCGATTGCAGTTCAAATTTTATGAAGCAGGAAAGACAATGAGACAAATTTCACTAAATGTACATACCCCCGTGAGCTCCTGAATCGCCATAACCACCAGCAGCACCTCCAGCAGTGGCGGAAGCCTCAGCCTTTGCACTGGCACTAGCGGAAGCTCCTCCAAATCCACCGGCTCCAGATCCACCGAATCCACTTCCAGCGCCTTTGATTGGGCTTCCAAAGCCACCGACTCCACTTGATCCAGTACTTCCAGCATTTGCTGTAGCGTCAGCTTTAGCACTTGCTCCAGCATTTGCACCAGCGTTTGCACCAGCGTTTCCAGCAGCGCCATTACCAAAGGCAGATCCAGGCGTTCCATAGATAGGAGCACCTTTGCTTGGAGCACCAGAACCACCGATTCCACTTCCTGATCCAAGTGCTCCTGCATTTGCTCCAGCATTTGCTCCAGCATTTGCACCAGCATTTGCACCAACGTTTCCAGCAGCGCCATTACCAAAGGCAGATCCAGGCGTTTCATAAATAGGAGCACTTTTGCTTGGAGCACCATAACCACCGATTCCACTTCCAGATCCAAGTGCTCCTGCATTTGCTCCAGCATTTGCTCCAGCATTTGCTCCAGCATTTGCACCAGCGTTTCCAGCAGCGCCATTACCAAAGGCAGATCCAGGCGTTTCATAAATAGGAGCACTTTTGCTTGGAGCACCATAACCACCGATTCCACTTCCAGATCCAAGTGCTCCTGCGTTTGCTCCAGCATTTGCACCGGCGTTTCCAGCAGCGCCATTACCAAAGGCAGATCCAGGCGTTCCATAAATAGGGGCACCTTTGGTTGGAGCACCATATCCACCGATTCCACTTCCAGATCCAAGTGCTCCTGCGTTTGCTCCAGCATTTGCGCCGGCGTTTCCAGCAGCGCCATTACCAAAGGCAGATCCAGGCGTTCCATAAATAGGGCCACCTTTGGTTGGAGCACCATATCCACCGATTCCACTTCCAGATCCAGGTGCTCCTGCATTTGCTCCACCATTTGCACCGGCAGTTCCAGCAGCGCCGTTACCAAAAGCGGATCCAGGTGCTCCATAAATAGGGGCACCTTGGTTTGGAGTACCACCATAACCACCATTTCCACTGCCTGATGCACCAGCACCAGTACCAGCATTAGCTCCAGCGTCAGCTTTGCTTACTCCACTGGATCCAGGACCGTAAGTTGGTGCAGAGGGTCCATAGATAGGAGCATCCTTCGTAGGAATACCGTAGTTACCATTGCCTGGTCCAGAATTTCCAAATGCACTGCCCGATCCACTTGGTACAGTTTCGTAATTTATTTGTGGACTGGCAGGTATGACTATAGGAGCCTCTTTAATCGGTTGACCGTATGCTCCACCAATTCCAGCTGCGTTTGCGCCAGCATTGGCATTAGCAAGGGCCCCGGCATTCGCTCCTGATCCTGTAGTCGGTCCGTAGCCTCCTGGTGCACTGCCCTGACTAGGATATGGTGCTTTAATTCCCTGTGTATTTCCAGTTGTTGCTCCACTATTATCAGATACGTAATGTCCAAGTTCATGTGGGCCTCCAGCTTCCTTAGCTCCAGAGTTAAGGAAGGGATTTTGTGCACCGAATTGTCCTTGAGACCCTCCAACTGCGCCAGCATTTGCTGCAGCGTTTGCACCGGCGTTTGCGTTAGCATTGGCGCCTGCATTTGCAAGTCCTTGACCTTGACCACTCAGGAATGGATTGTACGCTCCAATGGGTTTTTGTGCATTGTTTGGATAATAGTTTCCACCCTGAGCTGGCGCTGATGCTACTGGATATGCGTTTCCATTGGCGACGGCGCCTGCATTAGCATTAGCCGCTGCGTTGGCGTTTCCTTGAGAAGGTCCACTTAAGAAAGGATTGTTCGCCCCGATAGAAGTGGTTGGAGCACTTCCTGGATAGTATCCCGATCCTTGAACAGGGCCTGATGATCCAGGGTAACCACCGTTGAGGCCAGTACCAGCACTGGCGATCGCTTTTGCATTAGCGTTTGCGTTTGCAAAACCATTAGCATTTGCGTTTGCAACGGCATTAGCGTTTGCAACGGCATTAGCGTTTGCGTTGGCGTTGGATCCTCCATAGCCGGTCGGATAGTCAGGTTGGAAGCCGGTTGGTTGGTTGTAGTTACTCTTTCCAAATCCGCCTGCTGGAAAAAGATAACAATAAGTAAAAAGGAAGAAAAAATTAGTTGATCTTTCATCGCGAGGACAATTTACAGTACGTGCTACATAATAGAAGTGATACATAGATGTATATTACAATCGTGTTTTTATATCTTTACAAGATATCAGTTGTAGATCAGTATAAAACAGGAAACATTGAGAAGTAATGAAATTAATACAAATTTTAAATTCACAGTCATCCCAGGCTGCAACAAATCCTCGTGTTAAATGTTAATCATAGTAAGACACAAAAGAAACGAAACATCAGCTTCCTGTTGATTAATAACAATTCACACAAACTTTACGTTAGTACTTATCGATCTGAAGTATGTGCAAAGAAGAAATTCTCTTGAACTCCAGAATAAAGTACAGGTGCGTCAGTGCAGTGCATCAGTGCAGTGCATTATCGTGTCAATTTACACACCGCTCATCGATCACTCTCAGCGGAAGTACAGTCAGTTAAATCAACAGTGCGACACAAAGTGATTACAATCGACACTCCTCTTCAACGCGAAACTGTGTGTTCTTTAACCGCATGCATGCCACATCAGCTGTAAATCAACTGTACACCGTCCAATTTCCGTCCAAACGAGCTCACCTTGGCCATGCTGCGGCGACTCCTCGAGTACGATCACGACGGTTTCGGGTTCTGGACCAGGTTCGAGATCAGGTCGGGGATACATCGGTCTACCGTATACCGGTTCCTTCATCACTACCACTGGAATCAGTGTGTCCCCATTGTTGGGAGGAGGATGAGGAATCTGTGGAGGCTGTCGAGCTGGAGACATCGGATGTACGATCACTTGTGGACGCCCATGATGATGATGATGATGATGATGATGATACATCGGAGGAGGATATGCAGGAGGTGCATAGACTGGAGGAAGTGCGTGAATCCCTCGATTGTATCCCTCGAAACGGTATGGAGAACCGATTAATGTTTCAGGAGGTCGTCTTTGAGGAATGACGAGAGCTTCACTGGCAGAGGCCGCGTTGCTTTGAACATTTCCTGGAGAATAGTAACCAACCGGTGATTCTCTGCCTCGGTTCGATTTCGAATTGGCATTTACACCTGCATTGTTCTGGGTGGTTTCTGGAGAATAGTAACCCCTCGATGATCCTGTACCGCCGATATAATTTGATTTCGCATTTGCATCTGCAATTGCACCAGCGTTACTCTGAAGACCTCCAGGAGAATAGTAACCGCCAGGAGGTCTTGTTCCGCTAATAGAATTTGCCTTTGCATCTGCACTCGCAATCGCGTCTGCATTAGTTTGAAAAGTTCCAGGGGTGTAATATCCACTGAGTGCTCCCCGGCCGTTATTCCAAGTACTTTTAGCATTCGCATTCGTGTTGGCAGCCGTATCGATTGGAGCGTATTGAGGGGAATAATAGCTGGTCGCTGATGCATCGCTATTAGAGACGGCATTGGCATTCGAATTCGCGTTGGCGTTCGCGTTCGAGTTTACACCTCCGTTTGTATTAAAGTTCGCATTAGCATTTGCACCGGCGCTCGCAACGGCGTTCGCGCCAGAATTACTGCCGTGATTCGCGTTCGTAATCGGTTGAAAACCGGAACTACCGTATTCTTGATATTCTGTTGGAACGTAGTCGTTGCCAGCGGCGTTAGAATTATAATCTGGAGAACCGATGTAACCTATGTTCAAAGAAAATTCAACGCTTTTTACGCGATCGAAGAAATTGCTTGGCGCGACGTAACAGGAAACAGCGATTTGCTTCTTGTTTACTCTGACATAAGAAAATCCTCCGATTACGAAACGTTCACGAGAAGATGTTCGATAATCACGTTGAAGAACGTGTTTCATATTTAGATCTATTTGCACACTTTCGCAGATTATTTTCATATTGAACATTCTCGATCAGTCAGGTATTCCGTTTGAATATTCTCTTGTATTAAATACCTTGAGCGTTAGCAGTTGCACTGGCGTCGGCCTTCGCAGAGGCTCCCCCAAGGGCCTGAGAATTCGCGTTGGCGGCGGAGTTCGCAACACCATTGCCTTGGGCCGTTGCCGAAGAGATGGCTACAGTGCGCGAAATTGAAAGTGGTCCTAAATCCAAGTGGTGATTGCTGCCGAACGAATGGCTCGAAGATTTAGGTTCCTTGTGAAACAGACCCAGTGGATCTAACAGCGTGCCTTTGTGGTTCTTTAGCGCATCCAGGAGCACACCTATAAAGCAAGATTGGTATTTGTGTTTTAAAAAAATGATCTATGGAAGATATCTTAATAATTAGACATAGTAATTAAATTAGATATTAACAAATGTTTTTTTTCGAAATTCCGAGAAAAAAGAAACTGCAAATAAAATCAGAAGACTCAAAGGGCAAAAATAATTGCATCGAAAATAATTAGTGTCCTTCTATTCGTTTCCTAAAATACTCTTTCGTATCGTAACACAGTTAATTTTTGCATCGCCTCTTCACCACCCTCGACACTTATCCGGAAATACTCGAGTTCTAAATAAGACAAAAACTCACCAGGTCTCGCGGACGAGCTGCCTAGGTATAAGAGTACCAGCACCGGCACAAAACACTTAAGAGATCGCATGTTTCTCGCACTCTGTGAAGAAGATACACGAATCCACCAACTTAATCTTGCCCACCGCTTCGAATCGATAATCGCCGTGGTCGAAGAGTCAAGAACGACTGAAGCTGTTGAACGAGACAACAACTTATATACGAAGCATCGGTGGATTTTACGTTGGTCAATAATTGACCGTCGGTCACTGTTGCTCATTGGTCTCCTGTATTCTATTCCTTTCCCCCATACGGACTGATACTTTCAACTGGAAACTTCTTCGATAATGTTCATAGACATTCCGAAAACGATCCTGATCTTCTAGGAATCGATAGCAGGGAAGCACCGACCGATAATAATTTTATAGTCAAACGGCGAAACTTTCACTGGTTAGCAGTGGCTAACACTGTCAAGGTTAAACCGCTTCGTCGAACTGTTTCTCGTTTTTCCATGCTCGGGTATTTTTTCTGTTTACTTTACAAATCACAATTCGGTTTTCCAAATGAACGAAAGTTGGAAATTTGTCGAGTTACCTGGTATTATCTGAATCAAAGACAGCACAAAGGGAAATCCTGGTGATTTCAAAGATACAGAAACGTATCAGCATTGATCACAAAATTATTTGAAAAAGAGGATATTTCGATAGAGGAGAGGTCGGGGTCAATAGGTAAAAGGACGAAGCGTTATTTCTGAGACAGATATTAGAAATTAATTCATACATATTGAAAATATTGTTGGAAATTTTAGCACGATACCTTGGATAATAATTTCAGACAGCGAATATGTAAATAAATATATGCGAATAAGTTTTGTATTCCGTAAAATATTGCGTGGCTAGTTATAATTAAAAATAAACCTTGCAAGGAAACATTTCTCGAAAAATAAATTAGTCGTTAAATTGATCGTTTCCAAAGTTGATAATAAATGTCATGGTATTCCAAGCCGATATACAGCAGGGAATCACATTTCAATGTACTACGAGTATTTGTACTGTTTATCTGTGGACGATGGGCACAAACTTGGAGATTGTCTGACATTATAATATTGTTATATAACGGGTGACAGATATGACAAAAAAATGATGGACACCGATGGAAAAACATTACTTAATAATCTGCAGTTAAGAGAACCATGACAATTCCATCGATGTATTAACGAAGCAATTAATAACTATGAGTAAGGCACAGTGCGTAGGAGAAGATAGTAAAATCGTGGAAGAATCGGAGAAAGAAGGATACGCGATCTTATAAAGATCCGGCATCGAAGGCGTTTTATAAAGAAATCTCATTAGCAACATTTATCTGACACGAGCTACCGTAGAAGTCAGATTTTCAGAATTATCATCAAGAAATGGATTGGTGTTTCTGAGAATGGAACCTGAAAACCTGGAAAGTTAGTTGGAAATATCAGTGGAATGTTGTTGGATGCCGCGCGGCACTTATTTATTTCTCTTTGTATTTATCGGTATTAGATAATTGGAATTTTATGATCGGTAAACGACGCGCGCGTAAATGATGGTTGACGTAATGACATTAGCATACAGGAAAATTCTGATAGCGGTATCTCTTCGTGAGAAGCGCTGAGAAAATATTTGAAAATAATATATGTATATATGAAATCTTCTTCTCATCATGTGTAAATATTCCCTTATGCAAATATCAGATAAAAAGATTTATGACGATCGATCTTAAAATATAGAAACGGTCGATGTTAAAATATGGATAAAGTCGATGTTAAAATAAAGAACGCCATAAAATCACAAGGGGAAATCCAGTGATACAAACGAATTCCCATCGATTAGTAATATCTCCACTCTCTGCTGTTTGTCGGACGCGACAGTAATCTCTTGACCCAATGAATTCTGATATTAGGTCAAGGGATATGTCGCGTGGAGTTACCAAAGAAAAAATTATTGATACGTATTTCTCTGAAATGAATTGAAAATGTTCAGTGTCCGGTATCTCCTGTGTTGTTGGTCGTTTTTTCTTTTTTTCTGGCAACTAGTTTTTGTCTCTCTTTTTCATTCTCAAACCCGAAATGCCATTGACGTAAGCACTTGTTTTAAAGACAAGGATACATGTCGACTACAGCTATCCTACGTAGAGATCCTTTTGCGAAAGAAAGTTAAAGTTACGCTTGCGACATTCGAACTCTTTCGCAAAGGTTTTTGTTCTCGTCCGAACAAGAATTTATCATCATCTTATGCGAGCCTCTAATACATAATTTTTCGATTTAATCATCGGTAGATCGACACATTTATGATCGTTTTATATATTGTGCTCGATTGTAGGTATCCGAGTAGTTTTACAATTTCTATTTGAGACTCTTAGAAACTGGTATCTCCAAGGTCAGGTTCAACGACTGCTAACCCATTGGGTATATTATGCGAATATTTATGGAGAATACAAAAAAAAACATTGATCGTGTCCACTTAACGACCAATTCGTCTTCAAAAAAAAAAAGAAAAAAATAAAATATCAATGTCGTCGTTTGCTTTGGATTCCAAGCATAGGTATAGAGAATTTTAAAGCTAACAGATGATCATTTTAAATCTTTGAAATCGTCTCGATACTTGGAAGGAACAGAAATAGCGATTGTAAAAGGAGTAAGAAGACACAAACGTGTCTCTGCGATTATGTAAATTAGGAATAAAAACCGGTTGATACTATAAATGAAGGGCGCAAGATAAACCTTCGGGATAACCCGTCCGTTCTATAATTTAAACTGCACAAGATGTCCCTCGAAGATACATCGTTGATATACACTATTTCTGTGTGTAGCTCGATTTTCAGGAGAAAGGTCACAGCCAGATTCCTTTTGTTAAAGGAACTGTGAAAACAATAATTTTCATGCTGGAGTTTGAAAAAAACAAAAGGTAGATTATCTTTGAGCGATAAATTATTCTTTTTTAACAATGAACATCAACGCCTATCGTATTATTATCTGCAGTTAAATCTATCGACGTCTAACGAGAAAATATAGAGATACGAAATACTTTTTCCAGTGATTTATTTCTCTGAAAGAACAATCGTGCCTTTAGTTTGGTTGCTGGAGAATCTTTCATTATAAATTCAACGACTTGTCCGCAATGAGATCTTTATCTATCTGTACATGAAGAAAGCGATCCTGTTATTTAACGTTCATGCGGAATTAAAAATTAAGCGGGATGATAAGCCAATAGCCTTGCGTTTATATTGCGCATTTACGACACAACTGTAACAACTATAATAAGAAAAATCGCGATTAGTAAGTTACATTGCTTACGAAAATATATGATGACAAATAGATTTCTCGAAATATTTTCACGGATTCTAATACAGCCGTATGATTTTTCATTGAATATTCCGAGGTTTCCACCTACGTCATGATAATGACGACTCGAGACGGACACGTACCGGAAGCAGCGTGATTTAATAAACAGTTCGCTATAAACATTGTTCCGATCATACACCTTGAACCACTAGTTAGAAATTCCAGAATCTCGTGAGGGGACTTCTAATTAGATTCAAGCTGGAAATCCCATTCTCTGAATCACACTGGGCAAATATATAAAAAATATTTCGATTTCCATGTTTACAATTTATTTATCACGCCTACGATTTGCTGACATTTCGCTATATTTTATACTATAACTAGCTGTACCTTTTATCTTCTTTGAATACTATACATTTTTGTAGGATTGTTCCATAATTTCCTGCGATTTCTATTTCGAATTTAAATCTAATTAAAACTGCTTGTTACATATCAATTTCTACTTAAATAATATTTATTTTCCTCTTCGATATTAAAATATATAATTTTACGTCGACGGTAGAATATCACCATCCGATAAAATGCCACAACAAAAATCCCAATTGAAAAATTATTAATCGCTGAAACCGTCGAGTAATTGTGAAGAAAGTTGAAGTTTATACATTTATTTTGCAAAAGCCGAACGAATTTATTGACTAACCTATCAATCTTCCCTTCAGTCTGCGTCCTTTGACCAGAACTTAGGAGGACTTCGTATAGATCTGTTCCAGAACTCGATATCTGGACTACACGGAACGCCAAAGGCAAACGCGCGAGGATATTTATCTGAATATATGCATGAAGTCGTGTGAACGTTCGATGAGTTTCGTACGATATCAAAATTCGAGTAGGCAATTCTCGACGACAAGAGAGAAGCGATTTGCTGCGTAGAATTCAAGTTCTTTGGGTCAAGTGCCCCGAGAATCAAGCGAAACGAGCACGCGTTGCTGATACGGAACTCGCATTCTTACGAAACCAGACCGCGAAACATTTCATTCACTCGCTTCGCCTTGATGACTCACTCGCTGAGCGAATCGTGTTACACGCGCGACGAAATTCGATGGCTGCCAAGAAAAACCCAATGCGCCAATGCCATGCTTACGTGACGATCACGCACGCGTTAGGCTGTTCCCACATGGAGATCGAACGAGATAGTCGATTTGCATAAGCGTTCTTTTCTTTCTGTGAGCATTCGTTGTTAGCGGACAGAGGAGGGCAGTGGGAAATTTTCGGAAGATAAGTGAAAGAAATGTACGATAATTTGAAAATTTGATAATGAAATTGTCGTTGAATTTGTTTACAGAATATTTATAAAGATGTCTATTTCAGTGAATGATGAAAAATTTGGGCTGTGGATATTTATAGTACAAACGCATATTTCCACGAGTATGACTAAAAAATATGGAGCCTAAACAGCAGTTTGTTTCATTTATCAAATATTGTGACGTGTACTCGACTTTGACGTGCATATATTTTTTATTAATATTTTTTGAATATTCCATCCATGAAAATAATATTTTTGTATTAAAGTATGAGATAAGAATGAAAACACGTAAAGCGTGAAATATCTAATTTTTCTAGAAGTTAAAAACATTAGAATGTTTGAATCTATTTAATCGTAAATAATTCTCGAACTTATAGCCCCTTTAGGACTGTGACCCGGTTTACAATGGCTTAATCCTTGCGTCATACTGTAAGGCGTCATTAAATATCACGCGACTATTTCTTTCGCGTCAACTTAAAAATAGAATTTGCATAAACGGTAGCTCAAAAGTGAAACATTCGTTTGTATTTCATTCAAAAACTGCTCTTAAGTAATACACCCAATTTATATGAGAAAAAGCATGATCAGTGCAATACGCCATTAGCTTTCCGGTAATGGGATAGTTTTCTTCTTTAAAGTCCTCTTCTTCTAACTCATTTTCCCGGATACCCACTTTAACGTTGATACTCTGGTAAAATGTATTATTTTGAATAAAAAAGATAAAATTTAAATATTGGAACAGGTATGAAAATAGAAAGGATAAGATAAAATTTTAATTTGTTAGCTTTCGGATTAAAGGTTCGAGACGATTTTAGTTAAAAATCACCTGTTTAGAATTTAATGTGGTTGACGCAGTGCCCACTGTGAAGATTTCGGCAACATCGACGATAAAATCAAAGGTCTTTGCTTCTCTGAAGACATTTTTGAAAGATATAAAAGCTGGAGAGCTTCGAGTGATCACGTAAGGACCCATAGGCTTTGGCAAAGAGCAAGAGCCGATCAAAGGGAAGCTTAAAGACAAAGGAGCTGTTAATCGTTACATTAAAACATCGAATTACCAGTTTCACTTCTATTAATATTTCAAGCGAACAATCATGTACGTGTGTGAAAAAGAATATCAGTAGGAATTATGCTTTTACATAAATTCTCCGGCAGTGTCTGAAGATGCTATCAACGTGGCAGTGGCATTTTCAACATCGTACGGCTCGTAAATTACGTCGATTATACCCTCGCTTAGTTCATTCACTTGAATATTTTTCGGACACGCGAAACACTCACTATCTACCTAAAAAAGTAATAAAGAAAGAAGCACGTGAGGCTAGATGGACTGTATTTTCCAACGTATCAGATTGCTATAATATCACGCACGTGTATCAAAAATATGGCATTCTCGCGAGTGAAATTTTTCACAGGAAGCGAGAACGCGTAATTGCTTCCTAAAGCCGCATTGACACGCGTGGTTTTCTCTGGAGGAGCGGGACTGGCCTTCAATCGCAATTCGTATGGAAATCGGCCCAGCTTGTCGGAATCAACATTTAACATGACATCGTCGATGATGAATGGCATCGTTGGATGATATATTATAGTAATATACTCCTGCAATTTTCCACATTTCAACGTTCCAAGTATTTAAAGGAAGAAGAATAAAACGACGCTAGATTAACGAGGATTACACACGTGCGATAGTGGTTGCACGATCTTTGACACTTTGGTAACAGTGACAAATGGATGAAGACACTCTGCTGTAAATTTGATCGTTTCACGTTCGAGGGGATTCTCCAGTTTCAAAGGGTAACAAATCTGGGATCGGGCAGGGGTTGCCAACTTGATCGATTCGATCACTTCCGGTTCTGTTACTTCGTACTCTATCTCGTAGAATTGATATTCTTTCTCCACGTTGGTGAACGTTACCTGCATCGAGCAAAAATAAACATCGAGCGTCGAGAGAGAAGGATACATCTCTATTTTTACTTTCTATTAGAAATGTTACGTACTTTGAAATAAAAGTTCCATTTCTCGTAGCAATAAAACACTGCCCGGTAATCTCGCTGACTGTTCGGTGGAACGTCGATTCTTTCGTTACCTACGAAGCTATATAGAGGAATCTGTCCACGAAGAATGAAAAACGGTAAGAGATTTATGTTCGAAGAGCTTTGAAACAGAGCACACGATATCAACACTATAAAAATCAATCACCTGTGATTGCGTGTTATCGTTTGTTAACAATTCGATCTTACATTGGAATCGCTGTTGCGTATTTAACCAGTTGTGAACAGGCAACAGTTCGGTATACCTTGTTTTCGCGGGGAATTGACGGCTTATCTTCTCCGTAACTCGAGGTGGCAAGCTTCTGCCACGAAGAAAATATAACAAATATAAGTTTTCGTCCTGGGATTTCAGCATCAGCGTTCCCTGCACGAATAAAAAGAAGAGAGAAACAGCTTCGAATATAAATTTCCATTTTGAACTTTGATTTATATCGGTTGACTTTCTACCATATGCAAAGTGTTTTCAGAGTTCATGACCAGCGGTGAATATGTCACAACACAAGGAGCAAATTGTTGCGAAGGAACTTGCAACGTTTCGTCGGCGGAGAAGTAATCTCCGGTTACTTCAACCTTCAACTTCCAGGTATAGGTGGAATCGTTCGTTATAACCACGGATCGAGTTTGCTTTTCTCGTACCAAACACTCGAACGCGATCGTTTCGATCGGATCAGGTAGTTTGCAGCACGCTCCGCTAATTTTAACCCTCAAAGATTGGTACTTCTCAATCTCCATTACTGCCTGCAAAAAAGATACCGAAAGTAGTAAGGAAAAATAGTAAAAAGAAAAAATTAGGAAATATATGTGTATCGAGAACTCGTCAAAAATCATAATTCGGCGTTAATCTCGTTACGAAGATAGATTAAAGATTGTAAGTAGGCTGTTAAAAATAATCAGCGGTCGAAGCCCCAATTACTCCGACGTCAGCGGACAATTTTTAGCTCGTGTAATCTCGAAAGTTAAACCGACGCGACGTCGAGGACGTGGTGGAGTGGCGGGACACGCGTGCAGAGAATCTCATTAAGAGATTGTTTGACATATTTGTACGCCGTGACGGGAAATGAGGTCGTGAACTCACCTCACCCTCAATTAAGTTACGCTGCTCAGGGGGTTGAAACTTCACCGTGAAACTGACATCCATACCGGCCGAGCAGTAACCGGACATAGGAGTAATTTGGAAATCTTTCGGCAATTTCGATGTGTTCCACTTGAATCTAAATTAGTTTTCCTATTAACAACGTAACTTTAACCTCGCTTTATACTGGGTGTTTCAGAAAGATTAATACAAATTTAGGGGCACGCGGTGCTTGTTTAACTTTATCATTCTTCGTGTCACCCTTTAATTGTATTTATCTAGCTTTAACGAATTTAAGTTTCAAAGAAAAATTGAAATAATCGTTATCGACATATACGATCTCTGGTTTGAGATTTTTGCTACAGATTTTGGTAAAACACACAGCATAGATAAATAAGTAAAACAATCAAATGATATTTTGTTTCATCTTTACTAACATTCTTTTGATTGTTTTAATAAACATTATGACAAAGAAAGAAAGTGAAATTGTTAAATAGTTTCCTCAAAGCAAATTTCCAAGAAAAATTAATCCTTCTACGTGCTCAATGATAATATACAGGGTGGTTGGTAACTGGTGGTACAAGCGGAAAGGGGATGATTCTACGCGAAAAAAGAAGTCGAAAATACAGAATAAAATTTTTTTTTAATTTTTCTTTTTTTTTTGCCGCACGCGTACCGAGCGAAGATTCAAAGTCGATTTTCTCGAAAACAAAGCCTCAAACGAAAAATTTTTATTCCATATTTTCGACTTCTTTTTTCGCGTAGAATCACCCCCTTTCCGCTTGTACCACCAGTTAACAACCACCCTGTATATCCTTGTAAAAGTAAATTCAACTACTTCAGGGGTAATTAAATAGTTAAACGAAATTAGTTATCGACAAACCTGGAGCCCAAATCTCCGGTGTTCATTAATATCACCTTAGACTCTTCTGTACAACCCTGAACTACAGTACCAAAAGAGATATGGTTCCTATTTAATCGAAATTCCGCTCCTACGCAACTTCCACGCACCGAAAACAATGGCAGGATCATGGAAGACGATTGAAAGGCCACTTTAGTTTCGAACGATCTTATCCTCGATGGAGATTTAAAAGTGACCAACACGTTGACCCTTTTATTCGGCTTCAAAACTACGCTCGACGATGGTTCGATCTTCAGAACGTCCAAAAGTTTCGGTTCGCCGGTTGCAAACCTTTGATCCATAGTCCAGGAACGCTTGATCTCCATAATGGATGCCTGAGCCATTTCGCTCTCGTCATCCGACGGGTCACAATACCTCTGACTTTCGCGGTACTCGTCGTAGCCATTTAGATACTTCATGATCCCGAATCTCAGATCAAGCGGTGCCAAACCTTCGTTTATCACCGGAATCTTCCTTACGACGCTCTTGCGAGCGGGAACGTTACCAAGATCTATCGATTGATCGCGCGGGTTCACCAAACGAACCTGGAAAACACTTACAGAGTGTAACGCAGGATATCAACGCTAGAAATTCGAAATACGCGCTTTTTAAGATTGCGATAGGAAAGGAAAGGTTGGATTTTTCATTCGAGATATGAAGATTGCCATCGTGCCACCTCGGATTTTGGAAAGTTCCGAGAGATTAACGTTTGACCCTCGAGCGAATTCGAGTACGTATCTCACCGAAACGTTAGTTAGTGTCTCGTGAGAGTTCCTCTTTGAGCGCGTAGTACCGAGAAACTTGCTTTGTTACGCTTTCCGTCGCGTCGACTTCACTCCGTGGAGAACCGGATCCCGGTCGCGAAAAACCTGACGAGCAACCTCCTTATCTCTATACGAAAGTTTTAACAAGCCGTTGCTCAGCGCAACATGATGGATAATTTACTTTATAGCCGATGCCCTCGCCAATAATCGTTATCCTCTTCTCGTTTGCCGAGTTGATGGTGAACACCAAACATTCGTGGTACTTAATCTCCTTCAATGGTCGAAAAACGATCGGTATGGTGATCGTAGAGCGTGCAGCCAGCGCTTCTGATATCGAATTTAGGTCGATGGAGAGGTGTGGTTGTTCTTCGAATTTACATTCGATTCTGTGTTACGATAATTGCGTAAGATAAATAGAAAGGATCACAGGCTCGTTAATACATTGACGCTAGAATTGCAAAACGCTTGAATCGTTCACGCTTTAACAGTCGTATATGTAGCATAATTATTTTAGTTCACTTTACTTGCAGTTTAGTTTAAATTATATCGTTTAATTACAGTATGTATCGCGATATTAATTAACAAGTTGATGAATCTCTTAATCAAATTATGCTCGTGTGTCAGAAAATCCAGCCCACAAAATTATAAGTTATAAGAGGCAAAAAAGACGCAACGAGATAAAATAAGAAGGATAAGAGGAATAAAATAATTTATAGCGAATATTTTATCGATTATACCGTCTAAAAATATCGCGCAGTAATTTTAATTACATCAGATTCTGAATAAAAACGCCTGGATACTTTCCTGGTGAATAACGTACAGTTTACAAAAAACGTTCTAAAAAGTCCCTGAGCATTAAAATGTTAAAATAGCAGGTTACATAATAGTTCTGGTCTTTACAATTAACGGTCAGTTTTACAATTACGTTAGTTTAATTAGCAAATCAGTTCTACCCCTGTCCACTGATTTCCCCTGTACCGAAGCTGAGCTGTAGTCTTATGACACGCGATTACTATTAAGCGTACAGAAACGAGCGCTTAGAAACTCTTATAAACCGCAGACGAGAGATACAGCGACCGTAAAGCGGTAAATGACTTCTAGTCCTTCATTTTTTATTTCGACGAGCGGTAAGAGGAACCTGAGAAAGTTTTAAAAAATTTGAAAAAATTGTAGCGTCGAGGGTTCACGTCGTAAACTTAAGCAGCTTAATTTATCGTATCCGAGGGAATGATTAACGAGGAACATCAGCCAAGCGTGATATGCGATTTTGATGAAATTTTGATCACGAGTGAATTTTTACAAAGAAACTCACATAAAAGCTACATCATCGGAGTTTGTTACACGAAGCTCCGCGTAATAGGAGATTGCATTGTGTTGCTGAATGTAGCAAGGTCCGAAATCGTAGCGATTGAAGCTGAATTCGATGGCAGGTCTTCTGGACGTAGCTTTCAACGTGAATTTGTAAGTGGGACCATTGGATATCTGAAGAGAAGTAGAAAAGATCGTTACACTTGTCAAGTGAGATATTTCACGCAGATCGGAAGATTTTTTAAAAGTTTTCTTGTCGCTTGCGATTAGCGTACCTTTAGAAGAACACAATGATCCTTTATTGTAACTTTTTGATACGTTGTTAGGGTCAAATAACAGGCGGATCGATCCTCGCTGATCACATGGCCTTGCTTCTGAGACGTGGTCACGCTATACGCGTTTCTGCAGGAAATTTCCGGCGTCATACCGAGCTCCCAAGCGTAATAGAACGCTACTTTACACGCATTCGTTATGTCGAACTTGAGATTAATCGGTACTTCGGGCATTATCTTCGAGCGAAAACAAGACACGTTTTCATTTCTTTTCAATTCGCCTTGTTGCATCCTTAACACTTTGACTGCCACGCCGAAATCACATGTTTCGTTCAGGACGCCACAGGAGTATTTTTATTATTCAAAGCATATAATGGCGAAATAATAAATTGATGATATAAGACAATATTCTTCCCCAATGGACCGTTTATCTTATTGGTGGTCACGGGTGACCACCGTGGCGCCTTAGTAACAGTTGATAGCGACATATTATAACGAGGCTTCGTTTATTTCAACAAACCATTCGCATTCGTTATTTTGTCGTAAGCAAAACGTGCAGAATATATTGTTTTCTTATATACTCTTATTTATTTTTTATTTACTCTTATTATAGAATATATTCTTTTTTTTTTTAATTTTTCCATCGAGACAACGATGTACAGTGAGATCCGTTATAACGTACCGCACGCGTACCGAGCGAAAATTCAAAGTCGATTTTCTCGAAAACAAAGCCTCAAACGAAAAATCTTTATTCTATATTTTCGACTTCTTTTTTCGCGTAGAATCACCCCCTTTCCGTTTGTACCACCAGTTACCAACCACCCTGTATAATAGTAAGGTATGTGCACACTTCTAACTTCAATTATATGATTATAAAGCAGCATTTACGATTATTTTCTAAGATGTGTTTACAATAATATTCGTAGATTACTCCTCAAAGATATGGATGCAAACACAGTGCACGTTAGATGCAAGATTTGTTCTCATTTTTTTTATGTTCTAATAAAAATGTTTAATCGTTCAATGGGGCACTTTTTATTTCAAAGTATCTTCTATTTATCGATTATATTCAAAATGCCCTAACTGTCAATTTTTATATAATTTTTACGATTGTAAGAAGTTCAAACGCTCGGGTCACCAATGACCACCGTGGCTCAGATTAACGTGGCAGTCGAAGTGTTAAACGCGCGTGACAACTAGACTGCGAATACTTATACATTTATGTTAAATTTGAAATTGTAAAATCGTATATCGTGCACGTGGTATACGTAAAACGTACAAAATATGCAAGAAAAAAGTACTCGTTATAAAATTTAACAGCCGAAACAAATCTCTGATTAGTTTCTATTCCTGTAGTTGTATTCGTAGAAATATAAATTTGTATAAGCATCCCCAATCAGCCGTGACATTTTCCTTTTTCTTCCTTAGTGATGTTCGGAACCGGTTTATTCACCTTGCCCAGGTCGATGACGTTCTCCTTACTCTCGGAAGCTCGCACGATTTCGCCGTTGAGCTTGCAATACGAAACCGAGGACACGATATCGTAAACGGAGGCGGTCACGAACATGGTAAGGGGATTTTTCATCAGCTTCACGGCGCATTGAATGGAAAAGTGGAATTCACCGACCTGGGTTGGATGATACTCGACCCTGTGGACGAATTAAAAAAAACATTCATCCTACCATTCTGCTCGGTATCTCGCGTAGAAAGCGTAAAATTCGAAAATCATCCGACAAACGAGAAGGATTTCGTGTTACTGATATAAATCGATATTGGAAAAACAGTAAAAGAGGGAAAATGGTATAGATAAAATATCGCAGAGGACGTTGTGTGAAGCTAAAAAATTGGTTTCAAGATAAAGAAGAAAATGAATAGTACTGAACCAGGGGCAAGAGTATTTAAAAATATAGATTTTTAACTATTGTTAAGAATAACAATGACCAGAAATGTTGCTCGCTCTTCGAGATCAGAGTTCCAGTCATCGGCGTTACGCTAAGCTTTTGAAATTTACCCTCGGAATAAAGCGATTCCTCTAACACGCTAAACGGTATATGAAAATCCTCGTTGTTCAATATTTTCAACGAATCTCTCACGTTGAATCCTGAGAACAGAATAAAATCCGCCGTAAGGTCGTACATACAAGCGGTAGAAACGAATGAAACGCGACACCCTGTATGCAACTGTGCTCCGAATGAGAGAACAGAAATGAGAAAGAGAAACACGTTGGGTGGTTCACGGTAAGAATGCTTCGAGTCCAACCTAAGATCGTTGGCTTGAGTTTCACGTGAATCGTGAGGCAGTACACCGACGGTTCGGTTACGATGCCGACAAGCAGGAAAAGGCACTCCAGATTGTATCTATCGATGGAAAAGAGCCAGAATGATTCAAAGACGCCGACGTTCTCTGCCAAAAATGTGAAAGCCAGGTCGGTACGTTTTCCACGTTCGGCAATGCCCTCGGTCACCGCGCAATGAAAATTCGATATCTCGCCTGGTCCAAGAGGCGATCGATTCGTCCATGAGAAATAATAATCGTCTACAGTGGGGTTGATCAGGTGGAATTTTCTGAAATCGTACATTTTTATTTTTATAGCTTAAGCATTGTTTCAAGGTTCGCGCTGCTGCAACGAACGCTTCGATCGTTGTTCGAAGAAGATTTCTTTTTATTTACTTTTCTACTAAACTTCGTTAAAGCAAAACGTCTTTTACAAACGGTACAATGTAGTACACTTACTTCACATGAGTTCCGGCCACGCCAACCACTTTAAATTCGATTACCCTGATGTTCTGCCACAAAGTGGGATCGTCTATTTCATATCCCAAGGGACCAGGTAGCGATGGATCTCGTCTTCCACTGGTTACGTAGTCGCTATCCTGTACGTCGAAGTGACAATAAGGCAGCAAACTTCTTGCTACGACGGGAATTATCAGATCCGCTTGCTTCGATTCGTGATTTTCTATGCTATATTTCAACAAGTTTTGAACAATTTTTTCCATTTCCAAGGCTTTTTTAATATATAGCAAAATATGATAGAGCGGGCTCGGTTAAGGGGAAATAATTGATATGCAAGCTGAAAAGATACATATTTAGTTCGATAATGAAATAAAAGGGGAATTTTGGTAATATCAGATTGATTAACAACATACTGAATTTTAATACCGCTGCTTTGTAAAAGAAAGAAATAGAAGACATGGTTTTATTAGATTCATACTTGCACGTAAGGTATGCCTTGTAATAAAATACATCCTTGGGTGAAAATTTTAATGTACATTCCACAGATTGTCCGGGTGATATCGTTCCTGTCTCGGGATAAATTACGAAAGGCAGATCATCGCCTTCTAACCAACTGTCGGTGGTTCTTCCCGATAATCCTGCGGTACTGCTGAACAGATCCGATTGTTTCATCGTTGAAGCATCTTTCATATCGACGCTATCTGCAAAATTATAAATATTATTTTCCATGAAAGATAACCTAATGACAGAACGGATGAAAGAAGCACGAATGAAATAGAAGAATATTACGATACCATGAAATTGTTTTTTAAAAATTAATGACATACATCAGAAGACAGATAATTCATGTTTTCCTCTTAATCACTGATTTGCCATTGATTTGTAGAATTTAGTCAAAGTCACATACTATTACTATGAATCTTACTATGTACAATATATGACTTATTGGTGGACTGTGAATTTTTATGCAAATTCATATTTATGAAAATACACAAATAACGAAACCTGGAATTGGGTTTGGATTTTTCGTATATTTTTTGTATTTTTACGTTTTACGTGAATTCTGTGTATTTTAGCATCTTTCAATCTTCAAAATGCATAAAAGTCCACAGTCTTTTTTACGAGCAATGATATACCATTACCGGAAACGAATGACATGCATCGTCGTGACAAAATATTCGTGTTGACCCCCGCGCTCGATTCATCCTGGCCGAAATTTCTGCGACCGAGTTCACTTGTTGCGGAGAAGATTCCCCTAGATGATCTCGAATGCTGGGAGCGGGTTTCCTCCGCGGTTCTCGGTCTGGAAGTCACGTTCGAACTGTCTCCTATGTACCTCTTCGGATACTGTTCGTCCATGTTTATCTTCCAGGCGAACACCGTATCTACGATCCCTGGATTCGATAGGAAGAATTTGTACTCCCTGGTCTGCAATGAAATTTCGCAATTGTTTCCAACGCGATTGAAATTTTTATTGGTATCAAACGTAATTTTGTTCCAGGATGTGCAACGAATACGCGAACTATTTATCTTGTTAGAGTTTCTAATTAAAAAAATCTCTTCTTCTTAGTTTTTAATTATCTGATTGCAAGGTAGAAAATTGACCTGAAACATCAGCGTATCGTTGAAACAAATTTCTTGAACAGTGCACAAACATTCCGAAAATGCAACAATGGCGTTTAATAGGAGATCGATCGATCTGTTCGTCCCAGCCAAAATTTCGTGCTTTGCCTCGATGGTTGGTTCCACGATTTTCTTCAGTAACAAGTTTACGTCGCTTAATCGATCCATCAGATCATGATGTATCCGCTCCCAACGCACCTCCGTCTGTCTATCGTCCCAACCTACTAACTGGTGTTGCGAATATTCTACCAGAATTTCGCATATCAAACACTCGATACGAATCTAAAAGGAAAAATGAAAGGTAAAGAGCACGTTGTTTAAAACAATTTACTAACGTTTGTGAAAGTGAAATACACAAGTTGAAGTGGCAGAAAAATGATAGATCAGATGTAATATCGTATTTTCAAGGAAATGATACTATAAGACGGTGGAATATTGGAAATTATTTCGTTCACGATTCAGTGACAACAGGTTACATTTCGGAAACGTACGTTCTCGTAATTCGCAGGTTCAGGTGCCAGGAAAGTAGCAACGATTTCTTTGCACGTGAGATACTTGATATGTCCAATAGATGGCTCGAACACAACGTGCGGATGTGCACTCCATTGGAAACGAAACCATCGATCTGTAGATTTATTGGCAATCTTGAATGTCTTTTTGTACATTTTGCTAACGAAACAAAGTCCGTAGTCGAGAATGTAGGTCAGAGACGCAGAGTGCATCGAGATGCTCGAAGCTGTAAAATACACTTCCGTTCACGTCGTGGTTAATGAAACAGAGAAATTTGAATGAAATTGATGACAAATGAATCGTTCAAATTTCAACTTTGTACAGTCGTTCAAATTGCCTTTCACCTGAAACCAATGAATTCTGCTTGGACAAAACTCTCCGGACCTTGTGATTTTCGGTCACGACTTTACGTTTATTCTCCTCGAATTGTAAGCCGTCCAGAACGATCGGCTCCACGTAACACTCGCCTTCCAAATTAGTCGACATATTCTCGTACGGATTATCGATCACGTGCAAACGAATGTTTCCATGATGTTTCCCGATTTCAGTCGGAGCGAAGATTACTTTGAAGCGAGCTACATTTCCGGGTGCCAGACGAACTACGATACATCGATCGCGTGGCTCTGTAACGACAAAATTACAAATGTTTGGTAACATCTTTCATTTTTCTTTATAACGCTGAGATGGGGTTAACGCTAGGATGAAGATGGTCGCGTCAATTCCAACTCGTGCAAATATTTTACCTCTACTTCTTTCTCAATTATATCCGCGCGTCATTGTTCTAACAATTTATACGAATAATTTCATTTTTCAAGTAAATTTACGACACGGGTTAAATGGCTAACCATCGCAGTAATCCTCCCAAATTTGCAGTAAATGCTGCGTATCCGAGCAAGCGGAAAAGAGGAACACGTTATTCAAATCCTCGTCGATCTTCACGATGACTTTCGCCTTAATGAATCCGATGTTTTCCAAAGCGAGATATCTGTAACTGCTCTCGTCGATCAATGTACGAGGAAAGTTCAAAGTAGGTCTTTCTCGTGCTCCATGCACTGGCTCTGTAATCGCCACTTCCGGCACGCAAGATTCTCCTATCAGTTTGATGAATAGCTGGTCTGCTTCGAGATGCGAAGGCAAAACCACGGCTGCTCGAAACGTTTCTTGAAACGTCTGCAAACAACCCCAGAGAATTTCGAGAAATTTCATTTAATCTCTCTCTCTCTCTTTCTCTTTCTCTCTCTAATGTAATAATTTCAATCACCACGAATTCACCTCTATGATGTGCGGAGTAAAAGACACTGTGAACACTTTGTGACTCATTGGAGGAATCTGGTCGTTCGTCGGTTCTACGATAAACGTGTTAGGTTTTGCTGTATTTGGCATCAAAGATTCTTCCATCAAGCGAATTTCTACGTTCGCAGCAACTACGCCACGGTTATACAATTTGAAACAAGTTACGTGAGTGCTCAGTACGTTGATATACCGGAAGTAGAGGGATTTCTCTTGACGAGCAAACACAGTGTGCGCCCCGATCTGAAAAAAGAAAGAATAAATGTAAAGAAACAAAATACAAGATTGCACATTCGCATTTGCAAAGCGTGCATCGTTTTAAAGGACCAAGAGACGATAAGAACATCTTTGGGACAATCGAAGTCTTGAATTCTATCAACCACGCGATTTTCTTGAAACGTCGAGTCGAGGTCCTGGAAATCGATAGTGGGCATGAACGAGTTCATGGATAACGTGACTATTTTCCCTTCTCTGTCCTCGGGAATGCTATTGTCCACCACAATAATAATCTGTTCCTCTTGGGAACCCACGAATTCTGGGTAACAGCTGATGGCGATGCTGTCCGCTTGATCAACGTCTACGGTGCCCTCTGTTTTCATTATCGTAATTGGCCCTATTGTCAGCCTCTCTGGCTCCGAATGGATTCTATACGTTCAAAGTTAATTAAGTCCTCCTGTATTTCATTATTTTGCCGGATTTCATTTGTCAAAATATAGTACTTGGTCTCGGTCTTGACGCTTCTGGCAGATTTCTTCCCTTTCTTCGACGTGGTTCTTTTCTCCGCCAGGCTCGTCTTCTTGGGAAATTCTTTCGGCAACGGTTTGGTCATGTACATGACAGAAGGATGTTTGTGCAATAGTCGAATAGAATAGTGTAACGGAAATTTTCCGATGTTCTCGATATTGAGGTACATGGTTTTCTCGGTGCACATGGCCAACGCTCCAAAGTTTACCACAGGATATGGATTGATACGAAACCTGTCGTAATTCAAAGGGGAATTCCATGGAATCCTCAATATCCAAGAGTTTTCAAGATATCGAAGAACATACCTAGTGTAATATGCAACAAGAGAAACGTTGAGCGGAATCTCGGCGATTATAGTAGTTTCTTTATGAGTGTCAACCAAATGACATTTTAATATCGGGGCTTCCTTAAGCGTCAGCTCGGTCTTCGGTTTGAATATCATCTATGACAGTACAAATGAGACATACAGAAGCCAAACCGATCGAGTCCATTGAGAGAAATAACTTGATCTCTCAACAAATTAAATACCGATCATTAAATTGCGAATGTTTATATTATACTTTTATGAAAAACTTAAAGGTGCAGAAAATTTACAGGACACACGTGGTCAGTGACTCGTTAAATTATATTTAAAAATACAAACTTCTACAGTTTTCTCTTGATTTGGTGAAACAGTTCCAGTGGTTGGCTCGATTTCCAGCTTCTTCTTGAAATTATCAGGTAAGTTTAATTTCGCCAATTTCTCTTTGTCTTCCAAGGTAATTCTACAAAAGTCATCATCTTCCTCGTCTTGTTCGTAATAATATGGGAAAGAGAAGAACGTGGAGCTGTCCTTACGCGTATTTCACCTCGTAGTCACCGCGATTTCTCATGGAGAAAGTCGTCTTCGCGGCGAAGTTCACCCTTATGTATTTCAAATCGATAGGATTCGCGTAGTTGATGTCCACTGCGACGTCGTAAGTTTCTCCAGATATTAATACGACATCGTAGAAAATGGGATCGTTGTCGTCCTCGTCTAGAAATGCCTTGAAGATTATCGCCTTCTTGCGGACCACACCGACCTGTACAAAAATTCTCTAAGAAATTCTTTCTTTCTTGTTAGATAATATTTAGAAAGTTTACTCTACGTTTAAAAAATGTTCTCTAAGTTACTCGACACGATATTTAACTAACTTTCAATTCGTCGAAATCAAAGAAACACATGTTACCGTGGTAGCGTGATAACAAAACTCAATCTTTTGCTCGCTGCGAGTCTCTATCACTCCATGAAAAGGCGTGAACGTTATCTGTGGATCAGCAGGCTCTTCGGCTTCCAAATACCAAAAGAACGGAACCGGAGTTTTATTTCTGATAGTCAGTGTTCGATATTCTATTCGATAGAGCAGTATGCGACCGAAGGACAACTCTTTCTCATCCAGTTCGATGTCCAACACGGTACCTTTGCTTTGCAACTGAATTTGTTGCGAAATTATAACGATTAAAAGATTTCGGATCACGAGATGTAAAATAATGGAAGAGCCAATTTTACTACCGACAATGATGCTAGAAAATAAATTGAATGGCGTCATCGCGTTCCATCACACATAGGTAATATGTTTTGAAAGAAAAATTAATTGCAGTTCAATTTATTGTAATTTTCTAATTAAAATACATCTTCTAAAAAATAAATGTCAAAATATCTCTGACCGATATGTATATTAAGTATACGAACGAATAATCCAGATTATTCAGTGAAGTTCAAAACTGCTTTCTATAACTTCAAAATCTATTAAACAAGATCCAATCGTCAGGCCACTGACAAAGGAGGAAATTTGCGAGGGAAATTGCTGTGTGACAACGCTAGGCCACAAACTGCTTCTACGACAAAAGACATCAATGTGTCTTGGTTAGTACATCTTGCAGCAGCCATTACTGGACATTACTCCTTCCAATTATCATCTGTTCCAATCGATGTGACGCGTCTTATCCGACACGCACTTCCAATTAGTGGATTAGATACAAAAATGACTTGACGATTGGAGCTTGTCTAAAGACGCAGCATTTTGCCATGATGGAAGTCAACACTTGCCCCATAGGTTGGCTTAAAAATAGAGAAATCAACGACGAACACTTCGATTGAACAACTTGCTGTATCGTTTTTTAGCTAAACGTTAACTTTCCTTAAAAATTTGGACTATTCATCCGTACACCTAGTATTTATTTATAAGTTTTCTTTTCACAAAAGCTCTTCAATTCGTCCATTAAAAATACCAGTATCCTTCAAAAGTCTATTTCTACAGTTACCTCGATCACTTCGACTTTCGGATTGTTCGTCACGCACAAGAACAACTTTCCCGTGATAATTCCTAGTCTGGTAGCGATGGCCGACAAGATCAGAGTCGCGCAGTTGCCTCGCTGCGTAGATTTCGTTTCTCGTTAGCAAGTGAATCGTTCGATTTTGCGAGACGCGGACTACTACTACGGAATAATTAAACAGCGTGTCGTTAGCCGATAACGTACAGCGATAAGGAGCTGCTGGGGCTGAACGAAGAAGCACTGGGAATCGTTTTCCGTCAGTGAGACGCGAACCTCCACCTCCACCTCGGAAATGTTGCAAAACTTCAGCCGAGCCTCTCGACGATGCGGCCTGCAAACAGATAAGTCGATGTAACTTGCGAATTCGCCAACTGAAAATGGAAGGAACGCGCTCGATTCCCTTGATAATAGAGGAAATCGTTTCGTTTCTTTAACAGAGGCAATCGGTTTCGTTGCATTTCTCATTCTACCAGTCGAGTGCACGCGCATCATTGCACTAACGAAAGAACTATGGTCCTACAGACGTAGTACTCTTAGAAATATTCATCTTTTTCCTCTGATATTTCTTTCTAATTACACTGAGAACATAATTGCGAAGATAGTTATAGATTCTTCTAAAAGTTATAGGAATTGTCGGAGCAGCTCCGACACTTTGTATAATTGTGTAATTAATGCATTAAAATATTTAAAGCGAAGAAATACCTTCTGTCTTTACGGAGAACCAGCTGAGATCCAAAATCGTACAACTCTTTGTCGTAAAAGTACGTAGAACTCTCTGCCTCGTTCAATTTAGCATCTGCAGTCTACAATACGTTTACAAAGGAATTAACCAGATATACCTGAATTGTTTCTAACGATTCAAAGTGATATTATCTTTCCCTTATTTGGCTCTTTAATGAAATATTAATCGAGGAACTTTCTGAAAAAATTTTTATTTCTTCTCTAAGTATGAAAAGAACAAATTCCTTTGAAAGACATTTCTACCATGTAGTTGAAACATAGTTAATATTAAAAAGCTAAAACTTCCAACCCAATGAACTCTTGCTACCTACTATGTATCCATGGGTTCCTGTTCCAGGAAGCTATTCAAATATTACTTAGTAAAGCAAAACAATAAAGTAGAACGAATAGTAAAACAAAAAAGTAATCATCCTTCCGGAAAGTTGTTAAATATGTTTCCAAAAATCGGAAGATAAAATTATCTGCATGAATTCCTGCAGCTAGTTCGAGCATATAGAGATAGAGAATTAGTAATTAGTACCTTCGCAAAAATCGTTTTAGGATTCATGTCCAGCCTCGGTATATCGGCTACACCGGTAACATTCACTTCGTAGGTGACGTAATTTCCATCCAACAGAGTCAACGCATACGTCTCCTCATAGTGACCCGACTCTTCCGGTTGGAAGCGGATCTTGAACCTCTGGCTTTCGCTCGGCAGTAAAATCCATCGTGGCTTCAAGGACTCTTCCCGAATCGTTTCCAGAAATGACGCGTTGTTCGTGTCCTTGCTTCCAATCGTCGAAGCGTTCACAGAACGATTTTCCGCTCTGTTCAATGATTTTTGTTCCTCCGTTTTGCTCGTTTTACGTCCACGTCTTCTACGATTTCTTTTAGCGATACTGTAATTCTCTTGCACGCTCACCTCGCTCACTGCGTTTGACTCGTTCACGGAGAAGATTTCCGGCATCGATGTCAAGGAAACCAATCGATAGACGTCTGAATAATAATTCATTTATTCGCGAATCTTTATTATTGGAAATATCGGTATAGGAATTACAGTGAGATTCAAGAGCGTACCGCCGAGAATTCTTTTAGCTCGTTTTTCTACGCTTTTCCACCTGAGGACGGAATAAAGTTTGGGTCGAAGATCTGGTACTGGTATAATCTCGACGGCTACAAAAGATACGTGCATATTGTATATTTAAGAAGACAGATTGTTATTATTCAACTTACGGAGAGCAGATTTTGCCAATAGGTTCTCGTTCATTTGAGCGACAACTAGATCGTACATTGTGTCTTGCCAAGGATCGCTGGATCTTACGTACCATATGTGAAAATTGTTTGCAGGCACCTAATTTTTACATTTCTTGTATAATTTTCTACGAATTATATCGTTTGTACAAAGTATAGTATCGTTTCTTTTATACGTCACCTCTTGGACTGTATCTAAAGGAGATACATCTTTGGATCTAGCGCTTCTTGATGCTTTAGACTTCGTCGTAGAAGCTGTTTCCTACAGACCAAATAATAATATCGTCATCGGTACTCAAGAGAAATTAGCAAGGACGAAAATAAAATTACTATCGTCTTTTTTATGGGATCCCAATTACGAATCACAGCCTCGATCGACGAGAGATCCTTGTAATATCGATCCATAGTGGCTGTAATTTCTTTCACCTCGCTCGATACAGATTCTTTCCCTGCAGAATAAGAAACACGTGGTCATATAAATTACGACCGTTGTTCTTAGTTCTTTACTTTAGTAGACCCACTTCGTTTCGAGCTGTCTCTACTTCTCGTTGCTTTGCTTGTCCCTCGTTTACTGGAAGCTGGCCTCGAGTTACTGGCTGCCGTCGCGTGTCTCGTCGACTTTGCGTTCCGCTTCTTCTTGGTTGTCTTCAAGCTTGAAACGTAGCTACGATCCTCCTGCGAAACAGTCATAATTTCCATGTAAATTTACAATCGAATTCAAACCTTGCAATCTCGCAGAGAACCTTCGAAACTTTCTAATTAATGGAAAGAGCTTCCGCGGCTTTCGGATTTAACCGCAGCTGATGCTAAACTTCCATTCGCTCTGAAACTGTTTGAAAGATCGCGTTCGTTCGAAAATTTTTCATTCGATAGATTCTCATAAATTAATACATTCACCCTTTAAATACATCTGCCGCCAATAGACAGTGAATAGACAGTGTAAGAAATACAAACTAAAGATATACAAGAAATTTAATACGCGTACGTAAATGTCTTTAAAATTGTACGATGGAAGAATAATAGGAAGATGTTAAGGAAATCCTTGGAATTTCTTTTTAATAACTACGATATCGAAGAAAAGGATTCAACGATGTAAATCGTTTGAGAAAAAGTTACGAATGAAATATTGCATTAATGCTATGTTAATCCTTAATGGGTTGCCAACACAGATCGGATTCTACAGATCAAACGATCAAACCTTTTTCTTTGTACGTTCCATCATTCTTTCGATGAATCGAGCTCGCCTACGCGATGCTTCCGCCCTTTTAAGAGGTAGAATCGCGTCCAGATACATCTTCTTATCCTCGTCGGGAAGTTGATCGTATTCGGACGACGACATCTCGTCGATGTCCTGGATCTTCTGATTGGGATCGGTCGCTTTCATCGCTGCAAAGATGAAAAGCTCGGTTTCCTGTGCCGTTGGCAATTCTATTTCACGTGCAATTTCTCATAGTGAAGGATCGAACAACTTTTTATTTCGAAGCTATCTCACGTTTTCTTTCATTTTTTATCTTCTTATAAATTGCCTACTTTGCCTTTTAATTTTACCTATTTCCTTTTGAAGTTGCTCAACCCTTGTGTCGTAGCAAGCCATCGAATTAAGAAAAGTAACGAATAGAAGATACTCGATATTGCCGACGATTCGTAACAAGGAAAGCAAAGCTTCGAGCGTGTTATTTCGCAGGAAATTGCACTCCAAGCTCTGTACAACGAAACCTCGCTTGAAATCCTCCATGGATAATCTATAAACCATTCGTTTCGTTATAAATTGAGGCAACTGGTTACAGATCGATCGATTTTTAATCCATAGAAAGATCCATAGAAAAAAAAGGAGATTCGAGTAACAAAGAAACCTTTCTTCAAGAGCTTCCGCTATTAATTCGGAAGTAATCCCAAGAAACGAATCCTTCTTTTTCCTTAGACTTCTATCACCTCTGTCTCTGGGCGAGTCATTGATATCACGGTGATCAACTATTTTCTGCAGTAACAAAATAGCTTGTATCTTATATTCGTATCTACTCAAAGCATCCAACATTTCCAGTTTCTCGTTGGTTGGAATTTTATCCAGTTCTACCAGCGGATCAGGATCTGCATGAAGTCGAAGGATCGTTTCTCTTTGCGCGTCTGAACTTTGTATTTTAGCAGATTTCGACGTTTTCAATTTCTTCGGGGTTTTAGACGATCCTCCTGTCCTGGACGATTTCTCCTTCGGCGAACTTCTCCTTTTACTCGAAGTTCTTGTTCTTCTAGTTGATTCTGATCCGACCTCGTTGCTTTCACCAGCATCTTGGCTGATCAAACGCTGTCTGATAAACAATGAAATATTAACTCATTAACAAAAATGAAAAACTCGAACGAAGGGAAGTGCGATTATGCAAACTCCTATATTTATAATTAACCAAAGAAAGCAAACGCGAAGAAAGACTTTTGTCACATCTTCCGAATAAATAATAGTATCTTATTTTGCATATTTGTTACTTATAATTTATTATTTATTAATATGTACTTTCAAGTATCGTGGATCTTACTTTTGTTTCACAAAAGCCTCCGAGTAAGTCTCATAAGTATCGTCGATGATCTGTCGAAGTTGAATCGAGCACGGACTTCCGGAAAGCGCAGTAACTTCCGTGATCGCCTTATCGATGCTAAGAACTGGAATTTCTAAGACTCTGGCGCTCCGGCACGCAACCTCTTGATACTCTGAACAATATAAATTACGTACCATCGATTAAGAAGATATCGAACAATGACTAATTACGTGTCCGAAGAGATTATATCATCGTTAGTGGCATGGATTAAGCTTTGCAACAAAGTAGATCGTGGAAACTGGAGTTGGTGTGGGATTCGTGAATAGCGAAGATGTACGTGTTACAATGGAGTACCGGTGAAAGGAGCTCCATGGAAAATAACGCAGACTCTTTTCTCAGGCTTCGAGGGATCCGGAAGATCGTTCGACACGTCGGATTTTCGCTGGATATTCTCGAAAAGTTCCTTCACCGGGTCTTTCATTCTACTTTGGAAATCTGAACTCTTATAAAGGCTGTCTATGTAACCTGGCAATATGAAAACTTATTGTTGTTAGAGTTTAAGTGGCAAACACTGTACATTGCCATTCGAAGGTATTCAAATATTACGTCATGCCATAAGTTCGTGCCGACTTTTGTGCATACATTTCATGTGTCGATTTATAAACATACGGCGATAAGGGACCAATGCACTTGAGCTTAGCTGATCGAGAACAGGCTAGAGCAGATTTTCGTGGGTATACGATCGTAATATAGTGAACACAGTGACTTCTAACAGTAAAAAATCATGAGTGAAATGCGTATCCATTTTCGACATCTCATGTTATATGAATTTCGGAAAGGAAGTTCTGTAACAATCGCCACGAAAAACATATGTGCTGTTTACGGAGAAACTGCGCTTTCATCTCGCACCTGTAGAAAGTGGTTCCAACGTTTTAGAGCTGGGAATTTCTGTTTAGAAGACGAGGAACGCTCCGGGCGTCCTCCTCAGACAGACGAAGATAAAATTCGGAATCTTGTTGAAAAATCACGAAGTGTGACAGTTCAAGAGATGTCAAATGTTCTGAAAATACCTAAGACAACGATTCATAGGTGTTTAAAAAAAATAACATATATAACCGCTCGAAAAACGGCACGAACTTATGGGATGACCTAATATTTTCGTATTTCTGACAGCATATATTTTGATCGCAAAATTTCGAACAATGGTCAGTTTATGTCAATTCCGACATATCGTTACGAAAAGAAATGACACAAGGACTTACAGAAAAGCATGTGTTGGATTTCTTCGGGATCGCTCGTGGGTAGAGGAATGGATTCCAGTAGAGTTTCGTTCAAAATTGAAAAGTCCGAACAGTCTTTTCTACCCGAATCCGTGCTAGACAAGTCACTGACAACTTCGTTTCTTCTCCCGCGACGACTAGATTCACGAACGCTGCTTTTCCTCGCCGTAGATTGCTGAATAGATCTTCCGCGTTTTCTCGTTTTCCTCTTCAATACGCTCGACCTGGTCATCCTCTCTCTCTTCTTCCCCGTGTCTCCTTCGTGACTCCTTCTCTCAAGCTGAACTTCTTCCTCGAATAGTTCTTCTTCGTTTAACTTCTCCATAATTAACGCCTGGGCCATCTCGTTGATTATGTCTCTGTAAAATTTCGTTAATTGCCAGGGTATCGATTCACCAGGCTTTCTGGGTGGCAGCAGTATTTCCTTCGCTTTGTAGTAATACAACAGAGCTTTCGTTATATGATCCTCCATCTGGAAAACACTGGACCAACGTCGTTTATCGAGAAAGCGATATCTAGCAACGTCGTTTATTAAGAGGTAGGTATGAGTCACTCAGATATCAAACTGATCAACTCTCATCTCAATTGTCTGTCTCAACACAATTTTTATACGTTTTTGATTTCATTGCTTGGATTATTTCTAGTATATAGAATTAACCGGTGTAACTTCTGAGCAACTCATAAGCGTATCTTTACTCGTCCAAATGATGCCAGAAGAACTCCACAGGATAATTGCAAGTATTCTCGATCGTGAAAACTACTTCTTGAATATTCGTATACGGAATAGTGGGCAGAAATTGAATAGTCGGTTCGATTATGTTCAATCTTTTTTCGATTCCACGACCAGTTATAGCGACTATCTGCGTTTCAGGGCTCATTTTTACGATAATCTTTAACCTCGTCTCTATATAGCACTGGAACGATTAACCCTTCGAAAGAATTTCTTAACCGAGAACTTAACAGAGAGCTCTTACCGTTTTCCGAGGTTTGAAATATACCCGGACAATTTCGAAATGACCAGGTGGACAGTAATTTGTATCATATTCCACGTAAAATGGATAATCGTCGTGTTGCTTCTTACGATGAACGTCCGATAGCCTCGCCTCCCACTCGCAATCGACTAATCCGCTGGGAAATGATTTTAGGTGAAAGATAAAATGAGTTTGACGAAAGTCGAGTATACAAGGATATCAAAGGACGGACAGGAAGATTAAATTGACGTTAAAAATATCGGACCAAAACAGAATATTCAAGACGACCATTGCGTACGAGTATGTTTGCATTTTCTTCCATCCATTTCATATTACTTTGTTTCCGTGTGCGCCAGATGAAAGTGGAAGATAGCAAATAGGTCGACTTTAATTAAGATTCTATTTGAACGAATTTGGAGAAAAATGACTCGCACGCCATGGTGGTTCGCGATTCTCAAAGAAACCGCAAACGCCTGACTCGTTACGCGTTGCAACAACCGTCGTTGTGAGAACGAGCTTTTTCAGAGAATGGAAGGGTGAAAAATTTCGTATAAGAGGACCGCGTGTTTGCGGTTAAAAGCGGATAGGCAAGAAGTTCAGTTCGCAAAGCAGCACGATCATTTCTAGTGGAATATACAGCGGCAAGAAATTTTTCGGGTAGCATTCTGACAAAATGAAATTCGTAAAGTATTATTCTCTGTTTAAATATGGTAGGATGATCCTCGCGTTTCGACCACGTTTTGTTAAATAATTTTCTCATATTTGTCCGATAGAATTTATACGACAAGAGACAAATGAAACTTTTACGCTAACAAGCGTGTAAGAGAGAAATAATCAACTGTCGACGAAAAGTAAAGAAGCAAGAAAGATAAAAGCAGAATAAGAAAAAGTTGATGGTTACGCCGATGCGAAACAGAAGAAAACCGATTGCAGTCAGTCTTTACGCCAATGGTTCTCGCGAACACGAAGGAACAAGGGCTTTTCGCCGACGACGCGGCCAGGAAAAAGCTGCCCACGTTCTCATGTGCTACACACTACTGAGTCAGCAGTTTTTTGTTGCTTCTAGTACTCGCGCAGGAATTTATATGGGTCACTCGGCCGAACTCCATTCATTTTCGATATTTTCGTGCGCGAATCGTACTACTAGTCGATCCAAGTAGAATAGTCCGATCTGGGCCGGACAAAGACAGAATTAAATAGCTCGTCCCGTTCTACGCATTGACTCTATTATTGTCTAAGTTGCGATAAAAGAATAATTTATTACTCGTTCTTGATCAAAATGTGGAGAACCAAACATTCTCCAACAACAACATCCTGGAAGTCCAGAAACTTAGTATTGACGGTGACGTACGGATAAGTTACTATTCCCTTTATAGTGACAGGAATCGTGCATCCATATAATACCTGCATGGAATCGTAAATAGAATTTCATCTGCCAAGCTCGTGAATTCTCTTCGTTTTCGTCTGGACAAAGATTACCTCTATGTAAATCATATGTTTCACTTCTGTACTTTTCTCTGAAAATCTTTCTCGTGTAGGGTGCCAGGTCACTTGAAGAATAGCAGAATCGCCGACCAACAGCTTGGAATGCTTTCTGAAGTGTACTATGATGCCAGATCTTTCTGGGTGGTCTTTCTTGTTCTCCATTTTCATTCTCATTTCCACGTTCCATGGGCCGTAATTAATTACATTGGCCGAGTAGTGAACAGTACGTTCGACGATCACGTGTTTCATATCTTGAAAGAGAATAAAGTTATTCAGTTTAATGATAATAATCTGTTATTATTCACGACAATGATATTTGATAATTGCCTGTGAATTTGAATAAATTTGCGAAGAAGAAACGGCAGAATTTGCAATCGTTCGCAGGCTGCATAATGCAGAGCGAATAATATAAACGCACAATTACGTTCGAGGCAATAAAAGGAAAGGTTACGAGGAGCAAGACATACCAATAACGTGCTCGGATGAAAAAAGTTGAGGAATTGGCTCGTTCCTGCGAGTCGTAGCATGCTGCATTAAAATGTATGAATTTGCATCGACGAACTTCCTTGCCAACCACCTTTCTATCGCCATGTCGATGTCCATCGTTCGTGGAAACGTCTCGTCGTACGGAATAATACACCATTCCTCGGCTCGAAGGAAAGTACAGTGTGTTAATACGAAACGAACCATATAGAATACTTAATGTTTGCCTACTGTCATTCTTGTTCACGAGTCGGTGAAATATTCATTCACTCTAAATACAATAGGACTCTGCGCGGCTACTCAGCTTTATAATAAATTTATCGTTCCTTAAATATCCTGACAATATTGAAACTTACCGGCTAACATCTCCATGTCCGTTTCGAGTAAATCGTTAATCTTCTTGGCAACGATGTTCCCTATTTTCTGTCACATACAATCCATCAATGTTTATGTAAAACGTTGGAAACATCGTCGATTTGTCTTACGTTAACTATGAAATCCTCGGTCAACGATTGGATAGCAGAGTATTCTAGCTCGATGGAATGATATTGATGCATTTTTCCTCGAGGAATGCACAGGTAAACTTGTGGAAAAGCACCATAAGCGATCACTTCGATCGTGACGGGCATCAAGTGACCAATCTAAGGATTTTTTTAATAAAAATGCAAATGCATGCCTCCTTATAGAGTTTACGAGCCCCTTATTAACAAATCTTCGAATAACAAAGAACTCAATGGAATCGTCAAGCGTATTACCGATTTAAAAAGGGTTTAGTCGTACTTCTAACTGAAATCGATGACCGATAGGACCGAGCATCGTTGGCAGATGATCCACGTGAAACTCCACGACCGATTCAGCGTCCACAAAGCCACCATCCGGTTGGATTATCAATGGATATATATCGAATCGATCGATCGCCTCGTTGGAAGCCACCTCCGTGACTTTTATTTCGTAATCGAACGCTATCGTACAGAGATTCCTCAAGACAAAGCTGCTACGAGAATATTCCAGAAACAACTGTAACATGTTTTACAATTTCGTGAAATTGTATGACGATCTATATTGATCATGAATTACAAACGTTCGTAATTTATACAACTGACAAAGCTTTCATTTGTCGCGAGTAATATTTTAGTACCAACCCTTAACGATTGTCATGGCTAAAATTTCGTCCTACAATAAATTCTGTACTAATATTATCGTCCTGTAATTTATAATATCTTAGCATAGAAGTAAGGATCCGGCGAATATCATAAATCTCAAAAATAATTGTACAAGAGAAATGTCGAATAACGTTCTACGATTAAGTGGATATTTTCATTAGACAGTAAGATGTATGAATACCTGTTGACCAAAATCGATAACATTCGTGTCAATCGCGTATCGAATAGCGTCTGCGCGAGCGAGTAGATGAATCCGTTCGGTGGGTCCACGGAAAATTTCACAGACGATGATGGCTTTTATTCGAAGCCGTTCGAAACCGTGAAATCCTACGTGTACTCGTTGCACAGAATACGGAAGCACCGTGCCCTCGTTTGGAACGATCTTCAGAACCTGGAAAGATATTTCATACGTGGATGTTGTCATAAAACAGAACGTTATATTTCCTCGTGAAAAGCAAATATCGGGCTTAAACTGCTTTGAAAGAAAATCTTTACTGGATTTGAAAAGAGAGCTCTATCTACCATATCTAATGTATCTGTTCCTTTAAAAATTCTTCCCTCTGTCTACTAATATTATTTTACTTTTAATCGTTATAATTTTATTTAGTATCATTAGAATTTTATTTCTATTAACTTCGTTGATATAGTCATTCCTCGGAGGATCGGTCCGCATGCTCTCTAACACAACCAGATCTTCGTCTGTCTTAAAATATGATCCAACAATCGGCATTAGGAAGTTTCTTATTTCCTCTGCAGATACCAAACAATCGTCTATTTCAGAAATTTTCTCCGTAAGAGGAACTTCCGAGCTCTGGTTCTCTGAAATGGGCGCTGCAACAAAATTCCGCTAGTTTTTACAGGAAGATCTGAGAGAACATTAATTGAAACAAGAAATACAATTCGTAGGTGGCGGTATCGTGTCTAATGGCCCGTCTCCGACTCCGTCTTGCTTGTCACTCGTGTAAATGTCTTCGTGTATCTCGCCCGCTACCTCGACCTCTTGCATCTCGGCTGTATCCGCCTCTAATTTTGCTTTGCGCGATGAACATCCAGAACACTCCTTTAAGTGCATAATAATTATGAAGACTCAACGTAAAGTACTAAATCAAAATGTCTCGTTTTTATCAATTAATACAGAAATATACTTGATATTATTTTAATTTCTTTTAAATTGCATACTCGATTTAAAGATTATCATTAATTCGAAAGAATTAATATCATGTATGACCATCTTTGGTTCTTTCGACGATTTTATCAAATAAATATTCGATAATTGAAATTTCTTCGAGTAGTTTGATTTCCTACAAATCAAAATGTAGTTTCATTTTCAAACTCACCGGCACGACGTCCGAATCGCGTTGTATATCGATGGAATCTGCGAGCCACAGGAATTTATATACAACCGATACTGGTCCGTTATTGGTTAACGTTAATATTTCCTCGGCGCTTGTGCCCAGCTCGCAGTTAATTACAAAATCACTAGGCTGTATGTCGAGGTTTGGAAAATTCACGTAACCCTTACACGTGATTTTATCCTAAAAGCAATTCTTCCAAACCATGAAACAATATCAAATAACCCTCGAGAACACCAAAAAATTTACCTGATTCGGATGCTCCTGATATTCCAGTCGAAGTACGCCGGAATAATTTTTCGAGTAACGATCCTCGGTATCGCCATTGAAGGAAAAGAAAACGCGAATTTTCGTCGTACCTCCGTCGATCAGGACAATCTGCATACTTTGCACGTGTTCTTCGGTAGAGGTTATCAAATGAAATGGTTCTTTCACCGAGAGCTGAACGTTAAGGTCCAGCTTCGATTGATTGGTCACCAATAATTCGTCTAAACGAATAATCACGACGATCAGAAAATTCAGACGTCAACAGATCGTCTTCCCGTTTACGTGTTTCACGTGCAAGATACCTGTTTGCTGTAATTTGTCTTCCTCGGGGCACACGTCCACCCGAAACGTTAGCCTCCTTTTACTAAATAGAATCTGTGGTTCTGTCAACGTAACCGTGAAAGACGACGTGCCGATCAATTCACGTTTCCCTATACCGTGAAATTGACCGAAAACGTTCCATTTTTCTACCACGCACTCGTTTCTACGTTAACAGTTATGTTATATTTCAGTTTGATCGTGAGAAATTCTATTTCCGTTCAATCATTGCGTGACCGTTTTGCCATTCTACTCACGCTTTCCAGAACAACTTGCAATAGACATGTCTCGTTTCCCCCGGTGGAATATTGACGATCGAAGGATGTAGTTGAAACTTCGTGCTGCGTTTAAAGAAATTTATACAACATTTATACAATGGGAACGGTCAAATTTTCTCCTTACGTGTGCGACATTTGCATTTGACCTCGTCGAAATCGTACTTCTGGTTCGGTTATCCAGATCATTTGATAGTCATGAGTCCCCTTGTTCGTCAGAGTTATTGTTCGATCTATTTGCTGATGGCTAAACAAGTACAAGCATACATTATTTATATTACATTAAGCTGATAGGAAAGTTCTATCGCTTTCGCTGCTCGAAAAACAGAAATATACAGGGTGGTTGGTAACTGGTGGTACAAGCGGAAAGGGGGTGATTCTACGCGAAAAAAGAAGTCGAAAATATAGAATAAAAATTTTTCGTTCGAGGCTTTGTTTTCGAGAAAATCGACTTTGAATTTTCGCTCGGTACGCGTGCGGTACGTTATAACGAACCTTACTGTAGATCGTTGTCTTGATGGAAAAATTAAAAAAAGAATTTTTTTCTATATTTTCGACTTCTTTTTTCGCGTAGAATCATCCCCTTTCCGCTTGTACCACCAGTTACCAACCACCCTGTATATCGTCTCCGACAAAGACGTTTCCACAAAATGCAAGCACTAAAATTATGCTTCGTCATACAAGAATTTATCGGTCGAATCGATAATAATTAATTTCTCCGATAATATTACCTTCTTCTTTCTATAAATCGCCTGTCGATAGTCTAAATATACAGAGTGTTGCCATTTTAAACGCCAAAACTTCTGCACCGTGTAGGAGACCGATAAACTAAGAAAGTAAGTCCTTTGGAGAGTTGTTTGTTCTTGCTCCACTGTGGAAAAAATTGCAGGAAAAAAACAAAAAGATTTTCGCTCCTACGTTTATTTATTTAAGCTTATTTATGTATGTTAGACCGTTTAAAGTTTCGTCCTCTTGCTGCAATACAAATATTATATCTAACAATAACCTCCTCTTTAATTACAGATGAACATTGCTTTGATAATATTTGATGCACTGCAACTACGATTCGACCTTATCTTCATTAAATAGACGATAACACGAATAAGTGAATGAAAGAAGGAAAACGTGTTTGTTTCTTTCCTTGTGATTTTCTCCAAAATGGAGCAAAAACGAAGGAATCTCTGACCTTTTTTTTTTTTTTTGCTTAATTTATCGATCCCCTACACTCTGTATATGCTTTCCGATTATCTGCGGTTTGTAAAAATCCTGAAATAAGCTTGCAAATATAAAGGCAGAGAAGCAAATGTCTGGCGACAGAACGTTCCGGTCGATCGAGTAATTTGATGGTGTGATAATGAATGATTGGAACCTGAAAAGCAGGCCCCAGTCGAAAATTGGGAATATCTGTGGCTCGAAAACGACACTGCAACCATATCCAGTTCCTTTGACCTCTACAGGGATGGTTCTGCTGTTAATTACACGCAGCATAATTTTATCTTTGTATTTCCCAGGGTCCACGAGGTATAGTTTAACAGTAATGATCATCGATTCATGCGGTTCGAGATCACCAGACTCTGGACTGACGCTCCACAGTGAATCTTCGCTTTTCTTCAATGATTAGAAACAAAAAAAAAAGAAGAATTAAAAAATAGTCGCGAATTACATTATCGCTCGAGAGAATGTGGACAATTGATTTCTCTGTAATTTTGGACAAAATGTAATTTAACTGCAAAATCACTATCGAAGAAAATAATAATAAGAAGAATAGTACCAATGTCGCGATAAACTGAGTAGGAATAGGCGAATCGTTGATAAGCTGGAATTCCATCGTTTTTTCTTCGAGAACTTTCACCTCGCCGAAGTCCAAGGAAGTTGGCTCTGCAGAAACCACGGGCCCTTGCCCGTTGCACGCTATGACCAAGTGGGATGATACTGACGATGGTTCTCCCATAACTAACATACTATAGACATTTTTTTTATACTGTTTCCAAGTTTGTAAAACAGTTTCGATTCCAAGCTACACTTAGGTGTATCAACGATAATTATAAAACATCAAGTACTTTACTTTAGCATGATTTTGTGAGATCCTAGAGTCTTCGTGATAATAACAGCTTCCATTGTCTTCGACTGATGAGCCTTGACGTATCCCTGATTGTTGCAAAGGGAACAAATCACCGCCGAATTATCCGAAACCTAAAGAAACCGAAATTGAAAGAAACGAACGAAGAGGAAAAGCATCTAATAAACATAACTACGCTGAATGCTGTTGATGATTGTCCATCCCAACGATACCTGTTGTGGTATGAAATAAAAATAGCCATCCAAATCGGAAGTATTCTCCACGGCGAAGGATCGCGAATAAGGAAAATTGGTGAAGCAAAATTGAATGGTGATTTCTCGCGGCACGATCGATAACGAAGCCACTTTACCGCAGAATTTCACTGGCAAGGTGACAGGATCCGAATCAGAGTCCCACATGTCGACCTGAATAGTCGTCTGACCGACACGCGCGATATTGGCGGTGTAAATGACCTGCAAATCGTTAGAATCTGTTTCATAATCCCCGTTAAATCAGTCAACCTGACTTGTCAATTGTTAATTATAAACGATCGAGGAAAGGGATTGTTTACTTTGATTTTCATCGAACCATGAGCAGCCACCACCCCTTCCTGTGGGGCGACTTGGAATTCTCGCGGTTTGCTCGGGAAACTTGGCTTCGTTTGGGCTTTCGCGTAGTCCTCGTGCAGCAATGGAACCTGATCTCCGTCGTTCAGCACGGTTATGGTGAAAGCTACAGGTATCAGGGCTAGGTTGTTCAAGTGCACGTCTTGTCTAGTGCTGAATCCTATGAACAACATAGTCGTTTAACTGTGCTTGTTCTTATCAGCCGTTCTTCAATTTTTCATTGAATATTTCTAGTATATCTATTGAAGAATTTTCTAACATCTTATTCGGAGAATCATGAAAATACCGAGAGGAAAATATTTAACGAATCTCTAAGATTCCATATTCTATATCGACGGTTTGCTAGAAGAGTGACACATCTTTGACATATTTGGAAACGTTGATTCTGAGCTATTTATTAAGGGAATGATGTCATAATTACCTAATGAAACTATATTATTTAACAAGAACGATATCGGGGCCCCCGAAATCTATTAACTAAATTGTGAAAGAAAAAGATTGTTCCTTCGTCAAATAGTTGACCAATTAATAATTTTCTTTCAAACTTTTCATTTCCTAAAAATGTACTTTCCTTAATTATGTCATTCTTCGGTCGAATCGACGATATATTTCGCCGTTCGCTCTTTTTCTCTACTTAATAGAATCATTTCGCCAAGCGTACCGAGGGCTGTCGTGCCGAAATCGAGGCTCTCCTTGTCAAAGTACAAAGTAGGACATATAATGCATCCCCTGTAAGACAAGAAAGCGACATATCGTCAAAAGGAACATCGTCTTCCGAACGATTTCTCCCTAATCTTCGATCGTACAACGTACTTGATATGCAAGCTGAGCACCTCGAGGCTCTCTTTCACCACGAAATCGACCCTCTCCACGAAATCGCCCTTACGATTCGACGAGAACGTTAAATTGAAAGATTTATGCTCGTCTGGTTGTAGCTTAAGACTGAGAGGTGTCACGTCGATCGTTCCGCCGAAATCGGTTGGTTTTGCCCTGTAAATCAACGTGCCGGGTATGTGCCCTTTGTTCGCCGCTATTATCTGAAACGATGGCATCGTTTGTTTCAACGATTTCTGATTTAATTCGAGTTTTTTCAGGTGAAATTAATACGAGCCGAGAGGTAAGGTAGAGAGCTCTGATGGATCTGACGGATCTACGGTAGATTATACCTCGTAATTGTGCACCGAACACATGTAGATGTTCTCCAAACTGATCGTGAGAACGTTCAAGCGGAAAACCGGTCCTTTGCCTGTTCCATAAAGACTACAATAGAAGAACAGAATTTAGTGTATAACTCTTACAATCATTTGAACAGTCTCCTGTAAACTAGCCTTTTTTATTCTTTTTTATTTCTGTTTCTGTTCTTATTTCGCGATACTTTATTTTATTTTATTTCTTGTTACTGCTGTTAATTTATTTACAACCGATGTAATAAAGAGTATTTATCTCGTGGATATCAACGAATCGGTATTATTATTATTATTATATAGGGTGGTTGGTAACTGGTGGTACAAGCGAAAAGGGGATGATTCTACGCGAAAAAAGAAGTCGAAAATATAGAATAAAAATTTTTCGTTTGAGGCTTTGTTTTCGAGAAAATCGACTTTGAATTTTCGCTCGGTACGCGTGCGGTACGTTATAACGGATCTCACTGTAGCTCGTTGTCTCGATGGAAAAATTAAAAAAAAAAAGAAATTTTTATTCTATATTTTCGACTTCTTTTTTCGCGTAGAATCGCCCCCTTTCCGCTTGTACCACCAGTTACCAACCACCCTGTATGTTATTATTAAAATGTTATTGGTTTTACAATATTTTAGAGAATTATACTTGTCTTACGTCAGTGGTATTCTATCTTCGCGACCAGTCACTTCTAGATAGGCAGTACTGGTCACCTCGCCGACTTCCAGCGCACGAAAGAAAACTGTTACATCGGTGGACGATTGTGGCCAAATTTCAGCTTCCTAACAGATATTCGCCAGTAGTCATTTATCGAATAAACGTAAGTGGCACGTAAATTGTTGTTTAGAATCGAAAGAACTCGCCTCTGGTGCAAACATAAAACAAATATGATTATACTGAAAGGTTTCTTTCGTCAGAGACTCTAGCTCGTCCGTGTAGATACGTTGATAAACCAGCTGATGGATATCAGGGGTGCACACGTTATAATGAACGAGATCCACGCAACGATTAAGCTCGCTCTCATAAACCAGATGGAACAATTTCTTATAACTGCGGCAAAGTTGTTATTTTTCACTCTGCCATTATCTTCGTGATGATCGTTTTACTTACTGTTCTCTTCGCTCGTTATCCGCCTCGATGCTCTCAAGCTGCATCCACTTGTACTTGACGATATAATTGCTCCTGTTGTGGATCGTGAGAATCTTACTTCTTGATAGACCCAAGAAAGTATCTTCCATTCTGATGCTGCCTCTGTCGATTCGAACGGGGCAATTCTCTGTGGAGCATCGAAGTTCTATTCGCAGTTTTTCTTCTAAAAAAAAAATAAAAAAAGAAAATAAAAAAGAAATAGGGCAATATCGGTACTTATCTAATCTTTCGGGTTGCCCTCCTTCTTTAAATACCAGTTTCGTATTCGAGAAAAAGATTTCCTTCGAAATCGCCAGTCTTGTTAGACAGAAAGTGTACAGTGAACTGAAGCGATTCTTCTTCTTCCATTCTACCCTTCGATGGCTCGATCCAGAAGCAAGGGCTGCAATTTGTTGCAATTATTTTTACCATTTCATCGTAATATTATTTACGTATGTAAATTAATGAGGCTTTCTGTCGCCCACGACTCTTTGAGTTAATTAATTTTGATCCATAAGATCGCTCAGGCTCTTACAACCTCCGCTTTCCACATTCTTATAACTCAAAATTCTTTGTCTCGATTAAAATAACACTAAACTTTCATTGCAAATGTGACATTTTTTTGTATTCGATGACACATGTATTTATGTCTCTGGCTCTTGGACTAATATATTTTATTCTTCTTATAGAACTAATGATGGATGAATTTTATCTCGTATATGAAATAAATGAAACATAAATTAATTACTTGTCAGTGTAAAGGGTGAAAACAGTTGAGGCACCTCCGATGTTGCGTACAAATATCGTTTTCGACGAGGGGATCTTCACGCCTGTCAGTGGTACTTCGATTCGATCAGGAAAATCCAAAATTCCTCTCGCATTGATCGCTATCGATGTCATTGTATGTTTAAATTGTTCAATGTTCTACTTTCATGTAGAATCGACGTCGACACGAAAAGTCGAAAAGAAATTGCTCGGAAGATATTAATGGTTCCCAAAATCTCACCTACTACTGGTACTATCAGATCTCCGCTATCAGTCGCGAATTTCAATTGATAATGGTAGTCTTGGTTCCTGTCAGGCATGAACTTCACTCGATAGGAATTGGAAATACCTGGCGCAAGCATCGTCAAGTAACTGCTTCCACAGAAATCCACGGAAAAGAAAGGATCAGGCTCGTAAGAGCTTCTCAAATATCTTGGTACCTACGATTCACGAATAATCGAGTGAATCTTATGATTCTCAATTTTCATTTTATTAGCAAAAGAAACGTAAGATCGATCGGATCCTTGAAAATAGTTTTATGGCAATCTAATCGAGTTTTTCGTTATAAGAGCTTAAAATTACCGCTGAAACGTTTCGAACGGTCACTGTCACACTCAAAGAGATTCCTGGGGTGAACTGTTGAAATACGATAATACTAGGGCTGACTTCGAAATTGGAAGCCTCGAGTTCCATACATAATGGTAAATTGAATCTATTCTTCCATTTCAAAATATACTGCGTCATCTCGTCCGTTGTCATTAACATTTGTTTCATGTATTCTGATGGGCGGGCAGTATACTGGAAATATTCAATTGAATCAAATCCTGATCAAAATAATTAATGGGATAATATTCTTTGATAGTCATCGCAATGTAAATTTTGCGAAAATTTGCCAACCTCTTCTGCATCCTCGTCTTCTTTATATTGCGACTTACGAATCAAGCAGTTTACGATCTGCGTCGTATTAAATTTCTGAGGACCCCTCCATATATTTGTTTGATTGTTCTCGTTCATTCTTTCCTCGATATTTAAAATAATCTTCCTCTCGCGAATGATACTGATTGAAAATTCAGCAATTGCTCGTGCATATGTATGTCAATAATCAATTGTTCCAGTTCACGCTGATATCGATAATCGAAATTCAAATATTACATCCGTTCTTATCTTGATCATTTTACATACTCCTCCTTGAGGATAAACTTCGCAAATTTTTTAATTAAGATCTAACTCGATCAGGAAGCGGCGAATCATGTCACCACTTGACGCTCCAGCCCTAATATCGTGGATGATATATAGATTGCGTTGGCTGATACGTCAAGCAGCTCTTTGGAGAGTTAATCCAAAATTAGTCAAAGTTTAACCGTCTGCGGAACAGCAGCTCTCAAACTTTGCCTACTTTACCTAATCGTCTCCTGCTTTTAATCACATTAGAAATTCACTTTGCACTCCTTCTAATATAACGGAAGGTAATGACGTTGACATTGTTCCTTTTGCACAAGATCCTCCATTTACTTCATAAAATAACAAATACCGTCAACAGACATTTACGATCACATTTATTTCCATGAAACGTCCATAAGTACAGTGTACAACTCTGACAATTGGACTTATCGAAATCCCTCTCTAATATTGCACAAAAATTTCAGATATACGCGACAATTTTTCTCTCGTAAAGTATCGATTCTCCATTCAATCACGGAACACTATTATTCGCTTGAATAATAAATTGTTAACGATGTTAATTAACAGCATGGATAGGGGTTGCAAGGTGGTATTGTGCAGCAAGGCGATGGGCAATAGGGCACGGTGGTGCAAACTGATGGAGGACGACAAATTTTATCGAGCATTTCGACGCAAAGTTTACGACTTATTCGTGCACAAGGTGGAGAAAGAGGAGATTCTGGAGGGTAGCCGACTGCCTTGGCGTAGGCTTTTAAGCAGCACAACGGAGGTGCTCGACAACCAGGGGGTTGAGGAGGTGGTGGACAGGGAGGCATTTTTGATATGCAACAAGGATCGCAGTCTTCCTGATAACAGCACATCCCTGGACAAGGTCCTCGTGGACAACCTAGAGGCGGGCATCTGACGTTGCATACCTCCGGTTCGGGTTTTCTACAAAAATTGTTCGTTCGAGATCATCGAATGATTGAAATTACTTTATTTCATTATTTCTGTATTTTTTATTTTTTAAGAGGAATTTTTTAGAAAAGACTAACCGGCATCCGATCTCGTCAATTATTTCGAGCATCTCGTCCATGTAATTGCGGTACTTGCAGGGATCCATATTTGTTGGAGGATTAATTGATTGTTCACCGAGAATTTCATATATTTTTTGTTAATGCATAATAGCGAAAGCGATGAATTTTTATGTGAACGTTGGATTTAGTGCGTTTTACTGTCAAATAGAAAAAAACAAAAGCGTAATCGAATAGTATCGATACGATATTGTGCGATCAACTTCAGCCACGGGTAATAGAGCAATAATGACGTTTTCAAGGGTTAGGTTTTACAATTAGAAATTATTCGAGACGAGAAGAAAACCACTTTGTCGGTGAACGGCATTCTATTGGCAGACGGCAATTTGCTGATGAGGACGAAACGGCGTAGGAATGGCACAAACAATAGGAAGAAGAGAAGAAAGGCAGCGATTCTAGCAACGAGGATGTGCTTGACGTTGAAAGGGAACAACTATCCAGGATGAATGTCGAAACGCTCCTGGACATCTTCGTTGCTATTCGATTCGACAGCTACTGTGAAACGCTGCCTATTACTTTCCCAAACTTTCCTTCTTCTCTCATTATAGAAACACAGTCGATCGTAAGAGTAATAAGACATTTTATTCGGAGAAATCATAAAGATCTAAACCACGTCCCTTGAAATTTATCAGATCAACGATCTGTTTCGTTCAAAAGACCTGGTTCACCATAAAATAATTAAAAAGGTCTCATATACAAAATCACAAATACAATAAACGCTCTTCTAAAATTCACAAAGCACATATCAAACAAAACTGAAGTATAAAACAAAAATAAAAGAATCTCAAAAAGTTCGTATTACTAGTACATCATCGGGGGTTGCACGTGTCTGTTTGCAATCAGAGTTTCTGGTGCCACGATCTGCTGATTAGGTAAGTAGTCCTGCTTTCTCGCCAAATATCTCACACCCCCGATGGTCCTGGATTCGTGAATATCCGGTTGGCTGTAATACACCTTTTCAGGTAGCATCTTATCCTCCGCCATTTGTCCATTCATCGAACCATTTATATTTCCACTAGCGTCACCACCAGCATGATGGAAGCTTCCCTTATTCTGTTCTATCCTCTGGCTCGATCCGACATCGCCTTCGCCATTGTTCCTCCCTAAATTCTTCGTGTTTTGATAATACTGTTGCATCTGTTGATAGTGCTGAGGATAATTTCCATCGAACTTAAACGGCATTACGTTTCCACGATTTACCATTAGATTTCTCTCGACGTAAGGAACGAGACTCGTCGAATTCTGATCTGATAACTGTTGCTGGACGATCAATTGTGGCTGATCCGTGGCTACAGTGCCATTTTCTCTTTCAGCTTGCACGCTATAGTAATTATTTGGAATATTTGATTTCTGTCTGGGATATTCTTTCAAATATTCCTGTTCAATCTTCCTCGGGTTTAATAATCGTTGAGACGAAGGATTGTTCGGATTCCTCGAGTTGGCCAAGCCATTCGCAGACACTTTGTTAGCAGGTGGCGGTAAAATAGACGTGATCAAACGACGCTGAAACTCTGTTTCTGCCTCGGTGCGATCTTGCAATCCGTTCAGCTTTATTATATTCATCTTCTTAGGAGCCAAATTAGCCAGATACTCTAGTCCTCTTCTGGTTTCCATCGGCAATCTTTCATTCTCCAGCAGCTCCTTCGCCGCTGCCGGATCCTGCAATCCGTTGTTTCGCCTCTGTGGCCGAATGTCGTTTTTATATTGACGCATTTTTAACAAACTACACGGCTCCGTAGACGGACTGGAAGATTGGACATGTTCTTGATTTTCTTGAAGAATAGGCTGATAAAGCTGCTGGTATTGTTGCAATTGAGGTTGATTATAGTACTGCTGATGAGATTGTTGGTGAACATACTGACTCTGTGGCATATTTTGTTGATAATTCATAGATTTCATCGGATCGTTCACATTGCCAGGTACTGGAACAGTGTAAAGTTGGGGATGCATGTTATTCGTGTAATTCTGTAAAGCCCTCTGTTGCTGCTGCCAATTAGCCTGTTGCTGTTGCCAGTGCTGATGGTACTGCTGATTCGCACCCTGAACAGGAACCTGCTGGCCAGACATTTGGCCCATCATCTGCTGTTGTTGTTGTTGATGTTGCTGCTGTTGTTGCTGATGTTGCTGCTGCTGTAGCTGATGTTGCTGCTGCTGTTGCTGTTGTTGCTGCTGTTGCTGCTGTTGCTGCTGTTGCATCATCTCCATTTCCCGAGCTTCTTGTTCCCTTCTTCGTTGCTCCTGTATTTTCTCGATTTGCAAGTAAGATAATCTCGTAGGCGTCAGATGAATCATCCATTCAGGCTTTTCATCTTCCTGTTTTCTTTTGCGATTCTTCACCACGAGCTTCGTTTCTTCCGAAAATTCTCCCTGTTGGTGTAAAACCTCCACGTACTCTAATAGCTTTCGTTGCTCGTTCAGTAACATCTCGAACTGTCTTTGCATGATCTCCAAGGGTACTCCTTGCTGCTTCATAGTGGCCAACAATTTTTCCTGATCGCGAATCATAGCGACAGTGAACTTCAAAGGCTTCTTTCTTCCAGTTTGTTCTTTTGGATGACTGTCTTGGGATTGCTGGGGATTGAACTGCTGAGTAGGAACCATTTGTTGATTGGGATTCATCTGCTGATTAGTTCCTGGCTGATTATAGCCCATCAAACTTTGTTGTTTTTGGACAATCGCGTTTCCCTGTACAGGATTTCTACACAACTGCTGATACTGATGCATAGGATGTTGCTGATGTACAGAGCGTTGCAGTTGCACAGGCTGTTGTTGATGTATAGAGTGTTGCAGTTGCACAGGCTGTTGTTGATGTATAGAGTGTTGCAGTTGCGCAAGCTGTTGCTGATATTGAGGCATCAATTGCTGTTGTTGATTCTGTAGTCTACAGAGTGCCTGGTTACCATTTACCACGTCAACGTTGTAAGGTTTCAACTGGGCCTTAATGCTGGAATGTTCAGCCATCTGATTATTGTTGTTCCATCCATTTTGTACATTCATCGCGCTATGATTCGGTTGGCTTGATCCAATCATTCTTGAATTTTTTAATTGACTGGTCGCTACATCTTGAGGGGAAGTCATTCCATGACCAGGAAAATAGCTTCCATGCTGCTGAGGATTATAATTCGCAGGAGCTACTTGGCCTCCTACTTGCTGTTGATTCCCCATCATCTGCGTTTGATAGTTGTTAGCCCTCTGCTGCATCTGTTGCTGCTGTACCATGTTCTGCTGCAGCTGCTGATAAATCTGCTGAGGATTCTGAAGATTCGTGTGCGGTAAAACGGGACTACGCGAAGAACACTGATACAGATGATCAACGTTAGGTGAGTTTAACGTAACAGGATCCATAGGATTCAGCAAGTTAGGCTGTTCTTTGCTCAGCATTGCTCGTCTGTAGGCCATTGCATTTCGGCCTCCTACCGGTTGTTTCTCGTAATCGACTTCATCAGCATTCATCTGATTCTCATTTTTTATTTTTCCTTGATTCATAACCAAAACGTTTGAAACCTGCTGTATGCCTGGTTGCGACGTCGCTGTAACTTCAGGCAGATTGGAGGAAATCGCGTGGTTATTCTTCCGTGGAGAATACTCTCGCGAACCGTAGGGCACGAAAGGACGATGGGATTGAGCGTTTGAAACTTGTTGAGGCAGCGTACTCTCCGAGTGCGGATTCATCTGACCGATCTGATGGATCGCCTGCTGAGGCACAACCTGTTGCTGACTCACACTTTGCACGCCCTACGAAACGATTAATTTGTGCTTTAATGCGTCCAAGTTGGACTATTTGAAGATTGCATTTGAACTGGAAATACTGTTCGTGGCTAGGAAGTTGGATAGCAGAGGCAATACGAGTCTCATCGGTTATAGCATAATAGGATTAAAGAAACGATCATTCCCTGGCGGAATCAGATTCTCAATTGTTCGTATTTCACTCTTACGCTCGTTTTGGCAAACGAAAAGCATTTGTTGCGTTTGTAATATAAAATCCTTTATGAGACACGACTGACTCGATTAAAATGAAGAAAGCGAAAGTTAAAATAAAAGATATCCGAATAAGGATAAAAAGACCTTTAAAGAACTTTAAGTGGATAAAAGAACTTTAAATGGTACAGTAACGTCATATTCCTCGATCAAAGTCTCCGTAACGAGATTGATAAAATTAAAAGGAAAAAGGCAAAGTTAATAAAACATTCTCATAGTAGGATATTCGGACAATCAAAAGCTTCAAATGTAATAGAACGACTTCACTTTCATCTATCGGTTCCTGCATGAAAAAATTGATAAAACTAGAAAGAAAAAATAAAAATTAATAAAATATCGACTTACCTGTGGCTGTCGGTGTTGATGAACATGCTGTGTGACCGCTGTAGCGTCACCTTGACCAGTGTCGCGACATTGCTCAGGATGTCCAGCCACGTACACGATTCCACATTCTCGAGGATCTTGCTGTGCGATTAAAGCACCTATTGGTTTGGGAGAAAAAGGCGGAGGACTTTCCAACTTTTTAATTTTCTCCGCAGGGAAATACTTGAGTCTCGGCGAGGAACACGACCTAGACTCTTTGCATCTGTCTTGAGAGCTAAACCTTGTCTTCGGCATAGAAACGTCCACGGCTTTGTTGATCAGTTTTGAAGGATCATTCGAATCGACGAGATTGTGCGTAGATGGTAATTTCTCGGTTTTAAAAAACTTTTGTTGCACGGTATTCGGTTTCGCGTGCAAACTGGCTGTACTTGGCCGTCTGGACGATGCTTTCTGCCTGATGTTTCTATCCACTGAAGCTTTCCTGTAAGAAGGAACTTGTATCTCTTGATACAAATAACACGACAAAGTGGCGAAAGAATGGCAATCAAAAGCAGAAATCAATCGTTATTTCATCGCCACACATTTTATTTTTTAAATAGAAAGGACTGTTGGAAAACGAGGCTCGTAACGTTCTCCCGTAATTTCATGACAGATTTAAATAGTAAAGTAACTACTCTTAAATATTAAAAAAAAACTTCTGGTATAAAAAGACAGGGTTTATAAGATTGATTAATAGAAAAGAAGAAAATGTTAACCCCTGATTTACCGAATTGAAAAAAAATAAGGGACTTTAAAAGTTGTACCTTTTGTTCATTTTCGTTCGAAATTTTGCGAGAGTAATGGGAATATCTAGTGGAACATCATCTGTGATAAGCCAGGTAATTTTCTAGCTCGGATTTTGCATCACCGCCGAGGAAAATGGGAAACTCTGACAGCGAGATGTCAGTCCAGGTTTGAAAGTAAGCTGTGTTGTCATGGATACAGCTTATGGTTCGTTCTTAATTTCAAATTTATATCTAACTGAAGCAAGCCACACACGAATAAAACCGATCAACAGTATTGAGGTTAATCATTTGACTTCTTTTTAATTAAGCACTTATCGTGTATCCTCGTAATGAAGGAAGATGTTACTACAGATTGAGCAGAAATGAACTTGTTCAGTTTGACTTCCGAGTGCTTCAAATATAAAAATAACTTCTTGTTGATTTTGTTAATAAACGAGAAAAAAGAAATAAATATTTCTTGTAAATGAATGCGACTTAAATACTTTTACAATTTTTTATTATGTGTTGTTTACATAATTGTGTATTTCTTAGCTTCCCGTATTTTTCTTTGCGGCTACTGATAATGTCAATAGATGATGATATAACTTCGAAATTTTTATCTCAAACGTGATACGATAAAATCAGTCATCCCGTTGTCGCAACCGTACCAAAACCTTGACAACGTGACTTGATTCATAAAAAAAAATCACAGTAAAAAATGAATGGTACCTGTTTTCTATTGCGATCAACATTATCAAATGCTGAAGTACATCGTAATCACGTTCGTTTGTTTAACGATGATATTGAAAAATGAATATATTGCCAAACCGTATTGAAAAATATGCAGCAAATTCTCCCCGTGACCTTTCACTTTGCAAACGCACTTATTTTTAAGGGGGGAAAAAATACATGCCTGTGCATAGTAATTTTAGCTTGCGTGGGACGAATTGCGGCTGATTTAAGATCGTCTAAAACTGAAAATTGGGAATAACAGATAAACATTTTTCTCGATGAAATCTCGATCTCTATCGCAAGAATGATCCTCGTTATTTTAATAATTTGTCATTCTAATGAACAACCTAACAAGGTAACGTCTAAATCGGTAAGCCACTTAATTCTTGGTAATTCTTAATTCGGTTGCGATGATCATCGAATTCCTCAATCGGGAAATAAAAGTTTGTTGGAAGACGTACTCGAGTACAGTTCAATCCGAGATTACAACCAATCGGGGTCTCTTCGTCGTAAGTTTTGTGCCACTTCCGAGACAGTAAATCGATCATAATTAGGAACCTGTGTCTTAATTCGTTTTACCTGATCAGGATTTCTTCAACGTTGAAACAGTTCCATGTATCTTGTATTTTTATCTTAACTCGCAAAATTTTCTTTGAAAATTATATCTCTCTGTACCTGATATTTTCCTAAAAAAAAACAAAAAAAAAGACAAAAACGTTATCTTCAGATACTGCTATAATTAAATGTAACTGAATCAACAAAACATTTCAAAAATCACCTATTTTCGTATCAAAAGTCAAATCCACGTATATATTCGTCGTTCTCGTTAGATCCCACACGCCTAGCTGTCAGATCCCAAGAAACCTTCCAACTCTTGCCTGTAGTTAACAGGGGGGATGAGACACTGCACAAAGAAAACCACAGCGTTGAACGTCAATTAATACATTCGTTTTCCTGAGGATCGTTCAAAAGTGAATGGTATTATGGCGAACTGACGGCAAACTGCACGACAAGGGGAGCAAGGCGGCGGAGTAGGCGGTGGACAGGGCATACAGGGGACCATTTTCTTGGTGCAAACGAACGCCACAGTTGGACAGGGCGGTGGACAGGGTGGCGGTGGTGGTGTACACGCAACGATAACCTTTGGTGGACAAGGAATGGCGCAACAAGGTGGACAAGGGGTACAAGGCCGTAGGTAAACCTAATTTCGAGGTGAGTTATTAAGTTAGCTCCGTGAAAACAAGCTACGTAAAGGACTTAATATATTTGCATTGTTGTTACGCGTTGCTCTTTGAAATTCTTGTAACGACGATAAAAGAGAGGAAGAATAAAAATTTGATTTGTCCCGTATTTTTATTTTTATATTTTGTTGGAACTCACTGTTGTTTTAGTTGGCTGAGGTGGGCAACGGGGTGGGCAAGGTGGCCTGCATAAAATAGTGGGTGGAGGGCAAGGTGGGGGGGAGCAGCATGGATTACAGCAAGATCGGCAGGACATATTTCCGAAACAACCTTCGTACGAAAAAAGGATATCATAGTTTAGATAAATAAGTTTAACAGAATCTTATTTATACTTATTATATTTGACATAAAACTGTGAAGTAAAAAAAGTAATAGTTGATTAAAGTTCTATATTTCATCAAATTTGAGTCCTCTGCGTCTCTTGTCGAATTCGAATTATCTAAATTGTATTTTAAACCGCATTACAAAATCGATTAACTGCTAATAAGAGAGACTTTACTTGATTACGCTACGGCACTAACGGGATACGAGCTGATTATGAGGAGTTAAGTCGATATTTCCATGCGATGTCCGTGAGTCTGCATATTGTCGTCGATCCCCTGACGATGGACCAGGCCCAATCTAACGAGAAACGGCGGCATTGGCGTGGTTCGACGTCTATTTCGGACCACTTGAAATTTTGTCGATGGACGAACGAGAAGCCTAAACGGTGTGACGTATTATTTGCTTGTTTAGTTTGCCGGTTGCCTAGACGATCTGATCTTTCTTTTGTCAGCCAGTCGTACTATTCTTTTTCAGCGGGAAAATAGCATGTAAAATCACGGCTATTCGACCTTATTTCTCGTAACGATAATTCTGTGAAAAAATTTCATGTTTTCGCTTAATTGATACTTCCGTAATCTGCATGCGTATATTGATATTATTAATGTCAATTAAATTAAACGATTCCTAATGGCTACTATCACGACTAATTACAAAATCAAATTCGAAATAATTCAAGATGATATATTGATATTAATTTAAGGAAAGAAAATAAAAGACAGAGAAAACGAAAAAGAGGTAAAACGAAGGAAAAAACATAGGGAAAGTTAAAAGTCAGAAAAAGAGAGATAGAGGAGGATGACAAGAAAGGGGCGAAAAAAAGAAAGACGAGAAGGAAAAAGAGAAAGGATAGCATTGCAAGTACGAGATCGTTCACGTGAACTGTCGTTCGTCTACCTCGAGCTGCAACTTAATACAGTCTCTCTGAAGTATAAGGACCGTTCGGAAAGAAAACCAGGATAGGCGCGTAAACTGGGAGGAGAAATGAGTGTTTTCTTGACGAAATTCTATTACAGACTGACTAGTGGAAGAATAATTGAAGTTAGACATATTGCTGGCGATGGGTAATCGAATTACCTCACTTTTCTCGAGATGCCAAGGGTAGAGAGAATAAGTAATTGGTGAGGGCATATGCCAAGGAAGGAAAAGGTCCAACTTCTACGAAATGGTCCACAGGTAAAAAGATAATAAAACACCCTGAGTTTAAGGAAAGAAAGGGAAGGTACAGTAAGGCCGGGGCCAGCGTTAGATCGACGCTGCGTTGCGTAGCCTGTGTTGTAGAAATGTACGCACACGCGAGCACTGTGGCACATTTAGTTGTGTGACACGTTGTGTGAATGCATTTCTACAACACAGGCCACGCAACACATCGTCGTCGGTTCAGCACTCGCGTAGCCCTGGCCTAATTCCAAAAAATCCAAGTCGTTGAGGTTTCCTTGGTTATAAACGGTCGCTAATTACTTAACCAGTTAACTGGGGAATTTGATTTTAGAAATCTCTCACAGGGTTAGGCCGTGGAATGCGTAAATGAATACAAGCGACAACGAGTACAAACGTACCGAAATAAAGCTTTTGTTTGACGTGTATACTCGTCAAACGCAGTTAACCGGTTAAATTATTTTTAAAGACTCGATGACTTTATCATCTTGCTGGTACGCTGCAACAGATAGAAAAGCTATCAAAGGAGGAATTTCCTTATTGCTAAGTATCTATCTTTGCTTCTGCTTCATCAAAGTTAAAGCAGTAATTAGCTAATGTATATTAAGTAACGTAATGTAATTAACTATGCATTAGCCGACTATAAATGTATTTTCTATAATTCAGTGAAAACTTTCGACCGTAAATATTTTATACCTATTTCGTAGAGTCTTCTTACAAATTTCTAACTATAAAAACATTTTAAATTTTAATCAATTAACCTTATAGGAATATCAATTAACCTTACAGAACGCGCGATTGATCTGTAAGTTACATCGAAAATCTTTTTTAATTATCGGACCAACTTTTGGAAACACTTTATTCTTTATTACATTGCGGCTTCTTTTTTTTGTAAATAGTCATTAATCACTTGTTAAAGTGTGACGTGTGTTTCTGGCACGTCTAAATAGAATTGTTAAGCTAATTGTCCTTCCATTACATCACGCAGAATCCAGGCCCATTCGGTGGTTGCGCCGGAATTCCACGCCTGTTCATGCGACAGGCATGCTCCTCGAGGCGTTGAGCAGCCTTGTATTCGTCTGGTTTCGTACTGCTCCAAAGACGCTCTGCAGCTGCGCTAGCACGAGGCCATATTCTCGAATGCACATTGTTCCTAGAAACAAGAACATCAATTTTTCAATTACCCATTCGACGGATAAATCTCCAATCGTACGTTACTCGAATCAATTGAATACATTTTAAAGTCTTATCCACATGGATTCAAGTTCAATTAGACGCGACGAAAGAAGAAATAACTACCTGTCGACAAATTCTCCCCACATGCAAGCTTCGCCACCCAGCATCAATTTAGTCAAGTTTGATGACACCCCGGCGAACGACAATGGGTCACATTTGTAGAACTTCTTCCAGTCACCGCCACCAGCGATATGATCCAAATACCAACAAGCTGATAACAGTACCGGATGTCCAGCTTTGGTCGCGTTCTCCAACTTCTTCGCCCACTGGCCGGTCCACACGTGCACCACAGTACTATTCGGCATGACGACTCCATTTTCGAATACCTGAAAACCAACAACGATTTAGATCTCAATTCACTGACCTAGCTTCTGCTTCATTTAACGCCAATGCAAACGACCAATAAATTTGCTTTGGGACACTTATCACGATGGAATATTTGCTGTCGTTTGATGTTATGAAAAATGAATATTCTTCTGTACGATCGACCCAAGCAGTAAACGATATCATCGTCTAAAATATACCATTTATTTAACGTGTTTTCCACTTACGGAACGTCCGTTGGTGATAAAACGCGATCGTTTCATTTGCAATCTCACGCACGAAGCAATCACAAGGCGAGCGATTAATAGGTTCACTATCGGTTTTTATTACCCGGTCGTCTTCAGCTTCGTTTTATGAGACGAACAAACACCATAGGGTGATACTTTACCTCCTGCCACACGATCGTGCTCGCCTGAAGAGAATTGGTGATATGAAGAAGCTTGCCGATGTACTCGCTCTCTAGTTGCGTATAGCTGGACATGTTGTGCGATTTCATATACGAATTGATCACCGGATTGCTCATCCAACAATCGAATGGCACTTCATCGCCGCCAAGATGAACGTATTGATCCGGAAATACCTGCACGATCTCGGCGAATAAACGACTGAGGAACTCGTAAAGCTGCGGACTCGTCGGATTCATTGGGCCCAATTTCCCGTTTGCCTTTCCTTCGTTATCTAATAATATTTTTCATACGACAGCTTAGAAATTTTATCGTTTTTCGAATGGTTAAACGATTAGTAATAGAGAGATTAAACAATAATAAAAAAGTGAAAAGACGTATTAAAAAGAGAATTTAATAGACCTACACGTGTATGTACATATATTATCCTTGAAAAGTTTGGAATCATTAATTTTTATAGTAGTATCGAAGAATTTAAATGGAATATTAATTTAAAATTTGATAATTGTGGAAAAATTTTTTAGTCAGAAATCGATCGAAGTATAATGTATTTACCGTAGCAAGTGGTCAATAGTTCAGGATGAGCTAAACCCCATGACCTAGTATGTCCAGGAGTATCGAATTCCGGCATCACTCGGATGCCCCTTAGCCTGGCGTAGTCAACGATCGTCTGGATATCGTTTAATGTGTATACCATTGAGGGATGGTACGCTCCCTTGGCGGACAGTTCCGGATAACTGGAGCTCTGGTAAGGGAAGCTGTTGTCATCGACGATGTGCCAGTGAAGAACGTTCATTTTATTATAAGACATGGCATCCAGAGTAAGCATTATATCAGAGATGGGCAAATAATGGCGAGACGTGTCTAACAGTAGTCCACGATGAGGAAACTTTGGAGCATCCTGAATGGTCTGACATCTGATTTTCAACTACAAAAGAAACGCGTGCTTATAATACATTTTTCATATTTATTCATTTTCTATGCACATACTTACGTGAGAACCATTACCAGCTGGGATTAAGAGCTGAGAAAAAGTCTCGAGACCTCGAAGAACTCCCCATATCGACGCACCTACCAGATTCGCGACTGTAGAGTTTTCGTTGATCACGAGAGCGTCTGCGAAAGTTCAATCGATTCGAGTTTAAATCTGTTCGAAGAAGACGCATCTTTTCCTACCTATGTTTGCGAGAGTCGACCGAACTTTCAGGTCTATCGTAGTACTTAAAATTTCTATCAAGTTCCTGTTAGGGGAACCTTGGAACTCCGTGGAATATTTATCGATCCTTATCGTGACTCGTTCGTTTCATTCAAAAAGGAAAAACGAAGACGAAAGACCTATCGCGTGTAAAAGATTTAAATCTTGCACAATAATGGTAGAATGTGCGTGCGTATAATCTTCACGCTACTTTTGCAGTTAATCGCTCGGTTCGACTTTCAAGCGGAGCTAAATAAGAAACGATGAAGAAAAATCAGGCTTCGTAACGTGGCTTTGTTTCGATCGTCCTATTGACTCGTTTATTCGCGTATCATTAAACGTCTTTCTAATATTTGCAGTTTCTGGATACTTGTAAGCATCTTGCCTCTCGAAGCTTTCGTGATCTCGTAATTGTATCATTGACATTCTATGTCATCAGTCGAGAGATGAAATAAAAAATGACGATGTTATTTAATGAGATCCATTCGCACTAATCCACTTACCAGCTGTCTTAATGACTTAACACAACTGTTCGGGAACATGTTGCTTATGTTACATCAAGTTTCTTATTAAGAATGCACGATCATTTTGCTACTTTCCGTTATAGCAGAAGCACTTACATGATTCCGACATCTCTAAATGAGGCCAGTGATTGCCATCCATCTCGCAAGGCATTGTCACGTGAATATCCAAAGCGCTGAGAGTACCTTTGATGGTTGCATCGTCTCTTACTGGGAATTTAGGATGGCCTTGCGACGAAATCTTCGCTATTCGTGCTTCCGTTAGAATAATTGCCTTGTACCTCTCCACCGCATCCGTCATAATATCGCATGCGCCGCCAATCACCTGCGAAACCGATTCACTTCAATTTAGACAAAATAACATTAATTGTCCATTTGAAGCCATAATTATTGTAGGAAACCTGACTTTGCATTCTCGCCGTACGTCACACAGATAAATCACGCGCGTAGTATAATTAAGATAACGACACAGAGAGTTATCTGTTATCCGCAAATGCGGATACATCGAAAACGATACAAGTTGGACTAAAAAACAAGACAACGGAACAAGATAGCGAATATTTACAAGCACGTTCCGACTATGAAATTAACTTTTTATAAAAATTTGCACGCGCTTGGGCCGAATTTCCACGGGCGAGTCCCCTAGTCAAAGGAAACCTGTTCCCGGAAGAAGATACCTCTACGCTTTGCTATTTGCTTCCTACTGATGGAAGCTCCGCTATCATAAAGCCATAAAATGCAACAAACCTACAACTTTCGTCCAACTATCGTAGACTCTACAATCAACGAACAAGTCTTTTGGAGCCAGAAACTTCAGCTGCCAATGTCCCCGTGAAACACTTAAACTTGCTCTACGTAAAGTACCAATTAGAAATACCCACGTAGAAAACGAAACGTCTCCCCATGGAATTACCTTCTTCAATTACTCACGTTAAACTGGAAAGTCGAGGGTCGCAGAAGATAGAACGCATTGCGCACCATGCGATTTGTTGGACTGGGCCATGGTTCGCCCTGAGTGGGACGCACCCAAGAGCCAGCGTCCGGATTCAACGAGTGAACTCTGTGTACCAAGAGATACGATAGCCATCCTAGCAACAGGAACAACGTTGGCAACCTGGTCCTCATGTCCATCGGTTTACGAGCAGGTTTTCAACGGGAGGAACGATGCGACGCCAGCGAGTGGTCATCGTCTACTGAACGCAGAGAACGACGCGTACGGTAACGAGAGTGGTAACGACCTTAGGCTGCGCCACTTAACTTTCATCACTTTGCCTGGCGGCGTGCTCACGGTCAAGTGGGAACAACCAGTCCACGGGTCGGCTGTGTCCTTAAACGAACGTCTTGCAGTAGACGAGAATCGCTGTTGCGGACAAAGACGAACGCTGTTAATCGTTGATCGCATTGGTAGATCGTTGACACCACGTGGAATTCTTAAACGTGACCGCGTTCAACGCTGCGTGCAGCATATGAGACCGGTTAGAGGAACATCTCTGCAAACATTCTGGAAAGTCATCGGGAGAAACTCTTTTCTTTTGGTCAAGAGCGACAGTCTTTTTAAAGATGTGGAAGTGGTGTAGAGTTCAAAACCCTGACTAGAGTTCCTAGACTAAGGTACCTATTCTTCGAGATGGTTATGGATAATCTTGCTAATGAAATGAAAGGAAACCTCACACTTGCAACGTTCCTCTTTTAAAATGAGTGCAACAAATTCTAGTAATTAGTATAGGCTGGATGTATAGCAATATGATAACGAGCATATATGTCTGTGCGAAAATTTGCAATCGAATTGCAAAACTTTTATAGGAGATATCGCATCTTAATCATATCAATCTCTTCGCATCGTTCTTTTTAAAATAAGTCTCTTCATAATTATCTTTTATATCTTTTGATATCAATGACTTTCAATTTCATCGATAATGTGCCGACGACAAAAACATACGATACCTTGTTAAAATCAAGCGTTTATCCGACAGTTTGATTGATTCACGACTGCAACATTATTTTGTCACGGTTGAATCAAAATTAAAAGGAAATGTTACGCTGTCGAATGAAGTAGCGTCGGAAGCATGCAAATGTTGGTACCGTATTATGAATACGGCCTCTCTGAATGGGAGACGTCGCCTATCGTGTCTAAATTAATTGGAGAATGAAGTTCAGCCAAGCGTGATCCGCTCACGATATCGTCGGTCAATATCGAAACAGCGAGGCATCGAAGTGCAAAGGTCGACGATCGCTCGGACTTTGCGATAGCGGATGCCGATAGATCATCGTGATTATTGTCGAATGACGTGACACATGTTATTTCCCGTTTTTTACTCTTTTTCGCGTAAACGTAAATAGAGATAAAATTATTTCTTGATAGATTTATTTCACTTTCTTCCTATTGATATTAACGCTAGAATTGCCAGCAATAGAAATATAAAACTTGTACGAAACGAAACAAAATGAAAGGTTTATGAAGAAATAAATAATGCACAGGGGAAACAAGCATTTTATTCTTCGAGATACTTCACGGATACAATTCGGGTTCTCAAAAATAACGAATTGGTAGTTTTTTATGAAAGTGATTTTTCCAGTGACGTCAACTGATCCCTGATATCAAACAACGGGCAACAATATTTCACGAGGGATTCTCTGGATTTCTGTTACACGACGGATCTTTTGAAAAGTTGAGTCATCGGGTAAACACGAGTTAGTCAGAGGAAAATGCGAATTCGAAGGTGACGAGTTTCACCCCTTGGAGATTAGGATGAAACGCGGAGGAATGAAAAACGGGGAAGACTTTCCCCCGGCGTCTGTGTTGTCAAAGAAGCCGCTGGCCCGATCGTAAAACACGGGCTTGCGCATTTCCTTCACCTTCCACGAGCGACGGCAACGATTCCCAACTTTTCCCAACGAAGACACGTCTTTCTGCTCTAAATTCTTCGGCCGAGGATAACACAATTTCCCAATTCCGCGTGAATCGATACAAATTCGCAACAATGCCTGCAACTTGTACCTGTGGAAGAGATAAAGGTAGAATTACGAAGCTTCAAACCACGACCGTCATCTGTTCGGTCCAAAATAACAAAAGTACCTTTAAAATTCCAATGTAAATTTGTGGCTCGTTCTTTTCTGTATTTCGTGCGATATTACCAACTGTTACGGGGAAAATTGATGACACGTCTGGTTTCGTGAAATTGGAACTTTAGGAGCCAGTTGGTCGCACGGCACTGCTCGGTGAATCGTAGCTTCATTGATTGCGATGTCGTACGCCGGGTCGACGGACGCCAGAGGGGTGAGACGAGGGGTTGCGAAGTGGAACGTGCATTCAGGAACGTGTCACGCAAACTAGGCACCACGTTGACGTATTTCCATTCAAAATTTGCATAGCAGAAACCTCAAGAAATTGCAATACTTCTATTTACGGAGGAAGACTGTTCAAAGTTTGGAATTTTATAAAGGTCGCTTTAGACGAAAGCTATGTACGTTTGCCGCATTTTACATTTATCGTGATATTCAATGCATTGTTTGTTAAAAGATATTCTTAAAAAATAACTTTAGGAAATAGTTATAAAGGACGGAAAGACGATATTATATCTATGTTCTTAGACAGGGGTGCCCTAGACGATTGGCCACCATTCATGATCCGGTGGTGCGTTTGTCAGCCTTTTAACTCTTCATTCACCAGCCATTGACAATCGTAACGAAACGAATTGGTGACGGTTCTCATCGTTTTTCACCGATGGTACAGAACACGTCGCTCAACTCTGTGACCGTCCTCGTTTATCGTCGTGCAATTACGCCCACAGCGATAAATCTTGCAAATTTTTCATTCTCGGTGCTCGAGAACCAATAACGTCCACCCCAAGTCAAATTACGTCGGATTACTTGCATCAAAACCTGCATCAAAACCGAACTTCTGACACGAAACGATATTTGCAACAACAAATTTCAAGCCTTGGAACTAAAATAAACCCTGGAACGGCCTTTCACCCCGAAGTGAGGTGAAACAAAAGTTGGCCGAGTCGGAAAAAGGCAAAGAACAACGTGGATCTCCGTGAAATTCCTCCGGACAAAGTTTTCCCATTAGAGACCGCTCCCCTTCTATCCGGCAGAAGAGCGGATAGGCAAACAAAACCCGTAGGAAGAGGAAACGTAAGCCGTCGAATCGTCCCGAGCTGGTCCAAAAATCATCCGTCGACCCGGCATGGATCTGCGCGCGCGCGCCGGCAACCATCTGCGCAGGAGGGAGGACGAAGAAGTCGGCTGGTGGGGTGACGACGGTCGGGGAATATAGTCGGGGGGTGTACGGTGGGGGTGAGCGCGAGGAATCGAGCGAACGACGCGACGCGTGATGCTCGTGCTCGCGATAGTAGTAGTCCGTCGTAACGACGTCGATGACGTCGACGGAGGGCGCTGCCGACGCGGTCCACTTAATCGCTGCTAGTAGTAGTAGTCGGTGGTGGTGGTGGGAATCGTAGTGGCGTGCGTACACGAGGCGACGCCGCGACGTGCTCGTGTGATCACGGGGGTAGGGGAGAGGCTCGACAGCGTGCGCGCCGCTTTTGCCTGGAGAGAGGAGAGGAGAAGAGAAGAGAGTAGGAGAACGTAAAGAGAGAAGGAAGGAACGAGGCAGCCGGCGACGGTGAAACGAAAGGGTGGTTCGCTAGCGGTTACAGTTTAGTCCCGTGAGTGCGTGGTGTTGCGGCGTGTGGTCACCGAATCGGCCGGTTGCGAGCGCGTTGCCTCGAACGAAACAAGATCTGCCGGCACGCTTCCGGTCTCACGGAAGCATCTATCAATCTCGGCAGGATCGTGCGTGTACTCTGGCGCGCCGCCACGCTCTCTCGTTTCTTAGAAGGGTGTGCGATCGCGCGAGCTTGTGTGTATGTGCGCGGAGGGAAAAGCGAGGGCGAGCCCGAGGGCGAAAGAGAGAGAGGGCACGTAGGTGTGTGCGCGGCGGCGGCGGTGGCGGCGGCGGCGAGGTTGGTGGCGGTAGCGGGTAGAGAGAGAGTGGTGCACGGACGTGTGGCGGTGTCGAGTCGTGGTGGATGGTGGATAGTGGCGGTTCGGGCGGTAGGTCGGATCGGTCGGTTGATCGTCGTCTTCGTCGTCGTCGTCGTCGTCATCGGCGTCGTGATCGTCGTCGTGGTCGGTGACGAGGAGAGTACGAAGACAGAAGAGGGAGAGGAGAGGGTGAGATAGAAAGGGGAAGGAGAGTGGAGGCGCGAGGGAGGAAGAATATAGAGGAACGCGAACACCGAGAACGTGGAGGCGAGACGATCACGGGACCGGAGAGAAGAGACGCGAGGATGAGATCGATAAGGAGGGAGCCGAGGTGGTACGGGTTTCGCGAAACGGGAACGCCGCGGCGCGTGTAGACACACGGCTGGTAAACAGACGCGCGTAAAATACGCACGCACGCGCCCCGACCACTCTGCTCGCCCCGTGTTGGCAGAGGGTTCGCGGAAGAGAGTCGGTTCTCGCGACTGGACACCGCGACACGAACGGAGATCAGGAACTCAGTCCCGTCCGAAGGATTCGCGAGACGGAGGGCGAGGGAGAGAGGAGCGATCGGAAGAGATACGGAGGAAGAGGGAAGATTAAGGAGAATATCGGTACGGTGCGCCGGTGGAGTACGGATTCGTCGCGGAAACGGGATCGTCCTCCTCTCTTTCTCTCTCCCCCTCGATCTCTATCCATCTCCACTCGATGGGCTTTGCCGGTGAAAGAAGGTCAAAGATCGATCGTCGAGTACGAGGGTCGTGACCTCACGCATACACGGGACGAGCCACGCGTGCGGCACGGCTTTCCAGCAAGAAGGTGGATCCTTGGCAAGGAATAACAAGAGAAAGAAAGGAGAGAGAAAGAGAACTGGCTTGCCGGTGATTCGAGTTGGTTAAGGTGGATCTGTTTAACGATGAAGCCGATCGATCGCCGGACCTCTCTTCGATCGACGCGTTAGGCGTTGTCGTCAATGCTCGCCGCTCGCGGACAAACATTTTCGCGTAGAGTAGAAGAGCTGCCAAACCGATTCGGGACCACGTTGCGTGAAAAATTGCAACGGAAACGAGAATCTCGAGCGGCGGATCGGCACTCGATTGGATGGACACCGTGGCATAACAGGACGATCGAAACGGATCATCGAGGATCGGCACACGTGCCTGAAACGCGAAACACGTCGCGTGACGCGGAGAATATGCTCGTATCTGATCCGCGAAAAGTAACGATAGATCAACCCGATTCGCGTAGAAAAATCATAGAACGCTAGAGAAAAACGAGATTAGAAAGACACGACGAAATTATTCTCGGCGCACTCGAATAAATTACTCGCGCGAAGAAAGTATCGAGAAAGATCGACCAATTTATTATCACGAGTCTTAATTGTCGAGTTATCCGAGGAGCAGCGAACGTAGAGACATAGTGAGCAATCTCACGAAATCCTCCACGAGAAAGCGGAAAGAGTATTCGCGCGAACTGCGTACCATTAATCGGAGAAAAACGATTGATAGAAAGTATAGAACGGAATCGAGAAACAATGTCGCGAGATCCGTACTCGAGCGGAAGCGGAGTGGTCGGGCCAGGAGGCGGTACTCGTTCGCCCCGAAGCGGTCGTCGCGTAGGCGAGTTGCCCACTGTCGATCGTAGCCCGTCGAGAAGCTACGCGAGCGGTCGTGGCAGTCCTTTGGGTCGCAAGAGAGGCACTCGTAGCGGGAACAACTCGCCGGAGCACCTCGGATTCGGCAGCTACCATCACCATCAGCTGGGCAGTCCGTACTACTCCCGCGACGAGGACCTCGCCAGTCCCGTGATGCTCGAGGAGAGGGGCAGGAGTATGTCAACCGGGGGCGGTGGGGGCGGACATCACAGATCCAGAAGCGCCTCGAGACCCGCCATGTCCAGCTCGGCGGGCATGTCAGCGAGGTATACCAGCCTTGATCGTGCATCCGCGGGTATTCTCGATCACGATCGCGAGTTCGTGCCGATACGCGATCCTCGTGAACGTAGCCGCGATCGTGGACTCTACCTGGAAGATGAGCTGTACGGTTCGAGATCGGCAAGACAGAGCCCGAATACGCACATGCTGCGTGACAGCGGTGGCTATATCGGTGAACTCCAACATCAGAACAACGATCTCCAACGAGAGCTCGGGAACCTCAAGAAGGAGCTCGAGCTGACGAACCAAAAGCTCGGCAGCTCGATGCATAGCATCAAGACCTTCTGGAGTCCCGAGCTCAAGAAGGAGAGAGCACTGAGAAAAGAAGAGAGTTCCAAGTACAGCCTGATCAACGAACAGCTGAAGCTGCTCAGCTCCGAGAATCAGGTCAGTCGAGCTGCAGATTTTTCTTTCTTGCTTTTTATAGCCGCTTTTTTACCCTTCTTTAGTGCTTCTCCCTTTTATTCTTTCTGTTTCGTTGCCTTCTTTCCTCGATGACGGATAGTACCGCAGAGGGTTCTATGCAAAGGGTGCGTGAAGTTTTCGTCGTCGCCTCTTCGGTGCGTTCTTCGTGACCCGTTTTCGATGACGCGCGTGGAATTTAGGTCAAAGTGATTAAGCTAAAACTTAACGATATCCACCGATCCGATACCCACTTCGTCGACGAATCTGCGTCGATCCTATCGTTCCTTGCGTAACGTCCCTGTCCAAATATTCGTCGACTGTTTCTGACATTTCTAAATCGAGGGAATCGACTCAACGTGTCGTGATTGCCGCTAGAAACTTATCGATCTACTTCTAATGGCCCGTTTCTTTTTTCGCCGCTTCGTATAGATACGTTTATTGATTGGCCAAAAATGCGACGTGAAGGGGGAGCCACCGATGTACCGATTCATCCGATATTTTCTACTCGAAATCTCTCGATGATCAATCGTTCGCCATAACCTACGATCGTTCAAACCTCATTAACTGTCAATTCAATCGTGTGAACATGTCTTAAAACAAACTGTCACGTTGACAAAACTCCATTGATCATTCGCAATGTCGTTCGCAACAAGTCTTATTCTACTCCCTAATTCTTCTGCGTTTCCTTCAACGAGACGTGTACGCATTGCCTTCGAGGACGACGGATGGATCAATATGTTAGCCGTTCGCGAAGCCCGTCGCATATTTATATAATATCGTAGTCGAAGTGTAGCTTCACGAATAGATCGCCCGTCTTTCGTAAAACCCGGTATTTATTCAAAATGTCGTATTCGTCTTCGTTGAAAAAGTTTATCGAACGATCGTGAACATCGTTACGTCTGTAAAGACGTCAAGTTTCGTTCGATTACGGCAGAACGTCACGTGAGTGGCGCTATATGGCTCTTAATCGAGGCGTTTAATTCTTCGTCATTGTGCTCGTGGCTAAAGAAGAGCCACGCGAGTTGCGGTAGTTTTTTCCGGCAAAAAATACCAGGCAAATTACGAAGCGAAAAATTCTCGTTTTGATCTTAGGTGAGAGCCCTTGGGCAAGAAAGCGTGCAGAAATGAATTACAGGAATTTCCTGTTTCAAAGTTTCCAAGGGAGGACAGAGATTGAAATATGAATCACACGAATCTTTCCGAATGAGACTTTCGGTGACGTAAATCGGTATTTTGCGGGTTTTTCTCGAGCTAAAGTTTATAAATCGTTCGCAAGTTTTTTTTATTACACGTTTCCTTTTTATCTTGTATATATATTATACCCTCCATCGTTGAACAGAAAAATATACATTCTGCAGAGCTTTATTTTTGACATGTTTACAGTATGCCTCTGATTATCGTCATGGCAGTGGCATTAACGCACGCTCGCCTCCGTAAATCACGCAGAATCAAACTTTGGTAAATGGTTTTTAGAAACGTGTATATTTCCGATATTAATGGAAAATATACGTACATATAAAACTTCTTGCCCTTTACCCCGTAAACGTGTATTATTTTTGCCCGAAACAGTAGCAAGTAACTTGTCAAACGTGAACGATTCGCATAATTTAAGGCTACTGAAAGTATATTTACGGAATAAGGGTTAATATTCTCCGAGTAACATCTACTAAACGCTTAAATTATCCATTAACCTACGTCGATTAACCTACATAAATTGAAGATTGATGCAAATCTCTCAATCGATTATGACTTCTTGTAATAGCTCATCCCCTGTCGAATCAATCTTTCATTCGAATCAATCGAGCGTTGCGGTCGTAGCGGTATCGCGCTGTTCGTCAATCTTTCCGTCACGGTTCGTCAGCGTGGCACCAGGCATATTTTTGGCCACGATGGCGGTGCACATGAGTCATCGGCAGCGAGAGTAGAGGAATCTCGGGGAGAGGCGGATTCTCTGGCCTTCTGCCCACGTTTGTTCCTTTTTATCCAGCGTCTGGCATCGTGGTACAACGATAGGGAGTATATATGGTTCTTACGCGGCAATGACACGCGTTCCAACATCGACCATCCTTCCCTCGGCATTGTTTTGTGCACTGCGAATGACAATCGACCATGAAGTTGCGTAATTCCGGCACACCCTGGGACCACCGACACGTTTCCTACGGTTACGATGAAGGATTAGGGTATCGACGAACAAAATACCGTTGAATTCGATGGCAACGAGGAATCGACGAATCAGGTGAATGAGATTAGGCGGTTTGCGGGAGATTACGGTGGATCATGGGAAGGCATGTGGAGAATATTCTGGGTTAAGCGTCGTTCAACTTCGACCCGGTATGCTATATGCTGGAATAAAATTATGAAACTAGATGTTCTGTGATTAATCGTCCAATTAAAGATAATATATCTACTTTGTATTAAAATCTTTAGTTTAACAGTGAAACATTCTTATCGAAACAAGTATCGCTTATATATATCGGAGATACAACATCGTTCTTATGCATTGTAAAGTAATGGGAGTAAACACAGAGTGTATCTATAGCTATTTTATTCTCCTGGCGCCATTAACATCGGGAACTTCGGAATGGAAGGTGGAAAAAATGCATTAAACGGTTGGAAAGCGGTTGAGAAGGGTGTTCGACGGGGGTGGAATTAATTTTCCTTTTCTCTGTCGGCTGGCGTACACGATTCGCGCCGTAGCTGCAACCTCGAAATTGGCGCACGTCGGAAGTGGGTCGTAAAAAAATGCAGTGGAACTTTTGCAATGCTATCGTTACGCCAACCGATCCTTCCCTTTTTCCCTGTAGCTCTCGCGGCCCGCCGAAAAACCAAAGAGCCGCCAACCGTGGAAATTAAACTCCGTGGCTTGCGTTGCGTTTACTGCTAACGAACAATTCTTTTCCTTCCTCCTTTTTTCTCCACCGTATTTCACGACCGAAGAGGAAGAAAGGAGCATTGTACTTGTTCGATTGACGATATTAATTTAATTTTCAACTTCGAAAAATCGTAATTCACGTCCTTCTTCGTCCTGGAAGCTGTATGTATAGCACGCGATCAATTCTTTCGGTTAACCGTGGATTTGACCTTTGAAATATTAAACTTCGTGGTCGGCCATATTTCCAAAATACATCGGCGAAGGCTGATTCATGACGTTGGCGGAATTCCGTGGTATTAAAAATTCCGTGTGGAACGGAGTTTTCTGCGTTTGTTGCGAGGAATTGCCCGGAACAGCAGCCCTCGGATCTAATTGCTCACTTGACATGGTTCTCGGTGAATGAAAAATTAGTTGCTGATGGTCTCCTCGCTACGAAGATTGTGGCGTGCTTTTCAAGGTCTGGAAGAAACGGCAAATAGGCTGGATGCCTAATTTCACGATGATTCGAAAGGACTATCTATAGGACGAATGCATTTTCTGCACATCCGTTGTTACACTTTTAACGAAGCTGTTCCTAAAATCACGTTTAGTACCTCGAAGTCATCATTGATCCATCGTCAGAGATCTGTACAAGCGCCCTAAAATTCAATTTGCGGTTACACCGACCTCGTATCGCGTTGCCTGTTCATCTTTCAATGGAACAGCCAGCTCCGAATTGACCTGACGTCCAACGAAAACTGGGTCTTACGCCATTCGCATTCAAGAATTTGATTGCTTCGTCTGAGAACTCGACCACCAGGAAACTTCGACTCGTGTATCGCTTTCCAGACAACTTGGCTGCTCTTAACGACTTTTATTCTACGATGTAGAGTATTCGTAGATCGTAAAAATTGTTAATATTTCTGAATGTAGTTCTTGAACAGCGCTTTGTTTCTAACAACAAGAAATTCAACTCAGAGGATTAATTGCTCCGTTAAAGAGGCTCGACGAAACAAATTGATTCCGACGCCGGAAGAGCGAGATAAACCACGTACCATCGTTGACCAAGGGCTTCTGTTCATAACTTTAATGTCGTTGAAGTGGTCTCTCTAATGGTCGCTGTTCTTCGTGCATACCACTGCTTTCAATTCATCTCGAACGCAGCTGTCGTTCAGTGCCGTGTCTGTCGAAAGAGAACCACCGTCGCTTAACCGAATCACACGTTTCTAACTTCGTTGATAGTTAAATGGCGACACGGCTCGAAATATTCCGACCGATTGTGCTAGTTCTATGAAAATCGAAGGAATTACGAAGAAGGAACGTGTTCCCACAGCTAACGACTTATTGTTGCGTTTCCGGTGTCAATAACGTTCCCTAACTTCTTTTCAACCTCACGGACGAAACTCTCTCTCTCTCTCTCTCTCTCTATCTCTCTCTGTCTCTTTCTGTTCCTCTCTGATCGCCATCCGGTTCCAGCATCTGGCCTTATAGTTGACATTAAGCCGCTACATACATTAACACATAAAACGGAATCGTCGTAAGTAAGTTCTACTTTAAAAAAAAAAACGTATTTCCAATGTCCTCGTTAGCTTTCCTTTTACTAGCGGCTCGTCTTTCGTCGGTGCTTTCGTATTGAATACCAGGGGGATTTTGAAACGTTTGCCGCGTAAACACGGGACAATATCATCTGGAAATGGAGATTCGCTCTGGGAACATTATCATGCCCACTGAATCGCTCTTTCCCGTTTTTGCTATGGCAATTCCGTCTATGTAATGCTCTCGGATATATTTTCCTTTTGCCTTGCTGCTGCACCACGTTAAACAGCCGTTCAAATCTTTTATCGATTTTCTACGATGAAACGATTCGATGTATAGATTCTATTATTGAATATAACGAAAACCGGATCGAGCTGATTATCAAGCATTGTTGAATATAAACAGTTTAGCGAGAAGTATTTGAGAAAGGGAAATATTCCAGTAAACTTCTCTTTTCCTGGAATCGATAACCCAGAAACCCGAATTATTTTTGTGTCTAAGCCTGAATTAGGTGGCTCGACTCGTGGAAACTGCCGCGCTATTTTTTCGCTTTTTCTGGCTCCCTTTTTAACGGCTTAAACGATCGCTTTAGAATCTACAGGCCATTCTACTCTCAGTCGATCCTCTTAGAACCTTAAAAAATATTTTTCTTTGATCGTAGAGTTCTAAAAGACGCAAGTATCGTATGCAAAGTTAATATTCCAAGAGACAGTATCTCGAGTTTCTACGCGACAAAACAATTGTACTCTGGCGTTCAGACGAGTGTCGTTGGTGAATGTGGCGTACAGGTCCGCGTAAAGTGCGGCGCACACGTCCGTCTATATCGATCGGCCTAAATATATCGAGGCGGATTATTAGCGAGAACCTATGCCACGCGGTCTAACTATGGCACGACCGCATTGTTCCACGGGGTTACAGAGTAAACGTGTCTCTCGTGGTCTTCTAAAATGAATCGATCGATCCGGCCCAAGACCCTCGCGCTCTCATCTATAGTTGTTTCTACCGATAACGTTGTTTACCCGACGTTTAATCGCATTTACCAACCATTACAGGGTATACTTGCAAGAATATAATTTCTATCCTATAATAGGAAAGTTCCGAATACGTCAAGAGTTCGAGGCACCCGCAAGTTTAAAAGTGGCCTAACTCGTCAATTTTTTATTTGCATCGTCGATACGTTATCGATAACCTGTTCGAAACATCGGGATGTAACGTGCTCGAGCTTTTTATGGAAAACTACAGACATTCTCCCAACTATGTTTCACCACCTGACGCCAACAGTTTCCAACACAGAGTATTGGTACAACGTAATATCCTTTGGACAAAGAAACTTTAATATTCGCGAGGCTGGCCTCGGTATTTCCACTGTTGTTTCGGGAAACTTTCCCCGCTAAATCTAACTTTACCATGTTTGATCGCGAGTGTCGATCTTTGCAACGAGTTCTCATCATTTCGATCTTCCTCGGCGACGTTGACAATCGTCCGCTTGAAAATTCTCACTCGTTACGCAAAAAAATCACTGATTGCAATTTACCGATTGTAGGACGCGCCTGCGTTCTACTCTTCGAACGGTCGTTTTCATTTGCAGCTATGTTGAATTCATTGCTGCACGAGCTGACGTACGTATATAATCTTTCCGTGCTGGTTGTGTGTTATCTCGGTAACCCCCTATAAATCATGCTTTGAAGGCATGTGCGCACTAGCTGCGGCTTTAATGAGGAAGTGACTTCCAACGTGTCACTCTCCGTTATTTGTACACGACCAGGCGTCACGATGGCTTACTTAGACGTTTGTTCCGCCCCTCCGCCCCTCACTTCTGTTTCTCCAGCGTGCACCAAAATTATTGCGCTACAACCAACTGAATGCTTCGCGTTTCTGTTCGAATCACGAGCATATATATGATTCGAATTATATGTAACAACATATATCTACCATTTAAAATAAGGGACAGAATATATTGTGTCATACATTTTCTATGTTCTTCTTAGTTCTTCGTCAAGTTCGTGTTTAAATTTGCAAGAGAAGTATTGTTTCAAGATCGAAATCTAAAATTAAAAGAAAATATAAGAAAATATATACGTACGATGGCATAACAGATGGATATATTTAGAAGCATCAATCTATTCTCGATTACCAACTATTTTCACAGACAGTACGACGAAAGGATAGGTACGACTAAAACGGCGCTACGACGATAAGGCGAATTAATCCTCGATATCGATTCCGTAATCTATGTCAGATTACTTAATGGGATGACCCCCGCGGCTATTTCCGTGTATGTCAGCTATCGAAGTTCATCAGACATAAGCACACATGTTTAAAAAATCGATGCGCCGTTGCGATCTATACACGCAAGGACTGGTGTATTTTTTTTTCCTCTCTTCTTTTTTCAAACATCGAAGTCGATTTAGAAACGATGTAAATGCATCGGGCTTAATGCTTGACAACACGCCAGCAGTCTGATAACAAACGTTGCCATCGTTTTTCGATCCATTAAAAATTCTATATATCGTCTTGGAGTGTTTTAAGCCTTAAAAACTGTTACTCGTTTATTCTGAAAATTATCCTATATGAGGCGTCTCAATTATTTCTCTTCTTCTTCTTTCCTCTCTTCGTTTTTTCTTTTGGCAAACGGTAGACAAAACGAAGGACCAACATGTGGCGCGATAAGATAGACGCAGCTGAAACTTTTTCATCGTTCGCCAGGTTGCGACAGCTTTTGCGCGATTCATGAGTTAGGTATTTTCCAATAACGCGAACCGTGTGCAATTCCATCGACAGAGGAACGAGGTTATTTCTGCTTCGGCGCGAAGCTTTTTTGGTTATTATAGCCGCGTCGAATGATTTCGACGACTTTTAAACGCCACTCGATCGATCCACGAGGAGAGACATCCATTTACTCGCTTTCGGTAAAATCGTAGAAAATATCCTTCTGCAAAATAAATATTATATTGCAATATTATATTGATATACACGGTGATACAAAGTGTACGATAGCAAATATTAAGAACATACAGACACAAAAAAACATATATCGAAAGAGGAGAAAATGTTGTAAACCACACTGATCAGTGAAAAAATATTACGAAACTCTCGTGTTAAATGTTAACGTTGAACATCTTCAATCGATCCAGTGAACCACGTGATCACAAGATCGAATCAGTTCCTTCTGCTTCTCCTGATAATTTTTGTTCAAATCTCGAAAACTAGAGTCATGGCGCTTTTGCGACGTTCTGTTTCCAGTATAAATCACCGAGCATTCTTCGACCAGCGAATGCACTCGTTCGGTCGAAAACACGATACCGAAACGTACACGGGATATCGGACTTCTCGCGATAAGAAGGATCGACGAGTATCGTCGATCTGCACGAACGTCGACCGATTTTTGCTCGTACAGCCACGATCCGCCCGGTCAGATACGGTTCCAGCAAGACCATTTTCCAACGGCTAACATAATTACCGTTGCCACGCGTGATGCATGACTACCATTTCTCGGGTGTAGCCGCGAAACGACGATTCAGTCTCGCCGGTCGACTCGCAGGATCGAAGATAAAACGAACCATCGATGCGTGCTTGTTCCTCGTTTATTTCCTGCACCAGTTGCGAAAGGATTGATTTTATTTTATTTTTATTTCATCCGGAAGATTGTGAACATGGCATACATAGCGTTACAACATATAAATTGCGTTAATCGTCCACAATTAATTTAATGCATTGTACTAAATGTAATTATACTTTAAGCTTAAAACGAAATGTTTAATCACATTACTTTTCCGCAATCCATTATAATTTGAATTTATTTAACGAATATAGTAAAATGTGATTACTTGAAACGAGTACTTTTTAACTTTATCCAGTCGCGTGTATCGAGACTTTGGGGCAAAATAAGAAGACGAGAGAAAGAGAAAGAGAGAGAAAGAGAGAGAGGAAGAGATGCTGATGACGGAGCAGAAGCAGAGGCGTTATCGAGCGACAGGAACTCACCCCTACCAACTTCCACTCTCTCTTTCTCTCTCTCTCTCTCTCTCTCTCTACCGCTCTCTCTCTCTAGTTGTCATTCCCTCGTTTTCCGTCGTCGTTTCTCTGGTGCTCACTTTCGACTCTTTTCCTGCTTTCCTCGCGTTTGTTCTCTCTTATTTTCCATCTTCCAAACTCACTACCAGTCTACCGTGTTCCCAGCCTTTCTGTTTCATTCTTTGTCCTTTCTTCTCCGTTCATCTTCTTTCCCCCGAACCGTAGCATCGCCCCCAACACTTTATCTGTGTTTTTTCCTGTCTTTTTTGGTCACTATATCTCTAACCCTCTGTTCTTCTCGCTTTCTCGCTCCTTCGCTCCTCTCTTACTGGCTCGCCTTATGCATTCCCCCTTTTCATTTTTCTTTCTTACCTAGACGTTTCCGGTCTTTCTCGTTCTCTTTCCGTATTTCTACGTGACCCTATTTCTATCCCCTTCTTGCCAACAACCTCTTTTCCTTTGTCATTGGCTTCACGAACCTCCCCATCGTCTCATCGGTTTTTACCTCCGTCCTACTGATCCCCATCACGTCTGTCTCATCAAATACGTGTACTACGACTTCCAGGGGTTGCATTCGTTTCTTGAATCACTTGAACGCCGTATGGAATTTTCTCTCTAGCTGGCGGAAAAATCGAACGCAGTTACGCTTTTCGAGGTCGTGGCATACCACTGTCCCGTTTTCTCTACCGGAGAATTCATTCGTTAGACCGACCAAACCTTACACCCTCGTTAACCTTTACCGAATCGAAATAGTTTGACGCCCCGAGGTATCGTGTAATTTCCTGCCTACGAGCAACCAGGTGTTTGGTCCACGTTGGATGGAACCGAAATGGAGCGCTGATCAATCATTCATCGTAAAACCAACAGTGTCTACTTCTACGTAAGAAACATACGAGCAATGAAATATTTAAAAAAACGATGGACTTGTTGAATCGCTCCGTGATCAAGATCTTAACCGTGTAAAAATAAGTTCAAGGAAGATTAACTGCTTAGAGTCGGAGGAACGGAACAGTACTTAAGTCATCGAATAGGTGGGTCGTTTCAAGGGCGGAGTTAATCTGCGCGCCGATCTAATCTAACTAAACTAAATGGAATTAAACGAGAGGGAGCTACGTTAGACACAAGTAACGAGCCGCTCGAAATAATTGTCTTTCGCGATTACCGAAGCCATCCGTGCGTCGTGAACACGTCCCGGCTACTTGACACGCGTTTTGTCTTCTTTACCTTCAGTTTCAAACGAGACGAGTGGCTTAATTCGTCGCTTAACACGTCCCAACTGATTATTTCGTTGTAATCTTGCGTTACTCTAACGTTTCTAACTGGCCGAAAGTCTCAGTTCTGGACTATTCGATTTCCCTCCAGGGTTCCAATTTTCCTTCAAAAGAACACTACGTAGATCCGAACGTGAATGAAGTCGAAACTCCATGGACCCTGGGACAAAACGCGCCAAACAAGATCAGGCAAACTAGTCACAAACTACCTTTCATTGCGCCATGTCTCGCCATGTCTGACGAAGTCACGATTTACAGACGTCTTAATTGCTCGAAGTTGGTCGAGGAACGCCTGTTGAGAAACGACCCGAACCACGGAAGTGTTTCGTTGTTCCATCCGTCTTTGCTTGCTGGAAAACCAGGTAGGGTCGTTTAAACCGAAACGGATTTCAGGATACGCGAACGACAAAGGCACTCACGGTCGATCGATAACAACCCCGTTGACTTGGACAAAGGGAGGGAGGTCGAGGGGTATTGGCGAGTTACAGAGGGAAGCAGAGACACTTTGATGGAAGACTTTTTCACGGCAGAACGGGTCGCGGTCGTCTAAGGCAAGGCTTGCCCCAGTGGATCGTTAAAAGCTCCGTTAGGAGAAGTTTCTCAAACTTTTGTAACTTGAAACTCCCTACTATCTATATTCGATTTTTTTTTCTTCTTTTATGAATGGATATCAGTTTTCCTTGTCCATCGCTACGCTCCACGATATTCTCTTCGGTTCAGTAGACTTATCTGAAACCGCATGTTTTTGAAATTTAAAATACTACAGCGAATTGCTAGGTTCTTCGTTTATTTTTACTTCAGCTATTTCTAAGAGATAGCTCCTTGTCATTTATACTTCCGGATATTTTTTCAATTAATTTAATTAATTAAGAAAGCACTAGATTATTCTGTCACAGGTTTGATATTGTTTGATATCGATCGTATTACGTTGACAGATAATTTTCTAGTATAATGTAAACAGTATCGTGTATCGTTAATTAGGTAATGATAATGTGCGCTCTGTTTTAGTTTTTCACGCAAGAGACACTCACTAGCCAGGTTCTGTAAAAATTAAGCCACATTTGACACGAACCGGGATCTTTTTAGTTTGACAAAACTTGGTTAGCCCTGTAGAATTAGCGAAACCTGAACAAAGAGACTCTCTCTCCTTGATTTTTCTTTAATCTTTCACTGGGAGTGATTCATAGACTCGTCGAGCCGTGTAGAACCCGATATTACAACGCAAACGTAGAAACCACTCTCTGGTTTCTTGGGGTCGTCGTACCATAGATCGATCTTCCGGCGAGAAACGAGGTTTGCCAGGCGAGGTTGGCGTAAAGGCAGTTTCGTCTGGCACGAAACGTTGATCGTTTCTTTCGTAACGTGGTTATCTTGCTGTTGTGACCGGATCACAATCTCTCGACGCCTTAAGAGATCGAATACAGCTGAGCTTTCACAAACAGAAACCACGAACGACTGAAGATCCGAAAATTCTACTCGAGATGTCTCGCGCGCGTCTTTCAGTGACCACTTTACGCTTCTTTAAGCATCGAGTTTTCAGATTTATGTTACCTTTTAACTGGGACTCTAGGAAGGGAAAGACTGAAGAGACAGGGAGATTATTTTTATCGTAAGCTTGGCACAATGGCGAGAATTATGGTTTTATTCACGTGAACATATACATAACTTATGTCGGGTTTCATCCCTTCTCTCTATATCTATGCATTGATTTTTCCCCGCTGACCCCATAAAAACTTTTCCCTCGAAGCATCTTTATTGGTCATTTGTAACAGAACCATGCAACCGTCCAAGCCATCACTCTCCAGCTCTCCAAATCATACAGTAAGTCACACGCAATTTTAATTTCTTACTCCGTAAATCACATACTTTCCTTTCTCATAAAACTTTCTTCCGATAAATGTTACTTTTGATTTACGTGTCATTAAATTTGATGCGCTGTTATATCAAAGTCTACTTTCGTCTCAGTAGCATCGATAACCTTCCCTTTAAAATCGATTAACGTCGCAACGTGTATCGAAATTCCAATTCAACGATCGTATTCGTAAATTTACCGTCGATGTAGAAGATAAGTTCGTCGTCTTATCTTTGCGTGAAAGATCCGAATCGGTCCTAGGATGTCGCTAATGCCGGTATCAGTATTATAATGGCCGGTTTAAATGGAGCACGGTGACCCACATACGAATTCGGAATGGGGTCAGAGAAAATCGTGGGATTTAGGTCAGGGGAATTTACATCGTCGGGACCCGTACAGTTTTACGTTGTCCTTCGTGTTTGACGTCATCGATTTCTACACGCGTCACCCGTTGCATCGTGGGAATTTTATTGTTACGAGGGAAAAACAAGGAAAGGAGAAGAACGAGCCCACAATGCGAAAAATAAGGTGGAGCTTCATTGAACGCTTTGTTCGAGGCGAATCACGACAGGATGTTTGAATAATCTACGATAGTAGCGGAAGAATAGGAGGTGAACTTAGACAGAGGCTCGATTTGATTTATCATTTATTTACCATCGAACGATCGATCGATACGAGACCGTTCTACTTTTATTCGATGCCACTTATCGTTCTATGATACTTTATTCCTCTTTCGATCGTTTCAACCTTCTTCAAAGTTTCTAAAAAAAAAAGAAAAGAAAAAATTGTTACGCGACTGTAAAGTACGAATAAACTCTACTTTAGCTTGATTTATTTCGCAAAAACTTCGCATTTCGCGCAAAAGTTCCCGGAGAGACATATCGATCGTGTCTTATCGTGTTTTATGAACACGAAAAAAAGGTTACAGGTTACTGGCTTAGTCTTGGTAACTTTGTTATTTAACAATTATGATAACCTAAACATATTACGCCGTTAGCTGGTCCGCGCATATACAGCTTGCATATTTAATCCCATGCTATTTACGATGACAGAGGCATTAAAAAAGAAAGATGAAAAATATTTAAGCGACATGCACGAGGTAACGGGAGCCCGGAAGAGATCGATCTATCGTGCAACGACCCCCTCGGAAAAATCAAAGAGTTGCCTGTGTAACTTTGTTTCTTGGTAAAAGCGCGCCACATTTTGCGACCTATTTCGTGTTCCCTTCTGGGAAAGCTCGTTATCGCGTGTTCATCGAAGATTCCCCCAGAAGCTTCTTTCTTGCCTGTTTATTTTATTATTAGGATAAAAATTTATGATCAAAATAACACCGATAAGAACGTTTTAATTAAAGTCATAAACATTTTGAAGATTTTCTTAACACTTCTCTCCCGTTCCTTTTTTTAATACGACATTTAGATGCTGAATTATGAACAAATCGTTTCTATGAAAAATCGATAAAAGCCTCATTAGCAGATTGCACGTGTTTATATATTTATGGGTTTAAAGACACATGAACGTACAGAATGCACGCAACATGCAAGAATACATAAAATATCGGAAAGTAAACTGGTTGTAATATTTAACAAGCGAAACAATTTCCCATTTAGGTTCAATCTAATCGGTTTAATAAATGATCATAGCTATTCGCGAAACGATAGCATTCAAAGCATTTATCATATCGTATATAACGATATTTTCTTCGTGGGAAGCAAAGAACAAAGTCGATCGAACAACTTCGCAAACTTTAATTACAACTACCAACTACTGTAACATCAGTCTGTTACATACCGAACCCGATATAGCTACAGGCCTATCGGTGAAATCGATTTGGAATGGAAGGTTTGAAGCAGGAAATGATTAATTGACTCAACTGTTTAGCGACGAACGAAGTTCTCTTCATGCACGTTATACCTAACATTGTTTCGATTTTGACGATCTTTAATCAAATATTGTTTACTATTCCCTTCTCCTAGCAAACGAGAAAGTAAAAATCCAAATATATTCGTAATTATGAGTATGAAATTGCAGAAATATCCCACTCCTACCGAAGAATATTCAAGAAATATTACAAGACTCTTCTGCGAAATTAAAAACAAAAGGGATCTTTCTTGCCGCTGCCATAACTTCTTAGACGCTGTAGGACGCTATTATTCGAAGAAGAGGATCGTTTTGCCAGGTGGTCGGTGTCCATTAAGTCGCCAAGACCGTGGACGACCGGTTGTTTTCACGACGAGGGTTACACGCGGCGTAAGAAGAAACGCCATCGTGAGATAGGATTTACGCGATCGTTAATAGGATCTCGTCTTAAGAGGGGCTTCGTTTAAACTTTAAAACCCCGCTTCATCTTTGTTCCTCCGTCGGTCGTTGCGCGTTCGATATCCAGCGTAAACTGTGTCGATGGACGATACCGATCGCACCCCCGAGAGAAAGAGAGAGATCGGGTTCCCTGCGCGTCGAGGGTTAATCGAGGGCTAATCGTTTCGAAACCAGAACACGCGACACCATGTACACACCGACACCCCTAGCGATCGTAACAACCTGGAGAGTTGTGGCGGATTGTATGCTCCTTGCATTCCCTTGGAAACGCAGCGCTCGATTTCGATTACAGAACAGCCCGTTGAAATTCGATTTCCATGTGTCTCATTCGTTGCTACCCGATCTCAACGGAGCTGCAAGATGTGGGAATTCACAGGATCGAGTTCTAATAAAAATACCGAACCTATACACGTCTAGGGAAAACGTGGTTTCATTGAATGGAACTGAAATTATTAAGGGGGATGAGAACGTTGTTGTTAAGCTTGCTGCGTTCTTTTCGATTCATCTTCGAGTGAGTTTTGATCAACGATGATGCTACGGAACATCTCAAGTTCGAACGAAATATTTTTATTTCATTTCATTTCATTTCATTTCAACGAAAGATTTCATGTTAAAGATGTTCTTGAAACGAAACGTTGCAACAAAACGTAAGGATCCCGCGGCAGAGTTAAACGTTAATTTCAGGCTTCGGCTGGTACTCTCTTTAAATTACTCGCTGTGAATGTATTAATAAGAATACCAACCTCACTTAGCATGCCTAAGATGAAATTTAAATTAGAAGGAAATTAGAAGTGGAATAAGGATGTAAAGGCAAACAGTTGTAGAATAGAGAGATTGGGACAATTTGTGGCAAGTAGGTTAGGATTGAAAAGGGGAATTCGGCCATGGCTTGGTGGATTAATTTCGTTATGGGGGTAGCTGACGTCACAGGATGGAGGGGAGCTCTCTCGACCTCTACAGCCTCTATGGCACGTTGTCGTTGCTTGTTCGTACGCGAAATCAGGTCGATCGTCGCTATTGAGCGGGCACCGCTTCCGGTCGAGCATCGTCTCTGTCGTAACGACGACGAGGCGCGAGGTTTGTTAACGCATTGTCATCCAACGCATAGAAATAAACGATATACAATGCTAAAAAATAAAATTGCGATTTGCGTATGCTTTTGATCGTCCGCCTTCGAAAACATATTATTCCTTATAATTTGATTTGTATTCTTCCTACGCGAAATTATAAATTTTATCAAATTGCTAATTATCTCATTAGCTTTCACCGAGTTCTAAGAATTATCGCTGTCATAAATTACATGCGTCTAGACTTAATTACGAAAGTTGCTCAGTTAGGGGCTCGATGAAGAGAGCGAGAATATTTTACTCCGCCAAACGGCAGTTCGTTGTTCTTGTGTGAAATATACGCCGAAACATGCTGCTTCTAATCATCCGGTCTGCGGCAACGTTTTTTTTTTTTTTCGTTAGTTTGTTTCCTTTGTCGCACTAGCGTCGCGTTGTCGTCATTAACGATGCCTAACGAGCTTGATGAAGGCCTTGGAAGAATATTCACGAAAACAGAGTCGAGTGGGAAATTCAAGCAGCAGAAAGCAACGTCGAAGAAATTCGAAAGACAAGAAATAAGACGTAAAGTGAAAGAGGAACAGGGAATGGGAGTATAATAGAAATACTGAAATTTGGCAAAGAGAAGCAACCGGCTGGCTTATAGTACAGACCGCGTATATATTAATTAAAGGAAATAGGGAAAATTTTAATGCAACGTCTGCAAATAGATGGAAAGTCCATAACAACCTTCTAAGAAGCGATACAAAGCTTTAAGAAGAGTGCTCTTTCTACTGGAAGGATAAGAAAAAAAATAATAAAATTCAAAAACTGGCAAAGGAATACACAGCTCAAAGAAGATGAATAAAGGAGAACGTGAAGAAGGGTCAAAGTAATTCAGTCGAAGATTCAGAAAGACGGGACAGGAAATGGAGATGGAAAGATGCCGGAAAAGCGTTGCGAGTCTAAAGAGAACGTGCACGACGATCGAACTTCCGCTAGAAATATTGACTTTGGTCGAGCGTTTCGCACGTTCTCGGAGGAAACTCTTTCCAGACACCGATTTCTCTTTTTCAACGTGTAATCGGTCCCGATTTTCTTCCCGTTTCGTCCGACTCCCTGTTGACGACAACCTTGTCTCGTAGCTCTAACGCCTTCCTTTCGAACAAACAGACCGAATCCCTCTTCGATATCATCGAGCATCATGATAAGTACTCCAAAAGAGAATCAGACAGCACTCGAGATTCGCTAGACGAAATGTTTCGCGAATAAAGCATTTTACGTGTCTGCTTCGTTGAGTGAAACGTGACTTTTAGGTAATTAAAAATTGCCAGGAAAATAAAAAATATTTTTATACGTTGCTGCCTGTTTCCAGATTTTGTTGTATTTCAATTCCATTATATTTTAATATTTGCAGAGAGCTCAAGTATTTATATAAAGAGGAATATTGAAAACACTTTCCTGGAAAGAGTGACAAAGTGCTCCCTTGTGTCGAGCTTCTATCGATCCGCTTATCAGTTTCATGCTCGAAGTAGTTTCGCGTAGCTCGAATATGCAATTATCCAAGTATACACGTTCAAACGCCAAGTGGCTTGAAACTATTGACTTTTATATCATTCCGTGTAAAACGTAAGAAAATAACAGGCGAAACAAAGAAACTCTGCGTTTTAATTTCAACTCGTCCAACTGAAAATTGCACTGTAGTACACACAAGTACCTGTATGTAATGTGACTTTTTATTAACGCAATTAGCCGAGCCCAGCGTACGATCTCGTTTAAAAAAATTCATTTATTTTCTGTTACAGAAACAAAGTATGATGGTTCGACAACTGGAAGAGGAGCTGAGAATGCGGATGCGAGGGCCAAGCGTCGAGATGCAACAGCAAATGGAAGTTTTGTACAACGAGAACGAGCATCTGACGCGAGAGATCGCCATACTTCGTGACACGATCAAGGTAAGTGGTTTATCCACTTTAAAAAAAAAACAAAACAAGAACGAGGATTTTTCAACCTCGAACTTTACATTTCCCGGCGCACCAAAGGGGAATGTTATCAATCCTTCTCGCTCCAGTTCTTACGCTTATCGCGACACGAGTGACATAATAAAAAAAACGAAATATCAGGTCGATTTTATTAGGTCGTAACATACAAAATGTTCGTCTGCATCCACTCAAAGGAATATGATTTTGCTTCTCATTGAAGTAAATTTATTAATGAAAGCATAGTTTCATACATTTTCCTCGTTAAGCTGCAAAGTCTCTAATACTATTTTCCAACAATATTTTTATTTTAAATTTCAGAAAGTAAAAATATTGCAGCATTACTCCGTTATTCGTTTTCAACGTCGTTATCGCCAAAAGAAAATTTAAGTAACTAACGACGAATCGCTCTACCACTTCAAAGAGTATCGATGAACTTTTAAAACTACTCCGCGTTCCTTAGTTAAGTTTTTGCATTTTTTTTCTGCTATCTTTGCTTTCCTTCGCTCGATTAAAAATATTCTGCCATTACTTCCTTACAGCCTGTATGATATAACTTCGCCTAAAAGCTATAAAAACATGGAGAATTTTAAATATTTCGAAAACATGCCAGAAAAGACATTTCAGCTAAGGAAAGCAGTATTTCAAGATCCTCGAAACACTCAAACTACATACTTTTTTTAGTACTATATACGTAAAGAATTTGAAGCGTCGACACAGACATTTCATTGTTACAACCAATATTTTTAAATGTTTACACAATAGGAAACGAAACCCTAACCCTAACCCTGAACTCTTCCTTCATAATGCGGAAGATTGGACGGGACCTGTTCACCCATCGTCTTGTCCGCAGAAAATAATGAATTTTGAGGAAAGAATGGAGGATCGTTGGCTTTCGTTCGGATTGGAATTCGCCGGAAGAATGGTGTTCACTGGCGGACGATCATTATAATGAGGAATAATAGGAATAGAAGGCGCGAAACGGGAGCAAAGGTAGAGGCCGGGTCGCGAATTTCAAAACCACCGGCCATCTTTTTCGTCGTACGACCTCGTTCTCTCATTTCCGGTCCTCAATGAATGGTACATACCTTGCAAAACCGAGTATTATCTACATCTTGTGCTTTGAAACATTTTAGAGAATCCCTTTCTCGTCTCTGATAAAGATAAGCATAATGATAAGATTAAGCATAATTCGATGTATGAATAATATTAGGTTATCTCAAAAGTATCTTTCGTTTTATAAGGAAGTAATGGATGCGTAACATTTTTTGTTTTATATTATTTTATTGAATTACTTATGTTCCATTTTGTTCCATCGGAACAATTGGGACATATCGTTAAGATAGCTAGAAGATGAATTCGTTATTTAAATTCGCTATCTCCAATTCATTGTCTCAATCTGTCTCTCTCCAGCGTTCTCTAAATTGATGAAATTGCGGTGTAAATTTTCTAGAAGTAACAGAATTGGACGATACTACACGATAAAGCTAATGATTGTACCTGATGTCGATCTAAAATTCCGATCGAATCGAATTTACATTGCCTTTTTGTTTAGTCTCCTTCGAGATCTGCGAAATTTCTTTTGTAAATTCCCCCAGAATCTATAGAATTATCGTTAATCTCGACACAATCTAATTTCGCCGGGGCGCAACACGACATTCGTGTTCCACCGGAGTTTATTGATCCAGCACAGCGGTTCGGAGAAACCGTTGGATCGCTTTCGGCGCCACTGGGTGGCAGAATTAACGGAGTTATTGCGGGAAGCTGATAGCTGCCGTTGCCAAGATTTCCGGAAGCATCGCGAACCGTTGGCGGACAATCGGTCGTTTACCTCGAACAACATCTAAACCTCTTGTCTATTTCGGTTGTTCGCGTGACGCCTGGGCGCCAGTCAAACCGCACCCGTTACAGATTAGGCGAACGAATCGGCATCTAAATCGCTTGTATCCTGTCAAAACGGCGAGTAAATCGAGCCCCACGATTATCTCGTGCACGATCGTTCGCTTTCGTTCTGGCAGCATACGTAATATCAATTCGTCGCATTGAAACCAGCTCGTTCATTCAGTTCGAATAGGTTCCATTGCAGAGGAAGTTGTCGGTATCGAGCCGGATATCAAACCATTCCTTCTCACGCGAAGAACACCCAATGAGATCCATCTGGAATACTAAAATCTAGAGCTCGCTTCGGAGCTTGCTCATCGATTCGAGCGACGGTCCCAAAAGTATACACAGTCCCACTAGCACAAGGAAGTTGAAGAACCGCCAGTGAATCGGTCGAAGCCGACCGAAAATTCTACCGAACGAGTTAACGCCGTATACCCGGCCAAACGATCGCGTAGACAGGTCAAACGTGCAACGCACTGGAAGCAACTGGTCGCCTTTGGCCACTTGCCAAATTATGCAGCCGCTTTCTGGCTACGTTCTCTCAGTCTTTATTATCGAATACGCCGATCGTGGTAAGGTCCATCGACACTACCCTCTGACTTCCGGTATCATTTTTCTCATGACAAGCCGCTATCACGTCGACCCTCACGATCGATCGCTAGATATCGTCTTCCTCTGTCTCTTAGTCTTCCTCTCCCCCCCCCCCCCCCCCGCCCCTTTCCGACTCCTCGGTTTTCCTTTTTCTCGGCAAAATTGACGAAAAAGGAGGGTTATGTCGATACCAGCTTTAGTACTATGATATTTTTTTTGAGGAGAAAAAGAAAACAAGATAGATCCTCCCCTAGGGTCGAAAGTAACAGGAGAGAGAAAATTAAGCGTTTTGAGACAAATCCGAATCGGATCTTGATACGAATTAAATGTATTCTCGAATGTGCACAGAATTGAAGAAAAGTCTACGCTTGTTCGAAAATCCTCCGCAGATTCTCTGGTGTATTTCGAGCATAAGCCAGAGACCGAATGTCTTCGTTTATTGAACTTAGACCGTTTAACATTGAACCGGGTGCATTTATTTTCAGCTAAGCTTCGAGAAAGCTTGCGCAGCTGAAAGACCATTTCTGCGGTAACTGGTTTCTGCTTTTGAGGAATACGGATAAAGAAATAATCACGCGGTCTAAAACTTTGATCGTTTGTCGTAGGAACTGGGTTATTAACCTCGATAAAATTGTCGGAGATATTGTTTAGCCGTTTCTTTCAGGTCGTTTTGTTATTTACCCTCGTGAGAGGTATTTGTGGAAAGGAAAAAATATCTTGAAAGGTAAATCGAATTCTCTGGTCAAAAAATTATAACTGGATTTCGTATAATTGAATTTTGCCAATTTTCTCCATTTTTGTCCCTCAAATAATAGAAGTTTATATTTGGAAAGGTAAATCCAGTCGGTAGGAGTTTAATTAATCAGGCACTGGCGAAAGTTTCGCTGCCACGGCGTTCTACTGTACAATTCGCTTAGAGCATATTCGCAGAAATCTGAATAAATTAGGAAAATAGAGGAAAAATCAGAGTGCAGGAAATTCGTATAGAAGCATCAAACGATATCGACGATAAGGTTCGGCCGACAACGTTCTCCGGCGACGACGTCGGCAAGAAAAGGAAGAGAGACGGCCAGCGGGTGTCTAATTCCAGGCTAATTACGTTTCTGCCGTCAAAGGGGCGGTCTAAATTCGTTATACGGGCGTCAAGCGCCACTATCTACCAACGACGTAACACAAATCGAGCATTTTACGGTAAAACACCCAGTTCCCTTCGTCTCTCTATGCTTCACCTCGACGCTCAACAGAGAACAATTGTCTTTGCGTCTTTCTGTCACTTTATTGTCTCAACGGCGTTGTTATTTAAAGATCCGCATGCTTTCGTTTGCAAGTTTCAATTTAAGAAATTGAAGTCATCGACGCGACGCCGTGTTCGTGCGTTCCTCATAAAATAAAAGTAGGAACTCGGCCGTCTTGTTAGCGACCTCGTTAAACTCTGGAATGAAGATTACCTGTGATAAATTTGTCATGGATCCGGTATTATTGCATAAGCGCCAGGACGAGGAAGGTCAGCAGAGGCTGTAAAACGAATTCTTGCGAACGAGCTTGGATTTTTTCAATTACCCCGGCGAAATGTCAGTTAAAGCTAGTGGAACTTGCGTTCTCAGAGGTCGCGTAAAATGCGATTTCACCGTTTTCTTTTTTCGATTACAGGAACTGGAATTGAGAATAGAGACACAGAAGCAAACCCTGCAAGCTCGTGATGAAAGCATCAAGAAGCTGCTCGAGATGCTCCAAAACAAGGGGATGGGTGAGGCATTCCATTCAAATTCGACTTTCCTACACAAACGCCATCATTTTTACTAATTAACGTCTCGTTCGTGCAACAGTGGCATTCCAGGCGGTTTCTGCAAAGACAGAAATGAAGTGAGATAAGAAATATTAATGTAACGCTTGTAACTCTTTAACCTCTTGTCTTGTAGTATTAAGGCACGAATTGTGGCTCTAAGAGTTTAGGTCCTCGCTTAATAAAGATAAGTTTACTTTGATAAGAAGATTTACATTAAACTGTAATTCTAATTTCAACTTTTTAGACAGAAGATCGTTAGGTACATCTAAACTGCATATAATATCTTAATATTCTTCATTCGACGCTCTGTTATAACAATGAATAGTTAGCGCTAGCTTAAATGGCTACTGAAGAAACGGTAAGGCAAGAGGTTAACGAATTTTTGTAGAATCGATATCGTAAAACCGTAAAGAGCATCATCGAGTATTACCATAAATATGTAAAAATTGTTCCATCAATTCACTTCAATTCTGTGAGCATTCGCTATCCTTTACTAAAGTATTTCATCTTTTAGTAAAAGTATGTGTGTGTGACCATTCTGCAGATACTTATCCTCGTGCATCATATAATAACATTCTAGCGACGAAGACCTTCGTTTGAATTAGCAGCATCACGTGACTCTATAGTGAATTACGAAAAGATTCTTAAGAAGATGAAAAACAATATTTATCGTTACTAACACTTCAACGAAAACACTGTCGAAAAAGTTGACGATTAATAAAATTTCACGAAGCCTTGAGCCGTGTGCAACCCTCGCGTCGGTGAGTTCTGCGCGAAATTAAAGCGCGCTTGCGCTCGTTGCGCTCCTCGATTCCTGGGGAAAAATAATCCGCGAAATTACGCGCCGTGTAACAACTTCCCCGTATAATAATCATAAAGAGAGTGCACGTAGAACAGGACAAAGCGGTAAAGGGGTTCAACTTCCGCCGAAATTTCCGGACGAATTTTCTTCGTGCCCAATTCCGCGCGGTTATGTGGTCCTGTAATATTCACTCGCTCGTGGCAGCTAATAATCGCGAAACGAACGAAAGTTGGCCGTAACCGCGGTAATTGTAGCGTAAATATTTGCAACTGGATCGTGAAACTATTTTGTGCGAGAACGTAAGCGTGCTTATTTGCGAAACGTCGTGCTGGATGCACGAAAATATCGTCATCGCAGTTTCGCTGTGACCGAGATACAAGGCTGGTTGACGATAACAGCCCGTTATATCGTCGATTGGTGTCGTGAGAAACGTCTCAGAACGTTCGGTTTCATTCTGACGATGTTTACGGCTTAGATATCATTCGATCATTGACCGAAAACTTCAACTAGTGAGACATGGAAAAAGATAGCACCGATTCTTCGTCGTGGCATGTAACAGCGAAACACGGGTATTATTCTAATGGTATTGTAGGACGAAAAGCTGCAATCACCGAAGAAGTGTTAAAAAAAAAAAGCCAATTTCACCTTGTAAAATTCACGAGAAACGAAGCTTTCAAAGATCATATTCCTCCCCTCCCCTACATGAAAGATCACGAAGAGAACCGTACCAAGAGACCTTTAAAAATTGATGTTAAATCGTGTAAAACGCAGACAGAGACCGTACGAAAATCTGGACACCGAGCAGACATACCAAGAGCTTCTCGTTGCTTTCTGCTGTTCCAGGAAAAGAGGAGGAAAGGATCATGTTCCAGCAGATGCAGTCGATGGCCCAGAAGCAGGTCCTTAAGCTATTTCTACCCATGTCGGCATATTCATTATACATATATATATATATATAATTATTATTCTCTCTCTACATATATATGTATCACTACCACTCTGATCGACGATATGTTACTATCACGCTCATCCAACGTATATGTACATATCATGTATCGTTCGTCTATCGTGAGACCATTGTACACACGCATCTCGCGGTGCAGAGATGCGGGTGCACACGCATATTACGAAACGGGATCGACATTGTTCTATATTCTCTCTTTCACATATCTTATTCTTCTACTGTTTTTTTTTCTTTTTGTTTGATTTTCTCTTTCTTAAAATCGCTGCCCACTGTTGTGACGTAGTTTGCTTGCAAAGTAGAGAGTTATTATTGCGCTGCCAGTGGCTTCACAGTTCTCTTGCCCCGTGTCATTTCATGCTTCAGTCCCCCTCGCCGCCGCCGCCACCCTTGTTCCACCCATTTGCGTATGATACTTCACGCCGCGCCGTTATGCCATCACGCGCCACCCCGCCAGAAAGGGAAAACGAACGATTTCCCAGGGAAAAACGAGTTGTCGTCAAAAGCAAACGTTTCCCCTTGCTGTATACAGTAGGAGGCTGAGCACACGGATGTCCCGTCTAGACACGAGCATTTTTGCGACCGACGTGACAGAATTCCTTTTCATGAACAAGTAATCTGTGTAATCGTTAGTTACAACATGTTACATAACATGTTACAACGACACGGTCGCGAAAATGCGACGAGTGATCGAGCCTCGCGTATCACCGGCTCGATTACGCACCAACCTCGCACGAAAATGATCTTTTTACCCTCATGTATTCGCAAGAGAAAGCCGGACGAAACGTGTATCAGGTACGGTATATCGAATTGAAGCAAGCTGACACGGGCTGCGATCAGAGTGCACACGTATCATCGGATCGCCGTGAGATACTTCGCGTTTCTTCATTCCACCTAGGAATTATACAATTTTATTTATCGTCTTGAACTTCGGCGCTTCCCGCTGCTTCTCGTCGCCTCACCAAAAGAGAAGAAGGACAGTCGATCGAGATTTTTTACGGCCCATGACGCTTACGGTTTCGAATACAATCACGTTCAAACACGAACAGCACACGTTCCAGAGGTATACATACACACGAACATGGCCCAATGTATTAGGCACGCGTATCGTCGTGTTCACCAGCACGCAAAAAAAAGCACACGTGTACCTTCACTTTCACGCTTGCACAGCACCAACGTGCTCGCGGACGCTCGTGTCCCGTGTACGCGTCCTTGTTCCGATCTGTCGTACGAAACGTCCAAAAGCTCCGATTAATCGAATAGAAAAATCGCGAAAACATTAATTTCGATTAAACAATAGCGAATAACCTGTATGCTCCAGATATTAAAATAACATCGAGTACTATACTCTTTATCATATACTTGTTGCTATAGTCGTAAAGTAAATTTACTTATATCATATTTCTCTCTAGCTAAAGGAACTTTGTGTATCGCGTTCTATATTTCTCACATTTAAAAAGAAAGCACCATTCTTCCAACGAAGCCCTCGTTTTTAACAATATACGAAAGGATGAAAGGGATAAAACGTTGCGTTAAAAATACAGTGAAACATTATTTCTTGTTTCAAATTTCCTTTTAAGGGGAGAGAGAGAAAGGTACAGATCATCGATTCTCAGCGTCTTGAAAGCGAGCTTTTGGACGGTTTCCTAGCAGTGGTCAGAGCAACGCTTATTCTAGCAGCATTCTATATACTGTCGCTATTTCGCCACCACCGTAGCAAATGTTTGTATCGTTATTGTCGTTACTATTCCACGAGCACCGCCGCCATCATGTTCTTTCGCATATCTCACGTTATTTCGTCTGTTAGAACCGTCGTAGTCGTTCCCAAAACGTCGTTCGCGTGTAGTTAGCACTACATAGCCAGTCTGTAGCCTAATCTCGGATGCGAAGTCGCCGCGGAGATCTGAACAAGCTTCACCGAATAACTCCTGCTGTCGGCAAGAGAACGTAATAAGAAAATCTTTTTATTACGAATGACTTGGTTTCCTGGGAATTTTCAATACGTTAGAGAGAAAAGAGTTCCACTGAAGGTATTTGTCGAACATAAAAAAAGAGAGCAACTTAATAAAGCGTTTTATATTTGAAGCAGAAGCGAGTAGAACAGGTGAATAACGGTCAAGCAAGGGATGCAGTAAAATATCCCATTAGTATTCATCCTTAGCAGAACAGTAGAATAGTTTCTCGAGAGTCAGACATGCTTAACTCGCAACACGGGAGGACGCGTTAAGCGTAACAAATTCAAGCACAGAAAGTAGTTCAAGCACGCGTGCCTGCACACAATAACGAGAAGCTGGAAACGGAGCTTGGAAAACGCAACACGCGATTTCCATAACGGAGAGAATATTCAAAATACGTTTCTCTTGCAGAACGAGAGGAAATAATAATTGGAAATTCACGGCGACGTCGCATCCGTTCGAACATTCTCCGATAATCCTGCATCTCCGTGTATGTGCCTGCGTTTTAGATCTAGGATTTAGGTGAAGTCTACGTGGCTTGAGTGGTAATTTACAGATATTTAGCGAGAGGGGAATTCACGCGAAAATAAACAGAGGACTCATTTAAGCATTCTCAAAGAATCATTTATGATACCGGTCGGACAGAGCATCGAAAAATCAAAAGAAATACATTTTAACCAGACGTGTTATCATCACATCTTTCTCTTATTCTTTCTTTCTCTCTTTTTTCTTGCACCGGAAGGATGCACCCTCCGTGGTGCAGCCTTCCATCATCGTGTTCGATCATCTAGATCGGGCACCGAGAGTGAGATGTCGAAACGAACAATGCACCAGCACCAAGACCTATCTCGTCACCGACATTTTTCTTGTGCCGTACGATTTAGTAGCACCTTCTTACGAGTCCGATTTGTTCACCCACGATCTAAGATCCCATCGATCCCGTTCATGACTGACATACTTCATCCCAGAAGAAACGAATGGAGGAAAGGATGCTTATGCATCTTCGGATGCACATTGGACTCAATACGTGACGTTGCATCATGGTGATGCTGCACGTGGCGCAATTTTGTTATAGCAACGGTTATTGCTAAGATTGCGAACGAGAATCGAATAGATTCTGGCAGATTTTGGTTTTATGGAAGAGAGGATTTTATTTTCAGCTTTCTTTCGCTCGTGGATTTTGTTGGGCGAAGAAATCGATCGATTCGTCCGGATGGTTTATTTTCGTTCAAACGAAGAGAACGCTGCGCACTTAATTGAAACATTATTTACTTTGCACACTGGCAAACGACGAAGCTACGATGATAATTGTTTCCAGGATTAAAATCGTGTTAGAGACAAACGTATTTTTTTTTAGTAGCGCATGCTTCTTTCTCATTTACGGTCGATAGGGTTTTGTTGGTTTTCGATTTAGTTAGTTCCTTTCACGGAACCTCTCAAGCTTAATCAAAGACGAAACGCAAGAAGTCGAGGGCATAGCGTTAAGCTATTTATCGAGGAAGCGAAACGTGTCAGAAAGCCAATGAAGTATGTCAAGCCGTGGCTAACATCCTTGACAAAGCATGCGACAGGAATCAGTCTCCCAGAAACGAGATATTCAAGAGTATAGACTCTCTCCCTTCTCCATCGTCGTTCTCTTACTCCCTGCCCTCTGGTACTCTGTTTCTTTATTCTCTGTCTGTCTTTTTCTCTTGTTCTGCCTTTCTCTTTGCACCCTGCGGATCGAACGACGACTGTACGAGACGTCGACGACAAGGACTTTGGCAAAAAAAATATAGACGGCTGATCGGGGAAAGTACAGAGAAATAGGAAGAAAAAGAAACAAAGAACTGAACGAATGCAATGATAAATCATGCAAAAATTTAAAAATATGTTTATATGTATATGTGTGTGTGTATATATATATACATATAAATGAAAGAACAAAATGTGCTGCGATTGAAATGCGTGGAATGAGCTGCTTTGGATGTGTAGGTGATAAAACGTTTAGCAACCCCTAACGGGGGGAAATTCACGCCCGCATCCGCCCCTTCGTCACTTACCCCGTTCTAACAATAACAACTACTATTACAACAACTACCACATTATCGACCAATCAACTGTCATAACTACCGCCGTGAGAAAAATACTGAATCATCATCATTATCTTCATCATCGACAACAACATCAACACCTTCGATCATTACCATCAACCGGTCATTAAAGTCTCCTCTGAAATTAGTGGCCAAAGACATGCACGTGACCTCTTTCCCAGATCCAGGCCCTGCCAGAGAAGACCGAACAGGTACACTGATGACACGATTAAGTCTCGATAAGAATTTATCTCGAACCGACAGGGAACGAAGCGTACACTCTGAAATCACTACCCACCCGATGAACCCTCTCGATCAACCCCCATTGAGTAGCACGTAAATCGGATCGATTCGTTTTTCACGAAACGAGAGCGGACCGTTGATGTTTCTTTGCTAACTTGCTAACTGTGTTTCTTTACGTCGGCCCAGTGAACAGGAATTTCGCGCAATTGGAACTGGTCGAGAACGAGGATAAGTCGGGTGCCTGGAAATAGATCGCGTTCGACGAAGCACAATGCGAAAATAACTGGGAATCAACGTGGAACGGGAAGTTGTAATTAGAAAGGGATGGTAACTTTTTATTTTCACGGTGTACGAAGTAGTATTGAATGGAAAAATTGATTAAATTAAATCGTTTCGCTATATTTCAAAATGACGGCTGGATAGGATAGTTCCTGTAGATTAATTTTAAAAGAAAAGTTGAACGAAATTGTCACGCTTTTATCAGAAAGGTATAAAATCTCTGTAAAATATTGTTTTACATTTCTCGAACTAAACTCTAGGGAATCGAATGAAAACTCTCGACGAGTTTCTTTGCGTGAAATCTGTAACTTCCACGTCACGCCTTCGACAAAAAAAAAGCGACGTACACGTATATATTACATGCGCGTCTCAACTTTTGTGTGTATACACCTGCTGGAGATCGTGCCTTCGGAAAAGCCATGGTACGTATGCCACACAATCCGCGAAATTCGAGTCAAAAGTCACGCCAATCCCTGCTAGTCTCGTTTGCTTATTTTCCTGTTCGATACTTGCCTCGTGCGGTTTTCATATCGTGAAACAGTTCGGAATAAAAATCGATCGATGATCGGAAAATATTTGTTTCATACGTGACCAATCTTTTTCAGTTTTGTCCCAAATTATTTTATAGATTTTTCGCGACAGATGAAATTTATGATTAAACCGCTAAGTCTGCGATATTTTTCACCAGTAGTTTCACAGTTGGAAACATTTTTAATTAAATCGCTATTTTCGTATGGTCGCGAGTTTCCAGTGAGATAGAAGATATTGTATTAAAATCGCCGATGGACATCTCGATTCTATCTGTGACATGGTTCGATTGATATCAATTACAAAAAAAAAAAAAGAAAAAAAAAGTATTCGTGGAAAGAATATCAGGAAAATATGCAGTATGGAAGACCGTGTACATAGTCGGCTCTGTGTCAATCACAATATCGCAACACCGTGCAACGAGACCAAACGAATCCATATTTGACACCATCAACAAACACCATACTTGAAACTGCTTAAGTTGGATCGAATACGGTTGACGATGCACCTGGAAATTAATGCACATTCACTGCTTTCAACGTGTGCACTATTCGGACAAGACAAAGAGATTCTCGGTGTAAGGCACAAACAGAATCACGTAAGTCATTAATGAGAATGTGAGTGGTTTTGCAAAGAGCATGCCAGTTGTTAGATATCTGCAATTAAAAAGTCTGTAATTTTCAAGGAGTATGTTATATATAGGGATATTTAAAAAAAAAAAAACGAAAATTAGAAAATGGGATAGAAAAGAGAATAAAAATGCTCCGTGCAAGAGCCATGGCTGCAATATTTTTCTCGTCTTTCGATTAAAGTCTAGAGACTGAAAAATTGAATAAAGTTATGCATACGAGAGAGAGGTGAATCGTCGCATTGATAGCCTCGAACGGAGCGAACGTTTATTCCAAACGGCACTCGACTCGATTTTGACGATCTGAAGCTCTGGAAGACAAGGGATAGCATCGAGCCGTGCGAGACTTTTGATTCGTCCCGTAAGAGAAACATTTTCATACGATCATTTTCTTTGATATGTGCTACTGTTCATTCTCACGTCACGTGTGCACCGGTTAAAATGATCATCGGTAGAACCTAGAAAGTTTTGTGATTTATTTGCTTCGTGGCTAACGAAATATCCAACGAAATATCTGTCAAATTCTTCGATATTTGAAATTTGAATTTTTTAATTTCGCTATAACATCGTTCCAACATAGGGAAAGTTTTCAAGCACCATAAAATCGCATTGTACATTTTTCGCGATAACGAGTTTGGTTTCGACAGCATGACACGATATTGTCAGAGGGGCAATATTTTACAAAATATTTCACGTTCTACCATCGAGTAACTCATCTCGTGTATGTACACTTACATTATACACACGCGAATGAATGGCTACACTATATATATATATATTACATTTTAATACGATTACGGAATGTTTTTCCTCCTTACACGACATTCACGTACTTTCTCTCTAAAAGGAATAAAAAACGCACCACGTTTTTCTTTCTCTGTACATCCACAAGATACATATACCACTATTATATATTTTTCCTCTTGATTTCTTGATCTGGTCATCTCCGCTGTGACTCACTGTATGTTTTTACCACCCAGTTATATATTATATACTCTCTTCTCGTTCTTGTACATCTCAGACACGTTCTTGCTCATCACGACTAACCGCTATCATGGCCATTCGTCGTAATCGATGCACGAGCAGCGGGACGGTCCGAAAGTCGTCAAGTCGCGTCAAGGCGAGCCGATCCCAGGCCCAAGGGAGGACTTTGCGACTGTTTGGCACCGACCTGATGCGACATGCGATAATACGACTTCATTCTCCTCGCGTAATCTACTGTCTTATCCTCTACCGTTTATATCTCTTGTGTTTTGTCCATTGTGAGTGGTTGCAAGCCGAATTTCTTACTCTACCATTATTTTGTAATAGCCACGTTTCCACGAGATTATTCGAACGTTTAACATCGACGTACGACAATTAATCATCGATTTGATTAATTTAATTAATTATTTAATAAAAATAATACGCGAAAGAATTACGCGATTGGTAGAAGAACGAGTACGCTCTTTAAAAATAAATCTCACTGATCGTTGAACGAGGTAAATACGAATCTGTTTGCAATCACTCGACGGATTCATCGTACATACAGGCCACATACTCGCCGAAATGCGTATCCACGAATCGCGATCATCTCCAACACGCTCACACCATCATCGATCCAAAAAGATGCGAAACCTTCCAGCACTTTTCTTTCGGCACTACTTAGCTTCACAGTGCTCTTGCGCAGAGATCGAATTCACCGTTGTCTGATAGCACCTGAACGTGCCGTTAGCATCCATCAATACGAGTCGTGGATACGCATTGCTCGTACTCATCTTGTCCATGCGACGTGGCCGCGTTTCGAAAGTATCCTCTGATCGATAAAGCTCGCGCCGCGATCGCTGCATTGGTTAGTTTAATGTACGCGATTAGGACGCCTCGGGATTAAACGATCGGCGAACAATAACTGAGAGGATAGGAGGCAAAGAACGAAAGGGAAAGAGAGTCGTCGAAACGCCGCGCGCAGAAATATGGACAACGATGTCGGCCGTACGTCGCGGTGGGCGAAAGAACTGCGGCGGCGCCCGGCGTTCGCAAGAGGATCTTTCTATCGTGGAAAGAACAAGAGAATTCAAAAATTCGCATCCAATCGAAAGATCGAAGGCTCGGAGATGAGAAAAGACAATCGAAAAAAGTAACAAAAAAAAAAAAAAAGAATTGGAAAAGACGATAGAAGCCTTCGGTTGATAAAGTGACCTTGCGATCGTGGATCAGATGAAAATCAGATGAAAATGAAAATATTTGAGAGATCGATTAATAAAAAACGTTGTGGTCCTTGTGGACGATCATGGATGTCATTGGTGATCGGTGGTGCTCCTTGTAGCCCCGCCGGATAAATACAGCAACTGTACGTCGATGAATCAGAGAAAATACTATACGTTGGGAAACGATAAGAGGACCCATGGTCATTCGGAGGAGCGCGATACGATCGGCTGGATGTGTCGAAAGAAGAAGGAAGCTCGGCGGAACGTCGCTTTTCTTTCGTCAACCGGGACGCTGCCGGTGCCACTTCCGCTTCCTCGAGACTGTCCCGTGTGGAAATGAAAGGACCTTGAACGAATTCGATATCAGGTTCCTCCACTGCATGCGACAATAATATAAGAAATTGGAATTACTGGTCTACTAAGAAACGAAATTTACTATTCAAAATGAAGATTATACTTTTTTTTTAAGCGTAGAAGTAAAAATAAAGTATCAAGTCGTCAGAGATTCTGACTGTACTTAGTCGGAATTAGGCTATGTCAATTTCCATAATTTCGATACTTTATAGAGCGAATAATGGTTGGTATTAATCGCCGAAAGGAAATAACAGGAAAATTCGATAGTTTACAATGAAAAATTAGAGATACTTCCAAGTACATTGACCTCGATGGAATATTCGTACAACTCGCACGCAGTGGTTGCAGTTGCACCCTCGAAAATTAATTGATCTAAGGCGACGATTCACGGGACAGATTTCGTGTGTTAGCGAAGCCGCACTCAACCACCGTAGTACATCTCTTCTACCGAACCACCGCATACATCACACCAAGAAAATAAAACTGTAGCAGTAAAAAAAAAAAACAATACAAAAAAAGTCCCTCGCACGCTCGCTAGAGAGACACGAGATGAGGGAACATCGACGAGTGTAACCGTGTCTCTATTGCTTGTGTTGTAAAGGAGCTCAAAGCCACGAACGAGAGCCTGAAGAGTCTGCAGACGCAGCTGGAGCTGGCGTACGCGTCGACCGCGTCATCCGGAGCAGCCGTGGCGGGCGGAAGTGCTGGTGTCGGGCTAGGTAGCGTATCAGGTGCAGGCGGTACTGTCCTCGGAGGTAGCGTGGCGGTTCCAGGCGGCGTGCCCGGTAGCACCACCCTGACGGCCATCTTGGAGACAAAAGACGCGCGCATACAAACCCTGGAGAAGGAGGTGGCGTTACTCGAGGCCGAGTTACAGCGTATTAAGGAATGCGGCGGTAGACTAAGGGAGCAGTTGCTGAAAGCGACCGCCGTGCCTAGTAGTAGCGGGGGCTGTAGTGTACAGCAACAAACGATAACGGAACAGACGCAACAGCAACAACAAAATAAGGTTACCGCGGGAGGTATCGAGTCGCATGTGCGGCAGGGATTGGTAACGGCCATGGGTGGTCCGCAGCAGCCCGGCACGTTGGCCTTGGCCAGGGGACCGTCCGTGATGACCTCGCTGGTACCGTATGGTCACTCGTCGTCCTCGGCATTAACCAGTTCATTGCTTGCCGGTTCGACAGGTGGGACCACGAGCGGCGGAGGCGGTGGGGGCGGTTCCTCGTGCCTTGGCGGCATCTCGTCGGGCGCTGCCACCGGCGTGGTCAATCCCTATACCGATCGTTACGCCGATCATCATCTCCATCAGCTTCATCATCATCCCCATCATTATCAGCATCATCTCCATCAACACCAGCAGCATCAACAGCAGCTGCAGTTGCAGCATCAGCAGCAAATGCAGCAACACTTGAAACATATTGAGCCTGCGGCGCAGGGCGCACTGGCTCTACACGCGCACACCTTCAACAAGCACGACATGAACTTCAAACGGCAAGTAAGTTTCTTCATCAACAACGTGCGGATCGAAAAGAACGACGCCGTCTAGGGATCTATCGAACTCTGGATTCTCTGCTCTCTGTTGAGTCACGCCGGACCTTGCACGCCGCAGGTTCCTCTGCGTGAGTACCCGATCTATCCGATCTACGACAGGTATATTGAGAGAAAAGGCTCACGATACTACACAATATACTACCATTACTACTACCGTTACTACTACTACTACTATTACTACTATTACTACTACTGCTACTATTACTACTACTACTACTACTACTACTACTACCACCACCACTACTACTACTACTACTACTACTACTACTACTACTACTACTACTACTACTGCTACTACTACTACTATTACTACTACTACTGCTACTACTACTGTTACTGCTACTACTACTACTACTGCTACTACTTTGCGTCTCGTTGTGAATCAAAAAATCACCGAGAGAAAACGGAGATCGAGCGTCTGTTTCTCCACTCTCCTCGAATCAAGGATGGAGGTGCGTAACGATCGTGCGAAGAAGTCGACATTAACCAAGAGAAATTTAGATTCGGCTGTGTTATTAAACTCGGAATCGAGACGTCGAAAAAATCGTCATCGATGCTTGCGCGAGTGTTGTGTGAGAGGGAAAGAGAGAAAGAGAACGAGTGAATGGTAGCGAGAAAGAGGAAGTATGATCGGTGAAGCGAAGGCGCATGTAATCATGTGTACGTGTCCGTATCTAGCTGTCCGTAGAGAGGAAAGGAAGGCGAAGAAAAGCGCGCATAGCCAGGAAACTGCGTGACGTGATGATCGTCAGTCGAATCGGTCAGGTCGTAACGTCCCGCGGATCTTTCGATTCCTTTCGTCTTGTCTTCTCGAACGCCGCGTCGTACGCGTGCCACGTGTATATGAGTCCGTGAGAGTTAAGATGACACGCTGACTACAGTCGCTGAGATGTGTACATACACCGTTTCGTCGAGCGATACTTACTTTGACAAAGGTTTTATAGAAACCGCACACATTCCCGAGGGAAGGCTCGAGAACGCGTTAAAATCTCGAGCGGGAGCATTCCCCACGTTTGGTCTAAGACACGATACGCTTACTTTTTCTACTTTTATTCGCGGCCATGCTTTTTTTCGACAGGCGGAATGTTTTTTCAACGAGTAAAACTTGTTTCCCCACGAAGGGAGGAGGACGTTCCTGAGCATCCTCTCACCCAGCGACCATACTTTTCGTCGGTCATTTTTTGTCGAAAATGATACAATGAATAGAAAAAGGAGCATTTTACTTCTCATCGACTCGTATATATCGTACGTGTGCACTCGTGGCACATTAGCGTACCTGTTTTCTTTACCTCCCGAGATCCCTTTCTTATCGAGAACAGCAGAGTTTCTATTTTTTGACTCGATTGTACCTGTTTAAGAAGTCGTAGATTTACGAGAAGAACCGACGGAAAACCCGATACATACCTCGTTCCTCTCGTGTCTCTGCAATCAACATCGATCCTCGATATATCGATCTTCCATCGTTTCTCTCTGCGATCGTTCCCCTTAGACTTGGGATCGTCTTACGCAGTCCTGTTTCCGCGAATCGTACGAAGGAAAAGCGGAACAAGGAAAGTCGAGGAAGCGCGAGACAAGGGGAACTTCGAGATGGGTCTCGGGCAATTCTGTGAGAGAAAGTCAATGAGAAAGTCACAATTCGGTAGCTTCTACGTGTAGAGCCCGAGAGCAACTGTGCGTACCTAATGTCTAGGCCTTAGAGGATGAATATATGTCGTTGAATTCTAGAATATCTATAGACCGTTGACGTTGTACAGTCCCTGATTAATTAGAGAAGTGTCTTCGTAGAAGATACACGTGTTGTTTCGATTACGTTTAGAGTCTCTGTACATTCGTAAGAGGATGTATTTTCTGTGTTACGTTCGTGGTACACCGTACACGTATTAGTTATTCTGAGAGAAAGATTTTACAGGGTTCGTCGGATGGACGATCCTCGATATGTTAATCGTACAAGGTGAATCGTTAAAAGGCTATTTTTCGGAGAAGACATATTTTTAGGTACGCAAATTGAAACGCCTAAAAAATTCTTAAACGTAGTCAGAGTACAAAAGTGCACCTAACTGTTCCTGTAGTACACCGTTAAAGTCGACAAAAATATATTATACATATACATATATATTTGGAAACAAATTTTCTCCATTTGAAAGAAGTGTTTGAAAGTACATGTAATCTCGATTTCCCGATAGCATAGAATCGTAAGATAATAGATACATTCTTCGATCTCTTCGAACTACTAGTCAATTTTGTAAAAGAATCGTCCACCTGAGAATCCAATATTATGGAAATCTTTTTCGCCAAACTAATTGGAGGAATGTACGGTTTCCGCGAACAGATTCCACTAGGAGACACTGAAATATAAAGTAGATTTGTGGCACGTGTAGCCACGTGTGTGCGATGACGACACACATGCGCTTAAGCAGAAGCTGAAAACGTGCGTGTAAAATGCGTGCGTAGACGAGGAAGAGTAACACGAGAAGAAGCTTCCAACGATATATTTTCGTAGCTGAGAGCGTTTTAAGACCGCCCCCCATGACTACTATGATCCCCGAGCTATTGGTGTAATTTCGCGTTTAGAAGTCACGCGTATAGCCAAATCGTGACTAAGTCACGATAGATCACGCGAAAATCTAAATTAACCAGCAAAAGAAGCCAGAGGAGACGTGGATTCTCGAAGCTGATCTCGTTCGTGCACATCGTCTTCTCTTCCTGATCGATTGCACAGCATTCGCTCGCTCTGAAACACGATTTCTCCAGCGCGTTCGCAAGTTCCGACAATCTTTTATTTTTCTACTCTAATCTAGGTGTAAGTGTATCCCTGTTTAAGGGTTCGCCGCTTATTAAGAAATTAAGAAACTCGTCTGTGCGAATTTAAACGAGAACAGCACTGTTCCCAATGAACGATCCTACGCTCGATTACACAGCAATTAGAGCATCGAATAGGCTGCACCAGGCGTTTTGAACTCCTCAGAATCGCAGTGATCGGGCTGGCTCTACTACGACCTCAAAATCGGGTTAGCCCCGCAGGGATAATTTCCTTTTCCCCCCTGATGTTTCCTTCCCTCGAAGATGGAACCGTGACAACCGGAAATCGACGTACGTTTGCTCGCAAGGACATCCCCGATCTCCGGACATCCTTCCACCTCGACGACGTTTTCACGATCTCACGTATCCAAGCCGGACGACTCTACGTTCGCAAGGTCCACATCGAGCCTAGAACCAGAGCGTGTTCACGCGTGTTCAGTCTGTGGAACTCTGCTAGCCGAGATAGACATAAAAAGAGAACGATAGAAAAAAAAGTAAATACGAAAACGGATGAAAGCAAATGATTTCGTTTCCACGTTCTATGACATCTTGTCGCTTCTCTTTATATATTCGTACCTGTGCGAAGCAATCCTCTTTGAGACGTTGAGAGCCTCGAGGCTAACGGTGCTACGCAAGGATCGCCAAAAAACTGCACAGGAGAGAAAAAAGGGAACAAATACGTCACAGAAAAAAAGAAAAAGATCGAACAAACCTTAAATAAGTTCGAACGTGTACCGTTCTTTGAACCCTAAGACTATACGCCATTAGTCTTGTTTCTGCCCCTGATTCTTTTCAAGAATCCCTCCCTTTCTCCGTCCCTTTAATTCCTATGTCGTGTTCCAGATAAAAGGACATAAAGCAAAAGGAAAGCCAGTATCCTTGCACCTTCGAGGCAATGTGTAATTCGCAGTCTCCTCCGCGATTTAGACAGAGTAGGTCAAGGGTGCAGGTCAGTGACGATCGAGCGTCGAATTGATGCCGATTACATGGATTATAAAAGAGAATAATAATAATACAACAGAGAGAAAGAAAGAATGATTCTGTTCAATCGTTCTCTGATCAACAACTTCAATCCTGTCCCTGTCCGATTCTATTATGTTTATTCACGAGAGATATCAGCCGTTCTCATACGACCTCTCTCGTCACGTTTCATGGAAAATTATTTTATCACCGTAGTTCAGAAATCCAACCACGAGAGCTCGACATCAACCATCAAGTCCTTCACGCACTCATCCCACACGAAAACGATCGATTCACTCATGGTAGAATCGTGTTCACCCCATCCCAAAGGATCACCGTTTAACTGTCACCGAAGAATTTGCAGGTTCAGTCTATCTGCACTCCGCAAGCGACCTTGGAATCATCTAAACACCTTGGATACCTGCCCTGTTGACGATTGTTGCACTTTTTATCCCCTTGTTTGACAGTAGTTCCACCAGTAGAATTATCACCGATTTGTTCGCCTGCCACCGCTGACCCTTGCCATTGACTCGTTTCACTTGTTTTCTCGCAGTCACCACACTGAACAGACATTAAGACCACGGAAAGGATCGGTTGGTAACGATCATCTCGTCATTCTCACGCCTTCATCAATCTTTACTCATCGATTCATCGACTTCTCACCAGTAGACTCGCACATTCGTGTGTCATGTTCATTTCATCTCGATCGCCGATTCGTTTCACTAGTACATTTCGTTCGAATTCAACGGTTCGGTAGTCAACATCCGTATGGGTTCATGGTCAATCAGGGTGAATCATTTCATTGGTAGATCAATCGATTTTGGAAATTGTCACCGGGCAGTTTACTTTATCGTGGGAATCATGTGACAGAGAAGACTCGTCAGACACGATCATCGCATTTCTCATCACACGTTCATCGTCGTTCGCCATTCTCTCGTCGCGTAGAGTTCGAATACAGCTATCGTTCGGGCATGATGCATGCGTGGGAGTGTAGGGCAAAGTAGACAACTGCTTGCCACTCTTAGCACTACCGCGTTTAGGTACGTCTCTTGTAATGGTGCAAGCTTTTTTAATGTTGCTTGAACAGAGATCCTTACTCCCAGAATAAACAACTTTATTTCTTATAGGATTCAAAATTTTCAACATTTTCTTACGATCGAGCAATCTTTGGAAGGCAAAGTAAAGCTTGCACTATCGTAATTCATAGTTAAGTAGAAAATTTCACGGCTAGTATCAGCTTAAGCGAGGTAGCAATCATTCAAATTATTCAGGCACTTTAAACTGCGCAGGGATTCCTTGATATCGCTATATTTAAGTGAAAACCAATATTATCTTTTAAGATCACTATATTCTTGTATTATCTATATTATCAATAAAAAATCCTGCGTACCCGGTATTCCAACCTTTATCATCATATACAAACCAATCGAAATTTGTGAGAAGATCAAGTAATAATGAAATGTCAGATATCATACTGAACGATAACAGAGAACCCCTGTGTAGATCGTAAATCGCTGGAAAAGATTCACCAGCGATTGGACCGTTCGTTTCATCATCGACGATCCAATCTTACGGAATCGAATTTATTTCGAATAAAATCGCGTACGCAGCGTACGGATCGTGTAGATCGTTTGGTCGAATTTGTTCGTGTTTGTTCGTGTCCGATCACCGCTTCAATCTTTCTAGCTCTCGCGTCACGATTCTTTCGCCAACGAATCCTGACAGTTTATTAGAAAGCGCATGCGAGTACTCGAAGCGGTCCTTTGTACCTTGATGCATGCTGCATGCACGCAGACAACGTATCGTTACTCTTCGATGCATCTCTCATCATCTAGCCAGTCGTCTCGTTGATCGATTTACGATCAGGTAACCGTACCATCGACCATAGATCACGATCGTCCTAAACGCGAGCCTTCTTGGTTCGCGAGCTTCATAACACGCGGAGATAAGCACGAAGGATCAATTCGGTTTACCTGCGATTGGATACTCGATTTATTTCAATCCTGCTCTTCATCTTTTTGCGAGAGAATTAAAGATTCGATCGCTTTAGAAATTTCACAAGCTGAATTATCCCAAGATTCGATATTGGTTCTACTTCCAGCTAGCCTATGATGAAGAGAAATGGACCGAGTATTTGTCAAGTATCGAGAGGATTTCGAGAATGATCGAGACGATTTTAATAATTAATAATTGCAACTATTTAGCGTAAATTCGCAGATAAACCGAACGTCACTTTTCACCATCCGCATAATCATAAGGGTATAACATTAGCAGATAAGCTAGAACTAAGTTAGCCATAAGTCAGCAATGGATGGTGGTCCTCAATTCCGCTGAACTCGTTCGACTCCTTTTTCCGGCGAAGTAACGATCATCGATAAATCGTGCCGCGATCGTTAATAACGTTGCGGCGTTTAACGATGGACGGCGTATAAATTTCTACGTGCTCGGAATAAGAATGGTCTAGTAAATCAACGGATACCGAAAGCTGATCACGTTCGATCGTGATGAGCGGAAACTTTCTTGTCCGTTGATTAAACGATCAAAAATTGAATGGAACGTACGACAGTGATATTTCAGCAACCCTTCCGATACGATCGAACATAACTGAGAATCTTTTCACATTTCTCTTAAACCAGATGAACATTGTAATTAAAGATGAAGAAGAGATTTCTTGGTTTTCTTACGTAATCGATTACGTAGCGAAAGGGTTGAGAATGATGAGTAGAAGAGGAAGGCGGAGTTGGGCGGCCTACGTGGTGAGCGAAGCATTATTAAATGTGGTGCCCCGATATTCTAGCTTTCTGAGGAGGTAAGGATATTCTTCACCCGACAAAGAAGCACTTCCAAGCCACCACCTATCCTTCGTTTCCATCTACGTGATTACCGTATTATGTAACGGAGTGTTTCGATGTTCCGTAGTAACACTTTCTCTCACACACATACACTCTCTCTCTCTCTTTCTCTCTCTCTCTCTCTCTCTCTCTTTCTGTTCTCTTACTGTTTGGGGTGGCCAGTAAGTTTCCAGGGAACTCGAAACTTTTATAACCGGCAAAAGTGCTCGTCAAATTTCCGTGAAATTTGAAACCGCGATCATGGATAATAAGTATAACTACGTTTTCAAGCGATCCTCTTACTCTAACTTGGAAATTAGTTTCTTAATTGACATCGAATTCCCCAAGGAAATTTTTCTCTCTCGCTTTACGACTTCTCCTCTTCCTTCGCGGGTCTTGCAACTTTCTTCCATCCGAGCTTTCGTTCGAGAGTAAACTATTGGAACAGAATATTTCTCGTCCCATCGTCGATAATAGAACAGTTATACAAGGTCGAGCCTCTTTCGAAAACTGGCCAGCCACCCCGAGAACTGTCTCTTTCTTTCTCTCTTTCTGTCCCTTTCTCTGGTGTGAGTCGTTGATCTGACTGTTCGCAATGGTTCACGTAACGCGCGCGGAAACGATGCGCGTCGTCGTTCCCTCGTTGACGACGAGACGAGGCAGGAAAAATTTCCCGCGAGTTTCCCGCGTACGTGCGTATGTGTGCAGCCGTAAACGACGATCGTAGAACATAGTGAACGTAGAGAACCTTACGTCTGCCTCTGCGGCTCGTGGCCGTCGTTGAGAAACACCGAGGAACCCGAGACGATGCGTGACGCCGCTTCGCGGATCGAAAGCGATCGCCACGATCGCTCGCCTCTACGTAGACCTGTTGTTTTTCACCATCTTAGCACGATATATAGAACGCTGGAGAGAGGGGGGATCGAGGTTCGATCGCGATCCATCGATAGAATCGCTATCAGTCAACGTACCGATAGATTTCATCGATTCCTCGATCCCTGGTGCTTTATCTTTGGACTGAGATACATGCGTACACGTCATCTGGTTAGAGAGATACCCTCTGATCGAAGTAATCCCACATAAAAGTCACGGATATGGCAAACGAATGGATTCGTCCCGTGGGATTAGAGATGTAAGATGACCTATAAGTTGATAGATCAGCAGGGACGTGTTCGTGGAAATTATATACGTAGATGCGGAGGACGCATCGATCTTCGATGTCTTTTTCTTGAAATTGCTTATTCTCAGTTTCCTAAGTGTCTTATATACTTCGATCACAGGACCATACTGCCAGAGAGGACCGCGATATCTCCTCCACGCTGCGTACTCTGCTAGTTGATTAGTTAGAAAACATTTAGTTGTGTTGATTCTGCTTGCGATCCCGCGACGGGATCTCGTAACGAGGAGATCTCGCCGAGGGATCCTCACGCGGCCTGCCGACACCAGAGTAGATCAGACGAGCGTAGTAGGTACGTACACGAATAATAAAGAGAGAGACACAATACATAATACGTTCCAGTTCTTCTTCCAACTATTCCAGCCTCGATTATTCCCATGAATTCTATCACGTTCCCCCTAAGACATTCGTTCGAACACGTAATAAGTATATCTCTCGTACACGCAGGATACACTTTGTTTGTAACTTTGTATCGTTGGTTTCGATATCGCTGCATGCTAAGTATGAAGAATTCCTGTCCGAGTACGACGACGTATCGCTGACACGACAAGAATAAGAACCCAACGATTCAGGCTCCGAGTGAGTTAAAAACGAGAGACGTCTCGAAGCTTTTTAGTCGCTACACAAGGGAAGACCTTGTCCGGTGAAAACGATGTTCCGAGCTTTGTTTCAGAACCAAGCTATTCGCAGTCTTACGAATGTCTCGAAAGGTTCACTCATTACTCTAATTATTTGCTCATGAACCGAGAACGAAGCAGCGAACTTCTCATCTCCTCGAACAGATTCTCTAATTTCTATTTGATATTTTATCCGTCTCTCGCACACTGATCGTCTCGAATGAAATTCAAGGCGATATGAACAATTGGATAGAACGAAAACTCGATGGAATCCGTGTGCGCCGATTTTTCGAATAAAACTTCGAGCCAGCCAGACCAACGACCGCCAGTGACGATCTGGCTGGCTCCGTTTGGTCAGAACGATTTGAGCAAGTCGAAAAGTTGGCGGATCGGAACGGAAGGCGAAACGGCTGACCCGTTTCACGGCCGATTTACGTTTCGACCGAGCGATCGAAGGGAAGTTGGCCGCTGATCGTCGTCGTACTCGGCCACGACGGAGAGACGACAGACCAGACGCCTCCGTCGCTCGTTGTTTCGTCGTCGTTTCGAGTTATAACCGGGTCGCACGGACTGATCCTCTCGTGGACGACGACTCTTTTTCGCAGCTGGACGAGCTCCGGACCGAAGTGCAGCGTAGGGATCAGGAACTACTCGCAATGTCCGCCAAGATGAAAACCCTCGAAGAGCAGCATCAGGATTACCAACGGCACATCACCGTGCTCAAAGAGTCGCTCTGCGCCAAGGAAGAGCACTACAACATGCTGCAGGCTGACGTAAGTGCCCATTTTCAACGCCATTTACTCTTTTTAACTCCACGTACACCCTCCTTCATAAGTATTAGGACACGTGCAACCTAAAAAAACGCGATAATTATAAGGTTCGTAAGAAAAACGACTCTTATCAAATTTTTCGACTTTATCGTAATAGAACGCATAGATTCTATCCCAATGGTCTGAACGAACGTATACTAAGACTTATAAAGACGGGTGTGTCTTACTTTACGACAGTCCTAACTTCCTGTTTAGCATCCTCACTTCCAGACTAAAGCGACAAATTCTAACGGATGACGATCTTTGTCTCGCACAAACAAACTATTCCAGTTATATGGAGTTAACGATTCAAACAATCGCGATATCCTGCAGTTACCAGCCAACTTAGCACGACCCAATAAATTCTCTACGAAGATTCCATTCGAGAACGAAGTTTTATCGAACCTTCATAGGCGACTAGCGAACGATCAGTTCTTAGGAAGAGTTTTCCTATCGACAATTTCGCACGATGATCTTGCTCTATGCAATGTAATTTATTGGACAGTTACGAGAAGTTTATCACGTAATGAAAAATAATGCGGCGAGTTTAAACTTTCTACAGCTTCGTAAATCACGAGTTTTAAAGTTAAAGCGCATAAAACCCATATAACTTCTAAACAGGTTCCCCCTTGACTTCTGTAAAATCGTCGCCCGTGGAAGTTGGTACATACGGAATACCTACGAAACACTGGTAAACGCGTTAGAAAACGTGACAATAAACGCAATAGTAAATGGACTAGTAAATGCAGCAGTGACATATATAGGGTGGGATCGTTGAAGGGGTCCCGATGTACGGGGAGGTCGGAACTGGGGAAATCGACGTTACGGGGAGGTCGTTATAGGGGAAAGGAAGGACAGGGCTGCAGGAAACTGGGTCGTGCAAAGCTTCCCTCCTCCTGTTCCCTCTCCAATCGGCCCGCTGGACTATTGGTAGCGTTTTCACGTCGCGTGCAGAACGTTGCCCGTGCAATGCGGATTGAATCGTTCCTGTTCCAAGTGGTTCCCACCCCTGCACACGTTCGTACGATGACCTCGTGTGCGTGGTTACGTGCGTGCAGGTGGAGGAAATGCGGCAGCGGCTCGAGGAGAAGAACCGGATGATCGAGAAAAAGACGCAGGCCGCGATGCAGGCGCAACAGGAACGCAATCGTATGAACACCGAGCTGACTGAGCTCAAGGATCACATGGACATCAAAGACAGGAAGATTAACGTGCTTCAGCGTAAGGTGAGTAACCCTGAAACTATTTCTTTCTCTTCTTTCTTTTTTCATTCTATATATGTCTCCGCCTTGGCGTTGCCTTTGTAAGTTGATAAGGAGAGATCTTGGAGCAACTACAAAGGTTTAACGCGTCGAATTTTTAAGCTTACGAGCTTCGTTCGTTCGTTTCCTTTTTAAGATTAAAAGTCTGTGCAGAACGAGTAGGAATGGTCTCCAAAGCGACGTGAATTATAGTTTCAAAGGGGAGGCGGTCCATTCTGTCCGAACAGAATGGCTAAACACACGGTGATAATGATCGCCCGGTGTAAATTAAAGCTTAATTGATTACACGGATCCGTTTCAATTACGAGTAAAACGCGCGTCGACGCGTATTCATCTTCTCCATTACCGATCCTCGCAATTACTCTCGTTTTGCACAGACTTGTATAATTTATCTCATTCAAGGATATTCGTCGCCCTATTCCACTGAACTCGAAACGATCATAGGGAACATAATTACAGAAACATAATTTTAGAAATGTCGCAGATCGTGTAATTCGTATAATCAAAAATTGATAGATGTTTAACGGTATCAGACGTAATGCAATCGTATCGTTATAAATCGATTTGTTGTCTTGAGAGAAACGCGGATCACTGGCCGATCTTTTCATTCCTCGGCGGGTAATGATTAATTCCACCGGAACTAAAAAGGAGTTTTGGCCTGGTAATTAATCAGCCAGCCAGATGACAAAGAGGAAGCGCGCGCTTAGCGTATAATATTCGTAGGATGCGACCGCGGAGTGCGCATGAGTGTGAATCTTGCTGTCGATTGGAATGAGTGTGAGGCGTGCGCGCGCCCGCGCGACACACTTTTTGTAATAATATTTTCTTTAGTCGTGCTGTGTAAAGGCTGTAGTACGTAAAACCCCGACATCCCCGTTATCTTTAAGTTCGCACAAGCTCCTTTTTCACCCGTTTATTTTTCATTTTGTACCTTGTTCCGTTCGAATAAAGCTACTTACAAGTTACGTTGCATCGCCTTGTTTTATTTCTTTTATCCAACACTTTCATCACGAATCGCACCCCTGTATGTATTTATGTTTTGTTCGTGTCGTTGGTGATCGACGATAGCCAATATGTATAAAGAGAAGAGTTGAAAGAGGTACGTTATTTCTATTAAAGCTACGATCGATCAGGCTGTCGTTGATTACCAATGTGTCGACTAGAGACAACATCGCTTGACAATTACTTTCCATTTTGTTATTTTTACCATTTTTTTGTCATTTTTTCGTTTCCGCATTGCGGAACGCTTGTTTTCACGATTCCGTTTTTTTTTCTACCGCGATAGAGACCGTTGATTATTTGTTGCTGTGTATCGCGAGTGTCTGATTGAGTAAATGTCTTGTCGAGCCGTGAACAATGGCTGTGAAGATCGATGATACGAGATGGCAGGTAAGTAAGAATTTACGATTATATTAATGGTTTGTGCATGGTAAACTGCGGATCCCTAACACGGTTAAGAGAATACACCACTAATCACGTTGACTGAAATTAATTGCACACGAATTAACATTCTCTCTGATCATCTTTGATCCAATAAAACTGTATGGTTCTTAAAACATCTTGTTCCATCGCAACTTATTTTCTCGCTGTCTAAGACTTTGCGCGATTTCGATCGACCCGTCTGAAAGGAATGAAAGAAAAGTAGAACCTCTAACGGCCAAGTTGTTGTTACTACAGATCGAGAATCTAGAGGATCTGCTGAAGGAAAAGGACAACCAGGTCGACATGGCCAGGGCGCGTTTAACGGCAATGCAGGCGCACCACTGCAGCAGCGAAGGTGCCCTCAGTAGCCTCGAGGAGGCGATAGGAGATAAGGAGAAGCAAATGGCACAATTACGGGAACAGAGGGACCGGGCGGAACAGGAGAAACAGGAAGAAAGGGAATTACACGAGAGGGAAATCGCCGAGTACAAAATGAAAATACACGCTCTCGAGTCCGAAGTAAGTCCTCGTGGTAACACAATACACCTTTTTGTCTCCCAATCGATTCCTCTTCCCTATCAATTTGCCCGGACTAGACCAAATCGTATATTGATTACAAATTTATAAGGAACGTATCCAATTCTAAGTGCGTTCGAAGTACACCTTGTTTAGCATCGTTTCAGTCGATACGATCAATAATGCAGCTCGAGCTTCTGTGAAACTTTAACTTCCCACCATTGCCCCTGCTAACAAAAACAAAAAAACACTTCGTGCGCTTTTCTCGCGTTGTTCCTTGGCCAAAGATCGTCCAAGTGTTAGTTTCTGACCGTTTCTGTTCACGGCAGGTTGAGAAATTGGGCGCCCGTTTGGAAAGAGCACAAGCAGAAAAAGACCGACTGGAAGCGAAGCTGGAAAGTTCACAGTCGGAGCTCGGCAAGAGCAAAGCCGAACTAGACAAGGCTGCGTCCGAGGTTGGTCGTAGCGGAGCCGACTGGGAGGCTGCCAAACAGAGACTGACCAGGCTCGAACTGGAAAACGAAAGACTCAGGCACGATCTCGAAAGGTCTCAGAGCACTTACGGCAGAAGCACGCTGAATTCCTCTCAGGAAATGGACAGGATCTCCGAAAGGGCCGAGAAGACAGCCGCGGAACTCAGGAGGGCTCAGGCTGAGCTCAGGGTCACGCAGGCTGACAACGAAAGAGCTAGGGCTGAAGCTGCTGCTCTGCAAGAAAAGGTAAAATATCGCTTCTACTCCACTTAGACGGTTTTACAGCTACCAAAATAGTTTTACAATCTCGCCAGAGCGTCTCAGATATATTAGCCAATGCTGACCATCTCTGTTTCCACACATTCGAGACGTTCTTGTCCCCAATAGTTGACAGTTATAAAATGATATATAGAATAATATATTCTATTCTCTATTTATAAATGAATTCTTTTAAACATTTTATTCGCTTGATTTTGAAACCAATAATCGTTTCGCTCTTTTGTTGTCTCATCCTAGAATTCATTTCTTGAACAGAATTGACTTTCTTGGCAACAGTTCGAAAATTGATTGAAATGTAAATTTCTGCAGATCAGCGAACCGCTGAGTCCCCGGCGATTGGGGAAACGTATCGTGACTCAATAGCATGACTCAACGTCTCGGTGACCGGTCACGAATGCTTTAACAAACCTTCTAACCACATGATCGATTCGAAGCGAAACGAATCCGCAAATCTCGCGCAGAAATCACTTCCACCGCTGACGGTACTTTTCGTTGAATCAAGTAATCGATGAACTAGTCGAGTCGATAAAAAGATCGCGCGTCAAGGGACCTGCCTTGCGACCAATTAACCACCGAAGTATCCCCGGCTACGATTCCCATCCCCATAATCTGTAGCTGGTCGTTTTGCCTCTATTAATGAACGATCGAGTCTACTTGGCAGCCCTGTTCCGCTTCCAAGAAGCAAGAACAATCGCCTTTAATCGCGATCGATTCACGAGGTCACCACAGTCTGGTCCCGATCCGTACACGCTGTGGTAGTCGAATCTAATTTCCAATCACGCCTTCGTTCTTCCCAGGCATCGCCGGTGTTCCCGATGTTCGTCGATGGCGCGAAACGAACCGGTAATGAAACTGCCGGCTAAGTGGCCGGAAAATTGCACGCAACTTCACACTCGAGTGCAATCGAAGACACCTGACTAGAATTTCCGTAGGGGTTGCTCGTTACCCCTCGTTTCGATCCATTTCGAATGATTGACTCTTCCAGAAAAGATTTCTCTTTAGAGCTTTTCTTTAGGTCGTCGAGCTTTTTCCCTCGGACTGATTACTCGAGTCGATGTATTTATTTAATCCCTGTATAATAATAAATCATCGCTTCACGTGGAAACATTAATAAGCACGAATGATACGAACGTAGGTTACAGCAAGCAGAGGAGAAATTGATTTTAATTAACGCAACGTGATGAACAGGCAACGCGTTAAATCTATATTAATAACGACGTGCATGTATTTTCTCCAACGACGCAGCTATTACAAGATGGGAAATTCTAGAGATTAATTTCGTAGACGTAAACCTCGAAGCAAGTAGAATTATGAGATTCTTGAGCTGGCGATCGCTTGAATATCTGATGAGTTTATCCGGTGAAAATTCAACACAAACGATTAAACGTGTCTTAAATACTTCGACGAACCGAATGGAATGAAATGTAAAAAGTGTTAAAACTTTTTTATGGTTTTTAAAGGTGGAAAAGAGTCAAGGTGAGGTGTACAGACTGAAGGCCAGATTGGAAAATGCTCAGGGTGAACAAGAGAGTCTTCGAGATGAATACGATCGAGCACAGGCTTCGGTGGCTCGTCTGCACTCGGAACGGGACAAGGCAATCGCGGAACTTGAAAAAACACAAGAGGAACTGGAACGGACACAGGCTACTCTGGGCAAGGCACAACTTCAACAGGATAAATTGCAAAATCTACTGGACAAAACGCAAAGTGAAGTGGACAAGCTTCAAGAGAAATTGGATAAAACGCAAACGGAAATTCGCAGGGTAAGTGAAAGAGAATTTACCTACAGTTTTCACGTGTAAATTTACCTCTGTTACGCGAAACAACTTTTCTGGAAATTACTAAGTTAATATTTAAAAAGTTGAATATTTTATGTAAATCACATAGAAGCTAAACTAGGCAACTTTATCGAAATTGAGAGGGTAAACCACTTTGAAATATTAAAAAAGGAAAATCAATTGGAGTTAATTAATTTGGCTCCTGAGTAGCTCGTAAAACGTAAACACAGACTTAAGATAGAGACTAGAAAAGTTACGGTGGAACGATTCGATTCCATATAGATGCAAATGGAAAAGGAAAAGCAGAACTACGATTTCGAAAACTTGCAAAGTCAACTGGACAAAGCGCTCGGCCAATCGACAAGGATGCAAAAAGAACGGGAAACGATTCAATTGGAAGTTGACCGGTTGCAGGATAAGTACGAGAAAGCTCAGGTAAGAGAAGGTGATAACAGAAACATGGTCGCGTATCATATTTAACTAAAGTATCCACCACGAAGACGGGTAGCATTAGTAAAAGTATCCTTTTACATCCAGATGATAATGCAACGACTACAGAAGGAGAGGGACAACTTTCAGGAAGAAACAGAGAAACTGCACGAGAGGATAGAGTTCCTACAGAATCAAATAGCGAAAATGCAACGGGACAAGGAGAACGTACTATCGGAACTCGAATTAGTTAAAGAGAGATGGGAGAAGGCTCACAATTCTCACCAGAAGTTAACCGTAAGTAGCCTGATTTTTCTTGTAGGTCATCAAGGACAGTTAATGTCGGGAGAGAAAGAGAGAGAGAGAGAGAGAGCAACAAAATTGCTTAAAATTGTATTTAATTACAAAGTTGTATCTCGTTATAAAATTGTATAAAATTGGTCATTGTAACGTAGCTTGAACGAGACGACGCTATGACTGAAATCGAAATCCTGAAGGAGAAACTGGAGAAAGCGCAATACTCGATGAACAAGGCTCACGAGGAACGGGAGAACGCGAACAAGGAGTTCGAGAAGATGCTGGAAAAGTACGACAGGTGAGCGATCGTGATTTTCCGTTCGATAAGAGCGACGATCGATCACGAAAAATCTTGTTATGATTTCGACAGAGCCCAGAGCGAGGTGTATCGGCTGCAAAATCGCATCGAAGTGATGGAAGCTGACAAAGACAGGCTAGAGCTCGAGGCGGAAAAGCAACAGATGTTGGCATCGAAGAGTCGCGACGAGGCAAGGAAAGCCCAAGAGGAATTGGCCCGCGTGCAAGAGATGTACGATCGAGCGGCTCTCCAATTAGGTCGCACGAAGGAACACGAAGAGAAATCGAAGGAAGATCTAGATAGGTTAGCGGTGGATCTGGAAATGGTACGGGAACGTTACGAGAAATCGCAGATCGAGCTACGCAGGTTACAGAACGAAAGAGAGAAACTTGTAGCTGACAACGAGAGGATCAGTTTCGAATTGGAGCGCGCTCACTCCCAGTTGACCAAGGCTCAGGCGGCGACAGATAAGACGCAGGAGGAGTTAGCACGAATGCAGCTGGAGATAGAAAAGATGTACGAGAAACACGACAGGCAGCAAGCCGAAGTGAGGAAGGCGCAAGCGGAGACGGAGCGGCTGCGAGTGGAGGCTGAGAGCGCGCGCGAAGAGTGCGAGAGGTACGCGACCAGGTTCGGCAAGTATCAAGAAAGCCAAGAACGCCAGAAGGAGGAACACGAGTGGGCGAAGCTGGAGGTGGAGCGGCTCCGCGATCGGCTGGAGAAGGCGTTGGCGGAACTTGAACGCGCGAGGAAGGCCGAGCAGGACGCCTCGAGGCTGCGCGCCGATCTGGAACGTGCGGAAGGGGTGCGAGGTAAATACCAGTACGAGCAAGAGAAGTGGCAAAGCGAGGGTAGTAGGCTACAACAGGAGGTGGACAAGCTGCGCGAACGCCTGGAGGGCCGTGAGTCGGAGCTGAAGAGGACGCAGTCGGGCAACGCCGAGCTCGAGGCGAAGCTGCACGAGACGCAGCTTCAGCTCGAGCGGGCGCGCGAGGAGACCAACAAGGCGACTGCGGCGCAGGAGCGGAATCGCGGCGAGATCGAACGCGCTAGAATCGAAACCGAGAAGATACGCGATCGTCACGACAAGGTGAAGGCGAGAGCGGACGCCCTGGAGGCGGACAACGAGAAGCTCCGCGTCGAGATTGTACGGCTCGAGAGACTGATGCAAACCGAGGGTAAGACCAGATCGGAGAGCGCGAGCATCGAGGTCGAACGGCTGCGCGCCAGCCTCGACAAGGCGATCGTCGCGCGCGATCAGGTGGAGCTCGAAGCGGGCAGACTGGCCAAGGAACTCGAGAAGACGCACATGCAGACGGCCAAGTATCAGGAGGCCGCAGAGGCGAACAAGAAGGAGCTCGAACGGCTAGCCGCGGAGATGCAGCTGCTCAGGGACGAACGGGAGGCACTCAGGCAGGAACTGAGACGGGTGCAACAGCAGCAGCAACAACAACAGCAGCAACAACAAATCGCTGGCAGCGAGGAGATAGCTCATTTACAGCACGAGCTGCAGCTCGCTCAACGGGAACGCGACAAGATGGCCGCGATCCTCGAGAATCGAGAGAAACACTCGGAGAAGATCGAGAAGGTGAAGGAAAAGCTCGAGGCGGAGGCGAAACAGCTGCAAGTGGAACGCGATCAATTGGTGATACAGCTAGAGAAATCGCAGGAGATGCTGGTCAACTTCCAGCAGGAACTGAACACGAACGAAGCGGAGCTCGAGCGTCAACGCGAGGAGGTTCGCCGGTTGCAGCAGATGCAGCAACAGAGGGTACACGCGCAGACGCCGGATAGAGCCGCGAAGGAGGCCCTCGAGGCGCAGATGCGAGAGGTTCATCGGCTGAGCCAGCAGGTGCAAAACCTGACTCAGGCCCAGACGAAGGAACGACAGAGGGCCGATCAGGCCGAGAAACGCGTGCAAGAACTTCAGAAGCAGATCGTCTCGAGGGATACGAGCGCGGCTGCCGGTGGCGTGAACGAGGCACAGCTCGAACAATGGAGGAAGCTATGCGAGACGGAGAAACAACGGGCGGACGCGGCCGAGAGGCAGGCTGCTGAGCTACAAAAACGTATCCAGAACACCGAGAGGCAGCTACACGCTCAACAACAGCAGATCCAGCAGATGCAGGTGACGATGCAGCAGCAACAACAACAGCTACAGCAGCAGCAACAGCATCCGCAACAAAACGGCCAGGAGGTCGCCAGGTTGAAAAAGGAGCTCGAGCGCGCGCAAGAGAACGTTAAGCAGGCAGGCGTCGAGCGCGAGCGGTTCCAGGAACAGCTCGAAAAGCTGTGCCAGGAACTGCACAAATATCAGGTTAGCAGCAGCACGACCTGCACTCGCTCGCGCGCTAACCTACACTACTACAGCCTACATCCGCACCATATAATGCCTGCACTATGTCTCTGCCTATGTATACCGTTGGCTGATCGTTGTCGACCGGCTGCCGACACGTCATCGCGCCTCCTCGTCTCTCTATGTCTTCTCATTTCAACCGCAGCCTCTGCCTTCGTCGTCGACGAAGCAGAAACTCGCCCACAGCTCATATACACGCCGCAAATAACAAACAAAAAAAAAGTCAAATCATATATCAAATATTATGCATATGTAACAGAACGATAACGATCGAACGATATCGTGTATATATATATATACATATAAATAAGATATATATATACGTATACAAACGAAATCGGAAAAAAATTAAACCACGATGCACCCGCACAATCTTTCTCATCTTATGTTGCGTACATGTATATCTCGGGGCGTCCGTCACACTTCACAGCGAAGCGCAACATCGCCTTCATCATTATCATTCTCCTCGAATTTTTTTAACCTACCTCTATGAACCCCTCGTTTCTCCACGAAATCGTTTCCCCCAAAACCATTTGCGATTACTCTCAAGCACAGCCATACGCGACCATTGCTCTTTCTTTTCCGTTATGCCGATTTTTATCGTTATGTTTGTTATTGTTATCACCAGCATCAGCGACGAGACGATCGAAGCGATACGAAAAAAAGGAATTGTTCCTTCTTTCTAAATGATCAGAAACTTGCAGTTAATATCACAACGATCCTCTCATTCGCCGATTCATTTGGCTGGTTACTGTTACTGCTGTAATTTTGTTGCGCGTTCGACATCGCAACGATGAGCAACCTTATTACGAGTATCACTTTTTCGTTTCCTTAATTTTTGTTTCGTTTTGGGAGCATGCCACTGTATTCGAGATGCCAGAGATAGAAAATGGTTACTTCGTTTTTGTAAGATGCGACGAATGACCACGAGAATCAAGCCTTGTGTCTGCGATTCACGATTATTTTGTACAGGCTGGAGAATGAATCACGAGCAATGCACACAGAATGCGTTCCGCACGTTTTGTACGTACGTTCACCTCGAGACATTTTTTATCTCGACGCATATGTTTTTTATAAGTATTCTGTACATATTATACTTCGCTATGAACGTCACTAGATATACGAGGAATTGCGAATTTCTTCTCATCTGCGCGTCTGACTTGTTTTTTAATTGCGTTTCCATGCATCACTCATTTACGAAAGCCGTGACCATGATGACCGTATTCGAAATTAAATCAATTTACACCAACCAAAGATACCAAAAGAAAAACGCATCTGAAAAGTATAGAAAAAATCAGAGTGCACGTTTAGACGTAATGGTCGCGGCTATGAGCGAAACGGCTTTCATTTGCCTAGCTGTAGCGTCTCGTAAACGGGGAAGAACGAAAGTTTACAACGTTTGTTTCGACGCAGGTGGACTTGCACGAGGCGAACAAGAAACTCCAAGCTGGCGCCGCGAAGGCTGGTATCGATACTACTCAAGAGAGAAGACAATTGGAGGAGCAGAGACGCCAAGTGGAAGAACAGAGAAAGCAGATGGAAGAACGAGCGAAGTCCGTAGATCAGAAAGCTAGAACGATAGAGGAGAAGGAGAGGACGCTCCAAGGTCTCGACCAGGACCTAAAGAAACGGAAAGCGAAGATGGATCAGTTGGAGCAGCAGTTACAAAGAGTAACTTGATAGATCAGTTGTTTATTGAAATTACATCCGGTCTTGTTCTCGCGCGATAAATAGATTCCAAAAAAGAAGATCGATATCGCTTGCTAATTTTTTCAAGTTCACTTTCTTCTTTGTATAGAGCGGTGGGTCGCCGGACAAGAGGTTGGCGGAAATGCAGAAGGCTCTCGAAAATTCCGAGAAGGAGCTGGAAAAGGCGAAAGAAGAGTCGACCAGAAGCTCTGCCGAGACGGAAAGGTTACTGCACCTGATGCAGATGACTCAGGAAGAGCAGAATGCCAAGGAGAGACAAATCAGAGAACTTCAAGAGTCAGTATCAGGCATAAAAATTCAAATGCTCGTACAGTATATCACTAACGATACAATTTTGTTCGCAGTGCACTCAAAGCCGCACAAGCCAAGTTGAAACAAGCCGCAACTGCACAGCAACAAGAGGTCAGTAAGCAAATTTATCTTTCTCCATTTCTTATATTAAAAAAAATCGTATATTTTAACTATAGAACGATATTAATCTTACTTAATTAATTTTGAATTATTAGAAATTACTTTTAACCGCGCAAAGAATGATCTCTATAGATTTTCTACTAACGCAGTTTCTTTGCGCTGTTCCAATCGCATTTAAAAATTAATATCGATGGGATTGTGACTAATCAGTTGTCCTTTTTAAATTTTCACGCTGACCCTGGACACGGCACGTACACGTTACGATCTGTGTGTTTGCTTGCTTGATCGTCCTGGTTGTTTTTTCTCTGTATTTGATCGTCCATTATTGTTTACATATTGTGGCCCGTGTCCATACATTTCGATCTGTTTTCGTGCGAAACGAACTTGCGTCTCCGAATGACGAATTGAAAAAAAAAACAAAAAAAAAATCTCTCGAAACCGAACACGGAAATCACGGGACAAAATAAAACTGACAAAAATATATAAAAAATACAGGCGGGTCCCACCGGATTCCTAAAAAGCTTGTTCTAAGGTCGATTTTCGTTGGGGACGCCTTCTCCGTTCTTTTTAGTACAATTTGCATATTAAGCGAACTTTACAAGTACACGAACTTATTATACGAAACTAATCGAACGAAAGGAGATCGTACTGATTCGCCATTGACAAACACACTTGTCAAGATATATAATTATTTTACGTAACGCTGCGACCATTGTTAACATATTTAATAATTGATAGCGGGAAGATATTGACGATAATAACAATAAATATAGATATATATATATATATAAATATAAATATTAATGTAAAGGTGATGAGAGAGCGAGCGATTAATGTTAATTAATTATTAACGATGCGATCGTGTATGTACATATATATGTAACATGAATATATGTATATACATATCACGCTGGAGAATGGACAAACGCATGTACTGTACATGTGTATATACACGTACACGACAGAGATATACGTATGTAGATATATAAATATAAATATATACATAAAAAGAAAGCATGTGAATGGTGTAAGGCCGAGGCAGAGAACGGCGAGCAGAGAAATTAAAAGAAACAGAGGAGAGATCTTTCAGAGGCTGACCTTCCACATCGTCATGCCATGAGAGACGATGGCTTCGACGAAAGCGACGAGATAGAAAAAAAGGAAAAAAATAAGAAAAAACCGAGAGAGGAGAAAAAGAACGAGAGAGATCACTAGAGAGAACGAAAGAGAGAGAGAGAGAGAGGAAGTCAAATGGCACGTTCGCAGCCATTCGGAGACGCACCCTTACGTCGTGCAGTACGAAACATTTCGATATACACGGGTCAAAAATCACCGTGTTTTTCCCCAACTCCCCTACGACCGTTCACCTACCCTTTTCGTTCAATTTTTCTTTACGTTCACACCCGTTGCCTTCGCACACGCACCACAACGCCTGTCGCAACGTCCACGCGCACCGATGCACGCACACAACAGCCAGCAACCTCTGGAACCGCTCTCCAAAACGCCAGGGAACGCGAGGAATCTAAGAAAATGGAGCTGGAAACGAAAGACCGGCGAATATCGGAACTAGAACTGAAGGCATCCTCCCTGGAGAAATTGCTAAAGGAGCAATTTGCTTGTTCGAAGAAGATGAAGGACGCTAAGAACTTTAGTTTGGAGGATAACGAGAGCTGGAAGAAGGAGTTGGAACTGAAGAACCAAAAAATTGCCGAACTGAAGGATCAACTGGCAGTCTGTAAAAGCGTGAAGAACAGTGACAACGAATGCACCCAAAACTTGAAATTGACGGATGAACTAACGGAAGAGAAGGAGACCTGGAGGAAGGAGATGGAGGTGAAGAACGAACGCATATCGCAGCTGGAAGACGAAATAAAAACCCTCAAGTGTTCGAGGGTGGAATCAAAAAAATGCAAAGACAACGAACCTAAAGTACAAGATAACGACGAGACCTGGAAATTAGAAATTGAAACGAAGAACCGACGAATCGTTGAGTTGGAGCAAGAAATGGAGTCCCTGGAGAATTTCCTCAGGGAACACGCAGATACCGAAAGCGTACGAGATCTAGAGGTTGTAATCGAGAGGAAATCGAGAAGAATAGAGGAACTGGAGGACACTGTGGCTGAGTTCGAGGACTTTCTGAAGCAGAATCCCGATGTAAAAGAGCTGCATGATCTTCGTTGTCAAGTGACCGCTGGGAATAGACGAATTCAGGAATTGGAGAGGTGGATTCAAAAGAACGGCGAGAATAGAGAATCTAGAATCAATCAGGAAAGAGTTATCGAATTGGAAGAGATGGTCACGCAGTTAGAAGAGTACGTGAGGAAGCACAACGTGGATGTGTTGAAAAGAAAGTTACAAGATCGTGAGTGCAGAATCGATCAGTTGCAAAGTCGAGTTGGGTATTTGGAAAAGGAACTGTTGAAAGTCGAAGAAAACCATCGAGGTAAGATTGTTTCAAAATCCTAATATTAATCCTGATCCTTCGTTCTTTGTCTTTTCTGAACGTCCTCAATCCTGGTTTAATAATCACAGTCAATTATTAACCGAGTTCCAATTTGCAGGAAAAGAAACACAAAAGGACCATGAAGAGGAAGGGGCGACTATGAAACCAGACGATCCTCCTTGCGCTCAAGCGATCCAATGCGCAGAGGTGCTTGAAACGGAACAAAAGATGAGGAAGATGGAGCTTGCCATATTTGAGAAGGATAACAAGGTTCAGGAATGCGAACAGCAGATCGTCGAAAATAAAGAAGAAATAACGAAACTCGAAAAACAGGTAGCTACTCTGAAAAAAGAACTAAGTGAATACGACGATATCGGGGTTCTAAAGGAAGAAATCAGAGTGAGGGATGAGAGGATTCAACAATTGGAGGATGAAGTAGACTCCCTCGAAAGAGCCTTCAGCGAAAGGATCGATTTGGAGCAAATTGAGGAACTGGTAAATGTGATCAAGGAGAAGGAAGACAAGGAACGACAATTTTCGAAAGAATTGACGGAGAAAAGGAACAGGATCGAGGAGCTCAGCGAAGCTCTTCGCGAAAGCGTTGTCATTACAAGCGACAGCGAAAGAAAATTACAAAACGAGGAGAAAATGAAGAAGGAAGCTCTTCAAAGGGTAAAGAAGACTAAGGCATTTGAGTGAAGCGCTTTGTAAAAATAAATCATGATCGTAATTTGTTGTTTTTCTCTTCCAGATAGCTAAGCTGGAACAAAGAATTGCCTCGATGCAATCCGCTTCAGCGTTAAAGTGCATTACTTGTCAACCCCTTCTTTCGAAACTGCACAAATACGAGAAGAAACTTAGAAGCTTTACCGAAGAGAGAACCATGCAACTCGAAGACCTTCGTCAAATGAAGTAAGCAATTTCGAAAAGCGACGTGTTCTTATTAACGGTCTTTATACAATTATTTTGTCGACAGACGAGAAGCTCTGAAAGCAGCAGTCTCCGAGAAAGACGCACACTTGGCTCTGCTAGAACTTTCAGGGCTAAAAACTGTTGCTCAATCCGAGCAGGCGGATCAACTGAAAGCAGATAAGAAGAGATTATTGGAGAAGTTGAAGAAAGAGGTACTTTCTAGTTCTTGATGACTGATTGGAATAAAAAAAGGTGTATTTTCAACGAGGGATGAAAATTTGTGTTGTAGGATGAAGAAAGCATCGAATTATCGGTGGAATCTAGCCCATTTTGTTCAGAGGGAACGCTACAACTACTCACGAAGATTTTGGAAACATCCGACGACGACGAAGAAGGAACATCGAACGGTCGTCGCAGTGATTCAAATTCCCCAAGACCGGCTACGACGAACGGCGACAGTTGTGCTGATTCGTGAGTTTCTTTTTATTATTAGTTACTTCACATAGTTTGATAAACACGATAGCACAAGTTCATCGTCATAGTAGCCGATAGAAGTGAAAACAAGAGTGCCTAAATTACCGTAGTTAGAATTACCGAAACGTTAACCCAAGAACACTGTAGAAGGATTCTCCACGAAGTTGTCGCGTTATTTCCCCGCAGAAAGAAGACATCGAAGGAATTGGAATCGAGAAGCAAACGAGAGCTGGCGGGCAAGAGCCACCAACAGGATAGCAGATAAGTAGACCAGGCCACGTACAATCGTAACGAATGTAGAAAGCGGAAACGCTATCGATCTTCTTCGTTTCTTCGATGTTGTCACGTGCACACACACACGCAACCGTAGAAGCCATCTAGAGCATTTCTAGAGCCTTAGAGAAAAAGCAAAAAATCGGCAAACAGGCAACCAAGATACCTCATCGACATCGACAGCGACAATACAACAGACAGCATCCCCGTGTCGTTCATCATTCATCATTTATTATCATCACGATCATCATAATCATCATTATCGTCATCCATCACTTTCATCCACAGTACCATCGTCCACGTTGCCCTTGCTACAATTCCAAGAAATCGGCCAAGGAGGATCGTTCAATGGGGCACTGGTAGCTCACGATCAGTTTTATCGAATTAAATTATACGTGGCTACACTTTTGTCTGGATTTTCCAGAATATAAGGCAAGATCGATCGACGAAATAACACGTTCGATCGATCGGAAGCGTCACTAAAAAGAACGCGCGTGTTCGTAATTTGTATCGTTTCGATGTAGCGAGCGATGCGTCAAAGTGCAGAAGTTATGTTTTACGAAGCTCAACGGATTTTTTCAGAGGTGTTTGCTCATTAAGCGATAAAACGAAACAGGGCGTCAATGGAAGATCGGCTACACTTGTTACGATAGTATTTAGGTAGTTTTCCAGTAGATGAGTTGATTGCATGTCCCAGAATCATCCGTGGATGCTCTGTTTCTGATACGAATAATATATGTTTGTTGATTGGTTGACATTAATTTTTTTATAATTACGACGTCGAGTTTCGTTCGGACTTAGATTTTTATCATTTTTGCTCTATATAGAAATAAAATGATATTAGAGAAGGTGAACACGACGTAAGGGTAGCAGAACGTATTTCATCCTTTGGACAGGTGACTATAATTTGAATATCAAAGAGAAAAGACAGACAGTAAAGGAAAATAGAATCACCCTTTCGATATTAATTTAAAAAACTTGACGTATACTTGTCCGTTAATAATTAGGAGGAACGAATTTAATGCTATAGGAAGTTACTTGTCGATCAACTCTGCGAGCATCGTACCCCCTTCTGTCATTAATATTTTCCCACTGCCGCAGAAAAGAGCAATCGATCGAAAGAGAAAACGAGCATACGAACAGTTTCACTCCTTTCTATTTTTTTGGATTTTACGTCACGGTGTCCAAAGATCGTCGTTGTATAACGAGCGCTAGAACTCTAGTTGAAGGAAACCGAAAATAAAAAGATAGTAACGAACGAGTAAAAAACAAAAGAAAATAAAAAAGAACGGAACAGAAGATATAGTTAGATCGAAGATATAGTTAAGAACGAAAATAAAATACGCAGTACGAGCGATAACCTGCGAACTTCCATTGAAGCAATGACGTATGCGAATGGGCCGATATTGTTTCGAGGTTTAATGGAATACACGAGGGCGACTGAAAGGGAAATTCGAGTCGTGGCGCTGATTAGCTTTCAAGATGACAATAAACGAACGTTTCGTGCATGCTCGATGATCTTGCGATGCAAAGATTAAAAAACGAAAAAAGAAACAGAGGAAGAACGAAGTAAAAGAAAATTCGGACGCACGAAAAAAACGCACTTTTCTCTCCCATCGGAGGATTCGTAGATCTATCGTTCCAAATCTTCAACGCTGTAGACAACCTGTAGAAAATATTGATCGTGAAAAATCGAGCACGAGTTAAACGAGAGATTTTCTTCTAGGTTCGTAGAATCAAAACTTTCATCGACTGGACTACGTGTGTATCGTGTGATAGATAATTTATGGCATCGTTACAGAGGGTGTAATGTACATATTAATCGTGAATTACTCTACGAACGTATGTATACAGTTGTAGAATACTATTATAAATGCGTCATTGGTATGTTAACCGAGCTACGATTATGGTAATGCGTTTAGAGAACTGTTAACGCATGAACGACTTCCATATAGTTTCTCAGCCCCATTTATTCGTCTATTTTATGTTGACAGTCGTGCAAATATTTATGGAAATTGTTGGAAAGCCTTCGTTCGTCGACCGATAGAACGATATTTATTGAATATTGTTATGAGATCTTTACACGTGTAAATAGTCACGAGTAGATACGTATATCTATAGATGAGATTTAGAGCATTTATAGCAATTTCGTATGAAGTATGTTTACGATTTGTTTTACAAAAATCTGGATCCCTCCAGTTTATACTTATTCTTCTTTACACTGTTTCGTCTTCTACGTCTTTTAGATATTGTTGCAACTCTTCAAAGTTCATCAGTTTAAGCTAACGTTATGGCTTAATTATTTAATTTTCTTTTCTTTTCTTCTCAACCCAGTTAAAAGGAGCATCGAATAAAAATGACTATCGCTCCTTTAAAAATAAGTTTTTCTCTGAAAATAGTCTATATGAAATCAAGTTGCACCGATATCTAATCGAGCTTCAAATAGAAAGCCTAACGGTGTGTTGATCGAATGAAACGCGTCGATTTTACTTCAGACTCTATCTTCTATCGAAAAATTGTTAAAATGAACCACTATTACCATTTATTATTCTGTACTACTAGTTCCAAAAATAATGCTCGATCGCATCCACGAAACCAAAGCAAATATACAATTGGTACGAAATCATCGAGCGTTTTCTTCGTGCGTCGTCGAAAAACGCATCCAGGACACATGTAGGGCTACAACGATTGTCTAGACGAAGGAAGATCAGAGGCGTGCCCTTTTTTTGAAGAAGGGACGCGTGTCGAAGAGACACCGGTTAAAGTCACTGTTTCCGGAACGAAGTCGAGGCACTAAGCCCTTCGTGAATTCAGGTAGTCAACTCGATGATCCCCGATGATTATCATAAACTACGTTCGACGAGAAAACGATGGACCGAAGTTGTTGGACGCGAGCGTACGTCGTCCATGTGTTCGTAACGCGTTATGATAATCGTCGCGATCGTCACAATTTCGCAGGATCCGTTCTCGAGAGAGTATTTTTTCTCGGCATGCAGCGAGTAAGAATTTTCAGCGACTTATTTGGTACAGCACTGAACAGGAGAGCTAAGAAAGGAGTATAAAACCCGAGGCACTAAAAAGGACAGAGAAACTAGAAACGAGTCGTTTGTACATAGTCGTGTGTCGATGTTTCTCCGATAGCCCTGCTCATGATGACAAAAAAAAAAAAAAATAGCGCGCCCACTTGTGGTCCCCGCTGGTTCTGTACCCATTCCCAAGCATACAGCTAGTCTAGAGTTACCTGTATTATGTGTACACATAGTTATATCTCGTTAAACGAATTTGTCGAGCATTTAACACAGTCTAACCTACGAATGCTAACGCCAGATGCATGATTATTGTATACCGGGCCGCGATTTCGCGCGGGAACGAAGGGACACGCGACCAGCAAAGGAAGCAAGAGCACGTCCAACGAAACCGTGTAAAATCTTCGCTAGAAAAAGCGTTAATGCGTTAACCAAGCCGATAGAGACGGACGATAAGTGAAACGTTTCGCTGCGAACGTGCGATTCTTTCTTCGAGTCGAACATCCCAGGCCATCGTGTTGCGAATTGAACGAAAAATCTGCGAGCTATCACATGGATGAAGTTCGTCGTTTCGAGCTTCGAGGGGAAAGGAAATTTCATGAATGATTAAAAATACGAACGGCGCATTTTTCGTCCAGTGTCCGCTCGCCGCGTATACATATTATATATAAATGAAGTATACATATATCGTCGTGTCTGCCGTACGAAGAGTTAAGTGACATGTTGAAAGTGTAAAATTTTATCGTTAATACTTTAAAAAGATGCTCTCTTTGATTCGTCGATAAAACGCTCTTTCTCGTTGCTAATACACGACACACCTTTTTCCCGTTCGATCTCTGACGCGAACCTTTCAAACAAAACGAACCATCCTTTCGAAAGACTTAACACTCGCGCGAATTCTACTGACCTAGAAGCTAGATCACGTTGGAATCGATGGGCATCGGATCGTAAACAGGGCAGACAATCGTCGAGAACGACATTATAAGCGAGAATTAAACGCGCAGCAATACCTCATCGAACGGCTTCTCTGCCCTGTGCAATCGGAAAAACGGCGTTGGAATTTTGGTCACCGACTTGCATCCAGTCGGAGGAATATCCTACTTTCCCTCTCGGCTCGAGCGTTATTAAATAGCGTAAGACTAGCGTATGGAGCACGCAGTCTCTTAATTCGTTTCCTATGCGTCCGTTAAAATCATCGGCGCTTTTACTCATTAGACGCTGGCAGAATCGTAGTTTTTTAATTCTTTAAAGTATATTCGATCGAAATGGAACAATTCAACGAACATGATGAAAGGTAAACGTTAAAATTTCTTTAAAAAATAAGCGAGGGCGAAGACTCTCTGGTAAAATTTGTTGAGACATTCTAAGGGAAATTTAATCCAGACAATCGAACGACGACGAAACTGACCAAGCCAACCAATAATGATAATCAAAGATACTTACTTCTTACCTGATCTACTTCGTTTCTGTGAATCCTAATTTTCTAAGCGCGAAATATTCTTATTCGAAGCTCTTACATAACGATAGCTCGAGATTATTTCAGAGGGTTTTCGTTCTTCGGTTCTGATCTATGTTCTCCGAATTATCGAGTCGAGAGAAGGACAGGAAAAGAGAGAAGAAAAGGAATAAAGGTTAGTAAACGTGTGCCACCGTCATATCAAGCCTATATCATCGTGTTACATTATACATATTATATATATATATAATAATAATAATATATATATATAGCTAAGCAGAAAAAAAATTAATATTATCGTTAATTGACACAATTGTTAACGTGGAATGACTGCGTTTTGTATGCATGTGTGTGTGTATGCGTGTCTGTATGTGTGTGTATTGGTGAGCAAACAAATAAAAGAAGTCTTTCTTTCGATCGCTCGAGAATTGAGATGGCCTGAGAGCAAGTTTTCGAATCTTAAAGATCTTCTTACTGGCACTCTTTATTGTCCGAAATATTAAACTAATCACTTCAATCAGTAATAAAACAATCACTTTGACATTTATCATCGTATCGTCTTTATTAGAGATTTTAAAAAAGTTTGTAACCGTAGGATGTAATCCCGCTTTAATAATTGATTAATTATCTTGAATTTTAAGACTGTTTAACGAATAAATGAACAGGCGAATGCGGCGAAAAGCTTCGATATTACAACGTTCTATTTAAAAATAGTCTGTCCTCCGAGATACATTGAGTATTTAACGAAAGATATAAAAAGAACGACTGACGAATGTGACGAGCAGAATTTCTCGACCAGTGCGTCGGGATTCTCGCTAATAATACGATTAACGCTATTAAAATCTCTTTAAAAACGACGTATAACGAAATGCGGCTTCAAATACGAATACTAGGAAGAGCGAGTTTCGTTACTTTCTCCCATCTTCGAACTTGAAAGAGGAATCAGTAACAAGATGAAACTAACCCTTTATTTGGAAACGCTAGGACAAATTTAATAATTCCTTTTAGATTATTCTTAGAAACGTATACTTTACTTGAATGAAAGATGGCCAAACTTCGAAATCATACAACTTGATAGCTCGTTAGGCGATACGAATCTTTAGAACTCATAATTAACTACATTAAAATCTATGTTTCTAAAAGTAGGAAATAGAAACTTAAGGGTTTCTTGAAACCAAGTAACGGATCGACAGATTGCCCAGCGAGGAATTGCTATAGGACAAGAATCTGAGCGAGCAGGGCTACCTACCAGCCCTGCAGCTTGAATCGTTCGTGCCGCACTCGAGTGATCCTAAGCTGAGACTGTTCCGTGGAACACGAGCGAAAATGCAACGCGAGGAGAGCGAGTATCGTGTGAGCACGTGAACGAGGCCGTCTCGATATTATTTTTCGACTCGACTGTTTAATATCTACGATGAAAAAACGTTTTTATGTGAATATTGCGTAAGGAAAGTCGTTGCGGCGTAATCGACTCGCGTTGGAATCGCGGCCATATATCTATTAAAAATTTCACCGATAAAAAAATTTCGATCGATTTCCTTGCCAGTGGGTTGCGCAATTGGCAAAATAATTATCAGAAAAATAAATGCAGGCCGCGAATCTCACGGGAAACAACGCTGCGACGGCGTCGCTCCTCCCGCCCCCTTTTTTTATTCTCCAATTTCTACGTGTTTAATCGTTAAGCGAAAAACAGCTGATATCAGCGACAGAGAGGATGCGAGAAGTAAAATGAGAGGGAAAGGGGAAACGAAAATGAAGTAAAAAGAAAACTACGGCGATGCAGCGAAACGGTGAAGGGAATCGAGTATCGAACGCCGATTAACGTTCGAGTTCGATCATTAATTAAAACACGCAATACGATTTTCGACCGTGTGTACATACCTAAGAGAACGATAATAATGCGTGAGTGTGAAATAAACACGTGAGAGACGAGTGAAACGAGCGAGAAACACCGGTGAGAACGAGACGAGTCGTGTTAAGCCTAGTCTATACGACGCTTAATTAACCGAGCGAACCGATGATCGACAGGGATCGAGGGATCCTTTCGTAGTGCCATTTCTTTCTGCGTTTGTTTCTCTCGAGCACGTGATAGGAGTCCTCGATCGACACGGATCGCCCTGGGATAAGAGAAAAACGACGAGGCTAGAATAAGTTTATCGAGTAAGCTAATATAAGTTATTTAAAAAAAAAGAAGAAAAAAAGTAAACCGTTTATTGAAGTACATTGTTGCAACTGCCATGCTGTGTGCCATTATATAACGAGTCACGTTTGTCGTAAAAAGCAAGAAAAAAGAAAAAAAAAACAGTGTAAAATGTGGAATGAAAAATCTCTTGCGCGCGTTCCCGTCTGTCTGAATTTCTTCGTTACACCGCTTCAAAAAGGTGTCATGGCCCGTTAGCCTTCGTTCTGCGTGCGAGACGTCGTTTTTTGCACATTCTAAAACGCTATAAAGGCACTGAATAACGTAAAGCGACCAAAAAATGATAAAGCATAGGCAAGGAAATTCTACACGTTCATGCCTCAAAACGCTTTTACACGAACCATCTAACCAAAGTTCAAACAATTTACAATTAGTATATCTATTAAGGACGAGAATTCGAAGGTTTTCCTGAAGGATATGAAAAACTGAAGACATTTTTCGGTATAGCTTTTCGTAAGCTGGTTTCAAAGAACTCGCGTATACTTGCCTATGCGAACCGGCGTCTACATTATATCAAAGATCGAAGCACCATATATAAATATGACTATTAATATATACAAACATATATGTTACCGCGGGTGGGCACGTATACGTTGTTTTCGTTGAATCTCCCGAGTCTCCATCGCAGACGAAGAGGATTTTTCCAATAAAAAAAAAAAAAAAAGAAAGAAAAGAATATTAGAAAGGAATGAAGTAACGGGCAAACAGCGCATGAATTTACATGGATTCGTCGCTGTACTAGGGAAACGTAAAGAACAAAAAAAAAAGACATTTTTTTTAATGTATCCGCCGTCGATGTACAATTAATCGCATGCGCGTTTAATCGATGTAACGCATTCAAGATGAGATAATATCGCGACACTCGATTAGATCGAGGTCCCTTGACTAACGTTTCAAGCAGTGTCACGTATAAAAACGAAACGCAAACATAATACATCGTGGGAAAAATCGACTAAGAAAACTTTTTGCGGTTGTTGCAGCGTTCATTTCCCAATAATTCCTGTATTATTTAGGGAAAATACCGATTAACCGGTAACTACACACACAACACAGATTTGCAGTTGGTGAAATTTTGTAACATTGTCCTTTTGGTATCTCAATAGATGAACGGCATCGAAGTCGACATATCGATTGCGAAGAGATCTGTACATATAATTTCCTTTCTTTATCTTTCACGAGTAAGCAGTGTAGTTGCTGATTAATGGTAATCGTTTACAAAACTATATACATGTAATGATATTGCTATTTCGTTTTACGTGTACGTATCACTTGTAAAAATGATAAATCTACATTTTCAAAGAGATAACTACGTCATACACACAACGTAAGACTAATGTGTTCATCGATCATGTTACAGACATTAATATGTGTTGCGTGAAAACAGCATGAAAAAAAAAAAAGAAACACGGAGAAAAAGAAACAGATCAATAGGGAAGAAGTAATCAATTTCTTAGAGATCACGCAAAAAGGAATTCCTACATTCGTGAAACTCGATTTCGTGTGTCGCGACGTCTTAAAGAAATAGCGAGTATAATCCAATTTGTCAGTTGGCAGCCGACGGTGTGAGGAATGAACGAAAGAGAGAGAGAGAGAGAGAGAGAGAAAGAGAGAGAGAGAAAGGGAGAGAAAAAGAAAGAGAGAAAGGGAAAGAAAGAAAAATAGAGAGAGAGAGACAGAAAGAAAGAGAGAAAGATGTAATTAAGTAAACCAAAAATGACGTCGACCCATCATAGATTCAAGCACAATAAGGAACTAGTAGGGCCAGGCACAATAAAATTCGGCCGTCACGTTGTAGGCAGCGATCTGTTAGAACGACAAGTCATATTAAGTATCTATATAGCGAGACTATTAAATAAACACATATTGTCTATTGTCACGGGAAGTGTATTCATTGTTAAACGCTGACCCCCTACTCCGAGACTTTGATTATAGACCTGGCATTGAATTGAATAAATACACTTATGAAAGAACACAAAGTAGCATTATATCTCTTAAACCTTGTAATAGGCGAGTCTATTACGATATGGCAGCCACTTTGATAAATGAGGACATAAATTTAAAGAATCAAAGTAGTGATGGAGAATATAATATAAATCTGTGACTGTACTGAAGTTGCCCAATAAAAGAAGATCGCTTAGGGTAACGTTATTTCTTCTAATAAATCAAACCTATAAATAATAAATTAAATCAGAATACATTTTATTAGGGATAAAATATGAATAACCAAATTGTGTACAATCCTGCTAGAATTGCGCGAAGAGAAATTCGTAAAAAACTAAACATAGATGGTAAGTTAATGTAATTAGAATTTAATATTATTAAATAATTATTTTAATAAAGTCTAAAAAGTAATTAACATATATCCAAGTGTTCACGCTAAAAAGGAAATTCGTGGACCATTCCGAGGAGAGTGAGTTAAAATCAGAGCAATTAAGACTCGAGCATCACACGAAAATATTCGCTTCGATGTGTCCGGATGAAATTCTGGATCACTATGACGATTATAATACCAGAATGTACTACACCACTTTAATGCTTGGTGACATATCAGGTATAACACGAAGACGATTCCATTCTAAATAAAAAAAAATTTGCAGAAACATGTGAATATAAAATTTGGATTAATAATCAAGCAGTTAATAACGTAAAGATATTCCTGATAAAGGTTTTACAGACCTCGCTGAGAAATACACTAAAACCGGAAAAGGCGGACCTTCGAAACTGACAGAAACCTTGAACAGTTACATCGGTGCTATGGTACAAGAAATACTTTCCCACAATGGTGACGTATTGAAATTTTCTGGAGATGCGTTTATCGTGATGTGGAAGCTCCATGAAGGAATGATGATGCGAGACTTGGCCATAGCAGCGATGCAAACTGCTTGCATCATTCAGAAACATTTTGGGTCCTATGATACTGAAGTTGGAGTGACTCTTAAGGGTTTGTTCAATGAGAAAAAGATATCTCTGATTATTATTATTATTGAACATTCGAGCATTCGCAATTTAAAACAGGTTTCTAATATTTTTTATAGTAAAATTAGCTATTGCTTCTGGAAAGACATACTTCACATCTATCGGAGATCCCGAATCCATGTCACACTATATTATCACCGGTACACCAGTGTGGGATGTGAAATTCGCCGAAGGCCTTTGCCGGTAATCAGAGAAAACTTACGTTAGTGATTTATAATTTTTATATTAATTTTATTAGAGGAGGCGATATCCTAGTGGCTCCTAGTAGCTGGCAGTGGGCTAATCCAAACGAATATGTCCATGAAACGCTTCCAGATGGTATACACACACTTATTATATCTTGCACGAGCATGTGGTATCAAGCTAAAGTTGACGAATCAATCATCAGTACAGATGGTAGTGTTAAAATTCAAATATATCTTTGTCGTCCAAGTCTTTCGTAAAAGTTTTATGAAATCAAAAAAATATATCTTTCATACTTCACATAGACGAAGACAACGAATATGAGCCGGATTTTTATGATTCGACGATAATTCCCAGAATGGATCCTGAGTCTAAGATGGTGATGATGAATATAACTGGTACGACTTACGAGAGTGGAAAATTTAAGCAAGTCGATTACAGCTGTAAGCAGAACAGACTGTCATATTTCTAAAAAAAATTCGGTGCTTAAAAATATAATGTTTTTAGTACGGCCTAAAGTTATAAAGGCAGCACAAGCTTGTTTGAAAGAAGCTTTACGAAGCTACATGCTGAGACCAGTCATTCGGTCTACCGAAATGGACGAACCATTGGAATATCTGACCGAAATGAGACAGGTGGTGATTCTCTTTATCAATGTAATCACTTCCAACGTAGGCAAAAAACAATTAATTGCCTTAGTGAACTTTGCTTATAAACTAGTGTGCAAGTAAGCCTATTTCCTTCTCGTCGGGCTGTGATCTATTTTATCGATCAATCTTCCTACGACTTTTCGACTGAAGGATCGTCGATGGGATGCACGGATGCGTGAACAAGACGTCCCTCTTCGACAAGGACTTAATGTTCCTTTGTGTGTTCGGTTTACGAGGCGACAAACATGAACTAGAATCGCAAATCGGTTTAAGATGCGCGTCGAAGTTACGATCGAATCTCATAGCGATAGAAAATGTGAAATCTGTAACGGTAGGCGTGACAACGGGAGTGACATACTGTGGAGTCGTAGGGCACATTTTACGGAGAGAATACACCGTGATTGGAATATCAGTGAACAAGGCTGCGAGGCTTATGGTGGCGTATAGAGACAAGGTGAGAGTTAGTGTATAACCAAATGTTAATTCACCGAAGGAAAAGGAAAAACAAAGAATTGCTAGGTGGTCTGCGATCGAGAAAGTTTCCTCAATTCTCACTTAGAGGCGAGGCACTTCATTTTACAAGAACCAAGATACTTAAAAGGAATCACCAATATCGGACCGATATATGAATTTCAGGAACAACCAAAGTAATTCTATTCCTGGTATTAACATTTATTTTATATTAACATTCTGGGAACAAGATTATTGAATTCATGTCTGATTCATTAGGTACATTGTATCAGACATAGTTTTCAGTAAGTATCCTTTACTTGGTCGAACCGAGGAACTTAAAATTTTTAGAAGGATGCTAATGAGACTCTTAGAATATTCCAAGAGGACTAAAAAAAACCGTGGCGCACGACCAAAATATAATACACTTATCATAAAGTACTTATCCTTATTATTTCGCCATTATAGTTAAAACATTCTATCGAATAATATACATTTTTCAACCATCGTATCCACAAAGAGGCGACCCACGAATAGGAAAGACAAGGTTATTAGATGAATTTACGCAAAACATTCCAGTGGAAACGCGCTATAATTACATTTCTTTACAAGCAGAGGATAACAAGGTTGACCTTTTCAATTGCTATAAAATTTTAGAATTTAATCAATAATCATCAGTATTAACATTTCATCGATAAGATATTTTTAATATGAAACAGAGTGAAATTTAAATGTAAACGGCAAAGAAATGTGATTTATCTCTTAGAGTAGGCCCCGTACAACTTGGTACATTTATTATTTTCAATGCCTCTTGGTTTCACCCGCACTTCTACGCGAAAAGAGCGCGAAGACAAACTGCTTTTACGACTGGGCAAAATGAAGCACACGTACTACCTGTGTGTTTTTAATCAACCCTTCAATGTGCATTTCTCTATCACTCATCGTTATAACGCTCTCACTGATATGGACAAACAAAAGCTTTTAAGAAAGTTCCTATTGAAATTAATGAAAGGCTGCTTCGAAGAATTGTGGGTGGTGATCATCGATGATGCGGAATATGTCGATCGGGAGTCTTTGGAAATCTTCGATGTCCTTACAAAAAGAGACAAAATATTCTTTGCACTGACTATTGGTCGGAAATTGAACACAGACTTTCCGTTATATTTAAATTTTTTGCACAGAGCGAAGGTACTTATTTATTTGCTTCTTTCGAATATGAATCGAATAGCAATGAAGACTTGAATTGTTCGTTAAAAGGTAATTGAATTGATTGGGATAGACAAGTGGTACCATGCTGGCTTAGCGTGTCAGATACTTAATGTAAATGGTTTACCTGCAGAATTGGAAAAGTAAATTGAATAAACTTGCAGATTTGACAAAATTCTGTCACTGATCTTGTCTCAATTTTTCTAAAGACTGATACAAGAAAGAAGCTTCGGGAATCCTGGCTGGATCGAGAGTTATTTAGTGAGTCTTCTCCAAGTCGGTGGTTTAGAGATAGTAAATATAACGAAAAGGGAAGCAAATATAAAGGGCTATGTGTTACCTCCTGTATCTATGTTGGAAAGGTTTACTCGAAAACATATACTTATACAAATGTTATGAATAAGTACTAATCCCGCGGAATTTAAAATCAGATTTATTTCAACCGTAATGGAAAGAGACGGATCTAGTCCTGATTATCGAAAAGACAAATGGCAGATGTACAGAGCGAGCTTCAAAGTACGTTCTTACCAATCTTTTACATGAGATGATAACAATACTTTACTTCAGGACAGCGTGATATCGTTGTTGGAGGAAGACATGATGACTCTAAAGAAACCACATTTGAGTATCGACAATGAGGAAACCATAATCGCGATTTGTAACATTACTGAGAACTTCATGTATGAAGACGTGGATTCTGAAATTACGATGGATGGTAAAAAGAAATACTAATCCACCAGAATAATATCATATTGATAAATAACATGAAATATCTTGTTACGTTAGCTATGATATTGAAGCTTTACGATTCGTTGACACCTCTTGATCAACTTCTCTTGAAATGTGCTTCAGTGATCGGGGAAACGGTGAATAGACATATGCTAGAAAGTTTAATGTCCATCACTGCTAAAAGAGAAATCGGACTTGGTAAAACACGTTTATTATTTACGATATGATAATGTTTACCTGACCATCTAGAACTGTACGACTTATTAGCTGTTACGAAACTCTTTGAAATACGAGTCTTCGGCTGTGCAATTGGGGACTTCTCCAAAAATGCGGGCCCTATAGTATTTATAAAAAATATGCGAAATCCTAATTCAGAGATGGACGTATTCTGCAAGTGCATTGGTCTCACTATTCCAGGTATTAATTGCAATCAAGAACGAAAGCAGTTAAGGGAAATGTATAAAGTTACACATATATGTAAATTGACTTGATGACTTGACTTGACTACTGCAGAGATGTATTTTCTTAGATGAACTGGTAGATTTGCCAAGATATGCTTCCTGCGGCTTGATGAGATTTAAGATGTCAATGTTTCGTGACACCACTTATCAGTACTAATTTAATTAATTACAAGATAATTATTAATATTAAAAAAACAATCACATAATATTAATAAAATATTCATGAAGATTGCTTACGGAAAATCAGAAGATAGAATTACACAACCAGGCATTGAAATATTTGCAACACTATACAAGACGTTGTGTTTCTTGCGGAGAGGGTCAATTCGCAAAATTATTGGGGAAAACATCAAACAAAGAAGATAGAAAGAAAAAAATGACAGACATCGATGAAATGTTTGAACTGGATTATAACGATGAGGCTGTTAACAAGGAAGACAAAAAAAGTAAATTGAAAAGTTTTGAAAAACCTTATCAACTTTCGACAATTTCTTCTCGAGTAACACTGATAATAACATTAAGTAATAGAGAAAAAGGAATTACTTTCTTGCCTGAACCTATTTCGACGTGTGGAAAGGAAACCGACGGTAACGTTTTCAGATGTAGATTTTTCTAACTGCCTGTGTGAACTGATACTGATGACAGTCTATACTCAAATACTCGACCATTGTCGTGGCATTGGTAAGTATTGTTCTTAATCATAACTCGTCCAATTAGTAATTACGATTAAACATAACGTGATTAAAACATAACATTTCAGGGAATATTGAAAAGACGCTCACTGCTCTTCTAGAATTTGCAGAAATTTGCTTGATGAATTGTAATATACCTCAAGCTCGAAAGCTTCTATCAGAAAGCGAAACTGTCCTAGTGAAGGTATACAAATTTCTGTTCTAAAAGTTTAATATTTATGTAATCCAACACATCTAATACTTGAAGCTATTCGAATCGAACGAAGACGAAATAGTTCTTTTACCCTATCTCACTGCGAAGATACAGACTCTTCAAGGACAATGTTTTCTTGAAAGCGGTTCCATTTTCGAAGCCGAAGGATCTCTCAAAATGGCATTGAAAAATTTAGGATACAGATTTCCAAAGCTAGAAATGATGATCGATCTGAGCTCGCTCACGCAATTGATGAACTTAAAAATAAAATTGATATGTCCCAAGAAGACAGAGCTGCTAAACAGTCTCGAAGGAGACAATGTGGATTATACTAAACAATTATCAGAATGCTTGGCGCAAATGTTCGAACTCTTCAGGGTAATTGACTGAATTGAAATTATGTGAACGTAAAACACACTTATACTGTTTTATATAGTTTAAAGGGATGAAGAAACACGCTCGCTTAGCAGCAATGTGGGGTTTGAACGCAGCTTTGGAATCTAACAAAGATTTATACATTCTCTGTACATCGTTCACCAACATGCTAATCACAGCACATATGTATCAAGACAGGTGAGAATTTTCAGATTATGATCGAACATTCGATATTATGACGAAACTTTTATACTATTCTACAGATATATAGTTCCATATTTGGAACAAAGAGCTATCAATATTTGCAACGAAAGCAGAGAAACACTTGAAGCTCAAGAACTGAATGTGATCGTCCAACTTTACACAGGAATATTCTTTTCTCGCTGGATAAGGGGACAGATCTCAAAAGCTATTCAAATCGGTTTCATTTGTAGTAGGATGGCCAGTGCGATCGGATCCACATTCTTGAAGCTGGTGGTACTACCACGATTAATTCATTTGCTGATGATCTCTTGCCGACATCCGGAAGTAGTTACTCAATTAAGGGAATTAGGTAATAAACTACCTAATTATAATTGTTGATACCTTTGAAAAATTTCGTAAATATTCTATATAATTATAGAGTTTATATCTCATCATAATTTTGACAAATCTGGACGTACTTGGTATTATGCACTTTGCGCTGACGTCCATTTAGATACTGGATTAACGATTCTTCCTTTCCAAGCTTGTGAACAGTACTTTCTTCAGGAAGGCGAACAAATGATCAGTTTACATGATCCAGAAGCAGAAAGACGATATTTCACGTCAATGTGGCTATGGTATCTACTCATAAATTTTCGTCTTAATTTTTATAAAAAACTGAAAAATATATCATTAACATCAAAACAAAAATTGGTAACATTTGTCTCTAAGGTGTATTAGAACTGAAGAATGGGAAGCTGCGAAAGTATGGAGCGGTAGAAACGTGGAGAGCATTAACATAATGGATGAACATATAGTTGCAGCAACAATTACTGCTTTAAAAAAGCTCGAAGGCCTACTAATTCTTTATGGTATATATCTTTTTACTTCAAAGTTTAAAAGCATTTATTGCAAAATTCTTGGGAATTTATTAAAGCATCATCTGCATAGTGCATAAACTAAATAGTCGAAATGCTGATGCAGCTATTACTATGATGGAGATTAAAAGCATATTTAAAGATACAAAGAAAATGAGCAAAATTGTTGAAATCGTAATTCCCAGGTATACTTTAATATTTATTAACAGCTTCAATTCTAAATGACTGAATTATAATATTGAAGTGAAATATTTGGTATTACTATAGATATATGTTGCTGAAAGCTTATTATTGGATGATAAAATCGCAGAAAAGTAACGCAATAAAGATTTTGAAAAAATTACAGAAAGTATGCAAAAAAATGGAAAACAAAATGATTTACGCATGGGCACTACATTGTGAAAAGGTTTCTATCAGAATCTTATCTAATGATATATTCTTTCTACACCTTTTTTTAATTATGAAAAGATAAAATTGTATAAAATGTTAAAACATTTCCAGGCTTGGTCAGGTGGAATCTCTTCTGTACATACAGACAAATGGAGAGAAATCACGAACAGTAAAATACTAGATAAATGGGATGAAATCAATGTTAATAATTCAAACATGATAATCTTTACTTTTCCCTTACCAAAATATCTTCTTTGACAACTTTTTATTTTTAATTTCAATTAAAATGAATGTAATTATACAAAATAAGATACATATTATAATAAAATATTGTCGAAAACGAAAATTTGTGTCTACTTTTTTTTTATTGTAATCTGTTTATGTACAATCTATCATACAATGATATTCGGCACAGACTGTATAGTTCAGATTTTAAATAAAAAATGAAACTCAAAACAAATGACAATGGTAAAACACGACGATCAATTTTCTGATTTTGTGTATACTTTGGGATACTTGTTAAAATCATACGTAAAATTAATCAAAAAAATTCTAATATTAAAATAGCCTGTTATAAACAGGGTATTTAATAAAATTAATACTTATATATATTATTAATACCATAATAATATTATTAATATTATACTCTAATAAATACTATAATAATACTATAATAAAATGCAAACTGCACCTTCACCTTCAAGTAAACCATTAACAGGTTGTCAACTAATTTTACCAACCTTTCCTACTAATTCTAATACGGTATGTTTTTTTTAAAAATATATACTTATAATTATAAAATATTTTCCAATAGTAAAGTAATATGTTAACAGGTTTGTTATTCCACTATTCTTCCCTTTGTGCCCACAATGCCTAGAGGTTTTGCAAGTTATTATAATAAATATCATCCATATACAACATTACGTAATATCTGTACTTTTACCTGTCCCCCTTATAGTAAGATATAGTTTTTACCAATGAACATAATATAATACAAAAACGAATAAAAAGTAACAATATTATTTTTTTCAGCATCCAGTGTGTACAGATGCTAAGTACAATTTTCAAAATAATATAATATAAATACTATATAGGCACTTAAACAAAATTATACTTGCATATTATTAATGTACAGTGTCATATATAAAACACATAACGATGAGAAATTTATTGTCATGAGAAATATAAATTAAATAGATATGAATTTTTATCTTAAAATGATTTTATTTTAAAGTACAATTCAAATGTTACCTTTTGTATATAATACTCTACCATTCCCTTACTTTACTTTGTGAAGCATGTGTCAATATCCATGTTTTATATTCCTTTTTCTTCCTTTCCACTTGATTATGCTTTGGTTTTACCTTACATTTTATGTATGCCCTATCATTTCTCCACATTAATAGGCAATGTCTACATCTTCGTTTTAATACAGTCTTCATTTTCAAACCACATATGATATTATACATTGGTAGTGATGGTTGCAGTAATATTGAACTAATTTTGTTCATATACATATTTGACAAATTATTTGAATATTGTTTATCACATATATGATGCATATTACGATGTATAATTTTTGTGAATGGTTCCATTGATGATAGTTTTGGAGCCATAAATTTTATTGTTTGACAGGTAGTCCTGAATAATGAATATATATTCATTGTTGCTCTGTAAAAATATTTTTGCATGTATATATAAATTTCGTAATTTAAAAAGATAAGATTTCTACGTTCAAACATAGAGTTAACCTTAACTGAAATAAAGTAAAATCGATTTTACTAACCAATGGGTTTCAATGAAACTGTCATATGATGACAATATTACAAATAGAAATTTGCAATAATTCATAAATTATTTAAATGTTAAACTTCGCTTTTCTGCTGTACTCTCCTTAGTTAAACTGGCTACATTAATGCACACAACAAACTTAACGTTACATAACCACAATTATATACGACCGTGCGTATAACAAAAACATTAAAGACCGTTCACATGTTTTTAATTAATTATATAATATATATATATAAAGTTATTTTAATCGTATATTATAAACGTAATATTTTATGCGCAATCAGTTAATCAATTCTACGATACTTGTCATAATGCAAATGAATAAAACACACTGTATAAAGAAATGCCCTGTTTACGTTGCACTTAGGACAAGTTAGTTTCGACAGCCATTTTATAAAAAAATTCTTTGTAACTGGATTAACTGGTTTGTTCGAATAGAGACTTGAAGATAAAAAATGAAATATATTAAATATTTCCTTATATAAAGAAAGTTAAATTAAAAGAAATAAAATATAACCTACAACAGCCAAAACCAATAGTATGAAAAATGAAGTATTTGGATTATCTTATTTTAACCGTGATACAAATGATGCAACTGTATTAATGAAGAGACTTTTTTCATGTCGTTTAATCAATCGTAATAACAAATTTTTTATTTAGGTTATGTTTTATTCTTTAGTTTCTTAACAAAGATCTCTCAGACTGCTTATTAGTTTGTTATGTAAAATATTGTTTGCAGTAATATATATCCGAATTTAATGAAAATAATAAACGTGAAATTATCAAAATGTTGTTAAAAAAAGTAAATAATTTACTACAAATTTTTGTAAGTATTTTAGTATGACAATATTTAATTTTTTGTTTTTAAATTTTCAAAAATTTGGTCTAGTAGTACTATTACATTTTCATAATTAAGGCTGAATATTTCTAAATTTGCAGGGGTCTGGTCAGAAAGTATGCAGTAGGTACCTAAATTTTATACCTGTAGTCGTAGAACAGAGTGGAAGAGGAGAACGTGCATATGATATTTACTCACGTCTCTTAAAAGAAAGGATTATTTGTTTAATGGGCCCGGTGTGTACCTTGTTCCTTCTAATCCATTTACATTTAAACTCTTCTAGAATTTATGATTTCTCATTAATTTTTTTAAGTAAAAAATAAAAGAAATTATATCATTTTATAGATTACAGATAATGTGTCCTCTGTAGTGATAGCTCAACTCTTATTTCTTCAATCAGAAAATAGTAAAAATCCAATTCATATGTATATTAATTCACCTGGTGGAAGTGTAACAGCTGGGCTTGGTATTTATGATACTATGCAATATGTTTTACCTCCTGTTGCAACATGGTGTGTAGGACAAGCATGTTCAATGGCAAGTTTATTATTAGCTGCAGGAACAAAGGGTATGCGTCATTCATTGCCTAATGCAAGAATTATGACACATCAGCCATCAGGAGGTGTGTCTGGCCAAGCTACTGATATACAAATACAAGCCCTAGAAATATTGAAGCTTAAAAAGCAAATCAATCATTTATATGTCAAGCATACAGGCTTAGACCTGGAAAAAATAGGTATGTGAATTTGTAAAATCATGTTAATTAAATGTTTTTAGTACATTATAATTTTACAGAACGTTGTATGGAAAGAGATAATTTCATGAGTCCTACTGAGGCAAAGGAATTTGGAATTATAGACAAGGTATTATCTCATCCAATGCAAGAAGAAGAAGCAGAAGCCGAAAGCACAAAATTATCCTTGAAAGAAGCTGTCACTGAAGTTACTAATCAACCTTGATATTAGGGTTAAACAACACATGTGCTTAAAATTATGAGATTTTATTAAAACATGTATTTATCGATATCTAAAAATAGCAATAAAATATTTTTAAAACAATTTATATCATGTATATAACTACTTAAGTACAGCAAATCTGCCCGTTTTGTAAATATCATGTAAATGTATAACATAGAATGATGATTTCATAAATGATAAACATATGAATTGATGTTTTGATAAAAAACCATTCATATTTCTTTTATATTCCTCAGGCAAGCAATACATCACCAAGCATTCTCGCTATATGTCGAACATATGTAATACTATGATTATGAGGCGAAAGAGACATAAGGTTGTAACGGAAGACAAGATTTTGTATCGAAATATATCTATATACAATTAATAATTAATTTTGATTTGAATGGTTTGTCCTGCGCGTGTTTTTTTATCGCAGTTTAAAATAGTAGTCACGCGTTTAAGGTATTCTTAAAAATACATTAAGTTTATAATTCCATTAATATTCTATTATCACCAAAAATACTTCATAAAAAGGACGGAATTGATTATGTGTCTCAATGCTAGACAACAATAAAGCACTTCACAATATAGTGACATTGTATGTCATTAAAAATATTCCCCTAATACCAGCTTTTGCAAAACCAGTGTCGTATCTCTTTTTGCATGTAAATTGCACGATCACTTTGTAAAAATCACTGAGGGCATACTTGAGCATGTGCAAGCATTAATATATCCTTTTTTTCTTTAGGAAATCTAAGTTCTCTTCCAGCTAAACGTGCTGCTTCAAGTTCTCTTTCAGCCAATGCCAACTCCATAGCAACAACGCCGCCACCGCTTTCATGTTCTCTTGCTACCCAATCTAGCGCCATTTGACTACGCATATCATCATCTAAAGCTCGGTGACTGTAATGAGCAACTACTTCTTGTCTGCTACATTGCCTTTCTCTCATTGCTTTCAAAGACCCATTCCAATGAAGTAATTGGAAGACCGTCATTAATTCTTGAAATTCTAACATTGTTCTCCCACGGTTGCATTCCAACATAAAACGAAATGCACCTATACCTGTATTTGGATCTTCTTTCTCATCTCCATTTCCCTAAAAATTAAACAATTCATTTAATATAATTCCCATAAATAATAGATATACTCAAAGAACAAAATTAAGAACATACCTGTGTTTGATTGCCAACACTGTTGGAAGTTGCAGAGGGCTTAGCAAAGCTAGCTCTTGCTTCTGCAACAGCTTTCTCTATGAAATCATCTGTTATCTTACGTGCTGGATGTTCATTGAAAACAGAATTCATTAAAGCAATTTTTGCTGCTGATCTACGAGCTTCAGCTTTAGTGGGACAATTTTGAAAACTACCAAAGCAAGATCCGCCAGGGAGAGTAACATAACATACATAAGGTGGACTGGTACCAGGTACAGATTCATAAATAACTAATGCTCCGTTTCTTAGCTCTGTTCCTCTACTTTGTTTCATTTGCCAAAACTCTTGCAAAGCTTCTACCACATTTACTATAAGAAAAAATGAAATAATATATAACAAATTTAATATTGAATAAAAAAAGAAATAGTAATACCTCTTCCATAGCCTTGAGTATGCTTAGCAAAGCTGTTAACAACTGCTTCTACTGCTTCCTTTAACACTTGCTTATCTCTGGCATCTACCAAACCACCTGTGATACCCATATTTTCAGGAACACGAGATTTTGTTTTAACTGGCATTATGCCCTGCATCACCTTTTAAAAGCTCACGTACATTTACGTCCTATAAAAGTAATTATTATAATTTTTTGATTGAATAAACTACATAATAAAAAAAACTTCAGATTAAAAAAAGTAGTTGTTGGCGAAATATAAATGAAATTTTTGTCTCGATATTGAGTTTGAAGACTAGTCGATCATAAAACGAAAGAAACGAACAGATGAAGTAGGGAAATTTTAGTTACATACGTAACTAAAGTTAGCGAAACAATATTAGCAAAGATTATCTTTCTGAAACGTTCAGTATGACAGGTCTTAGATGTTATGCAAACGACGAAACGGAGAAGGAATTGCTACGACACCGAAGAGACCGAATGTAAAAAGAAACCCTGGTGACCCACCTGCAGAGACCCGAATGCCCAGGAATTCGTATAACTTACTTTCTGACCCAGCGCTACGGGATCAAATTGCAATACACATATAACGTGTTTAATGGCACCGGACCACTGACGATTTCCAGAAAACCAGGGCTGTCTACCTCGGTCAAGTACCCCATGGTACGATGACACTATCACGGAGGATTGCCAACTGATTATCAACATTCTCTACCAAGCGCAGTGTCGGATTCTATGAACATGGAACCCATGCCTAAATATATAATTTTAATGCTATATATTAATATATCAATAAAAAAGAGAGAGATAGCCGAAAAAGAGAGAGAGAAAACATATGGCCAAGAATAAGATATTATTTTAAATATAGATAAATTTGATATTAATTCTATCTTATTTCGAGAACACTACAAAGTTATAGTTATTTAGAATTGTAATAAATTGAAATATTTAAAAATACTTATTATTGAATGATTAAAAAATCAAAAATATAGATTTGTTATGTTTAATTGTAGTATAAAATATATTTTAATTATTCCTTCATATATCATAAAATTAATGAAAAATATATAAAAATATAAGTACGACAATGAAAATGTTTAGAGTAGACAACTCACTGATTCGTAGGATTACACATGCAAATAGAGCGCCATACATTAGTTGCTGTTGTTACTAGAAATTATAATACTCAGTTGATAAAAAAGAACCAGACAAAAAATAATAATCATATTTATCATTCTATCGCACTTATTATTTCTGGATCATTTTCAATTCAACAGAAACAAGATAACGGGACTAATAATGGCTAGAATTAAAATTAAGTATGATCATAAATACAGAAGAGATACGGGAAATTGAATATTACATATTTACAGAAATAGACTAATAATTTAATCAATGTTCTACAGTTAATATCATATCATTAGAATTTTTTTCTTTCTTTTAGACAGAAATTTTATTTTCAATTTTAGAGGGACATAGAATAGATAAGCACCTGGAAAAAGGCTATCAACCGCTAGTAAAGTTGTAATCATACTCTGTGTTGAATTGGTAATGTTGGAAATGATCAACATGGTAAAGGGGCCTTGAAGTCCCAGACATGTAAGACAAAAAATCCATTGGATGATAGATCTATTTTGTATTTCGTTTGTGGCTGAATATAATCTCAGATATAACTATTCTAAATCGTAGATGGCGCAAAACAACTAACTTTTTGTGAGATCGGTATTTCAGTTGTACAAAATTTTATAAAATGTTAGATCTATGCTCTATCTTCTGTGCTATATCGTCTGCGATCATATTGCTACATTCAAATAGACAATTAGATACACACATTGATATTAACAGTGTACGTCAATTCATAGATATGTTATTATAATAAAAAATTTTTTTCGCATCAAAATGTAAATTAAACATTTTAAATTCAATTAAGTAGAATATGTAAAGACATATATCGAAATTATTGATTTATGATATCTACGGAAAAGTGATACGTGGCAAAATATCTTTTATTCTTATTTCTATGATTCATGACTTCTCCTTAGAGGGAAAGCAATTTACGCGCGTACATTTCCCGCGTGGTCAAGGCGTAAGTATATGCGTGCATTAGTCACATTTGTATGTGTACAGCAGATCAGCTGAGCGCCAGCTGTGCTCTTCGTTGCGACCAATAGGAATCATGTATACCATTGCACAGCAGCGCCTCAAATACACTACCGGTGACCACAGGTTTGGCGTTCCCGCGAAAGCAACACGTAAACTTCAGTTTGTGAATCAAAAGTGTTATTTTATATGTATATACTCGTTTCCGCACGATTATGTACCTGTTTAGTTTAAGCGTATACAGTGTGTTTAAGTGTGATAATATTTTCTCATATTCTTCGAAAAAGTTGTGGTAAAATCGAGCGGGAAACAGATGCGCAGAACGTGTGGGTGCTGTGACTCCTTGGATTTATGCATCGCTTGTATACAATATTTAATGTTTTCGAACGACTGTATCGCGTTGTTTGAGTAAAATATAGTTCTCCTGGTTAACGAACAGTGTTTTTTTACAAACTTTTACAACATTTTACCTTGTAAAAGCGTGACATGAACAGGGCGTCTGTCAGAGGACGCCAACGTTGCACTGCGTTCGTATAGTCCTTAAATTCAATGCATGTACATGAAATTAATAGTGTTTATGAACTGAAATTAAACGATAGGACTTCAAAGAAAGTGTTTACTGAAAATTTGTGATTTTTTTCCCCCTTTGAGGTTATGTTATATATATAGAGGGCGTGACAGTGGCATATTGCAAGCAGGGGTTGGTCATCGTTTCGCGCGCTGGTCTCCCGCGCTTCGAGTTCCACGTCCCGTATTTTTTTGAAGAATTACTATTCTGTGATATCTCGAAGCTTGAAACTGTATCAGAAAAGACTTTAAGAAATTTTCGTGCTAAGAAACATTTTATAAATGAAAAGTTATGACACAAAATATTGAATCAAACGCAGCCAAGTATACGTGCATTATGGCGATCGGGTGCGTGTAAGCTTTGCGCGCTCTTTTACTTTTCGGCATTTTCCTGGCTAAATTACGGAGCGTATACTGTAATAATTGAGCGGACGTTAAATTAAAATACCGGCTAATTTATATCCATATTAAAAAGGCCTGTTCCCGTTCGAAATATTTTTTGAACACGTCGACAATTCCGAAGCAAAATGCCACAGACGAGGTGAGCGAACGAGTTTCCATTTGGTCTCAAAATTTCATACAATTCTTTCTGTATTTAGTCAGAAGCATTTAAAATTTGTTTGATATAAATTAGATTGATCTATACAATTTCCTGTGCTTTCTGATTTAAAAAAATTTAAGAAATATGCATGTATAACCTTCTTTAATCAGTATCTGCTTTTTAAAAGCTGTAACAATATTATATGAATAATATATGCTTGGATTTTTATTCTATAGATTCATGAATACTTTGTAAATGACCTTATTAAATTGTAATATTTCTATGGAATATATTTAACTTGAAAAAAATGTTAGACGTTAATTAGGACGTAATTCTTTGTTACCTTTTAAAAATATTTTTATCTACTTTACAAAGACATTAAGCTTGTTTAATATAATTTGATATTGCTGCAATAATGTCAATAACAAATCATTCTCTTCCCTTATTCAGTTTACATGGGAAAAAATCACAGACTTATTTACAAGGAGGAAAAGTAGTAACACAAACTTTAAAACGTAAAAGACGGGCAACAGAAATTTCTGAAGATTCAGAAAATGTATATCCGCCTAGTAAAATACCAGCTTTATCACATGTGTCATATACAGAATCATGTCATACAGTACATTCTTTAGAAAATTCATGTACACCACATCAAGTATCTCCATTGAAAGAGCAACAAGAGCCAGCCACATGGTCTGAATTAAGAACTGCAACATGCTTTTTAACACCATCATCTTCTAATAATACATCAAATAGACCTAGCCCATTACCATCATTTCCATGGGCTGATGGTTCTCAAGTTTGGTCTCTTATGTGTTTGGGAGATCAAAAGACTATTACTCAAAGAAATCCACAAATGTTCCAAAGGCATCCAACATTACAACCAAGAATGCGGGCAATTTTGTTAGATTGGTTGATTGAAGTTTGTGAAGTATACAAACTACATAGAGAGACTTATTATCTTGCAATGGATTATATAGACAGATATTTGTCCATTCATCAAAATGTACCCAAAAATCAATTGCAATTAATAGGCATTACATGCCTTTTCATAGCTGCCAAGGTTTGTATATGTATTTGTTTTTCTTTTTTTTTTACTTGTCGATTTATTAGTTTTAAATGAATAATCGATAATCTTTTTATAGGTTGAAGAAATATATCCACCCAAAATAGCAGAGTTTGCATATGTTACTGATGGAGCTTGCACAGAGGAAGAAATTTTAGGAAAAGAATTAGTGATTTTAAAAGGCCTTGGGTGGAACTTATCCCCAGTCACTGCTCCTGGCTGGCTTAATATCTATATGCAAATTGAATCAGGCGACTGGTCAAGGCCAAATGCATTTATTTACCCACAATATGGAGGTCTACAATATTCTCAGGCGGCTCAACTATTAGATTTAGCTACATTGGATGAAGGAAGTTTGAAGTTCCCTTATAGTCACATAGCTGCAGCAGCTATCTATCATACGCAAGGAAGGGAATGTGCTTTAAGAGTATCACGCATTCCATGGGAGCAGCTTGCACCCTGTGTCAAATGGCTTACGCCCTTTGCAATGACAACTGCTGAAGAACATTCTCAGTGCCTTTTAAGGTCTACAATAACACCTGTGGAGTCTCATTCTGGATCTGGACTTAAGGCAGCAGTGCCTAATATTGTAATGGATGAATCACATCGTATACAGACTCATGTTGTAGATTTAAACATGCTAGAAAGGGCGCAGCAACGATTAGTACATGAAATACCTTCTACTGATACAAATGAATCTGACTCTAATGCTGAACCTGGTAGACAGAGTCCAAATGAAAGTGGTCTTTTAACTCCACCATCTAGTAGTCAAAAAAATTCTACCACACCGTCGCGTCCTCCACCGCAGTTACATCCATATACGTAATTAAATATTTATAAATACTTGATGGTTTTTGATTCAGCATTTCGTTTACTAACTGCTGGTGAATGATTTTAATGTATGTCAGAAAATATTAACTGCTTTGAACAGTTTTGCCTTTTGTAAAGTTGCACAATGTGCTAGTAAATACGGGATTGCACGAGTGCACGGTAATTACAAGATATACTGTACTATTATCGTAAATAATACGGTGTTCCCCATTGAAGTACGTTGTCCTGGAACAACGATATTTATCATGTAATAGTAAGTCTTACAGTACAAGGTGTTAACCATTTTGTGTAGTAGTGTCCATAGTAATACTGAATTTATTTAATATTATATATTTGTTTTATTGTAAACGTTTAAAAGAAGTGCCTTACGTAGAGGAATGTAAACTTACACATAAGCCTATGGCTATCTTCTGTGATTATATCCATGCAGTGAATCTTGATAATACATTACATTAATACAGGCAGAATTAAAAATAACAAATATTTTCATAAATCTCTGAACAATATTAGTGCCTGCGAAAAGTGTCCTTAAAAACAACTGTTTTTATTAGTACTGAGGTAAATATTGTGAATAGTATTCTTTTATATATCACGCTTTATTTTAACGCAACGTATTATAACAATGCGTTATCAAGCCGGGTGAATGTATTTTTATGTATATGTACACTGTGAAGTACTAATAATAAAAAAAAAAGGAGAGAGAGAGAGAGAGAGAGAGAGAGAGAGCGCATAAGCATGAATGCACGGATGACGATATAAGACTATTAATTATTAAAATAAGATTTAAAAAATTTCGTGATGAATTTACACTGCCTTGTAATAAAACGCGGCCGTTTATATACATTTGTATGAAAAATTTGACAATAAATATTTGTAAATCTGATCATTAATCTTTTACCAATCTTTTCTCCAAAGAAGATAAAATAATCCAATCAGAATAAAAAATAATTCATTACGATATACATACATAATTTCATAAAGAATTCAAGTTACGAGGATGAATGTCGGAATCGATATTATCGACAGTAAAAAATAGTAACGTAGCGCCACAGTGTTCTTTCTAGAAACGCAATAATGCATTGTGATTGGTTGTTACGTTCATATTCAAGTTGTCAAATGCTAGACGGCCGTTAAGAAAGCGGTTGCGTGCTAAACGTTGTATCGAAGGCGATATCGAGGAACGTATACGAGGAATTTCTACGAAACAAAGTCGTTTATTTATTTTAATATTATACTAAACTCGGATGCTATAAACTTTACATTTAAAACGAATATATGCTTGAAAGAAGCCGCGTCTTTTACTGATAACGTCGAGTAACATGCAGTGGGAATGCTAACATTCAATTATTAGTGTCCTTTGATTTGTGTACAAAACGTTTTACAATTGAATTTAATTTCGTGTCGTGTTTGCAGTCGTCAAAGGTGCAACGACGAATGCATTTAATGAAATTATCATCGAATTTGTTATCAAAATTGTGAAAATCAGGATGTCAAGTCCAAGGAATATGAGTGGTTCTGTTCGCGAAGGAACTCGAGTTGTGCTTCGAGAAATTACTGCATCTCTTCATAATTCGCCGCCTGTGCAACCTTCTCGTCGCAAGGTATTTATATACTCTTTTTGTGAATGATAACGCGCCTGCAACGCGCATGACAATGAACTTTAAGTTGGCATATCCCGCGTTCTTATCGTTTTATCATGTCCTTTTTTAACCCGGTCATCTTTCCTCTCTGTTTTTATTGCAAACAGTTGTGCCAGAGGTCCCCTATAAATAAACCCTGAATCTCCAGGAGCACCTTGAAACGAAAATAAGTTTTGCTTCCCGCGTAGGAATATCTTTCTTCAGCGCGTAAAAAAGATACTCGCACATAATTTGTACAATTATTTTGTATATACATATATAAAATATTTTGAACATATCTGGCTTATATATAACTGTACATTACTTGGCTTAAAGATATCATAATATCTGTCATGCGCGCTGAATGATTAATTAAGGAAAGTACAGTTAATATTTTTGTATGTTACGTTACTAATCTAGAGACGCTTATTCATTGATAAACTGTATGTGAATGTTAGCAAACAATATTCGCAAAATGTTCATAAACCGTTAGTGAACACTTTTCGCAATAAATTCACGAATAGTTCCCGAACAATTATTTAAATACTTTATTACAATTAATTTATACCAATTCTTAGGTTGTGCAATCGCTAGTCATTAAAGATAAAAAATTTTAAACAATAAGATTAACTAAAATTTATAGAAAATTGTAAATATGTAAAGATTATTAGCTTATGTTTATACATTATGAATCATCGGCAATGTGTACTTATGCGAATAGATCAGGAGCAGTATAGTACGAGATAGACAACTTCTAGACAACAAAACATTTCGTATACTATTTGCGAATTGTTTACGAATACCAGTTGAGACGCACCTTGACATTCTTATAGTATGTTCTTTCTTGTACATGAAACAGAAACTGGTTTATTCACACGATCAGTACTACAAAGATGAAACCGGTTCTTTAGATTATTATAAAAAAGCATTGTACTTCTGGGTTATATTTTTACCTAAGGAAACGTGGATTTCGATACACTTATTGTATTTTATATTAGGATTTTATTTATGTGGTCTCCCCATGTTTCAATTTTGTCAATATGTAGCTTTCGATATTTCCTTATTTTCCAATTTTATTCAGTATACACAAAGATCTCGTTCGCATTCAAATCAGACTTAATACGTAGTTATTTCTGCCCAGGAGAAAGTGCCGATTAAAATACAGTTAAGATTAAAAATATAGTTATCATTCATACATCATAAGGTACACACATTCAAATAGAAATTGCAACTCCAAGGAAGTACTTCCAGCTTTTAGTAATATGCCACAAAAACAAAGATATTTTATATTATTCAATCTCTGTATCATTTTTCTTTCTCCGTTTCGTTTGACAGTCGCGTGTCCGATAACGATTTGATTCTTCATTTTGGAGTGACTCGAAATTTGTTAAATTCTTTGAAAATTTGAATCATTTCGAACATGATTCGAGACTTGAAATTATTGAAAGTCTCGATCATTTGTGAACCTCGAATCTTAATACATTTTGAATGAGTTGAAAAAAATCTTGAGCATAATGTTCAAACTAATTCAAAAGGTATATTAATTCAATCTATCGATAACTTACTCACTTTTTACCTACTCAGCAATTGAACAATTCGATTAACAAGTATTCATACGTTACTCCAGATAGCGCCACGCCGTCGCACCATTCGGTGCCATGGAATCGTGTCCCACCACTTCCATAGTTGGTGATCTTTGTAGCATAATGCCCGTGCGGCGTGTGCGCGGTTCGACGTTACGACAGCGGCCTACAAGTAGCAAGTGTTAGTTACGCGTATCATCGTGGCAAGACGGTGGCGATGACTCTCACGTCGTTGATCATCCTTTACGACCTAGAAACGATTCATTCCATATCGAACGTGCTCTAGCCGTAAACGTTTCCAACAGATTGTCAGAATCGCGTATCTTTCGAAAGGTGAGCCGCTTATATTTTGCATCATCGTGTTCTGTCGTCGCGTGCTCGTGGTAGTGCGTTCACACGTACACACGCTTACAGATATGGTGTCGCGTGCCATCGCGAGGAGATCAGTGGTAGTGGTGGATGTCTAGAGTCTAGAGTATCGACTGGAGAATGCGCTGCGCTAATATTAGAATTTCGACCAGAAGTATCCTCCGTTGATCGTCAGGTCCGGTGAGTGTCTTCCGGCGAATCCTTCCGATGGAGACGAGCAGACCGCAAGAAGGCAATACGTTGTCTTAGACCTAGTTTCACGTTTCTTACTTTTCACGCCGTTTTCCATCGAATGTTATTGGACAGAGTTTATTGAGCAAAAGACTGTGTTCTGTTTTCTTGTAAATCGAAATCGATGTCGAAGACGGTACTCGAAAGAATGGAGCGACGATAGAGGGATGAGAGAGAGAAAAAGAGACACACCCCTCAGGAGAGAAATGTCTCTGGTTTTTTCTGTCATCGCGTCCAGATGGGAATGAGTCATAGTCATAGTATCTATGTGTTGTCTCGATGATGTCAAGAATACGCCGAATAAGGAGAGCACGAGCCTCTCGAGTTTCGAATGGAATTGCCTGTCATATTGTGATTGCATCGGTTCACTCGCTTGAACGCTTCGTGTACGGTGAGCTCGAGCAAACACGTTCACTTTATACCGTAGGTTTAACGAGTAAAAGCGCCTACAGTATAATAATAATTGACAGTTTGCCACGGTTCATGAAAATGTCCTCATCATTTCATGCGGTTAGGAAATCGTGTAATTGCTGCCGGCAATCTTGATGCATCCGAGTGTGAAGATTGTAAATTACGTTGTTTCACGTATAGAATGATTCACAAGAAACGAAATTGTTTGTCACCTGCTCTCATCTCTTTTATTAAAGCAAGAAGAAAAAAAAAAAGACGAATATCGACCTTTTTTCATGTCTGTAATAATAAGCGTGGTTATTGTTGGATCACCGTGTATAAATAACATCGTTTACATCGTTAAAAATGCTTCTACGCTTATCAGAATGACGTTTCTACGTTTCAGTATTTCTGCAAATATCACGCGACCATCGTCTTTGAATGTTTCTATACGTTTTAAATCGATTTCCCGCGAATCCGTAATCGAACTTCCTTGTGACGCATTGGCAAGAACACGAAAGGCATGTTCCGAACAGACAGCAGATTTTAGCACATTGTTCATCAGCTATTCTATGTAGAAATCATCGTGTGCCGCTATTGGCATAATTGGATAACAAAAATTTATAACACTTAGCAACTATATACAGGGTGGTTGGTAACTGGTGGTACAAGCGGAAAGGGGGTGATTTTACGCGAAAAAAGAAGTCGAAAATATAGAATAAAAATTTTTTTTTTAATTTTTCCATCGAGACAACGATCTACAGTGAGATCCGTTATAACGAGACGTGATAAAGTGCACGTGTACCGAGCGAAAATTCAAAGTCGATTTTCTCGAAAACAAAGCCTCAAACGAAAAATTTTTTCTAAAAAAAAATTTATAGTATTATAAATTTAAATTTAATATACATTTAAAGTATTTAATATTTAATAAAAATTTAATACTTTATACTTTTTATACTTTAAATTTATATTACTAAATTTATATTAAAATTAAAAAAGATTTATATTATATTATAAAATATATATAATATATAAAATTTATATTAAATTTAGTAATGTAAATTTGAAGTATAAAAAATTTAAATTTTTTTAAAGTAAAATTTATTCTATATTTTCGACTTCTTTTTTCCGCTTGTACCACCAGTTACCAACCACCCTGTATAACACTGAACAATAACATAATGGCAACGTACACAGTTTTTACCAACGAAATGAAGATGGAAAATACGTGAAAAAATATAAACCTAATTGCAAGGGAGAAAACAAGTTTACATTATAAACAAGCAATTTGCAAGAAATTATTCAAATTACTAAAAAATTACAAATTGCTTATTTTTATTGCTCTTTAGTTTTAGTATTAATAATTGTGTAAACTGATGTACGTATAAACAGAAGCATATTTGTGCTGTTTAACAATGTAGTAAATATCTACGAATGTTACAAACCTCTCAAGATTAAAGATAAATTAAGTACGTACATACTTCCGAAGGTTTACAGAGGTTTCGCGTGTGAAGTGTGAACTGACCCAAATTCAATTGTTAGCGTGGCATTTTATTTTTCCGTGTCAAGTCGTTCATCTTGTCAATTTATTTTCAAAGAATTTTGATTGACATCCAAAGATGTAATCAGTCGTTAAACGATAATCACCACGTTGCGTATATCAGTCTTCGTCAAACATTATACGTTGTTATTCAAGGTTATCAGATTATCATGTTATGATTTATCATCTTTAAGTTTCGAGCAAGATTATTTTCATACTTTTTTCTTTTTTTCTAAATCAAACTATGAATGTTTCTCCTTAATTGACGTGGCGATGATTATTTGTTCCTTCAATTGGTTTTTTTTTTGCGCCCTTTAGTCGTTTATTACTATATTTCAGTTATCTAGAATTAATTACGTGGTCTATCGCTACATCCATATTTATACTAATTAACGTTACTACACATATTATATTATCTTGTTACCATTTACCTTATTATTATTTATTTTAATTTATTATTAATTAGATAACGATGCATTAAGAAATGTAATCCATATGCAATGTAAACAATTATGTAATTTCCACAGAAACCAAGACGCACTAAAAAAGCACCATCAATATTCATGGAATTAATGACGTATTCTCTGAAAGAAGAAGCGCATAACACGAGCTATAGAGTAGCTACGCCTAATCCATAATGGTTAACGTGTTATATTAGTGCGCGATTTACATATTCTACTTTCTAAATGCATCTGTTCCCCGTAAAATGTTTGTCCGTCGTTCTAACGCGATATGTTTTCACGTACTTAATCAAATCAGAAGCAAGACGCAACAGACTGATGTCTTAATTAAACGCAGAAATCGGATGAGTCTTATTAATTGGATTTGTGAATTTAATCGAGTAGGACGAATTTATCATTCGTCTTCGTTCGATTTTCTCTCGTTGTTCGGATTAGAGCTTACGGTGAAAACTTCCAGATAAAACCTGGGCGACTTTATTAGAGCAAAAAGTGGGTAAACTCGAGAGAGTGAATCGAGAGAGGTTTCACATTAATAATTGAGACGAGTGTTGGCCATATCTCTGTAAGATATCGTTAAATTAGCGAATTCTTCCAAGTCGGTGAATATCGTACGTCTAATGTATTCGAGGCGAATACATTACAACACGTATACGAACTTTTTAATCGAATGATTTTACAATCTTCGATCAAACTAGCTCGAGGCTATAAAAAGGTGAAAATAAGCCTTTCCACTGTGAGCTTTCTTTCCTCTCTCGGGGCAAGAGGGGTGGAACGAAAGGAAGACGCTTATAAACGAGAAATCGAAGAAAAAATACACAAGACCGCGAATAGGGTAAATGATAAACGAAAGATGCGCCGTGTCGTCGGAAATAAACGTGTCAGGGGTGAGGATATATAGGCGGGGAGAAAGAAAGAAAGTTCGCTACGTGGGGTTCTGTGAACCCGCGTGTAAATATGGCCTCATATCGGCCAGCAGTGACAGCCGAAAGTGGAGGCCCTTCGGGAAGTCATGGGGAATTTCATCTTCAAGGTAATCTTCTCAAAACACCGCTTTCTAACAAAAAGAAAAAAAAATCCGCTAATAATATTGCGTTCAAGTTGCACGAACTCTCGAATAACGAAATCGCTCGCTTTGTTGGATTTTCAATTTTTTTGAGAAATTTCCTACGACACGTAAGACGTTTCAATGGACCACTTAAAAGCTCGTTCGGGCTATGAAATTCAAGTGATTTGAATAATTTGAACGAGGCGTAAGAAATAGATACATACGCTGTTAGACAATCGATAGATTAGAGGCAATTAGACATCAGACAGACATTAGGCAATTCGGTTATCTTCGGATAACTCGTTTTAATTCCTTCGCGAGGAACACCGAAATTTTTAATCCAACGATGCATCTTCTTAGATGATGGAATCGTAAGAAACTTCACGCAGAAGATCCTCGCTCTTGGATTCAAATTTAGACTTGAATTTATATGATCACAGTTGTATCCACGTCTCGACAGCCACCATCTTTCACCGCGAGTCGCGATCACAGGATCGAGGCGATACGGACCGAGGTATTTTTTCGCCGCGAGCACCGTCCACTCATAACTGTTCTTGGCATGGATTCGCGGACAAGACTGGCGCGAGATCGGTCAAAACAAAATCTCCATCTCCCTCTCTTCGTGCTGGTATATTTTATAATTAGTCTCAGCGACGAAGAAGTTGCGCAATTTCTGAAAGAAATCCGCGAGCCTTGCCTCGAGAGATCAGCTGATGCGAATTTTGCCAGTGGTCTACGATTGCTCGTTGAACACGCATCTTTATTCTACATTTGTTACGCTAGAAAATGGAATATATCAATAAACTGCTTCATCGAGCTGCCACGATCCCGGCAAGGACGTTGCTGCCACCATCGCCATCGCCGTCGCCATCGCCCACGCCGCCGGTATTTTGCGTCTAACTAGTCGAAAGCCAAATTATACGCGAACTTCTCGCGCCTGTGAATTGGCAGAGGCAGATATAGGTTTTTTAGACTCGTTCGAGCGTACGCTGCAGCGGAAAATTTCTCATTAATTAACGCGAATGTAAGCCTGGAATTGAATGTATTCAGGGTCGGCTCGGAAAATCCCAGCGTCGTTATCGAAATTCATCGGTGTCCTTGAATCTCTCAACAGCTTTCGCTGATTCTTAATAACAAAAGAGGTTGTCTTTAGAATCTGTGCTCGATTATTGATTCGTCTTTCATTCGAAATTGTACTTGCATTTTTGGTAAAACAAATGGCAATTGGAAAAATAAAAAAAGAAATAAATTCTAATTGATGTAACATTTCTGTTCTGTTGCTTAATAATATCTTCTTTCTGTTTCATAGAGTGGCGGCGACAACTCTACATCGAAAAGTGCAGAGCATGAGGTGAAGGTTCGATTCGCTCGTGAGTTCGCCGACGTTGGATCGATCACCTACTCGGCTCCGGAGAGTCTGTCTTCGGCAAGCAGTTTCCAAAGTCTCAGCAGTACTTTAAGCACAAAGAGCAGTAGTGGAATCTGTGCAGATTCCACGCCTCAGAGCCCCAACCAGGTTTTGGACGATTCATACGTGGACTCGAATATATCTGGTTTAGGAGAGCTGATCGCCGGTTGTGCACAGATAAACTTAAATAGCGAGGACGACGATCATTCATACAATACTCTTCAAAACTCTCAAGACTTCAGTCAGGATCAAACATTCGCATCTGCCACTGACGAGCTACCAGTCGATATTACCAAAGATCTCTCTGAGTTTTCGTTGACTGAATCTCGGAAAATAGTGCAAGTTGTCGATGACAATTCAACGCTGACTAATTCTACAGAGGAAATTAAAGAAATACCTATCGTAGACACCATTTGCATCAAGGAACCTCTGCCCGTAGCGATTATAGAATCAAACAGGAGGAATAGTTTTATACGATTAGAGGGAATAACAAGCAGATCCTCTTCTGCTAATAAGGGTAATGACAGTAGCGATGATCATCAGACGAGTAATAGCTCCGTAAATGGCGTTGATGAGATTTCACTGCCACGTTGCACAGAGGAGCCTAACTTAAATTCGACTGTGTGTTTGTCACCTAATAAAGAAGTCACAGATGTTCCTAGGGAAAAGGAATCTAGTTTGACAGAGAATAGCTCGGGCGAAGTTGATTCTTTGTCTCTCAATTTTATACCATATACTGTAAATTCCGTATGTAATTCGACGTCTGTGTTCACGGAATATGCAGAAGAGACATCGTTGCCTAGTGTACCAACGCTTTCTTCTTTATTGAACAGTACAGATTTGGCGAAGTTGGGCGAAAGCGATGCTCGAGAAGATGAGAACAATGTAGAAAATCAACTGGCAAGGACTTTGTCTCCTGTGAATAATTCTAACATAGCAGTAATTTCATCTCCGCAAATCGCAGTGAAAAGTCCTATTCAAGATAAAAATCGAGATACAAATAGTAGTTTGACAAATTCATTGAACTTTTCTAACAATGATGTAAAGGATTATGTAAATGTTATAAATGACAAACAACAGACTTGTCTAGATGATACTTCTTTCGTGAGATCAAAAACGTCTGAGGTTCAAGAAAATTCTGCTACGAATATTTGTCAAGAGATTAAGAACACAGTAATAACAGAAAGTGTTGTTAATAACCTTGAACTTCCTTCGTTAAAAGAAGATACTTTGAACACAGATGCTATTACTCCTAGAAAAGAAGAGGTAGAAACCAGTCAATCAGATAAATCTTTTGACAAGAAAGTAGACGATTTGCAGAACGCAGATGATTTGCTGAGGACAGATGATTTGCTAAAGACAAATCTAATAAATTCGATAAAAGAAAATGAAAACGAGAATATAGAGGAACAGTGTTCTGACAAGAAATTAGATACCACTATTATATTAGAGGATATTTCTTTGATTTCGGAGACTGTACCGGAAGAGGAACTGTATACGGAGTTCAAACCGCAACGACAGAGCACCACGTTAACTGTGTTGAACATCGAACAGCCGAATTTTGAAGAACTGCAATCTGCTGCTGAACAGGTTGCCAATGATATTTGTAAATCTTCATTGGAATTCTCAGAAGAAACCCATTGTTTCATTAGCGCGACATCCGAAAGTGAGTGTTTCTCATAGGAAATTTTTTTTTATGTCAATGAACAGTTATTAATAGTCATTTTATATTACAGTCTTCCAGGATCCTACGAGCTTCGATTTTTTGATAAATCACGGCAATTCGAAAACTGTCAATCGTTTGAGAAGCGAGTCCTTGTATGTAAAATTTGATCCATTGGTAGCAAATACTAGTATGTTACCTCAAGGAAATGTACAATCCATAAACGAGGAACAAAACGACAAAAGTGAAAGCATACCAGTGAATATTGATACTCCTAAACGTAATCCTGCCATAGCAGCTATAGATAGGCTACTTTTTTATAGTCCTATTTGTACAAATATAACGCAGAAAACAGATGAACTTCAAGAGAAAATGGCAAGCAAAGTACGTTGTAATTTATCATAATTCGTGTCTTTACTAATATTGTTATTAGGTGAATATATATATTTATACCTATGTTATATAGGAACAGCCTGTAGAAGAATCAAAATCAGATACTCCACTTATTACCGATATTAATATGAGTAAGGAATTAGAATTAGTAAGGACAACTGTATTACAGCTAGAAGAAGAACTAGAGAAACGAAAAAAAGAGTACGAAGCTGAATTAGAGAAGCAAAAGAATGCTTTTCAAGAAAAAATTAACAAATTACAAGCACAAATGGCACAGGAGATAAAGAGTAAATCTCAAATGACGTAAGTTATTCCAAGTTATCTCCACAGGATAGGGCAGATAAAGTGTTACAAGCTATTTTCTCCAAAGTCATTGCAGATGTCAACTTGAGATTTTCAGGTGTTAAATGATGCAGAAGGGTTGATATTTTTGCGTGTAAGAAATTAAGGAGGAGAGTTTCTCAAGGGTGAAAAGATTACTACTCCCACATTTTTTAAATGGAGTGACATATTAATTTTTTGATATTTGGACAGATGTTATCAAACCTAATAACTTTTATCTAAAGCTCTTTTTTATTTCGCATAGTTAAGAAATTGTAGCAGAAAATACTTTATACATGGAATGTATTCTGCTTTGAAAATTATTTTACTAGATGTTCAGGCAGTTGTACATTCACTCCCAAACACACGTTTATTCTTGTGATAATAGCTTTGTTAAATATCTAACATTTCTGAAGTTACGAATTTATAGTGTTAATTCCTTTTTTCATATCCTCTTTCATAGTTGCCACTGCTGCAATCATTTTCTCCTTTACATAGCCCCATAAAAAAGGTCAACTGGTGCTAAATCAGGTGACATATTTGAAAAATAATTTTCAAAGCAAAATACATTTCCTTTGATATCTTTCTACATGTTTATGGAACTCCTCTTGTGTAAGGTATTTTCCACTCTCCCCCACAATATCTTATACCCTGAAATGTTATTCCCTCTGCATCATTTAAAGCCTGAAAATTTCAAGTTGATATTTGCAATGGCTTGTAGAAAACAGCTTGTAACACATTATGTACCCTGTCCTATAATACTCCGTTGTTAATGTAAATACCTATATAATATTGTATTGATATGTAAATAATCGCGAAATATTAATTTCAGGGTCGTAGTCGAAGAGTATGAAAAATCGATTAGTCGACTGCTTACAGAGAGAGAAAGAGATCGTACGAATTTCGAACAAGAGAAAGCAAAACTCCAAGAGGAATTACAAGCTACAAATGTTCATTTAAGCAACACAGAAGCTGCTTTCAATGATGTTCATCAAAAGTACGAGAAGCTCAAAGGATTCGTATCCGTGTATAAAAGTAATGAGGCGGTATTGAAGGAGGGTATTCAAGAAAACATGGAAACAATAAAAGGTTTGGAAACACGATACGATCAATTGAAGAATCATGCTAAGACCGAGCTTGAAAAGTAAGTACTTAGAAAAGTTGAAATATTTCAATACGAAAGGAACAAGTTATATATTTTTAAAATATTTTAGAGCTAATTTCCAACTGGATGCTATACGAAAACAGCATGAAGATGAAACAGTAAAACTTCATGCGTTGGTACGGAAGGCGGAGCTAAAGAGCAATTCATTGGCCGAATTGGTTGAACAGAAAACTAAAGAAAACAAGGAATTAACGCAAATACTGGATGAAGTGATTGCAAGGGTGGGTCACCAAAACGCGGAATAAAAAACGGGAAATTGACAAGCATCGCGAATGCAATGCAATTAGTCTTTATTTTTTTACTCGCCCCCTTAAACGTTTTAGATACAACCATATGCTAGATATGATTGATATATATGTACACATGCGTTGTTTCTAAAATTACTAATTGCAAATTATGTTTTGTTTCAGAGAAGCACCTTTTATTAATTATTTATAAGTTGTGAAATATATATATATATACATACTATTTTATCGCTAATAAAAAAAATAGGCATATTAAAACCAACCTCTCAGTTTGTGTTTATGGAGTAAAAAATATCTTAATATTCCACAAATAGTTCTAACAGTCACACGTTCACGCATTAATATTTCATGCGATTTGTTATAATACATTTCAATATAATATCTCACTATATTCAGATAAATAAAATCCATTGTTCATACATATGCTACCTCGACATACAAACATCAATGTTTGATCATTGATATTTCTGTGATAAATAATATACTTTATGCAAAGTTAGGTCAATTTTTTTTTATAGATCAATGAGTATTGTCAATCAGCTGTTCTTGCATCAATTACAAACAAAACGTGATATTTTGCTAATTTTAACATACGATCACTTGTACTCCCTGGTTTGCGAGGAATATTCTTGTTCTCGAGATCAGGCATAAGTTTCTTAATGGTTCGCGCTAAGTTTGTAGCATACTGTTTAAATTGTGGATGAGTCATACCTATTCCCTTATCTCGTAAAGCCTCCGCTACCGCCCATAGTAATTTCTAAACACACGTATTTACATTATATTATATAATAAAAAACAATTGTTTGAACATGCTTTAAAGTGCTTAGAAAAAGATACCTTTCTATGAGTGTCACTAAGCTCGCATTTTCCTTCATTCAAGGACTTGCCTTTTTCAATTATATCACTAGATGAGTGTCTCTCCCACGAAGGCATAGTAGTATTATGCAATTCGTGCGAGCCGTCGAAAGATAAACTTTTTATCCATTTGCATTGTGGTCCTTCCAATTCTTCTTCGCTTTTCCTCTTCCTTGATTCTGGTTCAATAGCTGCCTTCTGACTTTTCTCCGAATCATTCTCCTTTGTGTTTTGTGTAAATAGTGCACGTTTAATGCTTTGAGGATTTGACCCAGTTGTAAGCAACTTGCTTGGACCAGCTCGTTCAGGAGGAGGACTTTGAAATAGCGCCCGTTTAGACATTTCAATTTTGGACTTTAACGGACTAGGTCCATCTAAAACGAGCCGTCGAGCTACTTTTTTCTTTGTTGAACTCCTGGGAGTTCCCCTCGGACTTTTACCACGTGGACTCTTACCCCGTGGACTTTTGCCTTTTTTAACTGTTGGTTTCCTATATTAAAAAAAGAATAATAATTTTATATTTTAAATTAATAAAATTTTTCTGAAATATGTTTCATGCTTAATACATACTTAATATTTAGTACTACAAGTCTTTTATTGTTAAGCGCCAGGCCTTGTAAATTCGCACTGGAAAATATTTTTCGTCTTCTCGTCAAATGACTTAATCTTTTTGTTGGACTTTGTCCATTATTGTGTTTAGCTAAATGATTTCGTTTTTTGGCACTTCCTGGTGCTGGTTTAGAAAACCATACAGTACATGTAGACTGAGTTTCAGCACCTATATATCTATTACATAATTTTGATGTAAGGCCTTCAAATTCTTCAACTGCTTTATTTCTGTTATAACTAAAATCAAAACTAGTATTAAATACCTTCCCATAAATACTGTATGCTATAAACTTAAGTAAAAAGCATATTAATGCGCTCACTGTATTCCATGAAATTTATGATGATATGCTTCAGGCCATGACAAAGTGGCAACTTCTTTCTCATTGACAGTGTAGTAGAGTAATGATTGTTTTGGTGCAGCAATGAAAGACTCATCTTTTATGTTGTTCTCAGTTACAGTTACTTGTAGCTGCTCAGGATTTAACAATTTTGTTCCACTTGCGCTAGCATTGATAATGCTTTTTTCATTATTAGGAACTACTTTCTTTATCCTAAAATTATCACTGCAAGTATTCTTTAAATCTACTGTATCTATATTATTACTAATATTACTTTGATATTGTGGATCACAAGCATCAAAAGCAGTACTTAAATTTCTAGATGTGCTTTTGGTACGCTGATAATTATTTGTACTAATATTTTCTTTTTGCTGTTCTGGGGATTCCTTATTTAAATTTTGTTTTATACATTTTTCTGGTAGCACACATGGTGTCCAAAATAAATGTTGATTTTCATAAATACGTAATAATAATTCTGAACAATCTGTTCTACAAATTGTAAGTTTAGGTGGTGGCGGTACACCACTTAAGAGTTTATTAATTTTGGCTAATAAATTGTTATCAGAGTTTGCAACTAAATCAGCTTGGGAAGGCTTTTTAGGACTAGCTACTATTGGTACTTCATTTGATAGTGGTTCATTATTCTTTTTATCATCTTCATCATCGCTATCGAACATCTCTGGACTACAGATGTTCGAAAGCTCTTTCTCAGTCGTAGAACTTCCATCTCTGCTGGAATAACAGCAATCCATGGCATTGTCTATTAAAAAAAAAAAAGAAAGGAAAAGAAAAACAACATGCAAACTACGTAATAAATAATTAACAATTTTTTAGCACCAAACAGAAGTTAAAAAGAATTTAATATTTTTAGTAAGAATATCTCGTTACATTTTCATTATTTAAATACATAAATTTGTTAAAATAATGTATTTTAATACCGAAATAAACTGCGTCTCATATATTTATGCGCGGGATAAAATATTCGTTATAAGCACATATGTACATGATATCTAACCTTGCGGAAAGTTGTACGTTAAACAAGCAAAATTTCAATAAAAGTATTTCGTAATTCCCTAAATTATTTATCTTATTTTATACACGAATTATTTACTACTTAAATAGGAGTTAACGTCAAAAACGAATAGCCTATTGCTTCTTTAATCTTATCGTGATATCACATTTTAAATTTTAAATTAAAATAAACGAAAAAATTATACGCATACATACTGTGCACAGAAATTCGAACGTACTTACGTCTTTTGTGAATCAATGTTCAAGTGTCTCTCGCTCAATAATTTATTGGCTAACAGCCAGATGCATCTGTTTTGATTTTGCGATACCAGAAACACAGTTCACTACGCGTAACAGCATTACGTACGTCATAATGTGACGACAGCATATCTATTCCTTAGGGCTGTTTTTTCTCTTACATATCTTCATGAATCCTACCATAAGTGTAGAACAACGCCAGTTACTTATTCGTTATTTTGTATCTTACAAGATAATATGCTATATGCAAGCATTATCTGGTGGCGGAACTATGGACTACTCTAAACGTAACTAGTGCCGTAACATATACATATTTATGAATGACATGTAACTGCATTTCGTATGTGATATTATTGTGTTTCCTTATGTTAACATATTCTTAACAAAAATATGTAATATGTAAAAGTGCTTAAAGTGATACTACTATTTTTATAAAGTATTTACTCTAGATTTAATGGAAAGCATTTTGGAGACATGGAAGGTATTTATTATATACAATTGTTTCCATTGAATAGATACATATATTTCTATCTCATCAAAAGATGATTTAATTTGAAATTAAAATTTTATAATGTTTACAATGATTCAATAAACAATTATCATAAAATGCATTTTATTGTTGGATTGATTTCATGATTCTTCAAATAATATTGTAACATGCATTGTGTTTTTTTGATTGATTTTATTGTTCTTGATATTATTTTTTCTTAATATTACTACTCTTTCATCTTAATGTTACTTTATCATTAGTAATATTATTGTCATTTTGTAATAATAGTCATTCCTTTCAGATACAATTACTATGACAACCTTACAAAAGAAAAATAAAGAAGTTAAGCTTTAAAAAATTCTGGTAAAAAATTAAAGAAAAATCTATCCAAATATGTATTTAAAAAACATTATTTAATAACGTCATAGTCAAGGTTACATCGCAAAGGGTGTTGTATTCTGTTAGTATACATGCTGATTCATACATCAATTCTGATAATTTATTTATGATACTTTTATGAACTTTCAATGACATTCTATAACTCATTCGATTATGTATGCGAAGCATATGCACTATGTCATTGATTAATTTAAAATAAAAGATCTTTAAAAAAATGTAGATATTTAACATTTAAAAATGGGAAATAACATCAGAAATTTTGGCTTGCTTTTATATAAAAATTTAATAGTTAGGAAGAGACATTGGAAAACAACAATATTTTTACAATGTTCGGTACCTATTGCTTTATTTGTATTGATACAAGCTGTCAGAGATTTTAGTGTACAACCACCTCGTGTAATCAATGGAAGTACATATTATCCTATAGAAAATAAAGAACAGTTAACAGTAATAAATAGAGATTACACATTTTTATATTATGTACCACACAATACATACACAGAAAGTATTTTGGAAGATATAAGAATATGTATGACACTCTCATATGAAAATGTAGTTGGTTTTTTAACTGAAGATGATATGATCAATGCTTACACAACATTACAAGCCAAATCTCCTAGTGTGGAAGTATTAGGACTTGTGTTTGAGCAATATAATACAACTAATATAAAGTACAAAATCAGACATCCTTTCAAAATTCCAAATGTATTATTTCAAAATATGTTTGATCAACCTGCATATGATGCACGTGCTCTATATGTAAATGCCATACCATTTGTACCATTACAAATGTGTGTTGATGAAGCTTTGATAGATCGCACAGTATCATATTCTTCAATGGATTGGAAGGTATTACATGTATATAATATTAAGTAATCAGCACTATCAATACCTTACATTATTTGTTCTATTCATTTTAGGTGTCAATACAAAAAATGCCTTATCCACCTTATATTAAAATAGATGAATCTGATACAATATTAAGACTGGTGATATGTATGTTTGCAGTCATTGCTTTCTTAATTCCACTTTGTGTAGAAATAAACTATGCAACGAAGGAAAAGTACATTGGCGTAAATGTTCTGATGGCAATGAATGGGGTGAAAGAATATCAGAATTTATTAAGTTGGTTGGTCACTGGCATTGTATTCAGTATTTTTTATATAGTACCAATGATAATATTATTTAAGAATACATTTTCTGAGAAAGTTGATCCATACCTATATTATAGTAATACTTTTATATTTTGGCTAATACTTACAATGCATGTAAGTCATTTAATATCATTTGGTATGCATATTGCTGCATATTTTTCAAAACGTAAGTTCTTTTAGAAGAAATATTAAATAAAAAAAAAAATGAAAAATAACTATAATATATAATGGATCTTTTTTAGCACGTTTTGTGATAACAACATTAACAATTATTTATACTGCTTCTTTTTCACTACATGGAAATTTGATAAGGCAAGAATTCTTTTCAATAATACCATATTTGGGAATATTGTTCCCAAATATATTACTATATAGATTCCTTGAAGAAGTAAATGGATATGAGACTCAATGTGTGTAAAATACTTTTAATATTTTTTAATGCCTTGCAATTTTCTAAATATTAATTATGTGCAATTTTTAGTAACTGGTATTCAATGGTCAAACATGTTTGTTGTTGGAAACACGCAATATAATACTACTGGGTGCATCGGATTTATACTTATCTTCTCAATTATAGGTGCTTTCTTACATTTTATTCTTACTATATATATTAATGCCATACACCCAGGAAAATATGGGGTTTGTAAAGATCCACTTTACTTTTTGAAGGTAAATTTTTATTTTGTTAGAATAATTAGAATTGTTCTTGAGATGCATATATGTATGATAACAATACATTTTTTAGTATTTAAAGAAGAATAAAGTAACTTTTGATGATGATATAGAAGATTTTGATTACGGAAATATAGACAATGAAAATTTTGAACCAGTTGTAAATGGTGCACTTACTCCTGGAATTCAAATTCGTAATCTTAAAAAAACATATAAAAGTATTTGTTTACGAAAATCAGTAAGTTTTCTAACTTATTAAATTTAATTGATAAATTATTATTATTATTGTCTTTAATTAGATTGGATTAATAATAATTATTCTATAACAGAAAGTCCAAGCTTTAAAGGGAATTTCAATGGATTTATATAAAGGACAAATAACTGCTTTACTGGGACACAATGGGGCAGGGAAAACTACACTCATGTCTATTTTGACAGGTAAAAATTCACTTACTTTCGTATTGAATGTGTTTATTTAATTTCTTTGAATCAATTATTTTATAATAGGTGTAATAAGTGCAACTGAAGGAAAAGTTCTTATAAATGGTCAAAACATAGTCAAAAATTTGCAATCTATTAGAAATGATTTGGGTTTATGCCCTCAAGAAAATATGGTTTTTCCCGATTTGAGTGTATTTGAGCAATTAGAATTTTTTGGTCTAGTAAGTATAGTTGAAATTAAGTAACATTGTAAGTGTAAGAAACAATTTTTAAAAACTGAATAGTGTGTATGTGCGTTTTAGCTGAAAGGTGTAAATAAAAAGAGGAAAGAAATCAAACAAAATATTAATGTCTTACTTGAGAAGTTAAAACTGCATGAAAAAAGAGATGTTCTCCCAAGCACGTTGTCTGGAGGACAAAAAAGGAGATTGTGTCTTGGGATGGCTCTTATTGGTGATGCTAGTACTATAATTTTAGATGAACCAACGTCGGGAATGGATCCTGAAACTAGAAGAGATATATGGGATATTATATTAAAAATAAGAGGGGAAAAAACGATTTTGATCAGTACACATAATATGGAAGAGGCTGACATACTTGGAGATCGAATTGCCATTGTACATGGAGGACGATTAAAATGTTATGGCACATCGATGTTTTTGAAGAAACAGTATGGCTACGGCCATATGGAAGTTACTTTGTCAACAAAATCATGGTGCAGTCCAGATAAAGTTATAAATCAATTTGATCCAAGGACGCAACAAATAAGCGTTGATAGTGAAAAGATCGTTTTAAGCGTACCGAACACTGAAACTTTACCGCAATCTTTGGATAAAGTTGAAGGCCAGAAAAGAAATCTGGGAGTTACAGGGATTAGCGTATCACTCATCACATTGGAAGAAGTATTCTTAAAAGTAATTAAAAATGAGGACAATGGAAAACATTTGAACGAATTGTTCTGTCCTCCATCGCAAAAGGTAGAAGGATGGAGTTTATGTATGCAATCAATTTTAGCATTATATCACAAGAAATTGACGTACACTAAAAAAAATTTGAGTAACACATTATTAATATTGTTTTTGCCACTTTTGTCTGTCGTGTTAATGGGTTTAAGTTATGATACTCCTACTGATTCAACAAATATATTTCCATTAGAACTTAATATATATAGACACCCAAAAGTTCTGTATTCTTCCAAAAATGAAACTACTGGCATGATGTACGCAAATTTAATCAAATATTTTGGTGGATTTGCAGAAGAGGTAAAACAAAATACAAGCGTTACAGAAGCCCTATTGGGTAGGGCGGTCGAAAATATTGCAGAGTATCGTAATAATTACATTGTCTCTGCAGAATTTAATATTTCTGATGATGTCCTGTTTGCTAATGGTTTTTATTCTGGAATTGCAATTCATAGCATGCCCTTAACTATAAATTTATTATCAAATGCGCTAATCAAAGCTGTGGCTGGCGATGAATATTCTATTCGTGTTTCAAGTCAGAAATTACCAAGTGCTTTATCTGCAACACCACTATACATGATAGAAACCGATTCTCTAACGAGAGTATTGGTCTTTTGTTGTTTCTTCTTTCCAACTGTTGCACTTTTCATCATTCATCCTTTCCAGGAAATGGAAAGCAAAATAAAGCAACTCCAGAGAATGACGGGAATTAGCTCTTTTTCATACTGGCTTACTATGTTTACTTTCGATTTATTAGTTCTTACAGTATCCATATTTATTATCATAATAGGATCTTATATTATGGATGTTATTTTGGATATACGATTATACTACAAGATAGAAATATGTAAGATAATACAATATTAACAATTATTACATGTGCTAAGAATTGAATCTCATAATATTGTTGTTGTTTTTTTTTAGTGATAATGATATTATTGCTATTGCTTTTTGGCATAAATTCTTTATTTATATCGTATATCTTCAGTTTTATAAATAAATCGAGAAATACTATAGTAACTATTTTATCTATTGTACCAATTGGATTGGGTAAGTTATACTGCACTATGGAATGGTAAAGAAATGAAAAATACGAAATGGACAAGCTAATATTTTTTTTTTTTAATATTCTAGTTTTATTACATTATCTCCTTCAGGAAGTGCTTGGTAGTTTTCCATGGTTGAAAATTCTTTACTCTATCCAAAAAGGAATATTTTATCTGATGCCTCACATAAGCCTATTTAATGGTCAATTATCTTTCTTCATCATAGCTCTGCAAAATGCGAGATGTCGTCGATTACCAAATCGACTGCAAGAGGTAGTTTGCATGGGTATTCCGGATATTTGTTGTGGTACGAATGTATTAATTATTTTAATAAAATTTGTAAGTTAATGATATGTAATATAATTGAAGTTTTCCTTAGGTTTGGACTGTGCAGATGGAGTATGCAAGAACCAGCTTTCTTACTTCTCTGATTATGATTTTAAAATGAGTTTAAAAAATTGCATTATATACCTATCTCTCACTCCGTTAATGTATTTTGCTATACTTATTATTTTAGAGGAACGATTACCTCATAAATTCTATGCTAAAATATTCAGTCAAAATTTAAGAGATCCATGCAATATACAAGATGATCAAGTGAAAAAGGAAAAGCATACAGTGGCAATAGAAATCAGAAAATTACAAAACCGTGGTATAGTATTTTACGAATATTTTTTTTAGTGAAATGGAGATGAGAAATTGAATGAAAATTTACATTATATCGATAGGTGCATCGAAGAAAATGAACGAGGAACCAACTAAAACAATTCCTACTATCGAAAATAATTGCATAGAAAGCCCAAATAACAACGATAGCCTGTTCTTAGTTTATGAATTAAGTAAATATTACGGAAAGTTGATGGCAGTACAGGAAATTAGTTTCCGTGTGAAGCAACGAGAATGCTTTGGATTGCTTGGCGTTAATGGCGCTGGGAAGAGCACCACATTTAGAATGTTGACTGGTGAAGAAATACCAAACAGTGGAACTATGTACTTAGGAAAATCAGAAATTCATACTGATAGAAAAAACGTAATATATCATTTCTTTTGCATTCCTCCCAGTTTTGCTATTTCTACTATATATTATATATGAATTTTTCACATAGTATCTTGCTCAAATGGGATATTGTCCACAAACTGATGCATTGCTCAATTCCTTGAATTCATTCGATCATTTGCGACTTTTTGCATTGCTTCGCGGTATTCCCAGAGCGAAAGTGGATTTAGAAGTTAACAAATGGATTAATAGACTTAGTAAGACCTAACTGCTTTTTGAATTTACTTCGAGTAGTCATCATGCAGATTTACAATTGTGTTTGTCATATTAGATTTAAATTCTTGTATGCATCAACCGAGCGGTACTTATAGCGGAGGGAATAAACGACGATTGAACATTGCTATGGCACTTATTGGAAATCCAACTCTTGTTCTTTTGGATGAACCAACTACGGGAGTCGATCCAGCAGCTAGAAGATCGCTCTGGAATATACTCCAGACCTGCCAAACAATGGGACAAGCTATTATACTCACTTCTCACAGGTACTTTATCCAACTTGACAATGCATGTTACTTAAAATTATTATATAACCATATTTGCATAAAAAAAATATTCGTAATAGCATGGAAGAATGCGAAGCTTTGTGCAACAGACTAGTCATTATGGTGAAAGGTCAATTGGTTTGCGTCGGTGCAAGTCAGGAATTGAAGCAACGATTCGGCGCTGGTTACGATATTCACGTTAAATTAAGTCCCAGCCGAACGGACGATGATGTCAGCAGTATAAAAAGTATTATAGAGTCTTCTCTAACGTGTGAACTGAGGGATGAGAATTTGGTAATAATTCTGAACTAATGTGGAAGATTTGTAAATGTATTTCTGTATAAGTCTTCACTGATTTCATGTTCCAATTCGCAGGGGCTTATCGCGTATCATGTGAGTGATATTAAAACGACATGGGAGAAGATGTATAATACAATGAATGATTTAAAAGCGCAATATAGTTGTATCGATGATTATGCTGTTTTGTCAGCTACATTAGAACAACTTTTCATTCAGTTCGCTAGAGGAACTGAATTGACAAAAGCGCTTACTGTGGATTCCACTACTCAGACCACTAATGTATAAATACCGTCAGATATTTTAACAAGTCTTTCAGTTAAATAAATGTAAATGTATCTAATTTTTTTCTAATACGTGGTTTTACGTTGTAGTTTGTGAATCTTAAACACATAGCAAATGTTAATTAAGTTATTTATTTCAAGATGTACGTTTGAATCACAAAAGAATATTTTTAAAGACTTGTGCTGACATTATTGTAATTTATTCATTGCAATTATTATAATTTGAAATATAATATTTATTTATATCAATAAATAATACTTAAAAAGTCGAATAAATATTATATTTCCCATGAACAGGAGCCAATGACGACAACATTGTCAAAAGGAAAGTGAAAAGTTCGAATATTAATATAGGAAAAAAGAAAGAACATCGTAAATAAGGTTCTCACATTTTATATAAATAAGAAAGTTACATAAACGATATATTCTTATGTACATACGTCCGCCTTTAAATGATATTACTGTAATGGAACAAGATTGATCGTGTAATACGTAATGACTTGTGCGGTGTCGTCTAATAATGGTATCCGCCCGAGCTTGTTTGGTACGAGTTTGGACCCTGATAAGGTCCACCACCGCCGCCACCTCCTCGGCCGGCGCCACCACCACCACCTCCACCGCCTCCGTCTATTAATAAAAAGAAATCAATTTAATCAAAACAAATACGCAAAATTATTTTAATAATTAAATTATCACGATCACAAAAAAGTGCTTTCTTTCTAAATTTCTTTCTTCAGATAGTTCTAACGTCTACTCAGAGATTCACGAAACAAAATATCATCGATGAAACTCACTGTATCCACCCCCTGAAGGATATCCGGCTCCGCCACCATTACCGCCACCACCACCACCGGAAGTATCTTGATTTTCGCCTCTGGCCTCAGCCGCGAGTGCTAACTCGACGCCTCGTTGAATTTCTGGTGGAATTGGAGGTGGTGTTGGCAAATGTGCGCCTTGGGGATGGAAACCTTCTTCATCCGCGGTGTAGCTGATGCTATACTGTACACCATCAGGTCCGGTGTACGAGTATGATCCGCTCACCGCTTCCGCGTTACCTAGAAAAGCGAGACAACACGTGAATACTTGACGCAACAGGTGCTCGGCAGGATTGCACCACGTATCGAGTATTTTTGCGGCTTTCTAGCTTGTTAGAAATGATCATTGTTCGGTAATCACTCATCGCGAATTGAATTGGCCGAAATTAGGACATGTGATTACTTAGATACCTGTGGTTTTTTCGTACGATCTCTTCAGAATCTTCTTAACGTTTTACAACATCGAACAACTTACAACTTCCATAAAGATGTCGAAATATTATCAATTTTGAAAATCTCTATTTTGCAAGTAAAATACTGGCGGTAGGTAAAGATCCGAGAACAAGTTAGATGGAAGTCACATTTTAGGAGTTGCAGTGCTATTGCGTTCATCGGTTCGGTTCCATTGTAAACGGAACGATTCGAGGCCGAGCACGATGATGGATAGGAATATTCATAACAGTGAGAAATGATAGCGACGAACCGCGAAGAAAAGGAACACGAGGGATATCGCTGTTGAGAAATAAGAATGGCCCTGATCTCACCTTGCTGGTGACCCGTTTCTTGCGCACTGATACCATTTCCTGTTTCGTAGCTGAATTGGTAGTTGCCATCACCGGCATTCTGATTGTTGAACGAGACGATAGGTATCTCTTGGCCTCCTCCAGGTCCTCCTCTTGGCCCACCACCGCCTCCACCGGCTAAAGCATAAATTCAAACAAATGTTCGAAAATATCGCATAAGTAATTTAACTTGTATAAAGTCTTTATCGTTATAAAAGTACCTGAATTGCCACAGACTTTGATCGACTCGAGTACCCTTTCTATGCAACTGACTTTTAAGCAGCCCTGAGAAAGTTGATAATCGACCGGTCGTACATCGAATACAAAAAAAAAGCTAGCAAGAAGTTAGCCAGAATTTTAAGCGGTTCGAACAGAACACATCTCCTGTTCTGCCGCGTATAATCGACTTTTTATCGATCACTGTATCCGCGCAATCCACCGGGTTGCGCCATATCAGGTGAAATCCGCGAACGCACTCGAGATTAATTCGTAACTGAATGGGGCCTAATTACTTGGTCGGTCGCGACAACGCGTTGTACTAAAGGAGACACACACGAGACGCTTTGGTGTTCTTATTTTCGCAATCCAGCGAGAATTCTCACCGTCAAATCATACGTAGATTCGAGAGCGCTGTTACTGAGACCGTGCTGGTGTGTCTTCATTAAAGGAGCGCCTCGGGGGATAAAGTGATTAGACGTTTCGCGTAGTACCGTGATTTTCACTTTTCTTTCGTCCCCGTGACACGAGCCCCGGTTTCACGACATACTTTACATATTTTGATGCAACTCCGACCAACCAACTGTCTCTCATAGCGCGCGATTTCTCTCTCTTCTTGGTTCTCTACCTTTTCTAATGTATGTCTGATGTAACGTGACACAACTGTTCCACGATAATCCAAGTGATTTTCTCTACGCGCGTGTTACCGAAACGAACTATGATAAACGTTTCGGCGATTCCTTCTGTGATTGAGTAATTTGTTATGTCTAACTTTTTCTCCGGCTACAACAAGTTTTTCTCCGCGAGTTTTATGGCCATAATGATTTTAATGATGTGTGAAATGTTTGCGCTGACGAGACGTAATAGTCTTAGTCGGGACTAACGAGAAAAAAAAAAACAATATATAGCACCAGGGTACGTGTTGAACGAGTACTCTGGTTAAGTACATGTTTTCTCTTAGTTGCGTAATGCGCCAGAACAAAAAGTTGTACTCCTACATAGATCAATGATGAGACACGAGAAAGAAGAAAATAAGAGAACTCGAAAGCTTCGAGCTTCTTACTTATGCAAAGTAAAAATTTTACTGACAAATAACAGTAGGGTACTTACTGCTTATATGCTTTGTATTATTATTTCGATGATTTCATATGATCAAATATGGTATTGACTCAATGACTGTAATTGCAATATCTTTTCGCAAAAGGCATGGAATCATCATTATTGCCTTTCACTCGGTAACCTGATATTAGGATTAGATAATAAAAAGTTACGGCGATGATTTAATTCGAAAAGTCATCTATAAGGAGGCGATGATGTTTTCAATAAAACTTAATATCATCATGTAAGGGGACATTAAAGCCTAACATGGGATACTAACTATATTATTACAGTATTATAAGCTGCAATTTAGTCGCAGTATTCGCGCAAAGTACGGTAATTCATTATGGGAAGATCAATAATTCTGTCCGCTTTATCGAAAACCATCTTTGAAGTATCGAACGAAGAAAACTACGATAATTGGCAAACACGAGGAAAGACGTATTCGAAAACTACATGCAAACAAATTAAAAGATTGCTGCAATTGATTATTTCGATCATATCCAAGAATCGATTGTACGATACGCTCGATTTCACTGGATTTAATTATCGCGTATTATTATCAAATATTATCAAATATTCGATCTATCGTTGAATGCTCTACTAAAGTTTTATCTTATTATTTCTACATAATATTTCTATCTTTTCTACGTTATAAGTTGGAAAATAAAATGAAGAAATAATACTTACGTCCTCCGTAGGCACCTCCGCCTCCACCACCAAACGCACCATTACCTCCGCCGCCACCAAAACCGCCACCTCCTCCGCCACCACCGCCATATGCTCCTGGTGCACCAGGTCCACCCGGTCCACCCGGCCCACCTGGTCCGCCTGGTCCACCTGGTCTACCAGGTCCCCCAGGACCACCTGGACCACCGTGGCCACGATTCGGAGCTTGTATTAATCCTGCGCCTCCTGCGGTGCCTGCATTGCCCGGAGGAAGGTAAGTATTGTCTAGTCGGGCGGCGTGACACGTACCGACGATGGCCAACAACGCGACAGCGAGCTGTTAAAATAGTCGTCAATAACTTCAACCGTTGAAGGTACTATGCAAGTCAATTCTTTAGAATACTTGAAACGTTTGCAAAATTATTTTAGAATCGGAATAAAATATGATTTTCTCGTAGGTAATGTCACTGAAAAGATTTCCTAAGCACACTATGTCTTATTTCACCGACTCTAATCGATATTAAAAGGGAATCGTACGAACGAAATTATACATTAGCCTTTTCCTTCTTAATATTGAAAAGAATTACGTGAAGAGATGTATATAGGTAAAATTTATCGAATAGATCGCTAATTCACGCTCGACATCACTGACTCGCGACTTGCAGAATCGAGAACCGGAAGCGAAGCGTTCGAAGGTGTCACCTAGCGCGGGAGAAAATAGACGAATGCGACTCGTACCGATCTCATCTCGCTGATGTACCGTTCGATTTGTATGAAAAGCGAACCTCCCCGATGATACCGGTCGCACAATGGAACGTTCTATCGCCAAACGATGGCAATAATTGGTCTGTGCAGATTCAGGTCGAAGCAACCGCGCTTATATACCGATCCGAGGCTGGAGGATCGTCTTCCTCCCACCCAAGAGGAAGACTCTCAGAAACAGCATCGACTCTGGTGAACACCCGGTGCCGCGTCCCTCGACGAAGTTCGCGAACTCGGTTAACGAATGAGCGACGGAGAAAGAGTTCTAGGAGGCACGAAGAGTAGAAGGAAACCGAGGGAGAAGGCGGATCAAGATGAGCCTCGGTGAGAGATGTGGGATGAGGGGTGATTACGCAAGCCAGGTGATACAGATCGGCGGGCATCTCTCGTCGGACCTGAAGGTCGGCTAATCGGGTCGACATGAAAGTGAACCGAGATTGGTATGTATAAGATGTATAGGTAAGCGAAGGGACGGACGACGTAGCTAGTAAAAAAAGAAAGATTATATACCACGAGGTGGTACACTATGGTTAGTAAAAGACAATCGTTTAAACGAAAGAAAGACGAAAAGTGGTGATGTTTGATGAAGATGACCGCGGTGATGTTTCTTGTGCCGCAGATTGCGAAGTCCAACTACAATTTAAGATGCGTGAGTTCCCTCTTTGTAATTATATCGGTCATTTCGTATTCGACGTTGCTCGGTGTACACGGGGTCGCGCGACGTCATCATCATCATCCACGATAGACGGGATGGCTTATAGAGAGCAACGCATGGTCTGCAACGGCGCGCGATCATTGCGCAACTTGGTGCGTTGCGCATCAACCGTACCGATGGTACGTAATTTTATATAGATGTGAGAGCGTGTACATACACGAAAGGCCGCTCCAAATCGTTTCTAGTGTTACCGATCGGCACGTAACTTTCCGCTTAACGATTCCCCTCGGGTCACCGTACTCACGTTCTGAGGCAGACGCCTCGACGTGATCGCTTCCCAATAACCATCTTTTACCTCTCTCGTCTACGGCGCGACGCTTCGATTTTGCCTCGGAGCGGGCCAGCGTGAACAGTTTAGTTCCTTATTCAGACTTCAGACTATTCACTTTTACCGGGTCGATTTGCAGTGACGTATGTGCGCGGAGATCGGTTTAGTCTTTGCCAGGGAGAGATTTTTGGTTTCTTCACGAACAGCAGCTGCGATTAACCCCTCAGTGACCTGTTGTGCTGTCTGTATACTTCATTATCGAATGGTCCCTTTGATCTTTCTCACGAACGATAGATCAACGATGTATTTTATCGCTTTTATACGAAGTTACTTTCAGAGCTTATAATTACAAAGCTTTCCCTAGACAGTCTTCATTACCGCAGTATAGAAACGCTAATTGATGTTGCGTTATTGGTGAGAAACGTGTATTAGTGGATATGATTGCTACTCGTGAGAATGTGTTCATCTCTCTGCGTACACCGCGCAGTGCAGCGTAAGAGGGAAGAAAATCGCGCGAAAGAAAAAATGCGTTTGTACATGGAACTGAAACTGAGACACGCGCGAATTTGCAAAGTAATTCCAATCTAGAGAGCGAATGAGAGAATCGATTAGGAGTAGTCGACACTGTACATTGCATGCTTCCGATACAATCGCTTTGACATCGTGTCGAATATGTACTCTACTACACGTGTATCGCCTAAGGGTGAGTGAAATGTCTTGCGTAATCGGTCGTACTTTCTTCCTATGATGCTTATAATAAACGTTTGTGAAAGAAAGTTCCTGAATCGATGAGGTAATCCATCTCACTCCCCCAACGAGTTATCTCAGAATGCTCTTCGTAGTTATGTAAACTCTTTAATTTCTAAAATCGATTTATAGTCCCGTGGCTTTCACGGACTTGCTTTGATGGTTCGACAACGCGACTGGCACTGCGGCATAAGTAAACTCAGTTCTTCGGAAAACTATAAATCACGCCGCTCTTTCCCATGCATTTCTCATCTATTTGTTCAGCTTTTGCTCCACCAGCTTTACGACCTCGAATTTCTCAGGAAATTTCACACAAAGGAGACCCAGTGACCCTATCCGTGTTGCGCTTAGTTGACTACTAAATTCTTTAAATTCGCTTCAGGCAAGTAACTGGCACAGCTGACACTTGGATGAGGGTTAATACGCTTATCTACCGATCGCTGGTAACAAATTCGATCCGTGGAACATCGGATCTTTCAGATCTGATCCGATGAAAAAAGATACCGGGAATCGAACAGGAACGTTGGACAGAATACAGAAATCAGCGTGATTCGATGATCGATAGGATTGGTAGATTGCTAGCAATTCGAATTAGCTGATGCAGGGGTGCGGCTCTCGCAAAAAACAGGGCAATCGTGAGCCAGGGTCTCGATAATAGGATACCACGAACGTTCGAGACAATGTATACCTGGGCACGGAAAGACTAGAATGCTTTCTAAACGGATCGAGTCACCGAACACACCGATACGCTTTGAGAAGACCCAGCCCTTTGGCGCGCTATCCGCGCATTCATCTATCTTGCTGCTCGTGTTATGCCAGAGGTGAGGTTCATCGGCGAAACGCTTCATCGAGAACTGCACTCCAACAGTGGGCGCTGTCGCCAAAAAAGGATTGTGCATGAGAAGACGGGATCCTAGTCAAGTAATAAGCGATCTAATGTTGCATCGTTTTCCAAGACACCTGATCTTCCCTGTAAAACCCGAATATGGTGCTACTGCGTGATACTTTGTAAGAGAAACAAAAGATTTTTAACCTTTCCCTTATTGTTGCGCTTTTTTTAGGGAAAGGGTTGACCTTATTGTCATTCTGTCTTGTCTAGTGAGAATATCGGAACCTTTGTCTCGTTGAAACATCCATCAACATCTATCTATTTGAGATTTCAATGTACACTGCGCAACAGAAATATCACTGTTTGTTCATCTGGAGAGGTTGCAGTTTAATGGATTAAGAAACGTACAGGTTTGATAGATTGGCTAATTGCAGTTATGCACACAGCGTGGTATATGCATGTGTAAAGAGAAACAATTTCGTGCCCCAGTGACACGATGCTATTCCCGTAATCAGAATAATCAGACGACAATTCCAATCAACTTTCTCCTCGGTACGAATTCTAAGAGAATAAGACACGAACGCGAATTGCGGAAGCGGCTCACACGTCGTTATTGAATAATGATCTCGAATAGGAGGGATTGCACGCATAATGCCTCCCTCCTATCGACTCCTGAGCCTTGCTTTGTTACAATCTCGCTATATAGATGATGATACCATTTCGAAAGAGCCACGCCACAGAGGTCGACGGAGGAAGGAAATATTTGCGGTTTAGATAGTTCTGGTACTTTCTGACGCAACCACGTGGGTGGTATAGCGATGATAACAGGGAGGATGACAAAGTAGATGAACACACGTTCGCCGCGTCCGAACTATTTTCTCGCAATTCTATGCAGCAGCCTGACGCAATTGACGGATGATTCTTGCGTATTGGAATTCTTAAAATACGTGCTAGTACTTTCATCCGGGATACCGAGCGCATCATCGTGATGATAATCGTTTCGCGTTCGCTGCAACATATAAAATTTAAACATTTCTCCATCTACCTAACTGCCTCCGGGCTACGACCAAGACGAACGATGTAATTGACCAGAATGAGGATAGTAAAAGGAACGAGAGAACAAAGGGACGTTGGTAAAGCCATCTTTTGTTATAGAACGCCACGGATGAAATCCTGTTCCATGGAATTTGAAAACGTATTGCGATCATTCGATCCGGGATCTTTCTCGATCGCGATCGATGTGATCGAGACTGGTCGAGAAGATGCCGTTTTCTCGATTTAAGAGGGTCGGTCGTCTCCGGAGTGAGCGAGTGAATGGGTGCCCACGGTAGCGCTCTGAGCCTTCTCTCCGTGAGCTGGCTCACGGCTACGGGGAAAGAAAATATAGTTCAGGCCGGTTGCATAATGGAGCGGAGGCGCATCACATCGGTTCGACTCAATGCGAGCTACTTTGAGAATCTGCGGTAACAGCGAACGTCTCTTCTTCCAGCGTCAACGTTGACCTTTGAAGTTGAAGATATAGCGGAACGGTTGTAACACCGATATTCTCTGAAGGTAGGGGTGCAGTCATGTAACGAAGCTGAAAACCATTGGCCCCAAGCTATAGAGTTAGATGATCCAATTTCTAGTCTGGTAGTTTGTATATCGACACCCGGACTCACGACCTGTTCGCCTTGGAAGCTGAGGAATATAAGAGCAAGCCCTTCGAACCACTAGCTCAGAACGATGCGCGACTGTGTCGTCGAAGCATCTAACCTATTGTGAATTTCGGTTCTATCGGTTAGTATCATGCTTCTTACATGGCAAGTTTAGGACCTGAGTCTGACTTGCGGTTATATTGAGTCTGAAATATCAGATATAATTATTTTTATGTTTTTAACAAATGAAAAAGAATGAATGTTGTTATTTTAGTTAGCCGAATATATCAGTGTGCATCTTTGTAAATCGAAAATAACAATTCTGTCGTGACATATCATTTGGTAGATTTCACTAGTAAGGAAGACATGCTAATTAAAGTTGACGTTAGATCTAATTAATACTGATATAGGTGATTAGGATACTCGAGTAACATACGTGTTTAATTTGAGAGGAATGTTAATTAGATCTAAGTAAGTTATTGCGAGGCTCGTCGCAGCATCTGTTTTAATTGTTAGTTACTTATATCTGCTTATACATACATGTATGTATATCTTCAATTCTGTCCTTATTAGTCATAGACTTTTGCCATTCCTACAGCTCGTTTTGTTCGCATGAAGTAGTTTTCACTTTAGTTGAGTAACATTTAGATTTATTATTGGTTACTAAAATTGATTCCTGGAACATTATAACATGCTATATCTTTAATAGTAATATTTAAAAAGAAAAATATTACACGCAGTTTAATATTAGCTATAATACTCTATCCAGTAATTGTTTAATTATTTTATACCTTTTTCTCTTGAAAGAAATACTTTTTCTCCTAAATTTAAATATCAGTAATCACATACACAAACATATTGATGTTGGTAGAGAGATGTTGGTAACATTCAAGTGAAGATGATGTCAAGCACAAAACTGCCATCTATACGTAGCGTTTCAAACTACTTCAAAGTTCTCGACATACTTTTAGACGATTTGAATTATTTCCAACAGTTTCAGGAGACGCGAAAGTACTGGTCCGTACTCTATAGAATGAAAGAACCGTTATATTCAGCTTTCGGTGAAGTGTTCAGTTACTCAAATTCGAAGATTCTGTGATTGTACACAATTCGATCGAGAATGGCGGAGGATCAGGAACAGGGACATCCAAACAATGTTTTCTTATTTCGACTAGCTATTTTAAACAGTTTTAAACGCATCGCAGAATCAGTGAGGTAAGTAAATTATTTCGGATAACAAAGATGTAACTTTAGTCAATTTAGACACATAGACAGGTAATATTTGTTACGATTTATATAGAATATATTATTTACAATATTATATTTATGAAAGGATCTAATGTTTAGAGGTTATGCAGCCTTTCATAGCTTGGGGTTCGCGGTTCTTTTATATATATACATATGTAGACGCATGCGCCTCCAATTAATATTCAAACAAATCTCTACTGTATTTATCAATATCTCTGTAGATTTTTTTATAATTATAAGTTATACATGTTGGCAATATGTTTTCAATAACATTGCATAATATGTACATTGGTTATTGCATAAATAACTCAATTGTGATAATACAGATATTCAAACAATATTATTGTGAAACGATATTTAAGCTTGTGAATATATTCTTAAAAATGAAGCTAAGAAATAAATATCATAAGAAATAAATATCATAATAAATATCATAAATGACATGTTCTCATAAATAATATTTATGTATTAAGCTAAAATAAATGAAGCACGGAATATTTGTATGGTATAAATCCGGGCTAGGCCAGATTGTCATTGAATTTCAGGTTATGTTTTTCTCATATACGTTTGTACGATAACAGTACTGCCAACGTAAGTGTGTCAAGTACGAACTGCGGTCAAGAATGCTTCTTTAATTAAGAAAGCCAAAGGGAACACATAACCAGCGGGAGCAGATCAGGACGTTGTATATAATACGTTTTAGAGAGCTTGATGTTTCGTTTATCAGCGGTAGAAGAAGGAGAGAAGAGGTGGTGGAGGGAAAGGGGGGATCGTCAATGACCCAAACGAGCGATGGTGTTACTCGATGTCATTGGCCTCTCTGGACGTCGCATGTTAATTTGTCGGTGTTCACGTGGCCCAACAATTGCCCATTGCTGTTTGACGGTTCTATGAGCGAGACAGGTCGATTTTCGAAATTAGTTTCCTTCGGTACCCGCTTCCTAGAATCTACCGCTCTTTGAAACCCAACACACCAGTTGACCTTCAAAGAATTCCACGAAGTGTTCGAGGAAACAAAGGGTCCCTGGTCCCTCCCTGATGTGGTCACCATCGTTCGGCTCTATCATTCGTACAGTACGTGTCGTGGGGATCGTACGGGTACCTCTGCCTGTCCGTTATTTTCACGTTGGAATGAATCAGTGACGAACGTGTTCTCTATACAATTACATTCTTCGTCGTTTTAGTTTATTTCTATCGTTTATGTAATTTTTTTTAACGATTGCGTAATTCTCTCCTTACGATATAAAAAGTTGCGATAACATTTTTTCTCGATGACCTCATAGAAGCGAAGAGAAGATCAATCGTGATGAAATCGAGATTCAACGATGGAGGAACATGCCACGAAGCGTATTCAATTAGGTCAGGACTAATGCAAATATGTAGTATTGACATCAAATTGCACCCGTCCCGGCCTGATTGAGTGCGCGTAAATCAGCGGAAGAATCGAAGGTGTAGTTTTTATGTTAGTAATTTCCTGCACTTTTCATAAGAAATGTAATTTACAATATATTTAAAATATATGTTACGTCATTCTAAAAATCATATGTTAATTGTAAATTTCCCTGAAGATTAGTTTATAGATGTTTATGATTAGTTTATGATTGGATTTTTCTTAAAATTACATTGTATTAAATGTAATAAAGATAATATATCGGATATAAATATTAATAAAGATAAACCACGCAGTTTTTACATTTTCATAATTGTGTGAAAAAGATTTCTCATTAATCATCACATTAATACATGAAAAAATTCCGGAAATTGTGCAACGATTACGGGTTAGTATTGTATGCTTCGACTATAATACTATAAAACTGGATTGGCTCGTCCGAATACTGGTTCTCCCCCATTCAATCGCGCGAGTCTTTGTGGACGGTAAACAAAGAAAAATTTGATCCCAGCGATAGTAGAACCTCTACATGCACGCAACGATCATTGAACGTACTCATTCACGTTTATTTAGCCAGGTGTTGGTATAAAAGGAATATTACTCGCCCGAGTTGTTGTACATGCAACGCGTGTTCATATTTTATTTGTTATATTCCGATCTCACGTTAATTAAATCAATCACGAAATAAAATACGAAAATATGAACAAGATGCATTGTCGGTTACGTTACATATAGCTAGTATTACATAGTTTCTATGCATGTGTAACTACAATTATGTTAAGTGAGTCTAACAAAAAGTTATCAACATTCATAAGAAAATGTAATAAAGTTAAACAAAATAAAATTTGTATTCTCTTTCAACTGGATTTTCATGAAAATATTTAAATAGTTTAAAAATCTTTCAGCGAGGATGCTTTCGTGGATGCTCTTACGATTCTTACAATTCTCAAGACAAAGCCGAGTATAGGGCAAAAGTTGCATAGAGCAATGTGCTCGGAGCTTCTCGATAAAATGAATGGCGATTTAGAAGATATATTAAACGAAGGATCCTTGCGGGAAGGATTGGAAAAAGTTGCGAAATTATCGGACGCAAATTCTTCCGTGACCGAAGGTACTTGGTAAGCTAGGATTCTTAGCGATGTCTGACCAGTAATGTATTATTAATGATTAATCATTAATATGTTTCGTTTTAGGAGACCACCGGGCAATGTATCCTTACATTTACGTTCACTAGATGCGCAGAAAATTAAAGAAGAAAGCGCATTGTTGGAAAAACAAGTAAACGAGATGGAACAAGAAAACGCAATTCTAATGAAAAGAATTGCAGAAAAGAGATCAAATATAGTGGCCATGAATGACAGCATGATACAATCCTTAAATAAGTCAGTAAATGTGATAGATTCATTAAAAAAGAGAAGGGAATGGTTAGAAAAATGTTTCGTACTACTGCAGCATTAATGATAACGAAATAGTATTACAAATATTACACAAAGGATATTGTGAGATATGAACAACGAAGAATGTATATGTATATTTTATTAATTGTACAGAATTTATTTTAATTAGAATTTTTTTGTTTGGTAAGTCTGGGATCAGTTAGGATCATATTTACTCTATCATTTAAATCTGGCGTTATCTGAAATTTTTTCAATCTTCGTATTAGCGCCATATTTTTCTTCTGTAAATAAAAATATATATGAAAATTCGATCGGACATATACATATATACAACATATATATATATAAAGGATACCTCTTGAATTTTAATCATCTTTTTCACTGCCATTATTTTTTTATTATTTTCGTCTGCTGCTTTATTTAATTCTTCTAATTCTCTTCTCAAATTATCTCTCTGCAATGTTAACGAATCAATTTTCTGTTGAATAGTCTCATTGTTTGTCTTCTCAATGCATTTTAAGTAATTACAATGAACTTCCTTTAATTCTTCCTCTAAGTCATTGTATCTTCTCTTCACATTTTCCAATACATATGTCCCCTTATCTTTCAATTGATTCACATTATATATTTCTATCTCGGTAGTTGCACATTCTTTTTGGCATTCTAATAATTCTGATTCAACATCGTCTATCTCCTTGTACATTCGGTATAATTGATCTGAAATCCGGCTTTCTTGAATTCCACAATGTTGCAATACCACTTACAAATATTACATTATTTATCAGTTTCGTAATTTGTCACATTAAAAGATATTACAAATTGAACAAAATAGAGACAGAAACATGAATTTGTATTACCAAATGATAATAATTGATCAATATTATGATTGTTACAGTCCATCTTTTCAGTAGTGTGTCTAACAACTTACAATTTGAACGGTTTTGCAATATGGCGGCGTGCCGCCAAAGCATTCCCGCGTAAACCAATGCTATATCTTGATTGGTCGAAACGGTCCAATAGAAAACGTCCTTGTTGCCGACAACTTAGCGAAACGCTCGACAGATGGCGAGAGCATTAGCTCAGTATTCGCTACGCACCCGCTGTTCGCCATTGTATCGGGATTGCTGTTAAGTTTCGTGTTTGTGAGTGAGAATTCATCCGGTTTATCGAATTCTGGAGTTCTTCTACGCATTGGGTAAGTCGGAAATCTTATGATGGTGTAATGCTATTTCATTCGTGCTGTAATTTTCATATGCTTTCACGATTATGCGAGCAGAGCGTGATTCGTCTTCGAGGGACGACGTATACATTTTTTTGGGGGTTAGTTTCTGACCCTCGCGCGTCAGCCCTCTTCCGTACGCGTGGTCAAGTCGTAGCATAATCGTTCAAACCTTATTCGAATTCGTAATTTATAACAATTTCACGAAGAAACCCATTTAGAGTATTAATTAAACCATTGAGGTTATATATCGAATATGATAACGAATTCGATGTCTTTCAATGATAATCCTATGCCGTAAAATTTTTAGACGCTTTGAATCGACAGCTAAGTCAATAATTTCGGCCATGCGGCCAGGCGTGTAACACGTAGTTAGAATTTTGTATCTTACAGAAACGTAAACGCGCGGATATGATGCGATGTTTGTATACCGGTTTTTATTCGATTAGTTTTTCTATATTTCAGCGTCATATAATGACAAGTCAACTGAATGAAACCAAGCAACTGAGCATCAATATTTCCACGAACGTTATCTCGCTTGATAAGAATACAAACTTTACGTATCGTACTTGCTACTTTGCGCAATACATGTATCGTTATATTACAACGCCTAAATGGATGCACGTATTTTTTATTAATATTATTTTCAAATGATTTGCGATTATTTATCGTGTAACTTGAAACTGAAAGCATAGTTTTATAGTATTCGTATCAACGATTCTTTGTTATCTAACTCGTTACTCAACGCAGGGCGTAGTAATATACGGAAAAAAATATTCCATAACTAACGACACAATTGCTTTTTGCGTATCACGTGTTTACTTGCATAATACTTTCCGGAAATATTTTGCGTTATCGTTAGGTAATATGCGAATCGTGATTTTACGAACGCAATAATGGTTCGAGGTACAAGTGAACGATCGATTTATTGTGTAAAACTCTGGCATGCGGAATTAAAATCGCTTTTACGTTGTTTTTACGACGAAACATACTCCCTCTGTGAACCAGGAACGATGTTATCCGGCGAGAGCGGGGATTAACGTTTTTGTGTATGACGAATGTGGCTCTCTTAAGTTGTAATGACACGATTAGCGTTTCGATTTAATCGAGAACTGTTAGATGAAAATTTATTGGATCGATGTTGAATCGCGCTTATACGGAGCTATATTCAAGAAATATTTATGCGACGATATATGTACTGCTGGACTCTAAAAGTAGATGGCGCCATGCTAAATCAAAATTAACAGCAAGTAAGGGCTGCTTAATATACACACTTTATTCATTTTTGCGAGTGTTTCATATTATTCGCGCTTCCACTACGTAAACAGTTTGTAATAGAATTTTATTGCCGATAAGGTTTGAAAATTTCTAGATGTTACTTGCAAAGGCAAAGCTCTTCCTTATCGATTACGATATTCTGATTCACGATCAGTGATTAATACAAGCATTGTTTCATCAAATGAAAAATTATTTTCATTTCTATTAGTCGCGTCATCGATCAATCATCGCAGTATCGCTTCATTTATCAATTATATTGCGTTAATTATTTTTTAATCACCAAAGAATTATATCGAGGTATACAATAAAAATATTTGATAATTTAAGCTAAGAACGAGCTCAACATTAACTTCTATATTTGAGTCATCTGAATTGAATTTCATCTATTAATAAGATTCATAAAACAATTATCAGGGATTCGATGCAGCCAATTTCCTTAATACTACCAGCTCGTTATCGAACAATCCCACGTGCATTCACGATTTCCTTGCCCTTCACTGGCGTATCTTCTGATCGTTCCACCGTGAACTTCGGCTTTAATGCCTATTATTTTCTTACGACGCTAACCGCTTCTGACAGTTGTTTGCCAGGTTCCGCAATTAATTTGCCGATTACATTGTCGAGTATTCGATCGTACTATTATATTCGATTCATGCGCACGCCTGCCTTTGTAATTTGCTAGTTAATTCAGATCCATCAATCGTGACGCTTTTGGATAGAAAATTTCCTTCAACGAGACAAATTCTATCTTTCACAAATTGTATAAGTCTTTAAGGTATTGATAATATACAAATTCAAAGAAACTGTAAGGTTTAGAGAACAACTCTGCTGTGCTTCATTAATTAGTTAATCAGGTGACCCTTTAGTTAGAAACTTTAACGATCCCGATACTAATAGAAGGCGAATCAGTCCTAGCTAGATCGATTTTATCCTTGTGAATCTAAATACGATGTAATTTATTCGTAACGAAAATAAAACGATACCGTCAAAGATATAAGATGTGTAAATAAAGAAATTGTTATATTCAAGAGATCGAGAATCTAAATATATACCAAGGGTTATCCTGTCGCCGTTCGATGTCGATGATCTATTCGCAAAATCTCAGACAATTCCTCTATCTATAAACGACCCTCATAACGCTCCGCTGATCTACTTTTTCCTTCAACCCTTCCATCCTCCTACTCCGTCGTCTTCACTTTCTCCTCTTCTTCTCTTCTCTTCTCGTTTTCTCATTCCACTCGAACACTTTCTCCGAGTCACGAATGGTAAGCGGTGTTTGTACCCTTCCTGTGTTCGACTATATATATATATATATACATATAGCGAGGCATCATTCATAATTCGAGAATCGAGCGCGATATCGAACGTTCCACGGGAAATTGCCAGGAAGGTTCCAAGGGAAACGCGACCCCCTGATTGGCTGTTGCGTGGTGGGAGTATAGGAGCGAGCTAGTTTGGGCTAGGTCAAGCCGAGTTAGGTCGCGTTCAGGTAGGGACATCCTTCGCGAACGGGTGGTGGACGGCTGGGGGTGGATTTCTACCGGTGGGGTTCGACACAATGGCACAACAAACCGTTGCCCTGGCAACTGGTCGTTCGAGGTTGCCATCACAAAACTTTCCAACTTGTGACTGCAAACATTAATGCTGGCACACGCGTTATCGAGAGAGAAAACCGACGAGGCGCGGAGGTGGCCGCGTGAGTTCACACGCACGCCCATCGTCACGCGAGCACGCGTGCTCGCGACACGCACCGCGGTGTGTCCCCGCGTGGAAAACAATGAGAAAGGGAGAAGAGGATGCCCGTGGTCAACCCCCGCGCACCACCCTGTTTCATTATTTTCGGTGGTTCCCGCCCTCTTACTTTTTAATGCGCGCCTATTTGGTAACCCTATGGTGTAATCGTGGTGTAAATTACCTCATGCGCGGCGAATCGTGTAGGGTCTGTTCCTCTCGGGGGGTTTCGTTTCGTTGTTTCGGATGATCGAGATGTTGTAGCAATCCTTTATCCCTTTCTGTCTAATTCGAATCGGGATATCCGAATTGTTTAAATCGAAGATTTCGATTTTTAAACATTCGAGTTCTCGCAATGTCTTTACGTCTCTTATCTCACTCTGTTTTTCGCCAAACTGTTCTCGTTATTGATCTCGTCCAAAACGCAGTCACTACGTCATCCGGCACACTGATGTAATTACAGACGAACTGACCGAGCCTTTTGTCCATTATGATTAATCGTTCGAGTACTTTTGCATCTTCATTATCGTACCGCGATAGATTCAAAGACCATCAATTTGAATAGTCGTACACACGCGCCAATTCGGGGCAATTAATTTTATCGTTGATGAAATTCGTATTCGGGTTCGATGTAAATCGATGAGAATTTATCCGCAAAAGATAGGCCCTGCGCTTCCGATTAATTTGTTCCGACGTTGGAGACACGAATCGAAGTAATCGCGTGAACACGGGCCGATAGCGTGGCCTCGCGAATTAATTGTTTCGATTAATCGCATAAAAGAGCATAATTGCATAAAACTCGAGCTACTTTGACCTCGATACGATTTTTGCCCGCTCTGTTATCGCGATGCTGTTTATGTATTTTCCAACGCGATCCGTTCCTTTTTAACCGCGAAACTTGGTCTGGATATCGGCTATGCATGACAAAATGGTTCGATGGAATTTATAAAAGATTTGCCGCCGAATCAAACCATTGATCGATTGACAAAATTGAACGATACAAACGCGTAAAGCTCTTTCTTTTTTCCGGCCGATATACGTAGTAAATTTTTTGGATTTAAGATTTATCGTGACGTTTGGTAACGGTGCTCCAGAGTGAGATAAAATAAATTATTCTCTTTCCATTTTTTTGTTGTTCGTTACAAAGGCACCATCGAGCAATTTATTTCTTTGTTTGCTTTTTTTCGTGGCCACGTTTAAATGAAATATTTCAATTCGCCTGTGGCTGTGCATACAGTGTATGCGGTTGCCTGTGTCGATTAATGTCACTTCGATATCACTATACATTTTCAACGTTACAACGTTACAAAGGAGTCTAAAGTACACTCGTATATTTCCTATTGGTTCAGATTCGAATCTATTTTTCGAAACGCCAATTTTTAACCATTTTTATATCCTTTCGAAACTTCCCAGGAACGACTTTCCATCTAAATTAACTTTCTGCCTCGTACTTGTCGTTCGTAAAAATTTCCAGGCTTTGTATCTGTCGTAAAATATTCAACAATTTTTTTTTTTATGAATTCTTTGACGTTTTCCATCTTTCACGTTTGATCAGCCTATGGCGATGATCTTCGCGAAGTAATAGGACCAACGAGAGTAGAAGATTGAAATTCCATTATTCGACAACGTAGTCGTCTGGTGGAAAAGAATTTTTCTGTACAGTCGAAGCTCGTGCGAGGATACGCGAACGACTCGTTCGCAAAAATATGTCATCGATTCGCTGACTTTCGTGGCGTTCCAGTTAGCCACGTGGTTCGAGGAAAACACTTGACCAGGTGAAGTGAAACTCGCGCGCGCGTTAAACGCGTAAATGACACACATCCGCGCTCTAATGGGAAACATCCAGCTGGATGTTTTATACCGATAAGGCATTGAAACGATTAGTCGCCTTTCTGTTTCGTTCCTTCTCTTGAAAAATTTCAGCTCGTCCCCGTAAAATAATCGGCGCAAAATAAAATTTTTGAATTATAGAGATATATTAAATGATCTCATATTAAATGATTCTTACAGATGTTTTACATTATGGAAATGATCGACCCCCATAAATCATTTGCGTTATAAAAGTTATTGGTTCGGAAATCTTTTTTATTTAATTGGAAATATTTATCGGTTAGAGACATTTTGTTAAATTCGATTAATCATTCGATTCAGTCATTGTTGTTTCGCGCTGTAATTTTTAGTACTTGCCAATTTTTCGTCGCTGCATCGCTGATGTTTCAATAAATATTTCAATTTTCATGGCGTTTTTGGCGCGTCACAAAAGCGTGCAAGAGTTTTACGGTCAGCTGCTTAGTCGAATTGCGTTGAGCTGAATCGAATTGTATCTCATCGATCCGCGGACAGCCAATTTGTTTGGCGAGAATTCGTGCCGATCGTTGTTTTGTAACCGGCTAAAAGCAATTGAGAGAGGATAAAAGCTCTGAACATTACGATTGTGCGAGTACATACGTGTATGTGTATTTTTTTCAATATAGTATGATGGTAGAAATGGCAAGCGTTATGTAACCGGATGTTCTTACGGAATTACGTTATTCAAAGCTTTGTCTATCGACTTAGTGAAACGAAATCTGGATACGATTCAAACGATCGGAATTTTCTAACGTTCTTAACTAATTTGCATCGATTATGGAATTTTCGGAGAACTTGGTATAATTAGGAAATATGTATCTCTTTTTAACTCCCTTTGCAGCCCTAGAATTTCTGTATCAACGTTGTTGTCATTTCAATAAACGAAGAGACTTTAAACAAATAGGTCGTAAAATTTTCTAGATCACATTACGTATGTTAATAATGAATCTTTTGTATTTTTTCAAGTATAAACAATCTTTCAAAATAGAAAAGTACATACTATGCTTAATGATTAGATTGAAAATTATTCAAATAATAACACGGGGCTAACTTGGTTCTTGCTATTAAGCGAGAACCAAGTTCATTGCGCTATTTGCGCGACATTTTCTCGCCTTTCCTCTTCATCTTTCAATCAATACGTACGAAAAAAGAGACCCCATGTGTCACTGACAGAACTGGAAACTTCTCACGGGGAAAAAGTTGTTTTGGAGTCGCGCCAAAGGCAACAAATCATACGTTCTATTTTTATATCCAGAGATTGCCTTGAAGAGAGAAAGAGAGAAAAATGTAGATTTATTAAAGAAACTGGATGAGATCAAAAGGTAGGAGAAATTCACGAATATGCGGTTAAAGCGTATCAACACGTTAATTTTCATAAGCTATCGAGCAAAGATGTATTATCAAGTGCTACAACAGGTGCTTTTCGTTCCATTAATGATGCGCGTCCTCGATCGGATTTAAACTATTCAGTGGTACTAGCAATTTTACCGAGAAGATGTATTGTCGCTTAGAATGTCAATTGCGATTTAGTTTCGTAAGCCGACCGTGATAAAGACGACACGATTGTTTACTGGAGGGTGGCAGAGACTCGATCGACTTCTGCTTTTTCTAAAGAAATTTTATTCCAAACACGCACATTAGTAACGCTGCCGTGATTACCGAGTAAAAAGTTTGTATAAAAATCGCTCGACGCTATATTAAAATTTAAAACGTAATTCAACCAAGTATCCAAGTACCGATCAAACGTCATTAGCTGAACTAATTACGATACATGTTAGCGTAGAAAAATCTTTCTCAGTACGTTCGAAAATACGTATATATCGTTATTGCATGTTGCATTTCTACCTAAACGATCCTGATCTTAAAATCTCCTCGTTTGCTAACAGAGCAAAACTTTTGGCTTCTGTTCACGATGTAATAATCTCTGTCTTCCTCTTGAGACGCGAACCTCGCACAGAAGAAACTTCCTCCTGTTTACTTAATTCCTCTCGCGCCCGTGAATATTTAATCGTAAGATCACTGTGGCTGCGCGATTGCCCAAGAAAATTGCGAAAGCGCATTCTTCGTGCGTCCCTCTGCCACGCGCAGTTTTCCTTTTCGACTGCTGGCCACCTCTTCCTTCGCTACTAGTAGTCCTTGGAGGCAGCCGTTGTGTACGTACTTTTACAACGATGGAATGCAGCGATTGCCAGCGGTGTCGCTGATCTAGGCCTGCCGCTCGCGAATGCCGTCGAATCGCATCCAGCGTGTACAGTTCGTCGCGATCACGCCGACTGAATCTCGTTGATACGTTCTCTCTTGCAAATTACGCGCAGCTCGCGCTGTGCATTCGGCGAGTTCCGTGCATTTCTCACCCATGGGAATCGCGACGCGTGGAAGGACAGAGGAGATCACATTTCAGAATATATTCTACAATGCATACTTTCGTTCTCCTGTGTGTCATTATTCGTAATAATTGGTTAGCATTGTACGACAGTTTCAGACTCATTGTTAGCTACAACGTGATACGAAGGTTTCAGGTTATTAGCTTAGATTCTGAGAACTTATTTAAATTGTAAAAAAAGATATTGAAGAGATAGTACAAACGGAAACGTTTAGTGTAATGAGTTGAGTATCCCTCCCCCTTTTTTATGACGGTTCAAGCCCAATGTCAGACTTTGTATCTGAATAATGGAATATTTTTATTCTGAAACATTGAGATTCGAAAGCTGAAACTCTAAAACAGTTTGCTCAATTATCCTGTCTTGTTCATTCTTTAAATTAGTGTTACAGTTTTACACTTTTACAGTTTCACTTGTTTCGAATATACTTTGCTATATTCCAAGATAATACGATATCGAATTAATTGTTTGAGATTCTCTGGTGAAATTGGCTTTTTGCTAGGTTTCCTGTTTACAAGATTCCGTTCTCTATTGCCGCTAGATTGCACGTCGTTAATTAATTTCCCTATCCAACAGTGTAATAAAGTTCCGTCGTTGAACGCGTCGGTATTAGTATATGACTGGACTATGATTATTTTCCCGTCTGAAACATTGTTTGTCGTACCGTTCGATTGAACGCCATTGTTTCAATGAATTTTCCTGATCATCGACATAGTAGACAAATTGTTGCGATTCTTTCGTAAAAATAAACATGTTGTTTGAAGCAAGATATTCTTCGCGATTTCGACGGTAATTGATAATTTTGACAACACTCGATATACAAGAATTTCTCCAAGGTAGAAACAACGTCGAATCGTATAGCAGGTGCCGTGAATAGTGGTTTGTTCGATACTACAGATTTCCAATCCAATGTGTGTACGTGTTTTACCTTTCATGAGAAGTCCAATGTTTCATCAAGTGTCTACCGTCTTACAAGACATTCTTGGTACTCCGATTATTAATTTTCATGAATCATTATAAACTACGTACATACATGAAAAACAGGTTTCGCGTAATTTATTTTATTTCTTCTAAGAAACTGACACGATTAAAATGTTACGGCGACGAACGATTTACTCGATTCAACTCGTCGACCTTTGTTGTCTGACGCGAGCAATTAAAACTAATTAGCGAACAGGTACGAAACTTTTTCGAGAAAAAAATGCAAGAAACAGCGAGTCGACTGAAACGCGCGAGGTTTTTACAATTGCTTGTCGACAATCTCCAAGTTTCCGACAGTAATGACCGTCTGGGCATGTTTCTCGAATCGATGAATGAGATGAAAAGGAACAGCTTTGAATGGCAAGCGTGCGTTTCACCATCTATATCCTGATCCTTGTCTCGTTGAGAACATAAATCGACCAAAAAGGAAACAAAATTCGTCCTCAGGAAATTTAAGATTCCACTCTCGGGCTACGTACGTTCGTTTTTATATAGACGATGTCTGAACTGACGTTACCGACAACACGTGAATTTCACATGGAAGCGATTAATAAGTATCCGACGATGGTACGCAGTCTCGTTTTCGTTCTCGTTTTCTTTCGTGCGTATATTAAGAAGGACACGTGGGCAGCAGGAGCACGCGGCTGAAAGCGAAAGCGAAAGTTTTGCTGCCACGAAAGCGAGAGGATCGCTTCTCCGTTGACAAGGTCGTGCAATGGCAGGTTCAAGGTCATCGCGGATAGAGAAACAATCGCGAAATGAGGACAGTTGCAGCTGCCCTCTCGCGCGCGGTACGCGTCGCAATTGCAAGCGTTTTGACGTTCGCCGCGGTATATTCCTGGCGATTGAGATTTCGAAATACCAGACACAACACTTTTACATGATGGAGTAACAATTCGTAGAAAAAGGTCAGAAGTTTTTATCGAAAAAAAAGGAGTCGAAAAGATTCTATAGCAAAATTCTTATATTACTACCATAATTAATAGGTATACGTACTTGTTATATTTGTAGTATTACACTTATATTTCTTATAATTATTGGCTTGGCAGAAAAGTAAGTGTGTCGGCTCTTGATCTACCAAGAAAACCAGTTTCACATGGCTCGTACGTCACAGATAAGATCAATTTATGAGAATGATACTTTGTATTTATAAAACACTTGGCCCTCGTTTAAACTTAAAAGTCAGAGCGAGCAATTTTGATGGTTGAACATGAAAGCCTATTTTAAGATTAAGAAGCCTATTTTTGGCTAATTATGCTCGTTTTCCTCTTTTTTTTTTTCAAGAATTCTTTTCTCGAACGTTTCACGGAATGTAAGAAATGTAAGAAACCGAACCTCGAAGAAATGTAACACCTTCTTCATGAAGATGGTACGAAGAAACTTTCAAATCGCTGGTACAGTCATAGAAATACTGTAGGAAGTTCGTTCACTTTTATATCCACAAAGCTGACGGCACTGCTTTTAGAACAACGGAATGTGTACATTATTACGCATGACGTAAATTCCAAGCAGAATATGAGCAGAATTGCCAGCTCAAACGCCGTACACTCCCCTAATAAGGATATTGTGCGTTGTTACAATGCGACTCGATCCATTCGCTTCTCCTGCATTCCAACAATGTGCAATAGTCATGGATCTCACGTCATAGTTATGTGTACACACAATATGTAGCTCGCGGTTAAAAGTGAGTGTACAATGCCTTTTATTAACGATATACTCTGTTCTCCGGCAATAATTTCGACAAGCCGGTCATTGTGATGCCAGGGAATCTTCGTGGCTTGAATGAAAGTATTTTGACTTAGAATGTAACTGGCATCGACCTTTCCTGCTGGTTCCCAACTGGTGGCAGATTCTCTTTCAAATGTTAATTCGGGATCATTATGCATGATCTTGGCACACTGACCATTTTAGATTCGTCGTGAATACGACGATGAGTCTCATTTTCATACTCGACGTACCGGTAACTGTTTTTTTCTCTTTTTCGAGCCCTTGAAGCGCAACTAGGAAAGATTTTTCATGAAGTATTTTTGTTTTGGAATAGTTATATTTCAACTCGTAAGATTTCAATATTTTTAAATATTGATACTATCTATATTTTAGCGACGAGAGACGATAGCATCCTGCAGATATCTGTTGCATCGATCTGTCGATTTTTGGTAAAGATTTTGGTCGAGTTTAGAAGTCACAGAGCGATAATGCGAGTATCCTAATTGGGTCATCTTCATAGTTAATTTACCAGCTAAGTGTACAAGCTCCACTGGGGGCTAGTTTATCCCTGGGTTTTTAGTTGTCTCGCGCGGATAAGTAACTGACTGGCTCAAGAGTCCCTCTGCCGTGAGTTTTCAAATGAAAACTGCCCGGTGCTTGTTTAAATTTCTCTCTACGTTACACGCGATCGCCTCGGCGACATGCGATTCTCAGTTTAAAAATCAAATATCTGATTTCTTTCTAAATCGGATGTTTCTTATTTAGGTATAGCCTGACAATCAAACGAGTTAAGAATAACGAATTTAAACAACAAAAACGCTTCATAATACCTTTACAGATACTGTGATCTTTTTTAGCTAAGTATTAACTTCTAAAACTAAATTTTATAGCTGGCTGTAGCAAAGGGATAAAACGATCCTCGGTATTTCTATTAGGTTGTATTTAGCATAAACTTGTGTTTTTATTATACTATCGAGCGGAGAAAACAGGATGAATATTTGCTTTATGGAATTATGGAATTAAATTACATTTTGTTAGAAATAAACAAATACTCTCAAACGGTAGTATAATAAAACTTTTTTTGTTATTCTACCTTTGATATAGTGTACAGGTGTAGCATTGCAGAGCTTGATTTTTCCTTCTATCTGATTATACAGGGTGGTTGGTAACTGGCGGTACAAGCGGAAAGGGGATGATTCTACGCGAATAAGAAGTCGAAAATATAGAATAAAAAATTTTTTTTTTAATTTTTCCATCGAGACAACGATCTACAGTGAGATCCGTTATAACGAGACGCGATAAAGTGCACGTGTACCGAGCGAAAATTCAAAGTCGATTTTCTCGAAAACAAAGCCTCGAACGAAAAATTTTTATTCTATATTTTCGACTTCTTTTTTCGCGTAGAATCACCCCCTTTCCGCTTGTACCACCAGTTACCAACCACCCTGTATATTCGATCGGAGAAGAAGCTACGTTTTCCTATGTACAATTCGACGTATAGCGTAGATGCAGAATTCTCGAACTCGCGGAAAGATCCTCGATACATAGTTATCGTATACACCCTGGGATTTCCATTTAAATGCCAGAGTCAATCGACGGGAATGAGGCCACGGATTCGCATGCGTGTTCTAGCCGGCTGATTTTAATTCCTTCTGCCCTTTTGCCTATCCCAGCTGCTGCACAATTACACCCGCTTTTTCTCTTTTGTTTCGCAATGAAACACATCCTCCTATGTGTCGAATAATAAAGTATCGAGGTTGATTAACTCAGAAGGATATTCAGAAATATTCTGTTAAGGATCTCTTGAATTGTAAATGCAAAGTTTCTTAATTGTCAGATGCGGTTCCCGTATTTGTTTTAACGTCTTTTGCGAACAGAGAATTTTTACTGTCTTTTCGAGCAGACAATCGTCCCTAGATAATATTTTGGCACGTCTAAGTTCTTACAAATATATAAAATATATTTCAAGCGATACTCGTTGTTCTAATTTTTCCCTCTGATCTTATTTCAACGAAACAATCGTTGATGTTAGTTAATATAATATAATAATCGAAGGTAAGCGAAATTTGATTCTGCGAACACATCTCGCATAAATGATTTTATATGTGTGTGTTAAATATCGGAATAGTAGAAGGATTGAAATATCTATGTGGGTCTGTTCAAATTCTGAAAGTTTATGCAAATTTTATGAAGCACCGGTTGTTCGTTACGGTATATTCCTTGTCTCGTCTTAAATTTAGCGTAATATCTGATCGCGGCTCTACAGCAAGGGATAGAGAATTAACAATGGAGAAACGTTTTTCAACCCTCATAAATCGTAACTTTTAATCGACACGCAGCGGGTGTTCAAATATTTACAAACGATAAACAGTAGTGTGGAATGAACAAGTGCATAAAATTCTACAGATTGATTTTACGCTACTCTTTTCGTATGTGTAGAAAAAGAAAGACTAATAGTTACCCCTACGTGTTCTCAGAATTTAGGTCGGTTGTGCAGCGAGTGTCTTTTAAGCCTTTCCGTGCCACTTTTGGATCGTCGATCTCACTTGAACGCCCAGCGGCGCATCCGACCAGAAGTATCCTGACTTTGCAATAATTCCACCATCCTCAGGCTCTTCGTGTTATCGATCTGACCACGATAGAACGTCTCCCCGCTTATTCTCGTGCATAAACTTTAATTCTTTCCGTCACATTGGCCTGCTTTTTGGGAAAATGTTCTTTCCCTTTCGTTAATCGACTCCATTCTCATCGATACTTTCGTTGTTTTCTGATATTTTTAGACGAGTAGCGTTCTTCGTATCGACTATCGATTAAACCAAAGGTGCGAACGTTCGAGGTGGACGTAAAGATGGCTCGTAAATCGGTCGGTAAGCCTGATTCAAGGCTCCTCTTTCTATCATCGAGATCGTGACTCGTTCGTCCGGTTCGAGTAATCCTTTTGGCCCGTGGCGAACATTCATTTATCGTCTTGTTATATATCGTCGATCACCCTGACCCTGGGGTATCCAACAACCTCGGGAAATTTTTCTCTTTTCATATAGTTATCGACCGATTCGAAGGTTTAGTCCATCGTACAAGCTGTCCAGGTTCGAAATAAATTTAATATTCTTTCGAACGCTTATTAAACCAATCCAATCCGGCCAATATAAATATCCGGTGAATCGATAACTTGTATATCCAACAGTTACTATATCTCCGTTCAACTGTCACATCGTTTCCCGTTTCATCAAAATTTCTTCCTCTCGATAGACCCTTCGTCCGTTTGTTCACGTAATTCGAAGTTTCCGGTGTTTCCGGTTGGCATTGTGCACCATATTCTCGATGTCTTATCCATAGTTTTACCCCTCCCAGAATATTGGCCCTTTTCGAGCACATCTCTTGCTCGTAAAGAGGACACGATAGCAATGAGACTCGTCGTGGAAGATGGAAGGTTCGTTGAATTATTGAGAATGGCGTGCGGTTCGTCGCTGTCCTCGCAACAGAAACGCCCTTCCGTCTGTCTGCTTGTTTCCAGCGGGTCTTAATGTTACATTAAACGATCAGTTCCCTGCGAAACGAATCGAATCGACTCGCCACGACTCAGCTATACAATGGCATAGGCTCCTCCTCTGCGTTTTTTCGCCTTTTCGTTCCCTCGGCTGCTGCGCCCCTTATGTTCCACGCTTTTCAACACCTGACGCTTTTACAATGTGTTCAATTTATATTTGTATTTTGCTCGTGTTTGTCCGTTCTGATAGACGTTGTTCAAGCGAATACTACGACTGGAATAGCCAGAGTTTATCGTATACGAATAACGAACATTTGGTCCCGATATATCCTGTTCAATCTCTTCGCGTAATCTCCCACACGATTCGATTTGTAGATACGACACTTTTGGCTAATGACGAAAATTTGTATGCCCTGTTTTTATGATTGCGTTAGACAAATTGGATCTGATAACCCTTTATCTTATAATCTTCTTTTCGTCTGCGTTAGTATTCGGTATATATATACACACACACACACAAAATTACTTTTCCGATTAATTAAAAATTAATTTTCAAATTAATTCTCAATGCGAAGAGTCGAAACTAAAATTCAAGTTTATATAGAATGCCATTACAATCTGTCTTTGTCGAATTAGTATCAATTTTTATTAGTATTAATATTGTAATATAAGGTAAAGAGTCAATAAATTTTTGTGTAAAAGGGAAGCGTGAATCGATTTCCATCGCTAGAAATTACCAAGCAGTAAAGTGATAAATTCTGTCACACATCTGTCTGTTCGTCTTCGATTTTAATTAGGTTCTCCACCCAAGGTTTGGTTATGGTGCAATGGATCGTAGGCTGTGCAAGTGGACACGAAGGACGTGGGTGGTGTTGCTCGTCAACCAAGCGAATCACACGGTTTCAGGTCATCCTGCACTCATATCGATATTAATTGAGCCGCTCGTTAACCGGCACGTCCTTGTTAAAATGTTTGCCACGCCTATCCACGTTCCACGCAATACCGGTTCATTTTTCTTCATCTTTGTTCCCCTGTAATCGTCCTCGTTAAAATTTCGTGGCCCTGAAATCGTATCTCAAAATTTCTACTCAACTTGTCTGGCTAATCCCATTTTCATACTCCTCGCTTAGGGATTCCTGCGCATTCTGTCAGACCTACTTGCAAATACTCTTAATTCCACCCTTAATCACGGGGTTAAGCGTTAGAAGCTCGCGGAGATTTGTACAACTATGAATCTGTTTGTCTATGTTGCGCGAGATGAGTCCTTCGTTATTATGTCCCGGTTAAATTAGCGAATTCAACCCTCATAGGTTACTCGCATTAAATTCTGCAACGAGAAACGAATCGCGTTCAAATTTAATCCTTAACTGTATTATTTTGTTACGCGAACAATATGAGATGCATAGGAAATGTTCAGAAATTTATACGTAAAAAAAAAGAATATAAAAGGAATAATATGGTACGTGATATTTGCTACTTTATATAGAATTTAAGTCACGCTGGTTAACAGGTATTTATACGTATGTAGTAATATCCCCGAATTATCAGAAAACTAAAAATTACTGTGATTACGCCATAAAATCTCGGGGAAGCACGCGTCCAATTTCCTTTAAATTTCGAGGAGAAAGAAGAAGATTATTAACTATTCATGTTCCAGCAGAAAAAAATGTATAACGTTTACCTTTTACAAAATTTGAAAGTACAACTAGAAATTACATTAATATTATCCGAACAAAAATCTGAACTTCCATTCTTTACTTACGTATGAAAAAAAGAAAGAAAGAAATGAAAAAATCGCAAGCTCTATCTGCTTTTACACGCCCTAGGGAAGTGTATCATCTTTAAATTGAGAAATTTTGAAACTTTGCTGACTACGAGAAAATTCGCACGTGCTGGCATATTTTTGAGATGAAATTTAACTTGCTACGCTTTGGGGAATCCTTTACTCCCGCGGGTGTGCAAAAAATGGCCGCGTGGGAGGATGGATAACTCGGACGCATAGGTGTACGCCTGGGTGGCAGCAAAATATTGCGCAGAAAAATGGTCAGGGACGCGTTGCGTTCGAATCTATCGCGTTAGGTAATCCCCGGCTACAATCCCGCGGACACAGGATGAAAATGGTGATACGTATGCCGTGGAAAGAATGTTTTGCTGTTAGCCATTTCGTAATGGTAACGAGCGAACTGTGGCAGCGAATGAATCGTTTCACCGGAGAACGGGGCGATCTCTTGAGTAATAGCCGACGTCGACGCGCGTTTGATTTACGGGATGTTTATAGGTTGCTGTTTATTAATGAGCCGATACGTTCTCAAACAGACAGGTGGGGTAGAAAATCATATTCAACTGGTTCTCACGTATCGTTTTTTCACTGATCGTTCGTATCCTACTTTGCTTAATGAGGTATTTTCATTAACGAAGGTCTGAAGAAAAATTTTCCTTGTCACAATTTCTGCGATCGTTACATTCTGAGGATGGTTTCAAAATATCGATCGTTAAAAAATTGTTCAAGTTTGAGAAGATTACGGAAGAACCGTTTTCGACGAGCGTGGTTTTTCGCTTCAGTTTTACGCTAATATTACTTTTTTTAACATCAAAAGTAGGATCGACAAGAAAAGTACGTTTTCCAATTACAGACATCATTTTATGTGTGGTATTGTCAAGGTAAACAGTTTGAAAGATGCAAAAGTCACAGTTTATTACCGCGAAGTGGTTAGCAATAGATTGGTTCAATCCGATGTTCACACAATCACGGATAACATGTTTCATTGTTGTTCGACCATTGATTCGCTGCTTTGTTGTTGTTTCGTTCCTCGAATCAACCAGAGGGCTTATCGCGACTCGTTTCTCGTGATTGCGCGTCGCTGCGCCGATAACGGGCAATGGAAGCCCGCGTTTCATCTAATTCATCATTAATAGATTCGCTCGAAATGTTCCTCTGGCACTTAGCGTAATTTCGATAACACACAACTGTTCGCAATGTTATGTTATACAAACGCGTAGACCCGGCGTCATTACGCGGCATCCACGTATTGTCCGTGGTATCGATCGAGCCACGCGAACATTTAGTAGACATTTTGAGCCTACATCATCTTCTTCCTTTGTGTTTCCCTAATTACTGGTTGGTTGTCTACAATGGATCGCTTATCCGTCATCGAATCAAATTGTAACATTGCAGGCGTCGCTGGAATGTAAATGCAGGAAATATTTTTCAAGTGAAACGAATATCGTATTCGGAACAAAGGAAACGGATAAAAGGATCGTAGGAAGAGAATTGTGCGTTTGAATCGTCTGAGACGCAATTTTCTGCTCGATTCCGTTCGATTTCCAACGGAAAGAAAATTAGTCGAAGTTTTCCCTCGCGTTCTCCATCGTTGATACGCGAGTTGCCTGTGCGCAGGGTCGTTCCTCCCCGCGCTAAACCCTCCTTTAAAATTACCCCCGATGCATTTCTATAACTGCCCTCCGCCTTGGGGAAAATTTCGCGACAGAGTGACGCGGACTTAAGAACGGTTGGCTGTATGTCGTGGATACGGGAGAGAAGGGAGGTGCTCGAAACAGAGAGAATGCCAGGTGAGGAGGGGTTGCATAGACGGGGGTGGAAAAGGAAGAGCGGGCGAAGGAGGAGGAGGTAGCAGTGGAAGGAAAAGGCGGATATCAAATATGCTTGGACAGATGCATCGTCCCACAGTAGTTTGCCATTCTTACTTGTCTCTCTTCTCCTTTCTCCTTCACCTTGTTTTATCATTTCTCCGTCTTTATTCCGACCGGTATGCAAGTTCCCTCTGTATTCAAACCCTCGTGTCGCCATATTCGGACCTGCTGGCTCTCTCTCCTTTTTTTCCCGCCGTGCAATTAGTTTGCAGCGTGTTGCATGCTCCGCAAGAGTTCACGTACTCTCGAGTGCCGGCCAGACCGAAAGGTGGTAATCTAACGTCAGAGGGATAACCCGCCAGAGATCCCTCTTTATTTCTTCTAATTTAATATTGAAGGGTTTCATTTTTTCTTTTTTCTTTTTTTTTTTTTTTATTCCTCTACCCTTTCTTCGACCAAGCGACTCGATTACCATTGAAGAACCTTCCCCCTTTTCGCGAAACGCTACACGTGCCATTTTCGTCAACGATGGGAAAGGAAAGGCTTTCATGATCGTGTTAGTTAATGGCTGGTTCGTAAATGGGGTAAACCACGAGCGTATCGCGAAATTACAGATCTCGATATTATAGTACTTAGGTAATTTTCTCATAGGTAAATTTGTCCGAATTTTTGATATTGTACGTTGATAACGAAGGTCGCGTATCTTTTTATAAAACGGCGGATAAGAACAACGGAAAGGCATACGAGGCTATTTGCAAGAGAAATCAACGTGGTTGGTACAAAATAGAATTGCTGTAGTTGGATCGATCGGGCCGCACTCGAATCCTGGAACGATCGAATCCGAGAATCCAATTTATTCATTGCTTTTCGTTCGGTAGCATCACTCCTCCAGGAAGACCTTTAGAGTCTGTGCATCCCCCTTTGGGTTATCCACGTTTAAATATTGAACTTGGGCTTGCGAAACGCCTTCCTACATCCTTTCGATCAGCACTTTCTTCCTGTGTCACGTTTCCCAATCGACTTACGACTTCCTTCCTGCTTCTGCCTGTCGATTTCTTTTAAACACCCTCATCCACCCCTCTATCTTTCAATTTATATCCTTCGTATAATTTCGAATAGAAAAATAGTACGACGATAATAATATCAAAGTTATCGAAAACTCGAAGAACGTTCTTGTTCTAATTGCATCGATCATCGAGGGGACGAACTCTCGTAACCGCTTTACTTTGTAATACTTGAAAATGTAACGCGAAGGAACTTCCCACGGCCTCTACGATAGCTTATGCATTTGCAACGACGCAAAGCGAATTTAAGTTCTATAAAAGTGGTTATCTTCTATTATTCCCCGTTCCGTTGGAAGTCACCGCGTCGATGTTCCCGCGGTCGCGCAGGGGTGCGACGGTTGCGGGCCTTTCGGGGAGTCTCTAGATTCGATCGAAATCCATTTAACTCGCTGTCGCGAATTCGATTCGTAAGATTCGCCGCGGCGTACACCGAGGAAAAAGAAAAGAACGAAGTCATAGAGGGAGAGAGTGGGGTGGCGAGAGCGGACGGATGAAGCGCGATTAATTATGCAGAGAAGCTGCGATCGATGGAGGAACGTGCTCCCGTAAAATATTGATACCACGAATAGACTCGACTACCATAACCGTTCTCTACTTTCCACCCTCGATCCTACAACTACGGCTGTGTTATTTCATCGAGGTTGAGAGAGAGAGAGAGAGAGAGAGAGAGAGAGAGAGAGAGAGAGAGAGAGGGTGTGTGTGGAACTCTCGATTGTTCTATGCTTGGCTATACGAAACATCGATAGTTGGACGAAAAAGGAGGGAAACGCAGGGTCTCGATCGATGGAAATTCGGTTAATGATCGCCGGTGTTTCGTGAGACGATTGGAAGAGGTGAGTAAGAAGTAGATCCCGGAGACGGCAGGGTAGCTCGGAGGGAAAAATTGGGTGGGATAAGAGCCACGAAAGCTTCGAGGAAATTACTTTGGAATCTGTGTGTAGCTTTTGCTTCGAAACCTCCGACGATTAATGCTCTCTCGAGAAAGAGAATTAGGGGCGCCGAAGAAAATGGAGGTCGAGAGTGTCAGGGGTGGAGCGACGTAAGATTCGCGGTGCCAAGGATCGCCGGAATGTACCTAGGAAATTGACTTAAACTCTGTACAGTGTTCGGTTGGTTAACTTTTCGGGCATGATGAAAATGCGATTAGCGAATGAGGGCTCTTTCGTGAAATGATCGGGAAAAACAGGGGAAGGAATTGACTTATATATCGAATACTCCTGTACAGCAATTAGATCTTGATACGCTGTATCGTGGCCATTGATATAAATAAAATAATACAAATTTTTCCTTGCTCTTCGATATATTTATAATTTCCATTTTTATATTCGCTAGAAACGATTTTGGAACATAACAAATACCATAAGTTAACGGACCGAAGAATAGTCGAATCGAGCAACGAACTGCTCGCTTCGCATTTTTCAAACTGGATAACAAATTGAGAATATCTCGTCGTTAAAATATTCTCGGTGTTTTGCGTTATCCTTGGCAATCTCTCTAGACTTTTTTCGCCTTATCAAAGATACCCGCTAAGACTTCTTCCAATCATTACCTTGCTCTTTTTGGACATCCAGCGAATAACTCGGATGATTTCATAAGCATGACATTCCTAGGTGTATCGAAAGACACGCAAAGTAAATACAATAACCGGTAATAAAGGAACAAAACCGCGAGAACAGAATAGTGGAGCTATCCTTTACTTCTCTCTCACTCCAGTTCGCAATCGTACGATTCTGCGGTCGATGGATACCCTCGGGCCGTGAGAGAGATTCTCTGTGAACGGTTTTCCTTGGACTAGCCACGAGAGCAGAGAGGTAACCGCGGCCACTATTTCTTCTCTGTCAATTCGTCCCCACCCTCGCGTGTAACCAGTATTTTTTTCGACTCCGGAGAACCGGCTCTCGTGGCTTTACAGGACGAGGATGGACTCCACGCAGGACAATAGACCTGTTCGTCTTCCTGCTGCTATGTATAACTTCACGCTCCATGCGAAAACTACTATCCACTCGCGATCTCTGTTTCCCATATGCGTTGCTGTTGTGTGTCATCGTTGTATCATCGGTTCTGGCAGCAATTTTCTTTCGCGAGGTTTCTTCTCTCGCGTTGTACGAGACGCAAGATCGAGATAACGTTCCCGATGAAATACGACACTTGTTAGTTTTTACTATAACGAAGCTTTAAATGATACGGACATGGAACAGATATACGTCGTTGCTGAGAAGTTCTCTGCATTTTAATGGCAAATTAAAGCATTTAAAACCTGTTGTCAACTGTACATTATGATTTTTATAACTTGTTCTTTGATTGATTCAAATAGATCGCTCCTCTTTTTTTTTGTAGCAGAGTCATAGGCGCGTGAAATCGCAACTTGCCACTTCCGTGACGATAAAACGCGTCATTGACATTTTTTCTGACGTTTTACGCCCACGGTAGGGTAAACCGACCGAACTAACGATAGATTCTTCTCCGCATTCTTGCTTGCACCTTTTTTTTCGTCCTTCTATTTCTACGCCTTTCTCTTTCTTTATCTCTGTTCCGCAACTCATCCCTTTCTCTCAGAAGTTACTCGTGATTTCCGTTCGTTCACCCTTTTCCGGTCATCAGCCTCTGGTCTGGTTGCTCTTCCATCGCATTGTTATCCCTTCGTGGTTTACTTCCGCGATTTCTTCTCAGGATCGTTTCTTCCTTGCTGAAAAATGCGCCGTTGAAAGTCGAGACGTCGCTTTTACGGTCAACTCCAGCCGTGGCGCAATTAATCTCGTAATTTTTCACGGACCTTCTCGAAGACGGTAACGCGATTTCGTGCAAGCGTCGCGTGAAAAACTTGTTGTCGGGATGCGATCCGATTTAAAAATAGGGATTTACTATTCTGTGTATTCGTCGAACTTACACGCGTCTACGTTTCGCCGTATTTTCATGAACTGCGAAATTAATCTATTCAGCAGATACAGAATCTTTAACGCTTTGCCTTATTTATTAAAAATTATTATTTATTAAATTATTCTTCGGTGCATCTTGTTTTGAATTCGTAGATTCTACTTTGTCTTTAAACGAATGCAAGTTAATCGAATGTCCTTTTTCTTCGGTTACTACGAGAAACGATGCTGTTTGATTAAGGAAGATCCGCCTCCGCACCGGTATCGAATTTCTCTACACCGCGATTATTGGTAATTGGAATCTCATTCTGTCGTAATTGGGAATTCAATCGCTGGATTGTGTTTGTACTCTGCAGATCGAGTCCGTAGCGGAGATTTCAATTTTTCCGTTTGAAATAAGAATTCGTATTAATATATACCGAGGATCGGGTGGAAGTGGCCTAAGTGAGTGACATTTTTAATTAAAGACACCTGCTTTTCTTCTTTCTTTAACTTCTCAACACGGCGAGCTCGTCTCGAATATCATAGAATTCGAAGCGTACCGGGTTCCATATTTGCAAATTCAACTAACTCTTTTCGAGAAACGATTCCGCCACTTTCGTTTCTAATCGATGAATCGGAAGATCCATTATGACACGAACGATAACGAAATAGCCACAGGTAACTGTCCCTGCCTCGAGGTCTGAGTGGATTTTGATGAAGCCCAAAGCGAACGTTTTTCCATCCTCCGTGACAAATGGCTCCATAGGGATTTTCGACTCACGAATCGTAAGAACCTTGCTCAGTAAGATCACCCAGACGGTCGAAAATAGTTGGCGCTCGGATATAGAACGACGGTTCATGGTCATGGATTCGGCTGACTGCTATCAAGGGATAATTTATCACGCGAACACGGTCGAATTTCAATGCACTTATCCACCGTCCATAGTCAGCGATCAAGGAGTGCATTTCGTATCTTTGCATTTCGTGTTCATGGTGATCTTATGTCACAGAGAATGAGATTTCTCGGAAACGGTCAAAGATTTATTTCGATTAACCCAGAAGATCGCGTGAACCAAATTTTCTCTCAATGACTGTGTAACATCGTTCCAAATAGCTCTGTATACCTCTGAAACTGTCCAAAACTGGATGTTTCACTGGCGAAAATGTCTAAAAAGTGCGCTGTTCGCAGGGGGTCGCGACAGTTGGGAGTTCGACGTCTCTGGAGGGTGGTAGTGTAAAAGAAGAAGAAGCGGTTGCCCTCGAGAATTCTGGCCCGAGGTTATAGGCGCTAATCGCGGCGTGTGTGCGTGAAAGGGGCAAGGGGTAGGTGAGGCGGTAGCGGTAAGCGTAAGGGAGAGAAGGTAACGCGCGCGGCAGGGTAGTCAAGGTGGTGATATCGACCGTAGATATTGTTGAGGCAAACGGTAACCATGGGTGACTCGGACCGATTGACCAATTACAGTGTTCACGGTGGCCGTAGTCGACCAATCGGCGTACGGTGTGCTGCCGGTTTTTTGATTGGGCGATACCAGGGATAAGAGACCAGTTCGAGGCCGCTCGGACCCACAAACCAACGTCGAGACATCGAGCAGACAGCATCGTCCACAGTTCCATAGAAGGCAGGGAGCTGCTTCGTCGGTCGTGTCGTCGATGACTTCTTCTTCTCGTCATCGACGTCGTCGTCCTTGTCGTCGCTCAACTTTGGATTTGGATTCTTTCTGTCAGGTCTCTGCCTGTGTCTCTTGTGTAAGGCTCTCTCTTTCACGCTTTCATCTTGCGCACTTGAGCAAAACACCAGCTCGCCTGGTTACACGGCGTGTTCGCGTAGATTCTTGCACACTCCAAGTCACTCACCAAGTACTCTGCTACTACTAGCTTTTCCTCGTTGTCGCAGTGGTCCGTCTTAGTTGGTTGCTCGACTATGCCTAGCCGGGCGGTACCGTTTTCGACTGGAAGTCAATTTTTTCCGCGTAGCACTCCTTGCCAGGTCTCTTTGAGACTCACACAGCTTTGTCTAGGCCCCTTTGTTATCCTGCACCCATTGTTCCACCGGTCCCTGTATTTCCACGGTACGCTGGCACATAGCTCCATGGCTTACGGATTGTTCTCCACCGACGAATTTCAACGAGTCGTCCAATTTTGTGACTCGTTGGCTGGGTAACCGGAGGGGTGAAGCGGGCTTCTTTTCCTGTCCGCTGTTCCTCGAGATCCGCTTGTGCATCGGAGATGCTCGTTCCGTGCATACAACATTGCGTCTCCTTGGTAGTTGGGTGGATCGACGTGGCTCTCGTGCTGGATTTACTTTTATGATCGCATACGGGTTCCTTTCTTTTTAATCGTTTCTCTTTGTGTTTGGAATTAGATTTTAATTTGTCAATTCTGTAAATTCTGTCTTTCGTTTGATTTTTTAACGGATTATTCTGCCAGTAACGTTACCCTCCTTTTTAGCTTACAGTCACGAATTCTTCTTCCGATTAAAATTATTTATGCTTTGGAATATGACAGAATTAACGGTAAATTATACTTATCGTGCAGTGCGTTTAGTCTTACTTACTTGTGTATAACAGCTAGTCACATTGTGTAAATGCAACTATAAATGACTTTCCTATTGATCATGCACGCAATTAGCAACTTATCGGATGTTAATTCTCAAGTGGAAGCCAGGTAAATAACGTTATATTACAATTCGGAACGAATTGTTGTGAAACGAATCGTTCGTTCTAATTTTTCAGCGAAAATAAAATAAAATTAAAAAAAAAAAAAAAAAAGAAACGAAACGATATACGATTCCGCTTCTCAACCGCAGAAAGAGCCTTCGAATTTCTTTGAATTTGAGAAAATCACGCGAGCTTCGATCCGCGAATAGAATCGGATGGATCGAATCGAACCTCGCCTGTCTACTATCTCGGCTTTTTCCACGGAATACGAGCGAAAAAAAAAGAAAATAGAGTAGTATCGAAGAATGTTATGTAAGCGAAGAATCTGCCGAAAATCGTCGAGTTTGTTTAACTATTCATCGACGTTTCGGTCAGGCACGCGAACTGTCCTAGCCTAGTGGAAAAGAACGTGCCCTCGCTGCCAGATCAGACTCTCGGCAAAGTGAATTACAAGCGTGCTCTCCCCGCCGCGCCGCTCTAACACGCTTTTCATCGGTCGAGCGCGTATTTTACACACCGGACAACTCCTCTCGAGACACGCGCTGATCTATGTGTTTGCCCGAGGAAAATTAAGTTATCTCATTATCGTGCACCGTCGCAATCTTCTGTCCGCGTAGACAGATCGGTGTTTTGGCGCCAAGAAGTTTCGCGGGCCGAACGAAAAACGACGCACGGTGTTTTTGCTCCTTGTCGTTCTTCCGTAGCACTCGAGTAACCCTCCACAGTTAGGATTGGCAGCGTTCTCTTCCAGTAACTACATATATCGAAACGGTGGAAATAGTTGGGTCGTTTTACGATTTATTATCCCGTACGAGTTAAAAGGTTTGGACCATCAAATTAGAAATTTAGGGGAAGACGTTTAAAATCTTATTCATTAGTTTAACAGTTTATTGGTTTAGCAAATTAGTAGTTGTCACGATTATTTGGCAACATCTTTTCGAGATTGGGAAAATTTTTTTAACAATGGAATATGTTTCGTGATGCTTTTGGGAAGAGGATATTGTTATGCACTAAGCTTAAGACCAGTTGTATCTGAAAGTGCATTTATCGTTTGGCTAATTACTAATTTATCGAATAAGTAGTTAATACATAGCTTGAAGAGTAGTTATAAAGTTTTAACATACTGTTACGTTTGTTCCAGAAGGTGTGAGTTGCAAGAAGGACGTGAGAGTGAAGCGTAGGCAGTTGCTCAACCAGGTGAGTTCCTAGAATCAGTTCTTATAATTATAAACAGTTTCAACGAATGCGTGATAATAATTGTGTAGATAACGCGCAATCTTAATTGACAAAATATTTACCAAAAAGAAGACGCGTTCCTTCTCTGCTTGTATCACTCGTCGAAAGATAGATCGAATTACGAGGAATCGCGTGTAATTGAAAAACGACGACCACGGTAATTTGCCTGTGCGATGGTTAATTAAATTCGTGTCTCAAACGATACGCGAAAGGCTGTCTTCTCTGGCTCTTCGAAGATTGCAAACGAGTGCCAGTTGCAACCACGCCAGAGACACGTATCTCTTTAATTGTTAATTACGCGCCGGTTTCGCACTCTTCCTCATTCATGCTGATCCCTCGATAAGAACGATTAACGTCTCTATTGTTTCGACCAGAGGTTTTCAACTTTTTCACGTTCACAAGTTCTTCGCTATTATTTGTATACGCAGGCCATACAAGATAAAATTTTCAAAATATAATCCTGGCCCTAACTAAAAATTACCTTAACGAATAAAATGTCCGATATATTTGTCCATTGACATTAGCAACAGCATAGACAAAATTATTAAGGCTGGAAGATAATTATTTTTCATTTCCCTGAGAAACGCGTCGTTCCAACTGGTCACTCTAGCGTCGAATTTGACGGGAAAATCATCGACGATCGCGAGAACAAAGAGTTAAGAAGAAGGTTCTTCCACGGAGAAGAATCACGGCTACTTTAAAAAATGCAAAAGTTGCAAATGAACTTTCTAACCATTCCATTCATTCGTCTGGCCTCCGTGAGAATACGTTATTGCACGTGAAAGAGGAACAACGCAGAAGAGGCGGCGGCCGTTATCTCCCGACGTGGCTCTCATTTTTCTGTTCATTCGAATGCAGGTTGCGAGGCTCGACTAACGGACACGTTATCTTTACGTGATCGGCAAACGAGCATTTCGAAACTAGCGGCTCTCGCGTGGAAACCCGAGAAAGGAAAAGCGCGGAAATGTGCCCCGGGACCCAATTGCAAATATTCGTCGATGGAAAGTCGAAACGCGATTGGCAACCAATGGTTTTGCCGCCATCTCCATTATCAAATTTTCCAATTTTTCGTTTCTCCAGACCACGGTATCTTCGTTCGTACGTCAACCTTCGGAAGTCGAACCATCGGAGATGGTTTAGAACCAGTCAGAATATAAATACACTTCCGCTCAAAAGTTTGGAGCACGCTGGAATTTCAAAAGAGTCAATGACTTTTTCGGTTGAATAAATATTTCATTCGCAATATAATTCCTTTATAATTAGTGGTTAGAAGCGTCGCGTTAGGTTTAATATTGGAGGGTTGACGAACGCGATAATTCGATCGATTCGTTCAATTGCAAGATGCCTCTACGGATAAATGGAGGCTTTAAAAAATCCTCGTTTACAAAGCTTCGTAACACCGTTTCTGAAATCCTGTTTATTTTTCGAGGAACCGGTTGCTCGGTAATTTCTCTTGTCAGAGCAAAAGTTAAATGCTGTGGCAGATCTGTAGCAGAAGGTAATTAACAGAGGAACGCGCGTTCAGCGATTTCGAGCGAGGTGCGTGTCGCACTGCGATCCAATCCGTCGTAACACGAAACGGGGCGAACCAGTTTCGGCGCGAGAGTGAAACAATGCTTTCCGTTTCTTTCCCCGTGAATCAAGAGGCGAATCACGGTGCGTGACTGTGAATCCTAGCACGAGTTCCAACCATGAAATAACAACCGAGGCCGGCTCCCTTCTCGCTGGCGGCTTTACGAGTTTGTTTCGTTTCGCCTTCATTCCGCCATAGTTTTCCTCGAATCTTCGAACGATTCGCTATTCCTGTACGTATCTGTGAGAAAATGGCGGAATATTTGTCACGTTCTTCGTATCATAAAGCTCTTTCTCTAACGGTTACAAAGGTGAGCAATTTTTGGACTTAGAAATCTTTATTTCCTTGTAGCAGCAAACTATCGCTTTGTAAAGGCTACAACTCTTTCTTTTGTCGATACAACAAAGCTTTAGCAACGAAACAAACGTTGATTCTTCAATCGTATAAAATTGTCTGTTTTTCGGAACAATCCAGGACTATTATTCACGTGGTACGTACGTAGACGATGAAACGATTCTCGTAACGAAGCTTGGCCAGAGTAATTTGAATGTGAAAGGAAAACAGCGGATGGTTAACACAATTCCGATCCTCGGGCTCCGAATATTCAACGTAGCCGACATCGGCGCACGTATGTACGTTTGTTGTTAACGAGACTCTTTGATCGTGGATTTGTGTCACAAGTTCGTTCGACGAATATTTTCCCGGCAGATGAGTCACCGTCGGCGGAAAAGGCCAGTTCTTTTTCTTCTTTCGAGGATCATTGAACGTAGACACGCTTTCTTCCCCGTGATGTCAGACATTTGGCTTTCATATGCTCGTATTTGAAGATTTCACTAATCAGTGACGGTTTCGTGCTTAATAAACAATACATGGAAGACGTATCTAATCGGCGAAATATACGCACTCGAGGGATACGCGTAGATTAATGAGCAATTTTTCTAATTGATTTATCGTTTCTCTAATAAGACGACTGCAAGATATTTTGGTCACTGACCTAGTTAGACTTTGAACGCTGCTACGTTTCATCGTTTTGTTAAAAGTATGTATACCATTGAAATGAGACATATTGTTTTTCGCAATTTTAAAGATTCATTTGCGTTAAAGTGTGATTGGATTTAATCGTAAATATCTCGAGAAGCGTCGAGTATCCGTTGTAAACGAAATGACGAAATCTACTGGTGTTTGAAGTTTCAACTAATCTGCACTTTTAAAGTCTGCCGATTAAAGTATTTAAAAATAACGATCGTCAGAGTTTATCCGATTCTTCGAGTTACTTGCTTCTGTACTACAATCGGCAGTTTCGATTCGTTCCATAAATGATTATCGCTTAAACCTCGAGCAATATTGTCCGGTTAAACAGAAACGCGAAGTTAAGATGAAAGTAGGTTATGAACTCGTGTCGCTTGGAAGTTCCACTGGCTTCAGAGAGGATAGAATTATCTCGTTAACCTTTCGGCTGTCACCGAGTAAGTAATTCCCTTATCGAATCTCGTCTGTGGAAATTCTTCGCGAGCAAACGAAACTCAAGTACGCGTGTTCGCAAAGATGGAGGGAAAGCAAACGTTACGAATAATATCTGGTCGAAGAGAAGTCTAATAGTTGTATGGTTTTAAATTTCCTGACCTTCGTGTCGAGTGAAATGAATTTTTCAAGAGAAAGTAATTTCCCTGGGACCTAGCGAGAGCTGAACAAATAGGAATTTAATACTCGAGTTGCATAAACTTCGCTTTCATGTCATCGACGAATTAACCGGCGAACTATGATTTGTTTGGAATTATTGAAAAATTTGCTTCGGTTAGGACGGAAAACTGTAGGAAATGAAAATCTTTCCATCGCAAGTGAGAGGGAACAGTCGCGTTAAGTTTATAATGCGATTCACTTCGAGGTGAAACTAGTTTTGTAGCAGTATGTATATGTATATCGAGGAACGTCTCTAATGAAATGAAAAGTTTGTTCGCTGCTAGATACCGACGAACTCAGACTCGACCGAGCCTGTGGACATTCCGACTTTTCCTCCTAAGAAAAATAAAAATCGGATGCGTTCGTCCGATAGAAATTTATCAAATAAAGCATCGAATAGTAAGTTTCACATAGAATCTACATCGTCTTATCTGTTTTCTTCCGGGGAATAAAAAGATCTTTGTTTGCCTTGGATGACTTATTAGCTATTACGAGTTGGTACAGGTGTGTATTTAAGGAGAGTTTAACTACGCCATAAGGGGAACGCGATTTCCTAAGCGATTCCAAGCGGTGTAAAACGCAGCCAGTGCTCAAGCTTTCGCAGATTTAGAAAGCGTCATAGATATGACATAGTACATACTATACTGGCGCCTTTCTCCGATAAATTTCCGCATCTTCGAATTTCACATCTACGCAACCTCTGGAAATTCTTTACAGAAAATTTACGTCGAATAAAGTTTAAAAATTGAGCCTTAAAACAGTGAAAGAGAAGTTTACGATCTACGACTTAATCACATTATCAGTATTATTATTTCGTAAATTATACATAAAAGAGCTGTGGTATGTCATTGGCTGTTTTAGATAAATATTGACACACCTGGTGAAAATTCCCCGATGAAAATACTCGGAAGCACTCGATATGTAATTTAACCCTATACGCAAGAATCAACGTTCAATTACGCAACCAGCAACTCTTTCGTTTCGTGTTTCAAGCTCGATGTTTCGTTTCGTCGTCGAAAGCTGACGGTGCTTGATCTTTATATCGCGAATTTATTTCTTCGTACTTCCGTCAGAGTTGCTCGTTGACCCTCTCGGCATCTTGCTCCTTTTTCTCGAGATTTTTCATTGAACGAAAGTCGAAGAAACGCGGCATGCCACCACGGCCTGGCAGGGGTAACGAGCGGAGGGGTTGAGGAGGCACGAAAAGGGTGAACGAAGGGACGAAAGCGAGGGCTCGGCGCGTGCGCGCTGACGCAACAATATGGTGAATTCTGCGAGGTAGCCCAGTATCCACCCGACCATCAGCTGATCAATATACTTCCGCACACACGCCACGTCATACGCGCGACACACGCATGTCACGCATCGTGCGAACCGTTACGCGTGTAACACTCTGTGAACGTGTGAACGTGCACAAACGGCTGTGCACGCGGCCATCGGGCCCGGGACGTATCCAGCAACGGCGAAACTCCATCAGGAACACGGGAACGCGCGGTGAAGCAGCGTACGCAAAAGGTACGTCTCGAAATCTGCGGTCTTCTCGTTCTCATTTTCGCTTCCGATTGCTTTTCCATGGAAAGTAGGACTGAGAAACCTTTTAGTCGTTAGAGACAATACGTCGACGATTTCCGATGATCTAATTCGGTGGACATTTTTTTTTACCACGAGTCAAGAGATAGACATGTATCGTGGAACCGTGAAATCGGATTTGTCGTTTCTTTTGTATCGACGTGGTCGAGAAATTAAATGGGAGGATGGATTCGTTTCGTTAACGTTCCTGGTGAGTGGTGAGCGATGCGTGGTGGTTTTAGGGGGCTCGTTGGAACGTCCTCTTCGTTCGGACGATCTCGATAGGAAAGAATTTGTTTTCCGTTTATCGATCGGTTTACTCGGCTCTCTGTTCATCGGACAAAATTGTTTGATCGATCGAAGGAAAGCGGATGTTAGGCGATACGGTGTTGGGACTATTTCCCTTTTCGCGATGGCTATCCGAGATATAAATTTCAATTGCTATTTCTCCTAACTTCCTATACTCTTGTTCGAAATTGGACAAATTTTTGTATCGTAGCGCCAATTACTTTATACGCGTTTCTCGCTTCGCTAAGAAATGACAGGCAAGCAGTCGATACGGATAAAAAAAGTCGTCCCCACTAGCGACAATGTTGGTTCGATAAGAAGCTATGAGTCACGTTTCGTGTTTCATATCTAGCCAGGCTGATCGATTATCGGTTGGTCGCGAATTTCGCGACGATCCAGCCGACAGCCAGCCGGCTATGATATCGTTTGCGCGGCCTACATTTTTTCGGCGTCGTTGTGCGGTGGTAGCCAAAGTGCCGCAACGAGCCAGTTTTCCGCGTTGCTATCGGATATTCTTGCGTGTTCTTGGTCGATTCACCGCTACCACCAGAATGCTCGGGGAAAAGATCGCCTAGTCAGCTGCCAGAGAATTTCCTCGACTAGCACGAAGAGCCATTGTCTCAGGCACGATGCACGTGTATGCTTGTTGAAAGGACGTGGTTCTCATATTCCAGGTGGTCCTTTAGTTACGCTGGTACCCACAAGGTAGACTAGGTGGTTGCAACTCGTGGAAAGTAATTAGCCAACAACGTTAATGGCAGAAACGAGCTTTCACAGTGAATGATTAATTTCGTTTAACGTGCCGACGGAAATATTCAGGGAATTCTGTTGCTGGTTAATTTTCAAATGGCTCGGATACTTAGGTTTGGACAGCGTGTATATATTTGCGTGTTTAACAAAGGTATGTGTCGAGGCGTACGTTTCACTTATACGCGTGCACGAGACTATCCAGGTAAAAACTTGACGAATTCGCATGATTAATTGGATCAATTACATTTTTCAAGTATTTCATTATTTGGCTGGGTTCATTAGCAGTTGATAGATTAAATTTCGAAAAGCGCATCGTTTCGGTAGACGCAATTAAAAGTTGGCCCCGGACATGGCGGGTCGATAGCGGGCCGGATAAATTATTCAGTGGTCCTAAAGACGGTTTCGGATAATTTCTGAACTCGTGTGCCCGCGAACAGCCGGCATTAACGTTTTCGTGGCTGAGTGGGCGAGAGAGCGTATTTTCGGTGCCTGCTGTTGCAACATCCGCGACTCGCTGTGAACGATAAAGTTGAATGAGATTTAAATTTAATTTCGAAATTTCAAGCGAGTTCATTTGGTAACGAGCTCCTGCCGTTTCTCGCCAACTTGCGTCTCTCCCGTTGGGAAACAGTATCAGTGTTAACGTTGTTTCCGCATGTTCACTCGGGTCTAGGACCAAAAGAAAATCTTTCTGGTTCAATTTTACCGATGTTCCATCGATACAGGTGTAGCAGAGGCACATGAATTTCGTGAAATATGCTTGTCGCGCAATATGCAAAGAATTTCCTGACTGTAAATGAAAGCGCCTAGCGCGAATGGATGACATAAAAGTAAGGTTTCGAAACTTAAAGTTGGATTATCTTCTACCAGTCTGCGTCTGCGATAGTAATCGACATTTTGAACGTCTGCAGACGTCGGATGTCATGGACTATTTCGAAAAGTGTCACAGCGACACTTCAAGGAAGTTTCTATGGTTTGAGAATAGCTTGTCTTTTTTTAAATATATTTTTTCTGGCGAATAAACGCAAAGAAAGAAGCACCAGCTTGTTTACGTGATCCACTGGTAAAAAAAAAAAAAAGGAACAATATTAGAGGGGGGAAAAAATAATGTCGTAAAACGAAAAAACGAGCGTAGGAAAAGCAAGAGGGACATGGTAGTCGGATGAAAACAGCGAGAGGGTGAGAGAAGCTCGCAACCGTGAAATTCTCTCGCCGCGTGGCGATTGCGGTGAAGTCGTTCATTGACTTCGTTCCCCTCCTAACCCTCCAACCGTCCCTCGGATGCATCCGGATTATTCGTTCACGTCGTAGCCTCGCAGCCGAGTGCACTTACGTACACACATGTGCGTTTTCGTTCGTTCTCCAAACCTCCTCCCGCCCTCTTACACACATTCTGCTATTTGCTCCGTCTTTCTTCGATATCTCTCCCTCTCTCTTTCTCTCTCTCTCTCCCCCTTTCTCTCTCTTTCTCTCTCTTACGTGGCTCCCCCCTCGTGATCCGAGCCCCCCACCAAACTGACTCGTGCCTCTGCACGATGAAGGAAGAGGCAGAAGGAGGCAATGGAAGAGAAAGAGATGGTTTAAGAGTAGGAGGAAGGGGGGACTCAGAGGAGAAGTAGACAACTACTCGTTGGAAGAAGCGGGCTCACCACTTTGCAAAGTTACTCGTGTTCTGTCTTCCATCTAGCATAGGTCCTTACCCGTACCAACTCTCCACGTATCCTCGTTTCTCTTGGATCCTTGGTCGTGCCACGAGGTCGCAGAAGATCGAAGGATATTCAAGGTACTGCCAACTCTGGCCATGACCTAGCTCGATTTCTCTCTTACCGCTTTCTCTCTCTATCTCTATCTCTTTCTCTCTTCCTCTCGTTTTGGTCCGAGGTATTTCGACCTTGACGGTGTTCTCCGCTCGAACTTGGAAATTGGGACGGACGCAGTTTGTTCTGTCGCGTTTCGGGCAGAGTATTAATTTGCCGGTGTTGACGAGAGAACGAGCAGAGAGGAACACGCGCCGTGACGACCTTGCTCGTTCACAACATCTTGTCGGATTGGCGGATTAATTAGCAGTCGTGCACGTGTTGGTGTGTTTTGTTGGTGGAGAACTGTGATCAGTGTGACATCGGTCATTAGTGTACGACCGAGCTCTAGATCTCGATATCGCTGAGAAGTCTCAAGGCATCGAGGAAGCGCCTTGGGCCCGATCGACGGACGAGTCGATCGAGTTACGAATAATTGCGTAACGGGAGAGACGCGCGGATGCTCGAACGTTTTGCTGACCTACCGGCGTGTGATATTCCTGCCGAAGAAGCCCGCGTTCGACGCTTAGAAACAGTGGCCAGTGACGTTCGCGATCGTGTCCGAAATAGATTGCGCAGAATTTACATAGATGCGCGAAGCACCGTGAAAACTATGTGAACCCCGGTGTGTCGTTAGTTAGTCGATCGTCGATCAATTTCAATTGCATTTCACGAGAGATCGTGCAACTACGTCAATGGTCAGTAAAGCGTTTTGCACAGGGGAAAATCAGTATGCTTGGAATTAGGTCGCGAGTGAATCGTCAGTGAGGAGAATTCGAATTTTCAATCATCGCGAAAGGGACGTACTACTACGTGAAGAAACCGCGACTTTCACCGATGAAAGAACGTAGTATTACGTCAGTAGGCAACAAAGCAAGCGTTCCATGCGCCGCACAGTGGGATAATGTGCTCAAGATTCTGTCAAAATCGTGTAGAATTTTCCATAGAAATAAGATAGAGCGATGAATTTTGCTCGAGGTTAAGGCCAAATTACGTAGCAGTAGAATAAGGGAAAAATATAGAGAAACGTGTCACGAACAGGTTTTGAAAATCTATATTAATTTCGACATCTTTTAACGGAGTTGCCATTGTCAAAACCCATACATCGTGACGGATAAACGGCAATCTTCTTAAAAATCGTCAAATTCGATATAGATTTTCAAAACTCGTTCGTCATACTTTTCCTTATTCTTCTCTTATTCCGTAACGTTCTAACTTTAACCTTGCTCATCGCTCTATCTTATTTCTGTCGACAGCTGTACGATTTTAACGCAAACTCGAGTACCCTGTATCACTGTAGGCCTTAAACGCGCGTACGTAGTGTGGTGCAGTCGGCGAAAAAAAGGAGAGGAGAAGGCTGAAGGAATTGATTCGCGTACAGTGGGTTCTAGCAACAGGGACGTGGATTAAAACGACGCTTGTCTTTTTTTGTCTGTGCAGGGTTTACTGCCGATCCATTCCGGAGGCAACTGCGGCGAACATCGTTATTGGTGAGTAACAGTTTTGCATCGACGCGGCAAGAATGCAACCGCGCTTCATTTCGCATGCGAAACACGCGGCTGAAGGAATTCAGTGACGACAATCGGCGACGACCGGCCTCGTTCTGTTTCAACTCGCGAGAGATCGTCGTCGACGATTTATATGCGGTCATAAGCAGGAACCGTATACGGTTAGCCTGAAAAAGAACGAGGATCGGTTGCATTTCATGTCCTTCTTTCTCCACTCCCTTTTGCAGCGCAGGTTTGTGTCGATGACTTGTACGAACGTCCGATTAAACGAACTCTTTATGATTGAATACTGCGTTCCATTGTACGAACGATTGTTAATTCCGAATAACGATCTTGAAATAAGCCTCGTTCGGAGTAGGCAAGTTATTCGAGATCAAATCATCAGAGTCTAATCCTAAAATTTATCACGAGGGCAAATTATCTTATCGGGTGTAACATTTTATTCTAGTTCGTTCCTTTTTATTTCGAAAATCGGTACAGTCGAACGCGATTGAATTCTTTAAATGAAAGATAGAAACGTTATTGTTTGTAGCGGTTACAAATAACATTATTAAGGAATTATTACGGAACGATAATGGTGAAACAAAATATGTGCGCAGTGAACGCGAATTTAGAATTTTACATTCCGTTTAAGAAAGCGATAAAAGACTTGCGGTTTGTTGCAGACGTTTTATCACTGGTCTAAGTTTAGAGAACCGATTGTACGCTGCATCCTGCGCGTTATCTACTAGTTTGATATTCCTATTTGTTATGTATTCGCGATACAGCTAAACGCAGTACGCCTCGAAGCAATAATCGTGAAATTCCATGCACGAATCAGACGTTCTACCACAAAAGGGTTCGTCAGTGACTGGCAGGCCGATTCGACGTGGAAACTCGTTCCTCGTGAATAGTCGTGAACGGCCTGTTACGTCGTGGCCATTTCTCGTGCTACGCGAACGCAAACAAACGTGACCGAGGTCGAGCTGAATGAAATTCAAATCGGCCGCGAGCTCAACCCACTCGTGGTATTTTTGTAACGCGGTAGTTTTCGTTTTGACACACCTATCGAGGAGAGATCTGCGTGTTTCGAGATGACAACTGTTTTGTGCTAACGAGCGTGCCGGTTCGTTACACATCGCCAAGTTGGAAAATTCCATTTAGTTATTTACATAGATAGTCGTAAAATTGACAAGAAATTGCGTTAACGACATCTTCTTCATTTTCTTTTCTCATCTACTACTTATCGTGGATAAGAGTTCGTGCGATAAATTTTACATTAAACGTTACGTACTTCGATGTGAAACACATCCGCTAAACGTTTCGCTAAGCGACAACGCTAGTTTTGAAGTTTCGCGAAGACAGTCGGCCGAGTTGGAAGGAGGTGAAACGAAGGCTCAAGGAAGAAGAAAGGAGGCAGGGTATGGAGGGCAAAGGGAGCGGAAGAGTGGTCAGACTGGTGTACCAGGACGTTACACCTTGGTAGCGAGAGCATGCTCGTAGCAGCTTTGCTTCGTCTTCTCTTCCGATCCTCTTTCTCGAGTCTAAGGCTAAGCGTGGAATGCCGCGGGTAGGGGAAGGGTTAGCGTACGGATAAAAGACCCTTCTCGACGTGCTATGCGTTCGAGGGTTCTCGACGCAGGGTCAAAGAACGCGAGCGGTAGCGTACTCGATGGTTTCGCGGTGTTGTTTATACAAATCGATCGTACCGTTAACGTAATCTCAGGTGCATCGACTCGAGACATCGACACAGTCTGCGCGGTTTTCTCGGCAACGGAACTGAGGAACGCGCCTGCCCTCGAAAGCGTAACTTTTTCGAGGGCGGCTTCGTCGTTGAAAGGTTTCCGGTGATCGTGCTTCGTCGCTAGCCTCCTTTTCCGCGCCGGACTTACCTCTGAGACAAGTAACTAAGGTTGAAAGTAAAAGTACCGGGCGGTGCGAAAACAACGAAATCGAAAATTACAATTACAAATTACAATTTTACGAAAATATGTAGACACCACGTTCGAGTAAAAGTATTTTTGGAGTATCCTACTTTAGAGTTACATACGTTAACTTATACGTTCTTTAAATCGTAGCACTGTGTCTTTTTATGCCTACATCTTTGTACGATATAAAACCAAGACGCTGTTACGTAGTACGTGGAAACTTGGAGTCTTTGAAGCATTGCGTCTTTACTTTGATGTAACGATACGTCTTGCATTTTTATCTATTGAAAACTTGAAGTATTCCGTATCACACCTTTTCATGATGCACACAGGCGACAAGAATTACGTAAATGTCGGTGTTTTGTGCCGCGTTAATTTCTTTAGATTTCCTTCGTGACATTGAGACAGATTATTCCAAAGGAAACGTCAGTTAGAACGGCGATGTTTTTTTTAAAACGAAACCGTGAAATCATGCAAGGAGTATGCATCAGAGTCCACAAATTACCGCATCTATGACGTGTCAATGCGTCATGTCTACCGCAGTCATGTCTACATCGTGTTTTGACGCAGTTCTTACAGTAAGCAATTTCAAACATTGCTCAGAGAATAAAGAAGAGCATCAAAGAAATTAGTTATTTATTTATTGTCTATTTATCTCCTGTTTTTTTACAAACAAATTCTGTGTAACTCGAGGCAGACTTCCAACGATCGTTGCAAATAAATAAAACGATTTTTACTTCGCATCGATATATGTATTTTATTTTTCACTAGTCTTCTTTTGCTTTCTTGTACAATTTATGACAAAATCGGGCTCTTTTAATGCCAATAGGTATTAGTCTATTGCAAATATTTCCACTCAGTTAGTCGTGACTCGATCATGCCAGGGAACGAATTTCCGGTTGGTCCGGTTTCATAGAGTCTAATTTCGGAGCTGGACCGTCGCGAACTAGGAAATGTGGATGGATGCTGACAGATGAAAAATCGTCGTTACAGACGCTTGTCGCATGGAAATAATTAAGTCGTCAAACGCGCACTCTACAGGCTATATCGATTTCTGTTTTGTTCGAAGTTCATCGCGAAGCTGGACAAAATTAGAGTAGCAGTCGCTGGCTACGCACTCGTCAATTCTTAAAAAGATTTTGATGCTTTTGTGTCGTTGTCCTCTCTTATGCTATTCTATTCTTCCATCAGGGGAATTTTTCTTGAGATTTTTCAAGATCGTCCCCATTGTGCACATCCTCGATTGTCTTGGACATCATTGTTGATGACAGAGTTTGGCCTATACATTCGGTCAGGATTTGTACCCCATTTGTGTATATTGTTACAGTAGGTGGATGCTCATCCGATGTCATTGAGATCTTGGAAGCTTTTTACTTTTATCCTTTACAATTGCTATGTTCGTTCTTCTCACGAGTAGAAAAATTACAATTAATCGTAGCCTTTTTATTTCAATACGAAGTCTAGAAATTAACCATTGCCGCAAATAAATGGACTGGCGTTAAGAGAATAGTGCAATAATAAGATAATATATAGTTCCTAAGTTACACGACATTGCAGAAGGTTGAAGATAGTGAACGTTCAGCTTCCCTTCGTTCTTGTGCTATAATTCATTCTGCAGGTGTAAGCTTTATCTAGTCGTGTATTACCTAAGAATTTTTCATTTATTCAGAGAATGCTGCTTCTACCGTGCAGTGAACGTTGAATCACTCGTGTCTATATCATCGATCGCTGCTTTTTTCCATGTTTCGTCATCGACACACAGATATACCTGTTTGCTTACATCGTCCTTGTGCTCATGCGATTAGAGACGCGATAATACCGTTTGCGTTAGCTTCGTAGATGACATTTCAACCTCGATAACGATATATAATCGGAGTTCTAACCAAAGTCACCGGAGATCGCATCGATATATCTGCCCTGTGCTCGGATTCGTCATTTCATCGATAAAATTCTCTCCCAATAGTCGTCACCTCCCCAAAAAAGAGGAGAGGAAAGAAAAGAAAATATACGTTTTAACTTTGGAAGATTGTTGTTTGTACACGTCGTTAAATAAGAGAATTTTTAACTAACACGAATCATCGTTTGCGCGAAGATTTCGAGTATTCGCAAACTCGTACGAAATAGCAGCTAAATGCGAAATCTGTTGGTAAACGTGTTCTCAAAGTTCGTGAATCCCACTTGGAAGCTTGTATTCGCTTGGTCGAGTGAAACAGACACTAGGTTCGTTGAATGCCGCTACTCGAATCACGATATTTCATTCAGAAATAATCGATTCTGGCTGTAGCGGTAGGACGGAGGAAAGTACGAAATAATCCTGACCGGCCTTCTCAGCTAGTACAAACCGGGAAAAGGATGAACGTGAGCCAGGATATCGGAAGGAGCGGGAAGGAATCGGCGATTACTTGCTCGCTCGGTTGTAAATTGCTGGCTCGCTGAACAATCCCATTTACACGAATAATCTGCGCGAGGACGTGGAGTGGCTGTATCGAATATTCGTGCGGCGATGACTGACTCTATGGTTACGTGTGATACGTACGAGAAAGATATGCGCTCGACAAAGTGGCTCCAGCGGAACTTCGCGTCTGCGGAAGAAATTAAGACGTTTAATCAAATTTTTAAGAAATATTTTTGTTCTTTTTATTTCTTTTTAGCTTCCTTATAGATATTGTCTATATTATTGTCCTTATAGGCATCGAATATATCGGATATTGTCTTACAAATAAAATAAATTTGTTTTCTGTTCTCTACGTTATATCTGTTTAAAGATTTGTAACCCATATGGTGCTCTTTTAACGCAACTAATTCTCTTTTTCGCTTTACATTTTTCGCGCAGTAATCATCGATGCGTTTATTCCGCGAGTAAATGAATAGAAATCTTGCTCAGAGATGTTTAATTGCGTGAATCGCGATAGCTTCTTATGGAAGTCGCTATACAGATTTTCTGCGATACAAGAATTGCTATATTCTACGTTTAATTAGGAAATTATTGAACGACGCGACAACGCGTTTGAGCAAACGGGCGATATTTCGTGAATGCGTCGGCTAATTTCGGAGCGCGAGGAAGTGTGGGAACTATTCAACGAACGTCTTCATACGCGACTACGATAAATGGATGAAAGCTCGGCGAGATGTCTTCCCTTGGTCGTAGAAATTAACGGTGGCCTCACAAAGCATAGTTGCTCGAATCCTGTCTTGTAGTGATTCGCTGAACCAAGACTCGTTAACACGTTGAATAGTCTCTTCTACATTGATATTAACGAACGTTTATGCCGGTGATGTAGTAGTCTAATTGTGGAATTCGTTCATCCAAATTCTTCTCTATCACGTAACGTAGGTGTATTGCGTCGAAGACGAAAGAGTTTGATTCGTTTGCCGACTCTTGATTTCCAATTTTTGTCTTTTTACAACTATTTGCACGTCTACTCCAAACTTTTGGTAGCCGTCAATTTTTCGTTTACACGATAATCTCAAACGCTCCGTCCAAACATTCTTCTTTCGCACCTCTCCACGCCAAATATTATCATTTGCACCTCTATCGTTTTCTTTCCTGATATTCTTCACTCATTCAACGAAATCACGTTTCCACAATAGCGAGAACTCCAGGGCAAGCTACATAGCAATGTCCAAAGTCTTTTTTTTCCGGCTTTTCGATTCATTCTTCGTCGGGTGAAAGGAATCTTTGGGCTCTTGTGACAAACTGGTTTTTCTCAGCCAGTCCATCGACCTTCTTTCTTTCATTTCCATTTATCGGAAGAGGGCAAATCGATCAGATTCCAGCGCAAAACTCCCGCAGAGTCTTTTGATTGGTTCGCGTGTGCCAGGTCTGTTTTTGCCGCAGTAGCCTTCCGTTGCATTATCACCGATGCACCGACAACCGGTTCGCCTTTTATTGCCTGGCTGCATAAACGTTCTCAAACATTTAACAAGCGTTAACGCGCCTGTCTGTTGACATAACTGTCGGTATTTGCTCGGAAAGTGCGAGTCCCCGATGCCTCTCCCGATCTGCTTTAAACCATTCTCTTTCCTCGAAACCAACAAGAAATTCCGTTGATTCGACCGATTTCAGCTGTTAGCACGTTTTCCATCGTCCCTCGATCTCTCTTTTTCTATTTGCTCGATTCTTCCGCGTAGCATTCTTTTTTTTTTGTTCTTGCGTCCTTTCGACCGTTCTTTTATCATTTGTCGCTCTAAGCGAGCATTTCTGTAAAATTTCTGACCTCGACAAATTTCTGCACTCTATCTTCTCCGTTTACTTTGCAAGCAGAAACACAATTGCGAGGGCGATGGATTCCTCTTCGATTGTTCTCTGTTTGACGGGGAATCCAAACGAACGAATATCGACAGAACTTTATTTGTTTCTGACGAGTTATTCGATAAGCGGCAAAGAGAGAAACGACACTGTTGGCGTCTATGCGAGATACGTAGACACGCGGTAATGCGCAGTCTGTAATTTCTTATCACCACTGACATAACTCCCCAAGCAACAGACGTTGAATGGATTTTTAAGTTCCTCGAAACGAATGAAATTCAACGTGACTCTGTTATCGTCGAGTATGTAAATGTTTTCTCATTGAGTTCGTGCTAGACAAGCGAACACTTTTTTGTCTCGTCCCACATCGTTCTCTTATTTCTCCTTTTGTCCGACGCACGTTCTTATGCAACGTAATATGAAATACTCGACACGTAAGAGTGGACAAATTTCCAATTTATACACGCCCGTAATTGCGTCCGTAATGCATTTTCATACACACTGAGCAAAGCTCAAGCTGTTCGTCCGGTATTTGGAGCAAAGACTCAGCCGTCCAATCAGCGATATCATTGATCACTCTATTTAAAGAAGCCGATGGAAAGCGTGACGTCAAGCGTCGAATTTCTAAGCCAACTCCGTTTAGTCTCAGCCGAAGCCGGTAATCTCACCTGCTAGCGTCCCTTCGATCCTCGTCCGCCACTTCGAATATTACACGCGTCTCCCTGTTATTCTCCTTCTCTTCTCGCAATCCGCTTTGCGAGAATCTCGCACGTTCAATCAGAAAGTGGTTTACGTCGATGGAATGGCTCTCGTATAATTTTGATACAAATCGAATCATTTGCAATGAAATTATGCGGATTTCAAATCAGAAACACTTCGCATTCTTGTATTTCTGGGATATAAATCATTCAACGAGAATGTACTAACGGTATTTAAAACCTATTCACGAACAAACGTTTCTCTAACATTCTAACGAATGTTATTTTATTTTCTACTAGAAAATACCTACGACCCGATTAAATTAATGTGTATTTATATTATACAGATAAGGAATAGATTTATAATGGAGCGATTATGATATAAAAGCAGCGGGAAGCATTAGCTGTGTTTTAAATATATCCTTAATAATTATCCTAATAATTTATAGCCGGCAGTGTACTTGTAAAAAGAATCGCGGAGGATTGCCAAGAATGTATTTACAAAATTTCTACGAACGATTAGGAAATAGTCAGTTTCATTACTCCCGTAATTCTAGCGTTAATAGCGTGAAAAGAATTTGGACTTTGTTTATCGATCTATAAAGTGCACATAAACGTGTTCAATTTTTACGGTGTCGACAAACGATACTAACGTCGGACGAAGTTCATAACATGAACAAGATTACATATTCTCGACATGCGAGGCAAGGTTGGCTCAACTGAGAGTAAATATAACGGGTAGAGAGTGGTTTACCAAATTACAAGGAAAATCCCGTGGGAATCGTTGCCAGGGTTTGGAGGTGGATAAACGTGGATGAGACAGACGAGGAACTGTGGTAAAAACGGTAAACAAGTTTCTTTCGTCGGGACATCTTGAATTTATAGTCCCTCCTGTGTTCAATATATGGCCACAGTCTGCTGGTAATTGCCACATTTTCCACGACTCCTCTTTTTCCCCCATTTCCTTGATTTTTTTGGACAGTGTCGGTTTGCACGTCGTTGACGTCGTTTGTATCCGGTATTCGGTCGTTTTAAGCATTTCCATGGTTTATTGCGCCAGAGGATTCTGCTCGAGGGAGAATTTTTGGCGGTCCTTAAGAGGATAGATAATTTATGTCGGCGGTTGCGAGGAAAATTAGCATGCAATTATTCTCCTCTAAGATGCAAATTGTCAGGGAAATCGGGAAGAAGGTAATAAGTTTAACAGTTGGTTCACTCGGGCAAGGTAAACGCATGGAAGAGAGGAATCGTGGTTATTTCAACGTTAACGTGCAATCGTGGCTCTTTACCGAGAGTCAACGAAAGATGTAGTTTTTTCTTTAAATAAATTACGGGTGGAACTAGCGTTTAGTCGAGAATTGAGTTTAGCGATGGCGTATTTTCATCTCGTTGATTAAAAGCAAAACTCAGTTTTTTTTCTCGTTACATAAATAACAGGTCGACGTAACCAATTAAGTTTATTCGTTTAATTGGCATTAGTGCGATGTCGCCCGCTTGTTGTTCGTTGACCCGGTTAAGCCGGCATAGAATCGTGAGAAGAGCCGTCCCATTTCGACTTCGATTCGATAAATCCAGCCACGATCAACCTTGTTTTCCTTATTTCCTCTTCTTGTTCTCTATTTCCCATTCGATATAGTAATACTATCCACATTTTCGAAATTCGTTCCAAGAAATCTCATACGTAATAAACATCACCGAGAAGAGATCTATGTCTCAGACTAGCTACATAGTGGATGCGAACCTGCAGAGTCAACATCTGGTGTGCAGAAGTCCTTAACGTTTCTTCCGACAAAATGCTTGGAAACTAGGCGTGTTTGAAAATGTTTCCAAGCCTACTTTTCCCAGTCTATTCCGTTTCCACGAATATTCAAACGAATCGTGTCTCTCGTAGTTCTGTTGTAACGTTCGAAAAAGCTGAAAAAAGGACAGCCGGTTATCAGGCTGTTAGCATCTGCCGGAGGGTGGTTCCGTGGCACACAAGGTTCGCCAGGAAGACGGAGAAAGCGGGAGAGAAGCACGACATGCAAACATCATATTTTACTGGCACCGAGCAATTTTGGGGCGCGATATCATTGTCGCGCTGGCTGCAATTATCTCGGATATCCGTCGTCTACGCCACGTCGAAATAATTACTTGGACCGCGTAACTACTAGGAGTGCAATTACCGCGACAAGAGACGGCTCTCGATCCGCGCGTACCATGGATTCTCCTTCCTCTTGAACGCCACTATCGTGCAACTTTCGCGGAAATTGGAATATTTCGGTTCTGTTCTGATTTAATAATATTGCCCCTTCCCTTTCCACCTATTCCTTTGACTATCGATCCACTTGACTTCGTTTCTCGAAGCATCCCGGCGCACGAACGAAGTTCGTTTGAGAAATCGATTCTTTGCGTTTGACCTATATAATCGTCGTTCGTTTATTCTATTGAATTTATAGAACGATTGCAGAGCGCTTCTTCCGATGAATAGAATAACGCGAATCGTGGCAGTCGTTTGGAATAACACATTACGGAAAACGTGGAATAATATTTTAAGTAATAACAAAAATAATGATAAAAATTATGCCGTGTTTTCTCAAAATTTCATTATATAATGATTTTTTATCTTTCGTACCTTCTGTCCAGATGATTTACATACTTATTCGATGTACGTCGACTGCGGTCAACGCTCGTGCTGAAGAGATTAAATACAGGTGCGTTTGACTTGCAACGAGGATTCGTTGGCTGATATTTGCGGGTTTGCGTGAAATAGTTGCTTCGTTCAAACAACGAAAGTATAATTACCTTCAGGCAAAATATCATATTCGTTTGAAAAAGTGAAAGCTCGGCACGCGTTATCATCGGTTCATGTTTCTTTAATACGACAAGTAACAATTTATTTGACACGAAAGGGAACGAGAATTTTCAATAATTTGTAATTTAACTAGAGAAATAAAAATCAGAAAAAATAAAATATCGAGAATTTGTCATTTTACATTGTTCAATTTACTTTTGCGTAACACGTGTGGTTTCGCGAAACCGCATCCTTTTCAGCTTGTGCTACAATTTACGGTACATCCGTACTGAAAATGTATCAAACAGTTTGAAACTTCAAGTTGGCGGGTAAAACTCTGATAATTCCCTCTCACAAGAATCTAAACTCAGGGTTACACATCACTTTCACTTCACCCTGTATAAATCGCAGATATTATGCTATACATGCGGTTGCGTTTCATAGACCCGTCGAAAGTTCATCAAGTTCAAATTCCCGCGTCAGGTTTAGCGAGTTTAAGCTGCTCCCAGTTCCTAATTGCGGTCTCCCCTTCGACCTGGCTTTGATGCCCTCCATCCTGTGCCCCTATATATCAGACCAGCAACCCTTTGGAGTGGCGTGCGGACTGGTTATGGACTAGTTAGTCGATGCAGTGCTGCCGGCAGTGGACTCTTCGGCGCCTCACGCTACCCTCGTTGCAGACTCTATGGCGCCCCTTCTCATCCCTTTCTCTTCACGTTCTTTCCCTCTCTGTCTTTTTCCCCTTTATTCTTTCTTTTTGGCTTTCCATGGTCGAGCGGACGGCACGTGTCGCTAAAATGAGGCCGATAAACCGAGTTTTTGCTGAATAATTGATAAATATTGTATCGATTGGCACTGCGTGTAATCGACTTTCTCTTCTATCGAATACACACTGTGATCGTAAAGCGAGATAGATACCGGCATTTATTAAACTTAATTTATTTTCTTTTTTCTCGAATTAATTCGTATATTTTTTATTTGAAAAATATGTTGGCAAATTCAAACGTGCTTCGGAATCGACGCGTTACGTGGAAATTACCCACGACCCATTATTTTATCATTCGCTTGGCCCCTCGTGCACAACGATCGACTGATCCACCCCCTGTTCCACCCTTACGATAATGGTCGGACGACCAGAAGCGTAGGAGGTCTTTTCGAGTTCGTGTCACGACACGGTCTGGTCACGCACGCTGCTTGTTTGTTGAAAACACGATGGCGCTAGTAAAAATAAATCTTGTAGTTAGGAGAAACGAGCGGTCCATGATCGGTCACACCACGTAACTCCAGTGCCGTGTATTTCCTCGCGACTTTCATGTTAACGGGCAGCTTAAAAGTCGTTCCATTTAGGAAAAATTCACAGTAGGAGATACACGAGTGTTCCTTAAAGAGAACCAACAGCGATATTTCATACTCGCGTTCTTTTCCGATCGTTTCCACGAAGGGGATTGAAATCGTTTGATCGAATGGCTCGTCGAGATCGAATGCATCACGCGAGACGGCGGGAATTGATCGAGTTATCGCGTGGACGAAAATGTTTCCGGCTGTTCGACAGCGCAGGAAATTGCCTCCGTGTTTTTAACGAAAAATTCACACGACAACGGGACCGTGGCTGGCAAACAACATTGTCAAAGCGAACGAATTCGCCGCGAAGAATCGCAGACATTAATATTCATCATTCCTCGAACACGCTGGAAAATATAAAGAAAGGAAACAAAGTGCCAGCGTTCCCTGGAGTATTTTAATCTCATCGAATGACTTGGTTCAAATTGTTCAATACCATCGCAATTTTTAACTCCGATCGGACCTACGATTTCCTCGATTCAGATACATATTTGCAACTTCATTTATAGCAAAGTAAGAAATTTACAATCGGCTTATATGCATTTCTATCGAGAAATCGGTTTATTAAATAATTTATTAGTTACGAAACATGAATCTCGCGAGCCTATCGTTGCGGATCCTTTCAGCCAGGTAATTTTTTAATCTTCTACGTCTCTTTGCTTTCGAAATCGTTACATCTGCTCAAAGTCCGTAGCTTTTCAAAATCGTTCGTGGTTTTTAGTCACGTCGTCGGTTTTGAAATTGTTATTTTCGACGAACGCTTCTCTATTTGTAGTCGCATCGATCACGATATTTATCCGCAGTCCCGTATAATCAATAGTCACTTGAATGCATGTTTCCTGCTTGGAAAATCGTCAGTCGGATTAAACCCGAAACATGAGCTTTATTTTTGGAAATTGTCAACAGTGTGCAACGTCACTGTCGTTAACGTTCCACGATATACAAAATTGAAAGGTCCGTTAGTGTTCTTTAACGATGCGATCGTTAACGATTGCGTATTCTGTTGCTCAAGCCGGTTTCCGTGACGCAGGTTTCGTGCCTCGTGATTCTTTAACGAGCCGCGAACGAACGCCACCGCCTCCTGTTCCTTTTGCGCTTTTCCCGTCGTCTCTTCCCATCACCGCAATGAAATCGAAACGACGAATCGCGCGCACGGGCCGCTGGTCACCCTTCGCCTACGAATCGCCCCGGTAAATTATTAACGTCGCGTGTCGACCGGTCGACTATCGATTCGTCCTGTCCATTCGTTCCTTCTCCCGACGTTTCTTCGCTTTTTTTTTCAATTTCCACACTGTGTTCGTCGTAAAAATGGCGACTTATGACGATTTCGGTTTGTTCGTTTCAATTATTTTCTGTGAATAGTAGAATGCACGAGTTTGCTTTTCGATAGAAAGTGTATAGCATTATTTACTAAAACTGTGCAATACAACGCATTATCGATATAGAGTTTCATATGTTTTATACGATAGTATCGTCGCGAGGTTATGATATTTTGCGGAGATATATTCGCTGTCTATGCTGAAATACATTTCGTGGAAATCGATGCGCGCAACTCGATAACATATCTGAAATTCGTCATATTTTTTGGAATTTGCCAGCAAAGAGGATGAGCACAGTCAAACATCTCTGTATGATGTCATACGGCGTTGACTTTTATTAAAGTATGCTTGGCATCGATAAGCAGAAGAGAGACTATGCAAAACTTTATTATTCTTCAACTTTGGAACTAGTCTCGCCTTTCGTTCTACGTATTCTGTTTTTATCGTCCTCGTCCCATGCTACGTTCTTGAACTTCTCCTTGTGCCTTCGCATTTCTTTAAAACGCAAGACAAAGAAGAAGACCTACTTTCATTCGATATCACTGTTCCGCTCGATTCTCGCGAGTTTTATTATTTCATAGCCAAAGAAGCTAATTCCACGGAGGCAGAAGGAATTTCGTTTGCCAGCGACAGAAATCTGACGTACTCTCGATTGCCAGAATTGCGAGATTTTTCTGGTTTATCGCCGGTAATACGACGCTCGCGGCGATCGGAAGCAAGCAATTTCGAAGCCCTAATCGCGTCATGAATCTCGGTGACTCAGGGACTCGCGCGCTTCAAGCATTCCACGGCACGCGGAAAGGAAATATCGTTTGCTTTGGCCGAATTAATAGCGCTGGTCGCGATATAAATCCGTTGTAACTGATCCGTGTTTTTGTGCGAGATTTTCGCATACTTTGATCGGTGTGAGAAGTTTCTGTCTTGCCACTTGTTTCCTCGTCTTATTTCTGAAATACATTTATTCTCTGTCGCATCGTGAATTATGTGGAATGATTAATTATTCACTATACTATATGACGCAAAACTGTGTCGGAAAATAACGTAGAAAAAATGTACGCATTACGATAATAGATACGTTATAGAGGCCTGTTAAGTAAATCAGAAAAACAATAAAGATAGCGATGATCTGAAAAAGCTACGGGTCAATCATAACGATACAAATACTTCAACTTTTTTAAACATTAAAGAATTGTGAGATATCGACAGAAGGAGAAATATGTTATAAATCCGTGGAATAGCTTTTTATAATCGCATTGCTGAGGAATAGCGAATAACATAAATTAAAAGAAGAAAAAAAAATGCGTGTATATAAATAAAACATTAACGTAATCGTGGTCTTTGGTCTACTTAACGAGGAATACCAGGTACGTTGCACACGCGGAAACTACCTATACAGCGAACCTGTTACGTCCAACTGTTCAAGGTTGACGAACGTGGAACAAATTCAGGGATAGTTTGGTCGTTTAATCGCGAATGTGTCCGAGTTACATCGATTTCCCGTGCTATCCACGTCATTAAACCGACCGAGCCGATTTAACGGACAGTGAATTACATAGCGTTCAGCCCCCCGCAAACAAACGGTTACGCGAATACGAAGCATGTTTATAGGTTTATTACGAATTGCGGTCCGCGTCGCCGCTGTTGTTTCCGGAACGCGTGCGTGGCTGAAAATCGAGGGGGAACATGATTTCTCTCGGTCGGGGGGTGAATTCGGGCACGTGACGTACGTCCGGTCTTGAATCGCTTCGCTAGTTTTTGTTATATTATCCAAGGTAATGCAATCACACCATAAGTAGGTAAGAATTAACTCCTTAGCTTCGAACGTTGCAACGTTGGTTTTAAAACTGTGTGAAACTCTGTCCCCGATTAATATTTAATTTTTTGCGACAGGATTTTTTTCTTTCAATCGCGATAAGGATTTCTACGTTTTAACTCGAGATATTGAAATATTCAGTGTACAATTAGCATTCGACGTTGTAATCTTCTGCTTTTTCAGCCTGTTTATGTTTCGTAAGCACATGCTTTTACGATTAATATCGGAAAAATGAATTTTTCGAAAACTTATTCGTGGTACGATCAATTGTTTTGCGTATGTATGACAATTTATAACGCAATGGTGATGTACTAAACAGTCGATCGATATTTTTGTTGCAGAAATAATGAAGAGAGAAGCTGATGCGGGCACTATGACAGGTTCAGGGGGACCGACAAGTCCTCACAAGCGTTACAGACAGGGTGACGATGAGCTTCGTCTTCTGATCCCCAGCAAGGTAAGATTTTACCGGTTTCAAATCGCATCTTGCGAAACCAGTTTTCAAGTCGAACCTGAGTCGATGAATCGATCATCCGATCTTCTATGAAAGTCGATATTTTAGTATCCGCGAATCGAAGCGAACGATTACGTAAATAGTCGAGAGAAACTACGTAATGTACTTTCTACTTTTTTAAAGAGACTTCGCTTTGAGTACTTTCAAATTTCTGATTTCGACAAAATTTCGAAGGCCATCGTCTTTAAGCGATATCGACGTATAATTAACAGTAGAATCACCGACAGTTAAAGCGAAGCTATTTCTACCGAAATCGGTCGAAATGACTGGTTTTTAAAAAATACGTAATAATTACATATTTTTATATTTATCGATTTATTACTTTTTTTTACAAAAGGGATTCCATGTTATGTAGTACATTTTTGATATTGTTAATCCACTTGCGACTATGATCTCTGCATGAGGGTTGGCACATTTATAAAATGGTAAAAAGCAGTCATTTTGACTGGTATGTTCTAGCGTCAGCATCATGATCGATCCGGAATTTTTCTGATAATTGATACCTTCATATCGAACGATACGTAGTAAAAATTCTAAAAACGTATAAAAAGTTGTACAAAACGAGGAAACTGGTTAATTCGGGATCGGTAGACAAATTGTAGGACTCTTTTACGCTTTAACATGTACCAGTCATTTAGACACTGTATATAGCCACGATACAAAATTATTTTGATTTTGAATGAATAGCAAGAAAGTAAAATTTATTGTATCGTTCCTTTAGTTGTCGCTACATAGGTCATTGCATCACTGCAGGAAGAAAATGTAACACGAAGTGGAAATTTTCAAATAAAATTATAAAAACCAGTCATTTTGACAGGTGTTGTAGTACTAGTGTTGATTTTCCCGTCGGTTTATTATAAATCCGTCGCTATTGCGAAGTAGAAAAGTATTCGTGTCTTCGTTAAGCAGTAATTGCAGATTGAATTCATTTTCGTAGTATACATGAATTTTTATTACGCTGATGTAATATAAATAGAATTACCAAATAATCCAAGAGACTATGCATTCGTAACAGTGGGAAAGATATGGACGCTCGTAATTAAACTTCAGAATACATCTCGGATAAAAAGAAATACACTGTCATGAAAATAGGAGGAAGGGAAGAAGGAAGGAGAATCTCGAAAGTGGCGACAACGTTTGTAACGAGGATTGGAAAGAAATTATTTTAGAAGAAACTTTCACTTTTACCTTTCACTGCGACAAATGAAAAGTATGCAATGCGGTTGAGAACAATACGCTTTTCCGCCAAATATTCTTCACAGTTGAATTTCCAAATAAGATCGCGTAAGATACGTCTTTGCAGCCGTGTTTCTTACGACCAGATAAGGCTCGGCGATGCATCTGGATGTTGCCAAGTTTTATTTTCCCACGTGTACAATTTTCCAGCGGTCTGTTCGCGATCGCGTACACATCGTTGGCGAAGTAAAAGCGGCTTGCCATACCGTGTTGTAACTTGGTGTCGGCACGTTCGCAATCGCGGAACGCTGAGTTCTTCCGGTCATTGTCGCTGCGCTCGGCGAACCGCTATCGGATTTCCTTCCGCTTTCTTTCCTCCGGGAAAATTCACGAAATCTTGACGGGATACCTCGCAGTTAGACGGAAATTTTGAAATTCTTTCCGGAATATCTGAGACGTTTGCAATCTTAGAATTCCTTATAAAAAGCTTAAAAGGTACGTTTGGTGTAAGTGAGAACGACCAAATATTTTTCACTACTTTGCTTGCAAATATATCTAATATTAAGTTAATCGTTAAAACACTTAAAAATTTCTACTTGTATACAGGATGGTTGGTAACTGGTGGTACAAGCGGAAAGGTGGTGATTCTACGCGAAAAGAGAAGTCGAAAACATAGAATAAAAAATTTTTTTTTTTAATTTTTCCATCGAGACAACGATCTACAGTGATATCCGTTATAACGTACCGCACGCGTACCGAGTCGATTTTCTCGATTTTCTCGAAAACAAAGCCTCAAACGAAAAATTGTTATTCTATATTTTCGACTTCTTTTTTCGCGTAGAATCACCCGCTTTCCGCTTTTACCACCAGTATACCAACCATCCTGTATTTCTTTAACACGAAAATTCACGATTGCTTCAATTCTACGTTTCTTGGTCATTTGTTTTCGAAATATCGTCGTTTTAAATGATATTAAGCTTTGTGACTAGTCGGAAGAAAAAGTCTTGACACACAACAGAGAGACATAAAAGGAAACTATGTTGAATATCACGTTCCATATCGAAATTCACCGTGCAATATCTCGCGTCTTAATAAACCGAGATTGCATCTCGAAGAAAGGGGAAACGTGCATCCCAGCAGGGGATCGAGGTACAAAGGAGCAGCTCATTTGGTGACTGCATTTATCTCCTGTCAATTTCACCGGCAGTCAGGTCGATTTCGTTCTCGTTGTGTTCGATCGCGGCTCGAGATCGGTCGCGCACCAACGATCGAGTACAATGTCGATTGCGGCCCGACCGAGACACGCGATCGAAGACTCCGCGAAAACGGCTGTCGGTGTCAGGGTCGATCGATGGATCGCTCCTTTCGAGAGTGATCTCATTCACCATCGCGGAGAGAACGTAATTATCGCGCGCTGCGTTTTCCGCCCGTGCTGTGTTGCAATCGGCTCGCGGTTGTAACTTATCGTCGTTAATCGCTGGAACGTGGCCAGCGGCGCGCATTCAACCGATCAAGAAACGATCGACCTTCTCCGTGGTTCGATTCGCGGCCGTTCCCACAAAAATCGCGCGAGACGAACGAAATTGGAGCATGCGTCTGCTCCATCCCCCGTAGCTGTGTGTCGAGGCCGAGAACTTGAGTCAGCATACTCGATTTTATTTGACGCGAGATTCCACGAAAGAATTGGTCGCGTAAAAACGTGCCCGTACACGATCGATAATGTAGTCGATACTTGTGGCCATTGGCTATGTTGCTGATCGTACGTGGTCGATATTGCAATATTACAGGATTATATTGCAGGATCGATCTGTATTAAATATTGACAGAAGGTAGCTCGAAGTATATTTTTTCGAGAGATTCTTCGCTTTGATATCGAATTAAAAGGACAGTTCTTATGGAAGAAACGATTGTATGTTACAGGTAGCCGGTTCGATAATCGGCAAAGGTGGCCAGAATATCACCAAACTGAGAAGTCAGGTAAGCCGTTGCTTCTTCCGTTTCCGTCGATTCCGTTCCCCTCGATCTTGTTCTCTCTATCGTTCGTCCGTGTTTCGGGGGACAAGTACGAGAGACAGAAGAAGCCGAGTAAACGATTGGAAAGAAAAGAGATAAGATGTTAGACAAGAAGATCGTGAGAACGAATTTTCAACGAAGAAATAACCGTGGCGGATATATAATTTCGGATAGTCTTAGTTAATCAAATGTTTGATTTTCGGCGGAGAATCATCGTATTTTCACGAGCTTCTTGCTCCGTTCTCGTTAACTAATCTCTCGTGCGAAGTTCTAGAGGCGACCATGTGACTATCGTCGATCGATCGAGTTCTCCGATTAGCTGGAATGTTTAGGGAGGCTCCGATGAGTGTATTTCTGCAACGTGTGTGCAAACGAGAATCGTGTTAGCTCCGAGGTACAGCGTTTTCTCTCTCTCTCTCTCTTTCTCTCTCTGTCTCTTTTTCTCGAGCGTAGCAGCCCGTTTTTTATTAGCCAATCTAGCAGACTGTTATTATTATCATTATCATTATTATTATTTTGTTTAGAAGGCTTTGGAACCGTTCCTTTTTAACACATACGACAGAAAAGATATGCAGTATATACATACATACACACACACGTACGAAATATCTTCATCACGCATTTTATTTCTTCAACTGGAAAGTTCCCTTCGTTTCCCGCAAAATTTGCGTTCGCTTGACCGACACGATCATTTGTTTCCCTGTTCTCGACCGTTTTTGGAAAACGACTTTGCGCGTCTCGTGGTCCGAGAAAAGCGCGTGGGCGTGAAACCGCAGCCGACCCTGAACGATCGATTAAAGATGCGACTCGAGTAAAGCCTGTTGCACACGCCTTCTGATCCAACCCTTTCGATCTCATCTCGAAAGGATTAATTAACGGTACTAATGAATCGGAACGAATACATTGCAATACGGTGTAAATCTCATTCGAAAGCTTATTTCAAAACTAAACTCAACTCTGTTGGCGATCCGCTAGAATTCCCAAGCAAAAGTAAAATACGATTGGTAGTTTAATTGCTCGTATAATAATTTATTTGAGCAGGATTATTTTCATATCTAAATTTGAATTTCAATCTGTTAATTACGACCCACGATCGTTCGGTTCGGTCGAGCACGTAACAGGCATTACACTCACGAGTTTCTCGATCGATTTCTTGCGCAACACCGATTGTTCGCCTCGGTGTTTTTTCCACCGACCTTGAGACGCCGACGAGACTCACCCCGCACGAACCAGAACATCGGAGGGACACGACGAAGCAAAGGTTCGCAACTTAGTGTTGCATAGCGCGCGATAAATCGAAGAAGCCAGCCCCTCAACAGTTTCACGAATCGCAGATAACGAAATCACAACGATTGCAAGCGTTTGCAGCGATCGTTCGTACGGTAGGTTGCTGGTTTTCGCGCGAAGCAGCAGTTAAACGAGAGCTTGAATATCGTCGTACTTGAAGCTCGCGTTTCGATCATTCTTATCGAGCGAATAGGTCCGAACGAACGATCTGTAAAAATCGAGCAAACCGTCGTCGTATACACGATTCATTAGTATGTCTTTGCGCGTGCCTTTTTAAATACGAAGAGCAACCAATACCAGCGAATCAGTTTCACACGATAAAACGTGAAAACGTTGAGAACTCGCAGACTCAGGGACAAAATAGAGTGGATTCGACACAGCGAATGCGTTCGATCGATTTAAAAGTCGGGACCTGAGAATTATGCATGTTGGTTTATCTCTTCAAGAACGGACAAAGAATGTAGCGAACGACCACGGAGGAATCTGTAAGAAACTCTTAATTATTGCTTAACTGCTTATCTCTCGTTAGTTGCAGTTTTATCCAGTATCTCGTAGGAACGCACACGAAGCTTCTCAGTCGTCGTATTCGTTTTGCTCGAAAGAATCGAACGAGCAGCCCATAAAAAAACGTCATCTTAGTAAATAATTCTGAGCGGCAATGAAGTAAACGCGAAATTAACCAACCGCGAACCAGCCATCCCCACTCGATCTTGTCCCTGGTCGTACGTACAATCGTGCCAGAGGCGGTTCGTTCGCTTCTGAGCTCGCGTGTTCGTCGAGTTTCGTAGATGACGCGGCTTTCTGCGTGACCCGAAAGGTGGAAGGCCAGGAGGTATATAATCCGAGGAGCGAGAGAAAGAAAAATCTCGGGGGATAATCGTGTTTCGCCGGGGAACATTTTTACCGTCCGCTCGATGTTGCGCCGCTGGTTGCGTCCCCTTTCGCGACGAGTTCCCTGCAGCGTGTATCCCTCGTTTAAAACGAACGAGGGAATCTTATGCTCGAACTACGTCGGCCGGTTGAAGCTGGTCGACGAGGACCTCGAGGAGAAAAATTTCGCCAAGTTGGCGTGGACGGAGAAATATTTGCAAGCGATCGTTTCATTGGGTGGTACTTTCGCCCCACTAGTGGGTTAGGAATCTTCTTTTTTAAAGTCCATTAAACGAAGAAGATTGGACGAAAGTCGGAAGCGTGACACGCTTAGTTTAGTAGGTACGATAAGAAGACGAAGCTTGCTTCTCATTAAAGTTTAGTGTACAAACGAAGTTATGCAAAGGGTTGATGAATAATCAGAGAATGTCCTGTCGCCTAGGGCTGGATTAAATTCGTCAGAGAAAACGACTAATCTCCAGTCAAGGGATTAACACTTGTCACGATCGTGATAAAACACGCCGACCAGCCGATTCATAATTCGAGTACGTGGTGGCTTATAGAGCTCAAAGGAGGAAGACCGGAGTTCTTCGCGAAATTGCATGTTAATTATTAAAACTTCCTCTAATTAGCCACGCTTAAGCGACTTCGTTAGCAATTGAAATGCCGCGAGAATCGGCCTCGAGGTTCAGCCGGCGTCAATTAACTGCTGAAAGAGGGAAAGAACGATGGGAAGGGGAAGGGGGTGAGGTATGGCAATGAATGCCGTTTTCAGAATATTTACAGCAACGTGGAAATAATGGGCGTTGATCCGCTGCGGACAATGGGGTTGTATTTTCTTGTGTTTTCCGTCGAAGACGGCAAGAGCGTCCTCACAGTCACTTGTAAATCATTTTTCTTACCGATTTCATTCTCCATTAGCGTGGCTAGAATTTTCATCGGACCGTCGCCATTTCCAACGAGTGTTTCACTAGCAGAGTTTACGAGAAACGTACGTTAATAGAACATATAATACCACACATTGTACCTTGCAAATATTTCTCCGATCGATCGCGCGACTCGAAAAAGGAAGCAATCGTAATAGTCACGGGGAAAAACAGAATTTCGGGGTGGAATGGGGGTTGCACGAACAATTCACGCAACCCGTAAAGTAGAATGGAAAGAGACAAGGGGTTAGAAGATTAAGCCGCGAAAATTAATCCAGCCGTGAAAGACGTGATGTCTAACTTGGTTGATGATTTGTGCCCTGGCCCCGCCCCAACCCCGGCGTTGCCCCCCTGGTGTTGCCCTGCCGTTGCCCTGCCGTTGCCCTGCCCGGAACGACGGACCCTGACTCGATCGGCAAATGGACCACCCTACCAACAATCGACAACAACCACCAACCAACCACCAATGAACCAACCACCAACCACCACGGCCCGACAGTACAAAGCCTCAATCATTGTACCCGATTGCCCCGGACCCGAACGGTAATGACCAACACCACTACTTAATGTCTTATTTTTCTTTGTCTCTAATTACAAAAATACCTAAATGACAGCGACACGTGGATCGCTGTGCTGTTTTTAAAGTCGAACGACAACGACGTTCTCTCTGTTGATGATTCTTTTCTTTTCTGCTTGTCTGTCTGTCTGTCTTTTTTCACCATCACTTTCTACTTCTTTCTTTCCTTTCTTCTTTCTCTGTAATACTCTTTGTCCACGTTTCTCTACTACACAGTCTTTAGTGTACCAGTATCTCTTTTACCCTTCTTTCTCGCCTCTGCCTTTTTGTCCGAATCGCCTGTATCCGTTCGTTCCTTCTTCGTTCGTCTCCTTGTCTGCTCCTCTCTCAGCCTTGTACGTGTCCTCGACCAGCGTCTCCGACATCGTTGCGCGATGATTCATCGCCCAAGAGCGAAGAGCCGAGTCTGCGCGAGCTTTCGAACGAGGAACACGCGCGATAAACCGAGCACACGTTTCTCGTGACTGCACCTGCCATCACCTGCGGTTGCATGTCCTCCGTCCTTTTCCATCCCATTTAGATATTCCTCCTCTGTCTTCGTATCCTGAATTCTACTACGTCTGTCTCTTTCTGTCTTTGCATCCACGGTAGCCTTCGAAGCTTTCGTTGTTGCGATCAAGCAGAGTAAATTGAAGGTCCATCGAGAGGGGAGGGAGCAGTACTCCTCGCGCTTCTTGCTTCTTTGTTAGCCTTGCCGCTTCTGTCCGTCTTCCTTCTCCTTCGTTCTCGTTAGGAATTCTGTATTGATACCTACTAGCCACCGAGAGTTGCGACATTACAAACGATAGAAGAACATCCAGAGCAAATGCGTTCTTAGCGCGTACAAACGGTATTAGAGGAATAACAGATTCTCTAGCTAAAAGTTTGTCCTGCTTCTGCGAATTCAAGGCAAGATTCGTCACGACGACGAACAAGTTCTCCAATGAAGGAGACGCGAGGACACGCAGCATCGTTTTTCTGCTTTTATCCAAGAAGCAACGAAACACAGTCGGTTTGCAATCATCCCGACACGCGTACGAAACCTTTCTTATTCTCACCTTTCACCTATTCCTCCAATCTAATGTCATCTCTGTGTCTCTGGTGCAGTCTCTCTCTTTCTCTCTATCTCTCTCTCTCTCTCTCTCTGTTTTTTGTTCTGTTTTTTTTTCTGGTCTGTCTCTGTTTTGTTCGTTTTTGATCGTCTCGCGTGCGCGGAAAACGTCTCTCTTTTCCTTTCTCTCCTTTCTTTATCTCTAATTTTTGTGGCTAACACGGATGCTAATCCGTGGAACGAGGCGGTAAATCTGCCGATTCCACGCTTAACGTCGATATGTCACGCTTACTTTTTAGGTACGTCCCACTGATCAACGCACCACTGACCATCATCGTCCTGGCAGAGATTTGCCGGCATGATTAACGAATTGTCCGCGAGTCGAAAGTCATTACCGATCTGCTGTGACCCGTGTCTAGTCTCGACCTTGATCGCAACCCTTTTGTTGCTGGACTCGCTTTGGTACACACTTGGGTGCTCGTCGAAGGCACTTTAGGCGCTTCCTTAGGTGTAAATCGTTCGGCGGGACTGCCGTCTAGATTTTATTAGAGATCGATGAATTTTTTCTTATCCTAAATATATTTTTGTCGTGAGTCAGCAACGAATGGGTCAAGATACTGCGAGATTTACGCTTATGGGATTTAACGAACGCGGCTTATACCTGATTATTTTCCATTCGCAGCCAACGTACTTAACAAGCGTTATTAATACGATTGAGTGTGAAATACGAGGCAATTTACGAGATTGGTAGACACATCGAATGTGTTTTTAAAAGACTTTAGACTTCGGTCAAGGTTTATAATCAAAGTTCGCTTTTAAAATGCGAAATCTATGCGTCTTAGGAATCGATTAAAGTAGTTATGAAGTAGTTACGTCATTTTTTTTCGTTGGAAATTGCAAGTAATTATGATTTATACTGCCAGTTTCGTGGAAATGATGTTTATTGGTCTCTTTCTCGTTCCAGGACGTCACGTGCTACGGCTGTAGATTATTTTTATCGTTTAGTCGTCTTCGTAAATATCCTTCAAACTGATTTAAATGCTCTTCTATTCGCGATCCGAATATTTTTTATAAATATATTAACTTAAAGGCCGACCAATCTAACCGAAACATCGGCATACGTTTTCCTCCTTTTCTTATTTTTTTCTTTTTTTTTTCTTTTCTTTATTCTTTCGGAAATTTGTAGTAATTTCTTAGCAACTTTGGTATCTGATTTATGTAAAGTAGAGCCTATTTTCGTTTATAATTCAACATAGCTCGGCTATCGCGAACTACGATTACTAGTCGAATATCGCATCCATAATTTCCACAGTGACAAGTAATCATTAATTATTTATGATCGAGGAATATTAACGCCGCTTTAAAATGCACATTGACAGCCTCGTGGCACATAGACCAGCGGAATTATTAACCGAACCCAAACCTTCCTCGTTTTAGAATGCATACGGCGCTTGCATAATTGATTTTATTGTATCTCTACGGCCGGTAAATAATCAACGTAAAATTCAACAACGATATCGTTAACGTTATCATAGAAATTTATCGTAAGATTATGCGAGATATAATACAAATGATAATCGAACGGTATTTAAACTAATCGAATGGCATTCGATTTCTACCACTCTCGAGTCTCGTCTCATAAACATAAACGATTCGGAAGATCGCAAGATGAAAGATACGAGTCCGAAATTCAATTGGACCCAATTAGCTAGAGTTAGACTGTCCGCACCTGTACGCGTTCATTGCAGATTGATCAAACAGGAATATATTTCGATCCCAAACAGTTCCGAAAGAAAGGGACAACTCTCTTTTTTCCTTTGGTCCGGTAGGTGTAACAGGTTTTAATGGAAAGACCGGCTAACACAATTTTTCACTCTATCCATCGATCGATGCACATAGATCTTATTCACGGTCAAAATCTAGCGATCAAAGCTTTTTTTCGCCAGACAAAATGTAGTTCCTCTTTTTGTTTATCTATTTTTTTCTTTTTTTTCTTTTTTTTCTTTTTTTTTTTGTTCTTAGAGAAGCTTTTAGTTTCATAGAGAAGCTGAGATATCCATCGATCAGCTTTCGTTTTCGAGGCGATGACTTTCGACCGATATGTTCGTCGAAACGAACAAAACGAACGCACACGGTTCTCCGGTTCGTAACTATCGACGATTGTGTGTGATTGTTAAAGAAACGGGCGAAAAGCGCGTCTAGGGTGAGAAATAGCTGATGATGGCCGTTTTCACGGTCTCAGACGGCGCTGGCTAACAAAACCGTACCCTCGCGACCGTGTTATATAGTATCGAACGATCTCGTGTCTGGTGATCGCGAGACGGCGCCTGTTATATATAGGAGAAAAGCGCATGATTAACCCTCGACTAGTAGGGTGAACGTTAGTTCTGTTCCTATAATTGGTAGGGTGGGATCAATTCGACGGAAAGAGAGAAAAAAATACCAGCTGTACGATACAAGTCGAGTCACGCGATGGAGACAAGTCGTGCGTATACCTGTGCTTCGATTGTCGATGGAAACTACTGACAAAGGAAAAGTTTCGATGAATCTTAATGCTACAGTTCTCCACTCTTTGTCTTTCTCTCGATAAATTAAGTGATAGATCGAAAGATAAATTCGTGTTCTTAGGTATTCTCGATCTTTCTGAAATGTATTTCTTTTTCTTTTCCTTTTCTTTTTTTTTTTTTTTTTTTGTTAGGTTGCGAAGTCTAGATGACGTTCAGGTACGACTTGCCCTGCACGCATGATTCATTCTGCATCGTTTCACTTCCTTTCTCATCGGGCGTGTGACTACTAGTACTAACATTGGATTAATTTCTTATTAAATTGTACGTCGCTAAGAATTAAAAAAAAAAAAAGCAAACGTCGTTTTGATTCAATTCATTTTGCTCGTCTGAAGAAGATTAACGTGCATTCACATTTCAACTAAAATAAGAAAAATAGGAGAAATTTCAGCTTCCGACAAGTATATATAGTTGTGCTCGTTCTAACTCCACCCTACCAATCGATGGTTAACATTAACAAATAATCACGCGATAGAACATCGAAAGAACGCCATTCGTAAGAGAAAGCTGGTAGCTTTTGGTCTTGCGACATGCCTAACACATAGAACAGCGATCTCGAAAGCTTCGGTTTTGTTGAAGAAGGATCGAAAAGAGTGCACTGACAAAGAATAATAGCAGTAGAAAAATATGTCAAATGAACGATATAATATTTAGCGTACAGAATTTTAAAATAGAGTTCAAAGAGTCTATTTTTCTTTTTCTTTTTTTTTTACTGTTTGTTTTCAATTATATACTAGGATGGTCAGTAAATTCTTGACTCGAAAGGACTGTTACTAGTGATTTAGCGTCGTCGATCGCTAACGGATACTATAACATCGCTCGTACTTACAGTGAGCTTATATTGTATTTTCGTCGAATAACAGAAAACCTTGACTTTCCTCGAGCTTCTTCTAAACGAACATTAAAATCTCTAATCTCAGTAACTTCACGTCGAACGTTAATCGAATTTCCGTTCTGACAGAGAATTTACTCACCATCCGGTCGATTTCGATTTTTCTAAGAAAACAAACCCGCGAGCGATTGATTCAGTCGATACGTACGCAGATTCCAGTTTCACTCAAGCACTACCTCGAAATTGGAATATATTATTGTGTCGCGACTAATCGAATCGTGTCGAACGAAACACATTTTCTTCCACGAAGCGAAGGAACTAAGTCGCGTGAAACGGTGCTCGCGTGGAATTCCGACTTTCGGCAAGCCTCTTGTTCTTCCACAAAGTTATTCGAGCCTCGACGATCGATCGAATGGCATAGCGTGAAAAGCTGCTGGCCTATGATCGGAAAATACGATGCCATTCTGCTTTGGAACGCGATGAAATAGCTGGAAATTGTATGGCAGATGAATAAAATCCGTCTCGTTTTCTCCATATCGATAGCGATATCAGTCGGATGAGAAACATCAGAACTTTTCGAAAATCATCACGAGTTTCATAAAGTTTCTCGCTTCGGGGAGAATCGTTAATTTTGTTGCGCAACTTGGCGCGTTTTATCGTTAAAATAACGCGTTCCATTCGCGACGTAGACCGAAAAGGGAAACGAGACGCGACTCCTGGCAATTTCTCGCGATGTCAATAGCAGATCATTAAAAAGAGCGAACGGAAAGAAAGCGGGAACAGACGGAGAGGACCAGATTGATTTGTGTTGGACGACGTTTCAGAAGTTCCGTGTTTGTTTTGAAAGGAACGCCGGCAAGTTCTCTTGTAGCTATCGAAGCGATATTTTCCGTCCTGGCTCTCTCCACATTTCGTTTAGTCAATCAGTCCGTTCAAAAGAGACGAGAGGCAGTCGATCGTTTGTGAATGAGACGGCGGCAGACGCGCCACGCGAATTTCGCTCGTGGATGAAACTAAAGAAATTCTATGGTCGGAAGAATCAAAATTAGGAAGATTTAGGAGTGAAATAAAGCGATCAATAACGCGAAGAACGAAATTATTTCGAAAAGTAGATGGAAATGGAGGAAAGAAAATATATACATTTTGGACTACGAGAAGGGTTTCTAAAATTGATTGGTCCGGGATTTCGGTTCGTGTTCGAGTTCCCTCGAGCACAGCTCGCACATTTCCGCGGCTAATTTTCTACGGAAGGGGGTGAAATTTCGCCGACACGATTCGACGAGGAAGAACAAACGTGTGTAGCACGTAATATCGTAATGGTCGGTACGGAGGATCGGAATAATTGTTAGAGTGTTTTTGATTCTAGGGTGCTTACTATCAGCTCGGATCTGCCCACCGTTCTTCAAGTATTGAACGAGGTCGTACCTAATCTCGAGGAGGTGAGTGTTGCTACCAGAAGAGGATCACACGGGAAAAGAAATGACTCAATCGTGAGACTTTTCACATGTTTTTCTTACTTTAGTAGATTGTTAATCCAATATAGTTAGATCATACGAAGGCTGGTTCAGTAACTATTAGCACCTTGATCGATCGATTTTCGAACCATCGACAGTATCTACCTTAACTTTGTTTCAACAAATTGTCCTCTAATTGTTACGACGATATAGAGGGTGCTAATTAGTATACTGTTCCAGCTTACAGAATTGTAGAAAATGTAGATAATGTCTTACCAATGATGTCTTACCCCACAGTACGTTTTTCAATTTTTTGTCACTTGCATGGAACACCCTGTACACATCGTAGAAAAACGATCGGTATATCTAATTAGCAATCAGTGATAAAAACAATGGTTCAGTGTTGCGTAGAAAACGTACAGTGCAATAAATATTTACCAACTATTTTAAAAACAGCTATTACCATAAGTCCTTATATTGTACTCGAATGTGTGCACAGTATAATTTTTATAGTACAAGTTAAAAGTCCCTGTTATTATAAATATACAAAGTATATCGTTCCAAGCAAAGAAACGAGTAAACGAAGACACAAAAAAAGAAAGCGATAAAAAACAGACATAATTCATGCTTGCATAGTAAGCACATAGTATCAGTTAGAATGCTTTCAAAGAGAATTTCACGTCCGTAACTTAACAGGATGGGAGAGTTAATCTTGGAAATGGTTTCAGAATGGATCCCGACACGGCAGCGACGAGATCGACGTGCGCATGTTGGTCCATCAGAGCCAAGCTGGATGCATAATCGGCAAGGGAGGGCTAAAGATCAAGGAGCTTCGTGAGGTGAGTCAGAAATGTTCATACGCTATTAACGCTATACAAGCGGGACTACATCGGTTTTACGATTGTCACGTACAACTCCGTGCCAAGGCCTCTGTACCGTGCTCGTCCGACGAATTTAACCGTCTTCGAGGTCTTTACGCGATCTCCTCCTTATTAATGCTCGGACAGCGAGCCGTTTACGTGTGAGCATTGGAACGCTCTAAAACCACTTCCGTTTTCGTTATTTTTGGATACGCGTCTTCGATTGATATTTCGTTTGCTTTCACATCGATATTCGTTTCCGTATGATATTCTGGTTTTCAATCAACATTCAGACGAGTTTCAAAGATACTGCGAAGGATTAACCTGTTAACTGTGGAATTTAGTTTCGAAAATCCGTCGCGGGATACGCAAGTGAAACGAAACAATGACGAGTATACACGTCGAACGTAGGGCAAATGTTCCTATTATAAATTTTATGAAAAAAGTAAAGCAAAACGGGGAAGCATTACATTCTTATTCGATAAGAAATTAACAATTCGTTGTTGAAAAAGCTGTGGTTGCTGAAAGCTTAAAAATTGCCAAAAAGTAATAAAATGTATAAACAAGAAAAATTGAAGAAAATAGATTTAAGAAATTCAGTTGATTTCAGCGTGGTATTTTTCAAATCAAGGTATCGCACAAAGTGGCAGTTCGTAGGTCGAGCGTCAGTAACGTCACTCCGTACGGATTTCATTTTTCGAGCAGACGGCATATCCTCGAAGTGGATTTGCTTTCAATGTTGCAGTTGGTATAAAACACAAAATAATTCGGGAATTAGCCGATATACGTACCAAAGAGAATAATCAAATAATCGAATTTTTCTTTTATAAAATACATAATAGGTTTACTGGAAGTATAAAGGAAACATACCTCTAAACGTCATTTATATTACTTTTTACTAAAATTTTGAGTTTTCCTAATAAATGGTAATTTTTTATTGCACACGACGAGTATATACAACCGCGCCGAAATAAAGTTTTGCATTGACTCGTATACACGTTGAACGCGGTTAACCGGTTAACTTACGCAAGAAACATAAGGTTGGGGAAGGCTATTCCACTAAAGAAAATTAGGTCTTGCGAATGGATTAGGATTTAGATTAGCCACATTAAATCATTATTTCCGTGACCGATTCCGCGCTGGTCCGCCTCGATTCGCACAGTCTATTGCACAAGCACAGTTAATAAATCTGAAATTTGCCGTTCACCGAGATAATGAGGAAATTAGTCAGCGTTTCCTGTCGTTTTCCTCCTTCTTGAGTCGCGAGGTCGTCTCTTCGGATCGAGGAAAATGAAGAAACCACCGTTCTCCACTGAAACCATCCTCTCCTCTCTATTCCCTTGGAAAACTTCATCTTCGTGTAACCAAATGAACAACGATTTTGAAGTAGAGTATCTGTAAAGGATCTCAGGACAGATTGGATCTTTTAAGGCCAACACAGGTTAAAGTTGATAAATAAGCCGGTCGGAAACGACAATTGAGTCGCTTTTAATTAAGGGAACTGCGACCAGATTTTACGTAACGACGGGTCCGGATATCCAGGCGATGGAATATGCAACGTGGCCAAGTGGCTCGTTACGTTTTCACGTTCACAAGAGGTAAAAGCAACCGATGCAGACCTTTTGTTCTGGCCCACTCGACGGCTGCAACTTTTCTTCGTTCGAGCTTTGTCGGCTTCTCTCGCTTTTCCTTCCTCCGGTACTACGTCAATCTTCATACATTCTCTAACGATGATTGTTTGAATTTTCCGTCGAGGAAAGTAACGTTCGTTAAACATCTTTCGTGCAGAATTAAAATCACAGTAAAAAATTAATTTGTCGGGAAAAATCGCACACGTGGAAAACGATAGGAAGAGCTGTTGCGAATAACGCTGTCGACGAAAGGATAAAAGCGTGAATATAAAGTCAAATCGTTTTGTTTGATCGGCTTTCGGAAGAGAGCGACGATTTCATCGATTTTTTCTATCCAACTTTACATCCGTTATTCAAGATTTCTACGAATACGAAAGAACGCTTGTAGCAGACGAGGAAACGAAGTTCTTCGAATTTCGAAATGAGCAAAGGAAACCTTAAGTGTCAGGCTTTTGAGCGTCAACTTAATCCTAGGTTTAATGACCTCGCAGTTTTCTGATCCGTTTTTCTTGTTTTCTGCTCTGTTTCCGCATTCCCTTTTCTACCGCCACATTATCGTCGTGCTTCTCTCTCCCTCCTTCTTTCTCTCCCTTCTCTCTCTCCTTTTGTCAACAGCAACGTTATTTCGATACTCTCGAGCGTCCTTAGCGCGTGCAATATTTCGCGTATTTCTACTCGAGAGACGTGTCTCGTTTATTGTAATACTTCCATGATCCTGGCGCCGGATGTTTCCCGTTGGAAGCAATAAAACCGACTTGTTCACGCTACGTTATCTATCCTCTATGCTTCCCCTAATTTCTTGATACGGGACGCGCTTGGAATCCCTTGTTACTTCTTACTTGGAGTACAGGTGAGCAGATTGGAGCACCTCGTTTGTGTCTTTTGCTTTCATAAGCATCTTCTATATGCTTTCTGTTATCTCTTCGAATATAACTTACATGGTATTTACCGATCGATCTTGTTATCTCAATGTGTTAACATCGATATGCAAATTTTATATTTTTTTTCTGTAGAATTCTGTTGCGTATTCCCTCATCACGTAATTGTAATACGGTGGAACTTCGTTTATACGAAATTCATTTCTACGGATGAAATTTTAATGGCGTCTGGTTATATGAACTTTAGCTCAACTCCTTATCTGAACCACCGCCGAGCGTTAATCCACTTATAGGAACATCTAACAATAAGATGTAAGGTGTGGGACACGTCGTTGTGCGACACACTCTTATGCTTCGCAGTCGATACAACTTCGCAACATTATTATGTATTTAAGAGCAAATGTTTCGTGGAATCCTCTTATACGAATACTGAACTAAATAAGAACCGAACTTCTATTAACTAAACGAAAAATTATAGGTGGTGGGAAGAAACAGACGAACTCTTATTATATGAGAAAAACTCATACGAACCAACTTGTCCCCTGACAGGTTCATATGAACGAAGTTCTATTGTATTTATCTATGTACACTGTCAATCATAAGTATTGGAACATCTGTAGATATTTAGTACAAATCCAATGCTTTTCACTGCTTTATATTCTACTTATTTTATGAATCTGTTGTTTCATTCGCATCGCTTGTGCTTCGTAATGTAAAGTATATCAAGTAAAGTAAAATTTCAGCTCTCCAATAAATATAAAGTTCTAATACTTATAGCCGACAGTTTACGTAATATACACCTTATTTATATATAAATTTATTGGGTCATTAAAATTACCGAGCATTCTACAAATACAATTATTATTTTAATTTAAACGCTTCGATTGTCTTTCGATATCGTTGATCGTCCACGACAGACATTGCCTCGATCGCAAGTGTATCGGTTCTGAGTGACCACCAAGTCAACGTGTTAAGTTTCGCCTTTCGTAGCTACGATTGGAGATACTACGTGCGACGTTGGATATTTTTGAACGTATCCTTTTAGGTTGAAAAGTTCTAATTAAACGTGCGAGGAAATGCGCTCTGTTAATTGCGCCGTGGTTAACATTTTGGTTAAGAGCGGTTTGGTATTTCCAGGATGTTCCTTCGAACGTTAAACAGGTTTACAAAGTTACGGTGGTTGGTCGTCGCCACCGTCACCGTCCGGTTTTCTCATTCGAAAGCCGCTCGAATCGGCTCGCCCGCTCGTAATTACACTCATTCACCCCTGTTTTGCCCTCTTCTCTTCGCTCAATTACGGCGACGCGTTCTGAAAAAGTGTATTTCCCTTCTGGTTTAGGGTTCGTTAACCGGCAAGGACGAATTGACTCTCGCCGATTCCGCGGTCGTATTAAAACTTTTCGCTCTCTCCTATCTCTACCAGACGTTTACACGCCCTGTTTCCTCGAATTGCGATACATGACGTATTTCTTGATTGAGAGAGCCTGTTTGGAAACGAATGCTCGAAATATAAAGTTGACGCTGTAATAGGTACTCCACAAGACACGAGGAAAAAATTCCATGACGCGAAGGTAGATTGACGCGATAATTGGCATGAACGGCGAGCGATACAATGAAAAACGTTATGATGAAACTCTTCGTTTTCCTGCGACAGAATGGTAATGTGTAACTGATGATCGTTCGGGAATACAGAGGAAACCTTTAAACGCGGATATGTACTAACATCGATCATTTTTACGTGACCATAGTTTGTTGTTGATAATGATAGGTCTCGGGGAACGTGACCACGAACTTTTGTCGTTCGGAGCTGCCCGAAGCCTTACGTAAGCGATTTTTCATAGATAACAACGATCGCGTAATTCACTCACCAGTTATTCGCGTGACGTATCGATTAGCTTGCTTGATTATCAATGAGGAACATGTTACTCGTGATCGAGAATGAAATCAGCGAAATAGACGTCACAATGTAGCAATAATTGAGCGAATTAGTGTGTAGTGTCTGTAAAAAAAACTCCGTAAATTCTTTTTCCACGTGTCTAAATTACTTGACATTTTATTAATTGATAACATTATTATTGTAAAAGTAGCAGCTTTTCTACTACGAAATGTAAAAAGACGAATTTGTAGAGAGTAGCGAGAAGCTAGATCGATAACAATCGTGCCATCTAACGTAGTCGCTTGAAACCTCATCGTGTGTCGTAGCACGTAACTCATTTTTATCCGCATTTTTTAATCATGATGTAACTTAAAAAAAAAGGAAAAAATGAAACGATGTCATTAAAAGATTTAACGAGTGAATTTAGTCGTACATAAAATATTATTTAAAAATATCATTTCCTTTATAATATAAAATATAAAGCTATTGTCTGAATCATCGATAAAAATTGGTGGCTTTTCTTTTTTTGGTTTTCGCAATGGTAACTCGTGTATCTCCGATTTTCTTGTCGCGTATTAGCATATAGCGGATTATACATTGTCGAATGCGATGCACGAGACTTTATAATATTGTACATGCAAGTTGCATGAACGCTTAACGTCGAAAAAGCTTGTAGCTTTAAATCCCACGAAGTCTGCGACGCAAAAACCGTGGAATTCCGGGTCACAACGCGGCGCGACGCGTTTCTTTTTAACCCTTCTTTCGTCAGCGGCGACGAAGTTCTCGTGCTTCCTAAATAACTGCGCGGCACGGCAGGGGGTAGCAGCCAGAAGGGTAAAAAAGCTCTTCCCTCGCGAAGCTCGAAATTAATTCCAAGAAAATACCCTAGATAATTATGCACACGCGATGCCTTTATTATTATCCGTTACCCATGACTGTCTACACGGACATAGTCACGTCGATTTTTCTCGAATTCTTCCGAAAGAATACACACTCTGCAGAAAAGCAGACTTTAAAAAGTTTACAGATGAGCTGAGATTCTCTTTTGAGAAGAAAATAATTCATCGAGATTGAGTTTCGTTGCTTCGATGTTGTTGTAGCTGGAGCCATTTCAGCGCCAATTTGTGGTATTTGATACATTGCTTCGTCGAAAACTTCGATGCGACTCTATAGACGAGAATTGAATTAATGCCGCGCGCATGGGTAACATTTTAAGATAATTCTAACAACGTTTGCAAATTTGGAACTCTCCTGTAAAAGAGACACGAGAGAGTATCGAGTTATCGAGCGAAAACAGCCATAGAAATCTGATTTACTTTGTACGAGCCATTAACGAACCAAACCGATCGTCAAGTCCATCGAGATCGTTCGGTTTCTGAAAAACTGTCTCTGCTAGGGTTCTGAGTCTTTTATATCTCGATATCGCGTTAAGAAAATGTTTAGTGTACTTAGCACTGAAACGACAGATCGTTTGTAACAATGATTCTTTCACATTCTTTCGAAGTTTAACGAAATTTTCCAACGATAGAAAAATACGATTCGGTTGAAAGTAATGGAAATCGTATACTCTAATATTAAAATGAAGAAATTTTTAGAAAATGGAATTGATCGCTTTGATTTGCGAATGACTCGTATACGTGAGATAAAGAGTGCAAAATGAGAATTTATCTATTTTCTCAGTCGTTTCTCCAATAGTCAGACTTTAGGGTCTTCCTGGTGCTCTTTGGTGCTCGGCGCCATGTGTTGCTATGGGCAGTTCTCGAAGGTCCACGCAGCACGCAATCCAAACAGGTGCTAGCGAACCAGGTAACGGACGGTTTCTAACAGCTGCCACACCAGGTGCAGCTGCCTTGCCCGGACGTCGTGACACGAGGCAACAGGAGCTTTTCACGTGCGGCCTCCTTCTCTTTCCGATTTCCTCCGGTTGCCTTTTTACCCTGGGAAGCGTATCATTCTACAAATATTCTCTTTTCTCCATTTTCCTATCTATTTTATCTTCTTTCGTTCGTATCTGGTTCTTTATCGAGCCGATGATTTATCTAGACCATCTTCTAGAATCGTGCAGGGTTTTCTGAATAATTTTCTCCGAGGCGATGGTTTAATTAGATAGTTCGACGTTGGATGAGAAATTTATTTGAGATTGCTTAAATTCAAAGTGGTAATCTCAAACCTGAGGGTATATAGCATGATCGCAGTCCGACTATTATCGAATAACGCAGTCGAGTTATAATAGCTTCTCCAAGCTGCTCAACCTTGGCTCGCTATAACAGTGCTATACTGCATTCTTCAGTCATATTTGTTTTACCTACTTCCAAGAGACGATACCTTCTTGTTATTTACACTTTCTGACATGTACTTGTTTTACTTTTACTTACGTCCATAATCAAAGCGTATAATATGTAGCTTAATTTAGCGATAACAAATTCACAGATAGACAAATCTACGCTATGATCGACTCGAGGGAAAATTAAAAACGTCTCTAGAAAAATTTCCAATGAGAATCGTTAAAAAAAAGTTACGACCAAGGGTTGAATTTTCCAGGTGAAGAGATTTTGAAAATTACGGCTCTGTCGGAAACGTCCCATTCCCTCCTCTTTCCCGACCGGCGACCGGCACATTCGAACAGGCCGCGCAACTTTCCCTTTTCCCGGGGGTACGGTTCGGGTCACGATGCAAAGCTGCACGGTAAGACCCGGAATAATGAAAAGCAGCGGCTGGTAATTCCGTTCGTGAATGAATGAAGGTGGGTGGAGTCTGAACAGCGGCCGAAACGGAATCAGGGGCGCATGACAGTCCTTCGAACCCTCTGCCTTTTCAGTTCCCGGTCGATCGTCCACGCGTGAGGATCCTCGAGTTCGTCCTCCGGGGGCCCTCTTTCTTCCCTCGAGTCTCGTTCCTCTTGCCGATCAAATGGATCTCTCGCTTGCGTCGCCGCGATCATTCGCCTTGGTGTTTTCTAAAAAACGTGACGTTCCCTCTACGACGATGCATGCTGGATTTTCCAATTTTTTGGGATTTTTCGGAGATCATAGGTACGCGCTTTCTTCAATTTTTACAATTTCGTTTTTTGTCGATTTTTGATAATCGATAGATTGCGAGCAGCATGCGAGCGTAATAATCCTTTTGCTTTGTCCTTGTTACATAGCGTTGTTGTATATTTTTCATTTTTTATTTCTATGTGTTTTGCGTCGTTTCAGTTCACCAGTGAGAAATTAAAGGGGAAGAAACAGACACTTTGAGATATTGTTTCTCAGATCCGATGCTTACCGGTGCATCAATCGGGAAAGTTGCGCGAGATAAACACGTTTTAATTGAGAAAATCATTCTTTCTATGTCGTGGATAATTAGTTCGATACGTTCATATAATTGCGAACTCTCTTTGCTTCGACATGTTCGTGTCATCGCGTCACTTTCGATTAGTTTCAATTCGTTCGTTTTTAAATACGAATTATACGATTCGAGATTAATTTCAATTTTGAACAATTTAGAAGGAAAGCATGTATTTTTAAATCAACCCTTGCCAATGTATCGTTTAGTTCATCTTCTAAATTTGCGCTGTGATGATCAGATTTAACTACGTAATACGCCTTATTGCTACCATCGCAGCGAATTAGACGTAAGTGTCCGACTCCGTGTACAAAACGGAAAATACAAGTTGGACAAGTGACTAACCACGAATTCCTGCTATTTCCAGCCAAAGCGCCGAGAAAACGAGCGAAATCATTCCTTTAACGACCAACCTTTGCAGGGGAGGTCCTTCGATGCTATTATCGGTTTCCTGCTCGGACGGAAACGCTCCAGTTTCCAACCCGCGTGTTTTTTCACCAACTTTTCCAGAATTTACATTGCCGTGCGCAATTTCTGAAACTCGCCGCCTTTCAATCTTATTCCCGTGCATTTGCAAATTCCTAGAACTCTTGAAACTCTTCCACTGTAAGTTTTACTTACACTGTAACTTACTCCATTATCTTCGTTCCTATGTTATTTGTACCTTCACCGATATATTTCGCAAGTCGTAGTTTAACCCACTCAACACCTCAATATCGGCATCCGTACCCCGAATTGACGACGCCGTATTTATCGAATTCGTTCCATGAACCGTTAGTCGAAAATTAAAGTTAAATTAAATTAAATCAAACCGTCTTAAATTTATATAAACTAAACTATCTTTTAAATCTGCGCCTTTCCTCCAGTCACACGAGGACGAAATTAAAATTGTACTAAAAATGAGAGCGATTCATGGGGGTACGTTTCAATTACTTGTCCGACTCGTTCTCCTTTTCATCGCCGCTCGGGTCACGTTTTCACGCGCGAAATAACAGCGAGGGTGGCGTAATCTCGAGATCGCCGTTGTTGGTCGACGTTTCCCTTCGGTAATTACGTAATATGCCCCGCGCGAGACGCGAGGTCGCGCGGTGACGAACGTAAAAATGCTCACGTGAGAGTCGGATCACAGTCGCCACCCTCTATTTCTTCTTTCTCCTTCTCTCGACGAGGGGTGACGCAGAGTCGAGAGATAAGCGAACGAGATCTCGCGTGTCATTTCGTCATAATTCTTGACGGTAATTTATGCTTTTCGCAGAGAAGTTGGTGGAACCGGGGAGGGTAGGGGGATGGTAGGAATAGAAAACTAAAAACAGACGCGGATAGTTTGGGAAAAGGTCGTCAGGAGATGGAAGAAATAGCGAAAACGCGAAAACAGAACCACTTTGCCGGGGACAATATCGTATGTTTGAGCTACTCCGTAAAATAAACAGCGGCCGTCTTCCTCCGGTTTTTCGCATTTTCATACGTTGTTTCAACTCCCCCGCCTCATACAAGCCCCCTGTCAGCGATTGTTAGCGAAAGGTAAACTTTGGATGCGTACTTTCATTCCGATCTTTTTTGATTTTATTTGACCGTTGCTTATTTCCTCTGGCCGTTGAGTTTCTTTTTCCACGTTGTTCTTCCTTGTTTGTTTGTTTGTTCCTTGGTAAATGTTTCTTTAATTCCACTCTGTTCCATGGCGTCGCCTTTAATTTCTGTTTTATCGAAAATTATTTCAGAAACTGTGACTCGTAGTCTGTTTTTTCTTTTCACCTCCATCTTTCCTTTTTTTTCCTTTTTTTCTTTTTTTCTTTTCGTAATCTTCACTATACACACGTCTGTCTTCTTTTCTTGGGTTTATTGCTGAGTTCCGTAGGTATGTCCCACGCTGCGTTTCGCATTAGTTCATCCAGCTCCACTTTGCCACTCTATTTTTCTTGCCGTCGTTTTCAATTTCTTCCTCCACGCTGCACTTCCTTTTCTTTCCGCAACTGCTCCATTATTTATTTCTCTTGTTTTCGCTACATCTCCTCCACGACAATTCCTCAGCCGTCTTATTCTCTTTTTCATTTTATTACTAGCTCAACATTTCTTCCATCAAGATCCTCCAGTGTCTCTGACAATACTCCCGCTTTAATCCTGTTCACATTCTTTTCTTCGTTCCGCTTATTTTTGGCTCACTTCTTCCCTTTTAATTCCATTTCTATCATCCCTCGATTCTTTCGCGTATTTCCCCTAAATTCCTTCTCTTACTTCGCTCGTTTCCGCGTTCCTCCGACAGAAGTTTTCCATTGAATGCTCCACATCGCCTTCGTCTCACTGCCCCAAAAGGAGGAACGGAAGAGAAAGAGGGAGAGATTCTCATGAGAAAGCAGTCCCTGCACGAGCCCGTATTCTTACGCAACCAACCAGCCGCACCGATGTACGACTGTTTATTAAAAAGCTTTTAGCGATATTAGACTGTCCACGAGAAAATTTCCTTCGGGCGACGAGGCGTGCCGTGAAATTTTACCGGACTCGCTCGCTCCTTCCATTCGTTATCGAGATATAGATGGGAAATTGGGCGGCAAAGTTGGCGTTAATGAAATCTTTCGTGGCAGATTTATCTATTAGCAATAGAGTAATTTATCCGAAAGAAAAGAGAGTATTTTGTCAAAGAACGTTTATACGAGGAACTGGTTTATAGGATTAAAATTGCTTCTATTCTAGTATACAAGGAATGAAATGCGAAATTCGTTTTTCTTTTACGTTTGAAAAAAATTCGCGAATTCGTGACGGAATGAAAGGAGGAAAATTGCACGTTTTTTCGCGTGGTCGGGCCGGACAATAACCGTAAACTATTTTACAACCCGCTACCGATCGAATTTATTTCTCCTAGGAACGATGCTTCGTTACGACTAGGAGAAAAACGGAAGAAATGAAAAAAAGTTGGAAAAATATTTCTCGACATAGCGAATGAAATATCAGAAGGTATAGCAGAGGCGAAAGAAACAGACGATAGAGGAAACCTTTGAAAACTTGTTATTACATAGCCCCGGTTTGTCTCCTTTCGTATCTTCCACGTTCTCTTCGCGTTACGAGAAATGACAGAATTACTCGACTATTTTCCCCGCTCGTCCTTGTTGACCGATCGTCGTCGTCACTCGTATCAAGCCATTTCCCCTTAAAATCGGAGTAAAAGGGAATCTCAGATTAATTCAAACGTACGAAAGAATTCCTGCCTCGATCTTGTTCCTTTCTCCTCGATGGCAAACTTATCGTTTAAAACTCGATTTTCCAACGGTAAAGTGGGATAATTGAGATCTTCGAACCCAGAGAACGAGACAGTGCTTACTTCATTTTAAATCGATTAACTCTCGGTGATTAGCGATCGAACATCGCTAAAGTCCCAACTAGTGTCCGATAAACTCCGCAAAGTCATCAGAGTGGCAAGCTGAAGCATTAGGAGCTCGCTTTCGCCCAATTACCGCGGTCTTTGATGCGTGAATAACCGCACACGCTCGTAGAAACTTCTCACCTGTGGCGCGCATCGATGCGTGTTCGCCGTTGACGCTAATTGTCGAATTCTCGCGCGATCGTTAACCGATTCGCGGCCAGCGTCCTGCACTTCTTTCTGCAGAAAGTACTGCCGGTCGTCACGAGCGTGACTTCCGCTCCGTTTCGTCTCGAAGAGCTCGCTTTCTTCCGATAGGACGCGGTTTGCGGTGTACAGGCTTGGATGACCGGTTGACATATGTGGAAAACCGTACATCCTTCCCGTGCGGCGGCCACCATCTGCCTCCTGTGCTGCTTGGCGGCCGCTCCTCGACCACACTCTTCCGCCCACCCTCTCCGTCGCTTCTTTCTTTTTGCGATTGAGGTCGAGGAACAAGGGATCGTTGTTACGTAAGGAGTCTATTCTGCTGGCTTGTGGTCGATCCTGGTTTTGCTCGTGAATTCCTCGCCCTTTGCTTCTTGAAGTGTTAAACGTATCCTTTTCGTTGAATTGTTTAAAGAAGGTAATATCAGGACTTTTTTGATAAATGAAGAAAATTTGTGAGGCGATGAGGTAAAGGCGTTGCATTAATCCATTTACATGGAATAGTAGAAGAAAATAATACATACGCCGTTCGTTAACAAAATCTTTTGTAAGAAGCGTAACGCAAAAAGGCCTTTGACGTTCGCCTTCGAGGAAATGCGAACGAATTTATCGCACGATCTAATATTTCCTCGTATAGATCAGTCTTGTTAGAATCATTTCTTGAATTTGCTTAAAGAATACTTGCGTGTTACTATCGGGGCATTCTTTAGGCGCCTATTATGTACGAGGGAAAAGTATAACTGTAACGATGACGAGCGGAACAAAGGTAGCCGTAACGACGACGAGCAGGGCAAAAGGCAACAATTGCGTGTCTCTGTGAGACCGGAAGATTGTATAGGTTATAATAAGTAATTGAATTACCCTGAATATATTAGAGGCGGCTGGCGAATGGCGAAGATAACGATGATGGTAAACACGAAGGGGAAGGAATCAGGAAGAAAAATAAGGATACTCGAGGAATAAGTTCAGGGGTTTGAAACGAGGCAAATCGATCGGAAACCGCAACGGTTCTCGTCTCATGTCGATTAAGTGGCTTTCCTCGGATAACGACGGAATATTTAATAATATCTTTCGATCATTTGTCACTCGCGAGGAATTCTTCACTGACGCAGCAAGGTATCTCGGCTATGTTGTCGATTCCGGACAGCTTGACATCGATTCGGAAAATAAAGTGGCTTCTTAATCTCCTTGAATTTCGTTTGCAAGTAAGAAGAAGCCATTGGAAACAATAATGCTCGAGAATATTGGCTTGATTTTTTTTTTCCGAGGCCGATCCTTCAGACAGATTTATTGGCTCGTTCGGACAAGAGATTATTGAATTCTTCGAATTTTCCTGTCACAGGTTAAAGACGTCGATGATATAATCCGATTGATTGTTGCAATTGCATATCGAAGATCGGCTCGGATATCGAAGTTAGGGAACAAATACTACAAATATAAGCAGGGTATTTCCGTTATTAAAATATAAAATAGGAGTAAGAGACGATAAGAGACAACGGTTCTTTAAATAATTTCATAACGTTGCGCATGATCGATAGAAAATAAGAATAGAATTATACGATTACGATTTATCTAACCTTATCGACCGATACTCGTTTGAACTGACGCGATAAGGTATCTTTATATCTAATAAAACATTTACGATTTTTCAAATACATTTATCCAAGTAAAAATTGCCCATTTGGTTAAAACACGCGCAAAAGACTAGCCATCCTTAGGTCATTCTTGTCTGCCCTCCGATATTCCATCCCCTTTTCGACCTTTTTCGCATTGTTAAATTCTCTCGCTTCAGTCGACACCGACAGTCGGTTCGCTTCGTTAATACCTTTGATTTTCTCCCAATTAGTATAGCGAATTATTCATCGCCTTTGTTTGCCAGCTCCTCGGGAGAATAATAAGGTCGAAACGATCCGTACAGGAAATTATATATCGATGAAAATTAACATTCTTGTTTAAATGAATTTGGCCAACGATTTTCATCAATCACCTTATGAAAATTGATGGAACCATATAATCGCGTCTCACTATTCAATTAAAAAACAAAAGAGCAGAGAAGCTATGAATTTCCAGCCTCGATATATTGAGTTTCCGCAGCGAATTAAAATCGCCGCGAAGAGTTAAACGATTTAGGCAGTCAAATGGAGCGTGATCGGTCGTGGAATCGACGAGAGCTTAATTTACACTAGCGCTACGTGATCCGCATGCTTCGATTTGTTTTCGCCTCGATGGAGTTACAGGAATCAGTGAATTTTCGACGGGCAATATAGCAAGAGGTAGAGAGACGGACGAATGTCTTTTCGAGATCCAGCGAAATGAAAGGAAGTCCGATCGATCTGATCGCATTGCTATCCCTGCTCTTCCTCTCATTGAAAACTTGTAACGAGGCTTTTGTAATGCGAGGCATTCGAATGCAAATGCCCGACGGGCTTCTTCGCTACAGTTCGCTGAGAAACGACGTCGATTTAACGATTATCTTGGTCGAGAGGAATCTGCGGTTTCAACGCAGGTTCAAACGCCATCTCATTGCCCGGTGCAGATTTCAAATACGATTGATTTGTAATTTTTCCTTCATTCGCTGCGATAAAATATGAAAAGGACCGTTCGTTTACCGTGGCGTCGATGGGGTGATCATCCGATGTAGAAAACGAGTTTGATGGAATTAAACGAGAAAAGTTGATAGAAAAGTTGGAAATTCGTGAATTAGAAGCGTGTGTAGAAAAATGGGATTTATTTCTTTAAAACATGCGCATAAAAGATAACAGAAAAACGATTTAAAGAGGAACATTGAAAACGATTCGTGGGGAAATTACGTGGGCTTATTTCTATTCTATTTTACAAGTAGAAATCCGAAATCCTTGGTATAGATAACATTCTTGCGCTTCATTGTTAGGTCCATCGGTTACAAGAGTTGGACGGGACAAGTTTGCTTAAATACATTGCAGAATTCTATTCAACCTCACTCAGCATTCGAACGTTGTAACGCAGCGACGTGTAACGATACAAAGAAAATCGAAAAGAAAGAAGATAGTCACAGTAGTCTCATATACACGTTAACGCGGAACGGCGATTTCCTCTAGCACTCTCGTTTTTTTTCTTCGTAGTAGAACACGTATTTTATCTATCGAAATTATAAGTACACGAAGTACGCGATGGCCATTACGACGACCAGGCCACCCACCCACAGCATAGGCGATATTCCTTGATTCTGTTTGTCCTGGCCATCTTTCGAGTAACCCGACGGCCACGTCTGCTTAGGCGTGCTGCCACTTTTTTCTGCCTCGACCAATTCGCCGACCTTGTAAGTCTTCATTAAATCCAACGCATCTTTAGAGTGACCCACGTCGTCGAAGTCCTCGGAAGCGTCTTTGCCACCGTGATCCAATAGAACCTCCTCGCCACCTGGATGCTCGTTTAAAAACGTCGTCACATCGTACACATTGTCGTGTATGATTATCAGCGTCTTATCCTTGCAGTTGAGACTAGCAACTTCGCTCCTCGTATACTGTTTACTCATGCTTTCGATGGAAATCTTCAATTACAGCAAGAATTCTGAAATTACAGAATAGATTAGTTTAATTATTTGAAAGTTATAGCAGATACATACTGGATGGAATGGAATAACGCGATAGAAAAGATTAATGTTATTTTTTTTTGTTTGTTTGAGAAGAAAGAGAGACAGAGAGGGAGAAAGACAGCAGTCGACTATTTATGAGATTCCTTTCATGTTTCAAGCAGGAATTAATAGTTCATGCGATTAATCTTGTCGGTGAAAGAATTATCAGAAGAAACTGTATTACGTAGCACAGTGATGCAAAAGGTTCGGCATTCAGTGAATATAGTTGATAGATAATATGCGAAATGTAAATATGAATAATATTTATGAGAGGAGATTTAGCGAGTCGAAGTTTCAATAATTGTTTTGTTGTATCTAAAGATGGTTGCGCTCCAGATTCGGGTCATGTCCTATATATACTCCTGTATAGTACAAGCGATAAATATTTATGCATTTCGGTGAATAGCGAACAAAAGACGGTGCATGGATGAAACGTAAACGAATTCCTATTGTCATGCCAATCGAATAACGAATAATCTTCTTCATCGATTATATTTACACATCGTTTCAACGTATCACAAAATTTAGAAAAATTGCAATCGCTTTCGTAATAATACGAAAGTACGGTTACACAATAAAATTTAAGCAACACTCGTTTTAGGTTTCATATGGAAAGATTATAACAAAATTTGTGGTTAAAATATGTAGATTCATCATGTCATGTTTATTCGTCGGTTATTATCGAAAGTACAAATTTTGGAGGACGATGGAATAAATAATGCTTTGTCACGTTGAATAACAATTTGAACTTTTCAACCTGCGAGATCGTCGTATTTGGCCAGATATTACGCGTCTTATAACGAGGGCACCAGCGGATAATGTTAATTTCGCGTTGATAAAATGTTCGATCGATAGAGCTACGATATCTCATTTGTTTCGTTAGTCAGCAGAACGTTCTTTTTCGACAGATAATCAATAACGATTTTATCGAGGTCCTTTGTACCCTCATTCGCTTGATGTCCGTTATTTGTCGAGTTGATTGTTCTTGTACTCGCGACACGATAAACGTCTCGCGAAACGTTTCATTACGTAATGATCGACCGATGCTAGAGAGATAATGACAATTGTAATATCGATAACTGAGTTAGTTGCGAATATATTATATACGTCGCGTATTTCGTGTTTAGAAAACTTGTAGTATGCTTTTGATTACAACGCGATTCTAGTTCAAGGTAATAATCTCAAGATGATTAGAAAATGATTTATGCACCTGATGTCAAGTGGTAAAATTTCATTCAGTCATTTTCAGACAAATCTCATTCATCTCGTTTTGACTCGCGAGGAAAGAAGCGAAAATATTGTCGATAAATCTACGGTTAAATACGGTTGAAACAATTATTTACAAATTGAACTTCCTGAGGTGTCATAGTCTTGACCTAATTCAAAAGAGTTGTTTTGCATTTCAACTTCTTCGACAATATGATAAGGGATATTTACAATTATTGTCGTTTCAGGAGGGCCATTTTAAAGAATGCATAAATATGGAACAGAAATTTGCGAAAAAAACTATGAATTGCGGCGGCAAGAATTTTCCGGTGTTCTCGCGAATATAAAAAGATAGAAGAGTATATAAATATTTTCGAAGCAGTTGCGAAACAGATTCTAACTCGCACGAAGGCATATGATTTTCGGCGTCATCATCCATGATTGCGCGAAGGTCATCCAGATTACCCAATCGGCGCGAGCGACGATTCTCTGCTTTTTCTAGCGACACAGTATCGTATAAAACTTTCCACGAGCCCGCTGATGAAGAGATATCACTAATCACGACGACATTTTTACGAAGTGAATATCAATCTAACGGAGGCAACGAGACTCGAATATTCGAGCGGTGGCGTGATCGATCGAATGATTTAATCAGCCTTGATGCAATTACATGTCGAACTTCCTTATTTTTCGTTGAACGTGCCAGTAAGATGACTTCGTAGTCAGTCGCACTCAATGGAAGGTCCTAATAACTGTTACCTTGAAAACACAGCGAATTACGTCATTCTTTGTATTCACAAGAAACTATTTCGTTGTAAGCATACAGGAATAGTTATTTACAGCATTGATAAAACCAGGCTGTCGATCTAATTCTAAAGGCATTCGATCGTTCAGGATCTGCGTCATCGATTATTTTTTATTTATTCAAAATTACACGTAATTGCGAAGATTCGAACGGTAAAAACGACGAAAAATACGCAGCGCACTGTACGAAAGAGGCTTATCGGTTGTCGAAAGTACAGGTATTCGAAAGAAATAATTTAAATCGGTCGGTCGTCCAGGCAGATCAGTCACCGAGGAGGGACGCTCGATCGAAGCGCCTCTTTTCCACGTCGGCCATGTCTGTTCTGGCCGGAATCGAAGGTTCCATGCGACGCACGAACATCACACGTTATTCGTTCACTTGCTTCGCTGATGCCCGAGGTCGAAACTGCGTTCCTTGTTTATTAGAAGCGGAACACCTGACCACGTACCTTCTCGTTTACGTTTGTTCGCCTCTGAAACACGGCTTGTCGCTACTGCTTCTCGTGCCTCGACTGCTCCAAATCGTCGGATTCCTTGGTCGATTCTCTGCGACCCGTAGCGCGGCGTGACGTGCTTCTGTGTATTCTCTCTACTTCTCTGTGGTAGAAACGTGCGGAGGAAAGAACGCGGTCGAACGAAAAGGGAGGAACGATGGTCGAACGATCCGCTCTGACGAGTTTGCTTACGACGCTGCACCGGCACAAACACTGCCGCCAACCAGGTCAGCTCGTAGTAGCTTTATCCTTGCCCCCTCTAGATGCTGCCCCACCATGGGCCCCTTATCATCTTCGATTCCCACTCGTTCGCCATCTCCTCTCTTCTCTCGCTTTGTCATGCTGTACGGAGAGAAGTGGAAACCCAACGTCGGAGAAATTATTGCTCGCATGGGTCCATATTTCTTCTTGGCATCGTTATGTGTATAGGTCGATGGTTTGTTAGACGAACCTAAAATTGCCCTAATATTAAAGTTGTTCGTGTCCGTTGTACAAATTGACACGAAAGGAACGCAATCGTAAATGCTTTTTTCTTGGCGATGTTCAATGACAATAGCAGGCCTTCGAAGCTTATAGGAACGACGTTCTTGCAAATAAGTCGCAGTTGTTCGTAGAGATTTTTCTACCACTTTTAAGGCCTGAATAACATTATTTTTGTACCACGCTGTATTTATACGACTTAGTTAGAAACGCTAATGGAGGTCTCGTTAATCGGTCGTATCCTGTTCTGCAAATTTTGCTTTGCTCGGGTATTATGTACTTTGCTAATCGATAGACGTGTCAGGATCGATCCATCGTGCACGTCATTGGACGAAGCAAAAAGTTCGTTTTATAATTATAAGATGTGTCGTTACGTATTAATGAAAAGGTATCGCAAATATATATGCGTATTAAAAATGATATGTTAAAAGATGGAAACGTTATCTTCCTATTTGTATATCGATTTTACCGTTTCATTTCGTCGATAGTTATAGCAACTCTATCCGTCCTACGAATTTTAAGTATGGGAAGTATGCACACATCGTGACGTAATATTTGAGGATATTCGTAAAATAACTTAACGAGTGTACCGAACGCGCCATTAAATCCTCTATGAAAATTTCGCTAGTAAATACGGCGTTTCGAAAAAACAAAGGAGGATCCGAGAATCACGGCCGATTGCGAGATCGTAAGTTACGAGAGTTTACAAACGAAGCAACTGATAAAATTAGTATTCATAACGACAGCCGATTTAATAATCGTCTCGACCAATGTTAAGTCGTCTTTAAAACACGTGACGATATTGATGTCTCATTATTGTGTAAACTGCGGACATGTACTCTTTCCGCTTTGTACTCAATGAAAATATGAGTCGTTACATACTTTTTCCGTGTGAAAAAAAGATAATGATGTGACGTTATGCGGTGTTTTTATGAGAAGGCTACTTCGCAACGAAAGCAGAACGACCTTTTTATGATATTCGTGGTAAGTCTGCACGAGGCTAATAAACTCTTGAAAATGGAGTAAGAAAAGGGTAGGACAGGTTCCTGGTTTACTTTCCATTCATTGGTCGAGTAACATCTTCCGTTTTATTTTTCAAAACAGCAGCTACTGAACGTTGTTGATCGAATGTCATTTCGCGTATGTATGGCCGTGCTAATAGATTATATAATAACGCGTACGTTATACGCTCCACGTCATAAAAATAAAGCAGTAATAATAATAACATGAATCGATAATCGACCAGTTCCGTGGAGACATGCCTAAATTCGAACTCACCTTGTGTATTGATCGCATTATAACATGCAGACCGACTTTAGTCGCATGCAACTGCACTCAGCTGGAACTGCACTCAGCGCGATCTGTACGCGCTGACCATGTAATGCAACTGCATCCATTGTGATTATCGTGCGTCTATATTAATAAAACATCACGCATATACTTAAATTATTCTGAAAGCGTTTCGACTCTAGGCTTATCCTCGCTGCGCTGCGAGAATCGTTGCACGAATATCATACGAAACGTCCGATTCCGATAGTTTCCCGACGCGACGTTCGATCCGTTGGATTTTTATCGAAAAATTGCAATTTACGTTTAGGAGAAAAATGTATTATTCGAACGAACTGTACGGAGCCATATATCCGTGTAAAAGATTGATCCTGGTTGGGAAGGGATTGAAATCACGTTGCTCCAATTAATTAAACGAACGCATTGGACGTAGTGAATTCTGTAAATTCTCTATATAATTACGTTTGCAAACGAAATAGGAGCGGATGGTAACAAGAACCGCGTGGTAACTAGTAATTTTCCAAATATTCCGTCCGTTTGTTTCCACTTTAAAACTCGCTTGTTTAAGCGATAGTTTCCGTTCAATCTCTTTTGCAATTATGTGCTTGTTACGAGTATGCAACGAAGTTTAAAAAAATAGATTGCTTCTTCTTTTTTTACATGTGTGTATCGTATGTTTCATAAAGTTTTATAACATCGAAACTGGAATGTTGGAGAAACGCGCGAACGAAACGGATTCTCGGGCTAAAATGCCGGCTGCAGTCAGTTGAAAACTGCCAGTCACGATGACTAGGAGGCTCTCGTGCCCGACGTGGTTGCTCGATTGTTTGGCGAATCACGCTGCATCAACGAAATTTCTATGCCATGCAGGGATTATGTAGCTATCTCGAGATAATTTCTACGGTGAATATTGACTTCAACGTTGTGTCAATTTTCTACGCGTTTTGCAACTATGCTCCGCGCGTTTAACCGGTCGATATAATAGCGAGATATACAAACGACGCTGTTTACTGGGATGGTTCGCGTGAATGGTTATCGCGATACTAGTCTGCGGATGTGATATAAAAAAATAGCTTGTTTTATTGATCGCGTGTCTGGATACGGGAGTACATCTTGTTCGACTGAATTTCCGTGTCACGAATTTTAATTTAAACTCGCGGCCGACGTGCCAGAATATCGAGGAAAAGATTGAATCTAGCTTGGCCAGACGTTGGAGAACATAATTTCATTGGGCATGTATTTTTAAATATTGAAAAATAGACTGCGATCGGAATTAAATGAAAACGTCTCGACCTACCGCGTTTGAAAAACGAAACGACCAAGATACGACGCGCTTAGTTCGCGTTGTGTTTCGAAACTCGAACGAATTGATTCGAACCAGGTTCGGTAAGTTTCTTAACGGCTAGATAAGATATTTACAAGAAAAATTCACTTTCTCCTATCGTTTCCTTGATATGAATAAATACATTTATTCTATATTAATTATACATTATCGTGCCAGGTTTCTGTGTCATTGGGAAACAGAAGAGAAGAGAAAGAACGAACAGAAACCCCCACTCGTAAAAACGAATGATCGTTTTATTCGTCGAGTTCGCGCATTTATGCTGACTTTATTTCCTTTACGAGTACCAGAAGTAATAAAATATAGATGCATAGACGACAACAGCAACTGCGATCATCACCGGTAGCCACGGTGACCGTTCGTGCTTCGGTGGCTCGTATTCCCAGGTGTCGTCGTCTATTGTGTCTTGCGCGCCTGGCGAACAGAGATTAATTTATAGCTATATAAAATCACATGCTTTTTACATTTTTCAAATTTCTTTAAATGTTTTTAACTTTTTAATTCGACCGTGTAGAATAACGAGATAGATACATAATTTGCGATTGAAATTACGATGCGGAAATACGAGGTTCGTACATTAGTCGCAGTTCTATTGCTTATCAGTTTTCCAATATTATATATGTCTTGTAGATAGTGGATAACGCATTGCTGGAAGGATGACCGGTATAGAAAATTTGACTGGTTATTTCACTCAACACAACCATGAAGATAAGCACGCGTATTAACCGAATGTGTCACGTATACAAACAGAACAACGGAGCAACGCGTAACAATGCTGTCAGGATTAGTCATTTTTTCCAGCAACAGTTTCATACGTAAGAAATACTGCACGAATGAGTAAAAAGAACATTCTTTTTTTTACCTTCCATGACCTTTTTCTTTGTTGTTCTTTATATGACATAAAAATTGAAAGTATTATGACAAATAGATAACGTACCCCCGGAAGATGTGCCTGGGGAAGATGTCGCGTCTCCGGAAAGGCTACCGACCACCGTTCCAATTTTATAGTTCTCGCGAAGTTGTATAGCTTCGGTGGTGTGTCCAATGTCGTCGAAACATATCGTCGCGTCTTGTCCACCTAAATTCAACAAGACTTCCTCCCCGCCTGGATGCTCGCTTAAAAATTTTGTAATATCGTACACGCCGTCTTGATACACGATCCATAGATCCTTAGCCGTGTTGTGTTTCGCTACCTCTTGCGCCGAGTAGACCTTTGACATTTTTCTGTTTAATTTTACTCACCGGAAATTCTTGATATCTGAAGAATAAAAAACAAATCGAAGGTATTATTTTATTTTTTTTTTTAAATCCTATCTACATAAAGATAAAGATCAGGCAAAAGTAAAAATAATGTTGACATTGATGTTTTGCCTATCTGTTTACGATACGTAGACTTATTTTACCGATATCCTTGACGGAATTTGTAAACTTTGATCGGGTAGTCGAGTCGAGATTTCACGAGTGTCAGCCTTACGAAATCTATCGTCTTCTCGATCTTTGTAAAATCGTATTGCGGTACCGTTGGTGTCTGAACCGGAAGGCTGCAGTTCCAGTATCAAACTATGTGTCTTCGGTAACGGCTAAAGTTCGTACCTCGTATTGATTCCCGAGTCATTGGAGATTTCACATTGTTTTCTTTTCTTATTTTCCGTTTAAAAGATGTCTTGCACGAAGTAATCCTTCCGCTGGGAGCAAAAGAAATGGCACTGCGCGAGACATCAATCGTCTACGACTAAAGTCAATGGCCACGCGAACATTCCTCTTTTTTCTTCGAGAAAGCCGGTTTCTCGGTCATCTTTCACGTGCACGTTCGTATTTGACGCGACTTCCTATTCTCGTGTTTCATGATATTCACGGTACCCTATAGCGGATACATTTTTTGGAGAAAGACGAATATTTCGCGCGACATTCGAAGATCGTCCGATTACGCTCGTTTAAACATTCATGAGCTTAGTCGTCAATATTTTGTTTTTTACTTTGGTTGTGTGAAAGGATCCGGTAACGCCGTGTCATCGTGACTATCTAGTCGATCTAGGTCTCAAGTGTTTCCAAAGTCTTACAAAGTAGAAAATTTATATGCTATCTGAACGATTGCCGCGAAAACCTTCGACGAAAAAAAAAAAAAGACAAAAAAGCGAAAGTATCAGAACTTAAATACTACTTTGCATTCAGAATAATCGAGGCTTACCTGCATAAAATTTGTCGACCGACGTTATTAACGAGTTCCTCGAGCTCCGCCGATGATAATATTTTCGAAACAGTCGTCGTCGTAGCTAGAAACCAACTGAATTGGCACAATCTTTTTTCCTTACGGTGTCGAAGTTCGAGACTCTATGAACGCATAATGATCCGATGAAAATTCATGCGTCATTTGCGCAGTCATTTACACAGAATAGAACTGCGTTATCGATCGATAAATTCTTCATGTGACTATCGAAATCATGTCCGTTTCGTTTTAATACCGATGCCCACGGGCGTCGGTTTATTTCTCCGGGGAGTCGTGAAATAGTAAATATAAATTTGCACCATAGAGAGAACCGTGCAACAAAAGCAAATCGCTCCAAGAGCACAATAGACTCTGTCGGTCGCTCTCTATATTACGATTTTCCGAGTAATGGAATGTTTTCGCTCATACGGTGCTATATGTTTCTTGCATTGCAGTATCCGGCCATTTAATTAGTGTAATCCTTTGTTAATTTGTCTCTGTCGTTAGACAGAAAGGAGCATAAATCGTGCCTGTATATCCAAATCAGTGTCCTTACACCGTTATCGATTTTTTCGTTATTTTTGTTATACGCCTCATTTGCACATGCAAATTTTGCACGTTTTAGTCTACGAGTTACCTTGGCTTGAATTCCCAGAATCTAGATTCTACCAACGCTCGATTTTGTTCATCGTTGATATTTCTGACAGCAGAACGTCGAGCTCGTACGATTTCTGTTCGTCGATCGATCGTTCGATCGTGAAATTATCTGCGTTTATTCTTTCAATAAAGCTCGTCAAGTTATTCGAATCTGTCGAATTGCGGAAGCATCGTGGTATGCCGTCACACGGTGAGAATCAACGTGTAAAGTTTAAAGTGCAAGCGTTAGTTGGCAAACCGGAAGTATTTAATATTTCGATAGAAACAAGGTGGAATCGAGAGGCAAAGGGTCGAGAGTGTTCAGACAGATTCTGTCTCCGGTAAAAGCGATCCGGTTCTACGTGACCGGATGTCTGCGTTCGGAAACGGATGGATGGATGCAAGGGAAGCGGACGACGCCATTCGCTTTGATCTGTGTAATTAAACGGTGCAATTTCCACACAATGTCGAATATCCATTGCCGGGAACGTGTCTGCTGATTGGATTGCCTCGCGCCGATCTTTTCGTCCTCGCGGGAATGCCGAGCAATTTTCAAGGAGGAACAGCAAATTTTGGCAATTGTAATTAGTAAATATATTCGAGATCGAACGACTGGAAAGTGTCAAGCTTTCCACTTCGTTAGATTCGAGTGGAGAGGGCAGACGTTGAAGACCATCAAGGTAGATGAGCACGAACGACAGGGGTGCAATTATCTTTACATCTGCCAGTTCGTTCCTAATCACCGGTTCTCCTTTCATTACGATCCTCCCTGATTATCACGGCGAATAATCGCGTTAATTTCATCAAAGCTGTCTCACGCGATTCGACTTTGTTTCAAACCCATTGCAAACGATATCCGCGTTGTATTCCCGAGCGGATCAAGCAAAGAAAACGCAAAGAGACGAAACCTTCTGCGAATGTTGTACTCTGACAAACTGAGGTTTGTCACGATTCGTGTGATCAGAAGTCGATCGCTAATTTTAATTACCGCTGTGTTGCACGATATTTCTTTATTTCTTTCTTGCAACACCTCCCCCATTTTCCTAAGAGAAATCAGAGATCTTGGCACGATAATTACGTTAAAGCGTTTCTAGTAGAGAGAGAGAGAGAGAGAGAGAAAAAATGAAAACGCCTCTGTTGGAGAAAAAGGAGAGGGATAGATTAAAGGTGACCAAATGGCTACGTTTACCGCTTTTAACCCGATCCTGTCTCTGAAAGTACAATCTCGAGAAACAAGGGGTCGACTGTTAACCAACTCGAAGCACGCGATCCGACCATTGGCGCCTCAGAATCGCACGACGTGACGTCGAGTTATCGAGCGAAGAAACGCGACAATCGTGATCGGTCGCGATTAAAGTTTCACTTTCTTTGCCCGTTGCTCCCCCGCAAAACTCTACGATTTTCTTCTTTGTTCCAAAGAAGCGATTTTATTATCGTTATTGTTTGTTATAATCTTTACCTTTCAGCTTACATCACATTTACTTTACATACATTGCAAACTCTTTTCTTCCTAATCACTGTATGCATTCAAACGAGTCATTTTGCAAACGAACTCGCATCGTTAAAACGCATATGTACATTATATATCTACCTTTTTCTAACCGTATGCATTTTCTGTATTACAGAAGACCGGAGCAAGGATCAAGATCTATTCGCACTGCTGTCCTCACAGTACCGACCGGCTGATCAGCATTTGTGGCAAACCGAATACCTGCATCGAGTGTATTCGCGAGCTAATCGCCACCATTAAAACCGTAAGTATCGTCGCTTATTTCGTTGCTGATCGATTAGCAAGAAGCAAAATTAGAAACGCGAAACAATTCTTCTCGCTTTCGTTACGATCCTTCTTCAATTCTTCTGCAAACCCAAGAACCTTGAAACCCTTCACACGTCGAATCGAACAACTACCACAACGTCCATCGATAGAAGCGATCCTTTTAACATTTTATTCGATTATTTCAGTCTCCGCTGAAAGGCGTGAACAATCCTTACGATCCGCACAACTTCGACGACTACTATGCGGACGACTACGGTGGTTATGGAACGGGTGATGGTGGCCAAGGGAAAGGAGGCGGCTTCGGCGGTCCTGGAGGCCGCGGCGGCGGCGGTGGCGGCGGCGGTGGCGGTGGCGGTGGGATGCCACCGCGTCGCGACAGCCGTGCTGGTGGGCCAGGCGACATGAATCGCGGCTTTCCGCCACCACCAAGAGGTGGACCACGCGGTGGTGGCAGCGGAGGCGGTGGAATGTCCGGCGGGCCACCGGATCGTGGCTACGGAGGTAATTCTCGCGGAGGAGGCGGTGGAGGTGGCGGATACGAAGGTGGGCGAGGTGGCTACGGAGGCAATAGGGGTGGCCCGCCGCCATACGCTAGTGGAAATTACAATGGTAAGAGAAGTTGCATCGTAGGATGAACTCTAAATGTTGCGAATTGTCTTTCTAGAGAGTTTGATAAAGAGGGAAGTTTGTACTTTGCGATTTGACTGCACCGCACGTTGCCGAGGGTCACCGGTGGCCGACGTTCCTGATGGTTATCGCTAATCGGCATTATTACGATAAGCGAAGTGTCGTAACGCGCAATATCGATACCTTTCAATCTATTTCTGCGCCCCAAGGACGAAACATAAAACTCGCGTGACGATCAGCGCATTAAGTTGCATTTGGCCGACATTGTTGTACGGAATGGCCTGAAATTGCGTTACAAATGGCCACTGGTAAAGAACCGTTCGTAATTTTCACCGCGGTTAAATTTAATCCGCTCGTGAATCTTCGGCTAGAAGTTTGGAACAAATGGGGTGAATGGCGGAGTGTCAAGCGGCACCGTTTGCTCCGGCTTAGAGGATATCTATCATCGTACGATCGTTGTGTTTCACACAGGTGATGGATGGGGTATGCAAGGAGGCGCGCCAAACGGTTTGGGTGGCGGCGCTAACTCGGGAATGAGCGGCCCACCCATGGGTGGCAACAATCAAGGAAATCAGGGCAACATGGGTGGAAACAAGACCACCACTCAAGTCACCATTCCTAAGGACGTAAGTAGAATTAAAAAGAATAGAATTGCACATTGATGGCCCGTTAAATTGATGGATGACGGGTAATTCTCAATATTCTTTCTGTTAATAGCTCGCTGGGGCCATTATCGGCAAGGGAGGCGCCAGAATTCGAAAAGTCAGATCGGATAGCGGCGCTGGAATTACTATAGACGAACCGTTATCTGGCAGTAACGATCGCATTATCACTATAACCGGATTACCCAGTCAGATACAAATGGCTCAGTACCTGCTTCAGCAGAGGTAATTATCTTTATTGTCTTCTTTTTTTATTTTAAACCTATACCTTTGCTCTATTTGCGTACATCTATTATGTAACTCTTCAAGCATCTTAACATGTATCTTGACGTCGATTAACAATTAATTAACATTTCCTGTACGTTGCGTGGTGCATTATAGTGCGTCTATGATTCAGCATAATCGAACCATTGTTTGTAACGAGTTTCCATTAATTCTACGTATTTGTTTCTTGGCGAAGTATGTAATAATCCGCTTGTAAAGTAACTTTCGAACGAATCTGCGGCGCAAAAACGCGCGCGTTCCAAGCCTTCGCAAAATGGGTAGGGAGCTTCTGTATAAACACGCCTCTATCTCGCCGCAATGGATAGCTTATAATGCGCAAACACGCGTTCCATATCTATCATGAGTATCGATTTTGCCACTTTTCCACAGTGAAACGCGATTCTCTTTTGCTAACCCCTTAACGCGTCACTTCGCTCCAAATAAAAAGTACTGTCAAAGATTGTAAATCTTGCGTCGGAGTGGAAAAAAAATATATAAATAACGTTTATATTTCTTTAATATAAAAAAAATTGGAAAAGCTCGTTAAGGGGTACGAAGAAAATTTGCTCGGTCATGTTCATAAATCGCGATCGAAACTCCTGCCAGATATTGCGCAACTACACGCAAAGTGGTTTCGAAACGATAACAAGCCTCTTCACGTGTTCACGTTGCGACTACGCATTAACATACTTGGCTTATCACCGCGAAGCGATCGTGCGTCCAGGAGCCACTTTCCGACGAGCAAACGCCACCGAAACGGAAGAAACTAAATTCGCTTCTAATCGCATCGTATCACTTCGTCCCGCACGAGGAACTAACCAAACGTCCCGACTAACCAAAACGAGGAGAAAACGTGAGAAAACTGAGCAAAACTGGGAAAAAGTAATCGTCGCGTAGGTGAAGGAAATCGAAGGTGGACAGTGACACGGAGAATTGGAGAACACGTCTGCCTACTGCTACTACTACCACTTAAAGCTCAACGAGTTAAAGAAAGGGGAAATCGAGCGCTGTTGCATGGAAGACTAGTGATTTTGTTGTTCTACTTTCGATATAACAAAGAATCACTAATCATCCTACAAAGGCGCTCGCGATCGTCGGCTTCTCTTCCCGAGAATCTCCTGCTTTTCTGGAACTAACATCAAATCCCGCTGCGGCCTCCGTCGTGCGCGCCGACGAATTCTCGCGTTACCGTAATCTAATCGTAACATTTTTTCCTAAGCTTGTCACGTGTAGATATTACAAAAAGTGTGTTTCATCTTTAAATAAACTTAACGACGAAATATCGAATCTAACTATGACGAAAATAAGATGAGCGAGGTTGAATGTATCGTTTGATGAATGGCAAATAAAAATAAATGTGTTTGATCGTCCTTTTTTCTTTCGGTACGAAAAGTGAAAGATACTGTGGAATAGATAATAAGGAGAGATAACCCGAAAACTTTACGGTCATTCAGTAACTAAAATAAGGAGAATGATACATATATGTGCATATCATCGACTAACCATTTTAAATTAGCTACATCGTATGTATGAGAAACATTAATTCAATCGAACGTACGAATATTAGCTACCTGTTTCTAACGAGATGTTTCTGGTGATCTTTTGTTTCAGCGTGCACGAGAATGCAGACCATTATTAGAACATGGTGTAAAAGGAAGCATTCGGGGGGAGCCAAAGATGCGTTTATAATTTTTTTAGGGATACTTCTTCGCGTGAAAAGTGAAGATTATAATTACAGAACGAGAACTCTTGAAGCCTTTTTTCATCGAAAGAAAAAAAAAAAAAGAAACAAAATAATATCACATATTATTGGCGTTTCTCCTTGTGCATTTGTGAGGAAAGAAAGAGCGAGAACCCAGAAAGAAGAGAAAAGAGAAAATAAAATCAGAAAAAAAAAGAAAAGGAGAAAATAAAATCAGAAAAAAATGTTCTCAATAAATACTAATCGATCAAAGCAAAATGCAAGGAGAGACAGTCTATTTTGTGGACTTTTCCATTTGATTATACGGATTTACGAGTGAGAAACGCTCATATGCCTACTTTCACGAGTTTAGAATCTTGGAATTGGCGTTTGAGGAACAGCCTCCTCGTGCAAAAAAGGCCAAAGAACAGCACTGTTTCAACGCCTGAGATCATTCTCGATCTTACGCATTTTTTCTCTCTCTTTTTTTTTTAGTTATTTTTTTCCAATCATTTTATATCGTGTGTTTTTTTTCCACGACTCTGGACAAGCTTTGATACGATCATTTTTTCTTCTTTTATTTCCCCACTCGTTTTATTTTCTTTTTTATTTTAATACCCGCAGAAGTCACTATCGAAGCGCACATGTTCTCCGGACCCTTTGTTCTTCGCTGTTTTACTACAGAAACCTCGTATAAACTTCGAGAAACCTCGAAAGAAATTTTTCTTGCTTCTTTCTGATTTTTCTTTGAAAAAAATATCACGAATTTTGCAAGACGAATCGTGGTTTCTGACAGCGAAAGATCAAAGATTTTACAAGTTAAAATTCAAATCGTACATTCAGAAAATGTATCGGTAAGATCGAAGGAAGGGAGAGGTTGCCGAGCGAATTAAATGGAAAAAAAGAAAAAGGACAACGGTGAGAGAACCGAAGTCGATAATACACGGATACTTTTTGTATATAAATACATCATAAAAAGAAAAAAAGAGAAATTAAAAATAAGAGAAAAGAAGTCGTTAACGATAACATGTCCCTTTCCTCAATCGTCACACGGCCATCTGTCTACTGCTGCATTACGATTATACTTAATTATTATTAACTATCGTAAGATCGTAAAATCGTAAGATTAAGCAGAGTAATTTTGCATCAATTTCACAGATCGAGCGCGTAACGAATGTTCGTGATCTTTTCCCTGCGGTATAACTGTTAAGCGTGTAAGAATTCTAATAATAGAGAGTGATAAGCTAAACTATTAGAGATGCAACTCCATTGGGAAATATCGCTATATAATACGAGATGTTGAATCAAAAGAAAACTTGCAACGAAGTCCGACGATGCTGCGTCTTAGAAAGTAATAGATAACGCGTTTAAACGGAAACAAGAGGCAACTTGGAGAACGTTAAACTATAAGAATGACGAATACATTATAATATGTATATTATATCACATATACGTCACTCTTGGCGACGTATAAGATCGCTTTATATCCTACGATCGTCGGTGAAAAGACGAAGAGCAAACGGAGCGAGGAAGAAGTTTTATTACGTGTATGTGGATCCAATGTTTAAATGAAAAGGTTTGATAGACATCGAATGTCAGGTTCGTACTTCCAAAAGGGAACACCATGATGATCTCTCCGTATAGCGCGTCCGATGCACAGTCTTGCAGAAAACAAAGTAACGAAATTTCCTTGTAAATTACCACGAACTCCAATGTCAACCCTTTTTACACTTCGTCGAACCCTACGATTTCATCTTGTTTCCTCTGAGACTTTTATACGTTGTATCAGCGACCGGACACACGGATGTTCTCTTTTAGGGGTTGCAACTTGAACAAGCATGCGAATTTTAAAGACAGATTTATTGCAAATGAAAAGGAAGTGATAGAAAAAAAAAAAAAAAAAAGAGAAGAACAGGAAGTCGAAAAGCCGCCCTCAAGTTGGAACTAACTCGTCCTCTTTCCCTTCCTCGAAGAGACACTCTCAGCACCTTTACCCTCTCTCTCCTTCATTCCCTGATAGTATACTTAGCCACGTGACGAAAGTGAAATAGAAGAAAGAAAACGGAATCACGACCCCGAGAAAGGGTTTCGATGACGCTACGAAGGGCATTTTTTTTAACGCATCTCGATCAAACGACCGACCCCGGTCGCCACGGAGCCGCCCTTTTCTCTTACGACTAAGAAGAAATACCGATACCCCCACACCCCCTTTCTGACGGTTCACTCCCACAACGTCGTGTTTATCCGAAAGATCAAAAAGAAAATAAGAAAGAAAACCTCTTACGTCCGCGTGATCTCGAACAGAGAAGCGCGTGCATTTTCGTTCGACTCACGATTGTACCGTCTTTTTCATGGTTGTCGGGGAAAATGAGAAATGTTCTAGTTACAGGCTTCTCTTCCGTTTGCCAACAGCGAATTTGTTGCCGTTGATTCCGATTTATATTCAATCCATTTTTCTCTCGTATCGCCAAGCTATCGATATTTACCGCTTTAGGGGTTGAATTGCGGTTTTCGTGGAATCTCAAGGAAGCATTTCGTGCATTTTGCTTTGAAACATTCGGAGTTTCTGCCACATGACGTGGCAGTTTCCATTCTTATCGTTAACATGTTTCGAACTTCGACGAGCGAGTCGACGGCAGTTTTTGGAAGGGAAGCAGGATATTTTTTCATTGCCCCGAGACCCACTTACGTAATAAGGATTACACGAGAAACAGGCAACAAAACAGAGAGACATACATAAAAATACATATACACACACGAAATGCATGAGAGGGAGAGAAATCGGTGTGTTTTAGCGTGCGTGCCTGTGTGTGCGAATGCCGAGGGAAGACACGATGGAAGAAAGTTTGTAATTGTGATCATTGAAGGCTTGAACAAAGTTGAGACAGAGAGAGAGAGAGAGAGAGTGATGCGTGTACACAATTAAGATGAAAATATGAAAAAGTGAGAAAGATTCGCTCGTATCACGATGTGTGTATTATATAAGATATACAGTTTACAATTATTTGTAATGGATACTTTTTATTTGTCAAATAAAAGTTAGTACAAATGAAAGTAAAATAGGAATGACTTTTTGCATCTCTGTTTCATACTGTTACTTCTTTCCTGGCTGAGAACTATGAACATTTCATTGATCCTTCCGTGAAAGCTGTTTTAAGTTTCACTAAATGGAAGATTTCGAAGACGGTGAATTTTTAAATCGACGAGATTTTCAGACGAAGAGGACGCTATTTTTAATCGTGTTGCCTCTGTGGCTATTATTTCGTTAATTAAATAACATTTCTACGAACAAGTCTCTACGTGCACAGCAGAGTAAAGAAACCTTCCATCGATATCACAGACGATAGTGTATTTTAACCGGCGTGTATTGAAGAGAAAATAGCGCAGGATCAGTGAATAAAGTATTCATACGATCATTACCATTACAATGGAATCGATACGCCGCTATTCTTCTTTATTCCATACAGTTTTACTTGTAACTCGTTAAACGAACCATACTTCGCTACAACACACGTATCGATTTAACGATAATTTTTGACTCGACGAAACACCCGGGCCAATCTGTTCGCATCGTTCGGAGAAAATAATAATAAAATGTTTTATCACATTCACATATATGTATTCTTCGTACATGAAGATTACCCGATTCTCTGCTAGACTTCTTTACCACGATTGAGCATGAAAAGACACGAGGGAAAATTGTGCGGCAGGTATCAACGTCAACGTCGAGCATTCCATGTCGACGTCAATTGAAACGTTTCCCTCATTTCGAGGCTACGCTTTTATTCGAGACTACAATAAAACACTCAAACGCTTGTATCACGATCAAACAAACAAAACGAATACCGCTATTTAAGTTGACGGGAATCTTTTGCATTTCTTTCTTGTATTATCCTTTAATTTCATCTCGCTATTGCTTGCTCCGAGTTTCCTCGTTTAAAGACAAAACATTTTCCTATTCTTTCTACGATACTCTGTTGTACCTTCTGCAAGTATCGAATTAGAAAATTGTTTCAAGTTGACGATAGTTTTACCGAAGAAATTTATCCGACAGTTAGGATCGCGGCAAAATTTGTCGATCAAATCCTGACGAAATTGTTCTATAAAGCACGGACCAAGAAGAAATCCATCGATAAAAGAATCATAGGCGTTCGAGTGTTCCACGTGGCATCGATCGCATTTCCTGGAACACTTGGTTCTCCTCAACAATTCTGATCGTGTTCATGCTGATGGAAACTGTCACGGTAAAGGGACGTTGGCGTGCGATGCATCATCGTCACGTAGGAGCTTCCTGAGGCCGGTGTGGCCGTCGGATTCGGTGTCGGCGTCAACAACGGCGTACCCTGAAGACTAATGACCAATGGAAGCGCGGTCGGGGTGCACAGGCTCATCGCGTTGCGTCCACCTTCCGTCACCGAACGATATCTCGCCGGCCTTGCTGACCTAGAAAACGTTTCTCCCTGCAGGTACATGCATTAAACGAGAGTAATAAGGTCGTGGAACGCTAGCGAAGTGTCCCTCGAGCCTTTTCTCCCTACAATCGGAACGGTTGAACGTGCTATGGGATTTAATGGCTCGATGTCTCGTTCCCATATTCCTCGTTTCTGCGTTCTTTGTCGTTATTTCCGCGTAGATTTGTTTGCTTCTCGTAGAAGAAGTTTTCCGAAGAAACAAAGACGGCTCTTTTTTTCTATTTCTTCTTTTCTCTTTTCTTTTTGCACCTGACGTAGAAGTAGCTTCGAGAAGACCGACACGGAGAGACAGCGGAAGAAATCAAGTTTCAAGAGACGAAGCAAAGTTTTCGGGTGTCGAGTATAGAAAATTTATTCGGTAATGCCAGAGAAAGTAGACTGTCTATCTCGATTTGTTAAGATCGCCAGAGGAATACGATACGATGTTACGAATATGTAATTTGAAAAAATAATATTCCTGTCCTTCGTAGAGTCTTCTTTTCCTCGAGCTAATAAGTTAATAACGCTCAACTTCAATCAGGTAAAATAGTCGTAAAATACTTCTACGCTCACCTGGAACACTTGCACTTCAGCAATCTGATGAACGCAGCCCTGAACGTTCTATTGAATATCGTGTAGATCACCGGATTGATGGTGGAGGACACGTAACCGAGCCACAGACACGTGTCGACCACGTGTACCGGCACCGAGCACTCGGGGCAGGCCGCGAAGAAAATATTCAAAAGGAAGAATGGCGCCCAGCACAGCACGAACGTGAAGAAAACCAGACCCAACACTTTGCTGGCTTTTTGTTCCGTTGCCACGGCGTTCGCAGCTAACGATCTTCTCTTCGTTCGTCCCGCGAGGAACCTAGAAACCCAAGGATTCCGATGTATGTTCGTTGAACTCGAAATTCACGAAACGGTCCAAGTTCGAATTGACCATCATTTGTACATGCAAATGGATTTCCACGCTCGAGGGCTAATCCTGCCTCGTGTCTCTCACGGGTGTGATTCGTTTCACACGCAATCCTGTGTCAAGGATTTTCAGGGACGAACAATCTCTGCGACTGACTGTGCGGCGTCAATATCGCGATTAAACTTTGTCAACGGGTCGCGAATCGCGATAAACATTCTGGATAATTGGTTACGCTTCGTTATACTCTACTTTCGATCTTGTCGATTTTATCTCAGACATAAAGGAACGTAAACGAAGCGGCGGCAAATTGAGAAACTTTCGATGGCAAACTAAATTCATCCGAAATCGATGACGCACCGTATGCGTTGTGCAGCGGCTGTCTAATCCCATTTACGACGCGTCCTACACGTCGTTGTGGGAAAGAATTCACGTTATCGCTATCAACCGGTATTCGATACACCGACGACGGTCGTAAGGGTGGAAACATTTGCTTAGAAGTATCGCGAAGAACATTTTACGAAATTAAAAAGTAGTATTGGCTGCGAGATAGATGAGAAGATATATAGAAGAACAGCAAGTCTTTGAAACGTCGATTCCTGAAGATCGTCTTTCAGGCATTTCTTTCGAACGAGTGACAAAGTGAACGCGCCCTTTCAAACGCAGAAGCAAAATCTCGAGATCTTTGCCCGTCCATATCTCGTTTCGCGATATCTCGGATATTTTTTGACGCAAAGATCGAGTAGAGAAAGAAATTCACCTGAGATTTAGGGTGTTGGGAGTGACGTTCAACTGCAACTTGAGGGCCCTCAAAGTGAAGTTCCTTGTTTCACGGGCTATGTTCTCCGGCGTTTGTGTAGCCTGATCCACTTTCGACCTCAGTTTCGTCCCGGCCGTACTTCCGGTCGGGTTGCTGGCGCCGTTCACGGCGAAATTCAGCTGCGGTTGGGATTTGCTGGACCTCGCGCCCTTGCACCTGTTATATTTACAACGGGGCAGAAACCCCGCGTTTAATTTAGTTAAACTGCAGAACCATCACTGTTTCGCGAAATCAAGTTACCGGCCATGGTGAATTGCAACGAACCACAACCGAATTGCAACGAAGGCCGCGCTTGTGAAAAATGAACGGAACACGGCAACGATATTTTGTACGTTATGCGAACAAAGGATGCACGCCGAACTTTCCATATCGCTAGCGCAAGATATGGTGGTTGGATTTTATGGTGTTAAATACGGCAGCCCGGTGACGATTATGTAAATTTATTCTAATATAATTTATTGATCAGCAGTTTTATCGCGAGGTAACGTTGTGCCTGAAACATTTGGAAAGAAAGATTCGTATCTCGGATGAGCCTCTTATCCTATTTAACGTTGGACGGAAATATATTTGGAGAAACCATAATTGGACAAATAAATAGAAACGATAAAGAACCGACTAACACAAAAAATCCAATTTCTACGTTAGTTAATTGCGATACTTTTTATCTTTCTCGCTAAGATTCCGCAGTTTCCTCGTTCGCGTTTTAGCTTCTCTAACTGCATCCACTAATTTTCTTCCAACCCTTCCAATTTAGCGGAGCGTCTAGTCGCGAGTGAAATAAGCGGCGACTAACGAAAAAGATTTTTAATTCCATTAATGCGCCAGTGGAGTTGCGGGACAGTTAAGTTACGTCCGTTGGCATCAACAGCGAAGGCTACGTTGCATTAGGTTAATTGGCACGATTAAAAGTTGTCGCCCACTTAACGGCATAGCATCAGACGTTCGGTTGTTCACGCGCTGATGATGTTTGTCGCATAGTTCAAGGATGAAGATAAATATAATTAAGACGACGACGTGTGTTCAGAGGCAACATGCGATCGCTTCCGCGACTGAAAAATAATTCTTTTTTTTTTTAATCGCTCGATATATCGTTATTTACCTTTCGCTTGCGACACCGCCGGAAGTTCTCCACGTGTATCGCGTCGACGACGACGATGTGCTGGTTTCCGTAGTTGAAGTAGTCGAGGAAGCCTTCGTCGAAAAATATCTGCCTCCCAACCTTCGAAATTGATCCCGTTCAGGATGTTCCGCAACGAAACGAGCCTTCTGTCTGAGCAGCTGCACCGTCAGTATATACGTGGCTACCATGACGATCATGGGAATGTAAAAGGCGATCAGAGAACCGAACACGAAGAACGCCCTGTTGTTAATCACGCACGTCCCTGGTCGAGGCATGATATTCGAGGGATTTATTATACCTGTAAAATCACCAACAACTTGGACGATCGTTCACTGTTTTTTTTTTTTTTTTGTATATATTATTATAATTTACAATTTATAGATCCGAATAATACGTAATGGTGACTACACAGGGGAAAAAGTCGAAAAGGTGAAATAAAATAAAATTTTGCTGTCTGAAGTCTTGTCTTCGAGGAGATCAACTTTGATATTTTGTATAGCAGGTTAATTTTTACTCAAATATTTTCAATTCCTATTTCTTTTTAAACAGGTTTTTTAAACGAAAAATCTTTATTTTACATTGACGGTTAATTTTCGCGTGTAGAGTAACCATTACCCTCTTCGTTGTTTACTCGTTTAGTTTCCTCTCTAGTCGGAGATTAGGCAAATTCGCCTACATACACTTGGTAAGTTTTTAAACTCGATTCCCTCGAAAATGTAGTCTCCGACGGAATTTTGTTATTCTTCGGTTTCGTCTTAGTTCGAGCCACGGAGAATCTTCTTGCCTTCGCTTGAACCGCAAACTTACACCCACGGTGTATTTGTAATTTACAGACTCGCGTAACATAAAAATACATTGTGCGGAATGTGAAATTCAAAATTGCCATTCGAATGGACTGTAAATGAATACAGAATGCAGATTATAGCAGAAAGTTCGGAATTAACGAGAGAGGTGAAAGCTTATAGATGCGATGCGATGCGATTCATCTTCTTTCCCTCGATTTTACGATTCTTAAAAAAATCGAACACCAGCATCGTTTGGGTAAAACCGTAGTCGTTTATCGACCTATCCGTGTCCTGGTTGCATAGTATTTGGAATAGTTTCGAATATCGAGCAGCCTTCGCTGGATAGAAGGTAAGAAGAAGAGTTGGCGTAAAACTTTTCCATTTACTCTGGTACTCGACGAAACGTTTAAAGGAAACCGATTTCTCCAAGTGGTTCATCCGGTTTACGTCTTCCGGAACGAGGTTTTTTCAAATGGCGAATTTTTCGATTATTGTTTCGAACGAGTGTTCGTTCCGAATTACTCCGACGATTCTACTCTATCGACTCGCGTAAGAAACGCAATCGTGCGTTGTTTTTTCACCACATGCCGCGTAATTGCGAGTCGAATGCTGCAACGCTACACCTATAACCCATACTCGTTAATGTTATACCAGAGAAATAGAAAATTACATCAGCTATCGGCTCTCGTTGTCAGAGTTAGCTGAAACGAGAATCAATAGGATTTTTCGAACAAAAATTCAATACCACGTTGTAGGATTTCAAAGCTGCAAGTGGCCGTGACAGTTGCTGTATTTTCGCTTGGAAGTTTAAATATAGAAATCGCTAATTTCCAACGTTTAGTAGAATTTATTTTACCTAAAACTGTGATGGAACTAGAGACCAACATGGCGAGCAACCACACGGCCGCGATCTTGAAGCCGACCATCCGCTTGGTGGACGTGTGCCGTGTCCTCAACGGGTTTCGGATGCCCAGATACCGGCCTAGTGAGATGAAGCACATGTGCATTATGCTCGCGGAACACGCTAGCACATCGCACGTCACATACACGTTACACCAGAGTACACCAAATGGCCAGTATCCTGCAACATTCAACAAAAGTAACTCTAGTAGAATTCCGACAAACTTTTGCGGTTTCGATAAGAGACGTACTAGCGTCAAGAATATCGGAATGCGTTTAATTCCACGAACTGCCAGCCTTTCGGTTTCTCCAGCGATTGTCTGTCTGTCTGACACATTCGTTTCTAAGCGTCCTTATCTGGACGCAATCCCATTACTAACTGGATGCTTGGAATAATTTAGCGTTATCTAGACTTAGTTTATCTTTGAACGAACACGTTCCTTCGAATTCAACGCGTCCAACTGTACAAGTTCTATCTATTCTTCCGTATATTCGCCATCTACCTTTTATCCTTTTAGCCTGAACGGCGAGCTCCTTGAGTTTCGCACCGATCGTATCTCGCGATTTTAATTCCTCGAAACCGTACGAGAGCGTGAAAAAGACACGTGCAACGTTTGAAATGGTTTTCCTATTAAGAATTTCCACCTATTATCAAATACGATCGTTTCGCGAGCTATTTACAAACGCGACAGTGGTCAAAGTTGGCAGATATAGAGAAGTTCAATTTCGTTTGTCTTCAATTTGTCCAACATGAACGCGCGACGCCACTGGTTCTTTTAGCTTCGGCGTAACGCTGCGCTGTCAAAGTTTCCTTTTGATGGCTAACTTAGCGAATTTTCCAGATTTTCACACAACTTTCCGTCCGCATTCCGGGCACGAGCCCGACGCGTTTAATTATCGGTTTACCTTAAACTAAATATGTATTCGTACGTGACGCCTTTTGCCATTTTAAAGATGTACACATGTTCATCCGACCTCTCTGAAACACGAGCAAACTCGGAGGTTACACTCAAAAGCACACAAAATGCCACGAATGTAAACCGGCTGTTAACGTTGAAGTCCTTTGATGTTGTCCGTTTTCACGTGCATCTTGCGAGTTAAAATTAACAGAATTGCGCGTTTCACGTCAAAATCGAGCAGATTCCGATGACAGACAATTAACTTTACGACACCGAGAGTCTCTGTCGAACAGCTTTATATTCGAGGGAATAAGAAGGAAGGAAGTATTTCCCCTTGGAAGTTCACGATCGAGCCGATGATTCTGCTTTGACGTGGATTCTAAGCAAATACCTTCTAAGTTTAAGAGTTGTCGTAAATTCTTCACGGAGACGGAACTATTTAACTTGAAGCTTCCGGGGTCAAATTTTTTAATAACTAGTTTAGAAAATGAAGGTCAAAAGTTCCGTGGCTAGCCTTGTGCGGAGCTCGTTTCAGCTTTTTTTCTTAAGAAGCCCGAGTCAAAAAGAAATTGCAAAAACGAGAGATTCGGTATCAGTCGTTATAACCACGTTGTAGCAGGTTCGGTGGTTTTAGTATTAATAGGAAGGAGAGTAAAAATTTAAAAGAATATTTCGAGCCAAGTATAAGTATAATAATACAGTAGATAAAAGAGCCATTTGAATTAATCTGATGGAGACTTTAGGTTCTAAAAGTCGTATTTATTACACACAGATTGTTCCTATATTTGGCCTAGGACGATCGCGGCTAAAACTATATAAAATATGACATTTTTATTGCGTTTAAGAAAGGCGAGGCCCGAACTCGAAATTTTCTTAGAACAAGTCAAGAAATTCGGCTCCGATAAAAAGATGCTGCAAAAAGAACCTACTCCTGCAAGCTCAAGATTCAGGATATCTGAAATCTTTTGGACGAACGTTTAATTCGATTAATTACTTGGTTGCGAGGAGGATGCCTTTTACCCTAATCTTTCATTTGAAATGCAGAAACTTAGCGAATGCTACGATTACGTTTGCCCGCGTTATATTACGATACTTCCTAATTCGAAGTTACGGGTGACGCGTGGAGACGAAAACTTGTTCGCATGAACTTGCACGTAATGAAATTCTTTAGGAGTAGACCCATCGACGTCGCGACGCCTACGAATTAGTAACAAAGATCGTGCAAATTTTTCCGCAGGATTAATTGCGACTTCCAGACAAATGGTCAGCCTTGAGCCTTCGCAAGGAATCCTTACCTCGATCGAAAAGAGAGAAAAAAAAAAGAACAGAATATTCCACGCGTTTAGGTCGCTTCGCATTATACGATTCTCTGTGCTCTTTGAAAAACTCTCGTCTCTTTGAAGTTTCGCGTGGTATGCATTATACGCGATTTTATTATTTACGTTTCATCTTTCGCTATGTGCGAGTGGCGGCTCGCTGCGAGAAAAACTTCCGACTATTCGAGTAACGATGTTCCTCGAGTATCAAATACGTAAGTTTGTGTTCGATCGAATCGCCAGTTTACTCAGAGGATCGCATAAATTCGTTTGTAACAGGAAGCCCGAAGAATAGACAGTTATTTATTAATTTGGAATTAATTATTTTCTCGTTATTCGACTATTTAACTGTAGAACAATGAAGGAGGATACATTATCTGTCCACGAAACGTGTGGCAAAATATTGTCGACTTGGAAAAGTTTGATTTAAATCGGCCAGTTTCGAAGCTCTAAATCATTCGATTGGCGAATACTCGCGAGGCTGGTTCTCGAAGGAAATAGGATGTGTTCCATATAGGAGGAAAAACGATAGCGAGGGGCAAAGATCCTCGTACCCTCGAAGATATTTGTTGACGGAGTCGCGGAGAAACAATTCCAGCGGCGAGGACAGTATGCATATTCGCGTCGACGCGATATCCGCGCCGGAAATGCAATTTCGTCACTTCGCTCGGTACGACGTTCACGTAGAAATTGCGCGTCCTTTGTTATTTCCTTTCTGACCCCGATTGTAATCGTGTCCCCGAAACTATGACACGTTTTGTGTGATAAACGTATCGACAGTTCCGAGAACGGTTTTTCCATTAGGTACGCTTTCAAATTTATTTCTCGTGACAATTCCTTGCCTTTTTATCCCGTCAATATCGCTGTATTACGATACGTTTATAGCCGGGGAATCGAAACGCGTACAGTACTGTGTCACAGTGTTTCGCCATCTATCAAATGAAAATGTTTTACTCGTAGAAATCAATAGGATACTTAAAGCACTTTAATGGCAGAGAATTTAAATCGATACTACCTTGAAAGGAAATTGGATGCGCTAAAATTCCCCAGAAATTCTTAATGGCACCGAGACTCGGAGAACGTGCAAGCCAGATATAAAATTTGAATAGCATTTTCTCTGTGCTGTCCTGCATAAATATGACATTTTACTGTAATACTGTAATTTTGATGCACTAATTAAATCGAAACGAACAATACTGTACCTTAACGCAATTTTCTATTAAATCAAGACGAACGATGTTCGCGACTATTCGGAGATACAAACATTCTCTTTGTACACCTTTCTGTAGTTTCTACCAAGCTCCATAGTCGAACAGTATAGAATCTATCGTTGACGGTCTAACGTTTTGCAGAATATTGCACAAAGTTGGAACTTTGCGAGCGATACGTAGTAGTACGGTCTGTTTATAGTCAGACGAGATCTTGATGTATCCATTGCGTCGTTGCGACTATTTTTCATCGATTTGAAATGTTAACATGATCATCAACGAATCTCGAAGGAAATAGATTATTCACGAATGAGCAATATATTCTTTTCTAAAGATTATTAGGAGGGTCCAAACATTGAAATAAGAAGAGCATTCTCGAGCCTCTCGAGTTCAAATTAATATTTCAAGCCGGGCGCGTTAGACTAGCGAAAAAGTAGGTTAACTAGCTAATTGATCGATTCTAATTAATACAGCAAACCGGTAACTTCTATCGAGCCACTCTTAGATGGCTTTAAAAGAACGTGCTGATTAGTCGTAGAAGCTCCAAATTAGCGGAGCTCGTTTCGCTGTGTTCGAACATGAAACGAATCACAGGAAACAGCGTATGAAAGTATCTTGTAAAATATCGCCCAGAAACGACCATGCATTTGCATGGATAACGAGACATCTTGGAGATGTTTTCGATGGAAACCCTGTTTTCTCCTACGAGCTTGTATATCGAAAAATATCGAAGATATTGAGCGGTTATCGGTGAATTCGAAACGCGGTCGGTGTCTATGTTTATGAGGATTATACATAGAATGGATTTAGCCGACGGAGCTTCTCGGATATTTCATTCTATACGGAAAATGTTGGGAAATTTTTGTTGGGAAGCGACGAGTGTCAAACAACGAGCCGTTATTTATAATAATCCGAGTGAAATTTATTCGATCAAAGTAACGGACGATACATCTTTTACTGATTTATTAGTACAATTGTAACGGTAAAATGAAACACGCGATAAAATTTAGCATTCTTCGGGTCTGGAAACAGAGGGCAGGCGAGAGGCGTGCTCCGCTAACATGATACCGATTATCGAATTCATAGTCGAAAGGAAAATAAAATTTTGTTGCATCGGGGCAAATTCTTCGATACAAAGCGTTTGTACGTGCGGAAACGTAAGAACGAGAATGTGTAGTTCCATATTTTCTCGTTCGATGTACGTGTAACTTAACCCGAAACACCGAGGCGGATAAAGAATCAAAGACGGAGCTCTCGCTGACATATTTGCCTTTCTTGTCTCGCTCAGCTCGTCATTTCTCACACTAGAAAGCATCGAGAATTTCGTTTATTTGTCAGAACGATCCTTTCTATGTACCAAGGATCGCATGCATTATTTATAAGACTACAACGATGATCGCTGCTTTGCAGGGGAACAGATTTCAGTTTCTGAATCTCCTGATATGGTTCTGCGAAGATCCAGATGTTACGATCGTAAAAGCTTGTTTTTGGGGAATTCGTTGTACGAAAAGCCTATTGCGAGAAAACGAAGGGGATGGTAAATCTATCTGGAAGCGATTACTTGAAAGAATTTACGAAGGAAAATTACATCATAACTCGGTATGGTCTTTTTATGATTATGGTTAATGGCAGTTTGAAAGTAGAAAGAGAAACGACGATAGTATATGGGTGGTATGCCCCGGTAAGTGGAATTGGTCGAAACGTAGTCAGACGGGAAAAGACAAACTCTCCAGTGAATTCCTATTCAACTGGCAATGTGCTGTTATCTAGATTCGTTTGTAAATCCTTCAATTAACAGTTATCTTTATTACTACGCCAGTGCTACAAAATAGAAAGCGTATATTACATAAATATACTGCTGTCTAAAAGTATCTAGACACTCGCTTAGTTTGACAAAGTGCATTTTAATGATATATCACAGAACAGGTATATGCGAATTAAACGATAATATTTAATACGAAAATACAAGACAACCTGATTCATACGGTTAGAAAGCGGCGAAATGAACGAGATAAAAATATGAGGGAGCTTGCGCGTCGAACGAGATAACATAGAATCTTTTCGTGCAAGAAGACGTAAAAGCTTTTTCGCAAAGAAAGCGACAGCAATGTTCCCTCATATACGTTCAGACTAGTCGGAATTCTGATCGTAATCTGAAAAAAAATTGTTCACCCGTGAGCCTAATTCATGCTCAGGCCTATCATTCGTAGGACCGGACAACATTTATCTACTTTGTTCTTCGACACGCGAGTGGAATTTTCAATGCAATCCTGACCTCAGAATTATCTTATCGCCAGTTTCTGCTCTTCCGTTTGAGTCAGCGATCACCTGTTCTAAAACTGCTCTAATCTTTCGTTTCGATGGTCTTCGAGGTTCATTCAAGAACACCCTCGAGTATAGACCGAACCGTATCAAAGGATTTTTCTATCGATCGAGAGAATATCTTTAACTTATATTCATTATCTCTGACTATAGAATTCAAATTTTGCCAAAGATAGGTTTAAGAGCGAAGACACGCTTTTCTTCTGGTATTCTTCTAGGCTTTTAAAATAGTATTGTTATATTTATTTATTTATTTATTTCCGCCTTCTTTCCGGCTCTTGCGAAGACTTTCAGTTACACATACAAAGTAAATCAGAACAATAACTATAACACTTACACATGAACAAGGATATACACATAAGAAACCTGAACAGTGCACGTAAACCTACTTACAAACAAAAACAAACATAACATAACGTAAACAAACATAAACAGAAACAAAAATTTATTTCCGCCTTCCTTCCGGCTCTTGCGAAGACTTTCGATTACACATACAAAGCAAATCAAAACAATAACTATAACACTTACACATGAACAAAGATATACACATAAGAAACCAGAATATTGCACGTAAACCTACTTACAAACAAAAACAGAATAATCATAGCTTAACCTAATTTCTGTTAGCTATACAACTACCTACATCTATCCTTATAATCCATTATTCAAAATACTAATATTGATAAATTATATCATAAAATATTTTAGTATACAGTATTAAGCCGTGGCAATTTTGCTCAACAGCAGTTGTCACGTTAATAAAAATTAAGCCATAGTTGTTAACGATTGAAACGTACCTGGAAAATACCTTTGAAAGAAAGATTGTGAGAAGTGAATTTCCAACGATCTAATTAATTACACGTTACATTATAGTTACGTTAATGATAACGCGTAAACTTTAGCTTGCGTCGATTTTACGGTCGCTTTACGTAATTTCTGCCTAGTACGAATCTTTCACTTTTATTCATCCCTTTTCATTGCTCGCGTGAATGGGAATAATTTCATCAGGATGTTTGTTGTTCTGTGAACGAAAAATTCGTTCTTCTTGATGAATGACAAACGCAATTTCCGGGAACGAAACACGCCAAGTCGAAAATACATCGACTAATTCGCGACCTCGTTTCCGGTTGCATTAACGCCGAAAACGTATGACAAGGAAGCTGTTGGTTTTCACAGCGAGAAATATTTCATTCTGTCGACAGAACCGTAACCAGCGAAGGAATGGACAAATGAAAATTCCGCTATTTTCCGACAAAGTTTCCAGCATTGGTCAGGACGTGATCTTGATGTCGTTCGACGGCAAAATAGACCAAGCTGTTTCGTAGGAATCACGGACGTGGCATTACAATTTCAAACGCGCGCGAAAGAAACTTCGTGGACGAAGTTAAATCGTGCTAGGAACGGACTGGGCTTAGAATGGAATTTTTCGTAGCCATCTTCTACTTTTCGGAACGTCGTTGAAAAAAGTTGGAAAAGTGATAGAAACATGGCAGGCAAATCAGTCGGTGCCACTTTTGAAATTGCATCCCGGTTTGGAATATCCCCTTTCAAAATTACTTTTCTTGCAATTAGTAGTACTATTACTAACTGGACTGCCTGCTCTATAACACGCAATTCGGGATAATAGGCGATGTAATATTATTTTCTTTTGTCTGTGTTTGTCATCGATGATTTTAATATTATTTCCAACAAAGTAAATAAAGCATTAGGATGTCAACAACGTCGGATAATTACAACATACTCGCCTTTTTCGTAACTCTAATAATTTTTACGAAATTTCATTCCAGGAAACGAACTATTGTTTTTAACTCCGATCTACCTTGGTCGTTCTACGTAAAGAAACGAAACTAATTCCAGGATTTTTACGTTCCATCGATAATATTCGCGGCGGCGAGCAGAGTCCACGAAACTCGTCTTCTTGTCGATAAACGGAAAAATACACTTAACCTCGATATCCGCTGCCGTGAAAATCAAAATCGCGTCGAAACGGAACCTCTCGTCACGAGGGTGTTGCTCATTAATAGTTAAAAAATCGAGTGCCACTAGAACTGAAACTTACGATTCACACCGGGATGCAACGTTCTACTTGAAATCATATTTTTCCAACGGGTTTCTCGACGATCTCGTTGCAAGAGGCCGGAGTAATAATTCACTGCGACGCGGTTTCAATCGACCTCGGCATTTTTCCCTTCGGGACTCCATTAACCGTACCGCCCATTACTTCGCCCCTCGATATTGTCGCTAGACTCGACGAAAGTCGAGAGGCAAAGTGGCAGCAAGACGTTCAAAGGGACGCTTTAAAAGTGGATCCGTACGATACGAGGCATACTAGCATTCTCGATCATTTGCATTCATCTTGCAACCGAAAATCGCTTCGAAAAAGCAAACGCAAAGTTGAGAACCGATCGATTCGTGAGATTTCGTCGGTATATCGGAAGTTTCGAGTGGAATAACTGCTCGGAACTCGAGAACTAGCGAGCAATTAGTTCATCTGCGGGCATTCCTCGTGAAGGAATTTTTCGAAGCAAAATGGGGAAAGTTCGTGCACGATCGTTGAACTCGAATTTTCTAACGAGCCAGCGATCGTACGCTCGTGGCTAGTTATTTATTTTCCTAAATTGCGGAATTTCTACAACGAAGATGTTCCGCGGTTTTGCGTGGAACTTTCCTTTTTATCAGCAACCGATCAAACCAAAAGGTCATTTACTAAGAAGTTTCAGTTGCTTAATATCGTACCTCCATTTTAATGGCGCTTTCTGTGATTCTGGGAGAAAAATCACTGGTATAGAAAAGAAGTATAAAAACAGAGATGAGATATGTAGTTATCGTTATTATCAACCTTCGTATATAAGGAATAAAGGATATTTGTGAACCCGTTTCAAGAGAGATATTTGATGATAAAGCGTTGTTTTTGTATTTCGTCGCTGTATCAGTACTTATCTACTTTATCGTCGATATGTTAAGATAAATGAGAACAAGCTAATGGTATCGCTCATAAATAGCTTGATTTACCATGTAAAATACGATTGGGCATCCAAAAAAGCTGTCAGGAAAGCGAACAGAATAGAATCCCTTGAAAACAAATAAATTTAAAAGGCGTAATCGAGGAGAACGATATTTCGATGAATTTTCACCTGGTAATTTTCGTTTATGCAAACGAGTCATTAACGAGCGGACTCTGAATAATAAAACAAACAAAACGAACAAGGAAATAAAGCAGCAGAAGAGCAATCGGGAAACTCTGATTGCCATCTAATTGGTTTCATTGAAAGTTCGTAAAGGAGCGTTCGAGGCTGTCGAAGTTTTCATTTATAGATTCGCCTCTATAGAAACGAAAATTCGATCGCCGTAAGGCTGGACAAATAATTCGTAGTAAGTAAAAAGCGGATTGGGAGGATACCATTATTGGGAAAATTGAAAGCGGATTGAATTAGATTTCTGGTGCTTTTAGTGATTCCGTAAATCTTTGACTAAAATTTGGTCATTGTGGACACTGAACCCGTGAAATCGTTTCAGCATCCGTGTGAAACGGTAGCCGAAGCTTTCAACAACTTGCGGTTTTATTGGAAATTTCTTTCGTTCAATTCCACTCGTATATCTATGTGTCTCGCCCAGTTTCTGCTACGTCTAACAATTGCCGTTCATACGAAATCAAAATTGTTATAAAATTGATATTTTCAACATCGATCAAATTTTCTAGAAAGTCTTGAGTGCAGATACCACGAGAGGATATGATAGCATTTTGAACGTAAAGATATAAATCGCGCGAAAGAGATTTCCTACAATCTTCAAAAATCGTTGGAATTTGGAGTCCAGTGTTGTGGACATTTATTGTTCTTGCAAATGATATATTTCGTATCTTGGAATTTATCACCTATCGTATATAATTTATTGTCTATCGATAAGGATATATGTATTTCTTTTCTTTTTTTTTGTGTGTGTGTGTGAATTCAGAGAGTTGTTGTCAGGGCTCGGTTGGATTCTTTGGCGCGTCTGACTATGCGCTGACTCGTTTCACTTAAGAGCGTACAGACCACAAGGTATGCTACGAGAGACGATTCTAAAACGAATGAATGATGCAACGGACAATTCTTGCGAATGAAATCAGAGTGCTACAACAGACGCGGACAAAAATCATCGATCGCTTTGCAATAGTACTGTTTTTCTTACTGCAGCTCCATTACTACGATAAGGAGTGAGATGTAGTAAATGTAGAAAAAAGTATCATGTGGCGTAATCATGTGGCAAATCCTGTTGGTGACTGGAATTGACATGAAATTAGCAATAAGAATTTTCCGTATTTTTGTCATTTTTCCGATTTATAACGTCGAGGTATAAAAAAGTTAATCAGTATCTTTGCTCGGCTCGATGTTTCACAGATATTTTGCAGCGTTAGATTTCGACAGAATCACCATTTCCCATTTCGACATATCGAGAATCCCACCGGAACTAGTTCCTTCTCCTATCGAGCAAACAAAATCGATTTACCCCGCAGCTTTCCTGCGTTTCTTTTCGCGGGATTGGAGCTCGTCTTTTCTTTGGCTGGGTTACAGAAGGACGGATCGTAAATGGGTAAAATCAGCGCGTGTCTGTTCCACGATCCCCCTGAAAAGTTGATCACTAGATTCGAGATTCGTCTATTTGATTTCATACCAGTGACTTTCTTCCGATGCTATATCTTTCTGTCACCACCTGCATGATTAATGCTATGATAAAGAGTTGCGCGAAGAAAGAAATTAATTTAAAATTCTTGGAAGTTTCCCAAGAAAGCAACGTTAATATTTTGAAGAAAAAAAGATAATAATCATAAAGACCATTTTTCGAAATTCGAAAAGGAGTCTGTTCGGAATGACATGCGATCTCGTTCAGTAACTGAACTCAGTGTTTCTCTTTTTCATAATATTACGATTTATAAGAATATCAACCCTCTGATAACGTAATAAAATGACGAAGAATTCGGTCTAATAGTTAACACGATTGTGGTGTTAGCGAATAGTGGATTCTCCAAATAATTCGAATTTAGAAGTCTGTGATCCACTAAGCAAAATGACGAACAGTAAAACACGATCAGGACCTAAGTCCTTGGTACAAAGTAGTCGATATAATCGAAGAGAGTTGAAAAAGAGGGGCAATAGAGACTTCGACGAGGCCTATTTCGCATCGAATCTCCAAATATCCCAGCAGCTTTCAGCGCCCCTTTTTATCTTCATAGACCCTTTTCAGCCTCCCCAGATGATGGCAAATTGTCTCCGTTCTTAATAGATCCAACTATAGCGTAACTCAGGGGGGGGGGGGGTTTCATCCGTCCACGTATCCTCTTCAAACGCGAACTTTATTCCATTTCCTGCTCTTTTGTATTATTTCTCAAATTTTCGTGAAACGTTTCGCATACAACTGATAATTGTTTATTTATTAAAAAGCCTAGCCAACAACTTTGACGAACGACTCGCACGTTAAATCATTGTTTCATGGTTTAACCGTAGTAAACTCGACGATCTCATTATAGCGGACACAACAATAGTCTACTGTGCGTGATACAGTAATTACTGTCGCATTACACAGTCCTCGTATTATCTCCTAAATGGAGAGCTCGTGTGGCTAAATCCAACCGCGACTAAAAGGGGGAGGGGCTGTTAGATATATTAATTGAGAAAAAGTTTCCGAATAAATTAGTCAAATAACTCTATATTAGAATTTTAATTAGAATTTACTTCAAAAAGATGTATCGTCCGAAACAGATAGAATCGAATCCCTTGAAAAACATTCCAAATGATTTAAATTATTGAAATAATTTTAATCGTTAAAGCATTCAACTATCTCTATCTAATTTTCGTGCGAAATTTCGAGTGGTTAAACTCAGTCAGTACATTGCTGCTCGCCTTGTACTTACGTATCTGTAATGTGCTCAGACATATAATTATATGTGACATGTGTGTATGCATGGATGCGCGAGCATCGAATCAATCGAATCATCCTGTACACCTGTTCCGCAGTGTTTCATGGTCACGATACAACGTTCAACCGGATGGATGCCAGATGCTGCGCGTCTTTATTTGAAAGTTCAACAAAGATGTTTTCCGTGGTTGCACGAAGTGTTTATTTAATTTCTTAAAAGCCGCACCCTGTGCTAACGGCTCTGTTTGCAGTGCTTCGTTCTCGAATGAGATAATTCTGGAGGATTTATAAAGTAGAACCGATAGTCGAATTAATTTACAAAACGATTACAGTAGCTGTCGTTGTAAGTTTAAAATAGAGCGGGCTTCTTCATCGATGTTGGAATGCGTGTGATCTCGGAGAAACGAGCTTTGTATCTATTAACATTGACGCAAAAAACGAAAAGGAATATGCAAGGTTTTCAAATGGAATTCACTTCGCGAAGAACTAGCGAACTAAATAATATCGTCGGCAGAGACAGTTTCAGGTCAGAAACAATACATAGGAAATGCACCGACGGAACTTTTTTCAAACTGGGTCATTTAATCATACGACGAACCTATCTAAACGGTCGGAACAAAATCTACATGTACACATTCGACCAAACACATTCCCAAATCCCACACAGTTTCGTGAATTTTAACGCGGCTCCAACTAACGGATGAGTTTGTCGCGCTGCAGAGGAACAGTTGGTAATGTCATTTTGTCATTTCGATGTATTACAATGTACCATTACTGCAGATAGATCATCGAGATTAATATCGTTTAAATTCTGATAAAATATATTTCGCTCGATGTTCGATGAGAGTTTTCAACGATGCGAGAATTCTTTATCATGTTGATGCTGTTTTCCAGTTAAATTGATCAGAGAGTTCTAATTACGGTCAAGCATCAAACATCAAATCTAGATGATGACAACCTAGCATCGAATACGTTCAGCGAGACCAAGTGACGTTCGTCCATCGTGAAATTTCATGCTAATACACTGCGACTCAAATTGCATCGCATAGGAACGTTGCTCATACGATTGCCGCGTTTGAGCAGAATTTCTGCGAGATACGGACGATTCCACTCTCTTTCAGTCATTGTTCCAGTTACCGATGGAAGAGAAATTCCAGCGAAAAGCCAAAACGTCGCTAACCAGAGGGATTCATCGTATAATACAATGTCGCTTTAGCGATAATGCATCCTAGAAATAATTCGCATCTGTTGTATTTAACAAAATTCAAGAGAGTCGTAGTCGACGGCAAAGTGACGTTAAAGGCAAAAACGACAAAGAGCAGAGGCGATACTACGAAGAATTAAACATTATATTTAATCAAATGCCGCCGCAGTCCGAGCATAGCCCGAGTATTCGAGGCCGCATAACCTGACGTTAGTAGAATGAGTATAGGGTGCTTAAAAGGGGCTAATATTCGTGCAGCCACATCGGGATTAATTAATCAACAAACTCAGAAATCACGCTGCGTTACCCAGCATATACAACCTCTTAACTTTTTACCCTGATTTTTTCCCCTGTAATTAGAACCCAGAGGCGAAATTTCCTAACCCGGTTTTATTCGAGAAAAATCATATTACCCAGCGACATGTGGATAAACGCAGTGGATACGTGTATATGTGATAAAACGCGCGTTTAAGGCTCGCCTATTCGGCGGCCGGGAAAAATTGAAATAGCTTTTTTTGCAGCGTGCCGCGTAATATGCGCGGCAAATAATGTAGCGCGGTTGTAGCTGCGAATTACCGGCAATAGAAAGCACTGCGGTCGAACACCATTTTCTCGGCCGAAATAATGTGAAAGAAGAGAAGCTGCCGTAATCGTGGAAATATAGACGCGCGTACCTACTGCCCATTCGTAGAACATGCAGTTTGCGAAAGAAGATTTATCGGCTCGTGAAATGTGGAAGATATCACAATTTATGAATTCGCAAGCGTGTGTTTATTTTAAAATTAAGATTAATTTCGTATCGACCGATCTAGCAGAAGAAATTTCGACACAGAGTAAGTTCTTTTTGTCGATCGATAAATTATATTTATCTTATATAGAAATATATGTAGTATTGGATCAAGGGTAAAGGGCAACGGGTAATCGTAAGGTAGCAAGACTTTTGGAATCTCTGAAAATGTCCGGATCTTTTCTTCCCGTTTCATTTGGTCGCTAAGGGGAGTTACGCTCACGTTTAACGGGGCGATCCAACATCGACTGACGGCTCGTTTCGAGGATTTCATTGAATCACAACCCGTGGACAGGTTTAATCAGCGTCAGCCTGGACGTTTCTCTGTTTCAGAATTCCTACGAATCACCAGTCGGACTCTAACTATGGACGTTCTGTAAATCTGTTCTCGATGGCCACGCTACCACATATTGCTTCAAATCCACGGACTTGGCAACTTCGTCCCGTGAATGCCTGATTTTTCGCGCTCGATATGTTTGTTAGTTGGACGTAAGCTCGTGGACATAGTACTATAAATAGCAAAAACTGGGACTTTTCTGAAAGGACTTAAAATGATTGAAACTTGTGCCAGCTACTGTTTACGAACTAAGTCGTAAAGCATGGGAACTTTCGAAATCCAAATCGATGAAAATAACTTGGCGTGAAAAGATTTCGGAAATGTTTGACGCGCGAAAATATACTTTATTCTTGGAATTGCAGAAAATTGTTGTAATAAGATAACTGGTCAAATGAAATATGGGAATACGATAAAAATATTTTTAATGAGAATTGGCTATTTTGTTGGATCAGATCCAAATAGATGAATCTGAATGATCGAACGGTTCGAGGGAATTTTACGTTCGCTGGCTAATCGTTGCGAATTTTATTTCCATTTATAACAAACGCAAAAAATGATACGGCGAAGAATCGGCCAGCTGTCTACCTGTAAAAACGAAATATATCTCAATTGTGGCCGCCACGGTGGTCATTTTCACCATGGTTACCCCTTTTTTTGACAAGTCCATTTATCAAGTTCCCACGAACTTCCTCGAAATGCTGCGGAAACGATAAATACCGCTCGGGAATACGTCCGTGTTCCCGATAGCGCGCTGTTTTCCGCCACGGGCCGAGCATTCGCGTGTGCCTCGATAAGGATCAACACCGAGATCGAAATCGTCTTGGTCAAATAGAGAACAAGTACAAAGAAAATTGGAGAAAACAAATTTTCCGGGATTTCGCTGGCACGATACCTGTGTTTGAACTTCCAAGCATCGAGTGTCTCGCTGTTTGCTCGGACCCTATGACATCTGTGTTATATTTAATGTAGAATAAACGAGAGAGTAGTTCGTGCTTTAATTTTCAAGCTACAGGAACGTTGAATATCGCTCAGAAAATGTTTCGTATTTTGCTTCCGATGAAAATGATCAAAAATCGCATACGTTTCGTGTACGCTACATTTAATCTTGTTTTTCCAACTACCGGTAAAGAAAAACGTCCATCGTGTATATGTGTGGCATTTCGACGATCGTGTGATCGAGGTGTGTGCTTAATTGCGATTTATACGGCACTATAGTGAACCGAAGCACGTGATCCAAATTTTCAAGCAACATTTATCCTCGGTTTGGCCATTACGCTGTTTACAGAGCAATTCCACGATACCGTTTTATACCGGCGAACTGGAAAACTTTATGGGTCATCAACACGTTCACCAGATGGTAAACGATAATGGATGGTAATAGATGCTCAAGACCGTGTTACAACTATCTTGTTGGCATATCCGACTTGTTAACAAAGAAAGAAATATTAAGCTACTGCATGTACGGAATATTTTTTACTCGGAGTTTCCTCAACATATGTGTAAAAAATTAGGCTCGTTCTTTTTCCCAATAAGCCTACCGATTGTACGAAACAACGAAACGATATATTTCGTGACACAGCGAGCCTTGTACATCTATGTATTCATTTTGACGTTTATCGTGCAACGGTTACCGAAGTTTTCGTCGTTTCTCATGAGTACAAATACCTCCGGGAAACGTATATCTGACGCGATATCCTGCTATTCCTCCAAGTAAATTTCTCGAACTGCGTTCCCTCGATAGATTTTCTCGCGGACTGCTTGAAATGTTTCGAAGTTACGTATCTTCTGAGAACCGTTTTACAATTGCTAGCAGCGTGAAACTTTATAGATACTGTTTGGTTCGGAAAGAGAAATGGAGTAGGTTGGCGCGGATGGTTGTTTTAGTGCGAAAAGCCGGCATTTTCCGTCAACCTTGATCACCTGGTGCGAACCGCGCCACATATTCGTCTCTACATCTCGCATATCCTTTCTTCCGCGTATCGTCTCTCGTTTCCGTGCGTCTCTATCATCGTAGAGCACGCGATTCAGGCCGTGGATCGTGTTGCAAATGTAATCTGAGAGAGGCAGAATCCCGAGCGAGCAAGCGACGTACTGTAACGCGAGTTGTACCAGTCCGTTTTCCGCTTCCGTGACGGTGAGTGAATTTTCACAGTCGACTATATTCGCTGTTTCCTCAAGCTACGGAGAATAAGTTGCCGCGAGAATAAATTTCGGCGCTGTGTCACCGTTCGACTGGAAAAGCTTTTCTTTAAATCTCAAGACGTAGAAACGGAAGATTCTCTGACTATGATACGCTAATCTTCCTTAAACCTTTGCGCTTTGTTCGATTTAATCAGATTTCGTTCGTTAAAAGGGATGATTTTCACTGGCAACGAAGCTTCAATGCAAGGTAGAATTCTATGAATCAGAGAGTCGAATCGTTTGCATTTGTCGGATCGCAAAAGGACTTGGAGATTTAGAAAATCAAATTTTTCCCTTCGTCTTCTTCGTTCACAGTGTTAACTTCAGCGAGAATCATTCGTCAGCAGTTTGAAGATTTGAATTAGAACGCTGTCGAATACAGGCTTTCTTCCTTGTACGAAAAAATGTCAGAAAAATCGAGCGCATAGTTTCTCGACGACTACGTGATTATCGAAAATAAATTTCTAAATTTCTAGAGCAGATATGTACTTGACACGCACACGGTTCAGCGATTTCTTCCGAGGAAAATGCCGAAAGTTCACAGACGCGTTGAATTTCTTCGTTGAGCTTCGCCCTCAATTTCCCCGTCGGCGACTCGAGTTATCGGTTTTCATCGCTTCGTAATCTTTTATTCTCGCTGGAACTTTCACGCTTTCTCGTAACCCGAAGAACTTTTGAATAGCCTGGAAAAACTGTTAAAACGTACCATAGATCCTGCGTGCTTCGTTAAGAACAATATTCAGCGAGTTTACTCCACTTGCTTGCGTTCTCACGTCTACGCAGCGCGACTATTCAACTTTCGGCGTGTTCTCCAATTTTCTCGACGTTTCCGTTCTTTTTACTTCGTTGTTTCAAAATCGGGCATCACTTTCACTATGGCTGTGAACGAAACGAAACGTTCTGCGAGTAGCGGTAAAAGGGATCAAAAGCTCTGGAAGTGTATCGTGATTCGAAGGGTAAACGAAAAGAAAAGGACTGTAAGAAAGGCGATCAGAGTTGTTCAAGCTCGTTGACGAAATTGCGCTGAAAGTATACTTTCCGATGCTTTGTTTCAACCGTGCTTCCCCTATTCGTAATTCGTCCGATTTTCTCACGAATCCTCGAAACGATTAAGGAAAGGTTCGAAACGATTCGATCGGAAGACAGCTCGTTAAATCTCTAAGGGAGCTTCGATCAATGGACACGCGCTAGGAATTCCTTGAATACTCTCTGTTTCAGACTTCCCAACGTTCGTTAAGTTAGCGTTTTAGGATACGGACGAAGTAGCTTTCTACGAACGAATAGTTTTACCTATTGCAATACGAAATTGCGAAATAGATTCTACTCGGATGAGGGAAAAATGACAAGAAATTTTCCTGCTAATGGATCAACTAGCCTGGCCGCCGTAGAACTTCGCCAGGGCCCTAATTAGTTCGATTTAATCGACTGATCGCATTTCCTTTGTTTTCAGCAAGTTGGCACTGTTCCAAACCACCGTTAATGCTTTCCACTGTTCGAATTCGATTAGCGAGGGAAAATGGGAAATGGTACAATCGTGTACGATCTCGAGACTCAGAGCGTTTGAAATAAAACCACGATGGATATTCGTTTGACTATATCTCGAACTGCAAGATACGCTTCATCGCTTCCAAAGCAAAATTTTTATTGCCCAGTATTCATGTAATGTAAGGAAATACTGTAATTCCGTTGCTAAAGTCACGCTACTTAGAAATAGTTGTTTGGACATTCGTTGCTACGAAAATAAGCACTGATATTTCGAGTTTCCGCGTATATTTCTGAACGAGATTCTACCGAGACAATAGAAATTCCCAGCGCTATGATATTTCGTGTAAAAACTTACCCAAGAATCCCGGTATCGCGCCTAAGGGCATTACGAACAGGCTAACGAGTAAATCGGCCACGGCGAGAGACAAAAGGAAGTAATTGGTGACATTGTGCAGTCTTCTGTCGAGTCCCACAGCCAGGCAGACCAATATGTTCCCCAAGCCACCCGCCACGATGAATACCGCAACGAAGAGAAAGCTCCAGTCGAAACGGCGGCCCCTCGTCGTCGAACTTAATTTTGTTCTGTGCGAACAAGAGATCGTCAGGTTGTCTGTCGTTACATTCTCCGCTGGCGTGCATTCCAAAATCTGTGAACGTAACAAAAGAAAGAGAAGAGTTATTGGAAAATTCAGCGGCGAGAAATTTTTCGACTAACGGCACTCTTTCGCCGGCAGTTTTATAGTCAAGTTAAATTTAAATCTCGTCTTGAATTTTCACCTGATCATCGAAATTCGTCTCATTGCAGTCTCTGAATTTCGGTAACCTGGACAAAAAGACACCCTCGATGCTTTCCAGGCCGCTGAGAACCAACGACACGTTCACATCGCAGTTGGAGTAATCGCAGGGCTTACAGAACAGTGTCATCGATGACGTGAAGGTTCCCTTTTCCACGGTGCACATATGATCGAATTCTGATGAGCCAACCATACACTCCTCGATGCATCCAAGGAAGCTATCGTTACAAGGCAGCTGGTACAGCATCGCAGTTAAGTTGCTCGTCCAGGAGCTTGTCAGGTTTCCCTCCATGTCGTCGGCAATTTTTATCAACAGAGGGTTATCCCGTTGATCAGTGTACATTCGTGTTCTAACGTCATCGACCTGTCCTCTGACAAACGACAGATCACGTCTCACAGACACCGAGTCATCATTGAACTAGGGCACTTTGTCCACGAACGAACAACGCCTCGCGATTCTCTTCACTCGCGATTCTCCGCTTTGTCTTCTATTCCGCATAATTACTCTTTCAAATCACGGCTCACCGTTCACCAGCGCTTCGAACGGTTACGGGACGAGATAAAACTGAGCCAGAATTTTACTGCGCCGATACTATACGCGTGTTACGTGTACATGAAAATTGGCGAAGGTTAGCGTGACACGTTTCGGAAAAGGCGGCCGTCCTTGGCGTTGCTTGCGAATCGAATTAGGACTAGGAAGCACGAAGGGGAGACGCGATCACGATGGTGGTGGACGTTTATTCGGGGGCAGCGGCGTCGGCAGAGTGGCGCTAGCGGGGAGGGCGATTTTCGTAGCTCAGTCAGTTTATGGATTCTTCAGATCTCGCTTTACGACCGGTTGCGCTACTTTGGCGTTCAGGGATCGTGCTGTAGGTTTTATTTGACCTGCTCCCTCGTCTTCTCTACCTAGAACAAATGATGACAGTTTCAAGCTCTCCCAGGAGGAATCGATTTATTGTTCACGGCATTATTAGCTGATGCTCGATCGCGTGTCCAACAACTCGCTTGCCCCGTGAAACCCAGCCGAATCTGTAAAAATGAAGAAGAGGAGAAAAAAAATATATTCTGCGAAGAAGAAAAATTGGATCGGGGTTGCTTCAACGGCAAAACCGAAATGGTTGTTTCCGACATTGATCCGTTGGGACCGAGAAGCCAACCTTTGTCGCTTCGGATAGTGGGAATGTTTTTAAATTGAATAGCCCTCGGTTTTTTATTTCCAAGGCCCTTCGATTGTTTTCCCGCCTCGTTCCAGGACGCATGGCATTTCAAGCGTTCCTGGCAATTTTATCGACTCCATTGAAAGTTTCTATTTACCAGATTCGAATAAAAATATTGCAGGAATGCGTTAGTCGAGACGTAAGGAACGATCGCTAAATTAGTGATCGTGGCAAGAAGAGAATATTGTCTCAAGCAGGAATAGCAGACGACAAAAGGCGACGTATAATCGATCGATTATTTTTTCACGGATTTCGTCGAGATGTTCAAGTCATTCTCGATGGTACAGGTAGAATATTTATTGGAGATTACAACATACAAACCGGTAGCTTCGGAAACCGATGGAAACGTAAAATACAAACAAACGCGAAAGGCTACTAGAAAAATGCACGGACACGAAGTATTTTTTTTTTTTGTGTGTGTGTGTGTTATGTAAACGACAAATTTTTATTCAGGGAGCAATGTGGCGAAGATTGAAGAGGATATAATAATATTGCATCGATCAGAAATAAGGCGAGCTTAAGGTGACATCGGTGTCGATATGTATCTTGGCTAAATCCGCTCTATAAATCATGCTCGCGGAGGGATGGTGATACGCGACAATACGCCGCCCCATTTATGGATTTCGTTAAACCGTCGCTGGATGTACCAAGAAGATATTGTTTTTTTTTTATGCGTTTATCTTCATCGACACTGCATCGATCCTCGTATCTGTGTAATTCAGCGAGTCAACTTTCTTCGAAAGAAATGGATCCGGCCATTTTTTCTTCGGCTTTAAAACGAACGAAGGGATGACAATGTACAAATAATTTCCTTTTTAAATGAGAAAAGTTTCGAAGTTGAATTACACAATATTGCGTACTGAGCTTCAATATTTGCTACTGGAAAATGATACATGTACAATCTATATGGGTAAATACGGAGTTTAATTTTCTACATTTCAACTAAAGCCGTGTCTTCTTCGCGAACTTCGGAATTATTAGCGACGAATTTAGCCTCTTAGTTATGACGTGTAAACAGTTTCTAATTAACATAAGTTGTAATATTCGCTTAAGGGTTGTAATAATCGCTCGCTAGTAATCCACGCTCGAGAAACGACTCGAACTTCTCACACAATGCATTTCTTGCTCGTTTCCTGAAACGAGTTAATGTCAATAAGTCAAGGTACAATCCTGCGCGAGGCAAAAATACAGAATTCCAATCAACGAATATGCATCAGTAAAAAATAGAATATGTTTAAACCCTCTTCTAATTTGAGTTTTATGCTGGAAGCATTTAGTACGATAGCATAACCACCGTGGAAAGTCGACTAATACGACCTTCTTTTGTTCTTTGAAATATCTTGTCATGGTTTTAAAACATCCCATATATGAAGTTTAATAACGATAGATGTGGAACACGATGAAGTGCAACCCCTGCCTCTGCCATAAATAGCCCCTTCCTGAAAACCGTAACGCTTTACGGAGGAACACGTAATTGAAAATGATGCGAGGAATTTTTATTAGAACCGCAGTTGAATTCCGAGAAAAGAATGTACGAAAATATGTTTCCAAATATGATTTGAGATGATAAAGCAAGAGCATCGTACAAGATTTTAAGCTTGTGCGAAATTCAGTGTGAGTGTGTTGGAGCAAATTTTACGTGATTTTAAAGCGTTTATTGCGAAGAAATAACGTTTAAGATCGAGCTTGGAGAGCGAGGATTTTGAAAAATTCTTAACTCGCGTTAATCTTGAAATGACATATTTAACGTCACGTGTTTTAACATCATAAATTACCAAACGATTTATCTTTTACTTCACCCTCTTCCATTTCACGAATTCACTGATGATACGAAGATGTGACATTCGGTCTCGTTTACGTAACTCTAATTATACAAATTCAAATCGTTTTTATATCTAACACGTAACCATCAACGTCTCCGGCCAGACATTACACCTCTCATGAAATATTTTTTCCAGAAATACATCTCGTTAATCAAAGTGTGAATCATAGAAGCTCGTAGATCATATTCTGTACGGATCATTTCTTTTCGCGTTTCACTCGTGCTCCATTGAGAACGGATGCTCTAAATATCAAGAGTCATGCCTCTTTGACGACGGCTCATTTCTCAAATATCAGTCGCGATATTTCAACTTGATACTTGAGAAAATGTCTCGGTAACGACGGAAAGTTGCTTTGTTTGTGGAGAAGACTGGTTTCGCGAGCTCGCGGTTCATTTCACACAGTACCTTAGCAAGATAGTGGTCGTCTTGATTGAATCAACGATTTCCTACAAAGTTTTCTCGTTTCGCGGGAACTTCCTATCTCATTTTTGTATGTTATTGGCCGCTACAATTTTTCTATTGTCCGAGCAATCGATTAATTTTACGGATACAAAACGAAGATATAAAAATTGGAAAAAACTAATCAAAGTACGAAACGTAAGCTTTAAGCCAAGGATCTCTTGAAATTCTGTATCGAAGAAGCTGTTTCGTTCCTCTTCCGCTTTCCTCGGTATTCCTGAAACTTAAAATCACCGTTTTCCTATTAATGGCACGACACGGTAGCAACGAATGCCTTGAGTAGATTCCCAAATTCTCCGAAAATCTATTCGTCGAAATCTCCTCGTTAAAGATTGATCGTGCAATATCGTGTAATCTCGACGAAGATATCGTCTCAGTCTTCTATTTCTTCGTTCTTATTTCATTTAAAAGCTTCTTTTTATCGAGGGCGATGCTTCCTTTCAGCTGTCTCCAAGAAAAGACACAAGCATAAATTACACATCGGCGTAATCCTACCCTTATTGATGCTTCGCCATGGGAACCTTTATGAAACGCTCCTTTGTTCCTTCATCCGAGTGATTGACAAAGCTTTATCCCCGAATTTAACACGAGCCATTGTCTCGTAAACATCATTCGGAACAACAAAAGTTGTGTGTTCGTGTTCGCAAGGTCTCTTTTAATGAACACTGCTAATTTCAGTGGCAATAATTAAGAAATTTGACAATGCAAGATGATAAAATGGAATATATATATATAAATGCTAATTAAAAAGACATTAAAATAATATCGGGCAACAAGATGCATTCTTATTGTCACTTCTAATTATCTCTTTGAGAATTTACGAAAAGTATTTGACTGATTATCGACTCTTCGGCTTTCTTTTCTAGGCAGATAAAATATTCTTTGATGTTCTCCTTAGCGGTGCAAACAACAGGAGTGGGAGGCAACCGCCTTTTTATTTCTTTGATCCTGTTCGAGTTGGCATTTTTAGTTACTGTTAATCAAGGCGTCTAATTAGAAGTGCTTTGTTTCGAATGTAAAGTTTTCTGAATAGGCAAATTGCAGATTGATTATATCGAGATTGAAATCTTTTATCCTTCAGCCCGAGGAAAAATATATATTTCGACATTTATCGGTCAAAGGGTCGTTATTTTTTTCATTTTTAATATAATAATATTCGTTATATTTATTTCGTTATGATACTCTTTAATTTTTGTATATTTAATACGATAAGAATCGCCGAATGAAAAGCATATATTAACATAGTATTAATTCAATTAAATGAGTTCCCAGAGTTATTAAAGGCAGCAATTTTTCCCTCCCCTTTCGCAAAATCCTCTATTCAGCCTCCATTCACTGTATCACCTGTTCATTTCGCTCCGCAAATTAGTATCTGTTGCGTCCTCCAGCAATTAATGCGATCAGATTCTGTGGAAATCAGCTGGGAATCCGAACCTATCTGTTTCACGCTTAAGTTGCGTTTCTAATTGTGAACAGCACGGTCGATGTTGAAAACCATAATCAAACTAAAGTAGAAATATCAAAGTAACCGTATCGATGAAACTTCCATTCATCGATATATTCGACTACCAAAATTTTTCATTTTTTCCAATAATCCTGCCACACAATTTCATCCTCTCTAAAGAACATTTAAACATATATTCCATTCTAAACCGACGAATGCATTTGAATCGTGGATTACTCTCGAGGAACGAGGAACAGGCACGAACAATGCATCGACGAACTATAGTTCTTCCGCAATGGCGCAAACACGCGAGTTTCTGAAATTTCCGTGCGGTTAGAACATTAGCTGGGTTATCAATTCTCGTTAAAATATACAGACGCGTGAAATCGTCAGGCATATGGGGCGTAAAAACACCGCGTCGCGCTAATGAAATCGACGAATTCGCCGTTGGCAAAATCTCTGCATTAGAGTCTATCTGCCACGCGTTAATATCGAGCACCGATAAATCGCTGAGGCATATCGACGCGTTGTCATTAATTTGTACGTTAACGGAATGGTCAGCGGGAACCTCGTTCGACGCCATGCCCAGCCAGTGAAATCAATTAAACGGTGTACTGCGTTGAGTTGGAAAATTTGGTGAAATATTGTTGCCATTGGTATACGATAAAATCAAATGTGAAGAAAGAAAAATAATAGCGAGGCGAGTGCTGCATCCTTTTAGAGCAATCAAAACCAGAAAGATAATTCTACATAGACATTTGGAGATATAGCAATGCGTAAATGTAATAATACAGTCACAAATATACCAGATATATAATACGAAATATAATACGAAAAGGAAAGCAAATACGTCAAATACGTATAAGAATTATAGAAACGAGAAGATTCAGCTTTCTCGATAGAGATGCGAAGAAACATGTTGAAAATCCTAAAATAGTTTGCCAAATGAAACAACATTTTATCGTTGATTCCGTTCAAAGCCAGAAGAATCACAGCGGAGGAACGATTTCAATTGTACGAGCATCGTCGTTCGCCTTACTGATAGCAAAAGGATACGTTGTGCTCCCTTTCCTTTAGTTATTCTCTCTACATTCACACCATTTTTCACTTGCATATATAGTTCGAGACAAACGTCGCGAGAATTACGGTCTGCTACGACGACAAATTGTTCCAGCTTGTAGGAAAAGCATGTCCAAAGGTAGAAAATCCTAAAAAATTTATACGCTCAAAGCCTCACGGATAGTCAACTAGAGACGTCGTCTCTCGTAGGAATATTTTTCATTTTCTATGTTATCGTATGTTTAAAAATTCCTTAATAAGTTTCTCATACGATCAGTAAGCAGAGTTAAACGCTAATATCCCTAGAAAAAGGATTCGCCAACTTTAACGGACTAGTTCAACGATTGCAATTTCCCAGCGATACACTTTGAGCTTCCCGACTAGGACCCATGAAGCGTTCTTAAACGTCTCATCTTGGAAATTTCTAATTATGAAACGCGTTTCAAGTTGCCCGCCTCGTAAACGTTTCTCGCGGAGCAGCTCGCACATCGTGTTTAATTACCTTTGTAATTATCGCGGCGACGAATATAGATGTAAACAAGATTCCCAATTTTGCAAAAACTCTGGTCAATTCGTTCGGCGCGATAAACTCGAGATAGTACACGTTACGATTCCCTGTATCCAATTGTGAGAATTCCCGATGTTATTACTTTACTGTCAGACGTCGCGCAGACGAGTGTCTGAAACTTGCTCGTACGATCATCTCCACCGGTTAAAATTTTGATTAATTCTATAAGATCGTGACGAGAGGAGAAATAACGTTAAGAAAGGTAACATTTGGAAACAATGGTGAAATAAGTAGCAGACGTTTGTTCGAACAGAATGAACACTGTTTAAAATTGAAGATAAAATCATGATTAATGGCAACAAGGATCCCAACATGTCTTTATAATAGCTCGAAGGTTTGTAAAAATCATGCAATATTTCTTAAAGATCGATTGCGATTGTAAATTAAATTGTATTATACCATAGGAAAATTCTCAGCTGTTTCTCGAAAATACTCGAAAAGGGAAATATTTAGCGAAGATTTTCATAACTCTACACGAACGAAGAAAAGGGTCATAAAGTGATTGAAAACGAGATGAATCGTGGTAGATCTAGAAAAATGCAGGCTTGCGAATAGACGCGCTATCACGGGCAAAGTGCATCGGCCGTTCTGTGTCAGTGCTGTATGTAGGGGGCAAAGCTTGAATTTAGCTGATTGGACATCGACCGATGGGAACGAGATACGGATGTAATTTGTTAACGGGACTACATGGAAAATAATACGACTCGATAACGAGATATGATACACATCAGAGCAGGTTACTAAGGCCAATGACAGCGTTTCGTGTCACGATGGATTATTCTGTTCCTGTCTCCTATCTCTTCCTATTCATTTATCGGGTATTTATCCTTTTTAACTAGCACCAATGTGACAACTAAACACGGTACACGCATTTGTAGAATTGTCGGAAAACTGAAATAAACAGAATATAGCGAAACGATGGGAAATATGGTAACGGTGCTGGAACCTACATTTTAGATGTAATTCAAAGAATAAATTTCAGTTTAAATTTGCAAATTTACCAGCTATTTATAGAAAGTCACTCGACTCGTGTACTCTGTTCCTAATACGTGAATGTATTTGTTAAGTTTCTTCGCGCAATCTATTTGAAAGATTAAATGCTCGTTAATTAAGTTCTATGTATTAACAAGATAAAGGTCACTCGACTCGTACTAAACATAAGGGAATTCTTTTTCCTCTGCTTCTTTATCGTTACTATTCGATTTTAACTGACATACCATGCCAATCTGCATATTCATTCGGAACCTTTTTAGAAACCCAAATCGAGCGAATCGAGAATGAGATACTTTAAGTAATCAATACGAAGCAAAACATTTGTAGATCTCGCTATCGCTATACAAAGAATCGTCCTTTCTTCGTTTCACCGGCGAAGAAAATTCATTGTGAAATTTATTCATCTATACAATGCTAAAAGAACAATAAATGAAACACTAGCCAGGGGTGAAATACGAAGATTGGATAAAAACGAGAAAAGAATGTCTATGGAAATATCGGATTTCATTGCTAATAGTTAACAAACTTCAAAACGGAGTAAACTCACGAACAAACAAATTTTTACATTTGTTATCAATGTCACTGTTTTATTCCAGCAGTTCTAGTTTATCAAAACGTCATTAGTCACGATTTATTTCATTTAATTATATAGATAATTAGCCATGACAATTAATGTGAATGGAAACTGTAGACAATTAATTGTCTGTTTTATGGATTCAAAGTTGTTGCACGTCGAAATCTGTGACTTTACGGACAATTTTATCTACAATTTTATGAGGTGTACGTGAAGCGCTGTGGAAAGATCTCTCTCATGTTAGCAAAAATTTCCCAGCACAGAGAGTTACGTTATATTCGGATCGTGAATATAAAGTTCTGGATAAAATTAATGTATGCTGCTTGACAAAATTGTAACCGGTTAAATATATTTCTAAACTGGTAAGAAACATCGACGAGAAGAAGGTATTTCTATTATCTCCTGCCACTATTTGTTTTTGAAAAATGCTCTTTAGAAAATACCTATACGTTTTAGTTTTGAAGAATGAAACTCACTGTATGTTAGAAAGAAGAACTGATGGTTTTTATCTTATTATAATAAAAGATTTGCTGGTATGTAAAACTCGACGGGAAATGAAAATTATCTTTGCTGGGACACTAACGTCCAAGAGATATGATGCAATTTTATGAAGCGCGCTTAATAGAATTCAGTTAAATTTCTTACGCTGCAACGAAAAAGGAATTAAACTATATGGCTACCACTTTTGTAGAAATTTATTTGCTTTTTCACACGATCCTGATTTCAGCAACTGTGAAAGTAAAGAATATACGAGAAAGACAGGAATCAAGAAGCTGATGTAAAACACATTTCGCTAAAAACAGATTCTATCAAAACGTCAATCACCGATCGCATAGTGATATTTTACGAGCAGAGATGGCACGGTGAACCCCGTTCAGACTTTCGATACGCTTTCGCGGCCCGTGCAGCAATAACGTTATTGGAAACGAATAAAAAACTACATATTTCGTTTTTAAAACCTCACTCTTTTCAGAGATGATAAACCATGTGGCGCATAAAGATGCACAAAACGGCGATAATTTATCGATAGAGAATGTATCAACTAACGATCGTTAAATTGTATATGTTTACGAGATTTCATATTTTTAAATAGATATACAAATAATAGACAAATCGAATACAAGTAGGTTGGAGGAACTACAAATCATAGAGACTGAATTATCATTTCTATTAAAAAAACTCACCTATATTTCTATATTTTATTCTGACAAGAAGCCAATCTTTTCGTAGATTTTTATTTTATTGTTTAAGAAACGATAGCTAAAGTTGAATTCGACTTTTACACCGGGGAAATATATCTTTTATCCGAGGGAGATTTTAATGAAACTTTTATTAAAGGAGATCCCCCATCAAGAAATTTATAATGAAACGCCTCTGGTAACAGGGCCTAAAACTACGTTTTCGTAAAATTACTAGAGTAACATACAAGATTTAGTACTATGCTTTTCCGTCGATAACAAGAGAACAAAAAAGAAATAAACGACGGGATGATATAAATTGCTTGTACTTCCGAGCCAGATTAGGTTATAAAGGGGCAACAGATTCGTTTTCGCGGTGTTGCACTTCGTTATGATAGAATCTGCATCCCATTATAGGACGATGAATAGAAAGATATTTTAATCCAGGCATAGATAAAGCCGAATTTCAATCGTGATTTAGAATTAATTGAATTTCTTCGTACACCAATAGAGTCCTACATTTAACGATAATGTATCAGCACACTTTTCTCCACACTATATTATGTGAATTACAAATAAAAATAATAAAATAAAATGTATTATTCATTTTATTCGAGCATTACCGCGTTCAATTTAGCCATCCTGGTTTAAAAAGTACTTCAAGTTGAAGATATTTCTGAACACGAATGTACCAGGTTAATTCTTGACCAAACGCGAACAAATCCTATTTTGTGGAAAATGAAACCTTAAACGAACAAATTTTATTCTTCACTTTTCATTCATTTTTGCATGTAGAATAATCTCCTGTTGATTGCTTGTTCGTGTCCAGCCGAGTATTAGCCAAATTCGCATATACGTACTAAGCAAATTTTCAGACTACATTTTTCCCTGAAAATGGAACATTTTATGAAGAATTTTATTCTCTATTTTCGATTCATCGTTTATTCCATAATTTCGGAATCACCTTATATACAGAAAGGCACAGGAAAAGTCAATGTGAAATACGGAAAGAACGAACACACGGCTTCCCGCTGCATAATTTCAAATTATCCTAACCTGAAACATTTGATAGACAATTTACCTACATTTTTTGGCAAGTTCTTTACAATTCTCGTCTTCAGTTCTTCAGTTTCCTTCTTGCTCATGTTCTCTTTCGTCATGGCACAATTCTTCGTTCACAATATCATACTTTTCTTCGATCTTTTCACTGCACCAACGGAGATTCGAACGTCAATGTTACTCATGGTATTCACAGCACTGGGAAATCACCGCGAGATTCTTTAACCGAGTCGAACGATACCCGATAATCGATATATTGAAGCGATTTGTGCGACAATTACGCCTCGTGTCCAACATCAGGCAGTTAGCATTCGGAACTGGAGGTGGCACGACGTCGTCTTAAATTTCAAATTGGTAAAGGTCCAACTAATAAAATCGACAGTCGAACCGTTCTCGTTTTATCATAGAGAAAAGCATGGTCGAATCCTCGACCAAGATATGAATCTATGAGTGGGATCGTTGAATGGTTTCATTAAGAATCAAGTGGGTTATCGTGAGTGTTCAAGTGGCAACCGATCGTTGCAAGTTTAACTCCAACGTATCAAATTCTAGAACTTCGAAGTTTTCTACAAAAACAATCGAAATCGCGGATGTAACATACACGTATTCATAGAAACTATTTATTCATTAACAGTTCGAATTATTTGACTAAAGTATCAGTTTTAACGCATGTAGTTCGTTATTGCCTATTCGCGCGTGAAGTTGTACCGCGAGATGTCGTCGCAGTACCTTCCATCTTTCGATCTTTTTAATGGATTCAAATTACGCGTTTCTTTTCCTCTCGTGCGAGTCACGCGGATTCTGTGGCCACGCTGTGTTTACAAGTAATCTAGAATCTAGAACGATCAGTGAGAATCTGAAATCCTATCCCGTTTTGCTTGGAACTGGTTCTCGCCGGTATGCAGGTAATTTCGAAAACGATTCCTCTTCGTCTCGTATAACGATATTTCTCGATTATTACTCGTTGGTTACTCGTGTTCTCGTGTATAACCTTATAAGAGAAACTACTCGTAGATTAAGATTTAGAACGGCATAAAGGATCAAACAAATCGCGATCTCGTAGCTTCTAAAACTATTTCAAAAGCCGAGATCAGTTTCCTTGAGTTCCCATTTCTGAGAAATAAGGATCGTTTCTCGAAACACGAATATTTTCGAAAGGAAATGGGAGATGGGAACGCGGACATTCGTCATTAAACTTTCGCGACTTAAACCCCGAAATTACTAATTCATTCAAATTTCTCACACAGTCGTATCAATTTTCTTAAATGATACACGTTTCAAAAATCTTGGAAGAATTTTTTTGTGATTTTGAATCGACGATCGGCATAAATCAGTTCACTTCGAAGAACGTAACTATATATAAATTAAACGAACACGGAACAATAATTACTTGGTGCATTCCTACAGTCACAGAGTCGACGAGAATTAATTTATATCGATTGTAATATTTTTGATAGGGTTACTGTCAAAATATGTATATTCTTCCAGACACGCATCCTCGAGGTTTGGCCGCGTGGATCATACTGAAGGCGCGACGACTCGGTGGAGGTAGCGTTGCCTTACGTCCTGGGGTGGGAGAAAGACAGAGAGAGGGACCGGGATGCGCGCCAAAACTTGTTCGCTCAGCTTCAATGGATATTTCACTCTAAGGTTCGCAATATCATCATGGATAAATGTCTGTATATCAGAATTTATATCGTAGGCTTGTTTGCTTTCTAAAATATTTATTATAGATATGGTGAATGAATGGTATCGAACTAGTATCATAATATACGTAGGTATACGTGCGATATTTGTTTTATGCAAAAAGTCATTTTTAGTACGAACGATTTTTATTTATAATATGCGAGAATTAACGCACAAATAATACAGTACGAGTACGTATTTAACATTAATAACACAATATATTAACTGATTATCATAATATTTATATTACAATAATTGCGATGAGATACTGTTTGCAATCGATATTGCAATCGCATTTAATATGCTGTGGACGGATAATAATGTTGTTACTTCATGAATCAGGAGATGGAGATTCATTGTTAATTAATGAACAAACTACGAGAATACTCGATTTTTCACCCCGTTGAAAGCAGTTTTGCATTTTTACGTTGATAAGAGGAAAAAGTTTCTCTCTACAGGTTGCTTTTTTCACGAATTTTCCTGGACAAGGAGGTAAAAGACATGTTTGATTAACCAGATTTTAATCGTCGCATTTTTCTATTTTCTCGCTCGTTTCCAACTTTTTATAATACTTTTTCTGCGAATATTTTCGTTTATTTTGCTCCCATAATATTTTTAACGCATCCCTTTATCCTCTCAGTTGTCTTCTTCTCAAGCATGTTAATTTTAATTAGATTTAGTCTTCGTACTTTCATCCGACAACAATATTCTTTCTTTTCCTATTTCTCTTCTTTTTTTCAAAATTATGTACTTTTGATAAAAATTCTCAGCATCCGTAAGATGATATTTTCCTTGTAAAAAATAATCTTTTGCCTGACGAATTTGACAAAAAATTTGGATTGCAACCAAGACAAATCGCAAGAAAAATATCGTACGCGTAATCATTTGGAGATTTTTTAAATCGAATATACTTGGAGCAAATTTATTTTCGTCCTCGTTTTTATCGATCTGTTATATTAGTTTTAGTAAAAAAAAGAAAAAAAATGACATCGAAAAATGTAACCGCGCGATCGTCGATAATCTCGCGTCGAATTCACGAATTGACATTCTTGGCAGGATTACGTTTGATATTAAGTTGGAAAACGATATTCGTCTCTGGATATTCGTGCAGCACAACCAATATAACTAGACTATCGAAAATTCCTTCCAGCATCAAATAATACATTTCAACCTTTCTCAACTAACTTGGAAATTAATACAGTTTGTAATACGTCGGTGAAGATACCAGAAATAACGAACAAGATGAAACGCAACGTTCGCTATCTTCTGATAAAAACGAATTACGTCAGAAAAAACGTCGTGGATCGAATCGAACCCGGACATTACGCGAGACTTTATCTTCGCTTTGAATAAAGGAGGAAAAGAAATACGAGAAGATTCATTTTTACAACGGAAAACTCTAAGTGGATTATGTACAGTATATTCACAGGGCTATGTCCTGTTGATCGTTCGAAGGATTTTTTACTTCAAAACGTATAATTGTAAAATTTGCAAAATCCAATATTATAGAATCATTATTTAACGTAACTTCCCATATCGCACTAAAAAATTACATTTATCCTTTACCTCAAGTTAATTCTCTCAACTACTGTCGTTTGAAATAACGAATTCCTTCCGTAAGACTGGAACAGTGTCTGTTTAATTAATTACAATCGTTTTTCCTTCTCATTTTCCTTATTCTTCCTTTAAACCTATATACACGACACGGCTTTGACGAATTGCAAATTTCTCCTGCGTGAAAGACATTGATAATTAAATGCCTATATCTAAGGATCTTTCTTAAATAATCTCCCTCCTGAAATGACCCTTTAGTTTTATCTCTATTAAAAAGATCACCGTAGAATCTGTAACTCGAAATTGAATGCGAAACTTATTTTCCATTTGGTTGGTCATCAGGTATCATTTACATTTCACGTGCATATATTGTTTCCTACATCGAAACGAACATATCGTTTACATCAAATGTCCAGAATTGATCATGTATCGGACACTTAATGCCTCTTGGTTCGGTCGTTCGGGAGTAACGAGGGGAACACAGAATTCCGCATTTTAGCTCGGTTAAACGTGAAAATAAATTCCCGTCAGAATTCGAACACGTTTGCACTGTTGCACAACTCATTATACGCGTCAAGAATTTCTGCTCTTTCACGCTGATAAATGATGGTGTCGTACCGTATTAGGTACATGTTACAAGTTGCAGCCGGTGAGGTTCGAACCTCTAGTTTCTTTTTCTAAGAGACTAACCGCTAGCCACGAAGCTTTTTATGCCGTTTCAATACAAAATTTTATTCAATTAAAAAGTTTTAGCTGGTGTAACGAAATAAAAAGTAAAATTGTGCTGTATTCAGTTCGAAAAATCGAGAGTCAAATGTGAAACGGCTAATGGAAGAATGGTACATTTTTCCGAATACATAAAAATATAAATTTTCATTTTAATCACAAAGGACAATATAGTTTCATCTAAATGTAATTTTCCAATTGCTTTTTGATGTTGCAGAACTAAATGAATGAGCGAAGGCGTTTAATTTATAAATTGGAAAATTATATTGTACAAGACAAATGCACTTTCAGTGAAACGCGCCAGCTTGAAAATACATGTAAATTAACTTGAAACTGTATGCGTTGTTGCGTCGAACAGCTCGTTTTAAACTCGAATTCCACGTGGACGCTAAATAAACGAAATCGAGCCTCGATATAGCCGAATGAAAAGGATCATTCTAATCCAGCCACCGTGGAATTACTGTGCTCATTTCCGCAAACTCTAAAAACTTCCGTATTTAATTTAAAACGAAACACGAACACGTCCATCCTGTACCTTGGTGTAATCGAAACTGTCCAAAGTTCTATCAAGTTTCGAAGACTTTTTCTTTTCTGTTTTTCGAGATTGCAAGTTCGAACACGCCTCGAATAAAAAGAAAGGGATGGAATTACCATCGATAATGATTCTCATCTTATCCAAGTTTTAGAAGCAAAAAACCGTAATATATTTTAATGAAAGCTGTTAGTGCCTTATAATTGAATTCACTTTTAAAAGAAAATTCTATTCTTCTGCGTACATTATAATCGTAGCAATAATTGTAACGCGTTAAATGCCGCAAAAATTTCTCAGTCTATCGTATCGTTCATTCAGTTAGATTTTTCTTATTACGTCCATTGTTGTTCCTCTAAATTTCTTTCCAAACAAAATATTATCTCGAGTGTTTTTATTTCTCTTGCAGAAAGTTCTTCTCCACCAGCTCGTCAGTAAATCGCGACATCGAGCGTAATGGGATTCTGTAACTTCATCGAGTGCCTACGATAAAGTAGTCGTATTTGACAATTATAGAAATCTTTTTTTCCCGTAGTAAATATAAATCATTGCAACTTCGGAAAGCCTTGAACTTTTCTGTAACGAAAAAACGATAGAAAGAACTAAAATACGTGAACTTTTCTCCTATATGAATTGCATAATTTTTGCATGTTTATCTCGTTTATGTGTCATAACTTTTTCCACTGCTTTTCCTTCTTTCCCTTCTGGTATGTTTTCATTTATTATTCGAAACCCCCGCGGGAGATGAATGTTTAAACAGATGCATCGATTTTAGCGGATCCAATTTAGACCTTTTCCAAATCTGTGAAGTTTCATTTTAGAACTGTCTGTCTTGCGAAGTTTTACCAAACTTGGTATTTAAACGTACCTTATATACAGAGTGAATTTAATTAGCAAGGCAAGTTAAAGGTATTCCTTACTACTGTTCCTTTCTCGTCGAAATCAAAGTTTCGACTTCAAGGGCTTTTTACATTTTTATTAGAGCTGTGGTAATTCAATTAATTAATATAAAAAATATAATGAAAACTGTGGTCACTTGCGATATACAAGATTTATTAAATTATTACAACTACTATTATATGAGAATACACAATTTTTACATGTACAATATAATATATTACGTATCTCGCTATTTATTCTCTTCTTCCATTTTTGTTCCTCTTATTTTCTTTTTATACATACTTTCCGCTTAATACGATTCTTCTTTCGTGTCTCTTTCTCTCGCGATACTTCATTCTGCATACAAAACGAATAATTATCGGGTGCATTAGGGGGAATAACTCGTCTTTGCTGAATAAGTTAAACGCAATTTACACGTATCAGTAACACTATAATTTCTGTCCTATCTCATAAAGTTATACAACCCGATTCGTTTCGACATTATACGCGCAAAGTAGAATACTGCGATTACACATACACGTAATAATTCCTGGACGTGGACGATATTCTTTTTTATTTCTTTTTCTTTTTTTTTTTTCCTCTTACTTTAAACCATTTCTAACTTAGCTAACTATTATGCCCTGCGTAGTTCTAATCGTTACACGTACATACATATGTACTGTCCGATACTCTTAATATACAATTCATTTCGTGTCTTCGTGTTTTCATGTACGAACCGGAAGCGTTTGAAATCTGTAACATCCATTGACATCGACAGGGTCCGATGATTTACGACTTCTTCTTGACTTGTCCAACACGAAAAAGGAGAAAGAAAAGAGCGACGAGTAACAAATAGCTCGTTACAAATCGCGTTTTTGCGAAATATAAGGCTTAATGGGCTTTCGTTCTCTTTTAAGACATCGAAACGTCTTAATACTCGACACGCTACACACTCATTAAGATAGCGACAAGTCACGCTCTTAAACAGCACCCATTATTGACTCTGGAGCAACCTGTGTTGCAATTGTTTTTGTGCAGTATGGTAATAATCTCTCGTTCGTCTTGTGCTGTTCCAAGGATACGAATCATCCACCGATCGACCTTTCGATTATTTTTTTTTTAATATGATACAAAAAATATTGGCGCGCACCAGCGCGTGCGAATATAAAATATACTCTGGCGCGTATTGTACAAGCCCGCGTTTCTTCATCTTTTCTCTCTTTCTCTCTATGTGTGTGCATAAGTTTGAGGTCAACACGGCTACATTCTCGTGATAGATTCGCCTGCTTACGAATTACAGCCAGATACAATTTAGTGGCATAAAGTGTGAAGTTAAGAGGCCGAATAGAAGTAAAGTTTATCGAGAAAGAGTTTGCAACGTGCAATGGCTTTCTCACTTTTAAGGAAATAAGACCACGGTAATATGTGACCTCAAACTTATGGCTGTTTCTTTCACTTACGTTAGTTTTAAACATTAACTCGACATATACAATTACTTACGTGGCTGTTTTGCTCGGTTAATTACTAGAGAATAATCATGTTCGTTTTGTTCCTTCATTCTCCCGAAAGCTTCTTTGCTTAAGAAAACATTGAAGTGAGAGATACTGGCTTTGGTATAATCGATAATCTCTCCTAAATACAATCTGTAAATGCTAAATCGATAAAAAATACTATTCTTCTTCTTACCTCCTGCGTATATATACATGTGCACGATTAAAAAGGCCAATAGCACGGTCAACGTTGCCCTGGCCAGATTCTTGTGGCTAAAAATCGAAGAGAATTGCGAGTTCCGGCTATTTCGTTCGATTGGTACAATTGACATTTTATTTCGTTATCGCAAACAGAAAGTGACGGTAGAAAATTTTCGTTTTTTTTTTCCCCCTCCTTCCTTACCTTATGCAAGATTGGACGTTCGTTCAAGAATGCTACCTCGATCTTTTCAATTTTAAGCCAACAATTTCTTCCATTCGAGACACAGATTTTTATACTAACTGCAAATTACACTCATCGATACGCAGAAGTTGTCCTTAATTAACGCGCTCGCTGTGCCTTCGTAAAATTGTTACCGACGTTGGTTAAAATAAGAATTAATTGACAGCGGACGCTTTAATGTTTGAATCGTGCTAATACAACATATGTATATAAGGCGTTTTCTAAATCGCAGATCAGAGTAAAGTGCGAAATGAAACCAGTAAACCGACCGACCAGGATTGGATCCGAAGATAATCAATCGTAATTTCGTCCATTTTGATCTGCCACTTAGAGAATACTTAATACTTTGCTTTTTTTGTTCCTAAAGGCATACAGATTAATCACATACACCTGGAATGATCCCTTTCTCTCAATTGCGCTTGGAATTCATCGATATACTCTGTTCCATAATTCGTCTTGCCGTTTCATCGTGAACGTAAGTCGCAGAGGGACGTAGAAAACTCATATCGTACCGATACTCTCCCTATTAGGGAAACGGGCGATTCAACTTCGCATAACAGTCTTTGTAAACGATGCAAGTAACGAACTGGATCGATTTGAATCTGTTCGCAAAGAAATGAATTTTTCGACGGTATAATCCAAATAGTCAAGATGGCACTAGAATGTTTCGTTTCGGTAAAAAACTCGATACATAAAAAAGGAATAGAAAAATCGTACGATTAATAGTGTGTCGCAAAAAATCCGATACTTTCTCGATGTCGGTATAAACGTGTAAAAGCTAAACTGCTGAAATTTACTTAATTCTCTTTTTTTTTTTTAACCCTTGGTTAATTTACCGTTAAGCGTGTAATGCAAAGTTTGTATACGTATGTATAATACGTGTGTTCGTGAGTATATTTATCTATCTTTATATATATTCTTTTTTTTTTTATATGTAACGTTTAAATAGGATTCGTTGAATTTGTTGCGATGTCTTCCAAGGAAATCCAATGCGATTCCATTAAAAATCCAAGCGACTTAACTATTCGAAAAAATCCATTCTCTATTGAAGAACTTCGATAACTATGTATATAACGTCGAATACGAAGATATATTTAACGATCAACGTAATACATTATCCCACATAGATTATTGTTATTTAATTCGCATTTTCAGTTGACGTGCAATAGTCTGATAGATACTCCTCGCTCGGTCAACGTTGTAAAGATTCAGAAATGTCCCGAGACGAGAATTCACTTGACATATTCGAGGCCACGATGGCTCAGGTTTTTATAGTTAAAACTATTACGTGCTTTGAAGTGAAAAAGGTTAATTTTACCGTTTATCGAGGAATAATAGTTCTTGAAAGTTACATTTTTTTTACTGCAATATATTTGTTTGTACGACAAGAAGCTGTATTTTTTTTTTAAATAATGCGTTATTGTATAGATGAACATAGTATAGGAAAAAGAAACCGAACATTGCCATTATTTTTGATAAATGTTATTAAACACAAATTCAAAATTAAAAGTACCAAACAGTACGAATCGAAAAGATAGTGGAAGGAGGAATCTATTTCTCTTATTTTTAGATATAGAATATGACAGAACTTGATTTTAGAACAAAACATACCTTGCATCTTACTTTCAAGGATTCAAAGATTTCCGCTAAAACAAATTAATATAATAATACGGAAACGAAGTTTATAACAATTTACATGTTTGCTGCGACGAAGATGACCAAACTCTCTTCACCGAGAGATCCGGAAACAAACGTTTCTGTTGACTGGCATAGAAACGTACGTGTAAAAGGTATCTGCGATTGATAGAATGAATTCTACATACTGGCCATACGATTAAAATTACAGAAACATCGTATTTGTAGTTTCGTCGAAGACTGCGTCCCAAGGACCCATTTTTAAAGAAAAAGATGTACTCGCCTCTTGCTACTAATAAATATGATTGTTTTATGGGATAACCTTTTCGACGATGCATTCAGTCTTTGATGCCTTATCATTTTTCGTTACAAACGAAACGTGTCAAAACGTAAAGATAAACTTCTCTTTTTATCTTGTCGACGTAATCGATTGGAAATATTTCAAGTTTTTCTTGTTCCTCTGATGAGTTTCTCGAAGTGCATATAGTTCTCTGTGCGATGATTAGTACCATTCCGGATGTGTTATCCCGTGTCAAATAGAAATTTACGATGAACTGACCACACGGTTCGCGAACGAATTCCTTCGTCGAGCATCGAAAGAAAAGGTAATGTTATTCCAGTGATCGGTCTGTCCAACGATGCGAAAAACTTTATCCGTGACCGATCCTAACAGGGACTTAGAGCAAGGATGGTCGATCTTCACGATGAAGTTCACGGACGTTTTCGATTTTTCGGCGATTGCTGCCCGCCATGAGACATTTAGTCGTCTCGAACAGGTAGATTGACTTGGAACCACGTAGTCAGGCATCCGGCTCACCTTTGAGCCTAAGACGGGCAAAGTCCTCGAAGATTATGTCATCGTCGCAGTCCGCCTCCCTGAAGCGAAACGGGGAGAATTTCAGAAACTCTAAAATCGAAGAAAACCCTATAATCTCTAGATGAAAAGCTTTCTGTATGCAAAACATCTACTAATTTTGCGGCATGGAATAAGTAACGAGTTGACAGTCGCATGTGCGTCAATGATTTCGCCGAAATGGTCTCCGACTGACGAGAATAGCTCCAAATCGTTATTGAAATATTGATCACGTACGTGTCCAATTGAATCAGATTCGTGTCAAGCGGTATCTCGCCACCATCTGCCTTATTCGTCGGACTAGGCCGTGCAGTGGGTGGCGCTGGTTCCTCTTCTTCCGGTTTCGGATGCATCAAGATGAACGGCAGTTCCGCCACTAATTCGCTGTTAACAACATAAATTAAATTCTCCGTTTCATTTCCTGACGACTCGGGCTCGCGTTATGAATACGTACATTGATATAAATTGATATTAATTGCGACAACGTTGGATTGGAGAAATATTAAAGATAGCGGAAACTATTCTGATCTTCTGGTTGCCTGTTACGTTTCTCCAAACCAGTTTGTCGTCAAAACGAATTTCTTTCATTTGAACTTACCCCCCGAGAGGTCCAAGGCAGAGCTTTACTTTCACTTTGTACTGGACGATAATTCCAAGGTTTTCACGTTGCGAGGGATCCACCACACTGCGAAACGGTACGAAGTTCGTCAATTTCTAGTAATCTTTTGGCTGCAGATTTTTATCAAACCGGACATGCGTAGTTAACGGAGCAGCTTGAATTCACCAAAAAGCGGTAAACATTTAGCTCGAAGGAATATTCTAACGAACAATAGCGCGAGAATATTGTACAGGTAATAGACGGGATAGGATTAGTCTTCGTATCTTGAAGTCGTAAAGGAAGATTTCAGAACGAGCAAAGTATCATGCAGTCTGAAAGTAGTAAGTGCAAAGCGATCATTCAGACAAAAAGAAGCAGGGGGACAGGGTATCGATTTCGTTTTCAAGCATGACCGCTTACGCGTCAGGAGTTCGTACGATTTAATGCGAATAGTGCGGTTGAAGCAAGACTATAACACAGAATAGCATAGAATGTTCGAAGTATCGGGAGTTGTTTCAAGATTACAAAAATCCGAAGCAAACATTCGAAAGCGTTTAGCTTCCACCGCACTCATTCGTTGGTTTTCGTTACGTGTTTTCACTAATGACAGTGTTCAGGATTTGCAGCAGTGTCGACGAAGCAAAATCGATTCTCTAATGCGTTTCTAGCGTCTTAAGTTGGAAATTTCGTCGATTCTACGATTCATGATCGATTCAACCAACCAAGTATATTCACTTCCGGTTGCAACGTACACGAGATCGTGTTGAAAAATACGTACTAATGCTCTAATGAAGCAGCTAAACGCAACGCCTAAATCTCATCCCGCGATCTGTACTAAAAGGTACCAATCCGCTACATCGCCAATCAGCCAACTCATTTCTCACAGAGGGAAATCATCGAAAACACGATTGAGCACGATAGAACAGGCACGATGCTGTTCACGACTTCTCGCCTGTCGTTCTGTAAAGTGATGGTTGGCCATTATCGCGAATTGCCCACGATTATTTGCATAATTGCGTGTAATTATCGTCACGTTGCGTCTTCATTAGCTTATCGAAAATAACAATGCAGATGCAATTATTTGACAGGAAAGCGCAGTTTGCTCTTTCTGTACGATGTACACTGTAATTTCAGGTTGTAAATCGTCCAATTTACGATCTATCTTTTAAATCAAAATTGTGAAGGATAAAGTGCATCGAACGAAGCCAACCTTTTTTTTCGAATAAAAGATTAGATATACGGAAACAAAAAACAAAGGAGACATCGAGTGTCGTTGATCGTTGCACTGAAGGCTCGCGTTCAACGAAAGGTATTACATTATTTAAAGGTTGGAAAGTACCTTCTCAAGTACTTGACATAATGGAACAAGTGCTCTTCGTTCAGCGATTTCTTGCTACATTACTTGCTACTTTTAAGGTTTCGTTAAGTTGCAATATCAAAAGTCGAGTGCGAAGTACGTTAAATAATTTTTAATTTTTCAACGAAGCAAAATATTTTCGAGATGAAATGTTTTTTCGTACGCTCCTGCAATTAAAATTACGCAAAAATTTCTACTGTCGAGTTTCGAAACTAATGGGAGTCTCGCGCCTGTATTTTGTAACGGAGCGAGAATTTTATTCCGTTTCGTTCAAAGCGAGGAACGCGAGGTATAATTACAGCGTTTTTATGAAAAGAAAGTTAGGGGCTCTGCAAGACGATAGTAGATTTTATGTGAAGCGAAGGAGGGCGAAACGCGATCGGATCAATCCGCAATACGAAAGAAAAACGTACGTTTCGTTTCTGAATATATAACCCGGGAGCGGAAGACGCGCGCGTATATGATGAAAGCGAGTAGGCAACGCATCGCTATTTTCGATCGGGCAAAACATAACGTACAGAATGATTGAAAGTATTAGCGAACCAACACGATGCAAGCTCGATAGGAGGATCGTAAAATCTCGTATATATAACATGGCAATATTTTGTCCTAATTTGAAAGTTGTTGAGCTTCCAATTATTTTCAGTGCACCGATATCGAAAGAAACATGATCGGAGATAGCAGAAAGTCGGAAAGAAAAGGATACTATCTCGCCTCTTCTTGTCCGTAACGATAATTCGAAGTCCCGTATTTTATCGCGTATGATTCATCTCGTGAAAGCGCGTGGGTGTTGGAAGTTTGGTCGCTGGTAGAAAATCAAATTATCTGAACAACGAAGAATTGTAAACTATATATGTAAATGGTTCTATCGATTTGAAAAACTATCATTCACCAACTCCGTCAGGGATTAATCGCCAATCAGTGATGACAGCTGTAAGACACTGATGGGGCTAACTAACTAACCGCAATGCTTACGGAACGCTGGTTTACAAATAATAAACACGGTTTACACTAAGAACCGGCAAGCTCGAGCCACGAATGCTACACGAGTCTTGTGAAGCGAGCTTCAAAGGGAAAGGTAAAATGAGACAGATAAAACGCAGCCCAGCTGTTCAATTTAAGGTTCTCATCGCGTCTGAAACATAAAAAGACAAAAGGGAAAGGATCCAAGCCTTTTAATGCTTGCCGTTGAAAGCTGAATGATGCGAATGGTAGTCCGAGGATAAAACCTAACTTTTCCATTCTGTGTGTCTTAAATTAAACGAAAGATCTTTATTCCTTCAATAAAATATAAAAATACCGAAACACGTCGGCGCGTATTCATGATTTTGGGCATAGGCAGCTTTGTGAATAGAGAAGTCGTGATTGCACGCGTGATCAGTCCTTCATGATGCTCATAGAGATAGAAAAAGAGAGAGAAAGAGAGAAAGAGAGAGAAAGAGAAAGAGAGAGAAACAGAGGCACGTACAATCAGTACCGATCAAAAGCTTGGGTAGATTGGCATTGTCAAAGGATAGACTTAAATGAAGGAGAATACGATAGTATCCGATGAAACTAACTAAATATCTTAAGCAGAAGTACATAGAACTACGCAATGCTGCTTAAAATGATGAAACGACGTTTAAAATATAATCTTGGAATTACGAAATAAGAATGCAGAAAATTGAAGTAGCTCGTCACCCAAACTTTTGAGCAGTCCTGTATATATATACGTATATATTCAGGCATGTGTTGTCCATGGACAAGCAGCGGTTTTCTTACAGGGTGCTGGACGCCAGATTGGTGTCCTCGTCTTTGATCTGGCCATCGAGGGCAAGCCCCCATTTATCTTTGTTGTTGGCGAGAAGCGGTTTCAGAGAGAACACTTTGCTCAGCGTGAAACCTGGCCCCACTAGGCACCCCTCCCTGATAAACATGTAGCAGAAGAGTGAAGGTAAACGTGCCACGAAGCCTAATATATCCGGATCAAATCGAAATTCCGGAGTAAAAAATTCGCTGATAACCGTGCGCGAAATTGGTTTCTGCGAGGTACTTTGAGTGTACGCGTTTCTCGTTTGTCCTGCGACGCTTTGTCAAAGAATGCGACACTGACTTGTTTCTGAAACTGCTTGCGAGCAGCAATTAGGCGTTGACATCCTCGTTGAAATCGTCGACTCGATCGTACATATCTAGATCGATACACGATTGATAGTCAGATAAAATTCGACGTTGATTTAGGTGTGTAGCTTCAAGAGTACAGAAAGAATTATCATTATTTAATCCGTCCAAATATAATCGATGGCAAATTGCTAAACATTCGATGGAAATAACGTATGAATTACGTTCTTTCCTATTTGGTTGATTGGAATCGTGACGTGCAAATAATTGCATTTGATATTTAAATTTGATTACATCGAGCCTGACGTTTGCTCGAGACATACGAACAAGCTGCCTACCAATCCTCTCTCTTTTGGTCGCAGACGTGGCTTTGAAACTGAGCTTTGAGAAATACCGACGAACCCTTACAAAACTTATAACACAGATTCTATTTTTCTTATTCGACAAAAGCCAACGAAACTCGTAAATAATATGAGGACAAGCAGTAGTTCGAAAAGATCGGAAATAGGAGAAGTTCGAACGAAACAGCGGCTGTGTGCGCGACACGGAGATGTACTTCAATATCGCAAAAGCGACTCTCGGTGACTCTCCAGTGACGTGTAGCATCATCAGAACGATATAGAACTGCTACCCTCGAGCTTCGATATAGCGAAAGATTCCATAATTTGAAAGCTCGGTCACGAGAGGCAAGCGATACTTCAATCTCGACAGAGACAGGGCAACGATAATAAGCTACGTGACACGCGGACTGTGACGATTTTGACTATACTCGCGAATGAATATATTTTTCTGTGTGTATGAAACGCGAAACTTCAGCTTGTGCGTCACACTGCAATACAGACTACATGGATATACAGGGGAGAAAAGAAGAGCAAGAAAGAAAGAAAGAAAGAAAGAAAGAAAGAATGGGTATTTCGATCGATCAACGTATTATTTGTGGAAAGACACAGACGTGGAGATAACAGAAAATAAAGTAAAAACGAAAGGTTAGGAAAGGGTTAGAGAGATAGAGAAACGGAGAAAGAGGAACGTGTCCCCTGTACAGCAAAATAGACCACCACCGATGGAATTCCATATTCATAAAAAGTGCCCAGCAAAAAGGCCACGAAGGAAAATACTGGCATTCCACTTTGAAATAGTATTCCCATACAATATCGTACTTCGATTTTTAACGATATGATCGTCCGCGAAGACTGCAAACAGGCTTTGACGCAAATTAAATATATTCCGAAGCGTATATAACTACTTTATTATCGCGTATCTGCTGTTTAAATAATTAAAAGTTAAGGCCTGAAACAGCTTGTTCATTTACTGACAAATTATCTCGAGTATCGATTACCGAGAAACGTGTAACATAATACAGAAATACACCCACTTTAAAGTTAGAAACCAGCCACGAAAAATATTTAATATTCCAGACTATTTATTACTTTTTTAACCGATAACACGCGATCCCCGCAATCGATCTCAAACTTTGAAGCAAATCTCAGGCAAGCTATTCGCGAAAGTTTTCCAGAATTATTTGGCCCGTTTCCAGTCTTCAGCCGCGAACGTTCGCTTCGGAGGAAAATTGTAGCCGGCCGATGTTTGAACACTCACATTGTACTAGATGCGAGATTGGTGTCCTCGTGCTTAAGTTGGCCGTCTAGAGCAAGACCTCGCTTGTCTTTGTTGTCAGCAAGCGTTGGTTTTAGAGAAAAGACCTTGCTCAGAGTGAATCCTGGCGATACCCCTATACTGCCAGTGCAATCATTTTATTTTCCGTTTCGTCATGTTATAATTCCTTTCGACATTTATCGCGTTTCGCTACGTATAAGTACACACCTATCGTTAATATTAATCGAAACAGTCTTGTGCAGTGCACCTCTCCTTTCTTTTACTTTTACCGAAAGTGTACCTCCAATTCTGCTATCGATCATTTTCGAAGAAAGACGAACGTCCGAGTCAATTTTTGTAGCTCTATTGTAGTAAGTGAGAAATCTTGTATTTTGAGATTTATTTTACGATGGATACAATTAGACTGGAAATTCGTATTTCTCCGATAAGGGACGCGCAGAAACCAGTACAAGGCATCGTTGATACGAACTATCACGTGCGACATAAATTCGCGCGTACCATTGAAATTTATCCGAACGCAATGTAATTTATGTCTTCCTGCATCTGCGTCGATAGATCTTGAGTAGCTCGTGCCTGGTCACGCCGCAGAATGTGTTACTCGTAAATTTCGCAGTGACTACGACGCGGTGGTATATAGACCAGCTGGTTGCTATTTAAGGACATCGAACAGCTCGAAACATAAAATGTCTTCGAGCAGTCTATCGACGTCAATCGTGACCAGACACGAGACTTAGTTTCGTCTAACGTCAACAGAAATTTATTCAACTATTGCGATTACGTAGTCTTCGCGCTAACAGGCGCTTCTGGGAATTGTTGTGAAAGCTAGGCAATAAATAGTTTTATTCGAGAATTCTAACAATAATCACCGTAAACATGGGAACGTAAACTGTAATTCTCGCAGCAAAATAAATCTCGAAGTTATGACTAAAATTTCTCCTATGAATGACCGTGTCACCACATAATAACGAGAATGTTTCATCAGTTGGCAAACAATACGACTATCAGTGCAAACGTATTTACAACTTGCGTCTCTCTACTTTCGTTCGTAACGTTGCATACGGATCCATTTGTTGCCATACTTTCACAGCGAGTATGTTTCGCGTTCTGACGCATGTTCATGGAGAAGAATGGCGTGCAATGAATGATACTCACTCGCTCTCTGCCTCGGCGACCGTGCACTTGTACTGCGCGGTGGAAAACAGACAAATGTCCGCGAATTGCCTCACGGACACTTTGATCCTTTTCACCGTCCGGTTGCTGCTGTTTGCTATATGCACGTTCACGGCAATATTCTCACCGTGATGGTATAACTCCTTGTCCAGTGACGCCTCCAAGTGAAGCTTGTTCGGCGACATAACGAACTCTTTGCTCACCTCGACGGAAGGTTGTTCGCCTTGTTTCGACGGCGCGTACATAATCTTCCGTATAGCCAGTCGCACCGAGCTTCTACAACATGATGATTCATTGCTGTCAACCGGCTTGCAAACCGTTAACCCACGCTGCGATACTCTGCGGCTCGAGTCGTACAATAAATAACGAGATTTCGAAAATTCTGTTATACGAGGCGACAAGATCTCTATGGTTATTTACTAGTTTACTATTTTCCTTTGAGTCAGTTGAAAGATTAAACGATACTTCGATTGAATTGATATAAAACTGAGAAAAGATCTCGCTTCTTTGTTGTATAAAACTAACTACGATACATCTCTTTAACAATGAATCAATTTCTTTGAAAAAGCACGTATATCTATCTTCATCGTATGAAAGCAGCCACAGATAATACATTGCGAAACGTATTTACATGATATTCGTGTCTGTTGAAACGTTCCACCGCAAAAGGGATAAAAGAAACGAGCACGTCGACGGTCAGTCCCATGTCGGCTAAAAATCGATTTAGAAGCGAGGGTAGAGAAATCGCGTGGCCGTAAACGTTCTCCTGACGATCGCGATAATCGAGGCTCGTACCGTTTCTGCGGTTTGTCGTCCAGCGTCTCACCTACGAATGCTTTTAATTCGTAGTCGACGCCACATGGTTTTCCAGTTTCGCAGGGCGCTGGTTGTAGCGTCACTGATGCAGGACAATGAGGCGGAAGTTCGAAGTAAAACGGATATGCGTTGCTTCCTAATTTCTTAATCAGCTTCTCCTGCAACCGTGTCAGCTTTCTCTGCTTGGCACCAGGTACCACCGGATAGATTTGTTCGGCGTCTAAATAGAGGTCTTTGCGAAACGTCAATCCTAGAACGTCTAGATCCTCCCTGCCGTACTTGAACGCGGCTAGAACATGCCCAAAGACCTTGCGATCCTTCACGTAGTCTGGGTCAATCAGCACGACCCCGTCTGTAACGATCGAACAGCGATCGATGAGCACAGGCTTAAGTGGCCTTGACGTTCAAGATTAACTGGTCGTTTAAGTAAATCGAATTTTCCAATCTTCGCCGTTAGCAGCCTTTCAAGCTATGTTAACGATGTTTCACTGTCAAATAGCTGCAAATAGCTACACTCGAATAATTGGATCAACGTTAAAGAGATAGAACAATACGCTAAACATACCGATGTTTCTCTACTTGAGACAATGTTTCATGTTCGAGGGAGAAAGAACATCGATCGCTTTAGTGACTCAACAGGTAGATGGCTAATGATGGTAATCAGGTACGAAGAAGAAACAAGTGCTTTGAAACCTTACAGCTCAACAAGGGTCTCTGTGTCTTACCGATAGGATCGACGTGAGTTATGTGATCGACGAAATCTCTTTTCCCAAGGTATACCGCGATCTTTCCGTTGACGCTGGACTTCTTGAAGACACGAGTAGCTTGCCGCTTGCTGGTACTGTCCACAGTGTCCATCGCACAGGTATCGGGGCTTACGATGGCCCCTAACTCATTTGACTCCTCAGACTCCGAATACTCGGATTCCGAACTATCCCACTGCAAATGAAAAAATCGAACATTAAGGATAAAAAATCTTAAAAGCATTAGATCATAGGATATTCCGTAGCATCGATTGGGAAGAAATTGCTCCAAGTCGGAATTATAAATTTTACGTTTCTTCGACTGGTAAAAAGTTTGACGCGAATTTCTCAAATATAGAGTAGGACCAAAGTACTATCCTTTAAAATACTAAAACTGACATTTTTCACGCTTGCCTAACATTTACAATTCAACATCCTCGATCGATTTACGAGTACTATTGTTTGTCCACCAATCACGATCTATTTTATAATTGCGAAAGTCGTTCTAACCTTCGTAAACTTGCATCCCAATATCTCTTATCGTTCTCTAGGAACGAGAACTCGGTGCTGGCAAATTTTCAGAAGTATAGCCGTCGTTTTCAAGTCTCGGTGCTCTTGTACGGCACTGACATTCCCCTGTGCTTCAACACGCAACTCGCACGCATTGTGAATCGACAAAGCCAGTGCATACTGTAATGCACGCCAAAAAGGATGTTCGTCATCGTTCTTTGAGAACGGCGCACGTATGCGCGCGTAAAACAGCTCTTTGATCGAGCCATCGTCAAAGAAAACGGCCAGAGATAGAGGAGAAAAAGAAAGGCGAAGAGAGAAGAAGAAAGTTAAAAAAGCAGTTGCTATCAAAAGAGAATATAGATGATGTAGATTTTGTTTGTTCTTCTTGACGAAGAACCGGTCAAAATCACGATACCTTCTCGCCCAGCGAATCTTCGACGAATTGACAAACTTTTGGCACTACTTTCATTATGCCTGAGACAAAATTTTGATTCTTCTTTCTTGGCAAATCGCTAAGCGATTCGACATGACGGTTCGAATTGGTTGAGACATTATCGATACAGACAATTGGCAACTTTCGAAGTTTCCGCGAGCTCTTGCTATAGATTTAAGAAGCTTAACAAACTCGCCTAGAATAGTCTAAGGAGGATTTTAAGTCTGAAAAGTCTTGAGTAACAGCATTGTCGGTAGCGTTAAAAGACGCGCTAAACAACCGACCGATAATCCGAAAGACGTGATCGTGACTGTCAATGACGAGATATTTTGAAGTTTCAAGCTCAGTTAACAATGAACTTTGAAAGTATCGCGATTGGATTCAAAGAAAGATCCGATGAATTGGATAAATCGTGATAAATCGACGCGATGATAATATTAAACAATGGCGCTTATCGTAATTAATGATTCGTGCGTGCATTAGCTCGCAGAACGTGCTCGTAAAAGTAGGTGTCTTCACCTTTGCCATATTTGGTGGTACGGTGGTTATTTTTTACGCAGGTGCTTTCTCGGTTCTTCTTTTATCCGGCAAAAACTCGCTACGCCAGCGCGATAAACAATAATCTAATCGCGAGAACGCGACTGACTAGTCGTTTTTCAGAATGAACACTCTGTTGAAATCATCGAATAATTCGATTGTCAGCTACTCACTTTAGCTGATTTCACGTTCCACGAACCTGCTATCGAATATTTTGATTCTCGTATAACTCACTAACATGACTTGCGTTAGCGCAATGACGATCGGCCGCTTTATTTTCTAAAGCACCACTGTTCACTGTTCGCGGGTTTGATAGTAAACGGAGAAATGGATCAAGCACCGAGATCGCTAGAATAGTAGCTTTTCAGTAACGAGCCCTGCAATCCTGGTGAGCGTCGAGCACAGACTAGACGGGCCTTGACAAATGGATGTCAATTTCAATCGACGCTCGTGTAATTCTTAACGCGATCTAAAGAACGATCTGTGCTCGTTGGTGCATGCGAGCATATAGAGAATAGAGTCCGTGACTGTTACGATCCACGTAAGGATGCTGTCGTAAGTCGCAACGATGAATATTCGCTTTTCCAGGAAACAGAAATCGTTATTCCGACGCTGTTTGGTATTTCATTACCATTCCAGCTCTTTCGTATGTCGTAACGTGGGAAGTTTAGTAACGGAATAATATTCGAAGGATATATAGTAATATGATGGTATTCGTAATTTCAGTTCTTTGGCGCACCGTTAGACGTATAAAATACAAACAGAATAGAAATATTACGTAGATCGGGAATGAAAACGAATTAATACGGGAATCAAGAATTTGCGACGAACTTGGTGCATGCGTTTCAGCTTTCCAGCCACTCGACGGAAGATTATTACGGTACAATCGTATGACAAATTTAAGACTAGGTAGGATTAAACGACCGTTGATTCAAACACATTCTATAGCACGTGACCGATGCAAAGGACTGACCGTATACACGTTACGTGTTTCTGACGCAACAGACGTCAGAAAATGGAACGTAGCTGTTTAACATCGATAACCAAACCCTCAGAATTGTGCTTTTCAGCTGACGACGTCCTGACGCCTAGAGCTGATCGCGTTTCGAAGGATAGAATAATTTCATTTGTGTTATTCATCGTATACTCGTCTTACTGATACGAGACAATTGTTTTAGTTTTAGAAAAATCGTTACCTATGGAAGGATCGTGCATCAGAAGCTTGTAAATTGTAGGAATATTCAAATGAAACATTAAGATTTCGTGAAATCTCGGTAAAGGCGACAGGGAGGAGAATCTCTTCTTCTTTAAGGTCGCTGCACAATTCAATAGACGAGCAACTGGAGCTCGCGACAGAAACGAGATTAGTGCCGAGCGGAAAAACGCGAACGTCGCTGGCGCTGGAAAACCAACAAAACCGATAAGCCATCAGTTTCACTCGATTACCAATCGAGGCAAAATCAATTTCACCATGGTTCAACGTTCCATTTCCATTCTGAAAAAAATATTTTGCTTTGAAAGCCTTTGAAACGTTTGGACCTTCCACGAACGGACAGATTTTTGAAGTATTTCCCGAAAAGGGAGAACGGTGTTCTTTTAATCGATATAAAATCGATAGAGGTTACTGTCGGACAGAAACAAAAGAGAATTCGTGAACTGGTCTTCACGCGAGCGACAAAATGAATTTTCTATTCTTAATCGCGATTTCCACGCGAGATGTACTTGGACTCGAACTTAAAAATAGTTCGTTGCTTTCAAACATAAATCAAGCTGAAAAGCAAGTTGTAAATTTGACGGTAGAACGTACAGACGCTGTACGCGTACATATTTATATTTTCCGGAACGCATTAGAACCGTAATGGAACCTTTTTCCGATTTGCGATACACGTCCGTCTACAATTTTGGTACGTCACTTAACTGTAACCAATTTCGCATGTTGTAATCACGTAATTGCGTTGGCTCAATCCGCATAAATGATGGAAATCCAGCGGGCCAAGTGTCATTTTCGAATGACACGCTCGTACGAGTTCATACTAATTACGTCACGAGCATAAATTCATCATACCTGAAACGAACTTGTAAACGTGACCGAGCCACCGAAGCAATCAACTTGAGCACGCTTCACGTGGGAACGCTCGAAACATATTTCTATCAGCATCCTATTCTACAGTCCCTGAGACGAAATCATTCGTGAAAGTGTGATCATATTCGCGACTATCGTTTGAATAATTTCTGTAATCTCTTCCTTATCTCCATTCTTCGCTGTGATTGTAAAAGGTTTGCAGAATTATCAGAGGCGAGATTTTTTCAGGATAAAAGTTGTCCGAACCTCTAGAATTTAATTATACCGCGCCGAGTTACATTAAATCGCTGTCTCCTTTGTTGTGTTTGATATAACAAATTCTGTTGGCAGATGCGTCACAATTAGCAGCGAGTTATTTATCGAAGCGTAACGTGGACGAATTGAAAAGATACGAGCGCATCGCGCGCGCTTCGAAAAAAAAAAAACAACAGGAAAATTACGCGTTAACATCGCAATTTTTCGTCTAAAAGTTTTTCCTTCGCTCTGACGCCGCAAATTTGCATCACGATCACGATGATACTGTGTGCACGTGCACCGAACGAGGGCGCAAAGAGGTAATAGACGTCCCGGCATACTAAATTGCAGAATTTATTAGTTATTATGAGGAACATGCATGCGTATTTGCATGTACCTATGCGACGATACACAAAGGGCGGGACGTGGTCGTTTAAACTGCGTGGCAAGCGCAGCAACTTGCTAAGAGTTACGAGGCAGACTAGATAACTTTGTTAAAGCTTCGACGGACAAGTTTACAAATTCCACGGCTAGTTAAATCGAAAATTACCTAATTGTATTTCTAACAACGAAACGCGCAAAAAATTCACTAAAAACTACGATGTTTATACATTTCCATGAAGAATAAATACATTTCGACCAAAACGTCCACGATATTTGGTATTCGTAGCTCTTAGATGTTTGTCATTTGACCACATATACTGTTTTATTTTCACGTTCGTTTATCTCGCTGAACGAGAAATTTGAAATTGTCAGGGAGGGCGTCTGAGCATTGGATCGATACTGCGCCGACTGATCTGCAGTAATTAAATATCTAAAGGCCATGTAAACGCATCTAACCAAACAGCTTTAGCCTATACCAAACTTTATTATTTTCGCTTATTTTAATCAATTTTCATACTATCAATATTTGAACGCGCAATTTCCGTGCAACGTACCGTGTAAACACAACTGTTATTTGTGTCGATGATGAATCGAGCATAAAAAGAAAAAAAAAAGAACAAGAAGAATGATTGTTTTTATGGATCCTCAAAATCATAAACGATTTATTCAGCCGCGTTTCCAATCTTCGCGGGTCAAGGTAAACGAGCATGTTATTAATTATAAACGCAACTTTTTATAGGTTACTTGAACTTCAGCTAACTACCTATACGTATCTACCTATACTCGAGAATGACACTGTTTGGCTTCTTCCAGCATACAAACGATTTATTACGTTGTAACGTGGGACAATAACGCAAGTATTATATTATCTGTTTCATTCAATAATACGTATGAATTCGATCGATGATTAGAAACGACTATGTTTCTAAAAATATTCAGCAATGTACTACGAAACAATCTTGAAAATAATTAAGGAAGGTTAATGCATCGCATCGTTCCAACGTCAATGCTTATTCATTCATAAGATTCAGCTGCTCGTTTGTTAAGACACACATTTAAATTCCTTATTTATTACGATTGGCGTTGCGAAAAAATTATACATTGTTGCATAATACTTTGTTTCTTAACATCTTGTTATTCTCACCTCGTTTAATCTTACACGCCGTCCTACGCTGGTTACTGTTATTTATACTATTTATCTGCCCGGTAATTTGTCATCTGCCGTGCTTAAATTAATCGTTAGAAACCGATAACGTGAGATAACGCAATGATACTAACGAAAACTAACTTTTGAAACTGGTTGGTTTTATACGATCCAGATGATGCCTATGTATATTTTTCATCCATTACAATTTAACGTTCTCACGAATGAAACGAGTACACATTTCTAGCAATTTTATTAAAAGAAATATAAAAGTAACTGAATTCTAGTCTGAATTCTCTTTTTAATCGTTTTGAATATCCTCGCGTGACATCAACTTATCGCTGCTCCCACCAACGCAACAACTCTCCTTGTCAATTCTCAACAATACGCCCCAATTGCCGCGACGAATTCCACAGAACTTTTCCGTGTTCTAAAGGTTAGGAATGCACAGTTTACACGAAAGAAACGCACTGCATCGCCGCACTTTGGTGGCCAGGTCAACAGGTCACTGTTCACAGCAAAATTATTTCCATATAGAGGTTTTAATTCTTCGTCGCCCCTTTTTCCATTGTTGTATATCAGCTCGAGACTCGCAGAAAACCAGATAGAAACTTTCTTTATTGGAAATTTGTTTGCATACGCCTGATAACCAGCATAAGTTACTTGACGGTGTGCAAGGTTGCAAGCTATCACTGGATCGATTGGACGACTAAGGTCAGCAACTTTTATTGGACGTTTAGGGTGTGTAACGTTAGGCTAGATTGAGAAGAAGATGCTTGTGAATTTTTTCTGATACCACGTATCTTTTATCAAATGGCATGCTCGTGTTTTGAAGTTTTTGCAACTCAATTCGTAGAATAATATAAGGCTAAGTATCGCAAGAAAATCATCATGAATGAATCTTTAGATATAATGGTACCCGTGAAAAAGCATCCAGTGCGCAAATTCGCTTTCACGGATACGCGCGATCATTGCAAAACCGATCAAGGACCTCTGGCTCTGAGAACCGACCGGCCTTGAATTAGTAGGTATTCGATGACTGAGGAATGTATCAGACCTGTGCACGCGTATCCGGATTACTCGTGATCGTGACACAGAAATTCGCCTTCGAACGATCGCGGAATCGCGTAGCCGTTCGTGCGAATGTCGTTCTCACGGATATCGAAAGTGACCAATACCTTTCTCCGTTCGATTCAGAAAGATAAAGAAAGAAACGTTTCTTGAGCAGCATTCGCGATTTATACTTTTCACGCGTCGCTTTTCACCGTGACGCAGAAAGAAGTATGCTCGTTATACCGACATCGGGAATGCTTCCAGGAATCTTAACAGCAGTTTTGAACGTTAAACACGCCGCGACTGGAATACCGGTTCGTTATGCATGGTTATTTTCGGTCGTCTATTAAAATTTCCACCCGCCATCATGTTCGCGTGGAGAACACCGTGCAGTTAGCTTGTTTTTCCTTGAGAAACTTTTATAATTTCCAACGTAATGGTAGTATTCACTCGGTAAAGGCACCAGATTCACGTGACTAGGTTCAATTAATTTTCTCGAACAACGTCGTTGCTTAATCTTCGCTAAACTAATTGTACTGTTTTTTATTTACATTTACCAAAATATAATCGACTATTATAGTCGATTATTCTTTTTAATAAGGTACACTCGTTGTTAAGTCTTTACAAGCGATTTCATAGAATCCTGAGAATCTGAGAATTCGATATTTTAATTATAGTCATACGAAGTATTCTTTAATCTTGATTCAAATATTATTGAACGACGAATTTTTATGTAGAGTGAATGTATCAATCGTTATCGTTACTTTCTGCTTTAATTTAGGAATTCGTTCTATCAGGTAAGCTTTAACTTCATTGAAATTCGAGACTTATTCCAAGGATTTACTACGGTTCTGATATATAGCTGAACTTCTTGTTAGTGCGTATATCGATACAATACCATGCATCCCAAAGTTTGTAACAGATCTCCATGCTAAGATTCTTGTCACGATATGGGAAAGGTGACGTTTTCTGGTAACTATTCTAGACAGTTTGTCTGAACGTGTTACCTCACCTCGGACTTAAGCTGTCGTAAGTGAGTCTGTCTAACATGGAATATTTACGTGGAACAAGGACAAACTTACCTTTTCTATCATCGAATTCGACCAGTCTCTCTTTAAAATTTCAACATCGACAATTTCGATCTGGTAGCGGTATTTCGCGCAGAAGCAGCATCGTTGCTGGCGTGAAAAAGAAACTGGGTTAATTGATGCGAGCTCGTGGCTGTCTGGAAGAGAGAAACAGCAAATTCCGCGATCGAAAGTCGCGACCCGGTCCTTCCTGCAACGGGGTTTATGCCAACGATTCGTGGAGGAATCACGTTTCACCGGTACGTATGAAAAATCACAACATTTAACAAATAATTTCCCTGCGTTTGCTGCAACCGACACACCGATGAATTTTACATTGCAAATAAGCGCACAAGTCGCGAATGGTTTTTCCCATCTTACATCGCTGGAAAAACTCGAGCGAATAAAAATGCAACACGTCACGTTGCAGGTGTTATCCTACTGACACATCCTTTTTTATCTTAATGCTTCATTAAATTTCATTGAGCTTGTTCGTTCTTTTCAATTGAAAACGAAAGATGAGATTCACCTCGTCTGTAATTTTTGTACATTTTCGTTTTAATTTTTGTCATCGTCAATCTTGGGTAGAACTGTAACGATTCTTGCTGCATTTTCTTTCATCATAAAATTTCCGTACATTTAAGGAGCGTAACAGATTGCTTTTTATCGCTACATGTCACATCAGAAGAGCAACAGCCGACAGGTATGGTGTTTCACATTTTTGCCAGATTTCAGATGAAGTTTTCGCGCGGTTGCTTCAGCTACACTCGGTTGCGTACCGTTCATCATCCTCTGTCAGCCTACCACCTGTTTCCGTACCCGGCGTGCTTTATTCAAGGAGTCAGTAGACCGAAAGGCGATCGTCAATCTGACCGGAAGGTTCGTCAGTACCGGATGGGGCTCGTGAAAGGCAGTGCAATTAATTAAGATGGAATTATGCTGCCAGCTCGTTCACGCCTGAAGGAATAGAAAAACGCGAGGGAGCGCTCAAAACCTACGATCGTTTCATCTTTTATTTCGTCGGTTCACAAAACTTTCACTTTTCTCTCTTTCTCATATCAAAAAATTATATGTCTTTTCATTAAATGCTCAATAAGCACATGTAAAGCGTAAGAAACGTTCAATTCAACTTTTAGCGTGGTTTAAAGAGACGTATAGAAACGAGGTTATAAGTGAGACAGAAAGTCTCGAGATTCAGAAAGATTCAATAAGCTTCCCTTCTTTACTGAAAGAAGTTTTCTTGTCCTCAACTTATTTTCTTCAAAGAGAAAGTTCACCCGTTTATCCCTCCTTTAATGTTTTTATCTCTTAGCAGTGTATTATCTCTATAGAAGTTTAATTACGAAGGGATGAAACGAAACGTTTGCTTGATCACCTTTTCTCATAGAAGCCCCGAAACTAGCCCTTAAACCCTCGTGCTACGAATTCGAACCAGGGTAATGAAGAAAGTCGTCGTAAAACGAAATGATAGTAGGATCACTTCTTTCCTTTGGAATTCACAGCCGTATGGGGAGTCACCCTTAGTCGTTTGCCTCGAATCACGTGGCCCGTTTCCCTTGGATTTTTCATTAAAACTTTACGACGTCAAGCGAAGAACAACGTAATATTTGAGGAATATTGCTCGTAACTTTGGACTTTTCGTTCCACTCCTCAGGCATTTTACAAATTACATCAACGGGATAAATTAAAATTTGTCACAAATCACTTTTACTTTATCCACGTTTATTATAAGTCTATAGTACATGGCTTGTACAATGATATCGAAGAAGTAGAATCTCTGGAAGGACTATGCAAACGTTCCGGAAATTAATGGCGGGGCTGGTTCCGTGAAACGGACATGCAAATAGATTCAATTAATAACGATAAATGACGAACTCTCCTTCCAGCTGTAACTTCACACGTTTTGCGTTTATGTAGGTAAGTGAATCTTTTTAATGAATTTCTGCGGATAGACGCGTGGCAATGCAAATAATGAAGCGGAACGCGAAGGAATCGAAAAGATATTACACTGCAGCTCGATAGCCCTTTCAATTAGGAAAATAGAATGCCAATACGTTCAATGAGGTGTCTTGCTATCGCATAGATTATCTTTGCATCAGAACTAGCATTACAATCCTAAAGGAAAAGATAGTTATTTCTATAAATACCATGTTACGATACTCGTTATTAAATGATGATTTAACAACGCCGATAAATTCCACAAAATACCTAATCAGTATTTCGTCGTATTTCGCGTGATTTCTATTCGTGTATTTGCCATAAAAATCATATAAAGTAATTAGGAAATAGAAAATCAATAAACAATTTGCCATTCTCGATCTATGGAACGAATTGTAAGAAATCTTTTAGCGTGAATAAATGTCGAGCGGATCTCAGAACGACGGAACAACCCTAGGAAAGTCGATCAATTTCTCAATGCGAGATTCGCGCTGAATAAGCAGTTCGTAATTCGCAATCGTGATCAGTCTCAGCATTACCGTCGAAATAGATAACCATAGATATCGTGGAACTTTGCACAACCAATGAATAAATTTTATTTCGAGTCAAACATCTTCGAATCGTAGCACGATAACAGAACGCCTAGTTTTATTTGCCGTAGATTACGATGTTCCGTGGTATTTTGCGCGCACGCGTGTTTCTACACGATCATCATCATCTTTCCAGGCAGAACAAACATTAGCTAGAATAGTTATGTGCGAATTTAATCCGGCCATACGTTGATGATCACACTATTCGATAAGACGAGTTAATTAATTTGAACGTTGAACGAACTAATCTTGAAGAAAAGTGTCTTGTAATTAGGATATTGTTTATCTTATTTATGTTATCTTTCGTTCTTTCTATCGCCTAATATCGTAATATATCGAGTACGTGATTAAGTACTCGAGATTGTTTCGGATATTGATCGGTATGGGCTAACTGACGAAGCTGTCCGCAAAGCGGAACTCTTTTCCAGAGAGCATCTACCCCTCGGTGTAACTAACCACGCTTTACAAGAAGTTTTATTTCACAGACTGTAATTTCGCCATTGGTATCAGCAATATCAAATGTCGCTCCCATTCTCTCGCTTCTTTTTACCATTAATTTTCATCATAGATCGTCAAATGTTCAAACCTTTTTCCGTCGAACCAACGCTTCGGAATTGAAATACATCAACGAAATAATATCTCTGTTGCTCTTTACTAAATACACTTCTTGCTACGTCTCTACCATCTCTATCAGTGATCGATGATGAACTGAGGAAATCGCAATCGCACAATAGGATCGAAAGTCCATTGTATGCGTAATCGTCGACCCGTGCATCCTTCGAGATGCACGTCGATTTCCAGATACTGTTTCACCGGCACGAGAATGCCGATCTGCATCGTGAAGCGTATGATTCACGTTGATTGATTGGTATTTCAGAAATGTCGGTCACTCGGAATAAAAAGCAGCTGTCTGTTAATCAGGCTTGATCGTTTTTAAAATGAAAACTTTATCTCGTTTGAGGATATCGTAAATTCATTCCGACGCTAAGATTGCGACGATTGATTCAGAAATAGGATGTTGATTCGTCGGAAAGTCCGCATTACCAGCTCCGTCTTTCTTTATTTTATTCGGGGAATCGGAATTTTCTTATCAAAACGTGACGTTAGCGAACTTTGAACTTCGAAATTTTCTACAGAATTTCAAGCATAGTCACGGCACTATAAATCTAATTTATCACAGTTTACGTAATGTTTAATGCGCTTCATTGATCACGCTAATCGAAGGAGACTCGAATTATTATTTTGATCAGTCACAGTGCATTTTAAGACATGCTTCATTACCACTGTAATTACAGATCTGTTCACGATGTTCTTGCGTTATATCACGGTACAAAGCTGAGTTTGTTATCTGTTCCATTTACTTAATCGATACATTACGTATCGCGATATATTTGTTTCTAAAACAAACAGAGGATCGACTGACCCTAAGACGATATTATATCACGCATACTGCGTAAAACTTAGGAATATTTTGCAAGGCTTTCCACGCATACTGGACAAATATTAGAGGATATTGAGAAACTATAATTCAGGAATTACCGTTACATGCGTTAGAATGCAAATTTTCCGCGCGATGTTTAGAATGTTTAGATCGTAAAGATCGGAAGAAAATACCTCTCTGCTATTTCGTAAAACGAAAAAACATCTGCGTATAGGTGAAATATCGATGCTTTATCTGTTTCTTTTTTAAAATTGATACTCTTATCTTGTCGATATCGTCGTTTTATATGTTCCTTCTAACATTCTGTAATATGTCAGCGAGTTAATTGCGCGTTTTATGCTCTCGAAAAATCCACACTGTCGTTCAATCTTCGTAATAAAACAATCCTACAGAAATAAGTTGGGATATTGCTATACTAAAATAGATGATCTCGTTTCCATTGAACCTGCCGATGACATTTTCTGCGCAACTAGGCAAAAATTGGAGTTTCCACGCCTTGAAACCAGATTTCATCCGGCTCTATTCGTGGAAAGGACGAAGAGCTCATCTGTGCCGCTATTCACACGCACGGAATTTCAGTGGAAATCAGTTTATAGAATGACGCCGTTAGCGAAATTACTCTAGTCATCGACAGAGAAGCTTCACTTTCGACGCATTAAACATCACACTGTTTTCCTTACGTTTTGATGCTTTAATGCTATAAAAGAAAAAAAAAAAAAAAAAAAAAACAGAACTTTGTGTCAATTCCAAATGCAATGTAGGTATCAAATTTGATCGATAGTGTATTTTTCACTCGTAAACACATATTGTTTACTTGCCTGTGAATCTTGCAGTTGGCATGCACTTAGAATATCAACGATGCGGTCACGGCATGGAGCTTTCGAAATGGAGAATAAAGAGAAGAACAGTCAGGCCTCTTATAACCTTAGGTCTGTTCGTTCTTTAGAATTTCCCGTAGATAGGATCTAATTAACCCATCCACGACACGAAACCACTCTTGCAGAACTAACCAGAATCACATTTTCGCTAATTAATTAGACCATCGATCGCTTAGTTTCATGCGGGTATCCTAAACTGGTCGTCGAAATTCCATGCACGCGATAAAAAGGATTTTTAAATTCGTCACTTCACCGGTTCTACACGAGAGCGTTCGATTCGAAACCCCATTGCCTGGCCATTGTAAATCGTTGGGCGTGTGCGTTTCACTCTGGCGGAAGTCCACGAATGCAAACCCATTGTTCCCGATAGCAATCGTGCATCGATCACAACGGACGATCCGCGATACTTTTGCGTGAATCGAATTGCGGAGGCGAGTCTCTGTACAGTGGCGAAATTGGCGGGAATGCGACAGCTGAAAATCGAGAACGGAATCCTTGGAATTTCGACGAGAGAAAAGACCGTCTGTGGCGTTGCTTCCCTTTGTTATAAGGAACGAGAAACTATGTGGCTGAAAGCCCTCTGCCGAGACACGATTGCAACCAGGAATTCAACGGAGAAGCAAAATTCCGTGAGAAGCAAAAAATTCATCGAGTATTATGGAAACAATTGAACGTTCGTCAGATATCTTTCGATTCAGTATCTGTGCTTTACAAAGTTCCATTAAAATTGGCGCGCAGCAACTCGCGTATATCCGACTCCTCAGGGGTTAAGCTTTCTTCGGGGATATATTTGCAATCTACCGATTTATAATCAACGCGAATAAATTACACGCGGACAGATTACTTATATTAGGTCGGTGAAAAGCAACGTCTGTCTGTAAATTGTATGAAACTATGGAAATATGAATTTACGATTCGATTGCACTGGTAGAATGGAAACCGTCATTGTTTCTCCGTGACGATTATTAATAATCGATGATCACAAATAACTGCAGTTTCACCGGCAATATGGTGGAAAATATATTGTCGCGACCGATAACGTTGAAAAATTAAAGCCACGTGATTAAACTCGAAATTCATTTATAGAAAAGATATTACAATACGAATCAAATACAGCTGCAAAAGGAAAGGAAATATTTTATCTCGAACCTTCGGTTGTATCAGCTTTATGACACAGATTGCATGATCAATGATAAAGTATTTATCTTTATACGTAGTAATGTATAAATTTATGCAGTGCTATTACTTTGCACACATCTATGATAACAAAATTTTACGTTACATTTCCTTTTCCGTTTACAATTTTTAATCGAGTCATCACATTTATTTATGTTTCCGTATACAGTGGATTAGGAGATTTGGAATGTTGCTGCAAGCTGCTAGCGTTGTTGCACGATCGAGTAGGGCAATTTGTGTTATCGTGAGCTTCCCCTGCGCCAGAGAACTCAATCAACGGAAACAGTGGTTATCGAGAAACACATTGATCAAACGGCGAAAAATCGCCGATTTTCATCGATCGATAATTCGGAAAAGACAGGAAGGTATAAGAAACAACTACACTTATGCAATCGAAGTTCGTGTGTTTACTTTCAAAATATAAAGAGATACATTTGTTAAAAGAATAAAGCAGAAACCTTAGTTTTACCGACGATAGTTTTTAATGACACTCGCAGAGCTGTCGAAATGTCGGCGGAACCGGAAACGTGTCGCGTGTAGAAGCGCATTTAATTTGACCGGGACGCGGCGAAATTAGTATGCGATGCGGTATGCCGCGACGTTGTCCGCGTTCAACCGGCTCAGATTAAAAGAACGAGCGATAGCAGACTGAGAAAAGCCGCACAAGACGTACAGGCTCCCACGGTGCCCGGCCATTTTCCCATAAATTCGACGCAACCGGTTCCGAAAACGTAAAGGTGCTTACGACGAGTGAATGAGATTCAGTATGCCTGCGGCCGTTCACCTCATGCGTGATTTGGGGGAAGCTTTATCTTTTATTCGTACGCATCCTACCAAATCAACCAACGTTTTTTTCATATATCGTTTCGTATCTTTCCTTTCCTCAATCGTTTCTTTTCCCTTTTTTCTGTACTCCTTTCTTGTAACGCGGGACACTCCATCAAGAGCAACGCGTTTCCATAATAGGTATCGAGAAGATTCCCACGAGATATAGCCATAGAGTATCTACTAAAAACGGATCGATGGAAAACTGCATTTATTCTAACCCGCGAGAGGGGATTTAAGTGATCCGCAACATTGCCGGTTAAATCTTATTCGGCCGATTTGTCCTGAAATATTGACGCAACATCACGCGTGTATCTAGATGTTTGTCGGCCTCGTTTACCAACGGCTTTTTTTATTCCTCGCTAGAGCACACGCACGCAACTCGCACAGCACGTGGATCACGAATTGCTTTTCGTAATCATAGAATTTCAATCGAACTTATGCTTTTTAATATTCTCTGCGGTTATTCTACGCTGCGTGTTCCGATTTGGAGCATCGCGTATGTTTCATGTTAGTGTGTTTGATAAAGATGCATATTTGATAGGTTATTTCCAACTATAACTTAACCTCTGCTTTGGAATTGGAACTAAATCGAATTTTCGATCTTCACACGCTAGTCTAACTCATTGATACTCTTCATTGGTGAATAATATGCTAACAACGGTCAAATACGGGTTTTCAAGACAATGGGAAATGTGTGCCGCGTTTAAGTAATTGTTTACAGCGTCGGTGAAAGAGGGAGATTCGATTTTTCATTGTAACTCACCGCTTATATTCTCAGAATTCTAGCGCGACATTCCACCGAATTGACGCGTGACTGAGGAATCACCGTAACTCGATTTTTCTACGAAAAATACCGTGTTTTTCGAAAAATTGTTAGTTATCTTACGTATATATTACCTTCCGGTTAAGTGCTCGGTAATATAACCAAGGAAAATGTTATTACACGATCAAAGTTAAGATGATCTTACCTAAATGTTTCTTCTGGCGTCGTGGCCCACACCCTGTTCAAGACAAGATCGAACTGTCACTCTTAATGCTTATAATTGAACACAGCTAATCAGCACGACACACTGCTTCACGACACCTATCCGTTACGCTCTTATTTATTTCGTAAACGTGAAATACTGAAAGAGGCGAGTCGTCAGAAACGTTCTCTGACCGTGATTACTGCACGAATGCTTCGAGTACGTCATGCCCTGAGAAGCTAGCGCCGCAATGCGAACTACCGCACACTGCCACCTGGTTTGGGAAGCATACTAGAGTTTTTAGTTCCTGCAATTCAGTTCTGCCAGCGAGTAGTAACTTTTTATTTCTATTCGGTACTTTTCATTTCCTACGTTTCGTCTCTCCGGCTTCTCGTGATCAAGGTGTTCATATTATCTTTTTCTATACGAATTTTCTGTATAATTTATATTCATCGAATAAAAGTATTGCGTTTATTAGGATTCTTTTACATAGATTATGCTCGATTTTGTAACTTGTTCAGTTCAGTTGTTTCTTTAAAGATGCATTTTTATAAATGAAATGTTTTAATAGGTCACAATTGTATGCGTTTTACGTATTTATAATAACCTTTCATTTTGATTCATATACAAAGCATCTTATAGTAGCATTTATACGACTTGCATTTTTATTTAGTTGTAACGTGTTGATGAATTCGATTGGACGAGATAAATGTTTGTCAATAACAATTTTTTAACGATTCTTTGAGCGTTAAATTTAAGAAGAAAGTACGTTAAGGATCATGTAATATTGTTACGATAACATTTTTATGACATTACTAGTGAATTTTTAAAAAATCAATGATCATCTATTTGTTATTATACACGTCAGCTTTAAGCAAATACGCAAAATTTTATTCGAAGCTATCATTCTCCAATGTAAAGAGCAAGAATTACGTGTAAAGTAGGCGTATGATTGTTTCACCTATTTATTGTTAATGTTGTGGGCTGACTTTTCACTATTTTTATGTTAGTCTGCTATTTTGCGTGCGAAAATTAATATTTCGCGTGAATATAAATTATTCTTACTGATAATTACCGAGCATTATTATTTGTTATTTTAAACAAACCAACTTGTACCATACTATATAATCTTAAAACAAAACTATTCCTTCGAGCAGGTTGATAATATTTCTATTTGATACGATTTTACGAAACAGCAATATGGCAGATGACAAAAATGAAGATACAAAAGAGGATAAATCTAGCGAAAATAAAGACCAACTACGAATGATAGCTGCCGAAGAACGTTCGGAATATTTTAAAAAATTAGAAAAATGGTTACATGAAGCCTATGCTTGGCAAAGCATGGCTGCAATGTTTCCATATTATTTAATGTCTGGACAAATAATAAACCCATCATCTGGTAAGATTGTCACATTGCTGTCATCTCATGAAGCATGTAATTTACAAGTTACTATGAATTCTCAATGTAGCAAAATTATTCTATAAAATAGAATAATTATAGGTGTACCATCATTCTCATCACAAGTATCAAATGTAGCAAATACACATAGGTTAATTGTTGACACGAATGGCCAGGAAAACGATCCACTCAGACAAAGAAGGCCGCAAGATTATGTAGGACCTCCGTTCCAGCCTCCTGGAGCTGAAGGTAGAAGGTCATAACGATATCTCCTGTGTCCATCACATTCCAACAGAGGTTCAGCTAGTACTATATGTGCTTTTATTACAAAAGTACTGCATTTTATATAATTGTTTTCAAAATGTTTGGCTGATTTATGTGTCTTTAAATAGCTACGCATAATGCAGTATTTTTGAAACATACATTTTCATCTGTATCATCTAATGTCATGATTATCTTTTCCATTAAGATTTAAGAAAACGATTTTTTCAGGATTTGAATACCGTATACCTCCAATATGGAAGAGATTTGCAGCAGAATTTATAGATACAATAATGTTGTTTCTTTTGAAGTTTTCCATTACTTTCATTGCTATAGATGTTTTTGATTTCATGTATGTATGATTAATCCTTTTCTCTTTATAGTTTCATCTTTCTTTGACTTGCCATCATCCTATCTTATTTTAGAGATATAGATGATCTAGACTTGGTACGAGCAAACTTGAGAATTGATTATAAAATGGCTTTGGAAATGACATATGGCATATTAATACTAGAAATAATTCATCGTGTAATAGTGTGCATTTTTGAGGTATGTATATTATTGATAGAGAATAATACAAGTAATGAATGCTTAATGAAAACATCTTTTTAGGCATTTTGGCTTCAACATGGTGTAAATGGTCGTATTGGCGGTGCAACACCTGGAAAATTCATGATGGGATTAAAGGTAGTTCAGTGCCGTAGTGTTACACCTGTTGATAGACCTGATGATCCTGACGTTGTACTTGTTTCACCAGGAATAGATTTAGGTTTACCACTAGCACTTGGAAGATCAGTTGTGAAGAATATGATTTTAGCATTTTTATTTCCTATATGCTTTGCCTTATTTTTCTTCAGGTTTAACAGAACTGTTTATGATCTACTTTGTAATTCCATTGTGGTTGAAGATCCTCATAGGAATTTAAATAATAATAGACTTCATCAACAATAAAAAGATCAAAAAAGTATACCTACATTGTATGTATATATCGTGTGTGCACAAGCGTATCTAATATGTATATAATCGTTCAACTAAACAAATCGATTATCGCAATACTACGAAGTATTTTTCTAGATGTATTACGAGAAATCTTACAATTTCTGGATAACATAAATTTACCAATTGTTTGAGAAACAAAACTTAATTATCTTGAGACTTGTACTATTGAGATTGTACAGATTTTATCTAACACAGTTACTAATAAAACATTTTGTAATTTATTTTCAAGCTTCTTGAATCCCCACACATATGACATTAATAATTTTTTAACATATTGTTTTTATAACATTTGCGAAATTATTATAGAAACATTTTTGTGGAAATCTTCAGTAACAGAAAAAAATTTTTTCGATGTATTTTAAATTTTTTGGCGCCATCTAGAGGAATAAGATTAGAAACTAGCAAGACTAACAACTAACCAATGACGTCACTTCCCAGTTAAACGTGGCTACCCTACAAGTGAAGGAAGGAGTGGCTTTGCGACCTGTCAAGTTAGATGATTTCTCGTGAAAATTAATGACTCGTTGCATCAATTAAGTTATTCACGTGTGCTTAGTACTTATAATCCACCGCGTAGTAGTTCTAATATACAAAGAAAATGTCGTCTTCGGGTGATTTTGGAAACCCGTTGCGTAAATTTAAGCTTGTCTTTCTCGGTGAACAGAGCGGTATGTATTTTCTAAATCTACTTCCGTTGATTTTGGATCAATATTGTTGATGTACATGTCCGTTTTATCTTGCTGATGATTTCTCGTGTATCAAATACCATATTTTCTGTCGTATGTATCAGTTCCAATGATGACCGTTCTAGGTTATAGATCAATATTTCTGGTCACTGTGCAACTTTATCGTTGCGATCGAATTTGGCGTCGTTCTTGTTATCACCATCCTAAAATTGCATTTAGTCTTAACAATACCCATAATTTTATATCTACCTAGTTGTACAATCCCATCATTTTCATAAAAAATGTCTATTAACCATTAAAATTCATTATTTATGCAGTTAATCTCGTATCGCTGTTTTATATATTTGTTTCATTTTAAACGATTGCAGACTATATCGATATACCGCAATATTGTAAAATCTAATCACAGTGAATAAATTTCAATAATTTATATTTTATCTAAGGGAAGATAGAAATTTTGTTATGAATTATATATTTTTAGAAATGGCTACAATATTATTTAAATTTATAATAATAATTCATTATCATGTATGTTTCTGAACTACATTCTGTACAACTATATTCTATTTTATATTTTGATTTTTTAAACATATAATAGTACATTTTTTCCATTAATCGTGTGATTTGATGTTGCAGTTGGAAAAACTTCTCTTATCACACGGTTTATGTATGACAGCTTTGACAACACGTATCAGGTATGAAATTATTGGTTTTGTGGTATACATATATTTATACATATGTCATAAAATTCACGTATAGTCTTAAATAAATACCAAATAACAAATTAATTTCTCTAGGTACATAGACTAATATGTTATCTTATAAATATTTAAATATAACAGTTCTTTAATTTTCTCTTTTACCACACAACCTACAATCTAAATTTCTGAGATTATCCATATCTCATTGGCATATTTTCCAATGATCTTATAAGAATGTCATAAATTTGCACTTTCATCCATATCTTTATCTTTCATTTTTTTTTCATTTTATTTTATTGTAGTTATGATTTTTATATGTCTTACACTTTTGTTATATAAAATGGACAGTATCAATTATCAGTGAGGAGAGACAATAGGGGGGCCAAGACATTGATTTTTTCTAATAGATAACATTAAAGAAATAAAATGTAGGAATATCATAAGATTATCATCAAGTATTATTACTTCTATTTTGTGAATTTATTAAAATATGAAATTTATTAGTTTTAATTAAAATATTGTAGGTATAATGAAGTGATTTTATATGGAAAATTACAATAAAATACTATATTATTTATTACAGGCTACAATAGGTATAGATTTTTTAAGCAAAACTATGTATCTGGAGGATAGAACTGTAAGATTACAGCTATGGGATACTGCAGGCCAAGAACGGTTTAGATCTTTGATACCTAGTTATATCAGAGATTCTACTGTTGCAGTGGTGGTGTATGATATTACTAGTAAGTTTAATTTGAAATAGAGATAAAGTGTAGACTATGTCATGTTATACCATGAGCTCAAGTGAACTATATATACAGATGCAAACTCATTTCATCAAACATCAAAATGGATTGATGATGTACGGACTGAAAGAGGAAGTGATGTAATTATTATGTTAGTGGGTAATAAAACAGATTTGGGTGATAAAAGACAAGTTTCAATGGAAGAAGGTGAACGAAAAGCTAAAGAGTTAAATGTAATGTTTATTGAGACTAGTGCTAAAGCTGGATATAATGTGAAACAGGTAAGTTTCTATTGCTTAATAAACATTTATTCTTTGCTATGTTAATTAAAATTGTAATATATTAATTCTATTCTATTCATTGACCAGCTCTTTAGAAGAGTAGCAGCAGCTTTACCAGGCATGGATTCCACTGAAAATAAGCCACCTGAAGACAGTATCCTTTATGTAAGATACGTAATGTGCACATTTGCATGGTACATATACATAATCATATTTCAGGGATTTTTCTTTCTTCAAATATAGCACTAAGAAATATGTCCTACATCCTTGATCTTTATTCTGTTTTTATTTGTTAACATGGTTTGAATATCATTTGTTTTCAAGATTACTTGACCAGTGTATCAAAGTAATCTTTCAATATATTTTATAGAAACTTTATTGGTTATTTAAATTTCAGATATATTTTACAATAATATTTTATCAATTTTCTAGAATAATTAAATATGTATGTTATATAGTTTTAAATTTTACATAACCATTATTAATTTTCTAAGTATCGTTTTGAATCCATTACTTTTAACATTATTTTTTAACATTATTAACAGTTTTGGTTTTTTCCGTTATCTTTTTGTGTTTTCCTTAATGTGTTGCTAAACCTGTAGTGCAAGAAGTAGTTCTGAAGGACACACCAATTGAACTGAAAGCATCGGAGAGCAGTTGTGCATGTTAAACCACCGATCAGCCTAATGGTAGACAACACACTGATATAAGTTAATTTATAAATTAAACTTTCAATGCTAGGACAGTGATATTCAGTCTGCACCCTTTTCACAGTTTATAATGTGAAAAGGAGTAGCACTGTACTGAGGAGCTATAATGGTTTTTTGTGAAAAAAATAAATATCCCACGGTAGCTTAAGCAGACTGCTTTTACACAATAACGTGTTTGTGTGTACTAGTAAATCATCAACATAATTTAATTCATTTAAACTCTTGTACTTCATCAGAGCCGCTTGCTTTTTTGACGTGTCGGTAGGTAATAATCGTCATCCTAGATAGTGCTTCGAACATTTTCTTAATCGACAAATAATTTTTATAACAGATATTTTGTTTGTTACGAATATTTGTAATTTTAAGTAATTACATTTTTTTTATATTTTGCATTCTGATAAAAAAGAATTTGAATGAAATACTAGTCGTATGCATGATCAGTGCTGCAATTGCATGATATATGGTGCACTTATATATATACTACATATGTATTTATCGTCATGTATATATAAGTTGCAATACGCGATAAACTAATGTTGAAATCATGTAATTACGTATTGCGTAAATGCAGTCAAAGTAATAGTCAACTACAATTCGTTATCGATCTGAACTGGTTGCAAACGCGAGCAATAAAAATCTTATATATTTATGGATGCACTGGATTGAAATGTGGACCGATTTAGTATAAAAGGCAACTCGTATAATATGTACCTGCGAGCGTACTGTGAATGAACATAAGGAGAAAAATAATTTCAACGATACAAAATTAGTAGTTAACGATATCTCATTTTTTATAAATATTTTAAGAAAACATTGCTCATGTATAATGGTTTTCCTTGATTTGGAATAATCACTGCATAAATTAATATGTTGCATTTCCTATTGAAGTATTATTTATATATACTTGGAACTGAATATTTCATTTATATATACACATACAAAAGCAAAAAAAAAAAAAAAAGGAAAGAAAGAAATTTAGATAGATCAAATCATTTTCAGAAGCTTTGACAGAATTGAATTTGTATATATTAACTTAAAATTTGGGATATGGATAGACAGAATGCTATTATACCTAATACTATGATATTTTTGTTAATAATTATTGTAATATTTTATTTATATAAAAACACCTAATAGCATTATTATTTTTTTTATATTGATTTTTTTTATGAACCATAATTTGTTCTTGCCATTTTTCCTCGTTATACATATTTCCTTATTTCGTAATTATTGTATAAGTCTCATTTTTAGCTGTATAATATTTTAATTAGGGTTTATATACATATAGGAAAAATAGGGACAAAGTGAAACACTTAAAGTTTAATGATACAAAAACCACACAAATAACAGAAGCAATTCTATTTTATTTTATGTTGCATTATACATTTTTTGTCTTATAAGATATCTAATATAAAAAGTCTGTCGCCTTTGTAGTATTTTCTATAGTTTTTACTGTGCTCTGCTATCAGCTTTGTAGAAAGAAAATAAAGCTAGCTAAATATACTTCCATATAATTTGAACAATGACCTAAAATACTGATAATTACTTGCTTATCTGGCTAGAAAAATTATTATTTTGTTTATAAAACGTTAAAAACTCCGATAACTACTATGATTAATGTACTCAATGAACAGTCGGGCTGACAAGTGATAATAGCTGATCATAATTTATGACATACTTGAACAATTAGTTATTGGCATATACAGAATATTTCACTTTGCCTCTATTTTTCCTACATATACAATGCTTTGTATCATATCGTGAGGATGTGAGAGATAGCACTCATTGTATAATTTCTAATTAAGGTGCTTTGTGGCTGTAAAATTTCACGGTTATTAATGTTAGGGAATGCTCCGTCCCGTTTTTAAACTACTTAAATTTTATATGCTTTTTGAATACCATCTATCCTAGCTTTCGGAAAAAGAAAAATTTACTGACTCAAACTTCAATGGGACTAAATTTTCGATCGATATCCAGAGTCAAAAATCGTATAGACACTTGAGAAATTCTTTGTAAAACTTCTAAATCTGATATAATGACCCAGCATACTGCCTAAACACAAGGAATCGTTCAAATCTATTAATACGATTTTTTTAGGGTTTAGCAGTTTCCTAGAATTTACACGAATTTGTAAGATTGATACGAAAATTGATCGACATGCTGATCCCCCCTTTTTTTTTAATGAATTAATAGCTGAATATTAATGGCAATCGAATGGTTACTGTGATAACGCCTTAACACACGAAAGCAGCTGTCGATTTGCAGAATCAATCACCGATGCAGAACGGCTCCGAATCGGAGGGAGAGAGCGGCTGCATTTGCTAGGGAGGTGGTTTATCAATGTGCAGCTAATAATGCTAACTCCTTGAGACATTCTGATACGAACCAAAAATCATCACGTACTATTAACAAGATGCTGGCTTCTTCTGATGTCTACATCGTGGCCCATAAGTTAACGCGCGACGAAGGCACAAAACGTTTCATTGACACCGTTCTTACTACCGACTACTTCTGTCCCAATCAATCTCATTTAAGTCGTTTAACTATAGCGTGATTAACTGAGCGTTTTGCTATGATTCATATTACTCCGAGAACAGCTTCGTACGGTTATAGTGCACGTTGTTATGTTGTTGTACCCGCCAGACACTCTTCGACGAGAACTAGCGATCTTCTTTACACATTACGGTGTGAACCGCAAATAGACGTCGTTCAGAAAAAAAAATAAAAAATTCCATCAAACGAATGACCGATGTAATAGCTACATCACGATGATAGGATGGCTCTTCCATGCTCGTTAGAATATCATTCAATGCGTCGTTAAGCGATCGAAGCAATATGCAAACAGCTTTTCTGTGAGATTGTACATATCACGATTCTTGATGTTGCGAATCGTTCAATAAATAAAAAGTACATCGACATTACTATTTTTACTTTTCCATCAAATTTCGTCGAGCTTAGCCGACTCGAGAGGTCGAGATGCCATCAATTTCTTCCGAACAACGTTCTTTGCTCATCCTATCATCGTTTCCTTGGATCGCGACTTTCGAGGTAAAATCTACTCAACACGCACAAGACACCGAGAAGCTTAGACGAGAGTCTTTTAGACAGAGATATTCTAGACCTTAACGAAAACGACTGAAAGTAAAACGTTTTATTAGTTTACAAGATAGTCGATGAAATCGAATGATCGAACGGTCTGTTTCCGGATCATTTGCGAAAATTATTACTCACACGTAGAACATGTTATTGGCAAGTTTGTTCGATGGTGGATTGTTCAAGGTTTATAATATTGTAATCATAATTAACCATCTTTATAGACATTTTTCAATATTTCTTGATAAATAAGCGAGCGACTCGATATGCGATCCGTTCATAAATTGAGGAAGAAGACGCACGTTGAAGAGAATAATTTGGGAAAAGAATGAAATGTGTTCAATCGTTCACTCGCCATTTTATATAATTATTAACTTGTGTAACTATTCAATTTTTGTCTTTCAGTACGTTATCTTTCGAACCAATGAAATTTGTTGATTGTTTCAGCAGGTTAGATGAAAGATCATAGATGAAAGAGAATCGGTATTTCAGTTTAAAAGGAAAATTAGAGTTGCGTCTTCTTTCTAACGAGATACACACAAACACACATGCACAAATAAGTGCGTAAATGACTAAAACGTAGAAATCAGTATGGAAAAAAGTGTGTGCATTGTGCATCAATTCATGAACCTGTCTCGTGTGTCACGACGTGTGACGAGCGTCGAGCGACGAAATTGCTCGTGTTTTATCGAGGAGACTGAACGCTTTTGAGCACGCCGTTGTTTAATCAGAATCGAATAAAACGAAACGAAATATACTCGAGCTATAATACTAATACTGTACTGTGCCAGGCATAACATGAAGCGCTTTGGAGGAAAAGATGTTGCGACAGCCTCGTTAATGAAGCGGTTGAAGTCGGAAAATTCGCGGGTAAATTGGTTCGAGCGCGACATTCAGTGTTCTGTCAGCGATAATCGAGTGTGCCATGAAGGAAGTGGGCCAATTTTACATCTGCTAATTAGAATTTAGAAAAAACGAAACGGTAGACGCATCTGTGAAGAAAATGCAAGGATGAGAAAATTCCGCTTGCCACGTGACTGAAGTCGCGAACGAGCGTAGTTTCCTCTGGCGTCATCGTTGAACATTGATGTGATAAGGCTTCTATTTGAAGAAAACGATGGAAAAAGAGCGAAACATGAAACAGAAATTAAGTGATATGTAATTCATTAATCCGCCGTGCTTATCGCGAGCTCTACGTGCACTAGCACCGTTTCTTCTCAACGTTAAACTGTCTCTCTAGCGCAGCCCCTTGTGTAATAACGTGTCGTGTAGCGTTGATTCGCACCGTGTCTTGTATTGCAGCGTACGAACATCCAGAAGTTTTGTGGTACGAATCCCAAAGAAAGTTTACGTTTTGGAGAGGTCGAAGATACCTTATTACGTTCGATACTTTCTATCCGGGAAAAACATATTCTCGTTGAAGAATGTATTGTAAGCTATGGATATGGAATAGTCTAAAAAGCGCCTAAAAATGTCGGTTGGGGAAAGGATTCGTACCATTTGACTTCTCGTTGGTGCATGCCGAGCGTATATTTTTCTTTCATTCGGCCTCGTGTTCCGCGGAGAAGACACTCGGCTGCAGACTCCTCGACCGAAAATACGGCCGTAGCTCGACGTAGGGTAGATTCCCTTAGACATTTCCGTACGAGGGGAATAACTTTGCTGTAATCGTTTTAATCTTTATCGCCTAGTTCGCGATGTTCATGCCTAAGGAGAAAGAGGACGCGTCAACGCTCGTCAGGGGGCGCACTTCCGATGTAACTAAAGGAAGTCCTCTCGATCTCCACGCGGCTGCAGCGATTGTCTCCTCCACGCTGGCGAAGCGAACGAATGTAGAGATACGTCGATCTAGTCGGAACGATCTGTCATTGGAAACAACGCGATCGATGGATCGTTCAAAAATCCACGGTGCTTGTTTCGTTGGGGCACAGTGAGATCTTTTCGGTTACGGTTCCATCCTTTCGCCACGAGAGTATTGCCGATTAAATAAAAAATATTGTCACGAATTTCGTCGAAGCGTTACGTTATTGTATCGAGTCACTCAAGCGTGATTTGACAATTAAGATAATTGGTGATTGCGTGAAACACATCTACGAAAGTATTGACAAATGTTTGTGTAAGGGATGGAATACGTTTATTAGAATTATTTAGTAAGACGAAAAAAGTATCCAGATTTCATAAGATCTTATATTTTCTTTTATCAAGCTTGCATTTTATTTAAGAGATAGTCCTAATTAAACGGAATTACGTTGTATTATTTGAAATAATATTAGTACGAGGAAGGAAACATTCGGTTTTGTAACGTGGTTGCTCTTCGTAGCGAAAGGGTTAACGGAGATTTGATAATCTAGTAGTAATAATGATTTGTAGCGTTTCGGAGGATTCTTGTGAATGTAATTTGCAAGGCAGCCGCGTTATGTGGTAATGTTATTGTAGCCGATGTTTCTTAGTTAAATAGAGGTATTCGCTGTATCGTCTTTTTGCAATTAAATTGTCAATCTTAACGTAGCAGTAGGGTGCGATATTCATTAATTGTAAAGTTAACCCTTCCAGTCATCGAGGCTGTAGAATTCTTGTGATGGATCTTTTTGTAAAACATTACGAATCCAACATTATGAATTCATGATATAGTCTTCGACGTAGGGAATTTGTGGGAATGTCTTTTCTGTATATTAGATTTTCTGTCTCTATATGATAATTTGGTACTTATAGTAGAATGTTTCCTTGATTCCTATTATTCTTCGTTCGAAAGGAAATGAAAATCCGAGACTCGAAGGGTTAAATGTTTCAAGGCTTTAAGTTTCTCCGACATATTTAATATAAAATAGAAACTAATGTACGCTTTTGTTTAACGTGATAAAACGAGATCTTGCAGAAATATAATTGAAAATAAACACCAGAGATTCTTGATTCATTCGAGATCGATGTAAGGGAAATTGATCGACGACCGACAACAGCTCCTTCGCGTTTGTACCTGCATCGTTCTACATACGCGCATGAACATCCCGATCAAACCGGAAGACTAAAAGTGCATTTATGGCTCACATCATCTATAAGCAATGTACACGTATTATATTATTATAACTATCGCGATTGGATTCGTCGAAGAGGCGAAAGAAATGGATACCGAGGACAAGTTCGGGATCTTTTATTGTTTCCCTCATTTGCTATAGCGCAATATCGAAGTACGTAAATAACGAGTAGTAAATCGTGATATTTCTCATTTAGCTTCGAAGCTACGTGTAGCTGTAGCAATTGCATACACACACACACGTACAAACACACCGATTGTATCGTATTTAATATTAGGGGACACGTGTCGTCGTTTCTCCGTGCTACAACGAACCGAGATCAGAGGAGGACTGCGATAAAGAAGGATGCGTTTGTTTTATACAGTTTAATCGGTCGTACCGAACATTATGTTTCTTCTGTGAATAAAACACTGTAGCACGCTTCGCTTAAGAATTCGATACACCCGTTTGTGTTCGATTGGATATGAGTAAAATATGTGTTCTACTCTCTATTGATTAATTTCAACCTCCTCGACTCATAGTTCCTTCGAAGCCGCAATCATTTTATCCCAACAATCGAAGACCGAATGTGACTTTAAGCAACGAATGTGTAACGCTGGTTAGAAAGCAACGATCCAAATTAAGGAGACGATTCCTCCGATTATTTTCCATTTTATCGTATTAGGTGCAAAGATTTCCAAGTTCACACTAGCGGCCCGGTTTCCGGGATTCAACGCAATAAATCAATGACATACTCACGCTGACTGAGACACTATAATTCGATTAGCCTAGCATGGTGATTTAATCACAGGTAACAGCACTGCAATCAAGCAATCCTATCAGAGTATATTCGCGTTATCTTCTCAGCCCGATTAGGAGTTCCTCGAAAACAGACGTTCCGTATCCATAACGCATTCGACTGTAATCCGTCACACTGGATCACGATAGACCTTTCCGGAGACTGGGTAGCCTGTTTAATGCAATTACGATGGTACCATAGGTTGATTGAACCGCTAGTGTAAACGAATACTACAGCGATACTTGTAGTTAGGCCACGGTATACTTCGAAGAGAATGTTTGTTAGCCCGCATTCGGTTGTTCGCAGGGTATAAACATGGATACGGTGACGATGTATATCCGGTCGAAGAGATTGGTATGGCGGTATCGAAGATGAATTTGAGTTCCTTCGAAGTTTCGAGGTTCGGTTTGTGAATGAGGTTCTCCAGTAATCGGAACTTTGAGAATAAAAGTGAAGCCAGTTGATGAGGTTTCGACTCAATAGGGGCAACTAACCGAAAAGTTTTGTAAAAATGTGAGGAGCGAACGCCTATTGTTTAATTCCTCTCTCTCTCTCTCTCTCTCTCGTTTTTTTATACACTTGTTTCTCGTTTTTTCCCATCAAATTTAATTTCAATCAGAATAAGAGTATAATTAGCCAAAGCCTGCGAACAACCTTTCGTTTCGCCGAGGAACTTTTTCCGCCAACATGAACGCGTTGGTGAGTTGAGTGAAGAGCGAATAATTGGGTAAGTCTGGCAAATATTGCCGCTAATTAAAAACGAAGTTATAAGAAACGTGGAGAAAAAAAATGCGTTTTAATTTGGTGGAGTGCAACTTGATTAATTTGAGCATTTCAAATGGGAAGTTGGCAAGAGTCGGTTAGAGATTGAATTGTACAAACCGAATGAAAATTCGGATTGCGAGAGCTTCGAGTTTAACGGTGAATCAGTGTATAAAAATCATTTGTCGGAAATAAAGAGTATAATAAAATTTACGTAATCCACGTTGATTGGGATAAAAAGCTGGTTTTCGATAGAAACGGCTGCCCGAATTTGTAGGATCTATGTTGATAAAGCTTTATCATTTCGAGAACAGTTCATGAGGATAAAGAGATAAAAAAATATTAATTTAAATTAATGGGAATATTGAAATGAATGAAGATTTATTGTATTATGCGGTTTAATAAATTTAGTTGAAAGTATGAATTCATACCAAAATAATCTTGGCAAAAAGGCACTTAAATTCTATGGAAATCCAAATGAATGTGTTTCATCGAAGCATAGGAAGATTATTTACAAGAGAAAAATTCACACTAATCCTCTTTGCAGACTTATCAATTTGTTTGCGCTTAATTAGTACATTCAGTTTATGCAATTTATATTTAATGAAGCACGAACGATCAAGATCGCATATCTGAGATCAGTGTAGCGTTCGTTTGCTGTTGCGATAATGAAAAGCGAAAGCAATCTTTTTTGTACCGTGTCTCATCGAAAGGCACGCCCTTGTCACGGTTCGAAACGAACTTACGAGATTTTTGCAAACTTGTTATAATTGTATCCCAATCTATACAATTCAATTAGTGGAGCTTCAAACGAACAAACGAATAAAAATTTGTATTTATGAGTCGTTCATGCCCGATTCATTTCATGAAAATGTTCGAGATTAAAATGTTTTTGAGGTTACTCGATAATAGCCCCACTCTCGCGTATCTGTGATTTTTCATTGGGGGAAAAATTCGTCGATTCGTGTTTGTTTAATTGATTGAGAATTTTGTATGGATATTCGAGATTGATCATTAGCGTGCAGCGCAAATGCTTTTTCATTTATTTATTCGTTTACGCGACAGGGATTTTTTAAAGAGCTATTCGTCCAAATATTCCTCATCGTCCCTTCGATGCACGCTTTCATTATTCGAATTTTCGTTTCATAAATAGAAGTACTGATGGACTGTGCATTCCTATCGAAATATTTTTTTTTTAAATATTTATTTTTTTTTTCCGATCACTTTTATGGATAGCTTTCCAATAAATATTGCTCCGATTTGTTATTCTCTGTGTGTCTGTTTTTAATCAATCTTCAGATATGCATTTTTGCGAAGATAAATGATTTTTTGGGGTTCGTAGTAAAAGGTTTCTCGTATTTACCGTAGCAATTAATAGCAGGCAAATAATTTCGTTAAAGGAAAACATGAATTGTACCGTAGATAATTGTAATTGTTTACACAGTTTATTGTAATGTCAATTATATACAAATTTAAAATTACGTCCAGTGCTTCTACGCTGACACACCATCTTGTTACTCGACACAAGTGCAATTACAATCGGTTTCCTCGTTTCTTCGTCGTTTCATACACCACAAAATTCTTGCCACAAACGACTTGACAAACCACTAAGTTAAATTAATTATTATTTACAGTCTAAACCCATTCTGTTTTCGTACAGTACGTCCACGCTTCGTTAGAATGTTTGACGTAGCCACGATCTAAAAAAAAAATTGGACCAAAAACCACTCGTTTCCCGATTTTTCTTTTTCGAATCGCGACTGTACATACGATCGACGATTTTTCGTTTTGAGGCGATCGCTATCGTAGCATTATCGACACTTTGTATTGACTCGCATCCCAAGTTAAAAGTATCGCTTTCAACTGTTTGGCAGTATGCTGTTGTATAGTTTTAACGATAAATCATCTATCATAAGACGATCTCGTTTCTTCCTGTTTTTTACGTTTGTAAAAAAAGAACCCTCTTATCACGCCGTTCTATTCGAGATCTCAATTGCATCGTGTCATCGGTGGCCATTTCTTTTTATCTTTGTTTGTTCCTTTTGTTTTGTAACTTTTTATTGAGCATCTAGGCCGATCGACACTACTTCCAGCTTTTTGAATTTCACCAGATGAGCTCGTTCACCGTGGCAGTGACAGAGCGCCGATAATCGAACGATCGATTCCGAGGCTCTGTTTCTTTCTCTCGTGGGACAGTGGAAAGTACTTCAACTAATTTAATTTAAGAAAAGAATGGAAGTTTTATAGTCTGCTGGAAATTTCGTCGATGATGCAAATGGATCTTATTCGAAATTCTAATTCTACGAAGAAGGAATCGAACGCACGAGTCACTGAATCGCAAATCTGGCCGAGAATCTACCATTTGTCGAAAGAATAGATGTATAAATAAGCCAGTTTGACTCGTACGTGCATTCTTTCTGCTTGATATCGAAGTGAACGTTGTTTAGAAACAGAATGCTTACCTCCTCGCGGTTTTCATTAGATACTTTTAGTTTTTGTTCAACAGAATTCTTCGATAATGTTCAATTCCTCGATCAGAAAGAAGAAAAAATTCTTTGGACCGTGAAAAGTTACAAAAGATGTTCGTTCGAGAAATAATCTTTCTGGGAGAACGATTGAGCCATCGTCGAGAAACGGTTCCAATGTTTCCTCGAGGATCAAAGATTCTACTTAGACATCGTTAATTATATATCGAAGACTATACGATTTTTCGGCAGTTGGTCGCAAGGTTTTCTTCTTTCTCTTTGTTTTACCGGAGTAAGTAGAAAAGGACAAGGAGTCAGACTCACGAGATTTTACGTTCGTGAGCGATTTCATCGAAGGGATTTGGATAATTTTGTCAGCAACAAGCACCGTCGAACGTTCGTTCTTTGCATTGTCGCGAATTAACATTACTTCTGTCAATTATAAAGAAATGATCGACGTTTTGACGTCATTTGACAGATCTCGTACATGAAGAAACCCAGTCTTGCAATAAATTCGATGCACCTATCTTCTTCAGTTTCACCAGAACTGTCAACAGATTCGCGACAAGGTTTCAGAACATTTCCTTAAAACGCTAACAGTCCTTTTCCATTCTGTGCTTTCAAATGCACGAGCGTACGGTGCAAATTAAACTTTACGTGACTATCAGTCGTTCGTAGCTGTTCGGCTACATTCACAAGGTGCTCGTGGAGTCAAACTCTCAGCTCGTCCATTACCTGTTGCTGATGATTGTGACCCTTCTTCAGCGTCCCGGTGCCAGTCATCGCCATACTTTCCTGTTGAAGTTGATTAGGACTGATGATAAGATTCTGTCCTGGCTTTCCCGGTTTTGTGTTCTTCGGCGGTGGAGGTGGCATCGGTACGTGACAACTATTGTTCTGCAAATCTGCAAACTCTGGTGGCGGAATATGTTGAATATGGTGTCTTTCGACACTCTTTGTGTCCAGATCTCCGCAAATGTTGTTAGGCATTTGTCCATTCTCCTGACGTTTTTTTGAGCAATTATGTTGGTTGCTCTTATCGCGCTGATAGTATACACCCGCGAAAATTAGAACATTAAGGACCAATAGGCTACAGCCAATCGCTATGGTTACGCTGAGGGCTGTGGAGTAAGCTGCGAACCCATCTTCCGGTTGGATGGTTGAATCTTCGAAGGCTAGCTCGCTTGGTATCGCTGTCGAGACGTTTTGCGTCCTCTCCGCGAGTGTCACCTCCACCGTAGTCATCCGCGTCGTCGTTGGTATCCTCTGGATGAACCTGGGTGGCACCTGTAATAAATAAATGTGTATAAAAAATGCTGTGTACAGCTGGAGGTCGCTTCAAAGTAGAGGAAGGGTCATCTGTTCTTAAAAACTTGCAGAAATTTGTTCAGGGTCAATGTCCAACTAGAAGGAAATAGAGTTGAACGTACCTGTTCAGTGTCAAGCAGATGATGCGATCTAGGAACATCGTCGGAGCCAGGCTTATGGAGGTCAGGCACAAGGTTCAGCCAAAACGACAGTCTGTGCGCCCTGTAGTGGTTCTTCAGCTTCGACTTGATCTCTGGAAGCATGGATGAAGTCTCAGCCGGGTCAACGAAAGCGAAGGAAAGGAGTGCTACTGGTAGGCGCAGACGGAGAAAGAGAACGTCACTTTTTAGAGAAAACGAGCGAGCAACTGCGTACAACCTACTCGCGCGATAACCTCGAAAAGCCGCCTTTTCAGCGGAACCTTTCCACATTAACAGCAGGGTAATTAATTATTGTCGCGTGGTAATCTCATAGAGAAGGCTGCTTCGTTAGTCAGTACGCCTCAAAGCTCCAGCACTCGGCGACGGTCATAGGACGAGAGAGTTAGACATCAACCCCTTAGGCTGACTATGCGCCGGCTTTTCTACTTGCGGCTGCGCTATGGCACTGTTCGAGCCAGACTGCGCCCTACCGAGCGAACTTTCATGCGCCAACGATGTGTTCTGCTCGGCCTGACGATTTTCCATCCCTTTTTGCCTCTCTCGTTTTAGTGGATCGCGTTCGAGAGAGATCAGAGTCAAAGACTAATGCGACACGCGGAAGCCTCTCGTCGACTTTCGTAAAGTCACGATGAAATGTTACAAGTTGATTTTGATCAAAAATAGAGTCCAACAAAGGGACGAATTTTCCATACATCCAATAAAGAGCAACTTGGTGTTTGAAGTTACATTTTTATTTCACGCTCCTTTCATCTCCCGCCGTGTTTTCTTTATTTTTTTTTTTTTTTTTTTCGAAAACGATGGACAGAAGCAAAGAAACGGTGCAAATCGGAGCCAGTTGAGGGGCGAGTCCATTCTCACAATGGCGTTCTATTTCAAAGTCGCAACGCGATCCGAAGATAGGAACGTTAAACAGTAAAGCGAGTCCTGTCCGTTCCTGACAAACTCTTCTTCCCGTCCCACGATGAAGATGAGAATTATGCAAATAAATTTTCGCTGATCCTCTTAGTTACACGTACGAGATGCGTGGCAGCCCTGCAAGACTACGTTCATTATACACGCTTCACGGAATAATCGGATTAAATAATAGTTTCTCGGTTCTATCTCGAAACGAGACGCAGGGATTTCCTCGAATGCAGGGAACAACATACTCCAAAACGTTTTTTTTTCCATTCGTTTCAGTTTTCCGAGAATCTCCTTAACGAATAACCTTTACTCCGTCTCTAAGCGATTAATACCTCGTAAATCTCGAGGTTCGTGCTGACGTAGAATTGTGAAAACTGAGGCTAATTGGAAACTCTAGCGAGCTGAGATTACGAGGGGAATTAGAATCCGTGGGAATCGAACACTTTCCGAAACACCGGTTCGTGATACGCGGATTTTCTCGCAATTTCGAACCATCTTGTCGCGATAACTCGGGCCCTTGATGGTTAAACGCGATGGAAAATTCAAACTACCAGATTCGTGGTATTGGAAATCGTGGTTACAGCCATGCATAAATGGTACTGGAACTTAAATGGAACTCTTTCTAATTAAAATAAAAACCCTTCTACTTTTGTTAGAAATACTTTACTACTGACGATCGACTGAAAAGTTTAGGCAAACTCAATTTCAGCCTCACCTATGCTCAGGTACTTCTTGTGCACCGTTTCGTAAGCAATCCAATCGATGTTCTTCAACTTTGTTCTCTCGGGTCTCAACGGTCCAACGTCCGGTGTTCCCTCGTTCGGATTTCTGTCAGCGTATACACAGGATGATCGTTAATTTCTCGTTTGGACAATCGGAATAGCCGGGGCTAGTGCTGCAAAATGACTATTTCACGACTCACCCGGTGCGTGCGAAGTTCGTCAGATAGAGTATCACGCTCTCGGACAGAGTGATCTCTGGCCTTGTGTAGTTCTTGGGCCAATGGGATAAACCACCTACCAAGGGTGCTCCGAAAAAATATGGTAGATCCTCGCCATGGATGCAGCCTGGTCTCTGCGAATAAAATATTCGTGAAACTCCCTCCTTTTTCTGTTTAAAATTGGAAGATCGTCGAATAAAGATTTCTGCGAATAAAGATCATTCTCCTGCCATAGTTCGGTATGAATCGACGAAGGAAAATTAAAGATTGCTTTTTTCGGTTTATAGAATAAACAAGTCACGCTCGCAATGCAAGTCTGTCCCAAAGTATTGATGGCATTTTAACGACGTAGGATGTCGACCGTATTTTAAATGGAGAAAGGATTTTCTAGCTATTGAGAGGAGGAAAGAACGGAATGAGCACGCCATTATATGTGCTCGACTATCCCGGTTTCGAGATTACTCTGACCTCTTAGTTGTTCGACTTGACCATGGAGAAAGCAATTGCTGCCCTTTAGAAACCTTTCGTTCCCTCTCTGAACGATCATTCGTTCCAGAGGAAAAGAGACGTCTCCTATTTTCCATCTCTTTGTTTTCCACAAAAATCGATAATTCGCAATCTTCTACTTACCCATCGACTATGGTTCGTTGGAAAATTGTTTTCGACTTTGTTCGCTGCTATTTTATAAGATTCGCGCAATTTTATAATTAGAAGCAGCTTTTTTTACTGGACAAATTTTACCACTTTTTGACACAGAAAGTATCAGCAGACGAGTATTCTGCAAGACGTTACAAAGAGATACGAGATGTAATATGCATTTAATTTTACTCTAAGAGAGAATATGAGGTGGCATGTTGAAAAACACACAGAAACAAGACTATCGTCATAAAGTAGAAACATGGTGCACGCGATAAATCCTTCACTGCTTCCAGACTTAATTCTGCATAGGTCGTTTGCCGCATAAATATCCTTTTCTCCTTTGAGACTGCGAGGGAAAATTTACTAACATGTTGAAAATAGGAGCAGCAACGCGCGAGTATATGGAGAAACGTGAAATACGGCGTTTGTTTAAAAAAAACTCGCCATCATTTCTGCAAAGTCTAACCGATAAAGCGCTTTTAATGCGGTCAAAGGTGTTAAACGATCTACTCTTACGAGCAACGTCGAATATTCAATTTGCAAACGAAACGGCGGCTGTTTCCTGTATCCCCGGCGATGATTTTCTCTCGATCGAATGGATTTTTGGGTCGAGAAGTTCGAAAGAGAAGAAATAAAGACGATTCGTTTGGTCGAGATCGAAACTTCCAGGTTAGAAAATTCCCTTTGAGCTTGCCGGAGTAATGGAGACCTTCTGCATCTTTTGTAGCGCCTCCGTTTCCTTCCTAATATTTTCCTTATCGATTCGCGGCGTAAGACTTTGTTGCCTTTTGAAAATCATGTAGTTCGTTGCACTTCACTGAATCCGTTGCCTCAGCTTATTTTCAATTTTCTGACGGAACGGCTCTCCGCGTTACGTTCTCGCACAAAAGAGTTGGCAAACACCATCAAACTATGGTAGATACTGTCTTTATAATCTACATTCAATCAAAGATTCTTCCTGAGCGTACCAATGGTTCCAAAGATCGAAACTTTGCCACCGTATTACGGATATCAATCAAGGAATCTCTGGTCGTAGTAGCTGCTCGACTAACTCTGTAACTTCGCCGTCACTCCCGTGAAACTGTTGGATGAACTTTTGCCCTTACAGTGAAAAGATCTCGAGATCTTTCAGCGAATAGTTTGGCAAACAAGTACGCACACGATTTCGTCGATCTGACAATTCGCAGACAGATCGTGTGCCTCTTCTTCGATGCCCTCTATCCTTCTCGCTAGTTTTCTATCCTTTCCACGATCTTTGAATGCGAGTCATTATCAGGTTAGTTACGCGATGATGTTGTTTTTCTCCTTCCAGAAATTCTTCTTCCTCGAAACCTCGTCCTATGTCATTATACAATTTTACATTCCTTTTCTTTCCGTGTTTTTACGGGTCGGCTGCCCCGTTAATTATGCCCCGAAACACCGACTGCCTCTATTTGCTCTGTCGCTTTCATCACCGGCCGCTACTCTGTATTTTTTCGTCCGTTTTAATTACGAATCGCCATTGTTTACCTCCCTCAACGAGTTTTACCGGATTGAATTTTATTCTTTAGCTTTTCTGACCCGCTGCCCTTTCTCTTCATCCACGCTCTCCACTTCCGTTTCCATGAATCTCGTATCCTTTCGCACAGTCAGAGAATCTCCTTCGTTCGTCCAGATCCTTTCTTCGCTTCCCTCGTCCAGATGTAATCGATACGTCCGACTCTCTGCCACGCTGGACACCGCTGCGCTCGACGAGCGCGCTGCCACGAAAACGAACGGCCGGAAGCGTTTGTATTGTCTATTCGAGAACTCGGCCGTAGCTTCCGGGAATAGTTTCTCGCGTCTTCTATGAGAAAAGACTGGAATTTTTATAATGGACATTTTTCCATGCGGCTTATTTCCTTTCCTTTCTTCTCCGCTGCTTCGAGAATGCCAGACTTTCTTCTTTCTACATGCTACGTCGATGGTATTAGTTCTTCTGTAAATTTCCCATGCTCTAGCCCCTAATACGCAGCCTGCATTTCTTGCTAACCCTTTCATTCGCTGTTCTCTGCCTTCTCGTTTTGCATGAGAATACCGCCACCCTTCTTCCCTGGTTGCAATCGACATCGTTACCGAATTTGCAATTTTCTGGCAAATATTCCGACGTGACGACAAAAGCAGAACGTGGAGAATATCGTGACGTTATTTCGAGGAACAAAAAGACGATAACTACAATTTTTCTTGCTTTTATTTGCGATTACCGGTCACAGTTCTCACACGTATTTTTGTATAAACTTCGCTTTAAATACTGGAAATTTGATTTATGGTACGAAGCACAGGGTGAAACGAAGAGAGGCAAACGTTTCTTTCGGTACTGCAATTCATACGATTATATCAGAAGGCGTTAATGCTCTTCTGTATGGTTACTGCATAAACGATTGGACGGTGCACATTCGATGATCTAAATTTAAATTTAAACCCGCGCTGTTGGTTGCCTTTGATGTCCTCCTCCTTATAACGCGACAGTTTTGCACGTTTCGCGTGCTTTTTTCTCGTTCTTCGGCTCTTTTATCTCATAGTAAAAAGTTTGTTCCACTTAACGGTCGGCGATCGTTCGAGTAAAAGCAATTTCCGAAGAATCATCGTCCCCCTGATAAAGCTTTTGCTTTCTGTAATGTTTCGGTGGCTCTTTTTGTCCGCGTATAAAAGGATTTTATTGGGAGTTTTATTCGGCGAAGCTTTAGAAATCTTTATAATCTCAATTTTAACGCTTCTGGTATATTTCTTTTATAGGAAAGATTCGAATTAAAAGTTGATGTCGCCTGAATTTATTTCGGATACCTAATCTGATATTCACCGACATTCTAAAACAACGACGAAATTAACGATGGAAATTCGAATTTTGCCAAAGTGTCAGATCGCGTTTATGCGAGTAAAAGGATCGACATGTGCTACAACTCAATTAAAATTCCGACTAATCTCGAAGGATTTGTTCACCTTTTTCTGATTAACGTACATCTCGCGTTATACCGCTGTTCCTTACGATAATTAACTTTATCGTTCTTGTTACACTACCTGTTTCCTTCCTCATTTTTGAAACATTTTCACCGATGAAAGTTTCACTCTGCAAGGTAACCGAATTCTCGGCAGTGGAAACGCCGTCTCCTTTAAATTCAGAAACTTTCAGCAGTGTTTCTGCGAAGTAAAAATTTGTTTCTTTGGCGGAAGTTAATTTCAGTTTGAGCGCAGGTTAACGAAATTCTTCTAATCTCTATTAATATTCGCGAGTGAAATATTTAATGATGTTTGGTCGGCGAATCTAAAATCAATGGCCGGACGAAGCGCAGCATTGCCTGCCGTTTTCGCAATTTTCGCCGATTACTCGGACGATAACTCGGTGAATCGCGAATTATAAATGCAAATTGTTCGACGTATCAGCGTCGAATTTATTAATTATTCGTTATGGAAATCTATTAACGAGTTCAATTTCAACGTTAATAATCAATTGCCCCTTTTCTTCTTTCTTTTTCTTCTTCTCTCTAGTTTCCAACTTTTTTCGATCGATCGATCGATCTTTGAGAACAATCCTTCAAGGAACTCTTTTGAGATCCAGCATCAACGATCCGGCAAAATGTTTCGAGCGAAAATGATCGACAAATTCTTAAGGACTTTAAATACGTCCACTCAACCGTCTTTGATTTTCATTCCTTTCCTCTACCCCGATTCGTAATTTTCTGCTTCCCTTTTTTAACCTCTTTAGTCTTATAGAATAATTTTTCCATGGAGGCAAAACGTCAAAGTTCTCCTTGATGGCCCAACGTACTCCATCAAAAACAGTTTGAAGCCTTTACGAAACTTAGTAGTTCTTTCCGTTTGATACGATGTTCCAAAGGGCAAATATTATAAAATATGAAATTAACTTGTCCTGGTAACTATATTTCTAGTAATAGGTATCGATAGTCGATCCTTCTCTTCGACATCCTCGTCCTCGTTGCCGCAACGCTGTCGTTAATAAGACCGCGTAGTCTTTGTATCTATTTCGAACGCGGACCTCAGAATTTTTCAGCATGTTTCCCCTCAACTACCGGGCCCCTTTAAGCCGTCTGTATACACGCGTAATTGGCAAACGGAAGTTTAATCTAAATTCCGTTGCCACTCTGTCTTTACACAGTTCCACTTTGACGGTGACGCGTACACAGCCTCACTTTGCAAACTCGACACACGAGTAACAGAAATTTTTCGCAACGGCTGAAGGGAAACCGTTCCCAAGACTTTTAAAAAACCTCGGATCGTCGTAGCTTTCGAAAAGGTTTAGCTTGAATAGAAAAGATAAATTGAAGGTTTCCGAAAGCTATTTTATTTGCAACTTCAATTTCGTAAGATCTTACGAGCTTCTTGATTTTGATTAATCAAACCTTTGCTAATGGAACGTTCCACGAGGATGTATAATATCACGCAAACCGATCGATGAGCGCTTCGTTTTACCAATTCTTGGAATTCTATCCGGGTTTCGAAGCGGGTTCGTTGAATATTAATCCTTTCTAGGTTGTAATTCCCTCGTTCTCTTTCGCATTTATTGGAACAAATCCCGCGATGCCATGGGATCTGTCATTTCGATTATCGTTATAAATAACGGCTACACCCTTCCATTGGATTTCGATTTTCTGCGGCCGATTCTACGCGAAACATCTCTATATTACATTTATATACAGGGACCACGTGTCTGGAAATTTCGTTTAACGGCATCCACTTATTCGTATCGTATATTACAAATTTTTTCTTTCGTCAGTTCGTGCGCAACTGGCTCGTCCGACCAATACGTACTTTTTCTACTTGCGCGCTGCCTCCATTCAGGAGACTCACGTATTTACATATATTTATCAAGCTTTTTCCAACCGTAGCGTATGCGCGTTATATCATAATATTAGACGAAGTAATTTTCCCACCGTTACCCAGCTTTTCCTCCGCTTTTCCGGAAGTCATTCCCTCCATCGTTCCACTCCAGTATTCTTCGAAATTCTGCGACATCGCTTCGAAATTAATTTCATTACCGGGCGTTGTACGGTTTCTCCGCAATTAACGTCGCCCATATCGAACCGCGCCCGTTTCCTTTTTCAATTCCATTTAAATAACGACCACCGCCGCCCCCACCCCTTGTCGTCTCCGTAATTGTTCAGGAAATTATCGGTAACGTTATCGGGCGGCGTTGATGATAACCGAGTATATCCGCGGCGAACCGAAACTACGACCGGAAACACCGAGTTCTAACGTGACACACAACCGATCTCGCGCGTCGCTGCACTCCCGTAATTTTACAATTTCCCTTCGCACGTATCCGCTTCCTGCGCGAAGCGACGCGTCCAAGATATACCGCGTAATGTACACGTGCATGCGGTAATAATATAATCGTACTCGGGAAATTCATCTGCCGCAGTTTCAAACTGTTCTTCGTTCACTTTCCTACAGCCGCAGGCGGTGGAATGGATACAAGTTTCAGAAATCAGATACAGCTAACGCGTCAGGATTTGCAGAACGATCGAATACCAACCTCTCTATGTAAGCTTATTAATGTTCTATGATTTTCTAGAACAGAGAGAATAATGTGAGAATATTTTTTTTTTGAATAGGAAAATTCTCTAAAGTCTCGATTTCGATGATCTTTCAGGTACAACAAACTATAGGACGTGAACATTTTCGAGGAAATATCAGGATAGTACCATGAGGTTTCGAACTCGAGTCAATTTTCTGGCAAGCACTTTGCTCACTCAGCCACGGTAACCTTTTATCTCGAATGGAGTAGCGGTCACCTTTTTACGAAAACTCGTGAAATTATATTCTTTCTAATAATTCTAATTTCAATAGCCGGGGAAAAAGTAATTGTTATAAAACACGAAATTTTCATTTTGCATACACCGTAGTTATTTCAATTTTTGTACGTCGAAATGAAACATTTTTCGAAATCCAAAGTTTCCCGTAGTTCCAACGCGCAGCGGTAGAACTTCTTTCACCGTTATCGTTTTTTTCTCCACCTGTTATCATCACTTGCTACATTTTTCTTCGAACGTTGTATCAAGCAACGTGGAAGCGTATACAGTGGAAAAACTTTGCCCGTTGGGGTTGTTCGCTTGCTGTATTTATATCGCGTATTCTTTAAGTTTATAGAATAGAAGTGGAACAAAAAATTTAGTTGCGCGGTGTCGAAAATTCTCTGTGCCATCCTTCGGTGCGACGTTTTATCAACGAAATGAAGTAATTAGGCGGAAAATAACCAGGAAACTAGCGAACGACTGCACGAAAAATTTCCTCTGTGTCCCCAGTTTTGTTGGAAATGTACATCTCGTGATATCGTAGACGCGTAAATACAGCTAACTCTACAGGAAGTTACCACGAATTCTCGTTGATTCGCTCTCTCGAAATCCTTTTTTCTCTTTTTCGTTTTCCAAGTGGAATATCGAGCTACCGACTAACGATTATCTTTCCGCGGACAAGAAACAACGAATTACGGCTTCGATAATGGATCCTGGTTCGTTTGATGTAAGGAGAAATTATTTTCGTAATTAGACAAGTTTGAGAAATAACTATCTACATGGTGTAAAAAATGTAAAAGCTTCGAAACGCTGCGAAATGTAGAAATGCCGGGCCAAGTTAATTTTGACGACCTATTTCACTCTATTGAGAAGGAGCGTATTATCTTGGTTTTGTAAAAAGTTCCAAAAAGATATTGTTAATTTTCACGGTGAATTTTGTAACTGAATAATTTTACACGACAAAGGTTTTAACGATGTTGAAATATTTCATACGAATCTCTTCGATGTTATATTTACATTTTCATTGAATCAATTTCGCGTTATTCATTTATTTTCGTTTCTATATTCTGGTTTTTCTTTTATTTCAGACGTTTGCAGTAGAGCGTGTTGATTTGTTCTCGCGTGAAATAAAAAGACTGAAGTTTCGTTTGTCTTGCTGTGATTTTACGACGTCCGTCAACGCGAAGAAATATATCAGGAAAGTATTGCCCAATTTAAACAGAAGAATACATTTTACCTCGTTTACAATACGTCCGTCGAGCTTATGTTTACGATAATGAACGAACTCTCCCCGAGAAACACAAAACCACCATTACAAAGGGAAAATTCGTGGCGTTCGCCGTTTCAAAATACGATGCAAAGCCGTGCAAAATTAGCCGGTGCTTCTCAAATTATAAATTAACACGTTTATCAGGTATAATCTCTTGTTTGTTGCTCTTTCGTTAATTCACCGTAGAATATTTTATACTTAAACGCGTGAGACGAGCAGCGCTGAAGAACGTTCGACTTAACGAAAAGGAATTTTCATCGAAAGAACCAGTTTGATCGATCCTCTATAAACACGATTTATCGATCGACGATTCCGTTTGCCACGCGAAACGCAATTTTTCTAGTTTCACGCTTCGTACTCCGGCAATGGAAAGCGCCTTTCATTTTGCGCCACTAAACTACGAAACGTCATGGTGGAAACGGATGCGCGGCCTGAAGAATGGGATTTAAATTTGAATGAACGAGGAGGCACGGTGAATATGCGAAGAAATGGCGTAATGTATCATCGTTAGTAATAAAATATACGAGATGTGGGTTAATGACTGGCTCCCTGATTGCATTATGGATCATTTCGCCCTCCTATCGCGGTTACCGTTACTTCCAAGAACTTTTTAACTCGCTTACACGTTTTGTTAGCAAAGCTGAATCGTTGTAAACGTACCTGAGGATAATCGCCGAACTTTGTCTGATAATCGAACACGTACAGGTAAGAGTTTCGATGGGATTGACTGTGAAGGTCTGCTGTTCTCGTAGCTGGTGCCACGGTGTTGGCATCTCCTAAAGCTTCCAAGGTTTCGTCTCTGCAACACAGAAAGGAAAAAGTACTTTCACAAATGGAAGTTTGCGAAACAAGCAAAATGAAAATTCGAACGGATCGGCTAAGATCACGTGCATTCAGAATGATGCAAGTCGCGTTTTACAAGAGTATTAGAACTTTCCTAGAAATTGGTTGCGAGAAAGGACATAGTTTAATCTTTGCGCTCACTTTATGTTCACTGGATGTTGAACAGGTCGTTCCCAGTCGGTATACTCGTTGATTATCGTCGCCAAGATCTCTGCTTGATGATACGTGTACGTGTTACGTACAAACTCGCGTAGAATTTTTGTTCTTCTGTCAGCCTCGATCCCGTACTGCGCGTCATCCGCCGTTAAAGCGAAATACGCCTCCGATCGGACAACACCGATCATCAGATCGTATCTGGAATGTAAATGGTAAATCAATGTGAAATTGTTTGAGCCGTTTTTTACTGGCGAAGCTTGGGCAAGTGACATTGTTTGCTGTATTAATTACAGAGTTTAATAGCATTTCATTGACAGATCATAATGATGTAAATAGTTTTGCCTCATTATGTCGGGATTATTCATATTTACGTATCATTTCGAACACGAACGATGAAACAAATATTACACGCTGATCAATATATCAAATACATGGATATCTACATCCTGATTCTATTCTGGCTAATTATCGAGGAAAATACTGCGAAAATGTCATGGAGGACGTCCGAATGGCGTATTATTGATCATACTTATTGTACTCGTTTCTATATTTCGTTTTATTTTTCTTTTCACATTTCGCATATTTTCCCGACGAAAAAAAAAGATCGATGACGTTCTGTTCTTTAAACTAATCGAAGGCGTCGATCTCATTAACTGTAATTGACAAGGTAAGTATATTCCTCGTACTACGGTAGAAGGAAAATTGTTTGAAATTTAATACGTTCGTAGGAACAGAGTGCGCGTGTGTATATGTACATGGCGTAGAAATGGAACGCGCCTTTGTTGACGCTCCATCGTCTTCTTCATTAAACGTAACATAATTACACACACGGTTCAGCTGTTCCATTCCTCCTGATTCTTCGTCCAATGTTCACCCGATGAAAGAAGGTAATAGAAATAGATAGACAGATGGAAAGCGAAAGAGTCTCTCTATTCGAGACAAATTAACTCGGCGCTCTCAGCGAACCGGGACATTCAGCGATACTCACAGGAACGTCGGCGGGAAGAAACGCGGCTCGTTTCAACGATTTCCATTCCCTTTAACGTTATCGTTACGCGTCTGATAGCGCGAAACCTCCGCAGGATCATTTATTTATCGCGGGGCTAAAGGCGTTGCAGCGAAAGGCTACTGCTTCGATCGAGAATGGATCGAGAATGGAACACGAGTGAAAGCACGAAACGCACGAACGTTCGAAAGAATCGCGACGACAAAGGGGAACAAAGACCGATCGCGACAAAGGACGAAACGTAGAGAACTAGTTGACGAGGGTAATTCAACGATTTCGGAATTGTTCTGTGTCTAACAGTTCTCTGCTCGCATATTATTTTAGGACACTCGAAGATTCTCTTTTTCAAGTCTAAATGAAAATTAATTCTGATCGCTACAGTACCCATTTTACCTCAATACGACCGCAAAACGTTAATACACCGTGCTTGAATATGCTCGTCGAGCTCTTTTGCTGTCCCTCTAATTGTTTCATGTTAATGATCTTTTCCTTGGAAATTAAAAACAACTACCTTTTCGTTTCTACCAGCCAATGCTCATAAAATTATGCCCTAGTCGACATTTAGCCGTTTCGTTATTCGTTGTCGGAAGTCTTTGTGCGACTCCGTTCTCTTCTCGTTGAACGCGACGGGTAAAAACATTTTTCCACGACGATACACCGCTCTATAAATACTCGAATCGTTGCTCGCCGTGTTGGCTGGCTAAACGTCGCAATCGTTAAATTACTCCAACAAACGGAATTGCGTTTCGGACAGGAGACTCGTCAGGAAACGATGGGACAAAGGGGACGTACCTTGTCGTCCAGCCGCAACAACGAAAACTTCTAAAAGGAAACTCGAGTAATTAAAAGTGCCGCGCGTACACGTGTTCGCCGCAGGTGTAAAACGATTAAAAGCAAAACGGTGGTTCATGAGTGGGAGCAATCGTAGCGGAAAATGAATACGAACGATTTGAGCGGAAATTAAGAAACCGAGTTTTAAAAAAATGGACGACGGTCAAGCACAAAAGGGTAAAGGAATGATAAAGTGAAAAGGAGGCTCGAGTTGTCGTCTTTCGATTCAAACTAATAACAAGTTTCTGCTAGGACGAATGACGATGCAATTAACGAAATCAAAAACACGGTGTCGTTGGAGTTGTAATATCTCGGGGAAGAATGGAATAAAGAACAGGCTAGTGACGGCAAAACAGGGAAGGTAGAAGGTTCGAGGTGGAGGTAAAAGGAAGAGTACGGTGTCGGCGAGAGAGTGATCAAGGGAAAGAGGGAAAATAAAAAGCGGCAAAAGATTTGACAAGACAGTGAAGCGTCGCAAGATAAAACGAGCGGGACGGAAAAAGGGAAGGAGGAAAGTGAAGCACGTGCGAGCAAGAACGGGGAATACAGGGGAGGGAAAATAGGAGAGTGGAGAAAGACGAGTCGTACTTGTTGGCCACATTTCACGTGCCGAATAAGAGAGACTCGCCGCTTTTTCCTGTGGATCTTCCCGGTTAGTTAGCATGCTCCGTTTAGCCACGTAACGAGACCGCTGTTTTGTTCCAATCCTACCTGCAACATGTTATATACCATGGACGTATCCACGATTATGCGGGATAAGTTGAAATTCACGATGAAACCAAACAGGCATACGCTCCATGAATTTTGGGGTAGATCGAGAAATCGTAGTGAAATGCCAGGAGAAGATTTTCGCGTGTTTACCGGACAATTGCAAACGAAATTAATCGTAAAATTATGAAACACCTTATCATTTCTAGAATATTTATCATCCCCGAGTTTTCTTGTTCTTCACGCGTAATATTCAGGCGTTTGCAACGGAAAATTGGATAAAATTCTAGGATATTCGAATATACAGGACGACATGGAGGAAAACGCGAGGGAAAGTAGGAGGAAATGAAGAAGGACCGAGGCCGGAAGTACCTCGAGAGTTTCGATACGACGTCCTTCCGCATCAAGATGTTGTTCAACGTATTGATCGTGTCCACTTGCAGAGTGAAATCCTGATCGTCAGGATCGCCTGGATCGATCACCACGCCGTCTATGCTGGGTCCGAAAGCAGGCGCGAATTCCAACCCTTTTACGGGGACCGAAACCAGCGCGTTCAGCGGCACCTCTCTCAGACATTTGAGCAATGCCTGGGGATCACCTGCGGCCTGAACAAACAAGCAAATTTTTAATAAGAAAAGTACCTATACTCGTGCGATGAGTACGAGAAATCTCGTTTACAGATGCTACACGCGCGGTAACAGAGACGAGTCGTAAAGAATAGGTAGGTTCGCGGGTAAATATGTAACTAATGAAAGAAAGCAAAAACAAAAGAAGAAAAAGGAAGAGATAATTACGTTAGACAATGGGTAGCATTGTCACAAAGATCAGATCGATATTGCGGTACCTCGAGAAGAGGTGAATCGGCGATTGGTAAACGCGAGTTGCACAGAGCGGAACGCAATGACGATGCACCGATTCGCTTTAATTCGGTCGCACGCAAATGAATTGCTTTAGTGACCGGCCCTGTAATCGCCTTTGGAAATCCTGCTCTCGACAGACGTAGGCTAGCCACAATCGAACGTCGACCGAGCTGCTGTGTCGAGGAAATTTGGGGGGATGAACAAATTGCACCCCCTGCAGGTTCGTCGATCTTGCGCGAGAGCATCGATTCGTTGGTTTAACGAATTTAATCGACGCCTTAATATGTTGGAGTGCTGGTCGGAAGCGTCGACTTCGCGGAGGAGTTTCCAATTTTCGAACGAACGGAGCACGAGGGTGGACGGCAGGAGGAGATGGAAGGTTTGACAATTTCGCCGGGGAATTTTTGGGGGTTGAAGCACATCGCGGCCTGGTTTCTCGCTCCGTGATTGGTTTCCTCTCGCCTGCAGCCCTAGCACAGATTCTCGCGCAGCTAAACCGTAAAATTAGACCGATAGGTTCTACCTCTTTCTCGTGTACGTTCGATCTCGGCCAACCGACGTAAAAGATCGAACAGGATTTCATCAGATTTAGCGTTATAATTTTCCAAGTAAATTTTCGCCAAGGATAAATTTTTGATCGACGTTTCGATCTTCGGAATTGATACGTTTCTATGTAAAGTGGCGAAGCCACTTATCTTCGATTCGACGATAACGTTCAATCTCATTCGAGATATTCGTGGCTTCATCCGCGAAGCGTCTCTCGCATTAAAAATCGCGAGAATCGATCCGAATTCGAGTGCACAACGAAACGCCGATGATCGCCGCTCGCTATATTTCTAATCGAACTGTAGCCCGCAGGCTCTCCAAATCCGATACGAAATTAATTTCGTCATTTTTCGCCCGCAACAAATTCAATCAATTCTGACTGGACCGCGGCTATCGGCTCGCATAACATAATCCCGTATCGTTTTCCATTTCGTTCGGGCTGTCCCTCTTTTTTTTTCTTTTTTTTTTGTTTTTATTTTTACCACTCGACGGGAACAACGGGAAATAGCGGCTGTAGAGGAAGAGGAGTTGGTTCGGGAAACAATTGGGACGCTCTTACCCCGATTTCGCGTTTAATCGTTATTTTCAATCGGCTGCAAATCGAGGATCTGTTTAGCCTATCTAGAACGTGTTTCGCCGGGGAATAGAGAAGTGGCTACGAGTAGCCGTGGCGCATTTGGTATTGCCTCTCGACGTTCTACGATGAAATCGAGATTCTTTCTCCTACCATGTATATTCCTCTACAGCTGCAGTTCTATTCGTTGCAATTGTTGCAGAGGGTAGCAAAGATCAGCGTTTGATTATTCCATTCGCAAACTTGGAATCGTGGCAGCGGATAGAATACGGTCTGAGTGGAAAGGGATGGTGCATAGCCAGACACTTTGTGCATTGGATATGACGGTATTTGCGATATGTATTTATATTCATAGGGAACTTTTTAAACGCTCCGATTAAACCATTACGGCATTCCGTTTGACAGAATCACCAGGGATAAACGGTTCGTATACGATGGAGGTTTAGCGAAATAAAGCAATAGTTCAGTCCAATCACTAAAATTTCAGTCTCGTTCAATTTCAATGGATGAATTTCAAATAAACGGAGTTTCGTTGGATCATTTGACAAGCTAACAAATCGATGCCCAGTTTCGGTAAACGTTCTGCAAACTATCCTTCGTTTAACAAATTTTCCCGAAGTCGCGTTCGTTACGGTGTTTTTCAACAGCCAAGAATCCGCTCGCGCGATACAACTTTAGTTCCACCGGTGAGCGATTTCAGAAATGCGGCTCGAGCGGATATTGTCGCGACACGGAAGCATAACACGGAAGCGTAACACGGTCGTACATAAATTAAAGTATCAAACGAAACCGGCAAGAACGCGATGTTTTTACATCCGTTAGTTACGCACTAGCAATTATATTAACGATGCATTTCAATTAAGCTAATATGTGCGGAGGACATCGCGCAACAACCCCATCGGGAGTTGCAGCGCGTTTCGCGTTTTAACGCAGCCAACGCATCGCGATACGAAAATATCCCCTACCGTCCAATACAATTAAACTACCGGCGATACACGATCGAAAATAATGTCCGACGTTCGGTTCAGTATTTTCCAGGAAAGTGTGTGTTATTCTTCGTGTATCTGTATCGTCATCGCATCTCGCTTTGCTCTTCGAGTCTCATTTTTTACATTGTTCCCTCGTTCCCTTTTATGCGCCGTTCTAATCGCCATTAGTACATGCGATATTTTCCGATTCTCCTTTGTTTTTACGACATTTCTCTTGATTGATAATTTTCTGCGTTTTCGTTCTTCTGTATTTTCTTCCTTGTGCCAGATGTTTTGAAGTATAAGCACGATATACCGTTCTACCCTCGTGCACGCTTCAGTATATGCTTCCCTGGCTGATCTTTAAGTTAAAAGTTCTCTTCCTTCGTGTTTTAAACATAATTTTTAATCGGGTGGACTACGCTCCAGGTAGTCGAGAATTTCTTGCAACAAGAAAACTAATACGGTTGTACGTTTGTCGGTATCGTATGTACGAAAATATTGAGAAAGAGAAAGAGAGAAGGAGAGCGAGAATTGTTTCCCTCGCGGGGAATGTCTGACGGCGGTTTATTTGCTTCGGAGTTGTCGCCGAACCGGAGACCTTAATGTAATGCACTCCGAGCAATACTCACCCACGAGCAATTTAGATGTTTGGCAACTTGCAGAGCGTAATTTGCAGCTCCTCTCACCAGCGCCCATGGTGAAAGCGCGCTACCAGACATTAGAACGCTGCGATGAAACAGCAAGCCTGCAACAATTAAAAAGTAATGACCGATGGTTATCCATCTTGCGTACGTACAACTACACACAGCCGTACAACTACTACTTTGCCAGTCCGTAATTTCCATCCTTTCCGTCGGACCATCGAAACAAGAAACGCTTTGAACGCAATTAAAATTAATGTAACAAAAATTAACGTACAGATAAATCTTAAAAGTAGCGATTTTTTCTCATTAAGTTATTATCGTGAAAAAGATGGAGCGATTTAGCCAACGTAGTCTTCATCCTTGCATTGCCGCGAATTGATCTGGTCGCTTGGCATGAAAGCAGCACGTGTAGCAGTTTAAAAATATGATCCTAAATGGCTGGGCGAGAAAACCCTTAGCCTCGCGGATCTTTGCTTGCCAAACAGCTTCGTCGGTTTCCTGCCTTTCCGCTATCATAAATCATCGACGAAATAAAATTGAATTGGAGAAATTTCGAAATCTCATTTCGACTCTCTGCGAACGTGGATCTAAGGGAAACACGATGTGTACTGTAATATCGCGTTTCGCGAACGCGATATGATTTTATCGACCTCGATATCCGTAAAACAGGATTTCTCATGGAAGTTACTTAAATCTTAACCGTCGTTAATCTTCGTATCGGTAAGGCGGTGTTCGCCGAGTAACATTATCGCGACAGTTCGCCAAGGTACATCATTATCTCGGGAAAGATCCAACGATGCTACGTTTCGAGAGAAGCAGCAGGATTTCGCGTGGACTCGATACATGTTTTCAAGCAACCGGTTATCGCGGTTTCGGCTGGCTTCGTTAGAGAATCCAGATAACGTTGTTTCGCTACTCGGTAGACAAAAGCTGCTTCTCCCTCGTAATCAGCTGGCTGAGTTTAATCGGAAACTTGGGAGTCGTTAATCTTCGTATCGGGGCGCAAAGGATTCGACCTCGGAGATTTTGTCGCTGGATACTCTGATGAATTCGCGACGCCTGCGGTTTTCTGTCGTCCTTCCGATCTCTGTGTTTCGTCCACGGCTGAGAAATAGATTTTACAACGACCAACGAACGAAGAAAAGGGAAAAGCGTAGGTAGTCGGAGATACGTAACAAATTGGTTTCGTCAATCGTATCGATGAACCGAGCAATGATCGGGATGTCATCGTCGGTGACGTACGTCCACGTGAATGACTGTGTAACGATGAAGGCTGTCGATACGCGTTCGAGAATCTTGCACGAATACGACTCTTATCATCTCCTCAAGTGCGTTGATCCATTAGCTACGACTAACACCGATGTTCGTGTTTCAGCCGATTCAAACAGTCTATCCCTTGGCTGTCTCCGTATGTGTCACTCAGACGAGACAATCGGTGACTGACGGTTTCTCCAACTAAGTGCGTTTCTGAATACCGCGCTGTCCAAGTCAGCCAGTTATAAATACGACATACATAGATGCATCTACATAAATGGCTCGTTATCGTTGTTAATTTGTAGCCTCAAATTTCCATGTTTGCATATGTTGAAGTGGTCACCACTTCTAAGAAAACTCTACATCTGGTCTTTTTAGTTTTCTCAAGCACTGACAGCGTGTAGACAAAAGACTGCGACGAAGACAGACCATGAACAGTAGACAGGCGACGTTGGCTTCGGGGTTTCCAGTTATTGGCTAACACAGCTAGCGCGCGGATCTGGACCAGCTCAAATTGTATTCTTACTTATAATTACACTTCTATTTAAATATATTTTCTGCCTTACAATCTATCCACGAGTTTTCTCTGTTTACACATCGAATAACCTCAATAGCATAGAATCGCCGTTAGAGAAGAAATTATCATCCGCAAATTTGACAGCGATTTCTTTCGCAATTCGCGCACGTTTAATTTTGCAAAAAAAAAAAAAACTAGCAGCTTTCATGTAAACACATGGTCATAGTCCCTGTCGCAAAAACACTCGTTAAAGTGTTATTACGCAGCATGATTGCACGGTATCCACTCACGGGAAAATTAATCTGTCAACTTGCCCATTAACATGCACATTCCGTGTTGGACAGCAAGTAAGATGGAGTAGCTCAACATCCGTCGGTTTAAAGTATATTACACACTGAGAGGTACGTCTCTCGAATTGTTCAACCATGAGTTTATCACTTTAAAACTTGCTCTCAGCTCGGATAATAAACGAAGCATGTCTCAGCCAATGGCTCACTTATACCATTATACTTGCACCGTAGACTAGACCGAAACGTTATTGAGACTAGAAGATCGAAGCTTACGGACTTAGAGCTATTTGCATTTCATAATTTTAATATTTACTAGGAGAGAGTTAGGTGGCATTTCGATGAATCTTTGTTTAGAATTTACGCTAAGGAGTATCAAAGGTGTGACGATGTCCGAATCATTTGAGTTTGGTGAAAGTCGTGGAAATGCTCTTACGACGTTCTTTCGGAATATTTCGTGCCATTTCTATCGCAATACCATTAACGTTAAGTTCCGCATATAAATTGATGCATCGTTTTACTCGTATTCGTAGGATGCCTAGGGATATAGAGAAAAGGCTGCTGCGATATTTCATAAGCAATTTCTCTGACGTACATTATCTTGATAACCTGCACAAGTGAGAAAAATGCGAGACTTGGCGTAATGCGTACTATTACCACGCATACTTCAAATTACTCTCTTTTCTTCGGAACATTGTCCCTGGATACGAGTGGAAAGCGTTCAACTCGTAGAAATAACACCGTGATTGCAAATTTCGCATTCAATTTTTCCAGTTACTCTCAACGTTTCTCTATGAACGCGAGTCGATCTATTTTTATCGTAACGTTATTTTAGTCAAACAACGAAACAACGCAGAGTCCGGAGTTTCTGCGAATGAAATATAAATGCTACGAACCGACGTATAACTACGATCTCATTCTATTCATTCTACTTATTGCTGTTCCGAAAGCTATAAATTTCGAATGATTCTCGCCCGAATGCATCGCATGGCAAACATATTCGAGATATTACCAAATATCAACGCGCTGTTTTTTCCTCGGCGATTTTTCCTTCCGAACGTCACGCTTGGTGTTCGTTTCCGGCAAAGCTTATTAACTTATCATCCACGGCAGTTGTCAGCATCGCCGTGCTTCGGAGAAGATGACTATGCCTTTCCAGTCGAGTTTACGAGGGAATCAAGAAGAGGATCAAGGAGGTAGAGGAGGCACAGAGAAGAGGGCAGCGAGGGGTCGGACAGTAGAAGCTTACGTTCGCTGGTAATATTCATAACTTGCAAGCGGCTTACCGTCCTCTTCTCTCGTACGAATGTTTATGCGGTCGATATTTAAATTAACCGACCACTTGAACAAGTTTTTCCTCTTTTCTCGCGATTATAAATACAATCTTCAGCGTGAATATTCGCGGTCTCTCGCCGCATTAACCGTTCCCCGTTCGTATTTCACCTTACCTTTCTTCTTTTCTTCTCCTTCGCTGTAAAAGAATTGAAACCTCCGAGGGAAGTCGTTTCTGCTCGGCGATCGCAGTTTTCATCGATTTCGTTTTCTTCGCTATGAAGCCGACAAGGAACGAGTAAGCATCGCGGGAGCCTTCGTTTTGCTCCATTTCATTTTCGTCCATCGCACCGGAAAAATGCATTTTCCAGTTGCATTTCCTGCCTTTGCGTATCTATTAATCGAACCGTGATTCACGGCCACCGCAGGGATCCTCGATAGACACTTTATTTTCTGTAAGCGGAACGACGATGTCGGGCGACGTTTTTCTTCTTTTTTTTTTTTGAGAATTCAGAATTTTTTCAAATCCTCCAGGGGAACGAGAGACGTTTCTAAATACGTTTCCATGGATGAAGTAATTGCAAGGCGTTGTTGAATTAATTGATAGGATACCGTTTCTGGTAACGACACCGGGTATCTATTGGTCACGGAGGAAAATATGCAAAGCGTAAAGAGCGCCGTGGGACCCGTGTCAGCTAACGACGGTAAGTTATTATACTTGTAAAAAAATGGCAAATCGGTCTGCATGAATAAAAAGTATCCGAATACGAAGCATCCTTAAGCTGCTTATCTTTATTTTGGTATCAAGAATAACGAAACGTTCTTTCGTTGAGAAAAGTTTGCCTCTTCAGAAATACTAACGCGTACGTGGATGTGCAGCTTTTTTACTTAATTGAAGCACGACTTCGAAAGATGCAATTTAATAACCACAACTATACGTCAATGTTACTTTTTCTAAGATAGCCTCGGGCCATCGATATGTATCGTCGATATTTCAAGATTCTCAACTAAAAGGATCGATACGTATCGTCGATACAATATTATCGATATCTATTGACAAACTACAGTTTCGTTGAGAACTTTGGAATATTGACGGTATCATTGATCGTCTGAGAACAGCCTTAGACTTTTCACCGCGTTTCCCGTTACGTCGCTTATCGCGTGTAACATTTACCAACGTATCACGATCGGGAAATAAGAAATTATCTTATTCCAGTTGTTATAAAGTTCGTCCCTAAAGAGATCAAACTACATTTTGAGTACTACGTTTCGAACTCTCATGCAATTTTCAGAAATTCGAGATTCAAGTGCCGGCTGCCCGACACAGATTCATTAGCGATACCTTTCAAGACCTCGAGTTACCAGATTGTTGGTAATAAATGCACAGGCTGCGTTGCACGCGTGCATAGACACATGTGCGTCCGTTGCTGCGCTGCCAGCTGTACGTCATTTCACAACACGGTAATGGATAGTCGAACATGCAATATCGATCTGTCTTTTCCTCCGCATCTTCCGTTCTCTCGTCTTTTCCGGTCCGAAAGTGGCCGCAGGCGTCGCGACACGAACTTTTCCCAACGATCGTTGTCTCTCCGTCACGTTAAATTCGTGCTATCTCGCGTTTCATATTTCTTCTTCTTCTCATACGCTTCTATTGGACCGTATTTGGAACGTTCTCTGTTTTCGTATTCGAAGCTTTTCGCTAAGTTGAAGCTAACACGCGGATGAACAGCGCAGAGACGATTTCGTAGGCGTGTATTGATTTTCTCAGCCGAGTAAAAATATGATCGAATTTTGTTGCGTCGACGGTATCAAACGAAAAGAGCGGAGAAACTCGGATATCGCAATTAATCAATGTGAGGTTGCTCAATGTTTCTTCAGTTTCCTTATGCACGGATTACTGATAAAAAGAAAAATCATCTATCGCTGCATGTTCTAATTAAAATCTTTCAATCTATACATTTTTCACATCCGCATCGAAGCGTTCAGATTTTTTCCAATTATACAGTCCAGATGAGAACGCAATCGCAGATTGGAAAAATATCGATATCAGCCGGCGGAAGAGTCGTGATTAGCGCGCGCAACATCTCAAGCGATCCCCCAGGCTAAGGGTTAATCGAGAGAAGCGAAACTGGGCCGATAACATCGATTTCGTAGCTCTCATGTTTTATTGAATACGCTCATTGGTCATGCCAGTGTTCTCCTCTCGAGCCGGCACTCGACCAAGGAAGAAATCGTTTCGTCGTCGGCGACGCGAGGGATTCCTCTTACGGTCAGAAACGGGCACAACGTGAAACGACCTCGTTAGGGAAGCGATTTGATCTATGCCTTTACTCGCGATTCTTTTCTTCCAACGCTTCGACAGCGACCGTATTTTTGTTCTTGTCGAGAACTCGAGAATCACCCAATGATGGTAACTTGGTGTTATCAAAGAACGAACGGTCGACACCCATCGGGCGAATAAGCGTAGATGCGCCAAAGCGTAACGAGCGCTCGGAGATCAAAAATTTTAATTAATAGATCGTTCGGTTGGTTTTGAAAGGACGCGCTTACGAATTTCAATTGGTCAGAAGATCGCGGATGGCAATTTATCAAGCTTGAAGGAATACGCAGACAACGTTCCATGGCTACGTGGAACGCCTTGTGCTGTACCTGTGGATTCAAACTGAGACAGCATAGCCGGCAGTTTATTAGTAAGACGAATGGAGCCCAAAGGATTAATCAGCGAGCTGTGACTTAATGGATGATTTGTGGTGTCGAATTTTGCCCGGTATCTACGTATATTCTAATTTGCCAATTGCCTCGTTCCATGCGTGGCGAATAACGAATCACCGAGTCGAAGGATTTCTCTTTTCGCGGAAGAAACAAAAGACGCAACGATAAAAACGGGAAGGCAGAAAATGGTTAGAAGAATTCCATCGAGATCGACCATTTTTCATCTCTATTTTCAGTAGCTACGACTCGTTTGCTTCGAACACGTAATACACAACCGAACTACAATATCCAACAATACCGAGCGATATTTCTACCTCCGCGATTACCACCAAAATTAATTGGACCAACATCCGTGCAACTTCGCTGATACCATACATTCCACAGACGCGGAACCACCACGAAGGTTATTGGTCTCTCTTGAAAAATGGCTCTTGATTTACAGTTCCTGCATCATCGGTAAAATTTCTAGCTCTCGATTACTTTCATCGAGCGCCGGCAATCGAAACAACGTTCTACTCCGACAGGAAAATCTCAAACGATTAACAAGTCTTGAACAACGAATCCTGCGGCGATCTTTCAATCGACGATTGCACGGTTCGAAACCGGTGGCCAAATACACCGGCAGATTCCCAGACAAGGACGAGTATTTATGTAGAGTGGACGAACGAGGTCGACCAGGGTGTGATCTCCTCTTTGGTGGATCGTAGCTGATAGCGATTCTGTTTGGCCTGCCACCTGATAGAGAGTTCCTAACCGCGGACATTATCCATTCGGAGCCGGTTGCTTGCGTAGATTAAACTCTACGGATTAGACACCATCAGAGAAGGACCGGTTAGAGGAGCTAGCGGTTCGATTTCGAATCGATCGGCCGGGATAATACTAACGTTTCTCACCTGGCGTTTTAGTAATTGCGACCAAGTTCCTCGCATACTTTTGTCAGCATTGCGAGCGAATTTTTTCTTTTTTAGAAATTCTAAGCTCCGTCCGAATTCAGATGGTGGCACATTTCGCAATGAGTGTTACCGTGCTGATGCTCGAGATAATTAATTACCCGACGCTATCAAAGCGATCAAACTGGCTGATTACTATGTTTTCATGAAAACATAAGTTCAGAATTATTTTGCACTTTCTACATTTTTTATGTCTTGAAAAATGCAATGCGAGAATTTAGATATGCCGTTCGGGTAGATCGCTTCTCATATATATTTATAAACTACGTTTGAACGATGCAAAATTAATGTAAATCGATCGTAGTAATGAAATCGCGCGAGAATTCTTTTGAACTAGTACTCGGAGCGTTGTACTCCTGTGACAGGCGGCACGTTAAGATTACGCGAGTTCTCGTTGTGGCCGCGTATAAATCACAGAGAACGGTATAAAAACCACGCTCTGATAAGCGGCGAGATTCGTCGAGCACGCAGTCTACTTTGAGTCTGGATAATTAAAAAAGAAATGCATAACTTTCCACGATACGCAGGCTAGCCTGCTCTTTCAATTAATTAAACCAATCAATTTTACCGGCGTTGTTTATCGGTAATTCATAATCCAACTGTACTCTGCACACAAATTTGTTCAACTGTAGTAAAACAAGTTCTTTCTACGTCCCATGTAAAATTCCTATTATCGATTCTCTAATCTATCGTCAAATATCTGCTTTTTAAAAGCCGCGCTTGGCAAACAATTTTCCAGTGGATGGTAATGCAAACAAATTTTTATTAGAGCGAAGCGATGTCCATGGGATTTTGTAATCAGAGCGTAGAAAAATTTGCCCGGCGAAGAGAAGGAAAGAAAGAAGGGAAATATAGCGTGGTGCGAATCGAGGCCCGCTTTTTCCATTAAAGCGATCCTCCTGTACAGAATTGCCGTCATTCATCGTTCGGGCCGGCGGTGCTGATGCCATCAGCGCAAATTGCACGGCGCATTTTACGTCACAAATGGCGGCGTTGCGTGGCATTTGCTGGTCGTAGACTCATTAAACGAGCCTTTCGCTCGTAATGCCTCTCGACGCGCGTTGCTCTGCTCGACGACGAACGTGCGACTTTTCCCCGCGGCACGTCACGCCGGCCGCAATAAACCTGGTTGCTGTTAGTGTTGCCGTCCTCTTTTTCGCGACGCCAGTACCACTAGGATTACCGTGACGGAATGAAATCGAGGGGTTGCTAAGTAAATCCCGTTGATCGGCCTCGAGCAAGATTTGAACAGACCCTGCATCGAGATCAGCTGGCAAAAGAGTAAAAGTTGAAGATATTTTACAGAATATTCGTTTGGTCTTTTAGCTGACGCGAAGAACGATGCTAAGATAATCCGAGTAATTTTCGGTTCGATGATTCTCTTCTCGAATTATTACTTCTTTCGTGATTCGAAGTAATTCGAGGTAATTTTTGTCAAAATGAAAAATGTTAACGTTTAGTCAGCGTTAAAGAAAAAGTGGAATATTGGGCGGAGAATCTGCGTAACACGGTACGACCGGATCTCCAAGTTCCAGAATATCACGCCTTATTGATTGTAACTTGCCATCCAATTTTCCCTAGCAGCAGCCGGTCCAATCATGTCCATATGCGCATATTAAAGTTAATCCGGAGCATATACAGGGGAAGTCGCCGGAAAGCAGGAGAGGGCTGGTGGTTTACCAGACGTGATCAATTAGGGGTAGAATCAGCTGGCCTAATCTCCATTGACAGTTTCCAGCTGTAGTGAATTATCGTACGGTTGAGTTAACGATAAGGTGGATCCGGTCAGATTACTTCGTTGTTTTCCCCCGTCCTTGAAGGATCGATTTGTCTTCCATACGCTGAAACAGCCCCGACCAGTTTCCGCTCACGCGACCCTAATCAACGAAAGACCTGAGAAATGATTTTCGCCAGCTTTTAGTTATTAATTTCCTTGATCGATACGGTCGCGTCGAGTTTCAAAGAAATTTATTCGCTCGTAGATAGGCGTACGTGGAAAGTCTGACTGTTTTAAGCGCCACGGTGGATAATTTGGGGGTGACACGGTCGCAAACATTTTACAGCGAATACCCTTTGCTCCGTCAAGAAGGGTTTCTTTCCACAGACGAGACGATAAAAAAGGTGAGAACGATCTCTAAAGCGATGTTCCCGCGACAAAGTATCGGACAAGTCGAAAGGGAAGCTCTTTATCGACGTATTCGAGCAAGACTAACAACAGCAAGGGGGGTTGCCGTCCGAAACGAAGTGCGCCGGAAGCTAGCGGCTGTTTTTTTATGGGTTCAGTCAGGTCCGAGGCCCGTTCACCCCTCGTTTACATCTAACGCTTTAATCTTGAATATTCCATCAGTTATTTCTAAACGTGCCTGTTAAAAGGGTTAGCGTGATCCAACGTTAATTATTCCAAGGGCCGGCGCACGACAGAAATAAAATATACGCCGTGCTGCCCCCTACACGCTCCAAGAGGGGTGAATTACCTGTGATTCGATTAAAGTGACGCGATTCCTCTGACTGGTCGAAAAAAACTCGTTTGATCTTCCACCCTCCCGCCCTACCGCCATGTACCACCGTGTATCAGCGTACGTGCTTTTAATATTCAAATAAACCTCCCTTGCTTTCGATCGTAGCCACTGAAATGTTCGCCAAACACGTTCTCGTCTTTTTACGGTCGAAGATCGAAGGGTGTTTGGATGTCTCCTCCCAGACGCAGGCTTGGAATATTCTGATTTATAAGAAAATGAAAAAATAAAAAATCGAACGATATATTCGGTGAAATTATGTTAAAAGTGTAAAACAATGGGATTTTCATAAACCAACGCAATTACGACAGACATAACGAAATACTTTGGAGAAGAGAAATAGAAAACTACTCACCGTCTGGCACCGCGTGACTGGTCATTAGGAAATTGACGCAAGCAGCCCCGGTACCGTGGCCGACCAACGTCACGTTCCTAGGATCACCACCAAAGTAGCCGATGTTCTCTTGCACCCAGTGCAACGCAGCGATCTGATCCATCAAGCCGTAATTCGCCGGCGAGCGTAAGTGCGAATCCGTGTTGGCGTTTAGAAAGCCTGTAATGAAAACAAGCCTGGTTATGCTCGTTTGGCCGCGTTTCGATGTTACGCGGGCTAAACTACGGTTAAATTATCGAGACTCCTTCCTAATCAGGAATAATTCGAATCGATAAATTTAACGATAGCGCGCGAGTTCGTTTTTCCATCGTAAATATACAGTAAATTTTCTTTGCTCCGCCAAATACAATAATTGAAGTCCATTAATACTGGGAAGAAATTCTTCGAATTTCTTTGCTTTAGATCTTAAAGCTGCGCGTTCTTGACAATCGTAATAGACGAGAAAATGGACTTTCAACAGCTTCCAAGATGGAGAATCGTAAGAACGAGAGATAAAACGCGAAATCGGTTCGAAGCGACTGTTCTTGACCCAGACTACGACCTGAATTTAGGACATCCCGTGTCTCTGCACGTAAACTGGTGTAAACGAATATGGGAGCTCGTTTCCGGTTGAAAAGCGGATGGAACAAGAGTAAGAAACGAGCATGGCTCCGCTCTTCAAAGGAAACGAAGCCACTTGGCGCGCGCCAAAGACACTTCTGACCGAGCAATCGCGGCTTTTCCGGTCGGCACCCGCCATCCGTAAATACTATGTCGATGGTTCGCATCGATTGATACCGATATGCAAATTCCGGGACCAGGGAATAAATCGTTCGATTATTTGATCGGCGTACGCGCCCCTTCCGACTCATTGTCGTTTAATTGGATCTCACGATTCTCGGTTCTACGCCTGGAAATCACCTCGCTACTATTAACGGACGTGTGAGCGACGTGGCTGTAATTTTTTATACACGGTCTCGAGGTCGATTGAAACTTTAATCTTTTAGAAACCGCCGTGCTGTCTTCGCAAATATTTTTTAGTTCTCCTTGAGTTTTGTTCATTACGGTGGAACTGGAAACAGCCTTCTTAGAATAAAGAATCAAGTTTCGGAAAGGAAAGGAGGAACAGGTAACGATAATTCAACTGCGTATAGTAAGTCAAACTTCCGAATGATAACTTTGAACATCTGTTGCAATACTTAGCGAAGCAATAAAGAGTTTAATGAGTTTCGCTGTTCAAGCTAAACTTCCCAACGGCCACCGAGTTAAGAAGCTTTAACTTGGAAAGCTCGGACTTATTTGACTACAATGATTGGATCGACAACGAAAAGATGCGCGAAATAATAATAATAGTAAAAGAAAAAAGAAGAAAAACAAAGGAAAGGAGTAGAGAAAGAAAAAAAGTAATATAACGAACAAACGGAAGAATAAATTTGTTTTTGTCTGATCGAACGTGTAAGCGAATAAACAAATAAAAAGACAGCGACCGAGCGTAACGTTGTTAGCCTTTTCAAAAAGTCGAACAATGTACCCGATACGACACGGCTGGGTTCGCACCCTTAACTATTCAACCCTCTGGCAATTGCTCGTTTGCACGACGATAAACGGAATGACTTCTCTCGTGGAAATTCCTTCCGACCGGCTCCCGTTGTTCCCGGCATCCACATTTTTCCACTGTCGACGAGCTAGCCGAATTATCGGTTTGGCACCGGTTCCGAGGAACAGGCGGTAGCATGACGTTGACCCATATTCCACCGACATGCACGAAGATTCCTTTATTGGAACTAATACACCAGCGAATGTACGCTACCATGGAAAATCCCATCCATCGTGCAGAATTTGAGGAAAAGATGTTTCTGATAAGGTGACAAAGTGACAAACGATTCTGAATTTTCCTCGAACTTTTCCGCACAGCTTAGAACTATAAAAAGATTAGACACGAACATAGACGAACCCGCTTTATCGAAGAAAAATGCGAAGATACGCGTGTCCATAGGCCGTTAAAATGACAGTAAGATTAGAACACGAAGTTCACCAGGTTCTGTTTGATTCGACCATTCGCGGAGAGCACGTCAACGAGAGTCGTAAATTCCCGTCACGATTAGATAATCGACGCCACGAAATGATCGATCCCCTTATTTCTGTTAGGATAATAGGGAGTGGTTCAATTGAGTTTACACTGAATTAACAGGTATAAATCAATGTTTATTCCAACGACTTTAAGGTATAATTGAGTTTCGATTGATAGCCAAAGTTACAGAATGTAGTACGCGACGTAAGCTTAGATGATGACGGTTCAAAAAATGTTTAAAGACTCCTTTCTGTGAAGATGATGCTGCGGAGGAAAGCTTGCGATGGGTGGGTCTAATGACACGAAAAGAGTCGATTTGTTAAGGACAAGTTTTCGTTGGGAGAGTGAGGGAAAGACTTCGCTATCAATTGGCTAATTTTCTAGGTTGGTGGGTGAGGAAGGGTGCTAACCGCCCCTGAGAGAGAGTTGCTAGTGGGAAGCATCATACATGAGAGAAAAATAACTTTCCCGTAGTAAACAATAAACTTTTAGAAAACGATTTAGCAAAGAGATGTTTGTTGGGTCTGAAGGACCTTAGCTAGAAAATTCCTTAGATTTATGATAGGTTCTTAAGACTATCGAGGATACGCAGTAAGGATGTGCGGACATCTGGTTGCCATCTTGCTCGCGATGTGTGGCCTGGTCTAGGTAGAGTGTCGCCGGACGTAAACAGGATCAGCACGTTAACCACACTGTTTTAATGATCCAACAATGTTGATAATTAATGGATACGATTTTGGTACTTTGTCATGTAACGTTGCGCTGAACAAATCTGATCTATGTAATTGTGATATATCCGATGTCGCACATATGCGGTAACGCATATAATTGGCCTTGGCAACAATAGTGCAGATTATTTCCGAGTTGCCTATCGACCTTGCAACGATATTGGAGAACGTGCACCGAACTCTGCCAGCTTTGTAACAAAGTTGAAAATTAATTTCAGTCTTCTGAAAGCGCTGAAGCAGCGCTGCACGTTAATATCGAGTGTATTTCCAGTTTCTAACGATGTCGCACAATCGCTTTATGCATTGTCTGACCTTGCAACATTGTTGAAAATGCTTTCGCAGCTAATTCCACTGATACAACATTCCGGCGCGTGTACTTGCGACTGACCTAGGAATAATAAGGCTCGCTCGGTCCGTCGGTGTAATTTGCCAAGTAACCCAGTTCTTCGAAGTAGGGTGTGAGTTATTGGTTTCACTTCCGTGAGAAATATCACTGCGTTTGGAATCAGCACAGCCAGCGTTCCCCGACTTAAGCTTCCAACTGTTTGAAAGTACAGTAGACTTAACCGTTGATGGAAAAAGTCGAAAGGAATTCCGTGCAGACCCGATAATAAGAGAGGTTTTAGTCGCGTCCCACCGCGTGTATGAAGTTGGCGAATAATTCGAAAGCACGACTGCTGGCGCGATATTAAGCAAAATTGCCGGGAATAATATAGGAATTTACATTTAATTTCGAGAAATGGAAGTGGAGGATGAGGAGTGGCCGAGGTAAAGAAGGGATCGCGAGGAAAGGAGAGAACAGTACGCGAGGTACGTGCAACGAATTTCTTTCGACCGAACCTGAATTCACAGACAATTTTCTCGTTGCACGATCGCCGATAAATTAATTTCCCCGAGAACATGACAATTAACCGGGCTAGCACGGCCTCTTCAAGTGAATTCTTTTGTCCCGCGTTCGAACTCCTGCAAAATAGTAGCCCCGTTTATAGGGGAATAGGATTACGTATTCGCTGTGAAAAGAGAAAAGCTTGGCAACCCGAGGACTTAGAAATTACGTAATCGAGGTATTTAACATATCGTTGTTTTAATAATTATTCATTAGAGAACGAGGAATATCTCGACGAAGATCTTTTAGCGTTTAATTCGTTACCGTGAAAATTCGCCAACAGTACGTGAAGTTGCTTGGCGAATTCAAAGAATAACTCCTCCTTTCCTATTAAAATAACGAGGTTTCTCTTTTCATAGCTTTCGAGTAGATGTAAAGCGAGTGACTCTCAAAGAGCGCGAAGAATGAATACCAAGGATATAAAGAGCTCGCGTTGCAATTAATAGAAATGTAACTGCTAAAGATGCGAGAGCGTTGTCAAACACGCTATATAACTACTCGTTTATCAATTCTTATGGCAAGTTTTATCTCAAGCATAATTGCCGATAAAAACTAAAGGAAACGCCTTCTCGATACTCGTTTTGCGAGTTACAAGCAAAGAATTCCGACGAGTGTTTTTCACGCCAAATTTATCAAAGCTGTTTGTAACGATAATTAAACGATGTCTCCTTGTCTTTCCTCTTTTCTATTCAGGTTCGAAAGAACGTACACGCAACGTTACACGATTCACGCGTTTTTGATAAACGATTAAGGAACGAATGAAAACATATTTATAGGTGGAAGATGTTAATAAGTTCTGACGGACGCGTTCATTAGTATGCATCGGTTCGTTGAACTCATCACCCTCCATTTCGGCACGCTTCGAAATCGATGAAAACGAGATTTAAAGCAACGCTTACGTTCTAAACAATGCGCGCTGAATATGCATGCGCGATTCACAATTTTCACCGGATAGTATAACGCGCTGCAATTTTCTAGGGTTCTCGCCACCATTCCCCCTCTATCTGTTGGTATAACGTTTGATCGATGATGTTTCCAACTGTATTATGAAGCGCATTCGCACGATTTCGTTTTAAAGGTTTGTTTCATCCGAACGCAATCCACGCGATAAATGTTGAGCGAAACACTGGTTGTCCACGGGTCGAACGATAAAACGGATCTTTCGAAAAAAGAAGGGGAGAAAAATACAAAAACGAGTAAAACTGGAAGCTCCTTTATTCCCGGCAGCAATTCGATCGGTCGTTTGTAATCGAGCCGATCCAAAGTGTTGGAAATTGCGCTTTCGACACGGGGCTCTCGCACGACCGATTCGTACGCATAAAACACTAATGATATAATCGTGTTTGCAACGCTTGCGCTTGTTAGCACGATGGATAGTTGAAAACAAGCAAGCCATATCACGTAAAACCGTGCAACTGGGAAGAAAAGAAATAGATTGCAAAAGAGAGAAAATGGGACGAAATAAAAGGACGATTTCGAAACTTGTTTCCAGAACACGGAATTCCGTTCGATTTTTCGATGACTTCTGACGAGGGAAAACGAAGTGGAGAGTACGGTGGTTAGAAAAACGAGAAAGATCGACGGGAGCCAACGAAAACGAGGGTACATAGAACAGAGGAGGGTGGAAAACGTGCGAAACTGGAATAGAAATAAACCACCGGTCATATCCCATTTGATATTCAACCTCCGGCGTATCTGTCGTACTGAGCTTCCGTGTCTCCTATTCTTCTCGTTACAATGGAACTGCTGAACGTTACTCGTTGATTTAAATTTTCCGGTACATGGGCGTGCACAGCCGCGGCTGGATATCGCCCACCACCCTCTACTACATCCTTTCGCCCACCAACCCCCCGAACCATCGCCACTTTTCGTTCGACACAATGCCTCCCCGTCATTTTTGCCAGTCGAAGGAAAAACGGCGAAAAAAAGTAAAAGAAAATAGGAAGAGTGACCACGAGAAGAAAGTGCTTCCTGAAACCGACACCCTTCCGTTTCGCTGAACTAACGATGGAATCAAATTTCGATATTTTTCATGCCTCTACCACTTTTACACTGGTTCGCCGTTCTCTGTTTTGCCACCTTTTATCTTTCTCCACTTTTGCACTTTTGCCACAACAATCGCTAATTGGCCTTTGATTGGACTTCAGTGGACCTTATATCTTTCGGCGGTGAGAAGATGGATCCTTCTTTTTTCTCGAATACGTACGTGAAAACTCGTTTCGATTAAAAATTTACATACTTGCGAGCAATGGAGATTTTTCTAACAACGAGCAACGTTGATTCGATTTCCTTGGTAACGAATTTATTAAGAGATTCGATAAATTGCGAAACTATGTGGCATGCAAAAATCTTCGAAAGTTAAGTAATATCTTACGCTTCGTAATTTTCCCGTAGCTGCAGTGTAGCTTTCAAAACGAAATTCAACTATTCACTTGTTATTTTCATTCCATTCGATCGAATAAATTTTTCCTTCATGACTATGCAAACTTTCATTTCGGCGCTATATTTTCCCAGCGAAGTTTCTTATTTTACAAATGTCCCGTGGAACGGAACGCTGCATGTTTTTAACGTCACTCTACCTCTACATCAAATCGACCACCGTTTTTCATTTCCATTCTTTCGACAGAAGCCTGACTTGCGGTAATAAAAAAGAAGAATTATTTCTAGACAAATTAATGTATATCGTTTCACTCATTCGAGCAAGATAAACGATACAGCTTCTCGATCGAGGAACTGCGTTTTCTAATACGTCAGACGAGTAATCTTTTTAAAACGGCGATAATTAAAATCACATAAATAATTAAAAGCGTATGAGAAATTTGAGAAATTGATAGGGCAAATTGAAGTGAGCGTTAAACGTATAAAATTCTGCTGTTGGGCAAAATGCTGGTGGATGTAATTCAAGAAACGGAACCTCGTTACATCGTCCACGTTTCACAGAACGTGTACCGCTCCTCGTCACTTTACCAGGACAAAGGGACAACAGGGAAACGCAGGGAGAAAAAGGGTGGAAGAATATTCGTGACACGGCGAAGCTTCTCTGCTACAACAGCTACGTGGGAAATTAACGGCGGGCGAGCTTAAAAATTCGGATTTAGCTGTGGCGCGTTGTTTCCTCGGAAAAAATTACGATCCAAGAATGAAAATCCATCGCCTCAAGCGGTCAAATGTCCTCTAACTGTTTTCTTTTACGGTTAAAATATGTTTTTTTTTTGTAATTCACCATTAATTTCTACTCTTTGGACAAACTCAAATGTTATTGAAAAATCCCATCAAAGTGTCTTTAAAAAACGTAGTTTAGAAAAGAACAGGTATAAACAATGTACGATTAATTTACAATTAATTTTTAAATAAATCTGAAACCACATGCGTGGTGTTATTTAGGAAACGAAGAAAATCGGAAAATATTTAGAGATTACCGTAAATACTTGTCCAAGAACCTCGCAAAAATCAAGGGTAAGTATTTTTACTCTACTTGTCCCAGAAGTCCAGAAGAAACATATCAGAAGCGAATTAGAGAATCTCCAGAGAGGATAGTCCTCGTAAATCCCACAAAGAGACTCTCTTCTTAAGGAAAGAAGCGGTTCGAATTCTCGAAAAAAGTTCACAGACGTTCCATTCGTGTCATATCCCGTTGGCTATAGCTCGACTCTTAATTACAGGAAGTTAACTCGCTTCGACAATTGGCTGTGCACTGAAATCTCGATTAATCTCCGCGAGCCACGTCTGCTGGTTCGCTCGTAGGAATACGTGCCTCCGGCCGGCAGCGTCGTCCGACTCTCTCTCTCTCTCTCTCTCCTTCTAGCTCTTTGTCAGAGACGTCGAAGAATCGTGCTGACGTAACTGGAATATATTATCATAACGCGAGGAAGCGAGTATTATATTGGCGGCGCAGGGACGAGGATGGTGGCCGCCACTGTCACGGAAACGGAGGCAGAGTCAAGAATTTAGTTTGGTGAAACGGAAGACACGGCCATAATGAGTTTCCTATTAGATTTGGTCGCTACTGTTGCCTGGCAACCCGCTCTGACTTTCGATCCTCTCTACCTGGCCGCGCCAGCAAATACCGTGCTCTTTGATTTTATTTTCTTCCCTTTTTTCATTTTCCTTAGTCTTTCTTTCTAAAAGGTTCCTCTACGGCAGATACATCGAATCGTTGCGAATTCAATGATCGAGGAATGTGAATTTGAGTTTACGTTCCTTTTTGATTTCTCAAACAAGCGATCGAATCTTTTGTCAACTCCGAATTAGTCCAAGAAGAAATTTCAATCTGAAAATTAAATTATCTCGTACACGTAGTTTTTCGAATATGTTTGTTTCCTACGTACTTCACGCGGCGATTTTGTTTGCCTGATTATTTAACAAGGTTTAACAAATTTTAACGCGACTCGCTCACGCACTGAAACAAATTGAAACAATAGACAAAGTCCGAGAAAGGAGTAACTAGTTTCATTGGCTCATTCGACTGAGATGCACAGTCCGCATGCTAATGGCCACCGGCCGTCTCATCGACGAGACGGGTCTTGTAATCCACGTTCGTGCGACCTTACCGTTGCCAACTTCTGCACGCACGTAATTAAGGGAGCGTTCGAAGCGGTAACGATTGGCTCGCCTCTGTAATAGGTATGCCGGCCAGAGTTGCTGAATCTCCAGAAATTGGGTGACAAAGTTTAACTCGCTGACGTTCGTCAAGGGATCGAGATTAATTCGACCGACCCTTCCATGGTGGAGACGTTGACTATCGGAATTTTCTTCGCCTACGCTCGTTCTCGCTATGACGAGGGTGGTTTCTGGTCAATATCTGGTAAAATTTCAGAATTGGTGTGTGTGTGTGTGTGTGATTACTTAATTTTGGTTGATTAATAGCGGAGGAATTAATTCTGTTTTCTAACATTAGATCTCCCGGTAAGTTCGCAAGACGAACGTCAACAAATTATATACTTATGATAAAGAGGGAAGAGTAATAATGATAGCAAATGGTAAATTAAAATTTTTCTTTCCAATAATAGAGGAGCGTAATTACTCACCTAAAATACCGAGTCTGTAATTTATGGTGACGACGACGACACCCCCGTAGCTCGCCAGCACGCTGCCATCGTAGGGGTTGCCGCTGCTCCATTCATAGCTCTCGCCGTGCACGAACACGATCACCGGGTATCTCCTTCCTCCTCCGTCCCTCGCGCCAGCTGTAATCAATAAAATTATTCTCTGATCGATCGGCACTGCTGACACTTGATAGTTCACGTCGCGCATCCTTAAAGATCCATTTTTCAAAGGTGCCGTTCTATAAACTTTTGACGCCACCGTAAAGGATTATCGGCAAGTTTGTCTACAGAATCTAACCGAACGTCTCTCTACCGTCGAATAGGTCGTCTATCTCGATAACAGGTTATCGAAAGTTCACGTACAGGTGGTTAATTACGAGCATATCAACGATATGAAGTAGAAAATTCCACGAGTACCGGAGATTGCAACTCATCGGAGGGTAAATGAAAATGTTCCCGGAGCAAAATCGAACGCCTTGTTACCGGTATCTTTGCACGCGGGCAAAAACGACAGCATTATCCCGGTCGTTTTCGTGTAATGACCGACCCGTAGAAAATATTAAGGTACCACCGGCGTGCACGGTGAACTCTCGTTAAAGCGAACGATGGTAATGTAAGTAGCTAAATTCCGTGTAACATTATTGACTGTGTTGCTACGTTGAAATGGAAACGACCTCATAATCATCGACGTCTGCTCGTTTCTTCGCTAACGAGTACAAAATGAACCGAACGATAACAAAATTTCGGGCAGATAAGTTTCTGCGTGTGCGAGAGAAGGCATTAATTCGCAATATGCAACGTTCGAATAGTTAAGGATAGAATTCTTAGTATACAAGTGGCTAGAAACATTGTCTGTGTGACGACGCACGACGTATCACATTCGAGGTAATTAAATCGAGGGTTCACGAACGCGAGCTGAGTACGTCAATCGGATTTAGTATGCTAATACAGGACTGGAACACACGTGAGCATGATCGCTGTGGCAAACAACAACCTCGGTCATAATTCAACAAATCACGCATTACCACACACGTCCCTGTGTGAGCTATAGTGTTCAAACGGCGCGGTTCGATTTCCCTTCGTGCCGTTTTTCATCGAGAAATTGGCTGCCGCGAAGGGAAATGGAATCCAATAGGAGCTGGAATCTACAAAATGAATCCGACACGAAGAAGAATTTGGAAAGTGGATGATGTCTCTTGTGTCGAAGACTTCGCGCCAATGAAATTACGAGAGATAGAGCTTATTAAATACTTAATTCGACTCTTTTCCTTAGGGTTTCCCCTTTTTATTAATCGAATTGTGACCTCGTAAAGAGGGAAAACCGTAACACTGGCAATTCGATTAGTCCTCTTGTAACTTTTAATGAAAAAGAGAAAATCTCCCACTAAACGGCGCCAGCACGCGATATTCACTTCTGCCTTTCCCTCCTTTCTCCTCTTCACTCGGTCAAACAAAGTTTCAGAGGGAGGAAAGTCGATTCGCATAAATTCCTTTCTTCCTGTCACTCTCGTGAAACGTTTTGTCTTTCACTAACAATGGGTAAACGATTACGATAGAATAGCCGAGAATTGGTTCAAACAGGTTCGATAATGCTTCTGCTCATTAAACAAAGACTCTTTAATGAAGAGGTGGAACAATGTCAAGCGATGAATCATGCGAAAATACGATCAAATCGTAATAAAATCCTATTGTCGGATACGATGAAACGATCGCTAAATGCGTAACAGTAAGAAATCGCATACAATGGCAAAAAGTCAAAAGGGGTGGCAGAGACGACGATAGGAAAACATGGAAGGTTAATTTCATCTAAATGAAAATTCTCAATGAAATACAATCCCTCGTAATAACTCCGACTTTTATATTTGTAATTGCCCGTTTCTCAATACTTGGTTTCTTCTAAAGTTCCACTAAGCTTCTATCCTTTCCATTTCTCTCTTTCTCTTTCCTCTTCTTTACAATGGTTCTCTTCTGATTGTTTCGCCCGTTACTCGAGCTCTTTTCTTTGATCTCCTTTCTCCTATCTTATCTTCTTAAAATCGTCTGTCGTTTTCCTTTATTCCTCCGTGTTCCGTCGCGTAACACCGTCTCGGACCCGTGCTTCTGAAATATTTCGCACAGCGAACCGCGTTGCTTATCCGGCGATACGTTCTCGGCCCAATTTTATCTGGCGCTTTATTAAGCCGTTTTTTGTACCCGTTACTTCACGTTGTGCAACTTTACGGAGCAGATATTTTCCCTTCTCCAAAACAAGTTTTCTTGGCGTAGCGATTTAACCCGAGTCAAACGACAAATAGAAATTTATTTTCAGTTTATATCCTCTGCCACTTTTCTCAATGTTACATATATAGGAAACTGTCGCGAGTCGATTTTAGATCCTCGATCAACGCCAGTCGCCTGTTTTCTTCACGAAGGATGAAAACTGACGTCGAGAAATATTGTCCAGAGCGCGTAAGGACCAACGTTACAAGGATGGATTTAATCGGTGTGCAAATTTGCTCGATCGAAATTTTTCATCCGGTAGTTTGACCGATCCTCGGATGACGCATTCCGTGTTCCACCGCGTGTCAGGCGGCGTTAAGGCGCGCGCGGGACATTCGATTTTATCGGGCGGGCGCGATACATTATTTCAGCCGGTGAATAAATTTACCAGAGCACTGTCAATATTTGATACGATGTGCAAACAGTTTCGTGTGCCGGCAACGCCTCTAACGTACTTTACATATTCATAAAGCCGCGTGTTCGACTGTTTCAACGGGAGTTGCTGAACGGGAATGTTATCAATCGTAACGACGACGACCCTCCTCCTTAATCGCTTTATTTTTCAGACGCATATCTTTGTCTTGATAGCTTTCTTTAATTATAAAGATAAATAACCACTCTTATTCGATAAATGAAAATTAAAAAGCATCTACTTGTGTTAGCTAATAGAAAATGAAAAGTAGTTTGTCGTGGCATCGATGGGTGTTCAAATACAAAGGATTTGTCCTATTGGAACGACGATTTCTCAAAGTAGAGGAGGATTTCCTATCCGTTGCGCTTCATAGTCTCGCGAGCTTCCGCAGAGATCGTGTTCCTTGATACAAATGGCAACGTATCTCTAAAAAGTATTTCATGGGGCTTGGACGTAAGAAAGCAGAAAATGGAAGAGATACGATCGAGCTGCAGGTTTCCAAGGCGAACTCAATTTCTAAATGCAATGTCGTCGCTTTAGGATCGCGTGGTCTTTCTTTCTTGGAAAACGCGTTGAGAAACAGATTACGTTTGTTCGATAAGTCATCGTGATAATGTTTCACCGTGTTTACATCGTGAAAATCTTTTTCCGAATTAATTCAATGTAAATGCAAGCGTGAAATTTTTCTAGTAATAGATTTTCCCTTTAGCTTATCCTTCGCGATGCATGATCTCACCGAAAGCAGCGATAACTTTAGAATTCTTAGCATTATTTTGTCTCCTATTTACGGAAAGTTGGGCCGGATAGAGGAGGGGACAAGAGGAGCAGGAAACTTTTTATTACTTCCGAATTGAATTCTATACATCTCCCAATTGGCGTTTCGTAGAAATGGCTTCGTCGCCACGGTAATCGCTCAGCAATCTACATCCGCCGTACTTCACGCGTATCCCCTTTTCAAACAATGAAACCAGCTCCCTTTGCCGTGCTATAGGAAATTTCGAAATAGCTTCGAGATTCTCATTCCTTCAGATTTCCTGTTATTTCTTCATATTTTGTTCTCGTCTGTAGACTATAGAGTAAAGAGGTTCTCCAGCTTTAGAAACTTGTCAGCAGAGCTTACGTAACAGGTTCTGCCATAAACACGAGATATTCTAAGCACAGCCGATGTCAAGAGAATTACCCGTGTTCAAGAATCGGTTGCCAGTCTAGGCAACTTGTGGAAGTTGATGTAGCCTGGAGCCCTTTGGCTGGAGTAACATCGTTGCAATCTAAGTTCTACCATACCTAAAGCTAAATTAGTCGTGAAATATTCTCGCGTATAACTTGTTGGTATACACCCTCGATTTTTTCCCAACATGATAGTTGACTGGGAACTCGACCTAAAAACCCAGTTCATGCGATCGATTGCCTGACTAAATCGAAGTTGCCGATCGGAGTTACACCGCGATTCTAATATTTAGGTAATTGCGGATCGACAGAGATGTTAGTGCTATCTAAGTCTAGAGACACGGTTACCGATAACGTCGGTCGCATCAACGTTGAAACCCTCTGTTAGGTTAACGATCTTTGCTACGAATTCTGCTGTTCCTCTGATTCTAAATAGCGCTAGCAATTCTGCGCGGAATACTCCGGTTCGGCGCTGAGCACCAAACTATTCGGCCACTGCGTCATACCGTCGGAACAATCGGATTTTGTATGCAGCCGGCAGAACCGCGTTTTCATCGACGCGCCCTTTCCGCCGAACGGTCCGCGGCCCTGACAATGCACTCCTGGGAATATTACGAGATATAAACTAGACTAACACGATGTAATTCTGCTTAGCATGCTAACTGCGTGTTCGACTGTAAGTCCAAGCGTAGGGTGGCCACCTTTATCCCGGGAACAATCTGAAACTGTTCTCTACTACGTACTATATCGCCGTTTTCAGCTGTTTTCTCATGTTCCCCTCCAATCCTTTGTCAACACTGTATCTTCGTTATATTCACGGAGAAGGAATTGCGATAGGGTAAGTGGATTTTGGTAGAATGTTTGTGAATTGTTAGCGGCGAAGCTCGAAAGGGAATGGCGCTGATTCTCCGACTTCCGCGTTGTTCCATTACTTTGACCTTTTTCTTATCCCTGATCCTCGTCTGCTCAACTTTTTTCCTATTCAGCGTTTTCGAAGGGTGCCACCCTTCGCGTCGCGCATTTCTCGTAGATATGAAAAATAATGGACCGTTGTTTATCTATATCGCGAAACTTCTTCCTCTTACGGTATTTTTTTTTTCTTTACGATCTTACGATCGTGCGATATTTACGAGAGTATTTTTGATAATTACGATAGAAAATTTCATTAAAGAAGCAATTTATTTTTATCTGTCTTTTACGTTACACATCGAATACAATGATTTATTATCATATTTCTTTCACCTCTTTTGGGAAACCAAAACATCTACCTCATCCTTCGTTGCAATCTACACGTTGATCGCCAACAGAGAGAATATTCATGAACACATCCCATGGATCACGCGCGACCGATTCACCGCTGAAAGCGAGCCATTTCAATTTTCTCAATCGGAAGGGAAAAATCGGTGGTTGCGAAGTGGCGCCGATGGAATCACCGGCCCGACACAAACTTGGGGGAAGATCCGGCCGATTGTTTTTCCGGAATCCTCCGGAGAGTGGCTTCCGTGGGACGACCTACATTTCGCTAGTTCGCTGACACGTCGAGATATAGAGACGTTTTCCAACTTTAGTGTCCCTCCAACAAACATCCTGGCATACAGGATGAAACGCATTTCCTTCTTTTTTTTTCTTTAAACAGGCTTGAAACAAATTTCGAAGCATGAACTTACGCTTTTACCTCGTTCGACTGCTCCAGGTGGAAAAACAGAGTGACAGAGAGTTTCAAAGGTGTGAACGATGGATGATGTCGTTTCGTCTGAAGTTTCTCCTCGTCGAGGAACCGCGAGAGTATCGACGTCTCTTTTAGGGATTGATTTTTGCTTCGTCGATAGCCCTGGGGTTGGAATTTTTGGGAACAGAAATGAAATGCAGATGAATGTATGGAAAAGAGGGAAAAACGTTTGGTGCCGCGAAACGAGTTCGTGCACGATCGTTTGAAGAGAATTCGAACGCTTTTGTAGGAGCCACCGCCTATGGGGAGGAAAAAAGCAGAGGGTTATATGTTACCGCGCAGTTCGATGCTTGTCAAATAGACTTTTCACTCGGAGTTCGACGAGTTGGGAATGAGTCTCTTGATGCGAGAGAAACGCTAGCCGTGTGCGATCGGTTCCGAAGTAATTCCCAGAAGTTTGTAGAAGTAATACGTGGATGCTCGTCGAGAACGAGATAACAGGCATCCATTTATCGAATGAACTTGGAAAAACAGCCCTCTAAAATACCGAGGTGGCATGAATTAGGGGAAACATTCTGGCCCATAACCACGAACCAGCAGATAACTTTCTTCTTGGCGCAAAACACGATCGATCACAAAGCTCATGTTTTCATGATCTTTCACGTGCTCGACGGGAGAAGATGAAACGGAGTAACAGATGGTTGGCCATCAGGGTTAAATGAGCACGCCGCACGGAGAGAATGGAATGGAAACGACGGGGATGAAACGTTGCTTATACGAAGATGATGCACGGGAGGGTTGCTTAGTGGAAATACTTTGGATGGGGAAACGTCAACGAAACCGAGCGACACGCTGTACAACGTCGATGGGACGGATTCCCTTCCGTCGCTTTGCGTTCTCGGCGAAATAAGACAAGAAGAAAAAGGCAGCAAAAGGCCCCGCAGGAAATGTCAACTTTTTTATTAAATATCTCGCGCACCGGCGCCCAAGAAAACTGGCTGGCGCGAAGCGAAACGAATTGGATACGCTCCTCCTCGTCGTCGTCGTCAATCGAGTTTCGCATTCCCACCCTTCGTTCCCTTGTCAGGCAGCCGTGTTTCAACGTCGCGACTCTTGGCCTTCGATTTAACGATACCTTATTTCAACCGTATCTTCCAGCTTTCCGTTCTCGTGCGTCTGTGGAAATTCTCCACTATTTTTCATTCAGAATGAAACTGTCGATCCGACGGTTTGGAAAAAGAAGGCATTGTTAACGAAGGAATAGCAAAGTAAAGGTAATATTAGCACGTCGTACGAGATATAGTACGTGTACCTTTAAGCTTTCTGTTCTCGCGTGTTTGTGGAAGATTTTGGTTACTTTTCGTTTAGAACGAATCTGTCGGTTTTAGGGTTTAGTACAGAAGAGAATGCGTTAACGAAGAAATAGGAAGGTAAAGGTAATATTAGCACGTCGAATGAGATATTACAATCAATTTACAAATTTTCGTTAACCCACCAGCGTTATTAATTATTTCGAGGATGGAGGATGGAGTAACAATGTTAACATTAAACGTTTACTGTTCGCGTTAAAAACGACCGTATATCAACCCAGTTAAATACCACGTATACAAGTCTTCGTTATTTACACATAAATTTCATTATGAAGTTAAATAAATCCCCGTGCTTCGGAAATCTAGCAAAGCGTGTAAATTATTTATATAACATTTAATTAAACTTATCCAGGTAGATTGCAAAAGCACAAGTTACAGTTACTTCGAATCGCTAATTCAGATTCTTATTCAGTCGCTATTAAAAATATATTCATCTACATAGATATATAATATAATAAAATAATCCTAAGAGTGTGTGCGTTTCTTTTTATACGTAGTAATGAGAAGGTGGTTTATAAACGTGGAAGTAATAGCTAACAGAAACAGAAACCGAACTCATTGAGAAAAGCTTTGATGACGCACGAAGTTTACCCATGTGTTGAAACTCTCGACTGTTTTTTATTCAGTATGGAACTGTACACGTATACGTACATATACATATATATCGTATACGTGCGTCATAACCAGATTTAACAAAAAAACTTTGCAATAACGTGCGCACACGTTAGGGGAAAAGGCTCACGAGTTGTTTAAAAGTTATTTTCGCGATCGACTTTAGTCGCTCGTATATCTTATTTTACGTCAATCGTTATCCGAAACGAAACACCGTAAATCATCGAAGAAGAAAAATATCGAATTGAAAAATATATGCGGATTTCTACTAGTCGTCGGCTAGTCGTCGTTCCAAATTCCCGCGTCCTTTGAGCGTGCACCGTCTTCTTGCAGGTAATATTTCCACGTATAATATTCTGTTCGACCAATCAAATCGCGCGAAAGCAAAAATCTTCGAGTTCCAACCACGTTTGCACGAGGTAAGACCGCGAAGAGTTTCTCGAGAAGGTCTGGAGTAGCTCGTTCATCCTCGAGCATACTCGAGCCATTAATTAACCGGCGCATTATAAAATCCCTTCTCTTCGTTCCGGCTAGTAGGCGATTCCCTTTCAGGGAGGGTGGCTCGCGCGAGTATTCGGCGCGGGTTCGCGCGGTCTGAAGGCCATTGAGAAGGCCGCACGGTTAACGGTAGATTTAACCGGACAATGAACTGCGAAAGCAACAAGCTCGGCTGCGGATGTAATGTAACACTCTATGCCGCAGCCTGGGCAGTGACACGACCAGGATTATGGCGTTCAGATAAGGACGATGATGGCGCGCTTATCAACACTGTGATCACCGTGCGTGCGTGGGAGCGGAGCGGCGTGCTCGTCGAGATAATACCACTCTCGTTGTTGCGATGTTGTTACAGTTGCAAAAGAACGGCAAGAGGTTGATAAGGTTAGCGATAGTGATGGCTTCCGGCATAGTAAAAGGAAATCCTCCGAAGACGATCGCGGAATGACGTAAGGGAGACAGTTGGTGGATAGTGGATTTGTCTTACGGTTGCAAAAATGTATTCGCGCGATGAAAGAAATTATAGATGGGAGAAATGTTAAGGAACACCATAGAAGACGTATGGGTGAACCTGGAAATTACATATATCGTGATATATCACGTTGAAATTCACCCGGTCGTGGGTGAAATTCAAAAGGTCGGCACGAATAAAGGAATCGATGGAGTTTGAAATTTGGATGGGAGCCAATTTACGACTGCGTGAAATATGGAACGGGAAGATTTACAATTGCATAGCGCCGTTGACGTCGACAAATCACCGGTGATATCGAATAAAAATTAAATAAACCAGTGTCCAGAAAAAGTGACGATGTTTTAAGATCTAATGGACACTTAAGTGGAAATATTATTGTAGTATCGGGGAAAAGGGCCTAGGAAACATCAAGTTAACCATGAACAATGTCGCGAGAGGCGAGGTGCCGTCGGGTCCATCATTGTGTCGTCGGTCTTTTCAATTGTATAGTTTTGTAGATAAGACCTACGTGACCCTGGCAACGAGCGTCCGCGGAACACGTGCGTGGTGGGCATAGGAAAAGACAAAGGGATGCTAGAACGGCCGGAATGTTAGTTGAGAGGACGCAGTGTGTGAGTTGAGAAGTCGAACAGTATGAATCGAGAAGTCAGAGAATGTAGGTGGAGGAGATGATAATAAGACGTACGACGATATTGTAATCGGTCTCTTTGTTATTGAGTATCGCTTATTAAACTAAACTAAACTCTAAATAAAACAACATTACTTGTCCTTACTCTAAGATCCATATAAGTTACCACATTATGTTTAGCATTTTGAAACGAAAAATCCTGCGTGAAAGCGATTCGTATCTCTTTTCCCCGTATCCCCGCAGCACGGCGTACGTCATGGCCACGTCTTTAAATGGTCACAGAATGGTGCAAGATACGTAGAAGGGAGAGAAAGGACGTGGAGTTTTCTGGGGTGCGCATTTTCACGGCAATCGTGGTAATTTTCCCCGAGGGTAGAGCAGTGCCTTTCGAGCTCGCCGTCGCCCACAGCCCGCCAGACTTATGCTAATTAAATCGAGCGACCGCGTTGAAAGGGATATACGGTTAAAAATGAAATACATCTGCCTGTTTTGTTCGTGAACGAGGCCGAAAGCAACGCCATGAAGAGCCTCGCGCTTTCGCCCTTCTTTAATGCCCTTCGTGGAAAAAGTCCTTTCGATTTTAAGCCATTTAAGTTTTAAAAAAACGTATGCTAATTTTCAGCTTCGTCTGCGTAATTAAACATGTAAATCCTGCTTGTGTTATGGTTATGATTTTTCCTCGCATATTTATGAATGGCATTTGTCTTGCTATCACGGCGAAATGAATTAAAAAAGAAAAACTACGAGGAGATGATTACGTCTGACGAACGTAATTAACGAGGTACGAAAGTATAGCGGTTCGGGGACGCGGTTAATTCCCAATTGATATAAAATGTCAGAGAGATCAAGGGTACGTCCACGATCGATACTTTAATCGACCAGAAAAAGTCCAGACAGGCTCGTAATGAAATTAAATTTCCTCGTTGTATTGCGCACGCTTGTGCGAACGCACTACCAATTGCACGAGTTGCCGTTTCCATTTTCACCCACGTTTCCACGAATATTTTAATTCCGCCGTGGTGAAAGGAGTCGGAGAATTAAATAGGAAGCCGTGGCAACGAGTCGTGGCTGAAATTACATCGGGCACTTGTCTCCAACCTAAAGGTACCACGCGTTTCCGCTCTTGACCGCAATGCCTATTATTCGATAGTACGTACTTTGTTTCGCGAAACATCCGTTGGTCCATCGACTAGCCCATCGCAATATCGTACGCTACCGTTTAAAGAAATTAAGATCAACTGGCGTTTCATTGCTTGACGGGAAATCAAGTTTTCAACTACGAGCTGTTGCTTAAATAATTTCTCACCTCTGAAGCCGTGCGTTGTATATGATTGAACACGCTTCCGTAGGGAAATACTTTTGGCAAGCTACTAGAAATAGTAGCTTAGAGCAAAAAATATGACGGGGAAGAAGTATGTAATTTATTATTCAAATGTGCACGAGGAAGAAAATTTGAAGGCAGAACCGTATTAAGAGAAGAAACATGGAAATACGGAACGCTTTTCATATCCTGAACGTTTCGAGCTTCTCAAGGTATTCGATTCGTTTTCCGTTTCACGCAAAACGTAAGTTAGCGAACATATTTGAATCGCGTACTTCCTTCTTCTTGCTGTCCGCGCTATTTTCACCGACAGAGGCTGCGATGCCGTTGCTTCGACTTCTATTCGCGGAAATTAGAAGCAAACGGAATAACGAGAATGTCCGTGTCGTAACACATCGGGTTTCTATCGCGCAAAATCGTGATATTTAAAAAGCAGCCAATCCTCGAAACGAAGCAAAGAGTGGAGTAAAGAGCGGAGAACCAAGAGCCAGAATTTCAGAGCAAAGCTTTTCTTCCGTTTCCTTCCTACCTTACCTAGCCTTTCGAAGATACAATGTACCCGTAATTAAAGCGTGTATCTAAAGCTGGCATAACGGTCGACCTCTGTGAATCGAATCGGCGAGGTCGAATGACCGGTGAATTCCTGCCTCGAACGTATCTTCGTGCGTCGCTGCCATCAGCAATGGTGGCCTACTTTCTTATCATAATTGTCCCGCCTTGGAGCCTTTATGATCCGGTAATGCCATCCAATCTGGCGCGATTACTCTTGCAGCAGCCACGAAATTGAACGAATTAAGGAACACGTCTCTGGCAGGGGTTGAAGGAGCCCCCTCCCCCGCCCTTTATTCGTATCTCTCATTTACACGAGCGCGTGTGCAGCCTCTTTTAGCGTCTCTGACCTTCTCTTTCTCGCCTCTATGCAGGCGGGGAAGCTATACGAGTGGCATAAATTTAATACGGTACACGCCAAGGGAGGTGCCATACGTCCGACCCTGTTAAGGCTGTCTCCCTCGAACCCGCGTACTTCAACCTCGAGTCCCTCTTCTCTTGCCTCTCTCCGAGAGTGCCTTATTCCTACCTAATGTTAAATTAAATAATTTATTGCGCGACCTAGCAGGAACCGACCTGGCTGGCCACCAACCGGTCACCATGATTTATGTCGAATCGCAGCGATAGAAAGACTCTTTGACTTGAATTTATTTCGCCAGGTAATGAAGCTCGACTGACAGGGGATAAGTAATCGAAAAAGATGGATGGAGAAAATGGAGGGCAAGTTTCATGGGGTACTGATGGTTTTGGTACAAGTTACCGATGATTAAGTCTGAATTTTTGAAATATTTGTTCTCTTTCCCTTTTTCTTTCTTGAGCGAAGGTCGAAAGTCTCGTGAATGTTTTACCAGAATTTCTTTGCTTTTATTTTTTAGAACGAGAGTTCTAAATAGTTCTATTTGTACTAAGCTTTACATTAGCCTTTTTCAGGTCGGCCTTTTACGGAACTAGATTCTTAGAAACGGAATTTATTTCCTTGTTGTTCGAACAATTCCATTTGCCTTTCTCACGCTTGTATATTTCCTTAATTTAATTATTCTACGTTTCTCTTTGATGACATAATTTAACAGCTTCCCGGTTGGTCATGCCTTTTGTTAAATTAACTTGCAATTTTGTACAGCTTTGAAACGGTTTTAAAACTTTTGAAAAAAGGAAAACGGAGCCTGCAGACTGCAAAACTGACAGGTACTGATTCTTTTTTCACTGGTCTTTCATCACGAAGATCTATCTAAAACATATTCTTGTTGGTTCTACTATAGAAAGTTTCAAACTCAGTCAGCCATTCCTCTCGAGTTTATTGCTTTTCAATTTCTTCCTAAAGCATTAGAATTAAAGCATTAGAATAACGAGCACCCTCTCGTTATTCATTAAGGTTTAACTAGCATATCTCATCCAGAAATTTAATTGTTTCTCTTCTAATCGCTTAATTACTTCGTACAAGAACGACAGACTGGCGAAGCTACGAGTTTCACGTGTTTCTTCGTTTGGTATCGCATGGCGCCGCCTCTGATCCCGTTTTCGCTGTTTCTCTTTATTGTTTACATTTCTACAGGCGCATCGTTTGCATCCTGTCGTGCCTTTGGGAAACGGGCGCATGGTCGGGAATAGCGTGGGCGCATGACTACGGCGACAAATGGAGATTATTCGGGGCTGCGAACAAGGACGCGACGATTCCTTACGATTTTCCGAGTCGTTGCCGTCTTCCCCGGCGAGATAATCTTTCGCTCGATCTCGGGGATTACCGTTAACGCCCGCTACTCGTTTCTGCAGTTTAAACCGTCGACGAAATACTCCGCATCCGGAGGCAAGAAAAGAGGTTCCCAGGGAAACCGGAGGCCACTGAACCCTTCACGCGTAACCCCATGCATTGAAATTTAGTTACGCGCGCGTGGGCTTTGTAAGCTCTGTAATTGGATTCGCGCGTGCTCGCTCCTGCTTCTCCTTCCCGCGAAAAAATAGGAAATTTTATTGATTGTTGGTCTGTGAACTCGGAATCTTGAATCAGAATCTCTGTTTCATTTTTATACGTAATCCTTCCCTTTGGATTTCACGAGGAGAGAAACGTCCTTGAAAAATTGATTTAGTTCTCGTCCAACGTATTTCACCTCTTCTTGGTAGCAGATGTAAAACGCAATCACGGAAGCGTTGGTTCCTTTTTTGACGATTTAACGCGCAGTTAAACGCGTGGACTGGTTAACCACAGGAATTCACGGTCGAGCTGCACAGTATCCCGAGATTCTGAGGTGAAATTTCCGGCTAGAAACTACGAGATTCTGAGGTAAGTCGTCGTTTCGTTAAACGTCGTGTCCTAAGATTTCTAAAGCGAATCGTAGGTCGTCGTTCTATCTCGGACGCAATGAGTCTCTTTTTCTCTTCTTCTTCTTCTTCTTTTCCTTCTTCTTGAAAAGAATTTATGAGTTTTAGGTTTTAAGGTTCAAAGGGAAGACGAATTTTAACTGCAGATTTCTCGGTAAAGCCTTTGGTTTCTTAAGTAACGCATTTTCCGCGAATCCCCGATGACAGTGACGAGTTTTAACGTTCTTTCACCGGCCATTAAATTTTCGACGGTGCGCCACTCTTTTTCTCCGCCGGCGCCGTCTCTAGGGCATCGTGAGAAATCGAATTAAGCCCGTCGTCCTGGACAGGATTTTTCCTTGAGAAAAAGAACCGGAACCAGGAGAGAATACTTGGCAAAGAGCGACGTCGCTAACTGCCTTTAAGCTGGCCATTTTCATTGTTACCGCGAAAATGTTTCTAGAATCACGTTTGCAGTTTACTTTGCTGCACTCTACTTTCTTGCAATTTCCGGGACAAGGATTGCTCATTATTTTTTAAACACAGCTTTCGACATTGCCTTAGCCTATATATATATCGCCTACAAGTAGCAGGATATTGTCTCGTTATTGGAAAACTGACAAATTCTAACTAATATCGGGTATAAAGACGTGGCAACGATGCAATAAATAAACGCTATTATACGTTACTATACGACACTAGTTCAAATTCATTAAAACATCGTTCTTGGAAGATCAAGTGAAAAATCTGTCGCGCCGGAAACTTTTGCTCGCCATTGTAATATCATTTTAAGACCCTAAGAGTCACGACAATACTAAAGGAAAGATTTTACCCTTTGCAATGTGACAAACTGCACAAATACTCGCTCTATCTTTCTCGGATTACGTCGTTCCGCAGCCGAATTACCGTAAGCCTAACGACGAGCACGATAAGATCGAACAAACGTTTCATCGTTGCGGAACGACTGGGTTTTCGTCGGTTTCGGGGGTGGTAATGGGCAAGATCGAACGACATCGTGCAATAAAGCGTAAACGGCGGCCGGATATTACCAGCTTAGAAGCTTTAAACAAAATTAGTCGGCCGGCTCCCAGTGGAGTGGCGCTCCTGGTTAAGGGAAAATTCGGGGGACGCGCGGAGAGATCAATTTCACTGTAGTTTCAAAGTGAAGCCTATTAAATTCCGGGGCCGCGTCTCTGGAGAGGCTCAAAGGAGCACGGCCTGGCTACATCGTCACTCTTTCTCTCTCTCTCTCTCTCACTCTCTCTCTCTCTCTTCCTCGTGTTTTCTCTGTCTCTATCTGCCTCTCTTGGCGTACGTATAAACAGGAGACTACCGCAACGCCTGCAGCAGGCAGAAGGGAAATTTGTAATCGGATAACACTTCGATATAATTGCCGCTGCCTTGGTATCCTGTGCTACACGCCTACCGTTGTTGCTTACTACTTATCCGTACAGCGTTAACGTTTCCGTAATTTTAGATAGTCGATAAACCATGAGATATTTTCCTGAGCATCGAATTTCTTTCTAATTGTTCTATCTGTTTCCACGGTGAATTATCTGAAAAGTTCTAACCTTGTCATCGGTTCGTGGATTTCAATTATCCCGTTCTGCTACGATTTTGTCGATGTCCGTTGCCGATAGCGTTTATCATTATGCTCGTCATCGACAATATACGTAGACACAGGAAATGGGAAGTTTTGTTCGGCCAACGCAAGAGAATTTGTTTGATGTTATGGGTGTTTTGTGGCTCTGGGAACATCGTTCGCGCACCATGTTTCTATAACGAGAGAGAAATGCGAGCCTCACAGAGGTACAAACAGGGAACTAATAAAGAAGAACAGAAGAGGGAGAGCAAGAGGGCGGGAGGCCGTTAAAAATAACGAGTTCGTTAGAGATAGCCGTTCGGGAGGCTTATCCGAACAGCCGCGGCCATCGAATCGAGTTCAGCTCGCAGTGCAGCCTGTAGTGATTTAAATTGAGTTACAACGTCGATAGAGTTTCATTAATACAAGAGAAAAAGCACGGGCGAAAGGGAAACGAATTTTTTTCGTTAATATATCGAAACACCTCTGTGCTGGTTCCAGTTCTCTAGACTTTCCCTTCAGCTCTTTCAATTATCTCGTTAATTTCCCAGAGTTGAAAAAGTCGGACTAAAGGGGTTGAAAAGTGGCACGGAAATATTTCCTGCGTACTCGTCGTTTTCTCGAATATCGAACTTAAGGACGGAAGTATGACGAGAACGAAAAGGATTGAAACCCTTCCAGGAACGCGTTCGAGTGTCTCGGAGCTGGAAATTCGAGAGTGAACTTTCGTCTCAACTCTAGTTGCCGTTTCAAATAGTCGAGTATTGTTTGACTAACGTAGACAATTTTAATCGAATTCTTTAATTGCCGGCAAGTGCCTCGTCGTCAGTCATTGTGGATTTTTCAGATGAAGCTGACGACCACTGAATATTAAATACGAGTGATCACGTGGAATTATTTCACCGTACTTGCTGAAGAACTTTCGCTGTACTTTATATTTCGAAATTCTCTGAAGCGTAGATTAATTAAGCTCTAAAACGAGCTCGCAGTGATCTCCGCTTACTTAGAAACTTTTAATTTCGAATTCGACGATTCGAAATTACAACGTCACGGAGAAGAAGATGATTTCGTAAGTGGAAAGAGGATAAAGAATGTATAAAACAGGCGACGTCGAAGACGTCACGACGTGGAAGCGCGTCGACTGCGAACCGACAGGATTGCAGACAAGTGGAAATTCAAGGAAGCAAGCAGCCGGAAAAATGTGGACTCGGTCCGGTCGATCGACGCGCTCTTAAGAAGATTACGCTCCCTGCCACCCCCGTTTTCCGGCGAGGAGGGTGAGTGCCGAGACGGCCGACACGAAGATGGCTTGACCGCAGGAGGATCGTTCAGAGACTTACTGCCTTATGAAACTCACGCTCGACCACCATCTCGATTTCATGAGGCACAGACTTCGTGATCTTTCCAATCGTTCTCTTTTTGTGTACTGCCAACGCGAACGAGCTGTCTTTCATCCACGATAAAATATCATCGAAACGTTTATAAAGGAGAGAGAATTGATTACACTTGGAAATATTCTGAAAAGATTTCCAGCCCGAGATTCCTGAAATATATCAGGCTTCGGCGATTCCGGAAAATAGCAGGGTGGTTCCCAGAGTGGCAAGCGAACCGTGAATCGGCAAGGGAGGCAATGGCAGAAAGAATGGAAACATTCGGTCAATCAAGCCTCTGCTCTTTCTTCGCGATGACATTACACCGTGAATAGCGGTGGCGGAAGAATAAAAGGAGCCATGGGACCAAAGAAAAAAGAGTTTGAAAAATGAAAGGGACCGAAGAAACTAGGCGCTGATTGCGTTGGCCTTAATGTTGCCCGACTCTGCCAGATAATTTGGTCCCCTTTTATCGACCCTTACCACTACCAACACTTCCGCGCGCGTAATCCGAGCTGCATCTCACTTTTTAAAGTGACCCGTGGCTAGCACACACGTAGCCTCTGGGCTTTCATTCCCTAATGCACGCGCAACTTCCATTCGGTTCATAATTTCGCGAAAATAACGCAATATCGTCGAGTGGATCTCTCGAACGACTGCGGCCCGCAAACTTTCAACCGGAATCTCCATTAAGTTTTTACGGTCTACCCTTGCCCGTGCCGCACCCCTCGCTTCTACAAGGAAAACCTGTTTCCAGAGGAGGCTAACGTTGCCGTAAACTCGGCGATAATCGTTCCGGGCGACTTCAAGAAGCATCCGACCGAGGACATCGATTGTAATCGCGATTCGACTCGTTTCTCTTGGCTTCTCGACTTTAAAGCAGCTTGGTAACGCTTTCTTCAACGATCCACTGTGATTCCCGGAAGTTTCTCGATCCGGTATTAAAACTCGTAAGTATAACAAATAGAGAAATTAGGTCGATTAGAGTTTTTTAAGAAACGTTCGATGAGAGAAGAAGGTTAATCGCGGGATGCTATCGATCGTGAAGTAAGTTTTGACCGATTGACTGGAAAATTAAGGAAGTTTACGCGTTCCGATGGACGTCAAAAGCCAAAGAAATCTTTGATCCCCTTTTTGCTAGTAGCATGGAAGTTCACTTTGTGAACTTAAAGATACGTAAAACAACAAGCAAAACAAGATCAAAGGGTTTTATTGTTCGTATTAAAGGATGGCTTACAGAATATTTTTACTCGACGATAATTTTCTTCTAGTTTTCTAGTCATAGAATTTTTCTTCCACTTACCGTTGGGTAATATTAGAACTCAGAACAAATTTAACGAGTAACGAGTAATTAAGAGTAATGTTCTTGGATCACCATGTTTCCTCGATCGACTCCGTTGTAATTCATTATGCTTTTACGAGGGTACCTTTCAAATTCTCACGCGAGGATACAGACGCGGGAAATGGCATCGATAAGGGGTTTGGCAAAGTAATATTTTAGAATATTTAGACGCACGTAGGATAAGATGGAACGTAGTCGCGAGTCCTTGGCTTCACGTCCTAACCTCGAGATACGTTTCTTTCGTAAGATCGTTCGATCATCGCTGTTCAACGTGTCACGAAAGTTGTCGTTAATGTGTGCGGTAAAATAAGTAATAATTTCCAAACACGGAGGTAACTATTGTCATTTCGATGCTTGAATTTCCTATTCCTTATAAACTTTGTTGATTTCGAGACGCGGTGTATGTTTGAAAAACGATGGAATTTTTCTTTGATTTCGCGACCGTTTAAGCGCAAGTAGGAGAAGTTGCAACGTGCTCCGCGTCTCCGGTTAGTCCCCGAACGAAACTTGCATTTCCAGCCGCGTTCCTAAGTTCGTAGACGAGAGCATTACTTCATGTGGGTCATCGCAGGTGCTTAAAGTTGCACGATGCTGTTACGGTGGCTCGTCGATGAAACGCCCGAGACTTCATTAAAAGCGGCGATAATGAGCTTGCCTGGCGCGTCAGAGATTCTTTAAATTCCCGTTTTTCAATTACACCGTGCGTAATGCTTCATCGATACGAGGATATCGATCGTTTTTAATACCGAGATATCTTCTGTATTTTAACCAAAGGTTTTCGCAAAATTTATATATTTACTATAATAATATTAACGTTATTCCGCTTTATTTATTTATTTATCTATTTATTTAAAGGAAAAACTGGTTAGTGAAATACATACATATATCGGATACAGCGCGATACGTGGTTCAGCAAATGTTTAAGGGAATGAAATGATTGATTAAAAAAAGCTTTGATTGGCCGTCTGCGCTGTTCTGTTTCCGAAATGTCTCTCTCTTTTTTTTTTTTGTTCTATATTTTGTGTGAGAATGTTTTATAGGAAAAAAGTGAGCGTGAAAAATATGGTTTAGTATACATGACAAATTTAGGGGGCGAGGAGTAAGCAGAGGATAACATGCGAATTCGATGCTCGTAGTAACGATCGTTCAAGGAACGTGTATCGTTCAATCGCACACGTTGCAATGAAATGCTACTTTGACCCAGTCCTGCTGCGAAACCCCCGGTAAATTGATAGCTGTAAACTGGTGCAGCACGGCCGTACGAATGTTTTATTTCATAGTTGTTCCGATGAAATACGATCCTTATCCCCGACGGCGCTCTAAGTGTTATTTCCCTGGCTCCGAGTTCTGTTTCTCGACGTTCAAACAACATTAATCGAGAAAACTGATCGATAAAATAAAGCATACCTTCTCCGTCTGTAAATCAGCTTCTGGTGTCTTTAATCTACGTATTCGTCACTCCATATATTCAGGCCGATGAATTCGTGTAAAAAGAAAATAATCAAGTTGCACTTGAAACATTTCATCGAAGCGTGAAGATACTCGCACATTGTCGATTCCTGATGTTCATAATCGCCCTGACGTTTTATCCCTTTGCCCAAGCCATCTGCAAGTATCGAGTACGAACAAAACAGCCGGTATGAAGTCAACGCCGAATTAGTCAGCGGCGAGAGCCGTTCAGAACACCGCACCGGTTTGATATGGACAGTCTCAGCCTGTGCTCCAACTACTAGCTAATATGTCAAGCCATTTATCCTCTGTGCGCGTTTGTAACTCCTGACACGTATGCTCGGATCCCACCTCTCCTCCAACGTGCTGCAAACCGCAACCACGCGCTTGTCTTTTCTTGTTTCTCTTCATCCAACCTGATACATCGTCTCTGTTCATTGCGAGCGAACATCGAAGTTTTGTTCTCGAAGCGCGTCTCTTCCGTAATTCGAATATGTGTATGTATATCGTCAAGGTCTTTTATATTCTTCATCGGAATATCGTAGTTTAACTTTTCCGAGAATCTAAACTATATCGGTAAATGTGTAAGTATGTTATTATGGCTTGATATCTCAAACTAGTAGATTCACGACTCAATGAAGCGAAATTGGTTTGCCCCGACTATTTTTCAAGTGGTGCTTCAAGAAGCTTATTCAGGATCCTGTTACACAAAGATTGTCACTGACACGAACATATACACACCCATCTTGATTCCTTTCATTTTCTTTTTCCCTCTCTTTGACGTCTCGCATCTTTATCCAGCTACGAATATAATCTTCCCCTTCGCCGTATTTGTCCCTGACCATAATTCATGCATACACCGCATAGATTTTTCTCCGTTTCCCTTTCTCCATTTTTCGTTCACCTTATTTTTCTTTTATATCCTCCATTTATAAGCGCGCTTGTACTTCCTCTTTCTGTCTGTCTCTCTCTCTTTTTCCCCCCGTCTATTTTTTCTTCCTTTTTTGGTCTCGTTCACGTCCCGCATCGACCTTTTCCCCACTGCCACGTTTTTCCAGCAAATGCGTGCACCCCTGCTCCCCTTTTCTTGTTTGCACCGTTATTTTCTATAGGTGACGCGCGTATTTTCGTTTCCTCTGTTCCTTTGTCTCGCCATAATCTACGTGTTCACCGACTATTCGTGCCCGCCTCTTCTAACCCAATACCTCAGCCCCATCTCTTTTCTACGGAGTTACATACGTGCACAGTATTTTCCATCATGGCTGACATTACTCTCTTTGAATTTTCCTTCCTTTATTTCTACTTCCGCTTGTATTTCATCTTTCCTTGTTTTCCTCGTTCTGCGCCCCTCGCCGTAGCTGGCCGCCAGTCAATTTGTGAAACACGGGAATTCTATTTACGTATCGTGACGCAAATAAGATGTTTTTTTCTTGGAGATCGTTTCTTTCTGCTACAAAATATCACCGTGCAATTTCGTTCCTCTACAGATATTTATAAACAACGACCGTCACGAGGATTTTCAATTAACGTTATCCCTTGCTCCTGGTCGGAATTTATTTCCCGTTCGAGCGGGTAAGAAAATAAATTTTTCCATGGTCGATCGGTACCGATTCGGTAATTAATCACGAACCGCTCACGGCTGTTTCAAAATTGTAGCGTTTCATCTTGTTTGCATCGACAACGATTTAAAATCTATCGCAATCCAACTTCTACCTGTCCACCCTCTCCTTAAAGCTCTGCGGCAATGGAATCCGAAACGTCCCGCGTTCGCAACAGCGCAGATGCGTATCTGTGCTAACGCTGGTACCAGGATTACCTCGGAATTTTGGTTTATCGCTGGCCTAGGGTCGCCGGGGCTAACCGCACGCGATAAAACGTCGCGTTTCCGAGCACCACCCTCGCCAACTCGCCACCCATCACCGCCTCCACCCTTCTCACCCTGAAATCGTTGTACACATGGTGGCTGTTTTCGGTCGTGTAACGACCGCTCCGGACGAAAGACAAAGTTCTGGCTGACGATCGTGTTCCCGTACGGGGGAAGGGCAGCGATAGAAGCGGATTAATCGATCATCGGGATCCAGATTTCTTCGAAAAACGAACGAGCGTCTGCGGATATTCAAGGATTGGAAAAACGAGGCCAGTAACGACTAATGAGTGTCCTTTTCGACGTTCTCGTAAATTCCAGGCTTCATCCACTAGCTCAGAGAGTGAAAATCCACGTGTTCTTTCTGCCAGTGAAATTTACGGGCGGGATTTAATTTTTCAGGCGAGCCGCTCGTACGTTTCTCGGATTTCCACGCTCCATCCCTAGCTCGCCTTTAATATTCTGCCGGCGTGTCCCGGTCGTGCGAGTTTCTACGTAAAGTCGCGCGGGTTCCTATGCTTCTCGTACGTCGTCCCACAACGAATGAGACTCGCAAGGAAACGTTGAACACGGACAAACATATCGAGAAACCTTTGGAATGTTGTCAGCCGGGAATGGCTGCGGTGCTTGTATCTGATTTCGGTATGCATTCGATCAAACACACGATGTACACACGAGACTAGTCCGTTTGGTGAAATAAATTATACAGAGGCCGAAAGAAAGTCTACAAAGTAGGCGATACGTGAAAACATTACAACTATACGAAACAGTGTTCTAATTGCCAAGGGTAATTGAAAAATGTAATATATGTGAATTGACCTAAGTACGTGATACTAGTCGAGTCAAAGGGAGTAAATTTTCCAACTTGATTTTCATTTTATATCGAGCTACAGAACGTTCGCGACTTCGTTTGTACCAAGAATTTGAAGCCATCGTGAATATTGCGGAACAGATGTAACGGAACAGACGAACATTATGTAACGTGGTAATTAGCGCATAGTACATTATATCTCAGACGTATAATACACGAGACGGTAAAAAATATTTATGAAGCGTAGTGCGTTGTTCCGTTCCGCAATGATTGCAAGGAGAAACCTCGGGCTGCATAAATGAGGATGGAAGAATTCATGCGAGGCGGTGAAGGATAATGACCAGACTGCTCGAGCGCGATAAATCGGTCGGTTCTACTTGCAAATCGCTTCCTTCTCGCAATTTCTGAGCAGCGCGTGTGCCGGCCAAATCATCTGTGAATAACGCGCGAGAAGAAAGGCGTTCTATCGAGCGGACAATCGCGAGACAGCATCGAAGGGGCGAGGAGGGAGCTACATAATCGTCAGCCCTGTCGAAGAATGGGCACTCGTTAGTTTCACGAAACTTCCGCCGCGTCGTGGCTTTAACATAATGCGCGGATAAATCCAGCGGAAAATTCTACGACGGCGGAATCGCGCAATTTAGAGTCCGCGTGCGAACGACGCGGCGAAAAGCCTTGGCTGGTTAGAGTTGAAGGATTTACAATCGGCTCGAAGGAAGCTGGTCGTTTGCATTCTCAACGAGCTCCTCTTCTGTGCCCTCGTGGTCTTTACGATGTATGAAAGCGGCCTGTTTATCGCGAATCGAAATGATTCTGGACGATGTGTTCGGGAAGGATCGCCTGAGTAGCGTTTAGACGATGGTGAGAGGAGCGGAAGTCTCAACATACGTGTCCCGATCATAACTTACCAGATGTTTGTTAATTTTAAATAAAGTATACGTCAGATTATATTTCTCATATTTACGAGTACATGTAAGTCAATCGATGCAAAGTGACTTATTTCTTCTCAAATTATACGAAATATTCCGCTTCAATTTGTGTCTTATTCTGGCAGAAATTGTTCTGAAATATCTACTACGCTACTGTGTGCCGATCGATTCCTTGTCTAGCAGGAAATTCAAAATTCTATTATAATTTCAGCCAGCTGTGTAACTATTACGATATATTATACTTCTTATTGAATTTCCAAGTGGTTTCAGTGTCACGTGTGTACCTATCGCACGTTCCAGCTGGCAAAATCAGTTCGAAACGAATTTGTGGTCCGAAATTCGAACCTGTTCGCAAGTACGATCCGTTTTTCGTGTCCCAGTCACGAGCCAGCTCTATCTGCAGTTCGAAAACTGGTCATGGAATCCGTAATTTGAGTGTCGCGATTGTTATTCATCCGTCGCCTCCACTTCGAAACGTTTCCATCCATTACGGTCGGTTTCGAAGTGAAGCAAATTCCGTCTAAGAATATTATATTAGGTCGTATGTTATCTAGCCGGACGGTTTCCAACCACCGGGCCACTTTGCGGATCATCCTGAGCTATCTTCATCTCACCCAACGACTACATCAACCCTTCTATCTCGCGACAGTTAGTTGCTGAGGGGCACGTGCTCGAGATTTGTAACTGGAAGCCTAAGCTTCGTTTCCAACCGAATTGCGAATGATTCGTGGTCCCAGCTCCGTATCATTGACACAACGAGGCTATTCGTGGGTATTTTGTTTATATCTTGAAGGCAGAAACGTTATGCAAATTGGGTAAGATATTGGGCAAAGTCCATATAAATTCTTAAAACAGCAAAGAGCATTGATGCGGTTTCTGCAGGAAGCAGATGTTATTTAGAATAAAATTGAACTCCGTTTCCTTTGGGAATAATCTACAAATAGAATCGTTTCTGACGAATAAAGATAATTAAAGATATAGAACCAAAATAGAGATTCGTCTCACTATCTAAATGTTATAACGAGTAGATATTTTACATCAAGATATTTTGTATATTTTTGTGTATCATGTGTGTTTTATGTATTTTTACATATTTAACGTATAAACATGCGGAGTCTATTTCTGGTAATAAAATTAAAGTTTATTAGCTCTCATGAATGTCAGTAAGACATAACTTTAACGTGGGAACATAATTAGTAGGAGTATTATGAACGTCCGCGATTCACAGTGTGAAATCTAATGTTCGTTGCTGTTCGATTTCGTTAATATTCATAACGTGTAACGGAAGTATTTATGCGAAACTCATTAACTTATCAAAAAGCCAAGACCCTTGTCGATATCACATTTAGTCAGTGCAACGCGCCAGCGCTGATTTAATGGGTTTTAGTACAAAGAACTCGGGGAAATAACGGGCACTGTGTCTGACGCGTGACCGACTCATTCTACTAGCAGCAACTAATCGAACCGATCCAACTTCACATTTCAATATTCCATTAGCTTCGAGCCATTCCGTGGCAAGTGCAAGCTATTAAAACTTGCATTGTGCCATTGCATAATATATTCAACTAGTTCGATCCATTATTAAAAAACATAATTTTGTAAAAAAATGCGCTCGAAGCGTTCGAAGCGAAGTCAATTATAAAGGCTTCCAATTTTTCTTACATGAAGTTTCTAATTTTTCTTTTTTTTTTTTTACGTCTAAAAGATCATTTAAATCTTAAACTCTCCAGATACATCCTTTTTTTTGCATTTTCCCTTGAACCACGTTTCCGTTTTACCTTCATACGCTCCACAAAGACGGATAGTCGATTCAAGTTAGACGTTCTCGCGGTGCGATTACTCAGTTCCTGAAATGCCGAAGTGAAGTCTTGATGCTCGAAAATTCGCTTCGTACATGCATCGACGCGCGTTTATACGACGCACGCTACTCGTTATCGCATATGTAGTTATCCTTCCGTGTGTATGATGTCATCGACTCTGATATCCGGCGCATTATCCGAGGAAAGTTACGTAGGCTAAGTCGGCAGGAGCGGCTTAGTGTTAGTTATTCTAAGGAACTTCATCAAAAGTTTCTCCATTTATGCCTAGCGAAGGATTAGATTTCTCGTTATAAATTTCTACTCTACTACTCTACGCTAATAAACAACTTATTATTCGTCAGTCTCGTTCGGAGAACCGTAGAGAAACAATCTCGAGAGATTCATCTGCATCGAGTTCCAGAAACCGTTGATTCTTTTCACGCTCGAATTCGTCCGATAATGGCTATCTTCGAAGATATACTTAGCTCGATTTTCATGTAAATTTCTTTAATGAAGCTGGTTGTGATTTTTCGACGGGGATCTTTCTTGGATCGTCTAACAACAATCGAAGTCAAATTTAATTTTCTTTCCAATAGAGATATTCAATCAGCCCTCCGACGAGGAACCCTATTTTAAAGTATCCCGAATAATCAAGGATGAAACGAGGATCAAGATTCGCTGTGGTATTGATTTCAGCGAGCGAGAGTATCACTTTCACGAGCCATCGATTTAAACCTCCAATCCGCCCTCGCCGTTAATATTTAACTAACCGAATGTAATTTCTTTTTGCGCGAACGAATAGGGCTGGTTCTGGGAAGGCTGCTTCGTTAATTACTCCTGACGACGTCGTGGCGCATCGAACAGCGACGTAGCATCGAAACCGGTCCGACAAGGCAATATCGAAGCCTTGTTACGCGCCGACGGTAAAATCGCTGTCCGTTTTCTTCTTTTGCCACAGGGATGGCTGAGAACGAACGAGAAGAGCCGTTCGAAGGGTATAGTTCGACCTGGTAAGCGCGAGGGATTATTCGATTGAATAATATTGAAGTTCCGCAGCCAGTGGTCGGTGCAGGACATTGGATGGAATTTCATCCCCTTCTGGTAGCCAGCTCGCCACTCTTTCGCCCTTCGTTGGGAAGCGAGCAAAAAGGAGCAACCAGAGTGAAATTGGTCCGAGAGACTGTGTAACCTTTATCTCCGAGAGAAGGTAGGTAGTCGACCTTTGCGCAGTCTTTCCTTCGCTCTGTTTAACCACTTCTACCACCTATACCTTGTCTATCCGCTCGAGATTCGTCTACCAAAGCTCGTTTCTTATTCGTCGTCGCACGATTCCAGGAAATCTTTGCAAATAATCAGACACCGACGTAAAAGAGGGAGCGGTCGATTACTAAAATTACGCGATAATGGGATTCGTCGAAAAGAGGGTAGAACGAAGCAGATAAATCGGAGAGTTAATAGAGAAAAGTTCGGCTTGTCGGAAACGCCTGGAAAGTTTTATTTACTCGGTCTTAATGGATGGAGGATGTACACGTGCGTCTCGAGTTCGGTATAACTCGAGAAAGGCGCGGATTAACCCCTTAGAGGGATCCTTATCTTCTTAAGGCTTTATTGATCTTGTAATTAGAGGAAGATGCAAGTTGAGCGTTCATTAAAAAATTAGTAGCCTCTCCACTAAATATCGAGCTCGGTAAGGACGCGAGTTTATAATTCTCCGGAGATACGAAACCGTACCGAAACGCCTGCAAACTTGCACAATGGTACAGTTCTGACGCAACATCTTCAACTTTCCATGACGTTTGTCTTTCTCTACCACTACGCTCGCGGTCGACATCCTGATAACGCCCGCGGAGGAACAGAGAGAAGCAGGGGGAAATGTAGCTGGACGGCGATTCGAATCGACGACATATAACAATGTTATCGCTGCGTCAGACAGTTACGTGGAATTTACGCGAGGTACACAACGTTCAGAGACGCGAGTCGTGTAAGTGAAATATATCTCAACCACCCTGCACCAGGCACCGTTGCCACCATCATCGTCTGATGGCGTTTATTTCTCCGCTACGCGTTCCTGCCCTTTTAATTTTCGTCGCTGGTGATAAACTGCTCACTGCTCGAACTGTAAATTATTCATGAGCTCGAGTAATACGCACCTCGCTTACGAGTGTCTAGATTTCTTTTTATTTTCATCGTTCATCTACACTTTAAATTATTACTTATATCTATGCCTTTGAATCTGTTATACTATATTTTTTAATATGTTATATCTTGTAATACGTACTTGGTATTTCACAAATCAACATGTTGTTTTCGAGTGATTTAGTTCTATTGTAATCCGTCGAGAACAGATGATGCTTGATACACATATTTCTTATGGAGACTGTCTGACTAGAAGCGTTCTGCTTTTACTGCACATGTACTCATTCTTTTGTATTCTATTAGAATTTTGCCAATTGCTCGCACTATTTAACTAGAAAATACGACTCGTTCGGATTTTAACAACGATATTTACTTGCGAAAATGTGGACAGAACTCGGACTCTATGTTATATACCTGTACGTCAACGTTAAAAGGTATTACGCGATCACGCGCGCTATGTTCGTATGTTCGATTTATAGTCGACCAGAATATACTACCCGAATTTGTCACGATCCTATCTGCCGTCTTTTCGCCTCATTCTTCCTCGATCGATCGCCTAAGCGAGAGAAGAATGCGATCGCAATCCGTGTGCGATGCTCTACCGCGGGAAAATACACTGACAAAAAGTAGATATTGTCAAAAATGAACAGCGAATTTCCGTTTCAACGAAACTTTTTTATTGGCAAAAGTTTATTCGTCTAACTATATTTTCTATCTCCTATCTACTGGCCTCAGATTAGAATTCAGCTTCTGTTAGTTTCGCCACTATTTGTCGAATCGTCTGTCAGGGAGTATTTTCTATGCAAGAACGCTATCAGTGTATTCGTGTTTTGACGTCCGTTTCACGACAAAAGTTTACTTGTCCAACTAAATTTTCTGCGTCCTGTCTACCAGTTCCCAATTAGATTAGTCTTTTGTTAACCACGACATTATCTTTCAGTCGTCTACCAGGAAATTATCTTCTACGACGCGAGATCTCCATAACCCTGCCCTAACCGCAACTAACTTTTCGTTTGGGTATTCAGGTCAGTTCGACACGAATCGCGATCGAGCCCATAAATCACTAACAGCACACGAAATCAACCATGCAAAGCCGTCATTTGTGTTCGTTTCACGTATGACACGCTGGGCCAGGTCAATCTCGATCGACGTCCACAAAAAGTGGATCGAACCCTAGCAACTTGGTTCGCCACGTCGACCGACGATCTCGTCCCATACGACTTCCCCTTCGCATCTACCGAGAACCGATGGCGATGTGAATTCGCTCGAGAAACTGTCCGACTCGGGAAATCGGAAGAAACGCGCAGGAAAAATGAACCTGTCCCCACGCGGCGAGTCGCTTGGGAACGCCGCGATCTCGAGGGTTGAGGGTTCGATGCTTTTTTCCGTGTAAGCGGAGCCATTGGCGAGACGAAGCGTCGCTGTTGGACATTGAGTGGCAATTTTCGCTTGGAAAGAAAAGAATCGTAGCTGGGAATGTTGAAACGAGACGAGTTTTACAGGGAAATCTTATTTAAGAACTCGTTTCCCTACAGTCAGTTACATTTTTATCTCGTCGGATATCTCGCGCAATTTTAGTAAAAGTCGAAGGACTTAGTTTGATTCCGATTTGTCAGTCGTGTTCTGTCTTTGAAGCAAGCCAAATTTGTACGTGATCGCAGCTGGAAAATACACGGGTTGCTGATTGTCAGCGATCAACTACGAATCAATTTGCCGCGAAACTGAGGTACAAGTGGCGGGTTTTTCATTGTCGAGAGCACCGCGCCGGCGAAACAGGTTAATAAACTGTGTTTAAATTTAAATAGAGGGTTGCGGTTCTGTCACTGGGCTGCGTGACGAACGCGTTTTGACCATCCTCGTCGGGAATTGGGAGAGTCAATGGTGCAATGGACCATTTTAATTGGTATCCCTGGCACAGTTTTTCGAAGTATCATCCTCCACTGTTTTATCTACGTTTCATAGATCGCGTTTAAACATGCGTACTACTGCGAATAGAAATTTAGGAAAAGTTCTTCTCGTTGGGATGATTTAGTGGAAATGGAAAAAATTTCATTCCCGTTTTAGCAATATGATTAACATTGTGCGCGTGATAATGGACGAAAATGGATACACGTATTTTCCACCGAGTATTAAACGTTGACAAATTGCAATTATATAAAACCCAGTAAGTGGAAATTCATATCCATCATTTATAAACTAATTCTGATCGGGTTTTCGTTGCTATTCTTTTTATTTGAAAGAAAAGTGGAAAAAATTGGCAGGTTCTGGAAAAAATATATATATATATCATTCAAAATACTATTTATTCACTGTATTTTTCGAGTGAAACGTTTCGTGTCTAAACATTTGTAAAATATGAATTTCAACGCTTCCAATATTTCGATTATTTTATTACCGATGACGCTTATAGTAATACTTCCGCGGTAAATATTTGTTTCGAAATGGTGACGAGAGATAGAGGAAACCATGAAAAAAGAAAGAAGGAAGATAAAACGAAAACATCGTTCTCGATACAAAGTTTTCAACTTTTGCGAAAACTTCTGAGTTATCACAGATTTCATCATATTCCACACACGTAATTCTATTTGAAAGTTTCGGTCTATCAGAACATTCTGGCTCAACCGTTCCGAAGGCTCTCAAAATCAATTAGCGCGTCCGAAAATCTCAGCTTTCGATCGTCTCGGCAACTGATTGCCCGTTATCAAGTTAACAGGCTTTCACGTTCGATGCATATTTCGGCATCCGAAACGTGCGTTCTCCGAAACAGTCACGGCTGATACACGCTTGGTTCTTCTCCTATCTGTTTCTCCGATCCTCTGCATCATCCTCTATCCTGTCGCTGGAGGGGTTGATTGCCAAAATTCATCATTTTTCGTGATGTTTGCTCCACCCCGGTGCGTCATCTTGCTGACATTGAATCTGACGGAGGGGCAGGACGATTTATCGAGCCGTAGACTCGCCGGTGAACTTGTAAACTCTGATTTACGAGCCAATGAAACGTGACGGTCTAGAAAATCGCGAACAATTCCCTTGCTCCCGTGCTCGTGAGCCAATTGAACTGTTTCGAAACGCTCGATGTGCTCGAAAAGGAAGGAAATCAGGGAGAGATTGCCTGAAAAGGGGAGCTTTTACGAGAATTGAAAGATCACAATAATTTTCAAAGACTTCTTTTCTATGAAGAATATATTATACATTTCGTTTGATTCGAGCAGCGTAATGATCATAACGCTAACATCGTTAGCTAAGCGCAACATCTTCCGACTAGTATCAATCGGCTATTTCCACAGAAACGCAATTTCACTCGGTCTCATTAATTTGTTCGCCGAGAAGCTCAACCTCGCGTATATATTAGATTATTTTGATCATAGACGGTGATGTTTAAGGGAGGCCACCTCTCGCGTCGGTTTTATCGCAAATGGATGAAATACACAGCCGGAGGCTCAACCTCTTTTGCACTCTTATTCTCTTTTCTCTCTTCCTTTCTGCTTGCTTTTTCTTCCTTCGTTCATGCCTCGTTTGTCAAGCTTTTGTTTTTTTTTCCATTGCCTCTCATACCTTTCCATCATTGAATATTTGTTCTCCATTCTTCCATCCTTCTTTTCGTATTCGTTCCTTTTCTCTTATCCGTGTTCGCGTTTTGTTTCATCGATTTTTTCCTCTTCCTACCAGCTACGTTTTTTCCCCATTCGCATTTCGCTTTTCTATATAACTTCTCTGCTCGCTAATCCTCCCTCTTTCCCTGCCTTTCTCTAAGTACTCTTCTCTTTACCCTGTTCAAATTTCATCCAAACCCCTCCTCAATTATCTTTTATCTGTTCTCATCGCGTTCCTCCACGTTCCTCCGCCCCTCTCATCCTCGTTTCTCCTACACCTAATCCGATCGCGTTCACTTCCCATCCCCTCGCCCGATCTCTTCCTTTAATCTCCATCTGTTTCTCGCCTGCTCCGCCCTCGATTCTCTCTCCAGGCTACCCCAAGAGTTACCTGTCCACCTAGCAACCTTTATCTTCGTGTCCTGTTCACTCGGTTCTATCCGGAACCTACCCCCTTCGCCGAAGTCGCGAAAGAGAATCGAGATTATCTCGATGGAAGCAGCCCGGTCACGTACGTCTCTCCTGTTCGTTAATTATCTTTTAATTATCTTGTTTATCTTGGCCAGCAATGGCCCGTGCAAGCCGGCTGGGTTAAGCTAGCCCATCGTAATTCCGCACTGCGGAGCTGCGTCGTCGGCAAAGCTAAATGCGGTCTCGTAATTATCCTCGAGATTGCGAGTTTTGACTTTGGTTCATACCAAATAATACAGAGGTAGCGCATTCCCAGATCTTCAAACTCTACACAACGTTATTGCCGGTGGCAGGATAATTTCGACTATTGCGCGTAAATGAAATATTCGTCGAATTTTATGATATATTTCATACATTTCATTTCATTTCGTCGTTGGATTATATTTGTTTGATACACTTGACCAAAGTGGCTTGATCACCGTATGACAATATTAGGTAACCTCGGCACAAGCCTCGTTCTACGAAGAACAGAAAGAATCTCTCCCTCTTTGGAGAAGATTTTCTATAACGATCGGACATCGGCTAAGAGTAGATTATCTGGCGATTAAATCTCTCAAGACAGGGACGAATAGAACAGCCAAACGAGGGTGGATTTTCGGTAAAGGATAGGGTCAGCCGCTAACCAGACTCTGAACACGATGACAAGCTCATTTTTCACTTTGACGCGAACCACGACTATAGCCCTGTCGATCGTTGCTTTCGTACGAATCTTTGCCACCATCCGGAAATATACATTGTTCATTCGGCTGGAAATTAACTTTTATATAACTTTCTCGCGGAATTTATGACACGATCTGACACGTTACGTGCTTGGTCAGGTTGAAAAGTAGACAGACAGCCGGAAATATTTCTAAAGATGGCAGGACAGGGGAAAGTTGCTGAAAGGTGTTGTCTTGCGAAATTATGTCAGCGAGAGATTGTTCACGGATACTTTCTGCGGATTTAACGATTCGCGCGATGCCGGCCAATGGTTAAATAACGCGGCAGACATCTGTTGATATTTACTTTGCTGAAATTAACCGTCTGCGGGTGTATTATGTTTGAACGTGTCACTCTCGACGAAATTGTTTGGCGCGAGGCGCTGGAAAATCGATGATGGAGGATCCGTAAATATTATTTCGGTCAACTTTCGCGCTTTCATTTGGCGATCTCGCGATCACTGAAAATCGCGGGTTCTTTCATTTCCTCGGCCCCGGACAGGAAAACGATAGCAGAGTGATTACCCATCGCGTCGGTTTAAAGCGAAAAGTTTATACGTGATCGATACTCGTGACTACGAGAACGATCATTTTTTAATTAGTCGCTACGAAAGTGTTGCGATAAGGCACTCTAAATAATTACTGTACGTTCGCCATTCCGTAAGTTCGCTAATTTAAACTTTTCCAAACAGCACTTTCAAACTTCCTATTCCGCCTTAATGTTTTTTTCAGGCATCGACGCTAACATCCTCCACCCGTCCTTCGTTACTTTCTCTGTACCGTCTGTCCAGAGTTCGAAATTTTATTAGCAAATTGCATGGAGGATGGTTTCGACCGAGGACGTGATAGTAAGGAAAATCGGGAAATAAAATGGCAAGGACGTACGCTGCCGTGCCGAATAGGAATTTCTCGCGGTCCGTTTCTTCGAAGGAGAACGCAATTGCATTTAAGCACGTAGAAAAGGACGGCAGAATTTCTTCATATACATTTATAATCCTGCGGCTTAAAAATCCCACGGACTCAACCTCGGCTTTTTACGTTCTAGAAATAAAAGCACTGCCTTCTGCGGGCATAACACGGGGAATAGAAACTCCCACGGGGTGAATTTTCCGTTTCCCAAGCGTTACTAAGTAACGTTTATTTGCGAGAAACTTGGAACGTGTCCATATCCCCGTTGTCTTCTTCCCATTTAAGCACCCTGTGTCGCTATCCTTGCCCGACTAAACCGAAATATCGTTCAAATGTCCTCACGTGAAATTCAAATATTAGCAAAGTAAGTTTCCATTCCACTATCTTCTAACTATTTTCTTAAAGCTTATGAATTCTGTTCTCATAAATTACTCGCCGTTTATTTCCAAAATATGTTCCAAAGTACAATATATCCGAAGAAATTCAGCCCTAAATCATCGCATCCGACAACCCAGCCAAATCCGATTTTCCTTTGCTCTACCGATTTACAAATATATCTAAGGCAATCGAATCCACAGAATATCGGACTGTTTTCGTTCTCCATACAGTTCGATCTCCCTTTAACTGCTCTAGCACGGATCCGAGAAATTGCTGGAACGATGTTTTATCAGAAGTACGATGGGAACCAGCGACGGCGATGCGCGAGAGAGGTGGTTCAGAACAGAAAGGGTCGAGTGAACGGCGGTTTCGGTTTTTCCAGTAGCCGGGGCTGCTCGTAACGGTCCAACCCAATGGGAGCCTCATTTTTCAGCGTGACATCCTGCATGACAATGGGTCGCCGCTGTATCGGTAGCGGGACAGTTTCGCAACATCGGCAAAACCAAGTCGTCCAAAGTGTAGCCGCGTCGTTTCACGGCACATTGCGCGTCGCCGCTAGAGAAATATGAACGCCTCCGCCCCTCGTGAAAAACCTTTACGAAGAAAGCATATCGCGTATCGGACGCCGCGACACTTTCCTCGCGCGAGAAACCGTGAGCGTCACAGACGTAAGTACGCACGTCGAAAACCGGACAACCGCGCTACAAATAAAACACCGTTGTGGACTTTTTATATATTTTTAGAATAATATTTGAACATGTTAACGAACAGTGACGTACAAAGCTTGTTGGCTCGAACGTTTTTCCGGAGGGCGTGTTCCAGTTTATATGGACATCGTGCAACAAACAGCAACGAACAGCGACAAACGAACCGCGAAGCTCGCCACGAGTATCCAGTTTCAAGCTTCGTCATTAAACGTCAACCGAGCCACGCGGGCTCAACCGTCCGTGAAGTTCCTGCTAATTTTCACCGAGGGATTTAATTTGTCGGCGATTTAGTTGCCGCCACGCGACAGACCGAGTCCCTTTAATTTCGTTCTCGAGGCTTGGTCGTGGTTCCTCGGCAATGTGATCGAAGAACACGAACTTTAGCCGATCAGAATTTCGATGTCATTGAGGTCGGTTCGTTGCTTCCTAGACGACTTCACAAGGTCCAATCTTCGTTATCACGTTCCCAGATAGATTCTTTCGTCGCGAGTACGTTTCTGTTGATCGATCGTGCTTAGCGTGGCTACTTTAGTACACAGGTTCGTCTCGTGGGAATTCTTACCGCGTGTAAATTTCACCATAGCTGTTGCGAGTTTAGATTTCACTGTTAGAAATTAGACAGATTATTTTCATATAGAAACTCTACCACTTCGAAGAAGTAGCTTTTTGCTGTGAATGATCGCAAGACTCGTCTTAATAAATACGATGGAAGCGTTACAATCGTGTTTCGTTCGCATTCGATGAAGAAGAGAGATCAACTATCAATATCAGTGGAGTAAAATCAAGGGTAAAATCAATATCAGTGTGTATTGCGCGTTTAAGCCGCATTTAAGATGGCTATTTCAGATAACCGGATGATTGAACTCGTTGCATTCGATCAAGTAGCTTCGAGCGCCTGTTACGCAGTTATTAATTAACGAATAGCGTGAAACGCAGCGATGGAACCTGTACATTGTCCGACTAAGCACGTGCAAATACTACTGTCCTGTGTGAATCTGACCTACGCTTCGACTTCTATTGGTTTGATAAAAGTACGACGAACGGTGAATCTTTCACGTCTCACACCTAATTAATTTACCCGACTTAGCCGCTTAACGGGAATTAGACATCGTTAAACTCGTTACGTGGCAGCTGTTTCCGCATCCAACGAAACGATTACGTAACAGACTTTAATTCGATTTAATCGATGTGCCCCTCTGTCCCAGCTGCTATCCCGCGGTCAATTAACGTTAATGATCTAAAAATAAAACTCAACAGCCGTTCTTTCCTTCAGGGTCGTCAGAATTAAGGTAGAACTTCCACCTTAATTTTTCCGATTCTCTCGTCTACCAGAGTCATTAATTAGTCGATCTTCGTGACACACGGTCCACGATGTCTCTGTCACTAACGATTATTAGCTATACCGCGGTGTAGTACGAGCAGGCATTGGATGGAATGAGTATGGGAATGGGAGGGAAAGGGAAGCAGACAGTAGTACACGACCGGGCAATAGGAGTCGGAACCACTACAAGCTGTTACCGAATTACACCGACGCCAATCCCGCTGACCATCAGACCGTGCGAGCGTAGTTAGACAAATTATGTAGGTACGTGCTCGTGTTGTCGCGCGTTAACCCGCGTCTCCACTCTCTTTCTCCCATTCTCTATCTCCTCCTTTTAACGCGTTATTATACCTGTTCCTATATTTCGCTATCTAATTATGCGTTCCTTGTACGAGATTCGAGCCTCGATAGCCTGTTCCTTTGAAAGAAGTTTCTTCGCTGTTCGTTCTCCGTCGAAAAGTTTTTCGCTCGCTATTTCCTCCGGTGTCTTTCGGTTTCTTCCCGTGACACACTATTTTCTTTCTTCGTTTCTTGCACACTTTCTTCTCGCTTTCCCTTCAGCCTGTCCCTCTTTGTTCCCTTTGTAACCGCCCATTCAGCCCCTCTCGCCTGCCTCTCTCTCGGCTTACCGTTTAATCTAACTCTCTCTTCTCTTAGCCGTCGCTATCTCTCCTTTCATTTCTCTTCTTTTTACGCCGGCCATCTTCTACGCTTTTTCCTAGCCATTTCAGAGAACCCGTTGTCCGAGGATTGACGCGTAGAATTTGATCTCATTCACGGCTAATACCAAACGAAGAAAAGTTGTTACTCCAGGTCATTTATAGTAAAGTCGATTATTCCCATCTGCTGGTCGTGATTATATCGTTTCGCTAATTACAAGTTCAAGATACTAAAATGAAATATACAAGGCTGTTTGCATAGGAAACCAGGGTGAATAAACGTTAATTACGACACGAACGCAAGCCGTTGAACCAGTTACTCTGCGTGTCGTAACAGAATATATTAATATTCGCTTGTTAACGTTGGTGGTCAATCGATATTTTGTGGACTCGGACGGTATACGCACATCCTGACCGGCAGTGTACAGGAAGCTCGTAACAACGTGTATCCCCAGACATTCCGGTGCGAACATCGAAACCGAGTCAAAAGTCCCTGTCATTTCTGATAATTCCGATGTCTACATACGATGTTCTACGTTACACGAAGACTTTACGTTGCGCCTTATCGCATTTGAATAGTAACTCGAGTAACAAGAATATACGTAAGATTGATCCTCGATAAATGGTAATTGGTCGCCTTACTGGCCTTCTCCCTTTCACTCAATAGGTTGTCTGCCAATTCCTCGGAATACGGAGATTCGAATCGATTCAACGCCTTGACTCGCAAATTATCATTGGTGTCTCTATCGGTGTCTGTTGGCGTCAAACCGCACCGCGGCGATACTCATGCAAATCCCAAGAGAAAGTTCGCTACCCGACTCCAACAGGAACTTGGCTACGGCTCCTCTTGGTTAATAGCGGAAATCGGGCGAAAATCGCAAGACCTTTGGAATCGTCTGCAAAGTTGGACCATCTACGTTCTGGTAATGTAACTCGCTCATAGTGCCCTTTCGAGCTTTCTTCCTTTCGCTTCCAATAACTGAGACTTTCGTTTACCACTACGGAATTCGATTCCTCTTTTTCCTCGTTTTCTCGTTCTATTCCGCTAATCTGGATGCTATCGTCTACTACTAACCGGAGCTTTTAGCTTTTTCAGACGATCCTCCGGGAATTAATCTTCTTCCCTTAAAACCTACGTCCCGAGGAATTATCTACGAGCAAACGGAACGCGAATTAGCTGCGCTAACCGATCAACCATACTGTCCTACTTTTCGCGACGTTGGTAGAATTTGAGATCGATAAATTGTACAAACCAATCGTTGTATCACTTTGAGGATACAAGCTCTACCTCTAGCTCTGCGATGCAAAGTAGCTGATAACACGGCGCACAAGGCGCGCGTAATTAATAACATCAGTATGCTCGGCAATGCGGCCGTGTAAACTACTCGTCGAGTTGCAGTTGTAAAGGCAATGTTGGATTGCGTTTCGCGTTGCTAATGTGGTCGCAAATAAAGTGTTCCTCTTGGGTGAATGATCCTTACTGCATGTTCGGCTAAATTATCGAACGGTAAATTATTCCATGCGTGGGGTTGATATCGACACTGTTTGCGACGCGACCGAAATGTGCATTAACGCTGCGACCGCTTGAATTATTAATTTAAACATGTATCTCAATCAACCGATACTCGTCACTGTACAGAGCCTGTTTAAATTTCCGTCAGGTCTTTCGAAAATCAGCTGTTTCGCAGAATTACTTTATGCTACATCGTAGTCGCGCTGTTTCAGCCTACACTCGTTTATATATTTTGCAATTCATTTATTTACATAGTAATTTTATTTCAGAATTATAAGCGAGGTAATTGTTAGGGGAAATTGAAGGGAAATAAATTACCCAAAAGAGAAGAGTATAATGCAATTTCAAATTTAACTTCCGCTTTTATGCTTCATATAAATTTCGTTGCTTTCGCGATTTTCATAATCCCCGTGAGAGATTTCCACGATAATTCATTCGAATTTAATCTTTCATCGGACTTTTCCCCCTCTTGAAACGCTATATTTGTACTACCACTTGCTCCACTACTTGATATTGAAGTAGAACATTCTCACCTGATTCTTGATACGGTTAACGAACTCTTGTCTGGGGCATCCATACAGGCTTGAAACGCGAAAGGCGTATCGTTTATTACGTTTTCGTTAATTCGACGAGCTTTCGTGCATTGTGTGCGGCACTATTGGCGGATCAGCAACGAATATCGAATAGCGATATTGTTTAATTTGTTACATAGATTGCCAATCTTTATTATATTTACATAATGTGGCGGAAATATCTCTTGATTAATGAATATCCCGATGGAATGTTTTTTTTCGAGTGGTATCGAGCAATTTTTAACAGAGCGCCGTAGATAAATGCCACCCGTGAAACATTATTTGCTCTTCCATCAAATAAATCAAATAGGTTTGCACATAGAACATCGAGCCGAGGATAATTTTAGACAAATCACCGTGCTGCATTCAAAGCTTAAGGGAATTGCCAGTCTAATCTCTAATTAACCATCAGCTGCTCAATTTCGCTAGCGACTACGAAGGATATTGCATTTTCCGGGGCGTGTCTCGGTATTCAGTGACTGCAACCGGAAGTCCATTGATACAGCAGTGACCACGGAGACGATGAAGAACGGCGCATTAAGCGAATCACCGTCTCAAGCTGTAGCGCAGCACGGTCAGACATATGTATGTGCAAACGTAACAGTCAGCTGTAACTGTCAGATGTAACTCGTGTCAGAAACATAAGCTGCCGGTCCAAGAAGTCGTGAGCATGACATTCTACAGTAAATCATCATTCCACGGAGATCCTCTTTCCATTTTGACGGTCGACACGGAACGTTTGCAGTGATATAATGAACGAATAATACAATTTTCTCAAACTCTCCTCTTTTATAATATTGAAATTTAAAAAATATAACGTAAAGCTATCTTAGACTTTCCTGTGTGCGATTGTAGTCCTTTTTAATTGCAATTAAACAAGCATCGTGCAAACTTCGAAAATGATACCGACAGCGATCAAAGTTTCCGTCGAGGATGTAAAAAAAGAAAGAAAGAAAGAAAAAAAAGAAGGAAAAAAAGACAAATGAACGTGACACGTAATGGTAAAGCCGAAAGGATTCGATCAATACGTTCGACGAAGTGGGCATATTAATCACGGGGTCGATGCTTTCCATTCCGTGAGCGTAATTAACGCGGTCGTTAATATCGAATTTGATTAATCGCCCTATCGCATCGCGTTCCGCGTGCACAAGCCGATAAGAAGGACTTTTGAGCAACGGGGGGAAAAAACTTGACCAGGTTACAAGCGTTTCGAATTAATCGTCGAGAATCGTCGAGCTTTAAAAAAAAGAATGTTTGATCCTCTCGCAAATGGTAATGCCTCTTCTCTCCTGCGAAAGCTTGTTCGTCATCGTATGGTTATTCATCACAAGCGTTTTTTCTTCTTCGCGGCCCTAGTTTTTTCTCCGAGCAGCCGTTTGGCAAAAACTTGCCAGTTCGAGGGGGATGAAGGCCATTCCGTGTGTCATCGGATGAAAAGAGCGTCATTCTTTGTCGAAAATTCTTGTTCAATTATCAAGGCGTCGTGTGTTCCGCCATACGTATGCGTGATCAGATAACATTTTAGATTCTGAAGCTTCGTTTTTTATTAAGCTTGGAAAATTCATTTTCGTTGAAAAATTTGTTTGTTTCCTCTTTCGAAATATCGAATTTGGCTCTTGAATGACTGAATTTGCCGTGCAGTAATGAAATTGGCGCGTACACACGTGCGAAATTGCGGGCTGTATCACTTCACGCTAACATAAATACACGATGTCGCGAAGGAATTTCAATTAGAAGTGAAAAGCGTAAATTTTAATCGCAATAATTTGCGGTTTCTTTTCATCGATTATGCATTGAACCGAGAGAACACGCTGGTTGAATATATTTGTCAACGTTTATTGGCTATATGCCACAATAAATGCCTTGAATTTCTCACAATATCCCTCGTTTTCTCTTTTCTAAAGTAATTCCTATTTTATATTTGAAGTTAACGATCGATGATTAAGATCTACCAATTATTTTAAGCGACAGGTTGTATCCTGGTTGAACGGAACATCGAATAAAAAAGGAAGACACGTTACAGTGCCTAAGTAAGGATTAATGAAAACCGCACTTGGTGCAAATAAAAAAGACACTCAAAGTAATTCGAAATTTAAAATCGGCTAGGTGAGAAGGAAAAGAGGAAAAAATTAAAATACGTATATGTGATCTAATATATATGATAATCTATGTAAATCGTTCTTCTCTTTGCCACAGTAAGGGAATGTAAATTTTGCAATGTTAATTGCAGAACTTTGTTAGTTTTAAAATAATTTAAATTCTTTCAATTTTGCAACGAAACCACCAACGCTATCAGCAAGGAAAACGCACGAACGCATAAATATCGTTTTGTAGATTTTTTTTTTTAAATCCACCATCCTAACTCTCTTTGCATAATATCTTTTGAATCATCACGGAAGGAATACGCGTAAACTTTGCCTTAGCTTCAGCTAATTAACTTTACCAGCGCTTTTTTTTCTAATTATCTTTTCCCTTTGATGTTCGCGAGGCAGTGAGATTACACTCAAATCGCTTTTTCCTCTGACTTATTTACGAACGAGATCGATTTTGAAACTAAAGTACGCCCTCCATCATCGATGTATAGCCCCGGAAAGATTAAAAGAACGCTGTCCAGTTATCGTTATGAATTATTTTGAAATAATAATCGCAGCTTCGATCTTCTTTCAAATATTTCTTTGATCAAAGTATCGGAAGAATACCTGTTCGCGTTGTAGGGTTGTAACGGCTATGTGTCGTGAATTCTTTGTTGAATCGAACATCGCGAAAGCATTTGGTGACGTCTTGATAGCGTCGATCAATGTTTTATACAGGAAGCTATCCATCAGTCGGAAAACAATTAAGGGCGACGTGAATCTTGTCGAGTCATCCTCGCCCTCTTCTCACGACTTCACCCTTTACCCGGCAGTTCGTGCATCCTGACGCGGCAAAGATTTAGAGCAGTTGTCATAAGCAATTCGTTCTATCCACGATCGCGAACGAAAACGATCGAACAGAGTCTGTATGAATTATGACTTTCTATTTAATAATAGAGGCCCACGTCGGGCCAGGCATTAACGCCGACGAATTTTATGAGCGTTTGCCCCGTAGCTAGGGGCTATTAAATTTTATTATTGGAGGAGAAACGGGCGGCCTTCTTCGAGAAAGCGTTTCGCAAGAAGCTGCACCGTTTCTTCAGCTATGAATCCATTTCTCCAGATGCTGACGCGAATTGGATTTTAGCAGCCGCAAATTTGTAATAACCTTTCATCGTTTACAATTTTGTAGGGAAGAGAAATGAATTATTCGTTGCGTGTATACAGTCGCTTTTTATTTTTTTCTTTATGCGCGTAAGTACAGTATTATTCTGCTCTTGAAACATTGAATTACCAACCGCGTAATTCAAACTCTATTTTGTTTATCACGGGAGCACGACCTACTTTTTCGGTTGTATTTTTCCATCGTCCAGTTTATTTTAATTAACAGCGACCGGGTGTGCGCGGTTGGTTGAACGATACACGGTGATACTTTTAATTGGAAACGTCGGTATTTAATATAGCGAAACAACAGTATTTAGAAATGCTAACGAGTGACGGAGAAACCCTTAAGGGATATAGAGTGCCGTTAACGAGAACCACTGATAGTCACTTTGGGAAATTCATTAGGGGCATCTATTATTATGATTATAACCGAGATTTCTGTCTCATCGTCTCTTGGCTCCGCTGGGATTAAAAACGTCGCTACGCGTTATAAATCGGACTCACTTTGTCCGCTGTTTACGTTGTCCACATTGTCATGGGTAATTGTGACGATCTCATTAAGCGTGCTACGCTCCTTTAATGAAACGAATAAATCACGCATCAACGGCAACACGATGGCGAGACAGCTTCTGTGGATCGGCATTAATTTATGTTATATTGCGTGAACTGTCAGGCAGCTTAGGGGATTGCTACAGAGTTCTAATCGAGACATGGAAATCCAAAATAATTTCAACATTGTCTATAAATTTCTACAAGGGATGTACTCTCGTTCAAATTTGTAGGTTGTAAATTTGTGCATAAACTATGTATATTATTACGCTCTGATTAAGCGCACGATATTGTATAGCGTGTACCGAAATCTCCTTCATTACAAAATGATCCTTTCAATTTCGAAAGTTTGAAACGATTCTCGTCTCCAGCCAGGCTAATATACACAGCTTGTTTCTTGAGTCAAACGTATTTGCAGCGTTGACGATACAAACTTTTACAAACCGTTCGTGAGAATTCTTACAAGATCACTGTAAAATTTCAAGCAATCGCGCGTTTTATCGAATTCGTTGAACAGGAAACTCTATTCCAAACTCTGTCGATGCTCAAACATGTATTACACCTAATCGATTTCGCTGCGACGAACGACAAAGTTGCGCGAACAAGGAGAAGCTCGATTTCCTCGGGGTTAAGAAGGTTCGTCGCGATAAAGCGGAAACGGAAAGAAGCAGCGTTTTTCGACAGAATGCGAGCAGCCATTTTCAAATTAAACCCTATCGGAGGAACATTCCGCGAGCGAGCTTCGTTCGACGAAATTGCTCGATGAAGTATTCACTTATCTAGTGGGGTTGGCTAGCGGATCGAGTTCGACTCGGAAAGAGCCGTTCGAGGTCTACGAGGCAGATCGATTGGATACGTATGTACGTATATCGCGAGCCGGCAGAGCCCGGTTCAGCTTTACGAGCGCTCGTTTTCGGATATACCGCTTTCGGATGTTGGATGCATCGTTCCACGTGCACCGAGCATCGTTTCAGTTTTACCCATTGGAAAAGATCCGGGCAAACCTGATATCCGTGGCTTTCCGAACCGACCAGACTGCGATCTTAGCATTAATAGTTGATCCCGATGATATCTCACGGGAAAATACGGAATCATCCGATTCTCTATCGTGCCGATAGCCGAATTTGACGTCCTAACTTTTTCGCTGAGGATTCTCGATGATTCGAATGTTTGTACACTCGTGTAATGGGAGTATCGTTCGATTTGTTTCAGAAAGCTTCAGTAACTCGCAAGCCTGTTTTTTTCTTTCCTACTATAGATACCATACGATGAAACATAACGAAGAATTTTTTGGTTCCATCGATCCCTGTAGTATTTTTCTTTCTATGTCAATCATCGTCCACGTATTTAACGAATGTCCGAATGTCTCGTTGAACAGATTGGTTATGGATGTGCTAGCGTTCAGTTTGGCTCCGTTTCCAGTCGACTCACCTCGGGCGGCGGGAAATAAATCCAAAAGTTCGTCGAAGGGCTAACTTTCGATTGCCGCGGGGGAGGAAGTGTCCGTACCATCTGTCGGAGTATTCTTAAAATCGATATCCACTGGCTCGAAATCGGGACCGTAGGCGGTCGATCAATCGCCTCTTCGGAGTTATTCGGCCACAAAATTCGAGGAGCGCAGTGTAACTGCTGGTTCCAGAGATCCGTGAATATATCATAACAAAAACGAAGGAAGAATGGGGAGAAGATATAAATCAACGTTCTAACATTCTAAATGAACAAAAAGGAAAAGTTTTTCGAGAGAAACAAGAGGGAGACAAAGGGAAGAAGTCTGCGTTTTACGTCTTCCTGTAAAGAAGAAAAGATCCGTTCTCTTACTTTCGCAATTACCATCCACCTAACGGGTGGACTCTTTCTTTCGCCCTGTTTGTGCCCTCCCAGTCCACTCCCCCATTGTCTTTTCCCTGCATTTTTTGTTCGGCCAGGCAAAAGCATCGCGTCAATACGCGCGATAGCAACAGCCATGATGGGGATCGTTGCAAATAATCGTCTCGTGAATCGCAATTTATCTCGACGCCGATGGAAGAGAGAAAGTGAGGGCCTGCGATGGACATCGATGAAACGATACTATATCCACGCTCAAGTCTACCGATAAACGATACAAAAGCTATTCTTTGTGTTTTACAAAGCTATTTTAAACGATAATACGAGATTTCATGCTGTGATAATAGTATGCCTAATTATTGTCTTCACACGTTTACACTTGGTAACGTATGTGTCATTATCAGGTATTATCTCCTACCCTCAGACGCATACATATGCTGTAGCGTCTAGCTACATGTATGAAAGTGACGCCTGCATGCGAGAATGAATACAGCGCTCTTCGCGAGGACATGTTCTAGAACCATGCCCCAGAATCGTCACGAGGCGTGAGCGTGAATAAAATCGGCACTGTGTAATGTCCTCGTAGACCGAGGGGTGTGGAAAATTCGCGAATCCGTGCGACGAATTCAAGTAGAATCGAGTGACAAGGAACGATCGGAGAAGTCTATAAAAATGGAAACTTTCGATTATTTACGGAGATTCGATAGTTGCGACTCTGTTAATGCGAGTTAATCCGAGGTTGATGATAAAAAGCATTGCACGTGAAACTCGACACAGCCCTTCGATAAAATATGTTATCGATACTTTCATTTTGTCACGTTGCGCTTTCCCTGTAGATTATACGTCGACAGACGTATATCATAGACTGTAACATGAAGTGAGCGATGACGTGTAGATCATAAGTGCTATTCGATGTTGCATTAAGCTTACCGATCCCATGAATTAATTGGCCTTGGAGTAATCGATCTTCTACGCGAGAGATATACATCGTGACCTGGTACGTATTTATTAAATATTAACTCTAGGATTAAATATGTGGTCATTTTCGATATTTAAAAAAAAATTGATAACTTAATTAAATTTTTATCCAGTAAATGACGGCAAAAGTCAGAGAAATGGACAATGGCCAAACGGACTTATCAAATTTTCCTCGCGTGTTCTTCATTTGAAAAGCTTTTGATCCCAAAGTTTGTAGCGTCTTCTGAAGTAATAAACTCGATACAGAAATCTTCACAGACAACGATCGCTCTATTTCCTTGAATCGAGATAACGCGTTTGCGTAACCCTTTTCTGGGCTAAGGTTTGTCGTTAATTTTAATTAAAGCTGGAGCCAAGAAACGGAGATTATTATCTGTAAGAAAGTTCCCGTTTATTTTCTCGCCGCGATTCCGCGTTCGTCCTTTCAGAGAACCAGGTAGGAGGACAGCAGGGTCTGTTTTGCGTCGGATATCATCCGTGAGCTGCACGGATTCGACTTGATTTATAAAGGACTTCGCCAAAATGGTCGGCAGAACTTCAAGGAAACCAGATGAGACCAGGTCTTTGGGAACCGAGAGAAACTTAGAATCTCAGTGTTTTCGTCCGAGTTATTGTACTAGAAAATACAGTTCAAAAGGTAATATTGCCAAAGCTTAATCAGGTTCCTTTAACAATACACAAGAAACGATAAAACAATACAACGCAGAATGCCATAACAACATGTTAATGTTAAGGTTCCTCTCGTTGAGATAGATTCCTCGCAAGTTTATTTTTTTATGATATTGCAGTAAATAAATTGCGAAATGGCATGGTGCCGTTTTGAGGAACGATCCACGATGAAAGAGCTAGTCGGCATGGTATTCCACTGTCGAATTCTCTGAAAACGAGCCCGGGAATTCTGCAGGCGGCGGATTAATTAAGGCCGCAAACATTCGTGAAACGCGTTCGGCAATAAAAGCCGCGCTTCTGGCGGCCAAGTTTCGCCAAGAAAAAGAGAAGGAAGCTCGCAAAGGGTAAACGTCGGCCGGGCATCGGATTTAATTAAAAATTTTTTAATCGCCTAGAACACCGGGTCTCGCGCCTGTTGGCCAGCTTTCCGACGGTAGCGTGGCTCGACGTTTCGGAAGTGACCGTATCCCCCCGACCGACAATCGGCCATTGTCGTTAATCCGATGATGAACGTCTTCCACGAAATTAGCTATCTCACTGTAAGGCGTCCTCCGTTTCCTTTTTAATTTCAATCCAGGGGTTTTACGTGTTAATGTCGCCGAGTAACGAGAAAGCAGACTCGACGAAAGAACTTTTTTACACGCGTCGGCTTTAGCCGGAAACGGTACATGGCGAAGCATTTATTCATTCGGAACGAAGCGATAATTTCACTGGACCGCGAAAGCCACCGTGGTCTAGCTCTTTTAATAAAATCCCGTTGCGCTCCTTTCGAGAAAACGCGATATTTCTCGTGGGTATGGCGGCGGTAGTGGGAGAGTCCAAGAGGTAATGGAATAAAATTCGCACGTTCTGCGGCTTTCGGCGGATGTTCTCAACGCGCTAGACATTTCCGTTGAACGACGCAGCAAGGACTCGAATTTGGCCAGGGAAGGAACGTCGGACCGTATTCCTGTTCGCATAATTCTGGCAATTTCTCCACTTTGGAACGCCATTTAATGAGCGAAAATGTCAAAAGCGTAATAAAATCGCTAGTTGGAGATCGGTTAGATTCGAATGAACATCATTTTACAAATATAATAGAAGCAATCCTTTCGACAACCCAAGACTCAGGATCTCCCGATAATTTTTCAAAAGAAAAAATATACTCAAATATGATATACTTAGACAAGAACACCGATCTGCTAGGTAAAAGCGCAGCAAAATATATTCGTACCTCTTAGTCTCTTGTTTCTCTCGTTGAAAACAACTTATCCTCGTACGGATCTTCCACTCAGTCACCAGCTTTCATTCTTTCACGAACGCGCAATCCCGTTCAGTTCACATACGGCTCGTCTTACGTTCGTTCATTGTAATTGGAAAACGGTCAGGTTGGTTGGAATACATTATCGAATAGGAAAGCGAGCTGGAAATGAAGGCGAAACAAAAGTGTTTCAGTGGCCGGAACAGGAAATGGCTCGTAAGCCGAGACTACAGAATAGTAAGAGAGAAAGAAGGAAAGAGAAAAGGAGAGGCGAATGGTTGGCGCAGATATTGTGCGGAAATCGAGGAAACACGTTCGCAGAACGCTCGTATGTATCGATAATGTGCTAGATCCACGAAGGGAGAAGCTCGGGTCAAGGAACGCTAATGTCGCGGCTCGTTCTCCGCTCGACGAGTTTCGCCCAGATGGAAATTGACTTCTCCGCGGATTTCGGACGCACTTGCACGCTTTTGTCGCTGAAATTCGAAACAATTTACGAACCGAGGATAGACTTCGATTTCGCGCGGTGTGGTTTGGCAAGTTAATAGTATAGAATCATTTCTGTAATGTGGTTTAGAAATGGAAATTCTAGAATAATGGTTTGCATCCTATACAATATTATCGCTTGCTGAGAAATACATTGTCGTAGCGTGAATTCGCGGAGAGACGAATCACAGCGCAATTTCAACGCTTCCTATAAATCGTTTGAATTAATTGCCTTCGATTAACCTTACAAATTAAGATCACATTGTTACTGGCATATACGTTACGCTTTAATCAGCCAATTTTTCTCTGAATTTGATCGGCAGGATTCGTTCTACGAAGTAGAGGGAATTAAGATGATCAACGTCTGGGAACAAACTCTCCATAGGTCATCGTGGTAAATTAATCCGGGGTTTGTAAATGGTCCGATTAATTTTCTTTCAGCAACGTCAAGAGTAGCGCGAAGTAGATCTGTAATCGGATCTCAAGAGACTTCGTGTCGCATCTTGGCTTTCCCCTCCTCTCGTCTGACGCCAGACAGGGCTGTAAAATCGATAGTCCAGCTTCCTTTACGCCGTTGCTCGCGCGATACCCGTTGCTGCTTCGAATACTTTCGAAACGACGAATTCTCATCGCGAGATACGCTAGACTGTCGAGAAAAGATCTCGCGACGAGCTCCGTTTCATCGAGTACTGCTTTACATTTTCCAGATACATATACGATGTATACTGCAAAGATCTCGATGATTCTAGAGAGTTTATTTCACGTGGGTCGTAAAAGTTAGAAAATCGCGCAAGTCAACGAGCGAAACGAATAGCCTGCGTGGTCAATGGACGAACGTGTGCGCGAAGGGAAAGGAGGGTAGTAAAATAACGAGCAGAGGAGGAGTAGATAGAAAGGGTAAGTGATAACTTCTGTAATTCGCCCATTTTTTCGGCAAGCTCCTTTAGTTAGGGATGAAAAGCTTCCGAAGCGAAACCGGCGTTCGATCGACTCGAGAAGGTGAGTAGCTCTTACAAAGAGGAAACGAAGGGAGCTTTCTTGATCGAGGATTTTAATGAAGAAAGGTTCCACGGCGATCTTTTGGAAGAACGTTGATCTAACACTAGATTGTTCTCTAACAGCACGATAGGTAAGCACTACTCGATGAGCAATTACAAATATTTGCGGATATAATTAAACGAAAAGGTACAGAAAGATAAATCTCGGGCTTAGAGAGAGAGTGAGAGAGGGATGAGGGAGAAATTCTGTTTTAATCAAACCGTTTTGCGTGGACATTGTGAAACACGTAGATTCGAATTCGATGATTCTGTAACGGGGCAGGGAATGAAAGTGGCCTTTGAACTTCAAACATTCTGCGCTCTTCTTTTAAATTAAATAACTTCTATTTAACCGAGTTCTGTTGGAAATAAAGAGTAGGAAAATTAGGGTAGCAAAGGATCTAACAGCTCGTATACGCGTTTCTCGTTTTACGTGCTCGACGATGGAGACTGTTCGTCATTTTTCCCTCGAACAAAAACTAGAGTGAGAGAGACAGAAATAGGCAGCAGGGGAAAAAACGTTAAAACGTTAGGTTGGCGCGTTTCAGCGTGTTTAAATCGGAACGTTTCCGCGTTCATGCCCGCGAAAGCAAATTCAAACTTCCCGACACGCCTCCGGAGCGGTTTCCGAATGCTTGCACGCGAAACCAAATTGCCTGCGTTCCGCATTAAAGATTCAATTACTATTTCCTCCCAATTGGATTTTACGTTTAAATAATCATCGCGAGGCGGTCGACGCATTGAGACTCCGTTCAACCGATTAAAAGAAAATTTTATTCGTTTAATCCCCTCCCCCTCACCCTGTTACACACACGATTCTCTACAAGTTGAAACTTAACGAAAACCATGATTATTTGCGACGAGTTATCTTTCAGCATCGAATGTTTACGTGTACTATACAAATCACGAGGAATTTCTGTATTTTCCAAAAGAGAAGAAGGAAAATATTTGCCTCGGTATCGTTACCGCTCGCTACGAAGAAACGAATTACGTCCGACGTCTGTCCTTATAGATATTCTTCGTTTCCATTAAGCTTGTGTCTTCGTTATGCGAAATGCAACTTCTGTTTGTGTTTACGGCACGAAAATACTACCGCAGGAAATGATTAATTTATAATTTCGCATAACAGAACAGGATGCTTCTAAGTAACCGTAATTATATAAGGCGAGCGTTACTTTCCTGCCGTTTCAGTCTGATTCGATTAAAATTGCAGATCGTAACATTTTTAGATAAAATTCAAGACGCAAATAGTTTCATAAGGATATTCGCCGATCTTTACATCGCAAAAGGGTAGTCACACTTGTAAAGTTTGGATAACGATCAGCAAAGCGTGGAAATGCTGAAAATCCGAGCGTATTCCCTACGGTCGTTAAAAACGATTTAGACCAATTCAATTAGTCGCGAACTTCATCCCCTTTCAGATCTATGGCCCCGCCCTCCTCTTCGATGTCAAACGGTGGTTTGGAAAAAGTAGAAAAAGACATTGGAAACACAGGGTAGGCCACAGGAACGCGGGAAAATGAGGAAGAAAAAGAAACAGGAGGATAAAAATATTCAATCAAGTGAAATCCATTTTTCTATAGGAAACTGTCGTGCACTCGCGACTTGCGGCGTTTATTTTTTAGTAGCGCTCGCCGATCGGAAGGGTGGAACGGGGGGTGGCTCCATCGATTCCGTCTCACCTGTCCCTTCGTTACGTCTCGTCAACGATTCATCGAACACGAGTCACCCGGTAACAGCTCTGATCTTCCTCTTTCAAAGGGAATTACCGGTGCGTGAATTAAAAATGGAATTTCAATCGAATACATGCACGTTTCTCTTGCCTTTCAACAAACGCTTGACACGCGTTCACCGTTTTTATCTCCCCTTGAGTCGACGAATTTTTACTTTTTGAAAGAAAAGGCGAGAGGAAACGGTGCATACAGATAAGTGGATACTATAGGCAATTCATGGATTCCATGAACAATTTTATCGAAATCGAGATTCAGATTACGATCTGTCCCTTAGATAAATTGCCTACAGTATTTTAAACTATAGACAGGATGAAAAAAGAAACGTCGAGAATATCATAATTAAGTTATTATTACACTTCGTTTCAGCAAATTCAACGGGAGACACTCGCACGATGCACGATAATAAACGCCTCTCACAGCGAAGTTATCCGGACGGAAACAGAAACAAGACTGCCTCGATATTCAAAGCGGGCCCCTTATCTAGGATGAAAAGCAGTCTCAATCAGCGCGTCAGGGGGGAGCAGGTCAGGGGAAAAACCTTCCCAGGCAGAGTTTCTTGTTCGAGATTGAAGACAATGCGAACTCTCGTCGGCGTTGTGTGTTGCGAAATTGTTAGTAGACGTGTACATAATTAGACGAGTTGCTTGCAAGCTTCTCGTACGAGAACTTCGGTGAACGTATTCACGATACACGGAGAGAAATTCGAGCAGTGGACATCGTGAGGTGGCTATCGAAAATAATGATATTAATATAAATTTTAATTAATATCAGCTAGTTTTATTATTTAATGCCGATTTAATATGGAATAAGACTAAGAGACTCCTCCTCTGTTCGTGAGAATCGAGTAATAAAAATTGTATCCATTAGTCGAAGCTTCTCTGTAGAAATCTATAGAAATCATTCACGCGTGGCAAAGAAAAATAAAAAGAAACAAGGAATTAGAAGGAAAAGGAGCATGAAATGGCAATTAATGTATTTCTACCAATCAGTTACTATTACCTCGCAACGCGATCGATCTTCCTCCGCTCGTAAATGGTTTTTTAATAACGCCATCGCAGAAGGTTTGAATTCCAATTCGCGTCGATACGTGCACCATGATTGATTTAACGGGTGGACAGTTTCACCGGACTAGCGACAATGTTTTATCGAGCACATCACACGCGGGCTACTCAACTATTATTTATCTTGAAAGATACTTCGGATGATAATTTCAAACAATCGAAACAGTTTTAACGATCGAAAAGCGTCAACCCTTCGAACTCGTAGCATTAACGAAGGATTGCAGGCGAGAAGAAGATTGGTAACAAAACCAGATGGCAACAAGAAGAAAAGGAGGAACGTAAAAAGGTCGTGATTCGACCGATCGATCGACGCGCCAGAAGACAAAAGACTCGAACGCACCCCGAGGCTTTATTTCAGCTTGATTTTTCGTTGAAACGCGTCGCGAGAGAGTAGTATGGCCGTACTATAAAAAGATTATACGAATTCGAGGGTGTTTTAGCTGCTCGTCGCGCAGCCGATTCTTTTAAAAACGTTGCCATCACAGCTGCTGAATATTTATTGAAGAAGGGATCAGTGAGACGTGAAAGAAATGGAAAAGAGACAGCGAGAAAGAAAGCGAACGACATTTTTGGAAATCGTCCTTTAGGAAATCGTCCACTTTCGCAGCTCGTTCAACGATAATCGATCGATCGTTCGTTCGTTGAGCTTTAGCGTTAATCCATGCCACTCGCCGGGATGAATTCGCCGCACGAAAATAATGGAAAAAGTTGGCGCACGCAGATTTGCCCCATTTAACTTCAATTTCCAGCGAAAAATGTAATTGGATTACTTGGAAATATCCATCCATCCGACTTTGTTAATTCACCAATGAGATCCGTTCATTAGCGACGAATAAATAGAAACATTCGTTGGCCGATTACGCGTTCGATATTTTCATTTTAATCTCTTCCGTTACGTTGGTGTAAATTAATTTTCGAGGAATCGAGTATTAGAAAAGAACATACCTACGTACATACCTAGGCGAAAAATATTAGTCGAGCTTTCAAATTTCCGGTACTGGTGATGTCAGAACTTTGACGTTAGTAAAAGATTCACTTCATAATCAACGTAAGGTGACATTTTCCCGAAGACGAGCGACAAGCGTTCGTTGAAAGGCGCGTTACGTAATGTTATGCACACGTTGTGAATTGACTACGGTTAAATACTTGATTATGAGAGCGAAAAGCTTTCTCCCTACGGGTATGAAACGGCGTTGGATAAGCAAGGGAGCTCATTTGCGGCTTTAAAAAATTCACTGTTCCTCCTCGTACTGACCGGTGTATTTTGGAGCGATCTAATTTTCTCGACGGGGGGCTAAAAAGGGATTTACGGGCACGAGCAAAATTTATGAATCACGAGATGCTAGCGTTCCCACCTCGGTGAGGATGCCGAGTTGGATTAGTTATTTAATATTGCACGCTATGCCGGAGGCTTCTTCCGAATTCTTCTTTAACGCGGATCATCGAGGTCGTTCCTCGTTCACGGAACTTATATCGATTGTTCTACGATCGACGGGTATAAGGGCTAAAGATGCCTTTTTAATGAAATATTAAGATTGAACGAAGGCGGTTGGGATGAAAACCACTTGTTCGAAATATCTGATAATTATTTAAGCGTCTCGTGTAACTAGTTTTAACAGTTAACGTTTCATTTTTGTTTTCGTTTATCCTAATAGCTTGTTAATTGATCGCAACAAATCTCATTTATGTGATCAATCGGAGAATAAAACAGTTTAGATAATCGGACAGTTCCGATAGCACAGATCCATTAGCTATCCCATTCAATTGTTTTTATTAGTTCGGATAATAAAGACTGATATTTAGAAAAGTGAAACTAAATTGTTATTTCTCTATCGCTTCTGATGCGTTCGATCGTTTCGCTTCACGGTTCTACCTTAATTAGACGAATTACAAGTATATTTTTCGTCACGATTATTTAATTTCTTATTTTCCGCACGTACGTATAACGTCTAATGTTTTCGTGTAATTTCTTCTAACAGATTGAAGCCAGGCAAACATTCGTAAAGAAAGAGAAATTTTCTTCCTCCTCGGAGGATTTCCACGAAGAAAGCATACGGGAAATCCATTAAAGGGGTTCCTGAATGGGTTCGCTGGAATTCTAGGCGAAATGCCGTCTAGGCCAGGCTCGCCTTCGCCCTGTTAATAAACAAGCTCAATCTGTTCGGTCGGAACGAAGTTTCCCAGGGAATAGAAGTTTTATATTTCACGGTGGAACGGACGCGCCGGAAACCGGCAGCTGCACGATCGAAACTAAAGGTACTCTCGACCTACTGTTTCCCGCTAGAATGTGTCCACAGATTTGCCGGACCGTACCGTGGACCGCTACGGGCATCACGTCCACGGAGATTTTTCGATATCGAAATTGACACCGGCCCGGAGTTTTCACGCTACCGCGTTACTGGATTTCTGCTATCGCGTTCCGACTGATTGAAATGGACTTTCGCGATTCCCAGGAATTGAATCGCGGTTTCGGTAATTCTTCGACGCGCCGGACTTAGACGATGATCACGCGTGAATTTTTACGGGCACACGTGAAAATTCGTTTGACAGATTTTTCCTTAACTAGGAACTCCCATAATCGTACAATTAAAAGTTAAACTCGAGAACAGTGAATGGATCATTACTGTATCGTAAACCTGAGATAATCTCAACTGTTCTTAACGATATGAAAATTTACAATTTCTTTGATTTGCCCTCCCTCTTTTCTTTCAATGTCGTTAATCTCATTCTTAGGATTATATTTGTACTTAAAAAATGATTCGTAATTACATAGATAACTACGTTTCTCGAAAGCTCGAAGCTGTTTTCAATTTTCGTATCTTTTCTCGAATTTAAATACAAAATAAGAGACGTCTAATTAATAAAAGATATATGTCCACGAAGAGCAAAGTACGCGAAAAGGAAATACACATAGAACGTGAGGTTAGAGGAACAGAAGAAATGGTCTATGAAGTCCTTCTCGTTTTTCCATGTTCGATCGATATCGGCCAAGTCATTATTGACGCAGTAAACTAACACTGACATGAATCAGCCTAGAAGAAAGGAAATCGTGTTCGTTGCGCAACCTCGCTTACCTTTTCTGCCCGTATACGTGGAACTTAATGGATTAGCTGCATCCAGATTGCGCGGCCGACGGATGCATTTACGTATGGACCAAACTGACCGATCAATGAAAAGCGTTTTTAGAAGTCAGTCTCGAGATTTTTCTTTCGACGTTGCCATGTTTTTCCTTTTATGTTACATGTAAATGTATGGAGAAATAGAGATTTTCGCGCTACTATATCGAAGGTGTATCATATGCATATTCAAGGAGAATGAGAAGTTTTAATTTTAACATTCGACCCTCTTCTCTATGGTACACTATGAATATTTCGCTAATTGATGTAATGGAACCTTCAAGTATCCTGTATATTTTGAATACATTTGAATTTGAAATGCAAGTTGCATATGTTACGTCGAGTTTGCGTTACTTGCAACTTTCAACACAACGATGAGAATTGATTTCGTTAAAATTTTGATCAAGATGCTCCCAGTAAGAAGATTAAAAAAGACAAAAGTAAGCCATACTTATTGCAATATTCTGTTAACGAAACAAGTAGAAATCAAAAGACATGTTCGGTTTCGATCGATATTTCTTAACGAGTGTCTATTCTTCTCAGCGAACCTGTCATTCAAGCTTCGTTTATGCCACATTGCAAACGATTCTAGTCGTTCGTTTCGCAAGTTCGTGCCGTCTCTCGCGGCGTTAAAGCTGGAGAAATAAGCGACAGAGTAACAGAAAGGCAGGCCGATTTGTCAGTCGCTACTGGCGTGTATTTCAATTATAGGAAACTCGATGGAAACCGCAAACTCCCACTGGCGAGACAACGATCTTTGAAAATTCAACGTCAACTTCTAGCAACGATAGATCGTGGAACGTTAAAAGGCTGCGTGATCTCGTTGCTGATTCGTTTTAATGTAAACGAGATGAAGAAGCTTTCATCGCAGCGCGAACATATATCGAGAGTACCTTGTAAATTGAAATAAAGTTTGATGTAAATGATATCTCTGGCAGTAGACGAGAAAAGGTCTCGATGAAAGTTCGAGTTCCAGAATTCATTATTTGCCCATGAAATATTTGTTCGTGTTAATAGAAACGAGCAGCGGCACGAGAAATTTGTTTCGCGGCAAACACTCTGGGAAAGTGTTTCAATCTCTCAAGAACAGAAATAAATTCTGTTCAACTTTTCAATTATACCTTACTTCGTGCCATGCTCGATGTCTTCGACCATTTTTCCTACTGTGAAATTAATAAATGTAGAATATGTGACGGTAAAAAACCGAGAACTTCTTCGAATTTAAGGCACTGTTCGCTTGGACCACACGCAAACGAGTAATTCTACTTTCCGGCGTTGGTACGAACCACGAAACAATGGCGTTCACCCCGGTATTTTATACGTACCTGCCACTTTCCGGAGAAAGGGGCCGAAAGGAACTGGCCGAGCTCAAAGGAACAATGTTTAATCCGACGCTTCAGCCACCGTCGAGTCGTTTGATGAAGTCTAATTTTTATTTCGGGTCGAGTGACGCCGGAGCCGCTCGGTTCCATTGTTTCCCGACTTCTGGCCGTCTTTCGTTTCGTTCCTTTTTTCTTCCAGAAACTTACTTGCCAGTTCCCTTTCTCTCCGACTCTTTCGTCGGCCGGATTTTTCATGCGAGAAATGTCTTCGCGGCTAACATCGTCAACGCGTTCGTTGCTCGGAAAAGTTGGTCCTGCCCGCTATCGCGCGAGTGAATTACAATTTCTCCCGGCTATTCGGCTCGGGCGTTTCACCGTGTCCTTTCTTCCTTCCTCGAAAATTCGTCGAAACGGGCCGCTTCAAGTGGCAAAGTTTTCCTTTGGATCGAGAAAGTCGAAAATTTTAGCCGGCACGGGTGATCGAGAGAGGTGAAAGGGTTAATTTTTAAACGGGTAGTTTAGGAAAGAAAGCTTCACAGCTTTAAAAAGCTTTCGCGTAATTGGTATGAACTATTGCGTAATAACATCCTCGCAATTCCTTTAACGATTTTCCAAGTAAATCGTAGAGGATGAAAACGTCGTCTCTGAAAATGCAGTTGAAAGTCCAAAAACATTGCAAATCCGGAAGAGAAGCGCCAGAGTAATGAGAAATGTTAGCATTTCTCTGTTTAGGGAACAGGTCATATAGACGTTGAAACAACACGTTCATTGTGCACCTTCAAATTTAACCATTAGCCCCGTCAATAATAGAATGCGAGTGCAAGCGTATACACGTGATTATCCCAAACACAGAGCGGTTCGCGAAGAGGCGAGGCAGGATGAACGACGTTCGAAAACAACAGTTAATGAACCGTGAAGCTTGACGATTATGCAAAGGCAGCGGAAAGACGTGGAAGCGACCTGGACCACGGAAAGTCGGGTCAGAATTAATGGCGAGCACGGGATAGAGCATTCCTTATGCTCTCCCTTCTGGCTTTCCCACTGACAACAACCCCGGTAACAGCCTTCCTGTACCTCGTCCTTCGCCAGCTCCAAGGAATTATCACCCTTCGTTGTTGCAGTCACCTACACACTCACGCATACAGTCACAGATACACACGTTCGAGTCTATCCGTCTATCTCCTTTCTACGTGTACGTATGGGTAGCTGCAACTGAAGCTGTGCTTGCGGCCAGACACTGTTCGTCCGTGTGCCCATTACAGACTCGCGTCGAAGCCTCGGGGCACTATGCGACCGTATATTTAGAGCGGCGTCAGTACTTTGTCCGAGCGAATGAATGGCCGTGCCGTTGGCTGGATGGCGGCCGGTGGCTGTGCGCTTGGTATCAGTGGCAATAAAGGACAGACAGGGAGTGTCGACTGTCGTGGATGCGTACACTCCACCCGCGAATAACTGGCCATCCCGACGGAGAGATTAATATTCATTTCGACGAAATGCGAGCACCCGATGACGTGCTCTGATGCATGCTTTGACTGCTACCGGCCGTGTAAGGTTGCCTGATCGCTCTCGCTTTACACGCCGTTCGACGGACATCCCTTTTTCCAGCTATCGAAGCTTGCACGTTGCATGTCGCAAAGGAGTGGAACGAAGATTATTCGAGAAGGACAGTAATTAAAAGGCATTTTTGGAGTTTCGTAGAGATGTAGAGATGAGAAGATGACTGAAGGGATGATATACGGGCAAGAGGAGTTACGCGTTCTTACATAACGTAGCTATAACCTTGATGATTCGTACATGCGAAACATTCGCGTATTTATGCATTTGTTACATACATTAAGAGAATAAGTCCTAATTCTTTAGGACACAGGTCCTCTAATTTCTTGAAAAGTACAGACGCTCTTGGAATACTACACTGTCATCTTGTCAGACTAATTGAAAGATATGCCAGCGTAATATGGTTTCTATATCGTTCACATATATTGCAGTTTGAACAAACAGAGCGTTCAACAGAAATTTTTAAGGCTGGCTGTCAAATATAGTGGGCACCCGATGTCGTTTGGTTCTCATGATGATTCTCATTGTTACAATATTCTTGATAATTTAAATCTTCCCGCACGGAGCAAGAGAAGGATGATATCTGATATAGTCTTCATTAGTAAAGTAACTATAAGTATTGCTGATTGTCTGAATATATTGCAGTCGCTGTTCATTGATGTACCACGGAGAAGCTAAGAAGTCGCCTGTGGTTTTATACACAACTACATCGCATGTTGTATGGTTACTATAATTGCATAAATCGTACGTCAATTACGTATAATCAATCTCTTGCCACACGAGCGTAGATATCTTCGTTCAATTTATAGTATTTTTAAGACATACTCTTGTACGCTTTCTATGACAGTGTTATGTTACAATTTTTTCTTTATACATAATTTTATGTTATGCCTCTGTCTCATCGTTTCCTACGTGTCTGTTTTAATTCCTTTTTTTTCTCTTTGTACATATCTATTTTCTGTTCCTTCTTTTATCATTTTATACACTGACTAGTTTTGCTTTTTCCTTCTTCGTTCTTCTGTCCTTTATGTTAATTTGTTATATCAAAAGGTTTATTCTGTAAATAGATAAATAAATAGTAAAAATAACCAATTAGACCGATACTCCTGTATCAAAATATCTTTTCGTGAGACGCACAGTACGTGATTCTGACGAATGTTTAATATGAAAGTTGAAAAACTATATGTTTCATAGCGACAAGCTACAATATACATATGTGCAAAGCTTGTATACGAGAATGAATGCAGCACGTTTCGGTATGCTCCAGAATCTTCGCGAAACGAGAACATGAATGAATTCGGCGCGCGTGATAGTCATGAATATGTGTCAGTGTATGCGTGACATGCGTTGTGGAGCGAGAGTTCCAGGAAACTTCCGCAACGCGTACATAAGCGGAATAGCCTTCATAATGCGAGAGGTCATTGATAATCGATAAGATTCGATAGTTGTACAGACTTTTCTCAATATTCAACATCATCCTTCGCGAAGCTCTAACATCGTAAAACAGAAGTCCTGAGCTCTACGTATCAACGTCGGATGCTGGATACATAAAAAAAAAAAAAAAAAGAAACAGAGAGACGATTTGCAGGGAACCGTATCAAGATCCCCTGAGTTGCTCCATAAATCCTAAGTTTTCGTTCATAAATTCACGCATCAAAGATTGACGTGTAAAAATGAGAAAAACGAGAGACTATTGGATCGCCGAAGGGGCAACCGCATGGCATTTATACGCGTCTCGATCGTGTTATCGTATCGATGCTAATGTATCATGTATCAAAGGCCGTTTCTCTCGTTTCACAGCGTTTAGCGACATGTCATCCGGTTTGTGACTAAAAATCGGTAATTCACAATTCAAAACGCGTACAGCCGTCCTCGAGCGCCATGGAAAAGAATACTGCGAACAATAACGAGGCCTAGCGTATGAATAATGAAGGTAATATTCTGTCGGCTGTTTCAAACACTCGTCTGGAGACGCGTGTAGAGACGGCTTCACGCTGTTTCGCGATAATAATTCGGAACAATACCTTTTTTCACCTCTTCGCTCGCTCTCGCTCTTTTCCTCTTCTCTCGGAGCTTCGTCCCCCCCTATCCTTTTTAATCCCTTTTCACTTTGCTATTCTTTCCCTTTTTATGCAGCCTCCTTTGCTGCCTTCGCCTCTTTCTCCTCTTTTTTTCCTCCGCCCCCTTTTCTTTCCTTTTTGTTACGTTCCACCCCTCTACCCTGCTTTCTCTGCCGACGACAAAGCGTCGAGACGCGTAACAATCCCCTACCACCCTCCGGCGTGTGGTGAATATTGTTTCGCACCAAGTAACCGATTGAACGTACTAATTTACACAGTCTGGCGCGAGACGAAAGAGATATCCTTAATTCAGAGACAAGGCATCTCTTATCGAAGGAGCGATTTTTGTTGGAACTCTTTGTGACAAAATTCTATCGGTCGTGCGCTTATTTTTCTATTGCTTAAGACAGTTTATTCGATATATTTCTTTAGTAGGAACAACCGGAAGAGAAGGAGCTAGGATTCCGGACCTAAAGAGAAAATGAAACGGCACTCACTGTGCTTGAGTGTTCCGTTCGAATTTCCCGGCGTTTTCTGTAGGCCACGGCTGGCCTCTGCAGTTTATGATTGCAATTTGCATGTAAACAACGTACTTGCCTTTTATTCGACGTCACGCGAAGTAGTATTGACTTGAGTGTTTCGTTTTCGTTTTTCCTCTCTTCTCGCCGTATTATTTCCGATTGTAACTTTGAATGAACCCCTGAAACGAGCGAGGCGAAGGTTACGCGACATTCTAGCCGTTGATTATCTTGCGGTTGGTCCAGTTGGAATGAATTACGAAAAGCTAGATGAAACGAACTTTTGAACGTAAGATATTAATGTCAAACGAGCCAGTTTAGATTCGCTACTTGCCCTCTCTCGACGATGATAAATGAAAGATAGCATAGTCCATCTCGAAATTCAGACAAATGTCGTTCAAAGGAACGTTCTCGTCCCGAAAAGCATGGACCGTACTAATGCTAATTAAACCGAATGACGGAAGACTGGGCGGCCGACCTCGTGATTTTCGGCTTATTGTTAATTTACAACCAGCGGAAAAGTTCGCGGTTGAATTCTGGAAGCGGCAGCCCGTCGTTAATTGAATTCTCAGCGTTTCGTTATTTTCCGTGTCGCCCGCGAATTAGGTCGTCCAGCCGAGTCACGACGTCCGTTTACGGTCAGCAAACTTTCTACCGGTTCTCTTCTTGTATATGCGCGCCCGCCTGCTCGCGCTCATTCGCTCGACGTACACCGCTACCTTTGAACGACGCTTCAAAATTCATTTAGTTTCAGTTACCCATAGCGGCCTGCGGCAGGGTTTGTTCTTCACGCGGCTACCACTCGACCAAGGTAACAGTAATTACGGGCCCTTGTTCCCTTACTGGAAGTACATTCCAGTGGGAAGTCAATACCCACGGTTCACTAGTACTTTATGGGAACGCATAGCGGTCACCTTTCTTCCCTTTCTTTGTGGAGCTATTATGGCAGGCGTAAGCTTGACTTACCGATAGTTTGTTGGCGTAAGCTCCACTTGCTAATAGTTTGTTAGTGTAAGCTAATTGTTCGATAATAGGTGCGTTTCTGAATAATTTGTTAGGAACCGGTGGCCGAAAGGCCTCTAATACTGCATTCCAGAGTTCTCCCAATGGCGAACGGTATACGTGATTCGGGATTAATCATCCTTCTAGGTCACAGTCGATCGATTTCAGATCGCACCAGCGGCGTAATGCGTCTCGCACGTACGTTGGTCCAATGTGTCACAGTCACGTTCCACGCGCACCATTCTGTGGTTATACACGTCGCAATCATTGCGTACGAACGACGCGAGAATTTCGATGTTTCTAGCCTTCCCGTGTATTAGCTTGAAACACGACGACCGAATCACTGTTCCTGTTACTTAATTGAATTCTGTTTCCAGCTAAGATGTGACTCCTTTGACCAATAAAGAAGTAACTTACGTGCTTTGTTTTTAAAAGCGTATTAAAGCGGGCTGAGCCTATTGAGTTATAATCAGTGAACGCTATCTCGCATTTTTGCAATATGACTTTATCTAAACGACGCGCAGTATCCATATAGCGTGTACGTATATACGTAGAAAAAAGCATAAGGATGTTTCGGAACATTCAACCAGAAAGCTCGATGCGCGTGAAACCCGTTTAATATTCTTTGTTCCTAGTTGACGTTCGATTTTGATTCGATCAGGTACAAGTTAGAAGGACGATGAAATGATCCTGGAATTTGGAGAGACGTCGGTACACCCGTAGAGGCCGACGAAGGGGGCAGTATATTGCCAAAGTCCGCAACTTGATGTCTCTGCCGCGCATGGTCGGCTCCTGCTACATAATCGTGCATAATAATTATGATGTCATCAATTAGCGCGCCGCCAGTGACATTAATGCTGGTTCGGTACGACCGCGACAGATCCTCGTGGCGTTGGATTAACACAGAGGCGACTGCGTCGAGTATTCCAGTTCGGTCGTTGAAATCGAAGCTGGTCTGTCTCTCGATTGTTCTCGAAATCGCCAGTATTTACGGAAACCGCTTCGTTCATTACTGATAAATTTGAAATTTCTCTCTTGTCCCCTCTGTTTCTCCTCCAATTCGCTGCTCACCTCTTTGTTACTCTCTACAGACGTCGTCCGCTCATTCCTCCATACCAGAGCCATTTCACCGCGGCCAGGGATTTCATTTGACCGCTTAGCAGCCGTGAAATCGTATTAATTATCCCGTCGAGATCTGGACGCTCGTCGTTTTTAATTATGTTAACGTATGCGGTTGAGATTTTAGATGGAATCCGCTTGGTGCGCTGCAATTCATTATTCCACCGCTTGGTCCATCTGCAACCACCCAACTCTCTCTTTCTCTCTCTCTCTCTTTCTCTCTTTCTCTCTCTCTCTCTCTCTCTCTCTCTACGACACCGGCCGAAATTGAGTTTATCGGTATCGGTTACTGGTATTATTGTTTCAACGACAAATGATGTGACGCGTTGCGTAACACCACCCTTCTCATCCTATCCACCCAACCTCTACCCTACCCCTTTGTATGTTGATCAATGATTTCCCAATTTTGCGCGTTGCGTTTGCGCGCAGCCTTCTTCATCAATGATCTTTTGTGTTTTGCGAACAATGTGAATGTGCGCTATAGTGATTCAATGAAATTCTTCAAAATGATCCATTTGATTGTTTTATGTTCAATATGAATATTAATAAAATTTCAAAATTGTTTTATCGGCAGATAGCGTGATAACATACTTGAAAACCATCGACGGGGATTAATTGCTGAAAAATCGCCTATCATACGTATCCATATATCACATTTGATTTTAATTGTTCATGAGACAGTATGTAAACACGAACATGGTTAAGCTCATATTAATTGTCTTTATACGCTTTAAAAAAATTATTGGACCATTTTTTTTTATTAGTTGAAGAGATAGATACTTCGGCATCTTTTGCTCAGCTCGGTAATCAAAAAGCTTTCTTCATCTCGTCCTTCTTCCCCAAAAGTGATATACCTTATATCTTACAAGGGCGAGCAGCTCCACGGAATAGGCTCTAGCGGATCCCTTCGACGTACAATATTATCAGGCTCACCGGTTTAATTGGCAACCCGAAGAAGATTCGACAAGTTTGTAGTATCGTTGGCAAGGTCTCTGCCACTTTTGCCAGGCACGATCCTGCGGGGACCACTCAATATTTGATGACAACGTGCGCCCCGACGAGTTGCAAATGAACGTTTCCGTCGAGCAAGCAGTCACGAAAGAGCAGAGTCACGCATAAAATACGAAGCTGTCGTCTTCGAACCTATATCCAACCTTATATCGACGACTCCAGCGGTGCAAAGTTTCCGCATCATCGAAGCAAGGAACATATTTTATCTGGAGGATGGTTTTGCAGCTTTGACGTAAATATATAAAACTTGATAAATCCAGGAATTCGTTAAAATATCACGCCAACGAAATTCGTTGGGAATGGTAAAAAATAGACCGCGTTGCAACGTTCCAAACGGACCCCAAAAACACATTGCTATAAATTACAGAAATCTTTTTCCCATATACAGATATACATATATGTTTGTCCAGCAGAAGCACACAAATTGTGCAGGCAATTTGTTGTAGATGTTACATTGGCGTAGAAACAACACGACTAATTTATTCGACGCAGACGACGCGGTGCGGTCATACGGTGTAACCAGGTTGCCTTTCATGCTCCAACTCACGCGCACGCGCATCCTGTATAATTTGCTAATACGACGTCTCGATTTCTGCCTCACTGTCCCCTAATTAATAATTCAAGATCTATTATCCGTGCGTGTTTCGAAATTCACGTCTCGTCGTGGACATATCTGAACCATAGGACGAATTATACGTGTAATTATCCTCGCTCGTGGCATCGTTTCTTCTTAAAATTCCTTGTTTCGAAAATTATAAGGCCGAGTCCTGTGTAAATAGTCGTTGAAATTTTATTGCGGGTTTACAACGCCACAGAGTTTTGAATGATTATGTCAAATATCATGGAATTAGAAAGATTCACTAAGAATCTACGGTCTGACCATATATGGCCTGATTCTACTTCCTCCAGTTACTTAATTAAATTCACTACGTCGCTAAGGCCAAACAATGCACTTATTTTTCTTGGTTTCAAGGAAATTTAATTAACTTAGAGTACACGTTAGTTGCTTTTATTCCACACGTTTTGTTCTCGCGGGACCCGTTTTCAAGGAAATGTTAGCTAGTGAAAAGTGAGTCGTACAATTCGTTGGCTCCAATCGAATTTTACTTCGTTTGCATATATTTATTTCGAGAATTCTACATACGTTGCGGCATGAATTAACACGCGGTACAATTGTTCAACTTTGTTAAACAACTCGTTGTTCAGTTTCTTTCATGTATTATTCACATTCTGGACTTGTATGTTCCCCACGCTGCTTGACGTTTGTTCTCATATAAAAACTCGCATGTCATATCGTTTGTTTTTTTTAAGAGCTTCATAATTCAGACGTCTCGATTCTAATTGTCAGAAACGCAATAAATTACAATGTACGAGTAAATTCTTTGCGCTTTACACTTATGATCGAAGTCATACAGGTCTTCCTTAACTTTCTATGCATTGCAACGACAATGCAAACATAAAGCAAGTTAAGAACCGCGACTCTAACATAATACTAATATCCCCTCACTTACGACGTAACAAAAGACCGTTTGCAGTGCAAACATGGCTTTTCCCTCGCGGTGTATCAGCAAACGAGAACTTCAACTTCGTTAGCGTGCAGTATGTTCGTCTAATTCGAAGAACACAGAGCCGACGGACTAGCTGCAAAAAGGACAAAGCAAACGTGTCAACCGCAAAGCATTTAAGCTCCGGAATTGGACAATCCTGTGAACTCGCGGTTATCGTTGTCACGGGTCAACGATGTTATCTCGAACGTTAAAAATGTCATTGTTATACTGACTTGCGATAGCGTAAATTCTTGTAATAGCCTTTTCAGACCGAATAAATATAAGCGAAAATATAGCACATAGATTCTATTCCATCGGAGCTGTCCTAAAATGTTTCACCTAGCTGCGAATTCGAACTTTATTTGGCAGTTAGATAAAAAGATGAAAAACTTGTAAAATTCTGCACAAAGTATCTGTCTATTATATTTAGGATTTCATCTCCTGATATGGCAGATCCATCGATGCTGCATCCATTCCCAATGGATAGTCGTGTAATTGCCACGAACGAAGATTCGTTTTTCTAATCTACAGTCCTTTTCTTAAAGACGTCGTCTGTCCCGGACAGATCGGTGAATAGTTTCCAGCTGACGAAGCTGTCTTGTCTTCGCTGCTTCCTTTTCAGCTGTTCGGATGCACCGCAACGAGGAACTTCTTAATTCGTTGTTCGGATCGTTCGAATTGAATCATGGAACGCAAGACTGAATCTTGTTTCGATCTGAAGACCATTTATGGCCACAAGGGGTCAAGTAATTTTCAGTCGGTACGTCTTACAGTTCGTCTTAAACATTGCTAAGTGGCTGGAAGTTGCTTGTCGCAGTGCTTGACAAACTTCTCGGTAGCGACCCTGTGTTATAGAGAAACTACAAGCACGATTAAGGGTTAGGTTAGTTTCACTCGTTCTGATGATCTTTGGGAAAACTCGATACCACGAGAAGAGTCTGTAGACAATTTTGAATTAGTCATGCGAGATCTTCCAATCTAATTTAATTAGCGTAAAAATATTACCGAGATTATAATATTTAAGAATGTGACATGATCGAGCGATCCTCAGAAAGATTTTTAACGATCAAATAAGATTGTACGTTTGACATCAAGTTTCGCAATTATAGTTTTTCTTCAACTTTCTCTTCATTTTAATTTTGTAGCGGAGATTGGACCGACTTAACCACTTGTTAGCTACGTCTATGGGATTTTAAGATCTCGGTCGATTCTAGCTAGGGGCGAGTCTGTCGGCTTAAGAGAAGGTAAGTAGGTGTGAAGTGGCGCGACTGTCGTTTACACCATCTAAGTTCGACCTCGAACTGCGGGTTCTGCGTCCCGCAGGGCTACAAGAATAGAGAAACGTTGCTCGAGGCATGCAGCAAACAGCATTATACACTACTGTTCTATAAATATTCGAATTTTCGCTGCGATCTACGCTCAAAGTATCTTAATCGTCGTTAATTATCACGACCAGGGATCATAAAAAACACGACCCATATTATTAGAACGATCGTCGAAAGTTTCTTTAACAATTGATCCCTATTCCTTATTCCTAGTTTTCCTTCCTAAAGTACACATTGTTAATTGTACATGTTAGTGTTTTCTGTCGCTTTCCACAGTATTATCGTTCTGTATCTGTAAACAGCTTCTATGCATACACTTCCTACCACTTGCTAGTTTTGGTTGTCAGATAAAACACGAGTCTAACGCGTGTTTGCCGTGTCTGTTTTCGTTGTAAATTAATGCAAAAGTTTGGTCAGTGGGCTAATATTATTAGTGAAATTTCACAACGATGTAAGATTGCGAAATCGCTGATATTATTAGTTAATAAATTGTATAAAAGTACTCTGATCCACCTAACATTCGAACTCTTTCGAATAGCTGCTAGCAAATGTCCCTTTACCTGAAAACACCTGGGATTCCAATAAATAACAAGGGGATGATAGATCGAAAACTGGGTAGACTTTTGGAAAGCAATATTTGGCAAGAAGCAGCCGGTATCTTTGCCTCGGTTAGGGGCTCGCACTGTATCATATCGAATAGCCTCGGCAGCGAGATATTTATGTAGCTCGTTTCGGGATGGTTGGAAAGGGGTGGTAGTCAGTCGATCGCGGATACGATGTATTGTTTTCGGATATTCTCCGGTTCATTCTCTTTTGTTTCGCGTTCCAGCGGCCGGCTATCCACTTGCGAGTTTGGATACACGATTCGAACAAATAAAGGCGAATCCGAAGAGAAGGGCAGAACCGACCGAACTCACCCCGTCCCGCTTCTGTTCACCGCGAACGTCACCCTTCCCCGTAGCTCCGATCCTCCACAGCCACGGTGAGGTATTTACATTCGCCGATATCGGGTCGGCTTTCGGGATTTTAAAAGCTGTTTTAAGCTGCAGCCAAGCATTGCGATCGACTGACTTTATCGGGTACGACGTCGCGAATTAGTCCTCGCGCTACGTTTTGTCTCGTGTATGCGATAGAACTGGCCTGCAGCGATACACCTGCGGGGGGTTTTACAGGGAATGCTGGTTTTTCCGATCGAAGGGACACGTACGGCGGATACTCGAGATTTCATGGTGTAACGTCCTTTCGTTCGTTTTCTGGGGCTTCGGTTTCGTGGGACTGCGGTTTGAAGCACGACAAGTGTTTCATTCTGAGAAGGCAATCCTGTATCGAATTACTTGTTTCATCTAACAAAAAATCTTTAAAACTCTACTCATAGAAAGAAACCATTTTGCATCCCCCGTACGAACGTATACACGAAGAATAAAAATAGAAACAGGTGAGTAGCATGGTCGACACAACGGACAATGGAAGAGTTTCTACCTGAAAAATCTGGGATAAAAATAAACGATTCTTGGAAGGAATGGGGTAGGCAATATGGATGGTAAAAATTGGCGACGAAAAGGACGCCACCGTGAGTCCTGCACGCAACGACGCAGCAAATAAGGAGAAGACGTCGCTAGTTCGTGTCGAGCCGACGTCGAAATCGTCGAGTGTTTCAGTGTTGTCCTCTCTGCACGAGGGCAAGGTAGAAAATAAAAGCGTCGCACGTTGAATTTACACGAACGAAACGGAGGAAGGGTCGACGTTGGGGAGTTTTTAGCTGCGGTCGCCTCGTAAATCGGCGCATTTTTTTTATAGTTTGTCCATTTAATTCTGTCCGCGAGCGTCTCTTTTCCTCGTGCTCTAAAAATCTGAATAATAATTTTCCATGTATTTATTGTGTCTCACGGCTGCGAGATATTTTTGTGGCGGAAAAAAATGTTCACGTATGTATATCTAAACCGAGAATTTGAAATAAGAAAAATATTTTGTTACGTTTCATACGATAAAATAGAAATCGCGAAGAAATTAATTGGATAGTTTGATACCAGAGCGTGGCCTGTTATAGAATTTTCAAGAGAATGTTTCCCACGTGAATACGGATAACAATGGATCGCTTACAGGGGAATCAGGTCCGTCCGAGCCCATAATAACCCATAAAACTGTGTCATCGATGGATCGGCGTAACGCAATTACAAGTGCATACGCGGTTTCGTTTCGAGGCCGCTAATTCCCCGCGGATAAACGGCACCAGCGTACTGCCATTGTACCGGCAATGATCCCGCAAAAACGAATTCGACGGATTAATTAAACGGTAATCTGTCGATGATTGACCACGATAGGCCGCTTTTACGCTGGCTTATCTTCGCGCAAGCGCCAGCCGCTTTTCGATTTGCGATTTCGATACAATCCGAAGTACAACTCGTAAAGGAGTAAAGCTCCGGACGGACAACCAATGGAACATGTGCAAACGAATCGAACGATTTCTGTGATTTGAATACCCGTGATGTAACAGGCGTTTCTAGGATACTACCTGGTTAAAATTGAATTTTGATACAAATACAGGCTGGTTTTATTATATTTGGCCCTTAATCCACGTCACGAATATGACATGATAGTATCTATGATACAAGAACAAAGTTGATATTGTTTCCGATGAAATTTCGTCAATAAACTGCTAAAAATTTCTTTCATCGATTCTTGAAATGTATTCTCCAAATATAGTTTCTACCGAATTCGTTTGACAAAGTGACAAAAATTCCCAGATATTCTTGTATTCATAGGAACGTTCGATCGTAACTCAATCGATAATCGGCTAGTTCTAAAGGAAACCCTAGAGAGCACAGGGGCGATCCCGTATTTAGCCGGTCTTATATTACCTCTGATTAATTCGGTTCTTCGGTATTCCGGCGTGCACTGCCACGTTCTCCATCGAACGTATCGCCTGTACCGAATCAATAGATGTTCGCCTTATTGAATCCTGCTAAGCGAACGCATAAACTGAACTTTTTCCGGAACGTGAGTGGTTACGTAGCTAGATACCGTGTACGTGGAATGCATGCGTTTAGCAATGGAAAACTGATGGCGATCGATTTCTACCGGTGCACAGTTAAACGTTGTATACTCTCGCTGCATCTAGATTGTACTGATAATCGTGAAAGCGTCGGCAGAGCGTTGATTAAAATCAAAGTTTCCGCCGTATATTATATTTCATGTGAAATTCACGTTGAACCAGACTTTTCGCGAATAAAGGGCCGACTAATTTTAAGTTTCATTGTGAAAATCTATCCGCACGTCTGACCGTAGAGCAAATCTGGATCAGCTATGACCCTGGTCCTCGAAGATGCGGTTACGATCGTTGATCGTATTGAATAGGGGAAAGCCAGATTCCAGCTTTGTTGCGATCGAGAATCCGTACTTGAGGTGCGGCGACAAAGGGAACTATTTGAATTTCTAGGCGTATCCAACCAACTCGAAGGTACACAATGGACTAATTAAAGATGAGAGAATTATCTAACAGATATCAAAGGGCTGCCGATAGGGAAGATGTTACGATCAAATGTTGGAGCTGCGGTGCAATCGATAGCGTGCGGGACGTTTATCCAACATTTGTCCGAAACGTTACTGGCAGCACAATTAATTCTCCATGAAATATCCATTTGTACTAGAAATTATATAATAGAAATTTACAAAGGATTAGACTACACGTTTCGACCAATAAAATTATCCTCTCGGGAGTGGGATGAAATTTCAGTTGAACTTTGAAATTTCGATTTCGAAGCAAAATGGCGGCGAACAAGAGAACTATAGATTTTGACCATGTTAATCCTGCTCGAGGACAGCAAACGTTCAAAGATCATCCCCCGTGCGAAATTAATTGCTTCGAGGTCGCTGCGTGCACGGGTTGGCCGTGATTTCGCGACACGCGGCGGAACGTGGTGCGATAAATACCAGCACGACCTCCTTAGATAATTTATTCGCCAAGTTAACGCGTCGACCTGGCACTTCTCTCTGTGCACCTTCTTCCTTCCTCTTGATATCTCGATGCAAAGTGTGTCGCGACGATTCCAAGTTATTCGTTCAAGCTAAGCGAGTCTCGTTCGAAGAAGATGCTTGTCCACGATCGAACTCTTCTCTCTCGCATTCTCTTTATCCTTTCTTTTCCTCGTTTGCCGCAGTGCCAGCACTAGGCATCGTGCAATGCATTCTCGGTTGCTCCTTCTTAACGAGGCCATTTCGAACGATTTAGAATGAGTGCGATGGAAGTAAAATACGCCAGCGTTCAAAGGTTTATGGTTGTCCTCGGTTATAAAATCACACGAATTTTCGTCGCGATAACTCGTTTTCCGATTCTTGCGGTTTTGTTTAACCTAAAGTCTTCAAAATATCGAAAAAACGATCAGCGAATATCGGACGCTGAATAATACGTCGCCAAGAACGATTTTACGATCATATTTAGGCGATAGAAACCACGAAAAAAGGAGGACACTCGGGAATCTGGGTCGAATCCGGGTTGGTGGCGTCAGAGTCAAGGGCGCAACTCGTTGCGCCTCGTTTTCATCTTCGCCGTCTTTTATCGTTGCCAGCGATAGTGCTCAACCCCTTTGATACTTAAGCGAGAGACGCTCGGTGCTCGTTCCATTACCCCAATTTCACGCTTGTCAAATGTTTCAAAAATTTCTTCCAATCTTAAATAATTTCTCCTCGCTTCAGACCCGGAACCATCGCGGTACAAAAGATCTCAGGCTTTGGTGACCAGGTCCATATAGCCACGATCTAGTTACTGGTGTTTGTACGAACCACAGATCGTTCCCTGAAAGCCGATCCTATGTTGTTCTTGACCACAAGATATTCCGCAAACGCTGGGAATTCCGAGACAACGTTGCCTCAAATCTTAGAGAAGATCTTCTAGCTTTTAGTTCTGAGATAGCATTCTAAGTTGACTCTGGTTTAGTTCCCTGCTCCTTCGATGTATTCGACTCGAACTTTCTCCCGTGCTTCGCACAACTTATCCGCTCTCGTGTTTCAGAGCCAGTGCAGCACCATACTCTAATTCAGATTTTCATCCACCCTTTCCACAGAATCATAAGATATTTATCTTCGGATCAGCTCGCGACCCACTTGACCGTACTAGTTTGACCACTGCGTCGTAGAACGCCGGCCATGGTTCTCTAGATGTGCATTGTCCTTAATTGCACCGAATCCTAGAGCAATCACTCTAGCCGCGTATTTTAGGGAATTAGTTCGATTACTCAAGGTGCTCCGGGATTATACCGTCTACTCTCGAATGTTTCTGCTGACTGTTACTCCAGAGGTTCTAATTTTAATCGCTTGCATTTGGTCTTTCGTTAATTTCACGTTGTTTAACAGAATAATTTTAACGTGTAAATACATTTTCCTGTCTGGACACCGCGAGGAATGTAAAACTGTGGCCTTCGCTTTCCCGAACTGGCTGTTTTATTTTTCAAGCGGATATCATCTGGGGTTTAAGAAAACATTTTCTTCTTCCTTCTAGCTTCTCTCCGTGGTTGAAAATGTGCATCGGAGATGCGTGATAAATCTTTTAAAGCGACACTTTGTCAGCTTCTCTCTGTCAGCCAAAAACACTAGAAAATGATTATACCATAGTTTGTATCGCGTATTTCTTTCTCATCTTCTGAATCCAGTTCACAGTCGACCGCTTGTTGATCACATTCCTCCTGAAGTGCAACTGTAATTGCTTCTCATCTTCTTTCGAAGAGACGATCTGTTACGACCGTTCGCGGAGAGACGCGGTCGCGAGGAAAACGCGTCAGCGAGAGGCGTAAATTCTCGCTACGATTCGGTGAATCGACGCCGCGAAGTAGTCGTTCCCCTGTTTCGGTTAAGATAACAGAGGTGGTTAAATGAATATGACACAGTAGAGTAAGTTATATTTCACCGTTTATTCCAACAACTTATAACGAAGGCAGTTACGCTGGTGCGTATGTACGAGATGAGTGAGTGACTGATCTGCGGGTGTGTATACCCGGTTAAAGGATGTTGACTGTTCGAAGGATGTAAAATCAGTACTGTCTTGGGAGACGATGCTGTGTCGGAGGAAAGCTAAGGATGGGTGTGTCTAGCGCACGGGACCATCGGATTTGTCGGTGCCGATGTTAGTTAAGAGAGTGAGGGAATAGGCTTCGTTGTTAATTGGTTAAACGAAGGGTCTTAACCGCCCTCGAGAGAAAGTGGTTAGTGGGAGGAAGATTGCAGCGTACGTGAGAAAAACTAACTTTCCCTAGTTAAGCCGTGGTAGACAATAGTCTTTGGAAATTCTTCGGAAACAGATGTTTGTTTGGTTTGAAGGACCTTTTCTAGGAAATCTATGCGATTTATGGAAGGTACTTGAAACTATGGAGGATACGCTGCGAGTATCCGAAGACATCTGGTTGTCATATTGCCCGCGGTGTGTGGCCTCGGCTAGGTAGAGTGTTACGCGATGTAACACGATCCATTGTCTGCCTTCGGTGACAACTTGCTCGCATACTCGAGTGCTTTCTGATGGAGAAGTGATCTCGTAAGTTGCGTAATAGCGGTCGTAATTCTAACGATTCTAATGCAAATTAGTGATTGCCGTGTTTTGGAAACAACGCATTCGTTCTGGAATTCGTAATCACGCGATCGTAGACGGTTAATTAATCCAAGCTCGATTAAATCGGCTTTTCTCGTCGTGAACGCGCCACCCCTTAGCGTCTTCAATTACGTAACAATTACGGCCGGCCGTATTTCACCAGGCGCCATTAGCCGATCCAGAATTCCGGTTTACATACGAGGAAGGCGGACAGTCGTGGTCCCTGCTCGAGAAAATAGTCATTTACCTGGCGTGCTCGTATTAATTGATTCCGGCTGTTGCTCCCCCCGGACGGTTAATTAATCGATTCAGCCGATAATCGCCGACGATTTTTCGTCCTGTTCGGAATTCACGCGCATATCGTGTTTCACTGGTCCTCTAGGGATGAATGGTCATTTATTCGCAGCTCAGAGGCTGGTTTTCATTACATTAGCCGACACTGTGCAATCATAAATAAAATAACAGAGAGAAAAAATTTATATTTTTATATAACATATTCGGACACTCAGGTAGATTTGTAGCAACAGTATATTTTATCGAAGTTTCGAGTTAATGTTAAATTAATGATCAGAATTTGCTAAAACAAATTAACTATTATTAATCTACAAATAAATTTTCAATAAATTGAAACAGTAAGTTTTTTATATTATCGAAATCAGTCGATGAGTGATCTTCGTAGTTTGATTTATAGTTCGGAAAATTAAATTAATCTCAGGTCACCGATATCTTACTGGAAACGAAGGTTTCGATCATATCGTGTCAGCAGAGAGAATGAGAACGAGCGCGTACGATTGATTTGCGCGAAGCTACGATCGCCAGCGTTTGTGAAACTTTGGTTCTTCTATCAGTGGAAAAAATCAACGCGGTGGCTGAGTCTGGTTTCAGCTGCGTGAGATAAGCGATAATAACCATTGCACCTGGTATCACCAGGTCGATGCAAAACAGGAACGGATCGCAACATTTAAAATCGAACCAGTGGCAGCAATATTGGATGCTATGCCTACGCCGAACCATTAATCGCCGGGGATCGTTCGTAATTAGTTGGTCGCTTCGTTAAACCGTCGCTCGTTCACCCAGACGATTATCAACCGGATAATTATATTTTACAATTCTCCCAAGAGTCGAATAATGGAATTCCATTGTATCTCGAGCGAGTAAATCGGTGAGTTTTATTGAAAGATGGACAACGGGTAAATCCTGATCATTAACGGATATCATTAGCGATGACAAGTTGACGTTTGGCTGAAACCCTGTCTTTCGTTAATTCGGTGGAATTTTCGTGTAATATTTATTGGATTTTCGAATAGGATTTATTGGATTTACGATAAACAGTAATTCGAAGCTGATAATGCTATATTACCATTGCATGTTTCATGAGAAAATCTAACATGGATTCTATCATGAAATACATAATCCCATAAAATTCGTCAGGTCGATATTTAAACATTTAAACGTTTAAATATTGATTCGTGTCGGAAGCGTTATCTCTATCCGATAACCTGACGTTAAGAAACGTGTCAAAAATACTGCATGATGAAAATTTTCTAGCTAACAACCAAGTTTTATCTTTTTCAATCGATCATTTATATCCGCCATGATGGCCAAACGATCGTACAAATATTAAACGAAAAATTACTCGGCTAGTAAACGTTCGTTTGATATTTCGTCGAGTGAAACGACATGACGTGATCTTCGATGTTCGTCATTGAATCGCGTAATTAATCCTGTTGAAGCGATTATTTCGAATTAGGAATGGACGAATATTTCGAGGCTGGGGCAAGGAGAAAAAAAGCACTGGTACAAGAGCGCTTATCATAGCAAATACAAGCGAAAACCCATCGATTCCGCTCGTTCTGTTCTTGTTTCTCTATTTGTCTGTGAACGTTCGTCGATTCGCTCGCACGCGAACGCTTATCTTTAGCAGCTTTCCTCGATGAACAGATCGAGAGTGGCTGGAAATAGAAGTTTGCGCGCTGCTTCTCCCAATTAACGGGAAATTCGATTCGACCTTTTGACGCGACCTGGTGCTGGCCCGATTTAGAGCTGATCGGCTTTTCCTCGTCTATACAAAAGTATCGAGGCGACCAATCGATGCGGTCGTCGCCTCCACGATGCAGCTTCGCGGGCAATTTATGTTACTCTTTCGGCTTGTTACTACTAATCTTCTGCAAAATTCGTTACTTCTGCTTTTCAAATAAAATCTTTTGAGCGGGGAACTAATTAATTCGAAGTTCCGATTCGATATTTTTCCGTCTGTCTCAACCTTCGTGAGATAATATTTATTAAAATAATTATTCTTCCTATACACGTAAACGAAAGGTCATAAAACGAACCCGGCAGCGCAATTACAGGCGTCACGATAACGTGAATATTTCCTGCGCGTGGCCCCTGCCGTTTCGTCGCGAGATTCAGGCTGCCACTGCTTGAAACGATATTATCGGAGCGAGGGTCGTAAACTGACGCATACGTAACCGATATACACTTCCCTGACATAACTACAAGTAAAACTTTCTCCTACATGCAACCAAAACTGCGATTTTAACCATCCGATTCCGTTAACCTTTCGTATCGATAGATTTTAAAATCGAAAAACGTTTCCAAAGACGCTCGACGTTAAATTGTTCTCAATTAATAATCGAATTATCGCGCACAGAAGCAGGCACTAGGACAAATCGTGTTGGAAAGCTCGAGCGAACCGTTATCCGCGATGGTAAATCGCTCGAAACGGAGCGGATATCGGCGAAACGCGCGAACCGTGGCTGGTTTCGCGACAGGGCATTATAAAATCTGCACCACCGCCGAAACCAAGCCTGATTGAATTTTATTCGGCCGGTCGGTGACGTATAAAAATGCGGCCGCGAACGCGGAACGAGACCCGCGCTATTTTCTCCACCCTTCCGCCGATTTGATTTATCCGGGTCTTGATTTATCGACCAACACCCCGGGCTTGCCAGGGATTTCGTTCGGATTCGACCGACTACTGGCGTTTACAAGCGATAGAAGGGTGTTAGTCGGGTGTGGGAGGATCCGAAATGGGTGATGTTCGATCGACGGAACAATTAATTGAACAAGTTATTCGGGAGAGCCACAAATTTTTCAACGTTCCAAGAAAACGAATCAGCTTCTTCTCGTTGGTTCAGATTAGTTTGGTTTGTCGATACAATTTTGCAGGTTCTCTACCATCATCATCCGGTTTTACGTTTTTCTTCTTTGGGAGAGGAGACTGTGGTTGCAATAATCTATCGGAAAGTCGAATGCGATGGAATATAAAATTGAAAATTAAGAGTCTTGCTTGGTTTCACATCGAACTCGCATTATCGTTTTTAGTTTTCGTTATTAAACATTCCACGTCCAATGCTTATATGGTGTCGTCGTTCTATTGGATTCAGAGTACCGCGAGGAATCTTTGAAAGCGAGATGAAAGTAGGATAAAAGAATAAAAGTCCTTTTAATAGGGGAAGAAAGTAATTTGCTGGGAAGTTGCGTTGAAATTGCCGAGAAAATTGATACCGAGAGCTTTTCTTAATTGCCAATTTCATTTACTCAAAGCATTATTCGCGACGAAACTCCATTACGTGTTTAATAAAGTTTAAACATTGGATGGCGGAGTATTTTTTTACTGCGAGAAACATAGAAGATATATATTCGTAAACGTTGTTCTCGACCTTCTTTAATTCTTTCATAAAGTAATCCCCTACTCGACCATAATCCGGAATAAGTTACGTTATTTAAGAATGATTAAGGAGCGATAAGTTCTTGGTGCACTTTATGGAAAACAACGTCCGTTCCGGACGTTACTTTCGCCGTCTGTCACGAATAAATTACTGGCCTCCGTGACTTCTTGAAATTTATTACATCTTGGATGTTTTTAACGGAACTAGCACAGTTTTGCGGTAGCCACTTTCCTTAACTAGCATCGTTCGTAATGTTCGACTAACGAAGTCGGCTCGTAAAGCAAATCCGTTTTTTATTCTTTTCATTCTTTTTCTATTTTTTTTCTTAACGAAGCTTTATTCGATTTACCAACGTAGAATTCTCTTTTCTCTTTAGATTTTACAGTGAACCTTCCCTGGAGCATTTGGCTCGATAGATTCCGAAAAATCGATATACAACTCGAACAAACAGGAAGACGTAACATCTCCTTAGTAACGGAGCCAAAGATAATTCTTCAGAGGGTAAGGAGGAACTGTTTATTCTACCGTTTCATCGACTTATCGGCAGATTGAAGGGATTCTCTCGATCGGCGAAACGGGACAAAAGGGAACGGTTATTGGGCTTGAGAAAGATTGCTGGATTACGGGACAACGATGTACCACGTTTATATTGACCAGCTGTATTTCGCTCTATTGCGTGGCAGTTTTCTTCCTACGTATTTCTTTCAGCCAAAAAACTGCGACTTCTATATGGTTCTATGACTTTGGCTCTGATAAATTTCTCCACGAAGTCTATCTTACGGTTATATATCTCTCGCCGTTGGTTCTGATTTTTTGAAGTTTCTTCGATCTTTTGCAAGATGAGTCGACGATCTTTTACTTTTACCTTCACCAGGATTATATCGAACACCTCCAATCTTTCTAAACGCCATCTTTTAAACAAACCCTTATCCGAAATGTAATAAGAAAGAAGATCCCTGTGACGAGCTTAATCTAGGAACAACGTCAAGGCCAACCGAACGTCGCGTCGCACCAGTCACGTTAAATACGTTAATCCTGGTAGGAGGGTTTCCAAGAATGTGGAGGTTAAAAGTTAGTTGGCTAACGGCTGGAAGAGGGAGAACAAGTGGCTTATTTAATCCAACGCGGTCGATTCTGCCGATTTATTGGTTTCCTTTCATTTGCTTTGGAACGTCGAGAGGCCGACGAAGAAACGCGTTTTCCGTTTCGAGTGGTCGATCTGGGCGTTGTTAAAGTGGCGAGGAAAGGCGGACGATTTTCTTCTTCGGACCTTACTTTCTTCTTTTTCATACTCATGGCGCTTTGCTAACGGAAATAGGGGCTGCATTGTGACGTTTTTATTATCGCCACGGCGAAAAGAGTTCTGTGAGATCGCGTGTTGCCTGCATAGTTGTCGATGTTCAAAAGAAAGTTTAAACCGTTTATCAGGAGAAACGTGTCCTCGTTCTAAAACAGAGTCTTGATCACGTGTACGTTCCGTAACACGCTTAATATAAATATGAGCTTTTTCGTCGATTTTATCTCTCTACTTTCCGAAATATTCTTCTAACCAAAGGATTAAGAAAATTGGCGAGACAATATCAGATTTTTATCGCTGTTGTTCTTTCATACTTCTCAAAGTATTCCTCCGTGTCGTCGACCGAAAGCGTTGAGAAAATCGGGGAAAGGGCCTGGTCGTACGCGAGAGTGACAATTTTACCGTGAAAATCGCTTTGGGGTAGATCCCGGACTAAAACTGGCACGTTTAAAGCTGAACAACGCGTACGGAAGCCAGTTCTGGCGTATTGCATATTTTGCCGAACTTAAAAATCGTTCGATAAAACTTCCAGCAGGTTGCCTTTCGTATCGCAAAAACTCGATATTTGTTCTCTTGCTCGCGAAAAGTCCAGGACTGGTTATAGTCCCTGACAAACAGGATTTCAGGTCTGTGCCATCGACAAATCGGATTCTACTTCTCGCGTGTGCAGCGGCCGGAAGAGAAACATGTACACGCGGGGAAACGGTGGAATAATCTCGGTCCACCAAGTGTGAAGTTTATGGTTTACAGATAACGGGGGTTAAGTGCACCCTCTCTATCGGACCTGAACCACGTTGCATCGGCCCAGCCAGCCCACCGTTCCTTTTCACTGTTCTGATTTTATAACCTTCCATTTCCTTTTATTCCTTCCGTTCTATTGATTTTCTCCTCGCCCGGCCCGTCTCCAACTTCCATCCGAGCTGATGGTTTATTCGTCCGATCATAAGCCTTTTCGGCTTTAGCTCGCCCTGTTTCCTCTCTTCTTGCTGCTTGTTTTCTAACAATTATCGTTGAATTCCTCGCGAGAAGCAGATAAAAGCTGGCACGGTAGAAAACATAACGATCGGAACTCGAAGATCGTCGAACATTCGTACGGTATTTCATGTTCATTTACAACAAACCCTCGCCCCTCGACTCAACCCTCCATTAACGCAATTCAAACTCTATTATTCCTCGCGAAACATAGAACCTTCCCCACGAGAATATACACAGAGCTATTGCACGAAACCACGTTCCCGGAAGGGGAAGGGAAGCAAACTTGCGAGCAAAGAGGAACAGCCAGAGTTTCCCGGAACGCGCAGCCACTTTATGGATTACAAATAATGGAGGTCTGAGTGCTCTCCACTTGACAGTTCGCGTTGTCTTTGTTCCAAGCATCACGTTTTCGCCTCTCCACCAGTCCCATCCTTGACCTGACGCTTTTTATCATCCTCTTTCGGTGAATTGGCTCGCGCAAACGCGCCCCTCGTCGACGATTACATTGATTACCTGCGTGGGCAACGTCGAAGATAAACCACGTCGTCCGTGCGTCACGCACAATACCTCCTTGGAATCCCTTCTATTAAGTCATTCAGCGTTTACGCAACCGTTACGCGTGAGACGACTGTGTCGCGACGTCAATGCGCCCTGTATCTCCACGCTTGTTACGAGGAAGGCGAGTAATCTTGTCGATAATAGTCTCGCGCGATCGAACCCGATTTGCTCCGTGGTGAATGGATCTGGAACGTTTCGAGGTCGTCGTGTTTCTCGAATCCTAGGTTGAATGTCTTAGGAGGAGATTACAGAGAATAGGGAAGCAGTATTTCGAGGAAACTAGAACGTTATATAAAAGACTCAGACGTCAGAAAATATTTATTAGAATCTATGTAATACGCGAATTTACCACCTCTTTACTTGACGGTGTTTTAGGAGCAGAAAATAGTCCATACCCCTTGCGCGAATGAAAATTCATCGATGAATTCACCTTCCTTTATGCCATCATAAAGGTCGAAGGCTCCTGGCGAGTAGATTTCTCAAGATGTATTTGCGCGATAATTAATCATCTCGAGAATATTGGCTTTTATCCTACGCTATAGTCGCAGATAAACAGATAAGTAGAACAGATAGTCGCAGGTTAAAGACAAAATGCTGGAGTGGAGAGTTTGAATACTTTCTGGATTACTCGTCAAGTACTTACATAGAGATTTTATAACGCTCCTTGGAAGAAGTGTACTTCCATATCGAGTTAAAATCACGTTTAATCTGATGGCGTCAATTATATTTGTGTTAAACCTTGTAGAATCGCTCTAACCTCGATCAATTAGCGACTCTACCCGAGTAAACGTCTCCAACGCGATCCAAACTGGTGATCAGATGTCGAATAAGTTTGAACAAATAAATATGTAGCGCAAACACATTCCAATTAATCGAATTAGGCCGCGGAGCCAAGCAGCTTGGAACGATCACGTTCCGCAGCGCGCGTCCCGCCGCGCCGCTGCAAATATTTGCCCCGTGTTTCTCTCCGACAAGGGTTCGCAGACCCTCTCTATCTTACGATCTTTCCTGCGTTCAAAAGCGCCAAAGGAACCACCGTTCACCGCTGGTATGTAAATTCCAAAGTCGGAATTCCATTGCTTCTTGATCTCAAGACTCTCTTGCTCGCAGCAATAAATCTGAATGCAATCGTCTTCGAATCAAGATTGGTGTTTGTCTGTCGCTTTTGAACAGTCCCGCTGAAATTGTTACATGTCTTGATTTTCGCCATTGATAGGAATTGAGAAGTTTCCATGCCTTCTCTCGCGGCTGAATTTCAATGACGCGGCGTGTCGATAAAGCAATGAAAAGTTGTCGCGGCTCGTTCATTAAGAATCTTGTTTAATTTCTAGCGTCGTAGTATCTTCACACGCGTCGAAAGATCGACTCGCGCCTCTCTTGTACCTTACCCCGTAGCATTCAATGTAAAAATTCGCTCGGTGACCCTAAGGACTCTTGATCCGAATCCAAATCGAACGCAACACGTATAACGTGTTGAAATAGGGCACTCAACGCTGCCAACATTTATGATTGATAATCTAATCGGCACTCTTGTTTACGAGCTGAATATGCGAAGTAACGTAGCCGAATATTTGCAGCGGCTCGATAAATCGAATGTACACGCCTTTTACCATTGAAACCGTGCCGCTTGGATACCGTGTAATTTTATTGGTCGTGCAACAAAAAGGTAAATTAATTAATTGATCCGGCGGGAGTTCACGTTGGTAATAATTTGTAATTAATACTTTCCATGACTAGGAATAACACGAGCGTAATTGGCACTCGTCGACGCTCAGATATTAATGAAAATTACCAAGCCTATTGATCGTCGTTAACGTTCCGTACTCATGTATTATTGTCAGAGTTAAATCGTATCGTTCGAGGAAGAAACGTCCATTATCAGATGCTTTTCAAACGGGACAGAAGTTTGAAATTCATCGCTGTCGAAGTGGAGACACGATGCTTCCATCGACGTGCTTCCCTCAATCAACGAATCGACGTTTATTGTCAGTCGCATTCGTTCGCCGACGCTGTCGGAACTTAAACATAACGTTTCGATATCGGGCCGAAAGGCACGAGCCGTGAAAAGTTTCCAGAGTGGAACGAGCGAATCGTGGGAGTGTTGATCTGTTTCGGATTAATCGGCCGTTTTGTCGTCGAGAAATCTTCCACGAGGATTTTGTCGATCGAGAAACACGTGACTTTAAATGGAATAAAATTTTCCGAGCAGAGGTTGCAATCGTGAATATTAAAGTAGCGGCACGAAAGAAAAGGAAATGGAAATGTTCCCGGAGCGAAATTAAGCGCCATTTGCCACCACTGATAAAAGCGATTCAGTTAATTATCATTGCTGTACAGAAGTCGGAGTTACCCGGACAAATGTCGATCTTTAAACGTGTCTCTTGTTTTCCTGCAGCCGGTCAAATGAGACACAGTTGTTTCTGCGTTTAAAAGGAACAGAATCTAAGAGAACTAATTTGCAATAGCATTCTAATACCAAATCTTTCAATTTCTATTCACTTCGATCGAGAACTTGAAAGTTTCGAGAGATTCCGAGCTGGGGATTCTTTAAGCTGACGACAGAACATCCAAGTGAGAGTAGATCGATCAGACACTAACGCCCTGCGAATCGTAATTGTATATCACGTTTCGACGTGGAACTTTTGCACGATGAATCGCTGTTATTCCGCTCGCAATTAACATTCGTTCCAGGGAAACCAATTAAAACGTCGAACAACAAGAACGTGGATAAAACGCGTCGCGGTTCTGGGGCGAAACGGAGACGGTAGATGGGGGCAAAATAATTAATGAAAAAGAACCGAGGCATTGTAGGGTGGCGGAGGTATGCGATGATGGATCGTGTAGAGATTATCGGAGCCTCGTTCTCTTTCTCTTCGCTCGAGAGGCGGATAATGAAACATTTATGAAAAGACTTTTGTCCCGGTATACAATCAACGACGAGATAACGAGATCGATGGCCGTTCGAGCTCTACCGAGAATTCGAACTGCAACTGACGAATAAACCGGTAAGATCGCGACGAATCTTTGACTTTTATATTTAAGTGAAATCGAACGAATAGATGCATCGTGAATTATGGAAGTAGAAACAGCGCGACTTCCTACTCACCGTCGCGTAATTTAAAAAAAGCAGGAGGGAAACCATTCAAAATCCCATTTCTTTCTTGTATCTAGTACATAGATGCACCCATCGGAAATTGATCAAGCGCCGCGAGCAGCACGAGAACAAAAAGTTCCAAAGCTGTTCGTTAATATCGCAAAAACCATCTTCTTGCACGACACTCTGCCAGGATTCCCGTTTATCCTTGGAACGGGGAGGCGAACAAGAAAAGGATGTCGATAAAGGCAGGAACAACGGAACGGTTTTAGCCATTGCACCTGCCAAAACGCGAATTTCGCTCGGTTAGGAGTGAAATGACCGGGAAAACAGAGGCTGCGGAAACCATGGAAACGCGAGATTCAAATCTAACGACCGGTCTTGGTTTGCGCGCAGTCCATTGTGCAAAATTAAGACTGTCGCTCAATTAACAGCACAGTATCGAACGAACAGCGTCAGATAGATATCGACGTTTTAATATGCAGTAGCTGGAAGTTAAATTAATCCAAAACTATCTCTACATTTAAATAAGTCCGCTAAGACGCTTAAATAAGTTAAACGTTGAAACTTTTAAATAATCCGTTTAATATAGAACGTTTCAAAGATTATGACGCGAGTGAGAATATTTGTCATTTCTGAGGGCTTAAATATTTAGTTTATTCGGCATACATGCATATGGTATCACGAAATATCGTGGTACGTTTCACGCAAAAACGGATCCTATAATATCCTAACGATTTAACTTGCAGGGTACAGATATCAGAATGCCTTCAATTTCGGAGCTGGAAAAAGCTCTCCACTCATTGTTATAAAGAAACGAAAAGATCTTAGAAATGTGCTCATTTCCTTGCGACGGGCCGTGTCCTTATTGCGGGTGAAAAAGAGCTCGAAGGAGAACGATGAGCGTATCAAAATTACGAAGAGACAGATACCGTGTCCTTGTTCACTGTTCCTTAACATCGCTTCGTCCTCGATCGCGTGTTGGCACGACAAGAACAAGCGAGAAAAAGTTGGAAGCAATATCCCGACGGGACTGGGCCGGCCTTAACCGGCATAACTGCCAAAACGTGGATCCCATTTTGTCGTAGGACGGAGAGATAAAACGAAGAGAAGCTGGCCAGACGTTTCTATGTACGAGTCTGCACTCGGTTACGTCGTTGGATATGCGAGGCTGGCTTTCTTGCGACTTAAATGTCGGTCAAAAGTAACTGTGATGCCACGGCCGTCGTTACCCAGTGAAACAAGCGTAAACAGTATGGCCGAGGAGGGTTGTAGTCGAAAGAGAGACGGCGACTAAGGTGCTCCGGCCAAGAGACACGGCCCTATTTTAGCCAGTGTCAGTGACAAGAAACAAAAGCCCTACGGCAGCTCCGTGCTCAAGATAAAATGGAAATGTACGTTCTATCTAGCCGCGTACACTGTCTCTTCTCTGCTCTGTGTACGTGCCGATTTCTCATGGAATCGGGGTTGGTTCGTCCGTAAGGTCGACTTTCTCTACGTGGAGATGAGCACAATGACAACGCTTTCTTCTCTGTCTTTTGCGACCAGATCAATCCTAGTCTCGATCGATAATTCGTCATTTTCATCTTGTTATTTAGTCGGCACAAAACTTGACGGAAAGCTTCGTTCGTGTTGTATCTTTCGTAATACGAGAACGACTCGAAGCCACGTGACACGAGTAATACGGTGATTAAGCCACGTGCCACGGCTTCTTAGATTCCTAATTGCCACCGCGGTGCTGCTAATTGCATCGATTCAGGGTGAAATAAGCCATTGAATTACAGGCATCGGAAGAAGTTCGGGAAGGCGAAGAAACGGTGACCAAGTGGCGTAAAGAAGGGCGGTTACGGGTAACCGAGGGTTTCGGTGATGTGGAAGCCAATCGCCGACGTTTCTGTTACTCCGGTTGAACACCGCCAAGAGGTCTCGAAACTTTCGAATTATTACATCACGCAAGCCTAACTTTGAAACGAGAGGGTGGATCGACGGCTGTGTCTCGCATTCGAACTAGAAGGTTACGATTGATTTTATCGTTGACGCTCTTCGCGAAATTGAAATCTGTCGGTACTTAGAGTTGCGCAACTTCGAGGCGAGAAGAGGACGTGGTTGCTGAAGGATTCTCGTTTCAATCCGTGGAGCCGTCGTTAGAAGAACCGTCAGCGTTCAGTTCTCTCTCCCTCTCTCTCTCTCTTTCTCTCTTTTCCTCTCTAAGCTGCAGCAGTAGTTCTCTCTCAAAGAACTGGTCTGTTACTTAGTTCTCTGCACTTCGAAAGTTACAAGAAGTTTCTCGTTGATATTTAGCCTTGCGTACATCTTGCAAAGTTACAAGAGGAAACGGGTGCGTTTCGACGTTTAGTTGTACATGCTCTTTCGCGTGTTTCGACGATTATTTACATATTCATATTTGATTTTACGGATATTACTTGCGAATAAGTTTTTCAATGTTAGAAAGTAGTTAAACACCAAATAATTTTGTGAGAAATGCACTCTCGTTCTATGTTCTCAAGTATTCTATATCTCTTACACACACACACACACACACACACACAAAAGGAAGAAAATAATCCAGTCGTTAGGTATAAGCGCCTAACTGAAATTGGAAGGTATCGATAGTTTTGAATAACTTTTACAGTAACATTAGAAATATCAGAATAAGATGAAAGATTCAAAGTCGATTTCCACGTTTCAAGTTAGAGAGAAAAGCACATGCAAATATTTCAGTTCGCGATATCCATAAAAGATCGATGTGGGAGACAATGGGCGTCGAACCTGAGACAACTTCGCGGCAGCTGAACGTGATACTGGCTACTTTCAGAAAACCACATTTTCAAACTTCTATCTTTCGCTACGTATATTTTGTGAATGTTTTCTAACACCCTACGACGTTAAAAAAATATAAGAAGATCTTTATCTCTAAAAATACTAGTTCTCAATTTCTCACGAAAGAAAATAATATATGGAATAGTATAAAGGAAAATAATACGAGAACGACAAATAAGTCGTTCTTTGACAACCTGTATCTCGGTATAAAGCTATGGATCAAATTCCATTTAAACATAGAACGAGTGAAATCTTGTCAAAAATCATTTAATCGGTTGTGATACTCGCCGTTGAAAAAAGGAGAATCAGCCAGCTGATAACAAACGCTAATTCGAGCTGATGATGGGTTCTGGAAGACGTTTACCCGTCGTTAACGGTCGTAAATCGTTCGTAATAAAGTCATCAAGTCAGCGATAAATCTTATTAAACGTCACACGCCGCCGCGAAACCGACTGTTCCGTTCGTATTACGTCGTATCCAAACGAACCCGGTCCCCGGCGCGAATTAATCTCGCCGTCTGATTAATTATTCGGTTATCACGCGACGACTATCCCCGGAGAGAACAGACCGGGCCCGTTCGAGTTCATCGTTCGCGTAACCGGTAGACGACGCGACGACCAGGTATACCGGTCTGCTTCTCTTTCTCACTTCCGGCTGTCAAGCACGAAGACGTTAAATATGGTGACGAATGGTCGGTGATAAATGAAACGAACCAGCTGCTCCTCTTACTCGTTTAATTTTACCACGAAATCAACTCAATCCTTCGTAATACCACCTTTCTCAACGAATTTGTCACTGCGCTGGTTATAATCTAATCGGAGATACTTTGCCAGAGTCTAATTGGGAATACCTAGACGTTTTATACGAGAAATTCTCTGGTATGGGTTCCTTCTATTGATCTAAGTCGATTCACCGAGCATTTGAACGATGTTTTGAAATTCTTAAAGCTCTCGAGTTAGCGTCACTTACGAGAATTACCCCTTTACAAGGAAACAATGAAAAGCAGCGTCGTAGTTCTCGAAATTATTCCAATGGACGATACCGTAAGAAATTATTATGCGTATCTAGAAGAATAACGGATCGACATTTACAGACAATGCACAGCTGCGATTTAGAAAAGTTGATCATTTTTCACGGGCGCAGATGTACTTGCACGCGTATTCCGTACAATCTAACAATGTACACGTACGATTTTATTGCTACAGTCACGGAATAAAAATCATAGAGTGGAAGCGATTCGAGTCGTTAGAGAATCGAGTGAACCGACTCCGGAGCTCCGTTATTCGCCCGGAACAGATGACAGCAATGCGGCTATTGAAAATCGAATCGTTATGGTAGATATCGCGCCGACTTTATTCCCTTATCGATCGTTCGCGAACGTTACAGTTTTCCATTTCGTTTTTCCATTTCGCAGTTGCTCGTAATGATATTACTAAAATAACTCATCGAAATCGTTCCTCGTTCCATCCAATTCGGGACACTGTCCCGATCGTTCGAGCATCGAGTTTCGAGGAAACCCCAACGTTTTATCGGGATCTGGATCTCTGGATGATCACCAGAGCTGATGACACGTTTTCCTGCTTCGGCGACAATTACCGGTAGCGTGTAATTAAAGTGGAACAGCGTCCTTCGGCTAAAGCGTGCAAGCTATCAAATTCTGTAATCATCCCGCACTAATTAGCGATATAATTCTATACAGGGTGGAGGAACCTCCTCTTGCTATGATAAACGCCGTTATATTAAAACGAACTAAGCCTGATATCAGAATTAATGGGAGTATCGAGAGATAACTATTGCGTTTGCCAATCTTGCGATTTCGATCGCGATCAGGGATTGGTAACATAGAAATCAGGAAATTCATTTTAGTTAGGTCTTTCCTCCCAGAAGCGCGTAAAAAAACTGCAGAGTCGTAAAAAAGATCTCTAGGGTATTGGAACTTTCACTCGAACGGTTCGAACGGTTCCAACGATTCAGTTCCATTACCATTTACCGCTAACGAAGAACACAGTCATTACGATTCATGGAGGGGCGGGGGGGACTTTTACATGGAGGCTAGAAAGTTTTTTGCTCGGTCATCGAACAAGGTTACTGGGTCTTCCGGGGTTAATTCGCCGAATGGCGCGTGGTCTCTCTGTCCGAAAATACAATTCATCACCGGCTGAAAAATCAGACAATTAATCAGCGGCATAACGCCCGGTCCGCTCGACGGAAATTACAGGTCGACCGCGTCGATCCTCAAATATTTTATAGCCGTTGTTTAACGACTTGCAGCGTGAAATACGCGTAGCAGAGAGAATAAAATAAAATTGGGGGAAAAAATTGTGGGACAAGGGGCGAAAGTGGCGTAATCGACGCGTAATCGATGTCCCGTTCGACGCAACGAGCCTTTCACCTCTCGCCTCTCGCCTCTCGCCCCTATTCCACTCGTAAATTACACCAACTCTCGCGAATTAGTTGCTGGAAATTCAACCTGGAAAATGGATACTGCTTTACGCCAACTTCAACACACTTTGCTCGCTCCTTTCGACGTTGCTCGCTGCCTGATATTTATGACTGGCGTAATTAAATTCAGCCGAACGGTTCGCTACGAATTGCCAGTGTTTTTGAAGACAAACATTCGTTCGATTTATGAATATTCTCTGAATCGCTCGACTCTACGAAAATAATGAAAAATAAGCTACGATTGAAATGCATCAAAGCACAGTAAACTATAAAACGAAATAAGATAAAGACAGTAGCGGGCAAGTTGCGCGAGACTTTCGCAAATCAACAGGAACGAACGATCGAACAACGGGGTGCTGCATTTTGTTCAACAGTCCGTTCTGGCAAAAGGTGGGCTAACATTTATTATACGACGCGATCTGAATAATAATGCAACGCTTGGGGAAGGTAACGCGCGAAATCGGAAATTCTATCGCGAACAAAGCGCTCGTATGCAGGAATCGCTAAACAATAGATCAGTTTTGCCAACGTGAAAGCTTTCTGGCATATAGAGAGCATTCCACTACACTCGATTTCTTCTTTTTCGTTGCCTCCCGCTCTTTTTTACGTTGTTTTCTATCATTCAACTCGAACGAACGGTTCAATAATTTACTTTTCCCTCGTAATATTCGTTTCGCTAATTAATTTTGTAGATTTCTATCGTGCTACATATTTTTTATTCACGTACGAAGCCGACGAAGTAGTTTAACTGGTAGAATCAGAGACATTAAGAAAGAAAAAAAAAACGCTAACTAACAGCGTTTTGTAAGCTATCCATTCGTAAATACACTTCGAACTTGGTAGGATTGTACGTGGCGATAAACAGAAGAATTGTATTTCGCCCGCAATTAGTTCTGCTCGATAAAGCAACAAGGAAATGCTTTCGATATCCGGCAGCGTCGCGCGTCGTCGAAGACGATTCGCGGGTCACTTGGCAATTAGAGCACCGAACCACCCTTTTTCTCCCGCGATCGATTTTAGCCACATTTCCAATCGATGAAGTAACTCGATGCGCTACTCGAACCAGCAAGAAGAAGGGCGATCTCTTTATTCGATCATTTCTTTATTACGTGTTCCGTGACGCGTGAAACGCGTTTACCATCTTTCCTGGAAATCATTCCTGATTCGGCGATCGATATCTGCCGAGGAATTAATACACCTTCTTCGTCTACTTCGGATTCCAATTGTTAGGCAAATATTTAAAACGTTGGTCTTGCAGCGACATTACTCGTAATCGACGATCATCGAAACCCTAGGTACGGAATCAAGTTTCAAAGTAAACGCGTGCAAAGGCAAAAGTTAGGAGATAATAACGAGCATACGTAGTTTCACAAATTGCCGTCACACACAATACGGAGTATTTTCAAAGGACATGCTGTCTACTTTATAATACGGCTCGTATCCGAGGGATTCGTATGGTAACGCGCGGCGGAATCGTTGTTCAATCCGCAGGGACTACACAGTAACGACAATCGTAACCAAATGGTGGTACATGCTCGCTTAAGTAACATTGCAGCTGACCCAATTACAGGCCAGCCGTAGCCGAGATATACCTGCTGTGTTTCCAGTCATCTGCGTTACCTACTCCCCGCATACCCTAGACCCGACCATAACCGAGACCCCCGTCACGGTTAAGCTCGTCGTCATCGTTGGTGAAGCGTTTCTCAGGCGGACGACCAGCTTCCTTTCCGCTTTCATCATGCTTAATGATATTTTCCAGCCGATGCTTGTCACACTGAATTGTTCATCCCGTGCTTTTCTTCCTCTGTTGATGTTGAATTGCAATTTTCGTGCTCCAAGCTCGCTGCTCCTTACAGCTGCAGTTAAATACACTAGGACCGAGATAAAGCTCGAGCGAAATCAGTTAAACAATTTTAGGATTCGAGGATGTTCAGCGTTATACGCTGCTCTGTGATTCCAAAAAATGTTTTTAGAAACTTTCACAAGAACGCAGACAATGATAGAATTTGGTCGTTGAAGACTGAGAGAAAAGAGAGCCCTTTTTAAGATCCAGTTGAATTCTAGAACCAACCAAGCTATTCATTTTCTACAGATACCACATCGGTGTTGTTCATCGCGGCGAAAATTCAAGAGATCTGGATTTCGAACGATAGTACTCTCAGGTACTCACACGTACATGGACGTACATGTACACACGTAAACCTTCTCACGGTCGACGTTTTACTGGTTGCCTCTGCCACGTTTCGACTCGACTCCACGCCGATGGCTGATTACACGCGATGGCCACCGACCAGATCGGTCGGGTTGCCTTTGTTTTATCGTGCAGTGATACAACAAGACCGGTTACAACGCAACTTGACGACTGTTCGAGTCTACTCCATCAATGCAGATGGAATTACACCGTTTCGATGGAATTTGTAAACTGTCTAACCGAATCCATTCTGATGACGGATTTTGCGTCGGGTTGCGTGAGAATCTCGTTACCCGCAGTTATGTTCGATCGACCCCGTAATTAATTGCTGGGGTTCGATTCTGCGCCTTCTTTCCATGAAGTTCGGTCGTATTATTTGACTTTCCTGTTTGATTTTTCAGTTACCAGTAGGATCGCTAAGGGCGCCGAGGGTAGATAACGTATCCCCGAAGAAAAAAGCTTCAAAGTTTTTCAACCAGTCCGAAAGTGATTGATTACCCACGTTCTCTCAGCTATTATAGTCACGGACTCTTTTGTTACTGGCAAATATCGTGCGATAATAGGTCTAAAAGACAAAGAATTCGTAGATCCAATGGTAACTTTAACTATTATGGATTACTGGTGTTCGACGACACCTAAAGATTCCGACGCTTCATTGAAAATTGATAAACGATGAATTTTATACATGTTCCTTGTGGACGGAATGAAAATGCAGGTTACAGGTCTCGTCGAAATGGTCGTATTGATACGTTATACTAACAGAAAGTGGAATTTAGGATCGAGCAAGAAAATAGTGGCAAGGACGTCTGTAAGTAAATCGGATTTTCGTGTTTAGTACTGGACGATGAAATATTGAGCACTAGTTGTTGGTCAGAGGATAGAGAAAGGGGTTTCTCGTTTTTAGTAATATCGATATCATGGCCCGCAGGTCGGCGCAAGGTGTTCCATTCCCAATAGATAATGCATAATATAGACAGGTGGGAATTCTATGTTCCACGTTCCTTTTGGTTACGTGGAATACGCTACATAGAAAAATCTTGGCTCGAGTCGAACATAATTTTCTTTCCGAGAGTTGGGAGGAATTCGATGAAAACAAACGCCGATGGAATTCGAGGATAGAGAATATTCAAGAATTTATTCCAAATGCATTGGAACAGGTACGGTAACGAAATATGTATCATTTTTGCATATTAGCGATATTGGGGGGCACGAAAAACTATTCCACGAAATAACCCGTATCGGGGACTATATCGAGGTGCGCTGTCGCGCGTAAAAAAATTATGATCGATGCCGCGTGGAAAAACTCGTCATCCAGCAATCGATTACGTTTCTCGGTGACGCGGCTGAAATTTTGATCGGTGTGGTTAACTACGGTAAAAAGATTGCCGTGCAGCTAACCGATAAAAACGCGACGAACTACGATCGAAAGATGATATTCGACGAAATTTTCAAGCATGTAGTCTTCAAAGGGGAAAGACTGGCAGACTCGAAGACGAACAAAACAATGTCATCGTGGATGGCTTGACGCATTGAAAATAAATTCTCGATACTTTCAAACGTGCGACGACACGTACATTCTTCGTATAATCTTATTTAATGGCAGAGCAAGTTCGAAGGAACCTATTAAGTTGATAAAATAAGGCCGCAGCCTCAAAACACACCGCTTCTCTCGTAAATCAGATTCGTTTCATCGCAAGTGTCACCGTTGCGATGCCACAGAATTGGATTGTCAATAAAACGAAAGAAGTAAAAAAATTGATCAAGCACTCTCGAATTATTTATCCCGCTAGTTTACATGCGCCTTTTGACCCAGTCCCCTTTCGAAGGAACCAACGACAAGCTCGAGCGCGGTTCTTTTTATAGAGCGTGTTGGTCGAATAACAATCAAATCACGTAACAATGGAAGCACCAGTTGAATTGTTAGCACAGTGGCAATTATTTCTCGTATCAAGTGGCGGCAACTCCAGACTTATTAGTTCATCGATCCGTTCTTTAACGAGCCCCTCGCCACCTGCAACATCGTTGTTCCCCAGCGTCAACGGGAACGGGGAAATGCGACTGCAACGGGGTTGCTCGATGGATAGGACAAACTCTGTGATCGTATCGTGATTTTTAGGTGAGAGCCTTAGAAAAAGCTAAGAGCTTGTGTCACCAATATTAGAATCTCGAACGTTCGATTGTATTTTGGTTACGTAATCCAGAATCTGTGCTTGATGGATCGTGATGCATCGCTTAACCTGAATCTTTTAGTTTTTCATAAAAATTTCATTCGCGGAGGTTGAGATTCAAAAAGTAAAAAAGTTTCGTAACTTCGAAAAATTAATTTTATCGCTTTTTTTGCGACAAAAAGCTTAGGTAGAAAAAGTCGTCCACTTTGGCAGATAAATGTCTCGTACACGGTCGATTCAGGAAGGCAAAAAAATTATTCACGATAGAAAATATAGAGTTGTTATAATAATTCTGGCAGTCGGCGGTTGATAATAAACTCGCGTAATCTTTCGTAGAAGTTTTGCAGGGGATGGTCGTTAAATACGAATCGTGTTAAGAGCTTTGGGAAGAAGCGAAGCTGACGACCAAAGCGGTTTTCCATCTTAAGTGTGGACAGTTACTATGCAAATGCATACAAACACGCGGTTCTCGTTACGGGGAATTTGAATGCTGCTGCACGAAGAATTTCAAAATGCATGCCATAATGTTCTGCGAGAAATAAATGACACAGGGACGCTGGAAAATTGCTATTTAAATCCCAGCTGCCACAACTCGCCGTCGAACGAGGTATCGAAACGCCAAAAATCTACGAGACGATATCAGAAAGAGAATCTCGGATCAAGCAGAAAGGTAAAACTTTGTAAAAAAAAAAAAGAAATAATCCGTCGCCCAATAGTAACTGTAAAAAAAGAATCCAATTCCAATAGTGGATAGAAAAAATATTCAATTCCCCAAAACGAAGGTTATCGATCTCACCCCAAGGGGTTGGAGGGATCTCGAGGGCGCGGAGCTCGTTTGTTTTCACGGGTGAAACGAGTGTCATTAGCGAGGACAGGAATTACATTCTTCGTTACCGCAATGCAGGCAACGGAGGCCGTAAAAGCGGCGCAAAAAACGTGGCGAAAATAAAACACGGAACGACGCCGAAGCGGATAATCTCCTGGAGCGCGGACGGCGCACAGGGTTGAACGCGGAGAGAGAAAGCAGCTCCGGCATCGAGGTTTAGAATGATGGGATTTTAATGGGATTAAAAGCGGCAGCAGGTAACAGTCACGCGGGCCCCACAGCTAACCAGTAGTAATAGTATGGCACAATCAGCCTTTAATCTGTTCAGAAATCCTTGCGCGCTCTTCATCCTTTTGCGTGCCAGTAAATAACTGAGAACCAACCAAACTATAATTGATCTACGAACCGCGGCTGACATTGCTCGGTTTTGAATATAACGCGATTCGTTTCTTTGCAATTTCTACGACACGCGGCCTGTATTGCAACAGAGAATAAATCTCGAACAACTTCACGCGGAAATTAAAATTTAATCGATTCCCGCGCATTTAGGAGAAGCGGGCGATCTTTGAGGACCGTTAATAAAGAAATGCGTAGTGTTGCGACACACAACTAACTAGCGACCAGTTAGGCACAACTGATCGGTTGGTATCGCGAGAGTTGAACGCTATTAGCGTCCCAGGTGGAGGATTATAATAAATGTAAAGAGCGAGGTTTAGTTCACCTATCTTATTCCACTCAATACTCTGAATACAACTGTCTTTAAGTTCACTGAGTTCCACTTAATACTCTGAAAACAACTGTCTTTAATTCACTGGCTATCCTGTTAAATATAATGGTCACTGACTGAATACTGTTTTGTGTTGACTCTTAGAATACTGGTGCAAGAGTGTCTCTTGGTGATGTTGCTGTCGTAGAGGAAGGTTCGTGGTAGGTGTGTCTCAAGTCTGTTCCTAACTGATCATTGGGTAAAGACGTATGTTTGAGGATGGGTTGGCTGCCTTCATGAAGGTTCGAGCGTGGGTGACCTTATACTTGGGAAAGCCCGCATGTCCTGTCTTCCTGAGATGTATCATAATATAAAGAAGTTGCATGCCTTATGCCTAAAGTACCTTGACTGCACAATAGGCCAACTGTTTATGACGGGTCCGCACTCGGGTAGCGTAGACCCTTGACGGTCGTCCTGCCCGAGGATCGCATCTGGCTCACATAAATCATTCGGTAATTACCAGGCGGCCACTCCAAATCTCGAACACGTAGTACAAACGTTATCCTTCTGGGACAAAATTTTTCTCGCGTGAGTGGTTTTACTTCGAAAGATAGTTCGAAAGATAGTTCAGTTTTCCCGGCTTCGATTTCTCAATTTACCGTCTAGGAGATCGTTAGATCTCCATCTAATCCTCCATCTAAAAGAGAATGAAAGATAGTATTCTCTTAGTACACCCTAAAGAATAACTGATGGGGAAAAGGTTCCCTCGTCTCGATTTGACCGACAGGTCTTGAAAAATTTAAAGGATAGACTACTCCTTGCCTTGATCATGATTTAGAGGCAGTCGATGTGCAGTTTTCTCGGTCACGGGATGCGTAGTACGTGAGAAGTACCGTCCAAACAACGAGATTATCGATAAGTCGACCGACGAAGGATTTTATAGTCGCGAAACGTGCCTGCCCTGTCGGTAGAACGAGAATTTTATCGGTGACACGAGCTTCCTAGGGACTGGAAAATTTTTGAGCGGAGAAGCTTACCGACCTGGAGCGGTATCTGGAACATGCGCTCATCGATCAGCACGAACCGTGTAATATAAAACAGTATTTTCAAATGTTCTCGATTCTATTACATGGCAGCAAATTTATCGCGAATATCGATATAATATACGATACTTTGATAGATTGCATAGTACTCCGGTTAAAATCATTAGACATCTTTCAATCTTTTCTGATAGTGGATTATCGAAACGAATTGGACAAAGCCGAAGATAACCCAAGTTACGAGAATAACCTAGAAAGATAATCTAGAAAATAGTCCAAGTTTTCTATTCGAAGCTCCACATATACACTGTATCCGCATACAAGATCTCGCAAGGAATCCATTTTCTTCGAATTTCCGAGCAAAACGATTCCTAGTCTACTCTCGATATAAAATGTCATGGTAGAAGTACATATATACAAAATCTTTCTTTTTTTTCTAAATAAAATGAAGACGCAATTGAAATATAAATATTCAATTGCGTAGATTTCGCAGTTATCGAGATTTCTACAACGTTATTAGTATTTCGTTGTAAATTCTGAATGTACACAGTTTCGATAATCATGAATTATAATATCACGATGAAAATTGAACAGATTTCAGATGCACTAACCACGTATGAAATTTACAATCTTGCACAATACTATTACGCGATCAATCCTCTTAAACTCATCTAATCCAATACCATTACGTAAAAAGAAATTCGAGTCGGATCTGTTTGCAAAGAAATTTACATAAACCAGCGGAAGTGGGGTATTGCGCAATTCGTATCGAAAGAATTCCTTGGAAATATACGAGCTGCTCGTTGATACGCTTTTGTGTCTTTGAAAACCTCACTGCCTTTCGCTGGTAAAACCACAAAGCGTACGGAAAACTCGGATTTATCGGATCCCAGAGATCGCAATTTGTTGGTCAGTTTGCGTTTAATTGTGAATAACGTTCTCGATTGGATATCGAATTAGCCACGCGGTGGTTTCGCGAAAATCCGACTGTCCGGCAGTGGTGAAATTCAGGCCGGGCATTCGTATTGAAGTTTTCGTCGCGAGACCGTTTTTCCAACGTGCTGCGGTCGCCACCAACGAGAAGACATGCAGGAAGAGGGGTGAAAAAAATCGACCTCCGTGATTTTCATCGCTATTGTGCACGACGCCCGACTCAAAATCTGCGGGGACATCGCCAAGTATAACGGATGTTGGCCAGCCTGTGTGGGAATGAAAATACTATGCCGCTCGGACGTCCCTGTTGTTCGCTAGCGGACAACTTTCGCACCGGTGATCGCCGAATTTTCCATATTTCAGGAAATATTTATATAAGTACAAAATATTCGACGAGCTCGTCACGCGAAAACGAAGTTTCACCCCACGTATGTTTTATACGCGAGGCCGCCTATTTTTCATCTACCCTCGTTTTTTCTATTTTTCTTTTCTCTTTTTTCTGTTTTCCTTTTTTGTGATTTTTTTTTTGCAAACACACATCTACTCGATGCTAGCAACAAAAATCACCGGACGCTAGATAGTTTTTACAGGGGTGGTTGTTTGAACGTCTCTTTTATTTGTTTATTTGCGCGGACTACTTTAAAAATTACACCGCGACATGGGTGCGCATTGTTGCATGACGATCTTGCGGGAAATTGCGCAACTATTTTTTCTCTTTTTTCCACCCTCGGCTATTTTCTCTCTCTCTTTTTTTTTTGGTTTTATTTTACGACTTCACGGCTCGAACGCGAGCTTTTATCGACGGTGCCTTGTTTCATGGATTGTTATATTCGCCGGACATTGGTAAGCCACGCACGCGACCTATATCTCTATATCCCCAGCATGTTATTTGTCGTCATACAAATCGAGCAAGTCGAGCTTTTACCTGTGCGTGTCAAACTAAATGAGTTGGTATTTCGCGCAATATTTCGCATAATCATGCGCTCAGGTAGCAACGCTCTCTGTAATAGACATTTGGCGGATTATCCGTATTATGAAAAACTTGTTCTTCGCGTTCTTCCCAAAATTAAATGTTTATACAAGAAGAAAGTTTGGCGAAAATTCGTACGGAAGATACGATAAAAAGGATAAGACAAAGGTAGGAAGGTGACTAATATCATTCGCCTGTTCTTTTGGCATCGCACAAACTTGACGGGGTAGCGCGATATTAAAGCCGAAATTCCGGGCTGTAATGAATTTCGAAGGTCTTAATTATCGCGCGAGCAATAAAGCCCGATTGGAGTTAGAAGCTGCCCGGCTTTGCCTATACATGTGACATATCGCACTTTATCACACCGTAACAAGATATTAAATGACATTAGGTGGTCGGCGTCAGTCAAAGTGTTTCTAAGCTCTGCAGAGTGCCACTTCAAACATCCGTGGCTATGGCGTTATTCGACGACCAACCGAGTGCGCAAGTTATTCCTATCACCTGATACCACTTCAGAGGTACAGTATATGCTAACCTCTGTGCTGAAAACTGACCTGTAACTGTGACACTGCACTGTTGAAAAGTTATGTGGACATAACGGACGGTTCTCGGAATGTTTGCATTTCATAGCAAACTCTAGGTACTTTGTATTATAGTTTGTCGGTAACTTCGACATTATAAAGTTCAGCGAAAATTCTGATATGCATTGGAGATGGTTCGAGACTTGAAGAGTTAATTTCGTTTTTATCGGTGTATTTCGAGTGGAGGAGTGTTGGAGCATTGTCGTAATTACGAAAGAACTCTGTATGTGTGTGAAAAGGTTGCAAGCTATAAACGATTCTTGTTTCAAATCATTATTCGATAAACCGGAAGAGTTTCCTCCTTCGCTAACAGAGGATTGGGTAGTTTTTGTTGGACGTATTGCCGATAAGTTTAATTAAATTTCTTTTTGCGTAAATCGACGAGGGAATCTGATCTCAATGAAACGATACACAACGGTGGATGTTCAATCGGGAAACGTACGAAGCTACTGATTTTTTGATGGTCTATAAGTTTACATAGCGCGACGATTTCGAAGTATTCAATCGGATTATTACAAGGTTGAAGAATTCTGACAGTAAGGCAAGACTTCAGAAAATAAAAAATGAAGTATACGCGTACGAAAATGTTCGCTCATCGAAGGTAATAGCCTGGAATTTTGCGAATTACTAAAATTGCCTGCGATCTAACATTTGTTCGGTTACATCGATACAAACACATCAATCTCGCGTGTCTAACTAAGAGCGAAGGGTGTTGGGTAACGACGGTCCTTAGTAATACCGTGAAACGCAGAACCGAGAACGTTCGAATAAAACTTCGATCTTCCGGTTTGAAACTTTCCCAGTTCCCCAGGCGAGCATTCCCTTTTCGCATAAACGCTGCCGAAGTTTGCTTATGAATAAATTTCGTCGTATCATCGTTCTTCGGTGTCCCCTCCATCAACCACTCTTTCTCCTCGTTTCTTATTACTTTTTAGTTGGTTTACTCTCGTGTTAATTTACTCGTTTCTTTTCGTTTCCAAACATCAGCGGTAACAAGCAAGAGCATGTAACGTGCATTTGTAAAGATAAACGTCGAACCAGATCTACGAATAAAGTATCGATTGCTTGTTTTTGTCCGAGCGGAATTTTTTGCCGTGGAAATTGCACGTCGAAGAAAATTACGTTCCGATAGATTCCTGACGAGAGACTAATAAGAGATTTCGAAGTCTATGACTACTTGGCGTACCGTGATCCATTCTAGTTATTAAGTCTATTTTGTAATGATACAATGTACCTTTAACAAGAATAATCGTCGACTCTTTTCCGTTTCTGGAACCATCGATTCCATTTAATAAATGAAATTCGATGCTCGCAAAATTCTAGACAGGTGGTCCGTACAACCGAAAACGTTGTTCAAGCACTTCCACCTTTCACACCGCGTTTTTCCCGTCCTTTCATTCATCACGAAAGCCGTTCCAAACTCTCCATCTATCCCCTTTCGAACCCCTTCCAGAGACTTTATGGGACTCGAGGGTTTGTCTCCGCGATCCTCTATCGCCGTCTGATTAGCATACGCATCGATCGTCCGGACAGAGGGACGGTTTTTGCCAGCAGAGGTCGGGCGTACGACATATTTTCGCCAGAGAACATTAGGGCGGCCGATCGGTGACGAAGCGTTTCTTGATAGGGCAAACTGCCATGGTTTGTTCCATAAGGGAACAACTTCGTTTCGTTCTACTTCTTCCGTCATTTTCCGTTACCTTCGTCAAATCTCTATTTTCATTCCTCTAATTTCTCTTGCTCGGAGGAATAATATTCCTTTGGATAGCCAACTGAAATTCCCATTTAAAATCACCGTGGGGCAGAGTAGTTCGCATAGAAACTTCTGATAAAAGAAAAAGTTCTATTCGGACAGACAAGACAGCCAATAGGCTTAATTTTACGATAAGTTTAATTGCTCGGTCGATTCGCGAACGCTCTTACTTTCCGGTAAAACCGCTTTGCGGCGATAGTTAATGAAGAAGAGGGGCGAACGCTAGATTTCCCCCGGCGCCATCGGATTAAACGTCACAGCTGCCGGAAATGGATAGCGTCGTTTCCTACCCGACCGTATATAATCCTTACGGAAATTTATTCGATTCGTTTGCAGTTGGTCGCGAGCCTCTGTATTGCGCCAGTAGTAATCGATCGATTCGCGGCATAACGACAAATGATTCGACCGTTTGTCCGCTCGATAAAGACCGGCTGCGTATCGAGTTACGATCTTTCTTTTGTAATAGTATTTACGAGTGATTTGTCGCGCATCCCGCATGTAGGCACAAAGTACAGTGAAAGGGATCGAATCGTAGAATCGTTCGTGTACGATTTATCGTTGGCATTACTACTGTAAATGCGAATCACGAATTTAGATGCTGAATTGAATAGCGTAGCGCTGCAAATACGTATACCGTTTGGAAATTAACAACGTTTCAACGTCCTGGATCTCAATTAGAAATTTGAAAGCAGAGGTTTGATAATGTTCGTGGTACGTAAAATTAGTCATCTTTGTGTTAATACGTGGAACGATAGAACTCTGAACTGTATTATATGTCGGATATATGATAGAACGGGGTTGAGTTAAAGTTTCATCGATTAGTGTCGGTTACACGTTTTGAATCCGTGGTCGGTCATGGACGGTAACTAGATGTATCAGACTTTGCTGGTTTCGCGCTAATGGATCTAACCATATCAAGCGTTTATCGAATCCGAGGTTTCGATATACCACCGCTAAAGTATTTAGTTCCTTACCTATAAACCACGACGATCGAAGGACCTTGTAAACCGAGAAACGACGCTCAATTTTCGTGTTACGAACTCTCACTCGATCATTTCGCTCTTACCTATAACAGAGGAAAAGGTACGTTAAATCTTATTTCAATGAAGTCGATCGTAACAAAATAATCGGACGTCGAAATATTTGTAACCGAGTACCGTAAGCAGTGACGTAGTGTAATTTATAAAATCTTGATTTATTATCTCGAGACTCGAGCTTCTTTTTATTCGCAGATTATAAGTTCAAGATTCCTTCCATATGTTTATTTCAATGCTTGAAACATTTTTACTTAAGAAACTTCGGATAACCTAGATTCCTGTTAATCTTCTCCTGACCCGAGAACTACCGTAATCCCATATTTAACACGACCCCTGGAAACCTAATCTCCTACTAATTTAATGACAAAAAGGGAAAGGAACAATTTCCTCCCTGAAACAACTTACCCCCGCGATATATACGTCTAAACATATGCAAGTTCTTCTTAATGTTGTAAGACCTAACAATATAGGACACAGAATCCTTCGTTTATAGAAACACGAAGTACCAACTTCCATGGAAACTTCCCTGTCAGTGTCTCTGCCGCTCCACGATCCACCATTTCGTAACATGGACCTACAGCTCGAGGGATTCAGCGCGTACAGTCTTTAACTTATGTATGCTACGGTTAGATCAAGCCAGAATCCTCAACCTCTACTTGTTCTAACTCAGAAACGCGGAAGTTGCAGTCAGAAACTCGGAATTGCTATTAGCTATCTCCGAGGACAGTTAATCTCCAGAAACAGTTTGCTCTCTTAATTTTTCATTTCCTTAAGAAAGAAAGAAAAAAGAACGATTTCTCGTGTAATAACATTCTAAATTAAATAGATGTACGAAGTATCGCATACCGACTAACCGGTGAGTAAAATTTGTACGAGGCTCGTATAATTTACAGACGAGGTTCAAACCAGTTAACAGCGGCATACGATATCGATGTATCGAGTGTTCTTCAGTCGAAGCATGCACTGAGAGGTCTCTGACCTATATTTCATTCGTACGAACGACAACGATACGTTGGAACTCGGTCCAGGGCCTCGGTAATGGATCGTCCACGAGCAAGTTTTCAATTTCTTAGCCGACGAAAGACAGAAACGATGCGGACACCGGCACTCGAATGCTTTCAACTACGGCCGACATCGTGCATTACGAGGTTCCTCGCGACGCAGACCACGCAAGACTTTAACAAATGGATCGTCAAATGGTCCATTGTGATGCTGTAACGCGTCGTTTTCGCTCCACGCCTCGAGAACTATCGCTCCTCTGCTACGAGGTTACACTCCTTTCGTTCGAATTTCGGTGAATTCCGATTATCGCGAAAAGCGAATACTTTTAAAGTTGTTTCATGTTCAGACGCTTCTTAATACGAGAATTAGGAACGTAGTTGAAATAAATGATTCATAATTCGATGTAGAAATTATATACGTTAACAATGAGACATCTCTGAGATTTTCTTATAATTTGCTGCGAAAATACAACTCAAAAGTCAAAGTAAAAACTGTTTACCATTACATCCATACTGTGCCGAAATTGCAGTAAGATTAATGGAAGTAAGACAGGTTTCAAAGTTGGACTGTGACGGATTGGAACTGTGTCAGAAGAAAATGAGAAAGTCTTGTAGTTGAAGATTTTTCTGAATCAGTTAGGGGGACTTAACGCCCGGGCATTTATTTTAATCCAAGTTTGTAAATCACGTTACTTATCGAAATACCATTTCCTACGAGTGGCTTTTTCTGCATATTTAATGAAAACACAACGTATGTATATACATCTGTAATGATTATTAAACTTTCATTTTAATATTCGGTCAATTAGAGTAGAAAATGACTGAAACACGATGAAATAACAACTAACAGCGGATTTGCGAAGATAAAGCGTACTAACAAACCATCAGTGCTAATTAGCTCGCGATTGGTCATTATCCAGGATCGTTTATTATAAATAATTAGGGGCGAATTATATCGGAAACCGTCTCGTGCCGAATCAATTGATATTCCCCCAAATAGTATCGATTTTCAGCGAGAATCCCAGTTAAAAATTGTAATCAGTTTGTAATTCATTTTTAGTATACCGAGCACCAAGGAAATGTTTTGTACGTTCTACGTAAAAATTTGCTATTTTCAGTTTCATCGCGTATTAACATGACTCACCAATATCCATAAAATATTCCTGGACCTTCGTAACGCTATCGCGAGAGCGATTTGTAGTTCCTCCCCTGACATAGAAATATATTCCTTCTTGATCCTTTGAATTATCAAATTATTCGACTGAAACGCCGTAGCTACGAAGATTCATCATACATATTTAATGTCCAAACGAGATACATGCGTTCAAGATACATATATTCCGAAGTTCTTTCTCCTGAAGAGCAACTATTATATTTTACAAACTTGGGTTCTTGATAGTAGATTAAACTTGAACAAAGTTTTATCAAAAAAAATCGCCGACCATTCTCCAGAATCTTCGGTATCGAATTTCAGCCGAGATCCGTAACTTCTCAAAAAACAAGTACGAACTTTGCTGGCCTTAAAATGTGTAATGCCCCATACCGTGTCTCGTCGAGCAAGAAAAACGAGTCCCAATACGTCGTTCAAACTTTCAGGCAAGCATCCTTTACAACTACCCCGAACCCTTACCGCGCTTCCCGACCGTTCTTCTTGACTTATTCGAAAACACGTAATTACGTGCTAGAACGTTCCTGTCGTACCCATATCGTTGCTTCGTCGATTTTTGTTCCAGCGACTGTATATGTTTTTAACGCTTACTTCGAGGTTTGCTATTTAACAATAGTAAAATCCATTTGCTGCTTTTTCTATAAATACATGCTTATGTATATGCGTATGCAGAAATTTCGAGATTTCAATTGAAAATAAACCATTTCGCAAGAACAAGTGGACGCTTAACCCGAAAGCTCGATGGTCCGAGGAAAAGAGAGGTATTCGATGGTTCGATAGCTATTATTCACTGTGTGGAACGTTTTCGGAGACGAAATCGTCGAATGTGAGATGGGAAGAATTGCAGAGAAGGGAGCAGCAAGACAGCAACCACTTAGTAAATATCTCTTCTCGGATAACTTGGTCCCAATCCAAAGCGTCCTTAAGGCTTTAATTAAAATTCACTTGGTCTCTGGCCCAGAGACGGTTCTATACCGGAACAAAGAGATAGTATAGAATGTGGCGGACGTTTTGTATGACAGAGGCATTCATTACAACTCCGTTTATCACTGTAATAAACTTGCCTAGCCACTATCAGAGCACTCGTTACATTCGGCGAGAAACCTGTTTCATTGAAGCTGGAAAAAGGGCATATTTTGATTCATTCGAGGTAATCTTGAGTCTTTGTTACTAACACACGGTCAAATATTTGCAACGCGAACATTGGTCGTGGTTAAACAACGAATGGCCGAAGCAACAACAATACGAGCAAATATTGTGCTGCACGTGGTCCACGGAAACAGTTCGTGGAATAATAAATTGCCAAAGAGAGAGACGGCGCTTGTTAGGGACTCACCTGCGGCATATCGATCCGTCACTCTAACTGCAAACGATAACACGTAATTGCGTCGATCCTCGCGAGAACAAAGGTGTTATTTCGTGACGAAAGATACCAGAAAATGAGGAGAAAATAAGACGAAGGTAAATAAAACAGGAGGAAGATAAACTGCGTCAGATGGACACTCGAATTATGTTCGTCATTTATTAAACCAAACTTCGGAAAATTCATTTGATTACCGAGGCAAACTCCCGCACTTGATTAAACCAGCAACAGCGGACTACCTATTTTATAAATGTTGTACAGATACATATTGAATTTTCGAAACGAAAGAGGAACGAGAAGAATACTAAGAAAACTCGTTAAATATCCTGCCGAAAAATGAGGTGGGATGGTATGGAATGGGATGAGAATCGATGACGCAATCCCGTTATAATTTCAGGAAGCAGGACGATATCTGAGAAGTATTTGGGCATGGCCAAGAATTAGCGCAAATCGATATTGTAATGGCTTATCCAAGCAGACGTTCGATAATTGCGTCTCAATTAAGGGATCCGACCTAATTTCAGACGTGGCTGGCTGCCTCCTCAAGACGAGCTTTAAGATCTTCCGGCTCGCTGCGCTTCTAGAAACGTTTATACCCTGGTTGCGGTAAATACCTTAAACGGCGATGAACTTGGAAACGATCCCTGCACGTAACCCGCGGTTTCATTATCTTCTGTCCCCCTACCGACCACCGAATCCCGATTGCTACGATGGGATGCTTCGTTCGTTCTGGAATTTTAGCCCCCAAACTATGCCGATATCGCATAATCGTTTTCTACAAAATTCTATACTTATTAATCTTTTAACTCGATTAATTCCGATCATTTCGAGTTTCAATATCGGCCAATCTTTTACAATTTTCTGCTGATATTACGGTATAGTTATTATTTCTTCATTTGTACGTAATCATTCTGTATGTACGTCTTCCACTCGTACATAATCATTCTATATCTGTTTCGTTACGTCAACGTCATAACACTATGGTGTCTTTGTTAGAACACTTTGTTAATTAACAACTACGAAGCCATCGAGGTTGGTAGAAAAAGGCGCAAAAGTGAAGAAGAAAGAAGAAACTCTGTAACTTCACGAGCGTTCTGAAGACCTCTCCATGCGGTCGTAGCCAGTGTACATCTTAATAAAGACTTCATTTGCAAAGTATCCTGGGTAAATCTCACCGCGGCAACGGTTCTGCCGGAGAGGCTGGAAAGAGAGCAAGGATGGTTCAACTGGTATCCCTTGTCTAATTGGTATAAAATTCGCTGGCAGTCCGTGGCTCTTTTGCCGCGTGGGCTAACTGGATTTAAGTTGAAAAGTCAACCTCGCTCGTCAACTTTGCTCGTCGACCATACTTGAAACATACTTCCAGGATCGTATTAAATTCACGGAAACGCGACTAAAATTTTATTCTAAGGATGACATTCTTTTTATCGAGGATGGACATTTCGGGTTTGCCAATCGTCGAGAATCGGCGGTGCAGGCTATTCCGAAAAATCCAGGATAAGTTAAATGTGAAATCGTTTCTTTTTTCTCGAAACTCGTAGGAAAAAGAATTCCTCGGAACCGCATATTGGCATCAGTATCAGATACTTGCCGCGGTACGACGGAGGAACAACATTTTATCCGCTAGAATTCACCGTGCGGAAGGTTCAATTTTCTCCTTTGGCTGGGGAACGGAATGTTTGCCGCGCAATTCCAAACGACCGGCTCGCGTTCGCGAGGCTCTTTGCTCGCACGTGATCATGCGATTGCGATTTTGGCCGGCGATTCCCGGATAGTGTCCCGCAATTTCGTTACGCTTTGTTGCGCGCTTTTTGCACGACACGCGGCGACCAACAGCGCTTTGTACGTGCCTTGAATCGGGAATCTGATGAACGTCAGTTAACTGGATGAGATGATTCGCGATTCGGTTCGCACCACCCGACAAACGCACGGAAGATAATCGATATTCCAACGAGAATACGTGCGGAGATGATTTGGGGATCGTCTTTATTGCGTTTCGTGGGCGGCTGCTAATGTTTGAGGGTTGGTGGAGGATTAATAATCGGAGGGTTACTTTGCACCTCCTCTTTTAACTTTATTTACTTTTAATCGGGAAAGTTGTGCTACGGTATAGTTCGGTAACAGCCCTCGTTTATTGAACTTGTTAATAAAATCAGCAGCGAGGACATTGGGGTTCACAGTGGATTGTGTTCGTTAGAAATTTGCTTGCAAGTTGATTGGTGAAGATAACGCAAACTCGCCTTTAGATATTTAATAAACGTAAGATAAGATATGTGTGAACGTGTTTATTATTAAAATTCTCATTTTAAAAGACTCGTTTTAAAGCAGTAAAATACGGGTGTAGCATTAACTCTCCTTGCAAAGATTATTCGCGTAGCTAAACACTTAAAACTTTCGATCCAAATATCTAAAAAACATTGGGGAACCTTATTAGTGTTTTGCAATGCTCGATGTAATACAAGGTGCACCTAGTGTCATTCCGAAAGCGATTTCTATGCTCTTTGCGAGTAGCAAGTAGAACAAGTCAGTCATGAGTCAAACCATCCGATAGTAATTCGACATTATCTTCATAAAACTGATTCGAGGTACCAACGAAGGAATGTTACTCAACGATGGTTCATATTTCACGTATTATAATATACCTGTGACGTTTGAAACAGAGAAGAGGGAAGGGGAGAAGTTCTATAGCCGAGCAAATTAACCGGTGATTACCGTACGCGGACAGCGAGATCTCTGCACAGGAAGATATTTCTGTTACGAGAAGGGCATTAATGTTTCCACCGAAGGGGCGTCGTTATTTCTGTAATGGCTAGCATTAATAGTCCACGGGGAGTATCACTTTAATGACATCGCGACACGAACCATTGTAAAAGCACCTCGGTCCCGCGGCTCGTAGCTTTAAAACGTGAAATATCGTCTCGCACGCCCTCGGTTTGCATTCACGTCATTGTTCGTTCATTGTCCATTTAAACAAGATTCAAAAGATACTTAGGTCTTCTCGTAAACCTTCCTTCTCCTTCATTTGCTCGCCATTTATGACGTCTTTTGTCAAACTCTTCCGCTGAATGCATTGGTCCATGAAAAACAACTGTTACGAGACTACTTGCGAAAATAACTGACCTTGGCCTTCTATTATTCGATCTATAGCACTTGGTGAGCCAATATGTCACGTTGTCATGCAATACGTTCTATACTTACCAAGGCAGCAACTATGAACCTGCGAGAGTAAATGGAGAAAACGCAGGGGACTTAACCACGATCTCTCGCGTCGTTGTATACCGAGTAACAGAAACTCGGTACAATGATTGGCTGTCCGGTGAGCAATTTTACGGTTTACCACACTGCGTATCGGAAACGCGTCAAACTTGCTGGCTGACACTTGGTAGAATATTCTCATCAAACGTCGACTACCGTAAAACTTCGCGCTGTTGAACCTGTACCGATCGCCGGCAAACATCGTTTGATCTGGAAAACACGGCTCGTTCGGCAGGGAGGTATAAAAAAAAAAAAAAGAAACAGGTGACGAAGGATTGTCAGGTGAAACGATTTTCTTATCGGCGAGGAACACTCGCGATAAAACACGCGTAGTACAACTACAAAAGATGTCAGTTAAGACAAGACGGTCGGTTTAACAGAGCTTAATCCCGAATCAAAGAAAAAATGTAATCACGTGAAAGTTGAAAATGCACGAACGAAATCGATGGTCGGTTTAGTGGAGGAATTTCAGTCGTGTTTTTCCAGCTACTTAATAGTACATAATTTCGTTATTTAACAAATTTTCAAACGTGACAACTTGCTGCTGCTGTGAAAATTGGGATATGCTTGTATGGGAAATTTAGCAGGCTCTTCAATCGAGCGGAAAATTCGCAATAAGAGTTCGATGACCGGTCATAGTGACAAAAAGCATTGGCAGTGGTGGAGGAAATTTCGATCGGGCACGTTTCCGCCGCTCTTTTAGGCTTAGAAGAGATTTCGGTTGACCTACCGTGGATTAACGCAACCCCTGTGTTATGGGGTTCCGGCTGACTCGGGGATAACGGACCAAGACCAACTTTCAGTTGATGAATTGAGCTCGGATTAAGGTGATGGCTCGAGAGGCTGAATTTGACGGACAACTAGCATCTCAAGGGAAAAATTGCGCGATGATTGCAAAATGATGAGACGGAGATTGAAAGATCGACTTGAGTATAACGTGTGATCATTAGCGTGACTTAGTTGATTTAGTTACAAAAAGATTATATTTTCGTACAAATAACCAAAGTGTAACTGGAGAGTTTTTGGTTTTTAACGAGCATAACGGGGCAGAGAAAAACAAGTGGAGTGGCTTAATAAGAGATCGACCTACAACTACGAAATTCAATTAAAAGTTGTTTGAGTGGAATTCCAGGAATTCCTCTATATAGCTTTGCGAAAAGCAAGAAGACAAGGCGCTGATACTTGTAAACTGATTTCAAGTTGCATTAATGTTGTAACAACTATGCGACGATAGTCGCGAAGTGCCTATCCTTTTCGAGTGTCCGCCAGAATTTCGGTGTATTAACTAGTTTACAGGGAAGATTTGCAAAAGTGTTAGCAACCGATTTTCATGAAGTTTGAAGAAGTATTATATATAACTGCTCATACTTAGAGGGTGAAATAACTTTCGAAGTTGGGGATGAAAAATGTATTTTTCTCAATATCTTGAAAATTCTTCGTAAGGCAAGAAATTGTTCTTGTTGTGGCTGTTTCCACCCTCTAAATATGGATGATTATTTAAAAAATGTTGAGGTTGACTGATAGAAAAACGAGTGGGTGAATTTGTAATAGAAAAATGTATTGAAATAAGTAAAGATATAAGTATAAGTATGCTGGTCCAGATCCTCACTCTTATAGTGTTACAATACAATAGAAGCAATAAGGAGCACGTTCATATATTTATAGGAAAGGACATTACCAAATAAGTTAACCTTGCAGCTCTAGCTAAAGGTTACAAGAAACAGGAATAGAAATCTACTTATAGCTCCTTTGATTCTAGACCTTGTAATCCAAAACATAATTTATATTCAAGGGTACAATAATATGGACCACTCCTTATTTAGGATATTTTTTTTTTTGTTTCATTAAATTCTAGTTTCTTCGTAACAGTGGTAGGCAGGTCACGGATATACAAAAGTAAAGATGCAAAGTGTTTCTTGAAGTAATTACTTCAACAAAGAAGATACGGGTCAAATATATCTTTGGTCAAACCATACGGGTCAAACCATATCCTTTGAAAATTTCATCAAAATCGCTTATGAACATTTGGGAAACCTTCCTTGTCAGTGCAAGCCGGACAAAAGATGATTTGCTTCGAAGAAATACTTCATGAGATCCTGAAAGTCATTGACCGATCATTGAATTAAAAAAAAGTACCCCTTCGATATCGCAATTATCTAAGAATCCAATTTTCCAACTTCCTTGGCGCTTCTTCGCGCTCGTAGCCCGAATTCTCTCGTATTGTTACTCGTTGCGTAAAATCACAAGGATAACAATGCAGTTCGTGCCTCGCGAGAGGGTTTCATTGTTAGAATGACGATCGAGAGAGATTTCGCCGCGAACACATACACGTATATAGACACACCGACACGTTGCAGTCGACGGATGATTGCATCTCGGCGAGAATGCAATCTGGAACAGTGCACATTTCTCCGTTTGCCGTTCCTCTTCGAGATTTAGAGGCTCGTTGCCAAATGTCAGGGCGCGGAAGTACCTCCCACTAATTAAGTTTACTCCAAGAAATGCTCCCACTCCCTCCTTTCCCACGATGCAATCCGCCTTTCCTCTCGATCCAACTACTCTTTGCTTGCGCCCACAGCCACCCCCTTGTCACCTACTTCGCCTTTATACTCGTCTGCTGCCGACTCTGACTTTATACTTGTAGAACAAGCTCTTTGACAACGAGCAACCCCATGTCGTTGGAGGAGGAAGAAGAACCGTGAGTACTAAGAACTGTAGCCACAGTACGAGATTTTAGTATGCTCGGCGGCGATCGATCGACGATGAAGATCTGACGGTAATCTTGAAAATTCTCGTTTGAAATTTTCTTCGCTGATCAAGTTTGAAGAAATCTGTTTTGGATATATATGTATACTTTTGATACGAGGAAATATGCCGGTACATTGTTTCGCCGTTACGCGATTCCTGTGGTACACGTTTGATGACGAAAGTCTCTTAGAAATTCTCGGTTGTAAATTCTTTCGAGGAATTTCGTAGGTATTTATCAGGGCGTATAATTTCTTTTCTTCTTGAAAATCTTGGAAACCTGTACGCATCCTTTCATATTGAAGATTACAAAATTTCCCTAAAATCCAACGAAACTATAATATTGTTATAATTACTATAATCTACCTTGGTAATTAATATCAAATACGAGTAACTAAAATACATTCGTTGGTTTTATTAATACGTTCCTTGCCAGAAACACGGATTACATTTCAAAGAATACATACGTATCATACTCATTAATCTGGCATATTTCATTGGTCAAGCTTCGGCAAATATTGAAATTTACGATATTCACTACAGTTTGTTCCCTTGCCCCGCTGCCTACTGGTTCATGCTGCGTTTTGCCAACACGTTGGCCAAACTTCCATGCGCGTACTCGCGAAACGCCAGGAGCGCGGACGGAAAATCGCGGAAAATTCGCGGGAAGCGTCGACACGTTTGAGGAAGTTTCACCGCAGCTCTACCTGCGGTCTCGTGACATTTGCTCCGGGTGATTTTTCGAAAATGTGCCGTGCACTCGTTTTGTTGGTCAGTACAAACGCCGAGAGCGAAATATCGAGCCGTCGTTTGTCTCGATTCTTTTAACTTTTACTATAACCCAATATATTTTAGAAATGTTTTTATATAAAAATAAAATCCACATCCCGTCAAAGTTGTTAAATGATCGTATATATCATCTCTCTCTCTCTGTCTTTTTCTCTAAAGTTTATTTTCTAGACGTGGCCGTTTTTATTTTATATGCAAACTCATTGCACGGTACAGCTGAAAACGAGTGATCATAGTTTGTGACGGAGTATAACCGTAAGAAGCAGAATCATAAATATTGCGGGAGCATGAAGTCGCTTGTCTACGCGCATTGATATTCATGCAGCGGAGTGCGCGCTTTGCCGAAAGTGTGTAATAAAATTCCCTCACGAGGTGTTCGTGGTTGAACGAGGCAAGAACACCGTGCAAATGTTATAAATGCCGGACTACGATTTACATATACAGTTTTATGCACCACGTTTTAATAACTATTGGCCTAGATTTTTTTGCTCCAACGATGTAACAGAAAAGTCTTTTATCTGAAAAAATGTACCAGCTCTAACTATACTACGTACTATACGTCGCCTCTATGTATATTTCTTTTATAAGTTGATATAGCCTTTTAATAACACAGTTCTGACGCGGTTTCGATGCCAGGATGAAATTTTTGGCAATTTGAATGCGCAACTTTTTCACAAAAAAGACCGTAACGGGCATTTTTTTCCATCGCTGAAAGATGGAATAAGGGCAGCGATAAAAAATTTTGTATCACGTCAGATCGCATATCGGGGTCGGCGTATCGGTGCGCTGTGTGACATCCCACAGCTGTCGCGCCATAATCGTTCCAAGCGTGAAATTACAGCGGAATCGATACTTGAACTGGACGGTGGTTTTTGCGGGGCTGATGGGAACGCGCAGTGAGCAAGAAAACGCCGTTTCGAATCGAATTTGAAACGAATTCGTTCCTCCAGAAATACGAGATACCATCAAAATATTTCCATGCCATCACATTTTACTCTCGTAAATTGCCCGGTTGCATCATAAATATTCTCTGATATCCTTATTAATAACCCTCAACTTTATCATCCGTCTACTTCAACATTTTCCACGTCCTAAAAAAAGACATCTTCGCTAACGCCGCGTCCCTTTACCACGTAATTATTCAGACGTTTCGACCTAGATTCCTAGCGATTAACCCAAACTGTACTCTAATCACTCCACGAAGTAACGCCTCATCCGCGTGGCGAGCAGTCGTCGACGAGGTTAAGCCACGATTATCACGCTGCCGCTCGGCGCTCGACGCAACGGTCACGACAGGCCGGGCAAGTGTACATCCGAATCTCGTGCTCGATAGCTGGCTCGCGTGTACCGCGAATAAATCTGTTTATCTAATGACCAGCTAGCAAAGGGGATGGCGGACCCCTTATCGCGTACGCCAACGCTCGTTCTTTATTCTACGTCGCGACGCCTGGTTTTATTCGTCGGCCGAGCGTAAAACCAACCCTCCGAGATAACATTGTGAGCGCGACGTCGGGCTCGCGGCGCTTCCTCTATCAGGTAAGTCTGTGTTCGGCGTTCCGCCGTCGATCGACAGCTATTCGACGAGTTATGCTTCCGCTGACGAGCAGCTATTATGCAGCCGGATCTTGAACGCCTCTCGATACGCCTGTTCAAGAACGCCTCGAATTTATGCCGTCATGTCAGCGATAAGACCGTAAATAAACCGTCAAGGAAACGATTATCGCGGAGTAGTGTTTCACGAACAGAAGACGGAGAGTCGAAACGGACTTTGAGCGATTGTTCTGCGAGAAATCTGATGGCGGTTGCATATCTTTTTCTCGGAAAAGAATTCGAGCAAAGACAAGTAGCTAAAGGTAATATACAGGTATTTTGAACGGAAGGGTCGTTCGCGTGAGATATCGTTGTATGTGGGAATGACGGCCGAAGTTGTTCGGCGATACGTTAATTCGCTGCCCTCGATTCCCATAGAGTCTCAATTAACTCCGATCTAATGGGCAAGACGAAGTCCGTGCCTCGATATATATTCGTTTCTCAAATTACCGCCAATGAAAGAAGGCAGGTTTTATATCTCTATATCGAATAATTGAGAAAAATCGACGTTGGATAACGGCCTTAAAGAGCGGCTGCGAACGTCGAAGGGAGAAAAGATAATACAACTTCGATCAAGGATCAGTTTCATCCGTAACCACGGATTTTTCTAGCCACGTTACGTTAGATACATTCTTTAATCTCCATTTTTAAAAAATGTATTAAATTTTAAAGCAACGAAGATAGACGACATATATTATCATTTCTATATGACCAAAGAAAGGTCGAAAAATGAAAATTTGCATACGCGTTCAACGATAAGGATAAAACTTGTCCCACGAAAAAAGAAAGAACGTCGTGACACGAGGAAAAATTCAATCGAAGAAATAAACCAAGAAAAGTTATCGCGTAATTCTGAAAACTCTCGCGCCTATACTTTCACTTCATAATTATAACCCCATTTCTACTGTTTCCTACCGGTTCCCATTCCTGCCCATCATCCCGGTGCTCCACGTCTCACCGCTCATTTATTCCAGCGATTGCGCACCGACTCCACCACTTAGCCGCTCTTCCTGCACCTCGACTTTATTACTTCACTAACTAGCTTTAAACGCGAACTTTAGTTTCGAGTCTGGAATCTGAATCCTCGAGATGGACTGGCGGTTGTGAAAGTTAGTCCCCGATGCGAGGAATTGCCGAGAGCCACTGGAAATAATTAAACATCACCGGGTTATATCACTGAGTTCTATCATCGAGTTATATCACTAGTTGTACCACTATGTCGAACCGGTTAATATAATTTATTTTACATTTCCTTAAACCTAGAAGCAACTTTCGTATTGTCCACACAATTCCCATTATAACGTCGTCTCACGTGTACATACATCGAATATCGTGCAAAACCCTTAGACCATCCATCAAATCAAATATTTTATTTCGAGAAATGGTTATAAAGGTAGACGTCGTATACAGAATTGAAAATTGATCAATATGAAGTAAATCGTAATAAAACGTCTATAAATTTTGTTCTTAGACATCCCCCTTGCAATTTTTCCAACGCAAACACATCCGATACCCATCGCCACAAGCGACAGACGTCTATCGTTCGAAACAAAATCCCCAATTACCCAAGGAAAAAACAATAAAATCGTTGGAAATTGGCATCCTCCAATTTACATACACGCCCAGCGACCGTTCCCTTTTCTTTGTCCTCCTTTGTCAAACGAACGTTTGACGAGCGTTTCACGAACCTTCGTCCTCCCTCCGTGAAAGAAAACAAGCCCTCAGAGGCAGCCGACAGAAATATCAAGATCGTCCGTGCGTCGATTTTTCCGTTCAAAGAATTTCATATCGGCCGCCACCGGTTGGCGCGTAATTCTAGAAAATCTAATATCAATTCTCTCGTCCGTCCTCGAGATTCGATATCGATTCGTCTGTTTCTCGGTATATTTCAGTGACGAGAAAAGGGAGGTGGGAGGAATCACCGTCGACAGGAGGATTCAAATTTTTCGTCGGAAAAGGCAGGATAAACCTGGCGCTGAACAAAGCAGGGATGGATTTCCAGGGGGTCGAATTTGCTTGGCTTTCCCGAGGAATCTCGTTTGTTTATGGTCCCCAAGGCGATATGAAGATAGACAAGGTCCCGCTAGCGAGCACCCTCATTCTTTAAGATGACGAACAAGTTTCCATAGGGAATTCGCTGACTCGTGGAATACAATTTTAGAAATTACCATTGACGAAGGGTGACGCGTGCAGAATTTGTCGGTCAACTTGGTTACCTGGTTGGATCAATCACGCCGGAGACTCGGTGTTATTAGATGGGCCGAGGGACGAATTCCAAGGGTTAGGTTTGCGACCGTACGTATAAATTCGACCGACTGTGCAGGAGCTTTTGCTGCGACAACATTTGCTCGTCTTTTAGATGACGAGCAAACGGTTCGTTTTCGCGCCCCTTTGGGCTGAGAGGGTTCCAGAGATGCTTTGAAAGAAACGGCGAAGGTAAAAGGGGAGGATTAAAGGAGACGTTGGAATCATCAGCAAATATGAGTTTGCTTAGGAAGACGGTAATTGCTATAGAACAGACTGAAGAAGAAGCAAGCGAGAAGATATCGTTTAAATAACGTTCGTCGTAACGCGTACAAAAGGCTTAAACAATACCAAATTCCATCTATTTAGATTGCTTCGATAAATATCCAAATTGACCCAAATGTCCATCCGGTAAAATTATCTTGAGGCAAACAAAGAATCTGGCCGTCGAAGAGAATTCTATATCAGTGAATGAAGGCAAACAATAAGCGCGGACAAACGTTGACAATAACGTTCTAGTAGAGATCGAGGGGGTTTACAATTAAATCCATTCAAATATAACGGGATCGTTCGTTGCACCTTCTTCTCGTTACTCGAGGTAGACTGATGCTGGAGTTAAGGATCCGTAGTATGAGTGAGACCCAGTTGTCCTTGCCTTGTGAAGACTCTGCGTTATTATCCGGTGGAATTTCCAGTATTTCGTAGGAACAGTCAGCAAAATAGATCTCGACGGCAGTCAGTAATTGCTTCCTACGCGCAAGGCGCTGATTAAACTAGTTGCCAAAAAGTGCAGGCCGTGCTTAGTTTAGTGGAATACGGGTTAACTTGACACGGCTGTCGCGATTGTTGCACCTCGACCATCAAAACAGTCCGTTTTCCAAACTTTCATCAACGAGAATTGCATATTTTAAGGAACTTTATGGAATGATAACAAGAAAATGAGCAAAATATAGAAACAGGTGCATGTAATTAGGCCTAATCGCAAAGATCGAGAGCTTAACTGTTCGTTTTCTTCGAATCCGGATCTATTGATTTTGCTTGGAAACCGAGTATCGTTGACTAGTAGCGCTATTTCGGCTAAGAGTTGTAGCTTCGAGGTATCCTGTTGCGTCCAACTCGAGACGTAAGTACTCGTGTTCTCCCGAGACTTTGTTCAAACGAGCAGCGTTTGAGTTTCGACTCGGGCTCCAGAAATTGTTGCTCTCTGACAGAAGATCAGGGAACCGGTCGTTGCTTCATGCTAACATCTCCATTAATATCGTACATCAATTAATTACGGAAACCCACATACCATGGGTATTTGATCTTGGTTTCCTTCTCCCCTGTGTCACGATTTTCAAAAAGTAAAATTGTATATTTATAAAAATGAAAAGAGAACGAGATGGAATTCCTTTGAAACGATAGCACCATGGATTACGGCAGCCACTTCTCGCGCGATAAATTCGGAACAATAGGTTACAGCGAGGGCACAAAAGGGATTGCATGGTAGAAGGACAGTTACAAAGGAGATGGAGCACCGACTCAAAGATGTGCTTACTCCAATAGCCTAAGAAATATATTATAGTCCTCTAGTTTGAGAGGGCTTCCAGGCTTCGGATCAGGATCTGGCAGGACATTTATCTGACCGGCTACTCGGTGTCAGGAAATTATCATATTTTTGCATAATGGAACCAACGTGGATACGTTGAGGAACGGAACTTGCTCGAAAATGACACGATCGACTGCGGCTTTTATGGGGGGCGATGAAATTTCACCAGGGGAATTATGCGGGAGTCTGAATCGCCGGATTTCGATAAATGTAAAGAGGAAATAGTTGACTTGGTCTTGAGAGCGTGTTCAAGCCCTATGATCCCAATTCGCATCCTCTCTGCATCGAATAATCGAGTGACTCGATATGTGCTCGAATAACAATTGTAAATTGTAATTTAATTATTGTTACGAATTAGAATTTTGTAATTCAATTTCATAAATAATTACGCACATAATTTACAGCTGATCTATCTCGCGATTAATCGCGCATTTAATCTTACGGGTAATTTTATAAATGAGCTCCTAAATAAGCTATCGTGATATATCGGCGATAAACGCGAATTCCGCTATGCCGATTGCTAAACTGGTCTGCATCATTTAGCCGGGGATCGAAATCTGGCGAATCTCGATCGGACAGCGAACGAATTAATAATTCACGCGACACACGCCGCAGTCGCAGAAAACGAACAATTTAGTCAAGTGCTCGACATTATGCGATAATTCAATTCCGCGCGACCGACCGGCCTTCGATATTAATTTGATTGCGCCGCTAATTCGCGTGATTTCGATGATCGCGCCGGGACCAGAGACGACATTCACTGCGTCCGGTAATTACTTACATTTCGGGAGCAATTTGCCCAGGCGTGTCGGAATCTGCTCATGAAATGGTGTTCAACTGCAAACTCGATATAACTGATGAAATCTTTCCATCGTGCTTCATTTCTACTGTTACAATACACTATGCTCCTCCGCTAGAATTTAATAACGGACATTTGATAGAAACTCGTGTATTCTGCACTTTAATCCATCCAAGTCATCTCGAAATCCTGATTGGAAGTTACTTATTTTTTCTTTCTTTATATCAAGGCTAGTAAAAAACGATACTTTTGAATTTCACGTAATATTCTCTGCGTTATTCCTTTTAAACGATCTTATTTCTTCGATTGCTTCTTCGATATTGATCGATCGCGATAAAACTAATTCCATCCCATGGTGTAAACTTACTTGCATCGTACGATATTAATCAGTGACTTTCAAGCTTCCAAGATTATCAAAAGATCGAGAGCTTTTCTACGCCGTTACTCGTTTCCTCTGTCATAATGTCAAAATAAGAGAGCAGACGTTTCCGATCTTTGGAGTAAGACCAGTGAATTTCTAAGCGAATCGTCTTCGGTTAATTAGTCGGCCATACAAAATTACTCGCTTTATCGGACACTCTGCAGTTCGATTTTCATCCCCCGGGGGCAGCGTAATTTCGCGTTACCCCTTCTGACATGCATGTACGCAAACGGTCGCGATTTGGATTACACGCGCCAGACCCAGTTAATACGCCGCTTCTAATGACCGAGTCAACTATTATTGTTATTATCACGGTTACGGGCAAACCTGGAGATTTGCGGCGATGAATACGTAACGATCCAGCCGCAAAAGGAGCGAGACCGACATTACCGGTTCGCGAGCCGCATTAAAATAAAACGATTACGCGTACACTCGATTCGTACGCTTTCTTCGGAAAGGCCTATTCTCCATTCTACGTATTCGAATTATACGTTCCATTTTCGTAGCATAAAGTTCCTGTAGTCACTTGAAAGTACTATTGGATGGTAGGAAATTATTTTTGGATCTAGTTAATTAGTATATGTAATAGTATATAATATAATAAATATAGCGTGGAAATACTTTTTGTAGCCACTGTAGATTGATTATTTTTTTGAAAATCATTTGTGAATATCAGCGCGAAATTTGCGTATTCGATTGTTTCCAAGACGTGACCAAAATAATAGGAAGCTTCGTGGAAGTCACGCAACGATTTCCAAATTCACCAGCTCGAGCGTTAATTTACAATCAATCGGTGTGAAGTTTTGCCCGTGTTCGTATAACAGGGTTTTATTTCCCTGAAAATAAAACGAAATAAATTCTGTCGACGGCGACGCTTCCTCCGGCTCTCGAATCGGATCGAGCTCGCACTCCACGAGGCTTTTCGCGATAGAAAACTGATTCGTTTCGGATAAAGCCGCGAGGTCGGCGTAAACTGCAAATTACCATTCATCGAGTTACGCATTAAATTTCGTAATCAATGCCCACCCCCTCCACTCCCTTCGCCGACACATCGTTTTTGAAACGTTCTTTCTATCGTAATTACAGAAGCGGCATGGATTAATCAACGGAAGTAATTAACGTGCATTCTGCTGGCCGCGTAAAACTAACGCGATTCATCAACCTGTAATTGAAAAGCGTTCACTGTTCGATCAACCCCTTCTTTGCGAAATTTGGATCCTTTTATCTTTATTCACCGCTTTGCAAGCGATACTCGAATTCTCCTAGTTTTGTTAAAAACGGGTTTCATTGAACGCTATTTCGTGCTACATTTATGAAAACAATGTCGGAGAATTTAATTAACTATTGATACCTGAACCGTTCATTTATGTTTCTATTTCGACTAAAGGAAAATACAAACAATTCTCCTTCGTTTCTACATTCTCTAGACGAACCTTGCCATAATTGTTAATATCGAATCACCAAATCGAACTTTGTTGTGGAAAATCAGAAATAGAATCGAATAAGAAATACGAGAAGGCAACGAAGCTAATGAAGCCATGGTTTTATTTCAACTGTAACGGACAGTTTGACTGCGAGATCGTTTGACGGCAGTCCGAAGCGGTTCATTGAAAACGTGCACCTCATGAAGATTCATGATTTAACTAGCGACAGTGTTCAAAAGGAAAGAGGAAGAAAATTGAAGCGTACAACAGGATCCGGTGACCTTATTTACGTCAGAGAATGAACGCTTTGTGCGGAATGGTTTGGCTGCACGTCAAATAGTTGTAAGAAGCTCGTGAAACACGCCGGAGTAATGCGGGAGTAACGCGAGATAACGTTTAAATTTTGCTCGGCAGAACAATGGAACGCTGCTCGCGGAATCTGTGTTTCGAATTTTGCGATGAATTGGCCAGCTGTCGCCGACCATTTGGATAATCTGATAGTACGGTACAATGAGACGAGTTTAACGGAAAAGTGATATTTTAGAGCAACGCGTATGTATATTTTAGTACAACGATTTACGATTAATGCTGTATCGACTTTTCGACGTATTTGCAGGATGAATTGCGGGCAAGAAATACGTACGAATGTCACACGAAGCAACGGTGTTATTAGTGACTGTTAACGTGATCATGAACGCGAACTAAACGCAATCGATTAATATCCGTATTACCCAGCAATTCGAGCCCCAATAGGGTTACTTGACCCAATCGGGCAATAAGCTACAAGGGTACATAATCGACAAATAATGATGGCACACTGTTATGATAATGTCGGGAGCCTATAACGAACAATACCTTGTAATCAGTTTTTAAATCACAATTTCGCTATTATTCGTCACGTTTAACTTGCTTTAATGGTTAACTATAGAAATTCAATTTATCGACATAAAGCTGCAGATAACTGTGATTATAGATTTATCACCAAAATAGACTGCGATACGACTAATTTGTTTAAACTATCTCTGAACTGCTCGAGAAATCACTCGAACCGTATGATACGAGTTGCAGTAAAATCCCCTCTTTGTAAATTGGGTTCGGTCAAACTCGAATCGTCTTTAACTAGAAGCGTTCGCGGAACTTCTCAGATTCAAGCTGTCTAAACAAAGTGCACGATAAGCTGCGCCGGTTAAGGTGATTTGATCTCTCGGGTCGAAGATCAAAAGGTTTAATAATTAAAAGCACGAATGATCAAGCGACCAATGTGTTCCGGGGCTAACGATGTCCTTAAAAAGATCGGGGACTTTTCTCCTTTGAGCCGACGAGCAAGAAATTCCAAGGTTCGAGTAAATCTGCCGCAAAAGGGACTTTGACCGAGGCGTATTTAATCGCGGAAGTCTTGACGCTCGAACGAATTCCGGAATCAGGGACGAGTAGCCTGGGATAATATTAACCTGAGAATGTCAGCTTTGGTCGGCTGAAACTCGAAACTTCAAATCGACCCCGAGTAGCAATTAAACCACCATCCTATCTTTTTGATTGAACTTTTGGACAAATTTAAAGACAGTTTCTATGCTTCTATGTTTCGTAACTTTTGTTCAATTTCGCAACGTTCAACAACGAGTCAACTGCAGAAGGAGGTAAACAATTTCAGCATGGCAAAGCCAACGCTGGAAATATATCTATACATAGAATTCTATATCCAACTGGATACCGGAAACAGAGAACCGTTGGAAAACGCGTGCATCCGGTGCAAGTGCAGCGGTTCTTGTGCAGCGAAAACACACATCGTTGTGGCATTAAATCGTCACGACAATGTGTAGGCATTAGCGTTTGACGAGCAACAAGGATCCGCACTTTAAGCGCTCCAACGACCCGGAGTTTTCGACCAGGATTCACCAGATAAGGCATTCGGGGACAAAACAGATATCGAACGTCCCCCTTCGTGAAGGTACCTTAAATTTCGTCCTTCGAGGTCTTATGTTAGATATATCAAACCCTCGTAAAAGCAGAAGACTGAAATGAGAACGATGAATACAAGCATAAATCGCTAGGGGTGTTACATCGAGAAAAATTGAGATAGAACGTCAAAGCAGATAAAATTTATACAACTTTTTATCTTTTCCAATATTTTTTCGATTATTTATGTAATAGAATACATGCAGACACGTAATACTTTGCCGTTTTTTATAAAGCAAGACGATGCGAATCGAAGAAGATCTTACCCGAGTACGTACAGAGTGCTTTGTGCATCGATGCGTTATGCTTAAACGCGAGCGAATTTCGAATTGACTTTTGATAGAACGTCTTCAAACTACCTACGACTGGGAATTCTCTCGAATTTTCCGTTCGTCTGTCGAACAATCGTTGAATCCCCATTCCTCGAGCGCGGAAACTGGACGCGGCAATTCAAAGCGGAGATCGGACAGAAACGAGGTAAGCTGAAAAGCTAGCGACATACGAAATCCAAGCGCGAAACCTTATGCTTGCTCTCGTCTGCGTGCAATCCACGCCCTTTGCTCGTGCTCGCCGCTTTGTGCAAAGGCGGCAGGCCTGAAAGGGGAGGCGTTGTTTCGCTAGAAACGCTCGTCTTCCCTTACACATCGCGTTGCTGGGAAGATTACGTCGAAACAATGAGATTTTAGCATATGTCTATTAGAGCACGAAAAACTTGCAAACTTGTACAGAGTATTTAAAAAAATATTCCTAAATAAGTGTCGATAAATATGGATGCAATATAATAGATTAGTCGTCGTTATCGATAACCTTACAGGAAGCGCTGCAATTACGATAGATCAGATCTACGCGATATACTGGAATTACCTAAGAATCTCGCCAAATTTTCTTCTCACAAGCGACCTCCTAACACGTATAATTCCGCCAACCAATAATTCAGATTTCATCTCCTTCATCGATCCTCCATATTTAAGGCTACTCGGGCGACAGCTTGTCGATGACGACTCCGTTACGCCAGGCCATATTAGATCGATGCATTAGTCGAAAGACGACACGGAACGAAACGGAAACGCATAACGTACCTGACGATTCGCGGTGTCAAAACCATGAAGGAACGTGGCCGGGCATACAGACGGTGGCGTCGGTCTACGTATGCCGGGAACGAATAGAATTCAGTTCTCGTTCCCCCATCGAGCCATTGCCCCTGGTTCAATTCAGATAGCCTTTCCACTCGGCATATTAAATTTATGGTATGCACGCTGCACATAACTCATCCTCAGGGGCTGCAGGGGAGGTGGGTGCACACGCGACGACCGTTGAAAGGATGCGGTACCGGCCTAGGTACCCCTGGTTCACCGGTTCTTTCCTCTCCTACCCCTATTTCCCTTTTCACGCTTATTTTCACGCGGCCACCTGAGAGAATGAATCTTTCGCCAGTTTTTCCACCCTTCGCGCGTTCATCCCACTTTCAATATTTACGACTTTGCCGCTGCAACCGCGATTTTTGCAGGGGCACGAGCGAACATCGAGTGGTTTCGACGATTCAAACGCGATGGCCAGTCCTCGACGAGGATTCCACGGGTACAGCCAGAAATTTGATCGAGGGTGTGCAAACGATTATAGAGGCGTGGAAGAATTCGAGGGTGTAATTTCAGAAGTTGCGAATGTCAGGCGGGAGGGAGTTGTCAAGTAACTGTCTTCGTACGACTGTTCGTATGAATTCGAGGAAAAACATTTAGCTTAATGTTTCTATTTTTATTGCCGTTTAAGATACAAGATTATCCTAAGTTTACGATACGAGCAGCGTATGTGCTGTTTTTGAGAAATTAGAATTTTTCTACATTGCACGTTATAAAGTTTACATCTCGGCCCACGTCCACAACTTAATTAGTATTTTAAGCGCATAAGACGAATGCGTTCAATAGCAAACGACGTGTCATAAACTTTGATAGCGATTGAGAACTTCGTGATAGACTGCAGGACGATATCACTAATGGGACGTTACGCTACGCACCCTCGATTAGGTACGCGCACGACGCATAACTTGCGAGACACCCGAAGCGTTCGACAGTCACGTGATTGGACAGACATAGATTCCCACCTCACAGAAAACATTGACGAAAACACACCACTTAGACTGATACCTAGAATATAAGCACCAGGCATTTGCAAAATAAAACACACTTCCAAACATACTTCAAAACACGCTTCAAAATCACAATCATACTGAGAGACTTCGAAATCGCAATCATACCGAGATTTCAAAATAAACACTTGACAAAATCGCAATCGTATTAGAACTTTTTAATCAACTCCAGCTTGAGCGTTAACAGCGTCCAAGGTTCGCGACCTCATCGAACAGTTACAACTTAATTAATCGCCAACTAGTGGAGAGATGGGAACAACTAGCGATAAGAGAAATCGTCTATGCTATTCAGAAGATTCAGGGAAGAAGAAGGTTCGGAAGAACTTTTCTTTCGAGGCAGAGCGAAAGTGAAATTCAAGGTAACGCCGATTACTGTTGGGGAAAACACTTATCCGGGCGCAGGATGTCTGTGTTCCCTAAAGAGCACTGCAAAGAAATTTTTATGAGCGTTGCTCGTTCTGTTGAGATAGAATAAAACCAGGCAACGAGCTTGCCGAGCAAATAGAATGCTTCGTCGGGGAACAAGGCCGCCAGATTATTTTCCCACGATAAAAGGAAGAAACCGTACGCGGCACCGATACACCGGCCCACCGACTATATTTTTCCACAGCTCTACCATATATTTTCTTCGCGTAACGGTCCGCTGTAATATTTGGAGAAATTAGTGACAGAAATTTCATTCAGTTGAAACTATTATTTTACGATTTCCATCTGCATCCTCCGTTGTGCAAACTAGAAAGGTTACCAACATGTTTCGTTTTATAACGTGGAACTAGTGACTCGGAAATTGTTAATGTAATTAGAGTAATTTGTAGAAATGTATCACACCGAGGCGGATATTCCTGCGCGTGTGCGCTTCGCGTGCAACTTTCAGATCTTCACACGCGATCACTGCGACCTCTTGTTCATTTGAAACGAAAAATGATGTCACTGCTCGCAGAAACAAAGCCACGTGTATCTCTGCCAACATCATAAACACATCCCCGAATCAGAACAAAAGTCAATCGTTACGGGACCTGATCGTCGCTGCCCTATTCGCAACGTGCGAATAAATCTGCTACGACTATCGTATTTTGAAAATAATAAAATAATTGAAAATAATTGAAATAAATATATTGAAAATAATTGAAAATAATAAGCTACCGTACTTGAATTAAACTTTTAGTTAGTAAAATTATTTACTTTCCATAAAAAGACCAGTATTTTTCTTCGTACTACTTCAATAACGCACACTCGACTACTTCACAAGAATCGAAAACACGAGCTAGCATTTTTCCCACGTATTCGATCAAGTTGACACAATGAATCTCTTCGCTCGGTCAATTTTCACTCGAAGATTAACCATTCACAAGGACGATAATATCCGAGGGAATGGCTCCATCGGTGTTGAACGATCACAGGACGACGACGACTCGAAAGGCCCAGCTATGGTTGAATGGGGGCGAGATAGCCTCGTGCGAGCGGAAATTTGATGAAAGAGTGGGTGGTCGGACGCTGACGAACCGGAAGGAACGGACAGGGATAAAAGGAGAGAGAAGGAAAAGCTCGAGGAGCTCGCCGGGACTACAGAGAAATTGCAGAGGGTACGAGAAGGACAATGCCATGACCACCGAGTATTTCCCTCTTCGTTTAAGGACTAACAAGTCCGCACTAGTCAGCGGTTTTTATAATTGGCCGGAAGTAGTTCAATTACGGAAGCGTGACGCCGGTCGGCCACCTAGAGAGTCCTCATTCGCTCGTCCCTCTCTCTCATTCTTTCTTTTCTTCCTCATACAACGCTTTTTACATTCCCTCTAGCCCTTCCGTCCCCAACCTTTTTGCGTGACTGTTCCATTACGGGCGGCGTCGTAGCACTGATTTCATGTTTCCATTCGAAACTGTTACGCTCAAAACAATTGACTATAATCTGCTTTTGCGAGACAGCGACAGGAAATTAGATATTTAGAATATAAATATATTTGATATATATAAGATATAAAATGACGCAGCTAAACGACACACCGTATAACTCGCTCTTATTGATTCTCACTAAGATATGGAGAATAATTCTTCGTATATACAGGGTGGTGATTAGGCGGAAAGGGGGTGATTCTACGCGAAAAAAGAAGTCGAAAATATAGAATAAAATTTTTTTTCTTTTTTTAATTTTTCCATCGAGACAACGATCTATAGTGAGATCCGTTATAACGAGACGCGATAAAGTGCACGCGTACCGAGCGGAAATTCAAAGTCGATTTTCTCGAAAACAAAGCCTGAAACGAAAAATTTTTATTCTATATTTTCGGCTTCTTTTTTCGCGTAGGATCACCCCCTTTCCGCTTGTACCGCCACTTACCAACCACCCTGTATATGTAAATAGATACGTAAAGCCAGGGTGCTAAACAATCTACGTCACTCCATTCTGTGTAAATAACAGTTTGAAATAAAATACCAGTTTAGCAATGGATCACGCTTCAGAAGACAACCACCGCAATTCTCTATATTGATTTGAAATGGTTACCTAACAACATGTTGTCTCGCTTATGAAGTGCACCCGACTATGTACGAAAAATTTAAAAAACCACACTCCCACTTCTGTGTAAATAACAAAAATTTACAACTGAATGTTTCCTGTACAATTGTACCACTTGTATAGACGAGGCAGTTCGATATTAAATGAATATACAAAAATCCGACAATGGAATTTTGATAGAAAGCAATACCTTTGTTCCCCTTCTTTCTCATTTTTGTTCCCTGCTGTTTGCCTCTCTTTTTGCCTTCCTCTCACTTTTTCTTTCTATTCTCCTTTCCTATTTTTCCATGATCTGTTTCTCTTTTCTCGTTTTACCTTCTTTCTACGCCTTGCGCCAGCTCCTTTGCTCTTTGGCATTTGCTTTTTTCTATACATTCTGTTGTTTGCAATACAGTCGAGTAAATCATATTGATAAAAAAGTTGGAGAACTGAAATTTCCATGTCGCAACGAAAGAATTTTTCGGTTTTGCATTTATTTAATCTCGACGTTAAACTCGGTTATTTTCAATAAATGAGAACGAGAACATTGCAATTAAATTCCATTCCACTCTATAAACACGCATACAATTCGTTCAATTTACCAACAGGAACGAAAGAATCTGCACAATATCGAAATCCTTAGAAATCAGTCTCTTCGATTCGCGTCGAGCTACAATACATTTGAAATTTGTTTACGCAAGCGTTAAAACATTGTCAAACTCACAATGGGCGATCGAACTCTACTGCGCTCCATTTTTTATTTCTTTCTTTTTTTTTTTTTTTTTAACGCCTTTGTCTCGCGAATTCGTTATAATAATTCGAGTATTGATCATGCGTTAATCGCATTCGATAATGATCGCTTTTCATTTTACAAGAATTCAAGTGAAACAACCTGGCGGAATAATCGACAAATAAAATTTGCATTTGTTAGTTACAAAATAATTATATATGCCGTTCGCGAAATTGTTACCACGCGTTACAACCACCCCCATTTCCACAAGTTATTCCACTTTCATAATGGAATCAGGAACAACGTTAAAGTAATACACGACCGTTTCGTATTCGAAGCACGCGTATAGAAATTTCCAATGGTAGTAATCTAATCGAAGCAGAATCCATACATTACCATTACAGATAGACACTTTCAATTTCTCCTTTTTTCCCTTTCTGCCTTAAATTTCACCACACAGCTAACTGTAAATCAATCTCCAAATCGAGTCTCTAAGGTAATTAATATTCGTTTGAAAAAGCGTAAAAGCACCGCGATATAGGCCGCCAATGACGTAGCTAAAAAGGGGATGACGACTTGCAGAGGCTTTCTAGAGAGTTTCCTGAGGCATTTAAAGAGGCGCTAGGTGAATATAATCGTGGTGACACGGCGGACAGAAAACGGACAACTGTATTCAGTCCTCAAGCTGACACATATTCGCTTTTTGGTATTCCAGCACGGAAATGGATGGACCGTTTGGTCGAAGACGACGATCATATATAAAGGATGCGCGTTTAACAGAGGGTTGACGGCGAGAATGTGCGTGAACGAGGAGTGGAAGGCGACTTCGTGGCCCTTGAATACGCCACTCGAGGAATTTCTCTTAGAAATATGACCGAACGAATATTTTTCGCCCTGATAGCGCTAGATAAAGTTACCGGTAGTTTGCCTCGCTCAAAAACGTAATAATGTTCCGGCAGAAGGTGCACAGTTCACTTCAAAGGAGATGAAGTTCGGGACCTTACGTTACGATGTTTTCATGGTGGCCGTTGATCTTCGTCGAATAAGAACTTGTAACGTGATTTGAGGAATTACAATTTTGTTCTTACTATCCGATTTTTCTTGCAATTGTCGAATACTAATTCTTAATGAAAGTAAAAACGAAATAGTCGAGAGTAAGAGAGAATCGCGAAGAAACATTTGCAACGGCAACGTGGAGGTTCTGTCGCGCAGAAAATCTGTTTCCTAAGCGAACGTTGTTCACGATGGTCGATCAAACGTAAAAACCGCTCCTCCGACTGTCGAGATTGTGGCCAGACGAAGACTGATGACGGCATGGAAGTCGAAGGGGTCGGAGAAAAGATCGAGCGGACATGAAACGAGCGGAGAGGTCGGAAGAGAGATGAGACGGGAATTAAGTGAGTGGAGAGAGGTCGAAAAGAGGAAGCCGAGGACGGAGCTTAGACGTCACTTTAACATGTCTTTGGTCATCCTCCAGCTTGTGTGAAATATCATTTAGTTACGAATTTTGTCTATTTCTCGTCTTTTTCGACGCTCATGCGGTTTTCAAATACACGGGTCGCTTTTTATCGGTACGGAAGATTTAATCTAACAACTTTAGAGTATTTTATGAGAATATTTAAGAATACTTAAGGATGTAAGGATGTTTTACCAAAGAAAATTTTTGAGCGTTCTCAGTCCCAGTTATGGTAGCTTCGATGCATACAACTGACGCGTAGGATTCAGGCATTTACATGTAACGAGTGTTTTGGATGGAACGGAAGGACTAAACGTTGCATCGGTGCGAAACTGGATAAACATCGCTGTTGACATTTAGTTAGGGAGCCGAAAGAAAACGCGATTGCCGATCGAAAGAGGAAAATTGAATGTAAACACGACGAAAATATCTACAGAGTGTCAACGAGTGCAGTAATTAAGGTTGCGCATGTTTAAACACTGACAGTCGACTTCGCCGTTAAACATGCGAAACAACGAACAATCGATTACCATTCTTGGTCCTTGACGCAGCTAAAAATTCGCTTTAACTCAGTTCCATTTCTGCGTACTTGTCGATGTTTCATTTCGAGTGGCGCATATCGATTAAAGCTTTCGAACGAAGAAATCCTCTGTTATGGCATCTCCATAAAGTCTTTACGCAACTATTAGAACGTTCAGGTAATTTCAAGTATCTCGGTAATTAAAATTCAAATAAATATTATGCGCCCCGTATGGAATTTACATATTCGTGGATTTAAAAACACGAGGCGACATTTATGCTAAACGAGAACAGAAATCGGAGATGTAATTGCGAACTCAGCTAATACGGTTAGCCGATGCACACGGGGAATTTTCACGAAGGACCGTGGGGTTTGGGGGCTTGTTTGCCATCACCCAACCACCCATCGAGGCGAAGCAACGACCGATCGCTTTTTAATCAATTTAAAAAAGCAATTACACGCTCGTTAAGGGCGAGGAGAAATGGATTGAAACCACGCGAAATATCGCGTCGTTTTCTCCGTCATTATTGTTCGTTTCACTTGGAGAATAAGTCGGTATATGAAGAATGCGTCATACCGAATAGCGTACAGATTAAATTCAGAAAATAATTAGGTGGCAAGCAAATTTGCATTTGATCAATACGCGACAGTTAGTTTACTAAAATCTTCGTTCTTGGATTAAAAAACGGCGTAAAAAAGTTTCGAATAGGCGCACGTGTCTCGTGCTAGTGTTGCACGACGAATCGAAGCAGAAGCTTAACGAGCGCCTCGTCCTCGAGATTTTAATTTCCCACCGACATCCGACTACGTTTGTCTCGGTCTTAATCGAACGAACAGAAATGTGTACTGCAACGTGGCTCTCGTTTTATTTGTTGATCGGGCCGAACTTCGGCTTTTCCCCCAATAATAACGTACCGCTACGAAGCTTCTCATAAAAACGAACAACTTCGTGGATCGCGCGTTTCCGCTTTTCGACGAGGGATCGCGCGTGACTCCGCGAAACGGAAATGAGACGAGAATTAAATCCGGCGAACGACGCCGATTACGAAGAGAATGGAAATAAAGTTCCATTGTACCGACATCGGGAGATAATTAGTCTTCTAGAGGATGCTTCGAGGAAATGAGCCTCTTCGATCGATTTAGGAAATCGCATTTTGTCTTTAGAGGGGCCAAAAACCCGACTATTTTCTTTATGAGAAGATAACTCCAAGGAGCCATCCAGTATAGAATCTTGATACCTCGATTAAACTCGAACGTTCGTTATGATCGAACAATTTTGGTCAGAGTTCGATTCAGATCGATGAACGGTGGCGAGGCACGTCTAAGTATCCTAGGATGGTCGAGATCGAAGAAGAAGAGAACCGTTCACGTGCTGTATCCTCTAACCACGCCACAAATTCCACGAACACGATTCATTCTGATCTTGCCACGTTTCTGTCCATCCCTTCGTCCTCTCCAGAAATTTCACCAACGTCCTCGAAATAGTTGTAGAGTCCGACATCGAACCGGCTACCAACTCCACCTAACGTGTTACGTTTCGTCAACCCGCGGCAGGAATACCATCCCCGATACACCAAGTTTCCAGATAAATCGGCCTGGCTGGACGTTTGAACACGCCGGCGTGATATTACTTGCGAAACTTTCTTTTCGCTTTCCTGTTACGCGCAACTATACTGCAGCGGCCGAGGATGATCCGGCGAAGGCCACCAGTTGGCTAACTGCCGCGATATGGTGTCCGCAAATAGGTGAAGTTTCGGCTATTTCAGCGAAAAATTCATTAAGCGTTTTCATGGAATAGGGTGTTCAGCGTTTTTGCCATCAATTACTGGCACGCGTCGCGATCTTACAGAGATAAGGAGTTAACTGCGAGAATTTTAGATAAAAACCTTTATAAAATGTTGAACCAATCTGTTCGCTTAATAAAATTTAATAAGGGAACGTTACACACGATACAGTTTTATATATCTTTTATTATAAGGTAATTTTCCTTACCGAGCAGCATCTCGTTCAGAACTACCCTATATTCCTTTAATTATCTAGGGACAATGAAAAATTTGAAGTACTGGCAAATGCAACTTACCACCGGTGGAAATTGTTGCTCAAAGCGATAGTTAACTATGGGCGTTTGATTCAATCGGAGCTAAAAATTATACAGCATATCGAGCTTTTATTTTCGGCGTTTTATTTTCTCGGTTCTCCGTTTTTTTAATGAAGGAACCAGCTGCGAACAGTTCGTTGGTGAGAGAAAAGCTCTATAATAATTATTTCATACTCGATATCACGTTGCACACCGGAAAATTCGCGAGAGAAATAATGAAATGATTAAAGAGAAACTTTCGCGTGTGTTGCGTCGAGAAATAAATTAGAATTACTGCTTAGAAATTGAGATAAAAATTCAGAACCTTTTATATAAAAAGAAAAAAAATGTGAGTGGAAAGAAATTACATTTGAAAGCGATTCGTTTTAATTTGGAAGTAATTTTACGTTACTGCTGTTTCCTTATCAGGCCAGAATTCCCAATTAAAATATGTATATGCTCATGCACTAAGCTTTCGTTATCCTGCTATCATATTTTATCTTATATTTCCATCGTAAAAATATACGAGACCATATTGCCTTTGATTTCTTTTATTGTCAATTACAAAATTAGTGGAAATATTGATTCCTCGTGAACGTTATACGTCGTATATTAATGTCTATTGCTCATTTTCATTAATATTCTCCGCTGATCGGGCCGATAGTAAGCGACGTTTGTGTCAATATTTGTTCCCCGAAAAATAAATTACGATTTTCGACAATAATTTTACCTTTTACACAAACATTCAAAACATAGCTATGAAATGTTTCTCTAGGTATTGATTTTCTACGTCTTCATTGATATCTAAAATGTAACTACCAATGAAAGAAATATCAATCTTTTGAGGCGTAAGGCCTATAATTCTCCAAAAAAGACGAAATAGCGTCAAGAATTTAGCAGAACCTATTAGAGAACGCAAATGGTAAATGTTGGGAATTTCGGCCGAAAATTGAAGGTTGTATCATGAGACACCAGTTTTAGAGATAGGTAAGGGGTAACTTGGTGATATAAGCATTAACATGAGTCGCAAACGAGGGAACAAGCAACGTGCACCTCGAGTAAAATCTACCGATATTGTTGTCGTAGCTTATTCTCCCTCTCACGAAACGTTTGCAACTGTGCGGAGAAATACACGCGTTGTACTTCCATAGAGAGCGTTCAAACTCGCGAATTCCTGAATTCCACGAAAGCTACCTCGAATTATACCTCCAGCTCGAGTCAGTAAAATGTGATTTTGAGCAGGGCACTGCGAAAGGAAGCAAGAGGAATGAGACCACCGTAGTCGAATTTTTCGAAACTTCTGAAGTTTTACTTGAATCTCTAATTTTGCTATAGGAAATCCAGATTCTTGATTTGCGCATTTCAAAGACATTGTGTTCTGTAATATCCAGCTCCGTATCTATCGAGTTACCAAAAGAACATTGAAAGTATGACCGCGAGATTCTATCCACCTTATATAATATCACCTTAATGGACAGTGATGAACGTCTTCGAAGAACACAGCGTTCGCGTACAACGTACGAAAACATCACTGGGAAAGTTCTTGCGAAAAGATAGTTCTAAGCGAAGAACCTGTTGGGTACTGAGCAAGTGATCGATAGCAGTTCCAAAGGGAATGTCTCTTCGTTTATCAGGCTCACGAGTTTGGCACGCTGAACCGATAGCTTGCTAAGGAAATATTTTTACGAACTCTGGGGATTAGTCAGACCGTGCAATTAAGGGATTCAAAATGCCAACGTTCTAATGGAACTATCCGTGATCGTCGTGCCTGTGTGATAGATTTGCTCGCCACGGACATGTTTTTACATCCGTAGATTGAAAATGCTTGGAAACAATTGGAATCGTCGGATCTCGTGCAACGAGAGGGTTCAAACCCTGTTCCGTTGTCACGCCCTCCTGCGAGCATTCATAATTTTCGCCTTCCCTCGTGGAAGAGTTGACGTGATTCCAGATTCAAAGAGCAGATACAAGGGTTAGGGTTGCGTGTCTGGAGCGGAATATTTTACACGAGTGGTGCGTCGGATTGCGGAAGGGCCATGTCAAGTACTATAAAAATTAAACGACTTTTCTAAATAAATATACATTGATGGTTTAGTGTTTTTAACGGGTATTCCATTAAAAAACGATCAAAGATTGGGGCAAGAAATATTCAAATGGATTTTTGTAAATAATTTTTGCTGTCTAAGAATAGAATTACTTTTACGGCGCGCGTACGATCCCGAATGATGCTACCAAAGAATATCTCTTTTTCAAGCATCAATCTACGACCGCGTTATACCGCTTCTACTTAGTTATACCTCCTTCTACCTACTCTCCATAAACTACTATCGTTATAAAAATAAATTCGTTCTACGCACGCAACTGACAGACACGTCGCCGTTGAAACGCAGTAATTCATCGTGTTCCAGCGAGGTCGAGTAGATTCCAGGCTCCAACTAACTAAAACAATCATGTTTGAGAGCGCAGCTGCCTGATCACAGGATACGGGAAAAGCTTCTTTTTATTATTTCCCAAGAGCATACCGGAAGACGCGCGATCGCGCAGCTCCATCCACGCTACGAGCAGAGTTCCCGCGACGAGCGTATCCATTTCGTTGGCCGCCGCGAAGATATTTCATCGGCGACTCTCTTCCGCGGCAAGAAATCGAGGAAAACGTTCGCTCGGTCGACTTGCATTTGTTTCGTCGCAGCTTCGTTTTTTCACCTTTCTATCTACTGGGAAAGCAACAGTTCACGAGTATAGATCGAGACGCGTGTTCTACATCTTTCCTCGTCGTCGACCTTAGTTCGCTCGGTCGAGTCGATTTTTCCTCGACGCGAAACGTCCCACGATGATGTTGCCCGACCGTGAGAATTTAAGGGCTATGCCACTCCGTCTGAGCGTAACTCACTCGTTACTCGTTGATGATTCGAAGAGTAAAAACATTTTAAACGCGACAGCATTTGTATTGTGTGAGAATTTTGTTGTGTCCAAGCTGGGCGAAAACTGTCGTATTTCGTAATGTGGACATAGGACGTTGAAACTTCGTGACCTGATTTTAATCTCTTTGAAGTAAATTGAATTTAAATGAATAAAGCGAATCCCATTGTCGTAGAGAGATTTTGATTGTGCCGGTAATAACAAGTTCTATTCTCTGTGGATAACGTCTAATTTTTCCAGGCTTTTTATCCTTTGAATAGAATATAGCGACTACATATTAACAATGATGAATTGGAAAAAGTAAAATTTAATTAGCAAAAAAAGTAATAAACGGCGTAGAAAATCCCCCCCTCTCTCTCTCCCTCTCTCCCTCTCCCTCTCTCTCTCCTCTCTCTTTCTCTCTCTCTCTCTCTCTCTTTCTCTCTCTCTCTCTCTCTCTCTCTCTCTAAAGAGTTACTTGACAGCGAATGGGATTTTAAACATTGTAGTAAAAAATTTTGCAATAATAGGTATTTGATGTAGCGCGCTGGTTCGAGCGAGCGCAATGAAAAAGAAAAAGAGCGTTTTTTACAAAAATATTGAACAAAAAAAAAGAAAAAAAGAAAGAAAGACGAAATTAAAAATAAAAATTCCCACATGCTACGGAACAAGCGTAAAAAATCCGGTTAATCGATATCACGTGCGCATCAGGCATCATCGCAAATCCGTAGAGATGAAGTAAGGCTAAAAAAATTTAAAGGACTCCTGGGAGAGCTGTCTCCTGTCGTGCGTGAGTGGATGGTGAATGTGTGCGTCGTCAACGGTGCAAGAGCGTATCAAAATTCTAAGCGAAACGAGTAACAAAATAATAAAGATCGAGAAACGAGATAAACGGCACGAGATTCGTATAATATTTCTCATCCTTTTCCGGGATTCGGTTTCAAAGTAATACACCCTGGCCAGCCACGGATTAACCGCACAATGTACGCGAATGCGGTAAATAATGCAAGTTTCCCATATTAAGAGAATTCTATACATAAACATATTACACGTTAAAACATAGTCTGTGACGAGTATCATATATTCTCGCTGTAACATGAGGTAACAAGTAATCCTTGGAAGGTTTCGCGAAACGCGATACTGTAATCTAGCGTAACAGCGGTAGTATGAATAAGGATGAAAGTAGTTAGCACGAAAGTGGTTAAAAACCACCACGGTCGATTGTTTTCATTCACGAAGAATCTTCGAAGAAGCGCGATATAGAATTTAGAGAGAAATGGAATGTGTTCTGTTTCCGAAGACCGGTTTCAATGTTCGATGCATCGGTGCACGCGGGATGCGCATCGACGCGTGCGAATCGCAACGTGTATACCCTCGCGAGCCGCAGTAATAACGCGGGATGACGAATAACGCACCACCGATGCATTATGCAATACACTAAAATATTCATGATCGCTGTTTCCTGACCAGCTATTGAACCGTGGTTCGGCATGATTTGCCGCTCGAGTATCGCCGAACACACCGATCCTCCATGTTCAAAAATCGAAACTAATATTGTGCACGTATTTTAACATAAACTGTATATGTATAATACGAATTGAAAAAGTTCGTTAGCTTTCTAATCGAACAACGATCTGCGTGCGTTCCTATATTTCGCTGGTGTAACGAAAAGTCATCGTTTTGCGAACGTTTAGTAAATGCATGACAGTAAATAAAATACATATATCGACAGGATTTTGAAGTGTTCTCAAATACCTGTACAATAACCAGTAGAAAACATTTATCGTTTGCCAGCGACGATCTCGGTTTAATTTTGTTACTCTTACCTGAAACAAAAGAGAAATGGCAATATTAACGGGAATATCCTGTTATTACGTTGGATACGGGAACACCAATAATGGTACAAAGAACGAGACAGCAGTGGTTATTGTTGCTCGCAAAATAACTCGTTTTTCTAACGTTTCTTAGGAGGAAAATCGTATACGCAGGTAGAATCGAGCGATATGTCGGATTTCGAATTTATTATCGTAATCGCTTCGTAAAAAGCAAAATTACCGTTTAGTGCCGCTGTTTAATAAATATCCATTTTTTGTTTTACCAGGAACTTGCTAATTTGCACAACTTCTATGCTTACTGTCTAGAAGAAATTTAGTTTCATGTTAGCTGGTCAGCTGTGAAATTTAATTAAAACATCCTTCACTGAAATTTGTAGTAAGACGAAAATTATTAGAATTCCTCAAGATGTAATATTTCGCTTTTGATAGAGCAGGACGAAGACTGAGCACGTTGAAAGGGGAAACTTAGAAATTTAAAATGACGTCAACAGACTCGTAGCTCTCATTTTTAACGCTTTTCTTCAACTATCTCACAACCGAGATTAGTCTGCTTCTTCTCTTGGAATAGTTGCATTCCCTTTTCTACTTCTCCTTCCGCGATGCAAGGAACGCCAAGACGCGAGGAACGTTCTTCGTAAGGGAAAGAGCTCGCACTTTGCTTTTTACAGGAATTTTATTTCTTCGCACTGGAAAAACCAACGACTGTCTGGTAAGTTGCTAAAGGAATGAATGGTCCGCTTCCACGGGTGTTTCTTTCGATCCTCGGGCGGTCGGTTCACGCGAGTTCCATTTTTATTTTCTCGTATACCATTCCACTGTCGAGAAACAGTGTATATGTAATAAATACATCCCTCAGGCAACGGGAAACGAATGAAATTACTCTGTAATTTCCACGGTTTGTTTGTATCCCGGGAGAAATTTTCTAAGCAAACGAATAAACCAACGCTATCTCCATTGGCGAAATTCGGCTGTCAACCAAACGTGTCGTCAAATATAGATTGTATAAATAACGGGACCGGCTATTGCGAGCAAACATCGCGCGCGTTTTTGACAATTTCAAAACCAAACGACAAAACTCGACAGAACAGATAAAAGAGAAAAACTCTGGGGCAAGCCGCGATTAATCATTCCGATAACCGAGCGAATATAACGACTCGAGAATTCTTTCTTCTATTTCTTCTTTTTTTCCGTTGCCCGTTTTCCGGCCGGCTTGTGTGCACAACAGGGAAAGAATGGCAAACGGCGGAAAAAGGCGCCATAGAAAAAGGAAATTCGCGTGGGTTCTCCGGTGGGGAATAAAAGCGCGTTGGTGAAAAAACAAAGTCTAAAGCGGCGAGAAAAAACGAAGAAAGACGTGAAAAAAAGAAGGCGTTGACAATGAATGTCATGGCGACAAGGACGTTTGAAGTGTGGCCGGCATAATTTAACGGCGACAGGGGAAATTTTCGACCGTCGACTAACTCTTTCCAACCGCTGTTTGTTTTTCGCGCGCGGACGCGGCTGTTTTCCGGCGTCGCCGTTGAATGTAGACGGAAATATTTCCGGAGCGGCATGCTGTAGTTTATTACGAAGAACGGACATCCGGCGTTCGCCCTTCTCGCGAATTTATTCCCACGTTTCATAGCGGAAAAACTTCAGGCGCGATGATGGAAGCGATGCCGTTGACGAGGTCCAGCGACACTTTAAAACGTACTAATGACCGTTTGCCAGCCATTGTTTTCTCTCGTCATCTGATACTTTTTTATTGTTTGAGAGGTCAAACGAAACGTAACAAATCACGTAACCTAGGACGCCGCAATTTGTGGAAATAATTTCAATGCTTTCTCTATCGAAGTTTTATCGTCCAATACGTACGTTCTCGATTACTTCGGATAACAACGAAGTAATTTAGAATTATATCTAACATCATCTTATTTCGAGGTTTACCTTCGTACAATGGAACGTTCGTTATATCAATAATCCGGGTCCACCGGGTGCACGTTCGACTAGTTTCTAACTTTATCAAAGGATTTTTCTTCGTAATATCATCCAGCGGATTAATCCCGGGAGATCTAGCGCGCCAAGTAGCTGCTTGATTGTTATCTCAGTTACGTGGATCGTTGTCAAGCGATTGATCTTGGAAGAACAGTTCCAATTACAAACGCCATCGAGTTATTTTCGCGAAGTTGAAGAAATACTCGTTATTTCTTCTTCATCTACGCTTGCGTCTTGAAACTTACATATGTCTTATGTCGTTCTTTCAATAAGAACTCATCAAGATAAACGATCGAACAAAAAAAAAAAAAAAAAAAAACAATGGGAGTATTTTGGAACAAAAAGAATTATACATTTCTTTTGCCAGGATTCGTAAGTTTACTAGACTCGTAAGGGGATTCGTTTCACTTTACATTAAATGCGTGTTTCATGAGCTGATTAAATATTAAATAAAATTTAAAAATCTGTATGGAGTGCTTGATTACATTATTACTGCATTTGTTCGATTCCTTTGATCATCAAAGAATTAATTAAATCTGCACCTGCGTTTATATAGAATTTATTTTATTTGTAATGCAAAATAATTGAGCTTTCTCGGGAATACGCATAGAGGAGGCAGTTGAAATAAAGTCTGGAAAATTGTTATCTCAAAGTGTAAACCTTTATAAAATACAAACAGTGTTCGTTTGCCCACGATTTCTCCATATTTGTTCAACCAAAATTTTCGTTTATTCATTTTTCAGAAACAAGTTACGATCGAATTAAAAAATTTGTCGCTATCCCTCCCCTCAACACAAGCGAAATACGAACGTCCACGATTTGTCCACATTTGTCCAATCAAAATTTCCGTCGGTCCACTTTCCAAACAGATGGTACGATCAAATTAAAAAGTTTGACTTCAGCGCCTCCATCGAGGTTTTTATTGATTTTTAAATAGGATATGATCGTCCACGATTTGTCCATATTTGCCCAACCAACATCTTTATTCGTCCACTTTACGGAAAAACATTAGGACCAAAAAATGTTCTAGATGTGGACGAAAGCATCCGTTGCTACAACATGTTAAAAGAATGCGGTGCAACGGATTTGTTTCAATTCCATGACATTTTGACGGTTCATTATACCCATATTAGATATTTTATATCTTCGTTATAACAAACAGGACTTCTTTTATTAGGTGCAGTCTCGTTGGACTCCGCGTTACTTGATACGTCTCCATACTGGTAATAAATTGAATCGATCGTGCGACTTCCTATCGCATCGTGGATCGAGTGTCTTATTATTTCTTCTTCCATAATGCAACGTCGAGTCGAGAACTGACAACAATCGAAACACGAGTTCTTGTACTCGTTAATTTGCAACATCTCCACAGGATCACAGCTTCCTAACAACGATTATTTCATCAACATCGTCGCGATTAGGGGATTTTCTTTCCAGATTTCACTATAAGGAGAATACATTAAGAACCCTGCTTGTGGTTTGCTATCGAAATTGCTTCGATGGTCGAGAGAGTATAATCTACCTGCTGGAAGGAGTAAAATTGAGACAAGAATGCGAGGAAAACGTCCTTTGTATCCTGTCGCTTACCGCATTTCGAAGTCTGACTGCATTACCGAGTTTCTCTTCTCTCTGCCCTTGCGTATGGTCTCCTCTTTTCTCCCGATTTACACTCAACCCCTCCTTTTGTCTTTCTACCCCGTTCATCTCGCCCGTTTCACCCCCTTCGTTCACCACCGTTCGCTTTTACACTGGCATTGTTCCGGTGGATCAATGGTGAGAGAAACGCGTATCGCAATCCCACGTCGCGTCTACGACGCGGGTTTCACACAATCATCGTCACCGAGCCGGCAACGATGTAATTAGGATCGTTGAGTTTGGATTGCAGCCACGTATGTGATCTGCGGTGAACCTTCGTCTTCGAGATTCTCGGTGATGGAGCCCGGTAATTGTCGGTTACCAGCTTAATAGTTTTATTCTGTGAAATCCACGAATAATTGGAAATTGATAATTGCACGGATGCTAAACAAAATACTATTATATCGGCGTTTAAATTATTGCCGTTGTTGGAATATTATTATTATCGTTATTTATGGTTTACTTTGCTTAATAGCAGCACGTTAATTTAACATTATTGTAATCGTAGGTAGTAAAATTTAGATTTGTAGTCTTGTACGTACTTCTGATTAATGGTTTAGGAAGAATTTTTGAAAAAGATATAATAAAAATGAAAACTATCTTCGTGAAATTCGAATTAATTCAGCCACGTTGATGGCAATTCAAAATTTCTGCCAACGAGATTTTTCTTTCACGATTTCGATGTTCCATATTCGATTACTATCGGTACATCATCGTGAAAGGTCCGGATACTCAGATCGATCCAATTGTTGTCAGTCTTTCACTATTGTTTTACTTTCGTCTACCGAAGTCCGCTTGGATTCAAATGAATTGCCCAATCCGGTTAACCGTGAGCATTCGTCAACCTTATTTAGCAGACGAGATATCCTGTGAATCCTCGTCACAAACTCTGCTGTACTTCGAGAAAGTACGACTACGATATTGCGACAATCCGGCTGGAGTTTCAATCTTTCCCTTTCTCTCTGAACCGACAGCACAGAAGTCGATCGCGAAACACCGTGGCGCAAAGTCGAAGCAATCTGCGCCGAAACGCGGCTCGTCATTATCGCTCGCCTCGAGCGTGTCACGCTCGTCAACGCAGTACGAACGTTTCTCGTTTCAGCCGGTTTTTCAAAAGAGAAAGAAACCGGAGGTGGAAAGTTCATGGTAGTTGGTCGGATCTCGCACCTCGCGTCTCGCTCAGCGACGAACGATTTTACGCTGTACGCGTCCTAAGGAGAACTGCGTCAACGCAACGCACAAAGATCGACGCTTTGGGAAAATGTTTACGTAGTCCTGCATCTCACGAGCGGAATTATACACGGCGGCCACACGGTACCGCGTCGACACGATGTATCAGGAGAATTAAATTTAACGAATCCCCATAACACCGAGCCAACTGCATTATCCGTGTGCGCCACCTCGGTGTACTTTATCCAGCTTATACGACCGCCAAGGCGAAAGCTTCCGTAATTTGATTTGCCAAATGCACCTGCAACTCTCTGTTGCGCTACCCCTTCGGCTAATCCGGACTTTTTGCCCTTCGACCGAGCTGAAAGCTCTGTTCATGCGTAAGCGAGATTGGCCAGTAGCGAAAAAGGCGCTTTTGTGCGCTACGTGGATTAATCCTTTGGAATTATCCTCTCGCCTCCTGTTCCTGGATTAACTGACAACTTTTCCGTTAAGTTCCACCAGCTAATTAGGCATTACCCTTAGTAACTGTTTATACGCTATAAGGCACCGGTTTCTACGGTTTTACGATCTGATTTCTCTCGGAATTTTTAGCAGTTCGTTGTGTGTCGTTGGGAACCGAAGCTGACAGGGTATCGCAGCCGCGGATTGTACGCAACCGCGCCGATATTAAATGTTCGGAGCCAGGGGCGGTGAGAAGTTTGGAACAAGGAAAAATACTTTGCAGTGGAACGGAATCGTCGAAAACACGAATCCACAATTTGCACGGGCGCGTGTTGTTCGCGGCAACTTTCTTCGGCCTGGCAAGAACTTGCGAAGACCAGGCAACGCCGTCGCTACTCGGTAAATACGGAAGAAGTTTCTATAAATGAACGATGAACGAACTTCCCTTGATTCTGTCATTTCATTGGTGCATTGAATAATTAATCGCAGCAGCAACCTGCTCTTTTCATTTTCTTATTTTGATTGCGTGTTTCTCGAATCGATAATGTTTCTCGCCTGAATAACAAAACTGACTTCCTTCGAATTGGGATACTTTTTGTTACAGAAATTATATGATTCGAAAGCTTGAGGAAAATATAACGTTCTCTGAATTCGATCGGCAAATTATGCGAGTTAATGAAGCACGATTACGATTTCTGAACGCTGGGGTTCCAACAGGGTCATCGAGTTTGTTCCTAAATGTATTCTCTCATAACCGGAAGAATCTTCACCTTAACCAGGAAACTTTCTCCACGCCTTCGAAGATTTCTCTCTGACGAACAGCTGCGGGGCTAACGATTGACCTATTGTAAACAGACGCGACTCGAAGATGGGGCTAACGACCGGCTCCGAATGCGAAAGCTTTCCTTAAAGTTACTTCCTTGGAAACGATAAGTACGTAGCATGACGACGTGCATTATACAACGGTGCATGGTTTATGGGATATTATGTAGAATCATTTTAAATATAGCGTCTTGGATATATGTCCTCGTAACAGGGACGAAATCATCGTTTCCCTGGTTGTCTGGTTGGAGAGGTCTGGTTTTGCTTAAGAAGATTTACTTACTTCAGCAAAGACATTTCTATCTGGCAGAATATCGTACAACTGTATCGTTATAACTGTTCTAACTACACTGTTGAGCATACGACATGGCTGATTTTCGGGTACAGTCCTACCGTATTCTCCGCATAAAGTACTCAATTATGCCCCGTGCAATTATGTTGCAAGAACTGCGTTCTATCTAACGAAGATTATTATTCACGTTCCTACTTATTTACCGAGGATGTAAAACAAAAATTCTTCGCACAATGGCGCTTCAATCGTTATCTCCTGATCAGTTTCCCGTGACAGAACAAAATGCTCACCGCCATGATCGATATCGGTGTCATTAAATCGATGGTCGAGATAAATCCATCTTAATTAGCGACACCGCGACGACGAGCACCAATGACACGATATTAAATATTCATCGGACGAGCGGTTGGAAATCGCGGCCGCGTTTGCAACGACGCAAATTTTCCGCGTAATTATAACGCGCGTTAACGAATACTCCAGTTCGCAAATAACGGCAACGTGTCGACGCTCGTTTATTAACGCGTTGCTCCGTGGCGTTAACGATCCCTGCTTTACAAAACCATTTCATACCGCGTTACAACTTACATCCTCGCGTTCACTTGCTGAAATTAGCTGATCACTTGAGCCGTATATCCTCTGCGATGTTACTGTTTCGACGATTCGTACAGCGAATATTATGTCATTTCGGAAATCCCTTGCTTCATGCGACGGATGTAATTATCCTTTGATAGCATTCCGAGGAACGCGGCCGTAAACGCGCGTAATCACTGAAATTCAATCATCGACGATACGCTCGGGGTACGAGCGGATCGCGCTCTTTGTTCGAAGAATCTCTTGCTTCCTTTTCCTACATTCTCCTCCCGAATCTTTGCCTTATTGTTGCCAATCTCGTGCCGCGTCTCAGCGACAACATACTTAACTCATTTTGTCAGCTGCCAAAACTTGTCCGTTCCACCCCCGTAATCGTTCAAGCCATAGTTTTTGAGGAATAGGACGGTGGATGAGCGATGAAATTAAAAGAAAAAACGAAGCGACAAACCCTGCAGGGAATCGACCCGTTTCCAATAATATCCACAGCGACGCGTCGATCTTCACTTCAGCAATAAGGATCGGTCTGACCGAGTTTTACGCTCGAGAAACGGGGGTGGTCACCCCCTCTGGATCGGCGTTATCGAGCTGGATTCGCGATTGTTCGACGGTTTACGTCGAAGGCTGCTCGACGAAGTGTCGCGAGCTCCGGTGACAAATCGCCTGTAGCGAGTAACGTTATGCCTATGAGCGCGTGAACGATTAACACTGCGCTTGGTTTGACCGAGATATACGATCGAGACAGTGGATTTTGCCGATTCGTGAGCATCATCTTCGTAACGTCTATTAGCCTGATTAAAAGACTAGAACAGCTGCAACTATCCAATGAGAACGTTTATATACTTGACTGAAAAAATTATTCTTTGTTGGTTGATATCACATCGCTCTTTAACTCTGTTATTATATGATATGCGAAAGCTACGAGATATTCCCCTGGTAGCAAGCAAGGGCAATGGCCAGGCACAACCGTGTCCTGTAAAATCGCGTCAGACCCGACGATTTATCGCTGCGTTGACTCGAATGTGGCTGCTATAACAGGTCTAGCCTGTACACTACCGTAAAATTTCCGCGACCACCCTCGTAAAAGTCACTTAGAACGCGGCGGAAGCTGTCGCTGTGTTGCTGATGACACGAAACGTCGTCGAGCATAAACCGCGACGCTTTCGAGGTAATAATAATTGATGATAGTCGTTTTGATAAGATTGTCGAGCGCGGCGAGACGAAGCAAAAAGAAAGTAATCTTTTTTCCTTTCCTATTTTATTTGTAAGAAACGTCTCTTCGAAACGTTCGTTTGGTTGCTTTTCATGGTTTATCTTCATCAGGGAATAAGAAGCCAATTGAATATCTGAATAGCGAGAATTTTCTTCCGCTTCAGCTAATCCAGACTCCTTAGATCAGCTGGATAATGAAGTAGAAATTATTTAAACAAATGTCGATTATCGTTGGAAACTCTCGACACTAGGTTCCCACCCATCGCTTCCACGACCAACTAAGTTCAAACTTTCAACAGCAAGGAGCTTACACCGCAACTTTGTTCGACTCTCGCGTAGCCAGTACGAGGCGCCTATTACAACACGTCGCAAGTTTGCACCGGATACAAGTTTCTGGATGTTTCTTCATTAGACTCTTCCGCGCTGCCGATCGTACTCTCATCGTAGACTGGTTCCTTCGAACCGACAAATAAATCGTTCACAGCCAGATCTGCGAACACGTCTGATAAATGAAATATTTCTCTGCTCAATTCTCGTGAAACGATGAGTAGAACGACGAGTCACAACTCGCGCGTGTACATCTAGAAATGTTTGTCGACTTGTCTGCTCGTTGAAAAGCAAGTCGACGTCCTGACAACGTAGAATGCTGCGACATTAACACTGTCTGCAGCTGCGAGACGGGGTGAGAAATCGATATCCAAACAGCCGACTGTGCAAGCTGCTAAACAGTTGGCAGTCAACTGGCAGTCAGCCAGCGATGCAGTCAAGTGGCTATCAGCTGGTAATCAGTTGGTAATTAGTTTTCATTCAATCTTTCACTGCTCCGTTTAACGTATAGTTGTCGCAGTTATTATTCGTGCTGCGAGTAAGAAGACGTTCGCTTTCGTCGTACGAAACTTCGAGTTGAGAGAACAATTCCACAGAATTGGATGAAATCTAACGACACTCTTGTGCAACGTCCTAATTTCATTTGCCGCGAAAGAAAGTTGAATCGCCCGGGAAAGGACGCCGGGTCACGAAATCTCGGTACTCGGAAGAGAATGTATTCGGTACGAGACTTAATACGTTAAATTTCGTGGAAAGGAGTGGTGGATATACGTAGACAAGTAACGCCTGTTGTTCTATCATTTGTCTCGCGTTTATTTCCTCCTTTCGAGGGGTTGCTTTCCGTCGAGCATCTCGTTGCCAATTTTACCTCGGTGTATTTTATAAGAATTTCTTATTTCATCGCTATGATTTCTCTTGATTCTCGCGGGATTTTTCTAAGCTTGCGATTGTCAGTGAATTCTCGTGTCGTAACAAACGCGATAATATTTTCGTATCCGCTTAGTACCTTTGAAAAAGGAAACTTTACAAGTATTCAGAAACGTGAAACGTGATAATATCGACAAATGTTTTGCATTAGATTTTGTCACCTCGACATCTACTCTCCGGTTTTCTCACAAAACACCAGAGTGCAGGTAAGGAAACGGAAAGTCTGGTAAGAAAACAGAAGTCATTTCACAGGACGACGAGTATAGAGTCGATCGATTTAACGAGAGACTTTCGTCCGTGGGCGTTAATCGAGAAAGAGTCACCGGATCGAAAAGCGATACAAGAAAAGGCGAGCAGAAATTGTTTTAATTGCCGAGCTGGAGACTAATTGCACCGGCGGATCCGACATTCCTCCGGTGTGGTATTACAGTTTCCTTAGCCGCGGAACAAAAAGTCGAATCGATAAATGAGAATTAAATAATTACCAGTGCCTTGTAAAGGCGATCAAGGAAATTAATTGAAACCCTTATGAAACGAGCCCAACGATAATTAAAATGGGAATGTTCGAATGGAATGTCGCTGTCTCTTTCTCTTTTGCGTACTTCTCTAGTGGAAATCACACGGAAAATTAAGAACCTTTTCTGAAACGAAGACTGGAAAGAATTAATCCGCCACCACAGGAGAAGAAACACTCGAGGAAAAGCGAACAAGGAAATCGGATCGGTCTGTGGTCCATTAACCTTCGCGAATGGATACGCGTATCGTGTCTGATCCGACTGAACTTTATATTCAATTGCGACCTTCCCGTTATAATTCGATATCTGATCGGTATATTTCCAACATGTCTTAACATATTTTATTTCGATAGCCTGCTACTCTATTGGCAACCAGTTCTCTAGCCGGTCGTCTTTGCTATTAACTTCTCTCCTAGATTTTTTTCACTAATGAAATTCGCTTTTCTGTTTCGTAGCATTCATTTCCATTGTTTTTACCCTTTTGCGAAGTACTTTTATGGCGGCTGTTCTTTATTTTTAGTATCTTAAGCAACGAAATGCTTCGTTGAGAACATTTTAGGCTATAATTATCTTATTTTCAGTTCATTATAGATCACACGAAAGGGCAGGAAGGGCACAAAATATGAATTAAATTCAACGTACAATTAACGAACCAAACAAATTGATGGATTTACGATGATCCGCATTGCACTCATTGATAAGCTCTTTTACAAAATATTAACGTATAATGTATTTTATGGCATCTTAATGAAATTACGATTTCCAATAATACAAAATATAGGTATATATCATCGTGCAGTGCTGCAAATTACGGAACAAACCAAAACCATAAACATAAAACACGAAACAAAGTAAGGATCACGCTATGAACATCCTGTTCATTCATTCGTTCTCGAACGTAATCGATTATTCCGGCTGGCGATAATTATTAACTCTATGTGAACATTGTCCGATGATTACACGCTGCAGGAGGCACTATGTTAATTATCATCTCGAATAGTATTGGATAGCATATCGTTTGATAATGGCAATAGCGTATTGAAAGATCGAGTTACATGGCAGAGGCCAAACAACGGTTTCATCGTTTTACCGTAGAGGACGGAAAATTTTGTTCCAGAGAAAACTGCCGGATCTACGCGACGCTATGTCGCCTTAATCCCGCGGGATACGGGAACACTCGGTCGAGGAAGAAGTTCCGGGCTCTCCGTCAAATCCGTCGGCGAATTTAGACGCGACACCCACCGTGGAAAACTGTAAGCCGTGGCTGTCTCGTCACGTTCCACCCGTCTCCCTGAATTTCTCGTTATTTTCCCAGCTCGTATTCGTCGAATCCGCTGGCTATCGGTCGGTCTATCGGCTCCTCTCATTTTCTTTCGGATAGGCGCTCTATCAGCGTTAAGACGGTTCGTGCTTCCTCGTATAGATCGGAAGGAAAGAGAGGAAAGATTGACGAAGTGTTTCGCTTCTGGATTGAGTTACACCTTACGAAACGCAAGTAAATGGCGTCGATGTGACAAACGAATTATTGTTTTCGTAAATAACGGCAGAAACAAATGCTCTTGGCTCGAGATGGAGTCGCGACGACGACAATAGTTCGAGAACAAGCAAAAGGACCGGGGAGAGGAAACTATTATAACAACGACGAACCAGACAAATTACAGTCACGGGCGAACAATCCTTTCTCTAGTCAGCCACGTTGAAACATCGATAATAGTCTTGGGGGAAATCGCGATGACGTCAAACTAGCACGAGAATCGGCATCTTCAGCAAAATTGTGTCTATTAGAATCTAGTCCAGAAATTTCCATTAACGGACACTCAACCTCTAGCCGCAGATTCTACCCGCTTCGATCGATCATTTGCTTCATTAACCATTACTGCAGTCGTCGTGAACATTCACAAAGATTTAACAGGGTGAAAAGTACGACAATTTCGTCGTAAAATTGTGCCGCTCTCTCGAACATGGAACAGAATACTTATGAGAGATGCAGAGGTTGGTAAGCCGTGGTGAATAGGGTGCAATCCCGTCCCCGGACCAGAGAGACTTATCAATGCCGACAGCCATGAAGAGATACACACAGACATCAACGACCACTTTTCACAAACGGCCGCCCGGATTGTGTGTCCTGCTCGACAAATGCGCCTCGGAAGCCATCGCGACCCCAAAGGTGAGCCCCTATTGAAATATCCGTCGGTGTACAAACTGCACCCTAGTGGCAACAAAACTGTAGTTGCTCTTTTTGTGGTAATAAGGGCTCGTTAGTAGGGATTATGGCTGTTTAAGTTTCATAATGCGTCCCGCTTGCGCGGCTAGCATTCCTTGGACGTCGTTTCGTCGAGGTTTGAACAGGTTTCTTCCCGGGAAAAAGATAATTGTTGATCCCTTATTTCGCAGTATATCTTGCGAAGGTACTCGCTGTTTTTACAGATAAAAGGGTTAAGAAACGTGATGCTTTAGAAATGTTTAAACAGCGAATGGAACGAAAATAACGTAAGTTTGTCGAGCAAACATTTTACGTGATATGTATTATGAATGATTTTAAAAAAGCATACGAGAAAATCAATATCATGGTAAGACTTATTCACCGCAGTAGCCCCGGGTCGGCACAATTCCACCCTTATTCCTCTAATAACGAGCACGTACCTCGCCAGGGTGCAAATTTAAAAATACTCGGGCAGCCCGGGATGACGAATAATTCGTGGCGACGAGACCGGGAATAAATAACTAGGCCGTCGACGAGCATGCTATGCAATTCACGTCGAATACGAATGCCGTGTGAGAAAAAGTTAATTTCGTTCGGAGAAACACATGCTGCGAACACCTGCCCCTAGGCGGAACAACGCATCATTTGCGATTTAAATAAAGCTCAAGTCTGAACGATAGGACATAGGTCGTCGAGATATGAATCTCGTTGTGCGATACGTTATTCCGCTATCTGCTACTCTCGCTTATCAAAGCTTTATCATTTCGACTATTGTTTAGAAGTGGCCGAAAGATCGCGACACTTTTTCAGTTTATTGGCTGATGAGTTCTGAATTAATTGGCGCAGAGTGGAGCAACGAGGAAAATTCCAAGAAAAGAGAATGGCTTTTTAAGAGATTTTAAATTTAAGCAACTCTAAGTATGCGGTTCGCAATGATACGGATTTTTTGAACAAAAGCATTGACTCGATAACATTGACCAGCAGTATCTTTCTATTTCATTACTGATAGCTATATTTTTCCCATGTGTTTCAATGAACGCGATAAACGAAGCGAAGTCTCATTTTACGAACTGCTCTGACATAAAACTCTTCTGTTACAAGTGTTGACGTAAAGTTACCGAAGACAACGATCAAAGCTCATTGTCGATTGTTTATTAAGATAGATTATTATTATGAGAATATTAGTAAACACAGGGAATGAACCTCGTTTGAGAAATGGGCTCGTTTTCTTCAGAATCGTTAAGCAAATTGTTAAGCAAATCGTTAAGCTTTGGTATAATATTTACATTTTATATCTTTCACGTTTAAGTTGACTGTTCTTTTTTTTCCTTTTTCAAGAATGTGCTTATTTCCATCCACCAAAAGCTGAAGTGGCTCGCGAGTGCAATTAGGCTCGTTGAATATTGCATGAGGCTCAAATTTATTAAAATGATCTTCAGCTCCGCGAAATTGCGATCGCGCACCCGAAACGCGTCACCGCTTACGTAAACGATATCGCGTTGCACCTGCGATTTTATTAGTTTATTTATTGGCGAAGCACGGGAAAGAGAGACCGCCCGTGCCGTTTATTAATCACTGTGAATTCACGCAACCAATCTACATTCATACTGAATCTATACGTATATTAAAATGCAGCATACCACCGTTTCGAGAGACTGTGAGTAATGATTATTGCCGTTTAAAATTTCATTTTTTTATTATCAGGCAATTTATGTTGCTTGCGGTTTAGATTACTTCTTCTATATCCTGCTTTAATTACGTATTCGTAAAACAAATCATGAATTTTCCACTTGTGCAAGATAATACAACATTATCAGGAAGAAAGGACATTTCAATTAATCAGTTTGCTTTCAGAATTATAACTTTCCTGGACATTCTCCGATAATTGGCTGTTATTTGATTATTAAAAATTCTCACGAACTATACGATATATCCGTTTCGATACCGCGTCACTCGGAGCAACGAATCTGTCTACGAATTTGTTTCGTAGAAATGTTTTGCTGTAATTTTGTCAGTGTGACGGCCGGATTTCGTTGCACGAAAATTTGCGGAGAAAAATCCCGAGAATGTCAATATAAAAGACGCAGCGAAGAAAGCCTGAATGTACCTGCCGCCGCACAATCTCGTCACCTTTTCCAGGCAGATGCACGCTCTTATTGTTAGTCGTAGTCGTTTGGTGCATGTGTGCAACCGAGTTCTTTTACTTGCTACAAGTTCAGCTCCCTTTCACGCTGTCTTTGTTCGCAACAGAATCGATCGAAATTTGATATCCAAAATAAAACGATCTTAAAGTCCCCAGATCGCTATGGTTGTCGAGATCGTGTCTGAAGCTTTGTCAACATTAGGATTTCTTTGAACGACGAAAGAACGTCTAATAGAGTTAATTATCTCTAACGATGAAGCGAAGTTAATAGTAGCTATTTGTGGAGAAATTTTGACATGGAAAATCCGCAAAATTTGTAGGCACGTGATTTACGGACAACGAGCTATTTAGAAAAAACTTTACAGAATCGAGGCGTGTTGCGTTTCGAAGGCCGATCCATACATATTTCATCTGGACGGGTCTAATTGCGAGCGTTTGAAGTCCTTTATCCTGAAACACGATAGTTTATTTGCGGTGAATTTGATGTATTTGCGAACGAAGCTGCGGTTCGAGGGAAAATCGATTCGATTTGCAACGAGATCTGCGTTTCAAGAGCGAGAAGGGATCGCTTTTCACTGGAAGAAGAGTAATTAGGTATTACTGAAAATAGTTAATAAATTGCAAGTGCAAAGAGCTTCTCTGCGAAATTAACGTTTGGAATTTTGATTAACGTCCTTTTGAAACGCAATCAGAGAGGAACTCGTCCATGTTCCTCACATTGCGATTCTCTGAGATGCGTGTAAAAAATTAGAAATAATGTCGAGTAACTGTGATTACAAATTTACGAGAACATATCAAAGGATATTCTTCGCGTATTCGTTTATCAGCGTATCGTCCCTTCTCGCCCTGATTCCATTGAACTATACCAGCTTCAAAACATTTGCAACCGCAACATTGAATTAATATTTCCCGGATTTCCCATCGTATTTATGTTTATGTATTAAATTGAGTTAGGATTTGCAGCCGGCGATCGGCATTGATTGAATGTAACGAACAGATATATAATAATTTAGGTTAAGCGCAACAATAGCTGAAACTTTGAATAGCCCGCTAATTGTATCGTTGGTAACTATTACGGATTCGACTTTCTACGTCATTTCCGTGTAATGCAACAGTTTGCAAAATTAGTTTCCGTAATTTATCCACGACATCCGCGTTATTACTTTAAACATGCAGCAACTTGCTTATATTTTTCAACGAGTTACAGCATTCGAAGAAATTTTCCCAATTATCAACCTCGCAGTTCTATATCTCGTTAGCTGACAAAGCTAATATCTCATTAGCTCCGTGACAGAGAACATTAACTGTTTATAATTCCGTGGCGAAGCCGGCAGTTGCCGCGTACTTAAAAGTATCCGAGGAGACAGCGTGAACGGAGAAACCGCAAAAGCTTAAGCAAGGTAGGTCGTACTTTCTCAATCTGCTCGACCACGACTTTTTCCTCAACGTTACGATTTTCTCAACTGAGAGATTTCGCAGAATCAAACTTTCCTCTTCTCTCGAAAAGGTATCGTCCGCCAGGGTGCAGGATTCACGTGAGAATTTATTAAGGGAAACTTCTGAGCCGTTTAGCACACGCGAGCCACCCTTTTCTACCCCACCAGTTGGTTGCTAACGCGAAAATCGATTATCAGCCGAGTGTGAGATTCGTCTCGGTCGAAACAGCGGGGCCCAGCGTCGTTTCTGCTTCGATTTTCGCGAGCCCTCGAGCAGAATGGATCGTTTGCCGGGGAACGACGAACGACGGTGTATTTAACGCGAGCTCGGTCGAAGAGGGATTAGGTAGACCAAGAAGGGAACGCGTTAACCTCCCAGCCGGCCAATTTTTTCTTCTTAATCGCACCACCTTTCCACAAGCGATCTAAAGGGAATCGTCCCTTCCTCTACCGACGAAATAGGTGGTAATTGCCTCGAGGAACAGTTTACCTCGTTACTTGTTTAGCCGCTGGGGTGTTGGTGGGATAGTGAACTTTTATTCTCCGCGAGGAAAGTTCTTTTCGAATTTTCGTGAAAATAAATTTACGAGATATTTTCAATTCGCAATTATCTCGTTATTCACGCAAGCAAGACGTTTTCAGACCAAGTTATCCTTCGACCGACGTATAAAAGACAAAGAAAGACGGTGGAATGAAGAGGAACAGGGGAAATGGAAAGAGGGGTCGTCTGTTTCTTTCTCTCTGTCGCGTAGTAGTTCTCGCGTATTCTTGACACGTGTCACGCGTCCTCTCTCCGGTTTTCAGATTCGCAATACTCTCGGCGCCGAAGGATTTCCAATCTTTCCCCTTTTCATAGCGCGCGCGAGTGGCTACCAGGACTATAGAATACGCCGCGAAACAGAGGAATTCCGATGTAATCCGCCCACGGAGACGTCAGGTGTACGTGCTCCAGGAACATTTCTCGGTGATGCGTCAAGCATCTTCGAGAACCAGGAAAAGACATGGAAAAAATGCAAATTAAAGATGAAATCGTATTGCTGGCGTCGTTTCGTGTTCGAACCATTGATCTTAATTAATTTACACTTTTTACCGTTATCGTATATCTCGGCCCAGAATGTCCATCATCCATTCCGACGGATAACTGTAAGATAATTTTATTTTGCGATTTATGACGACGTTTTTAACGTTGTTCTCTTGTTCCCTCGATCAGAATCACAAATTCGGTTCAGATACTGAACAGAGGAAAAAATAATATTATTTGAGGAGAAATTCGGACGTATTTGGGTTAATTCGAGCACCGGCATCCGATAGTGTTAACGCGTCTATTAACTTGTCGAAAGTTTCATTCGTTTGATTCATCGTTGTGCCACTTGTTTATTTGTACCTCAAGCACTTTCACCATTAATTTCCGAGCGTAGACCGACGAGAAACTTTCGAATCGATGAATCGACGGATTCTCGCGGTGTAAATTTAAACGGGGAACCAACACGTTGGTAGAGAAAAGAAGCAATTGCCGGAACGTCCTCGAATTCCAGCGAATTCCCGGCGTATTGGCCACCGTTTGTTCCGGAATAGTCGAATTATTCCAGAAAATGAATATATTCCGTCCGAGGTTCTTCTTTCGATGTCACGAACGCGACATACATTCGCTTTTATTCGGTAACATCTAGTAGTCGGGTCGATTCGCGCCGAGAAATCGACATTTTTGTTCGTGCACCTATTCTCGCGGAATTCGCCTGCTGATATTTCCCCTGTATCACGCAAAATAACGGCAAAATGCTTCGAATAACTCCACCTTTCCTGTCCTATCGCGTAATACGATCCGTCCCGTGAATACAATTTCTCTGTAGAATTCCGTGAATCTGACATCGTGTCATATCTCCCGGTAAAGAGAGTGATCGATACGGAGCTTCTTCCTCGACAGTCTTTCGTTCTTATCGTGAAAAAATTCATCGATATTGTGAGATATTACACGAACGAACGTCTTCGTTCGAGGAAATTTCAGCGATCCTCTTCTAATTTCCAAGAGCAGATCGCCGAATCGAGAGAATTCAATAAAACTGTCTTTTAATTTCATTTCATCGCAGTTTCTTCACCGAGAAATCACTGTTTCAAAAAAAAAAAAAAGGGGGGGGGGAATGTCAGACGACGGCACGAGGCATTAACGGGAAAATTCCGTCGCGAGCAATTAATTTTTCAGCTGGACACGTGTGTTTCGTGAGATATATGTATACGTAGCCGTAAACCAAGTACACGGGATACGCTCTTTGGCCTGGCTGATTGTCGAAAGAGACGGGTACGCACACGGGAGGAAGCTACACCGGCGAAACCGACCACCGAAAAAAGAAGCACCGTGAAATGTTAATGGAGCAACGGAGCCACGGGGAAAGAAACAGAGAGAAAGACACGGAGGACAGACCGCGAAAGGGAATATAACGAACGAACCGGAAGAACGAAGCAGCGTAGAAGAGAGAGAGAGAGAGAGAGAGCAAGGAAAAGGGAGCAGACAGAGAAACATTTTAGCCGGTTATATGCAGTACGAGTTGTTGCCAAAAAATATCAAAAATCTTTTGGCCGTTGGCCAATAGAGGTTGAACACAAACCACGGACCACGCGCACGGCGAATAGCCAGTCGAATAATAGGACTTTATTGTTGTACGTATAAGCTCGTGTACGCGACCGCGTTTCGTATATTTTCCAACTTAGATATTGTTATTCGACTTCCGAGGGTTTGATTGATGGATAGATTCGCCTCATTCGTCGTATCCAGCTGTCTATTTCGATCGAGTTCTTTTTTTTTTCAGAGAAAAAGCCGAGATCGAATAAAATGAATGTCGCGACGAGCAGGACAGTAGACAATAGACAGTAGACCGGTTCTGGATCAATTGAAATTTTGATCGGTTTTCAAATTGCTATGATTGAGAGTTTTAATCCGTCTTGATCAACTATGTAACAGTTCGGTAAAATACATAATACGAATTATCCTAGAATTTTCCATTTTCCTATCGATAAAGGAAGCGATGATGCAACAAACTGAAATTATACAGAGGTAAACGAGAGAAGATCGACGACCTGGATAGAATTCAGAAGGGTAAGAAAGTTCTCCTATAGCGGTGCCACGGAAAGGAAGAAATTATTCAAGAGCATCGCTTTATTTAGAATTCCAGATCGAAGTATACACAGCGGATGGCATCAAAAGACGCAATGAACAAGCAATCCAATAACTTCCTGTCCATCGAGTTAACCAACTTTCTTCGCTCTCTCCTCCGCCTTCTTTCTCTCTGTTTTCCCTTTCCACGCAGTCTTCGTACCTCGTTGACTATAATCGTGATTCGAGGAACGGCGATAGAAACTTTTCTAGTCGCCAGAACAAGCGTAATTAACGATCGAAGTTACATCGGGCTCTTGGCTGTGCTCGCACGTTTCTACGCTGTATATTATCATCAATTTCGTGTAATTGTATAACAGGGCCATTGTAACGGGGAATAAATTGACGTTCTGTGTCATCTAATTTGCGCGCTCGCATACTTCGGATTGTTTGACTGCGTAATTATCGCGAGTTTCTCGGCCGGCAGTCGGTAATTAGCGATAAAACGTTATCAAGCTAGATGATTATCGCGACCGACTATGTTTCCACGGGAAAATTACACGTTGCATCGGTAAACGATGCATGATATCCTTACTATCAGCATCTTTCCTGTTTACCGAACGTGTTTATGCGCCAAACGATCGATACACCAGCGTCGCTTTTGGTCCACGTCCAATTCGATAAAAATGAATTTCGTTAATGGCGATGATACGGGCGGAGATATCCTTTGAGATCGCCTCTCGTGCTTCTCGCGACAACGACACGAAAGCTTTGTGGCTTCTGCCTCCTATCAATTCTTCCCGACTCCCTCGAGAACCGACACAGATTTTCGGTCTCGAATCGATTCGAGTTTCAACCGTGTTGAGCTTGTAATCTTGTCCTCGTCGACAGGGATAGGCTTAGGTTAGGTCGAGGAACTTTGGCCGTGGAATTCGGAATTTTACAGCATGATACTGCGACATATGCATATAAAATTGTATGTTTTGTATTATTTGCGAGATGCGGATATAACATTTTTGAAAATTTAAATCGATCGAACTTCTACTCGCATTGCTCTCGTACTATTCGTTCGAGCTTCAAGGATTTAAACGAAATTTTCTCTGATTTAGAAGTTCATCCGTTGTTTCTCCGGGCAAATTGGAAAATGGAAGGTAGCCCATGCCGCATGCCACGTCCGGAATTTCCCGTCTGCACGACGCTGGTAAATTTTTCGAACGCAATCACCGCAATTTAACGTTTGAATGGAGACAGGAAGCAACGAATGGCTCTAGGTGCGCGCAACGCGAAGGACGGTTTCTCGATAAATCGATTCATTTATAGATGCACCTCGAACTCCAGCGTTTTTCCGCGACACGAACAGTCCGAAAGAAAAATAATACGGGTTAATGGTTTCCAGGCTGAAAATCCATTTAGCGAGAAAGTTAGAAGCTCCGTGTAAGTTTAGAACGTTCTTCTTTTCCCGTGAAAACAATGAAGTTCTGCGCTTACCTGCTGTCTAAATGCGGACGATCTACCGTAAAACTTTGAAGGAAACGAAATTTCTATCCTGAAACATTTTTCCTGAAAAAATTTCTTTATCTTTTCGAACTGCAACGTCATAATCTGATTCTCAATAATTATTTTCCATCTCCAATTTCTGTCTGTTGACAATTTGTTTGTTGTTTTAAGTTAATAATATTTCAAAGATACCTATCGTTTTCAAGGTAAATAAAATTAGTAGTTCACGATCAAGACACGTCAGGATAGCGACATACGGATTCCTAGAGATTTTCGTTCGGTGAAAGATCGATTTAAAATCGCGTTAAACTATCTCTGATCGAGTAACGGTAATCTTTATGCAACGACTATTTGCAGAGTCAACTCTTCCTCGAAACGATAGAGATTCGCACCTCGGAAGTACAGTTGTCCCAATAGGTCGCTTTTATTTCGGTTAGTTTGTGAGGAAATCGTCGCAAAGGCAGTTCCAGTGTCGCGATTACGGCCTCGAAATTTATCGCTGGCCAGGCTGTCATGACCGGGCAGGTTCCCTTTGCATGGCACACCGGCGTCCGACGTAATTGCGACATTTTTCCGTCGTTGCCGGAACTAATTAGCGTGGCGACGTCACTTTCGCGACTCCTCTAACCACGATTACTGGCGACAACCAAGATTTTTCACGCTGGTGCGATTCTTCCCGCCTTTGTTCCTCGAGCACGCAATTTTACGTCCGATGTCGAGGGCTTTTCAGTTAAATCCTCATGCAGCTGCAACGTTAGTCGTACGACCAAGTCAGAAGAAAGTTAATTGATCGAGAAATAGAAGAGGAATTGCGCATCTTATTGTTAAATCTACAAGTCGGTGTAAAATGTAAAGTGAGTTTGCACTTTTATAAGAAGTTAAGGTAAAACGATGTGAGTTCTGATTTCGTAAAAAGTATGATACCATTTGAAAGAAATTTTGGAACGCATATCCTTTTACAGAAGCTTCAAATCTACTTGATTTCAATACTAAAATCCTAATCTCTAATCTCGAAATCTTACTTATTATCGGGAGACTCTAAGGAAGATTCGAGTTTCGTCTGCGTGATCAATTTTTCCCACACGAATTCTCGTTCTATTCAACACGAACACGATATAGACCTCAGAACTCCGGTACAATTCCTCACTTCCGTTTTCCCTAGCTCACAAAAGAAGAAAAAGCTAATAATTTTTCATCTTTGCTGCAAGATATCCGAGCGGAATTTTAAACGAAACGTCAAGAACGGCGAGGTGGTACGTTATCGAGATAATTCCAGCGGTGAATCGATACTTCCACGTCTGGCGCAAATTATCGAGAAATACGTGTAACGATGATACGTTAGGGTACGCCTAGGAAACGATGGTTTCCCTACCGCTCAGCTTCTCTCTCTCTCTCTCTCTCTCTTACACACATACATATATACGCACACACAGGCACATACATTCTCTCGGGTAATTTAAATTCAAATGGTGGCGCAATTAAGAAGACCGCTTGAACGAACCACCGTCGCGCTCACATGAACTCTTCTATTTTCGTTCTTACGTAATTTACGCGGCTTACCCGACCTCCGCGATAGACGACTGATAAAACGGTAAAGTTATCAGCGGACGTGATCATATTCGGCTGATCGTGAGGCAGATTAAAGGAGGAACGATCGATCCCATTCAATTGTTTGCACGTTAAATAAACGGCTTCGTCCAAATGAATAATATTGATTATATTGGCCTCAAATTTGACAGCTCGCAAAAAGCGCGGTTAAAGTTTGTTTCGCATGCACTGTAATCGTTATAAACCTCAAATTACAAAACATTTTATTATTAAGTTATCGTTCAATGCACAAACCACGTATTTACTATTGCTTTATTTATTGTTCCGCCAGAGTTGAAAAATCAAGTAGAAATGAACTCGCATTTCAAATACCAAACAGCGATTTCGCTATTCTCTAGATGCCAAATAAGTCACGTTATTATCCCTATCTTTACCACTCTTTCCCCATGCATACCCTTCATTCCCAAATAGCCATCCGTTCCTTTATTCGAGGGTAAACGATCGTCAGCTTCTCGGGATTTGCGCGTGGCCCATTGATTTCGCTCAAGTTTCGCCGAGAAGACGATTAATCAGCCCCCTATTCCGTTCTTCGGGCGAGTCATGGGTTGTGGGGGGCAAAGGGATGCAATGTTTCAGACGGAGATCAGTCGTGGCGGCAGGTTTTCTTCGTCGACGGCCATTAACTCGAATTACGGCCGCTTCAACGAGAGATGAACTTCAGGGCAACGAACATGACCGCGAACAGCGATGGGGAAGCTTTTCAGCAACGTCTTTACGAGTTTTCGCGATGGGTTGGTCCTTGAACAGGACGAAAAATGCCGCTGTCCCTTGAACCCTCGTAAAAAAAGGCGTGCGAGGCAACGTGACCGAAGACTTACGTTCTAAGCGGAGAGGATCTATTTGGAAGTGGCGTAATTGTAGGTATGGGACCATACTTTCCACTTTACCCGGTTGATGTTTCGTGTGGCTAGGGGTTTTAGGCGACGAAGAAAACTTTTAGGGATGGAAACCCATCAGAACTCGATACTCTTCGGCAGAATGAAGTTATACTTGGAATTGTTTTCTCTCGAGTGAATCTACGATTTACATATACACGCTCGACAATTCCGAGGAAAGTACCGAGATTTACTGAATTTACAAGAAAACAATTGTTAGGGAAGTGATACATTTACACTGTACATGAGAGTGTGTGTGTAAGGGTTAGAGGGCGTCAAGGACTCAGTGGAGACAAAAGACTGTTGCCAGATGTTAGAAGAATCTAGGCTAGTCGGTTGGCAACCAGCGTGCGTGCAAGACGTTCTTAGAGAGGAATATAGGTGTATAACTGTTGTATGGGAAATATAGTCAATAATTTGTATTCCCAAATCCTCGAATTTCCTTAACAACAATACTCACGATTCTTACAACAATCACGTTTCAAGCACAGTTTCCTGTTTACTCCCGCAGCATTGAGTCCTAAGATGTCCCAGCACGAAACCGCCGAGAATGTTCGTCGCGGAATTGGTTCCAGCGACGATTAGATCGAACAATGGACCCATATTCGTCGCATTCTTAGCCTCAGCCTACGCGTTTCATGCGATCGTTTTCGAGTTTCTCCCGTAAGCACAATCTGAGTCTGCAGCCAATCGAACACTCTCGAAATCACCTCGAAGGAATAGGAACTTGGCGTTAATAGACATTTTATTATCGTCTAGTCTAAGCGACACGATTCTTCTCGTAACTCCATCATCGATGCTTCCTACTCCGATTCTATTACGAATGAAAGGGTCTACCAGTTGAAAGAACCGATAGACTGGGAACTAAGAACCTTTGCCCTTTGAGCTGGTGAAAATTACTTCACCCTCGTCCCATCGTCAACCGAGTAGCCCAAAACGTCTTTTCGAAGGATTTCTGTCTGAATCTTGATTTTGGAACAGATTTGCCATCGAAAATTTTCAATTACTCGGCAATCTCTTGGAATATGTTTGATATCCGAGGATCATTGAAACGTGAAAGCAAGTTGATAGCAGGTTGAACGACTTTCCGACATAATGAAACTTCTTTATCTTGCACGACAGATAGAGTTCATCACGGAGAATGTCCTCGATAATTTTCAACAAATGAGAGAACTTTAACGGGTCAGATTGAAACATGGTCATCGTACCACGTAGTTTCGTACCACATTTAATTTTCTCTTGCCTGCTATTGTTGGGGGACAATATCAAAATGGATGACGAAACGAATATCGTCTTGCTAAATATCCTTCAATAAATTACTTGGAATATTCTTAACTAATTCTTCCTATCGTTTGCATACATCCGTTCAAAATTGCACTCCCGGTACTGAATAAATTTTCTCGAAAGCAAGCTATGCAGCAAGGAAATGTTCAAGCGCCAAAGAAGGGAGGGAACTTCAAACGCAATTAGATTTTTGAATAATAATGCAAGGTACAAGCCATTTCAGCGGCTGAAGACGTTTGTTCTGGCAAACTTATGCATCGACACGAGCGGTGGAACATCTCGATCGTCGAGTAGAAACGTATGGTTCGCACGAAGAGGGATTGACCGCATAAATTTCTCGCTGGGCAAGAGACAAGGCCATGTTACACATTTACGAGCAGCATAAAAGAATACGGGATATTATGAATGAAAAGCTGCTGGTTCCGAGCTGGCAGGACGCGAGGGAAATAAGGCGGATCGCCTGTTACCTGAAATTTTCATCTTGTACGATACCAGTCGGCCGCATTTGTGTTAACTGTTTATAGGGAAAATTCTACGGAAGAGAAAATTCATGTCTCCGAATTTTCTGTTCGATGACAATGTTACGTAAGGAACGAATAATGTTAATTCAGTTATTACGTTGATTTAACTTGATTAATATCAGTCTGCGTATCAACATAGTTCTGGTACGGGATTAATTGATAACAAATTGAATTTTGAAACTGCGCTCTTATACAACGATGGAGTGTGATTTTTATAATTTTATAATTCGTATAAAAGGAATATAATTTATCCTGTTTCATCTTTTCATATGCAAATTGCTCATCTATGGGTTTATTGTTCCCAATGGCTTAAAAATAACTTTAATCTTTCTCTCTTTCATTCTAAAAAGGAGAATTTGCTGTTACCATAACGCAAATGTTTCCAAAGCCTAGTTAAATCTTTGATGAAAAGTCTGCGGAAGCTAATGAATATCTGGAACGGTAGAGTATCGAACACAATAGATCCGGGTATTATCCAAGGGCCTTAGTAACGAACGTTGTTTGTTTGTTGCAACGCGCCGACAAGCAGGATAACTACGAACAAAGAGGAGACGAAAGTAGCTATAATCCTCAATATTTGTGGTTTGAAACATCGATCCTACCCTTGATAATTGGCTTCGGATAACAACGTTGCGTACGATGCGCACGGATATAATGAAATTACCAATTGCATTGCAGTTGGCCGAAATTTTGTAGACTTTTGTATCAAATACTGTTCGTATCAATGTCGTTTAATGATTTATGTCTGCAGTCCATAGATTCAAAAGAAATATAATCGGGATGTTTCCTGGGCTCTATCGAGTTTCTTGTTTTTGAAAAAATAATGTCATGCGGATCGAAATGACACGCACTGACGGAATTCAGACTGTACATTGTTATTAATTTAACATCGTGAAAGAAATTTCGGCAATTTTGGCAAGAAAATTCGATGCACCAACAATTATTGATCTATACTACTGATCTTTCTATATACTACTACTGAATACTATATATATACTACTGAATACTTTCATTGTACAAATAAATAAATAAGCGATAAATTGTCAAGTGAAAATCAAGTTGTCAAAATATGTGCAAGAACGTCGAAGTTTATTCACGACCTACACACCTACTTCGTTAACAATTTCCTTCGGAATACAAAAAATTCGTTCGCTCTGGATTATGCAGCTACGCTGGAAATCCTAGACATCGGCAATGTCGCCAATCTGCCAAATTCTCGCCGTAATTACGCGCAACGATCTCACGCACGTTGACTGGAGTTTCAGCAGGATACCGATAGCATAATTTACATCGCGACGTTTTCCAGGGAGGAATCTCGAAACGAAGTGCTGGAACGTTGGCGGACGCGCAGGGCACCGGAATACCAAGATGTTGCTGAAGGTTTTACGATTTATTCAGGCGTCGACTTCCGTCGTGGGACCGGCATACGGTATCGCAGCGCACGAGTTCTTGGTCATATGTTCGAGTAGAAACGACAAAGTTGACAATTTCCGACGTTCGCTTCGAACGCGGCTCCCTTCGGAGCTTACCTGCACGGCCACGAACAGACTGTGAAAGAAAATTCGAAAAGGGAAGGATTTCGAGCTTCCGTTCCGTTTAGTCGGGAAGCTTGCTCGTTCACAGCTCGGCAACATCTGGCAGTTGGAAGTTAGTAAATAGAAGTTTCCTGTTATCCAAGCACTCTCGGGGATTATTTGATAATTAAGCGAAAGCAAAATTGCTTCTCCGAAAGGTGTGCTGGCAAGCAAATTATTGGAGAGAGAGCAAACTGTAGTAAATCTCCTTCGTTCGAGATTGCTGCTTTGATTGGGGAGGTAAGGAACGAACTAATTGATGTTTAGCGCATCGAAGGATGAAGCGGATGAATACATTTTTATTACCAGTTGCGTTAACCGAAAGTGTACTGCATCTTGGTTATTATTATTTCAAACGTTGGATAGCAACAGTGGGGAGGTTCGATCGATCCGTAGAAATAATCAAACGTATCGATAACATAAAGTCGCGGAAGAGAATGAGACATATATTTTAATTAGTTGGTCATCGATTACTGGAGAAATTAATTATGGACACTGACATGAACGTCACGTGCATTGCCTCGAAGTTGTTGATCGATGCGCAAATTGCTCCCGGGATATTCGTATAATTATTTCCCGTCCAAGCGAGGAACGCCCTCTGTTCGTCGATTAAGGATGCAGCAAATTAAAGGCGTCGCATTTAAAATGGCTGCGGCATAATTTCTATGTACCCACCCTCCTCTCCACGCACATGTATGCGATACACAAACATACGCAAACATAAATAACTGCCGGCGAACACAACGTCGTTGTTTCGCTGTGAATCCGAATACATTAACGGAGGGAAGGAAGCTAGAAAATATTTTTTCCTGCTGTCCGGAAAGCAGTTAATTTCCCGCGCGACTCAGATCCGTATGTCCCTTTATCAAAGCGTTTGTGTATCTGAAACGCGACCAAAAATACCACGTGTTTTACGATCAGCCGGTCTCTCTGCCACCGTCGTTTGTATTTCACGATTCTCGATAACCGTGTTTCGCCAGGACCTTGTCGTAATCGCGCGAGATCCGTGAACAAAGGGAGAAGCGTCAGAGCGTCGTCGTTCCGCGATGGAAAAATCCCGAAGGCGTGGCGACGCGTAGTTGACGAGCCCAACTAGGAATGATTTATCGCGGTGAACCACGACGGAATAATGCGACGAAATTTCACGATGGGACGCGCTAACGACACCCTTCTCTGCCGTGACGCCCCTAAAATCGAGGGGAACATTAGTTGCTTCGTGAGAAGAAAAAAGAATGGAATTCCCTCGCTCGACTTGGTCCAAGCTTGCCTGAGCTCGGTGGGCTTAAATGGAAAAATTGTCGGAAATAAATTGCGGTTTGAGCACCGCTCTGATGTGTAAAGAACGAGTGCCATTTTTTAAATACATTACTGTTTTGTTGGATCCTCTTTCAACAGCAATTTAGGATTATGTCTTTAAATACAAAATATTTTTCGCGAAATTCATATGCGCTTGAAAAAGATCAATTATTCGGTCGAGAGAATTGGAAAAAAATATCTTGGAAAATTTAGGATTAATGAACTTAGAAATACTCCAACGTCGTACACGAGCTAAAATGTAGCGAGAGAAGCGAAGGCCGATAAAATAACAGAGGAAGTTCACCGGATGCGCCCGTTTATCGATATCGATGCGGTGGAAATTGCGGTTGCACGTCTCGTGATCGCGAGAAGTGAGTTCCTTGCGCCGTTTAAGGCCGTCATAAAGTGTTTCTGGGCTCCGTAACCCGTCAGGATTCCGACAGCTTTGCAGTCTGTCTTGGTTGGGTTGCTACGTGAAAGAAAAACTTTCTTCCTACTGCGCTAAGATATATGTATTAACCCGTGAACACGGAGAAAGAAAGCTCTGACGGGCGCGTCTGCAATCTGGCTCTCGCAGGATTTGTCTTTGTTCGCTTTCAGTCAGAGTCTCCGGGGTATTCGAAACCTTCCCGATGGTTCTTCCTTACGGTGACTGATGACGAAAAATGTTGAATTATTTGCAAAGGATGGAGCATGACACAGATGATTAATAAAATAATTAATCGCTTTCGACCGAGTGTAGCTCGTGTCTCGTTTGTGTATATTAAATAATTATTCGTCAAACGAACAGTTGGAAATAATACGTCGAATAAAATGAACTGGGACGAAATAAAACTGAACCAATTGCTGCCAACAGATATTTGTATCGAGCCAAATGTCGGAAATTCGAAGTAAACAAATGTCGAAAATTCGAGTAACAACATTTTCGAGGTACGCGAATCGATAACGCGAGATAAATACTGGCATTGCCACTCGCTTCAGGTCGGCAAACGAAGAAGAGTGTAAAGAAGCGTGGAAATAAATATGAGAAAGGGGCTAGGTGAGAAGCAGCAATACGTTATTAATTCTGCGATGCGCAACACATGCTCGCGAGTTCGTTTTCTCGTTAACTAAACCGTCAGCGAGTCGGAATTTATCGTCGATAGAATTATAAGCAATCCACCGAAAGTGATTTAAAGAGGGAATAGATGCGAGCAATTTCTGCTACCTTCAATCCCTCCACCCCTTTCGTTGGCAGTCAGGAAATGGCAAACTTGGGTCCCGCCATTAGTTTCTGGACCATCGCATCGGTGAAAGGAACTTTTTGAAGCGAAATAAATTCCCGTCGCAGCTGTCACCGGAAACGCGGAACGCCGATACTGATTTCCCACGTTTTCTGCCCTTTCCTTCGCATAGATTTATTTACCCAGTCGATAGTTTTTAGATTCTTGCATGCTCTGCTTGCTTTAACTTACTATTACCTTAAAAACCACTAGTCCTTTATTTAGAGGTTTAAACGACAATAAAATGTTTTCGAAAAACGAAAGTATTAACGTATTAACACAAGCGTAGAAGAAGTACGCACTAGGAGATGTAAATACCGTAACGGTTAGAGGAGAATCGAGTCTGTAGCGTCTGACTATAGACTACTCACTCTCTATTCTTTTGTAAACGACTTTACCGCTTCTTTTTCAAACCAGCAACGTCGCTACATCATTCTTCCACGATCGTCGCGTACAAAGTTGCTCGCAGAATTATTCCACAGGAAAGTTGCCCGGGTAAATAAAACAAAAAAAAAAAAATGTTTAAAACAATGTACCGGTAAATTCATTAAAAAGTCAAACGGCTTCCTCGACGAACTTAAAAGAATTCCACGACAATAATTTTTCTTCGGCCGTTTGCATTCTTAACTTCGCGGTTTATTTCATGTTGCCGTAAACACGCAATAGCGAACGTTGCTATCGTCGAATTTTCGCTTTCGTCCAACGAGCGGATTTCAGACTCGGCGCGTTCCGCCGTTTCGTTTGCATTTCCCGCCCTGTTCCCCATTTAAATATAAAAAAAACTTCTCGCCTCACGGCGAAACGATTCGACGGTCGGGCAAAGAGCGTTACCCATTTGTAAGGAAGAAGTTTCGCTCGAACGTCCTGCCTTATTCCACTTGTTACAGCCTCCTTCGTCCTAGAGAAAAGGCAAGTTTCGCAGTTTTTCAAGAAACTTTCTTATCCGAGGGCACCGCCTTCGCGGGAACGAGATAAAACACGTCGATCGTCGCTACAACGAGATAGTCGTACGCGAACCTTTTTAGTCGTGACCGCCTATCTAATTGCGGCTAATCGGTCCCATAATCCATGAGTTTCCTTAATATCCGCGCTTGCCTGTTCCTTATCTTTCTTGTCGCGTTTCTACTCTCAAGGAAACCCTTAAACGGTGGCCGCACTTATTCGAATTTTTAGCACGTCGCGAATGTAAAATGTGAAAGAGCTAATTATACATTTTCGATCAAAAAGCAGAAAGATTCGTTGAGGTAATGACTCGGCGGCATGGATATAATATTTGTCAAACGAAATGTAACACTCGTATCGTGTCATGCGCAGAGCAGGATAGTCTGAAATGAAATCGTATCGCGAAACAGCGGGTACAAGCTGGATCGAATATTTCATAAGCTACGGCGGCGTGGCTTTCGCTAAAACCCTAGTCCGAAATACGATACATGTTTCAAACGAGTAACGGAATACTATTTTAATCTCTGTTATGACCTGCCATTTTAGTTTCTCATTACATTGAAATTATGACCGGCACTAGAAATGGTATTTCATACTTTGAGCATAGAAAAATTCGGATAACATGCATATGGTAAAAATGTAGATGCGTTTGAATTTAGCACCGGATGGATTACGAGAGAAATTTCGAAAGGTACTGGAACTTTCGTGCTTTGAATTTGCCAGAATTTTATTCTATTTTTGGTAGAGACTCTCTCATTATTTATCTGATATACGTTCATTTTCTGTCCATGTAATTATAAAGAAGATTGGCTGAAGTTATACTACTTTAAAGATTGCCGCAGCGTTGAAAATTAGAACAAAATACGTACTAAGAGAGTCTGAATTACCAAACGGACATATGTATGCAAATGATACACCAGATTGGACATTTATTGATCACACACAACGAATTGAACTTAATTCAGTGCATTTCTTTGTTTCAGCGCAGACTATTGCTAACTGCTCTAAGAACTACTATATTATGAGCCATCCGCGCGTCGTCGACAAGTCAAACACACGAGCGAATGGAGAAATCCACGACGAAGGAACGTGACGTTCTCCAAGCAACGTCGGAGTCTTCAAAGTCAATAGCGCGCTAAGAAGAGAATCCCGAACCAGTGGGCAACTGCCGACTAACTCTATAAATTCAAAACTTAAACCCGGACCGACGTTTATCGTGGGTGGTGCGCTGCTGCTCGCCACGGAGCCAATGTTTGCGCCCTAAATTTCGCCGCTGCGGCGATTCGGAAGTTTGACAGGGACCGTTAGCGCACAGCAAAACTATCCAGCAACGGCTGGATTTAATCGAAGGGAGGAATCGATCGGAAATGTCATGCCTCAACGACGAACTTCCCTCTCGACAGGGTGCAACGACATTCTCGACGTGTTTCCTTTGGCCACGCTCTTCTTTTTTATGCTACGACATAACAAACTTATTTTTGGCCTCTTCGAATGGGCGTTGCAGCCTTGAACGATCATTAGAAAAGGAATTTTTAATTACTAGAAAATGCCACTCCTTGATCGGTGTAGTATTTAATTGAAGCTAATAAAAGTTTATTACGTGCAGTTAATTAAAATACACTCCTTTACGATAAAAGAGAGAAATTCATGACCCCGTCAATCTTACTTGACAACGCGGCTATGCGTCCGCAATAACTATACACCTACCCTTTTTGTTTTCCTTTTACTACTTCTTTTTACCCATTTCACTTCGGAAAATATTTTTTACCCTTTGTCACGTAACGCACACATCATTTCAAACAAAGCCTCGCAGTTCTTCGCTCTCTTTTCATCGCGGAAATGTACGCGGGACCAAATTAATTCTCGCTTTCGAAAAACAGAGACACAGGGTCGTGGTGGTAGTGACGAGGGACGGAAAAAAAAGAACAGGCCCGAATTTCGTGAATCGCGAGCGCTACGGGTTATTCGCGTTATCCTTCCGGCCACATGCGGACCAAAGTAAATTTCAGAATTGTTCCAACGCCTGTTGCAACATTTTGAATACATTTTGCGACGAACGTGACACGGGGATTTTATTCAAATCCATGATCGTCGCAGTTTCGTCGTGATATTCTCTGAAGTCGAACTTCTAACAAACTTCACTTGTGAAACTAAAATTTAATGCCTCTAAGCTGGGAATTGGAACAAAGTTGTAACAAGTTTCCGTATATGTAGCAATTCGTAAGAAATTGAAAACATTATTGACTTCGGTATTCTTAGTAACTCTTAACTCGTGAAACACATTAAAAGGAAGAGAGCGAGTAAAATTTTAAGTACGCCAAGTTTTTTGCTGCAAGGTAGAAATTTATAAGGCAATACCTACGTGTGATCGCAGCAACTGCGACATTTACGGGGTCCATGCGCGTTCACGATGCACACAGCGCTCCCTCATTACGGAAACAACGGCCGCGACAACATATTTCAGCTCTAATCGGACCAGCCATTACTTTCGCGAATTAAAAATCTTGAAATAAATTCCGTAGCTAGCATCTCGATAATCTACTGGCGATTCTAAATACAAAAGAGAGTCTGTTTGCAGTCGAAAATGGAGATAATTGGCTTCTAGTTAAAGCTAAACGAACTCTGTCTCTTTTATTGTTATTTTTCCCTCCCAATTGTGTGTGTTAATTGTCCCTTAATAAGCTCTGAATATCCCAGATCGTGCCACCAATGGTCATCGTCATTTCTACTTCACGGATGGGTTCTCGGCGTTGTTTTTTTTTTTTTTTTAACGAACTAAAAAAAATGAAGAAATAAGGAAACACGAAAGCAAGAATCGTAATGGACAACAGCGACAGAAAAATTGATAATTCATTTCCCTGTGCTCGATTTGAACATACAGACGCCTCTCACGCTGGCGATAAAACGCGCCAGGTCCGGTACCGTTATATAGTGTCATGTATCGCCTTTTTATCGGAATACCATGTCTCTAGGGCGGTCGCGTTATTGGCGTGCAAAATTTAACGATGGCCAGCGTAGTCCTCGATTCCGCCCTATCGATCCGGACATTAACCGGAGGATCGACATTCACGGGCGTGTACAACGAGCACGGTTGTTTGTTCGTTTCGAAAGATGGGTCGTTGATGTAGTAAACAGCGGCGGATGAAGCAGCCGATTTCAGCTGTACGTTCGTTGTTTTTCACACCTTCGATGTTATTTTATGAAAGCCATTCTCTGCCGGCTAACAGTGAGAGTTTAATTTAAATATTGCTACTAGTGACGTAGCCCTGAGTGACATGTCCATTTTTGGACATGTTGCTCTTGTAGATCAATATTTTCGAGTTTACATAAACGGCAGCTATTCCGTCCTTTATTTATTTGCGTGAACTATGAATCGCCGAAATTGCTAGGATAACCAGAAAGACCCTTTCGGTGACTGAAACGTTTAATACGCTTTGAATTGCTTATTTTTCGTCAAGTTTCTTTATATACTTTCGTTCAAGGATGAAGCCTGCTTTTTATGGAAAATCGTTTCATCAGGCAAGCTCGCTCGTCGTCGCGTTATTTCAAACGAATGCCTGCTCGTTAACGACGCCGGGGCAAGCCACGCCACGCGTTTACATTAATTGCTTGTCAGATAGCACGGACGCGAACTAGTAGATACAATTTATGGGATGAATAAAACTGGAATACGGTCGACAAGGCCGGCTGATAAACAACGTTATAAACAATCGGTACTCATTAAACACTCGAGTTTCCATTCCTGATCGATCCAGCGAATTTCGAACGTATCTGTATTAATAAACGAGCACGTGCTTTGACATACATTGAACGCGAGGTTTAAAATCCAATTTATACAATTTCGATTATAATTACTTAAGGCGCTGTCCAACTCTATTAAAAAGCAATTTACTCACTTTCCATGGCTTCCTGTTTATGGTTAATGGAACTGGGAAAAATTACAAATGTTTGTCATCGAGTTTACTAAATTACCAATTACAAAATAAGAACAGTATAAAATGCAATTTCAAAGTCTGGGAACGAGTTAAAATTTTGTCTTAGAGAAAACGTTATCGAGTTAGGCAAAGTTAATTGCCGGACGTTATCGTTCTTCCGCCCGTGGTATCGACTTTATTACTTAGAATTATAGTCACACCTCTGGCCATTATTAAACATTAACGGACTGTCTGTACGAGCTCTTAAGCCGGTTTAAGGACTGCATTTACAGCACGTGATAAGACTTTCACAGTACGCGATGCTCGGAATAACAGATATTTTATAGAAGAGCTTCAACCAAGTTCGCAACGAAGCTTCGTATGTTATAAGCTTAAATTTTTCATTTTGTCTGCGTCGCTATACCTATGTGCTACTTGATATATATTGCACTATAGAATCGATATACGACGCAACATTTCATGTGTATTCAAAGCTAAACGAAGCTCTGGAAGTTATTGCAACGAGTACGCCAACGCTTTATTATAGGCAGACCATATCTACTTACGTGTTCTCTGTATCTTTGTAATTACCTGTTCATTATTTGTTCATACACCTTGATACAAATATTTTTCTCGTTAAATTCTTAAAATTTGCAGCAGTATGCGATATCACGGTATAGGACAAATAACAGTGAAATCGTTATTTTCACCCATTTACAAGCTAAACCAGCAGACATTGTATTCGAAGAACAGTCTAAGTTCGTCTAAGAAACAGTATAAGATTCCGCAAAGAAACAAAGACAAACGAGAAAATCACGAAGACGCGCCGCGAAGATATTATAACACGTTGGATCCAGGACACAAGGTTAGACGGACGGACTTTAACATCTAACCATTTGAATGCCAACTGGAACAGTTATGCACGAAGATAATCGATCATCTCGTCTGCACCACAACAAACGACAGCAGGCGAGCCGATGTCGCGAAAAGCGGCCAACGTCGAGGGCGCGAACCGGTTGGTTGACCGTTTATAGATTATCGATTCGACCAGGGTGACGAACAAAAGCCACTTGCCGATGAATAGCTGAAACTTTGCCCGTTAAAATGCTTATTCGTGGTGCCCATCGTGGCAAGGCGCGGACCACGGATAATACGTACCCGAGACGAACGATAAGATCCAATTTCCAACAAGCTGTGAACGCTCAATTAAGATTCCTCAGCGGTTGATCCAAGGGGAATGTCGTAAACGGCGGCGATCGTCGAAGGGATTTAACTACTTGAAACGCTGAACATTTTATTCGAAGCTTTTACTTGGCTTTAGATTGCGTTTCATTCCTACTACAATTTTCGATAAAACATTTAGATAGCGAATTATTAAGCTTGGTTTTAAAAGTTTTAAACTTGGAACTTATTTAAGAAAAGATTCTTCCATCAGAATCCATGCATAGCTGGCTTTCCAGTTATATATAAACTCCCTATCGACCTAGTGAACTATAGGCTACCTTTTCGTTTTTTTCGTCTTCCGGGAGTTTACATTAGCGCGTTATTGCGCGGATATCGCGTAAGGTAGAGTGCCGCTAGATCACAGGAACGAACGAACGAACAAATGATTCTGTCGGTACGACAAGCTGCGGTTGTGCAGCTCGTTGAAAATCGAGGTAACGAGTCGCACACACCGGTCTTTCTCTCTCCCTCCATTCGTCTCCGTACATGCTCTATTCCCCCGCTTCCATTCCGACCTCGTTTCTTGCTGCAACGTTGGCTGCTGTAACGCTTTTGGCTTAGTCGTCGGCCGGAAATGTGCAGACCAGTTCGACCCATCTAAGTATTGCACCGTTGCGCTATTAGAGGCTAGCCCGTATTGGAAGTATTCTGCGCCGCGAGACATGGGAAACTGGGCCATTGTGTACATACAATAATTGTACGTACGTTCTGTTCCTGAGCGATAATTTTTTCCCTTTTTCTTACGAGACTTCTTTTGAAAAGTGTTCACAGCGCTGGATGCAACTCTTAATTGGAAAGTTTCTGCGGAATTGGTATCAATAACGGTTTTCCTCGAAGCTATGAAAAATACGACAGGATATAGATTGGCTGGTAATAACAAAAAGAAAAAAAAACAAGAGATAAAGTATCGAAGAAATGTCCAAATGACTGTAGGATCAATGGTAATTTTTGGATGCAACCCGCAGGTTGTAATTTACCCTGACAAACAATCTGCTGGGAGCAAGGCGCGTCAGCGCAACAGCGAAATTGGTTGAAGTTGAATCTTAATTACTTTGCGACTAAATCGTTTCCCGGGCTGAAAACATGCTCGCAACAATCGGTCAGATTTTCGACCGTTGTCTCTACCTCTGTGACTCGAAATTTCTTCGTCACCACGAAACTACTCCAATTTATTCTTTGAAAATATTATCGTTAAAGCGATCGATCGATTTCCTATATTAATATCCATTTGAGTTTCCATGATAATTCGAAGAAAAGCGGTATACCGACCAGAAGGTGGTGGACAGAGAAGAATAGCAGAAACAGAGTGATATAGGAAAGCAGAGTATTATACGCAATAAAGGGGAAACAAGAGAGCAACGTCAGACACACTTAACGTCGGAACTTTTTGCCAACGGCAGAGCCCATCCTTCTCCTTACTGGCACAGAGACGAGAAGAATGAAAGGGCAAGAAGGGACAGCGATAAATCCACAAGCGGGGTTTTAAAACGTTCGCGGGACGCCTGTAAAACAGACACTGTGGCCCCACAGCGAAACGAAGCTGGACCGGGTAAGAATTATTTCTGCCTCTTGGTTAAATTATTCCATACATCCTTCATCTTCCAAATGGAAACGAGAACCTCCGCAAAACGAATTTTTTACTTTTATTTCCACCAACAAGAGAAAAAATAGCAAGAAATACAACGCTTTATTCCATCGAATTTATATCATTTTCACGAAGAATTAAAGAAAATATCATTCGTATCGATTTACATATTTGGCGATTGTCGCCATGCTTTCGAGGTAGACAACCAAGGAAACCATACTGGTAGTCTAGTATAATTCACATGGAACGGGCGCATAATTGAAAGAATAAAGAGCGTTGTTGGAGTTAACGGATATCAATGGTGGAAATGGCCTGGAGCGAGCGCACGTCCGCGTAACGTCCAACGATCCTTTATGCACGCCAGAATTATCCGGCGGGCTTGATTGAAAAATCAGCGCCGCGAGTCGCTTTTGCGCGAATAATTTCGCATTTGCTCACGCGCTAGCCTGGCTCTTGTCCCTGCGGAGGGCTCTCGAGTACAGCGTTAATTCGCGGAACAATGACCACGTACCGCAAACAAAACAGCTGCCCGCTAATGTATCACGCTCGATTCGCGATGCCGGTACTTTGTAATTCCTGCGTTTGTTTTTCTCTGAACTCCAGCCTGAATAGAGGATTCGATTTACGGCAAATTAACGGCTGTTCATTGTGCGTGGGGATCGCGCGTGCTATCCATAGAGATACGTTGTAGAAATTTATTCAATTCCGCAAGCCCGCCGAATAATTGTTATTTCGATAAAGCGAGATTCCAAAGGAAAAAAGAGCGCCGGTGGTTAAAGTAGAATTTGCACCGTTATGGAAGGGAGTTTATGGGCCGCTCTGCCCTTTGGAAATTTTGCGATGCTCGATTTCGGAGCTCGAATTTCGATGTTGGGGGATGAACTAACAAAGAACGCTGCAGGCTGCGATTACCTACAGAGTTTTCGAACAACTTTCGCAACCTACTGTGAATTTCTGAAATAAATGTAAAATAATGTATGAGACTAATTGACTACAATGAAAGAGAATAATTGATTGAGTGTAACAGATGGATATGATATTAACAAATGTGTGAAGTAAAAGCTTCTTCGGGAATTAGAGTACCGAGTAATGGAACAGCGATGTAATACGGTTGGAAAAATTGTTTGTTTTTCAGAAGTTTAATTAGTTCAGATGATCGATAGCTTGGTTTTAAAACTCGATTCCAATATGAATTTACTTTCGATTGCGCAAAGATTTTGCTCGCGGCTGGGTCACGAGAAAAAAAGCGATTATTTAAATCGATGTTGCTCGATGGCTAAGACAGCGGCAGCAACAACAAAGACAAGCCTTCGGATCTGCCCGAGGCGTCGCGAAAGTGGAAGCTCAGACTCTCTAATCGCCTTTCAAAGTACAGAGATGAAATCTCGATCGATGGATTAAGTGGAATCGACGCCTCAGGCGTTCAGCGGCAAAGAAAAATCGGAAAAGAAGAGGAAGCATTTTTCAACGTGAATGAAATGCGAAATACTCAACGAATTATATTCCCTATTGTCATTCACGAGGCAGTGGCTTCTATTCAGAATAAAAATTCCGCCGATATGAAACCTGACTGTACTTGGCACACTTAGCGAATCGTATTTTCGAAAACATCTTGCGACGAAAGCCTGCAGAATATCGAATGGCTCTTTTTCCTCGAGTTTCAGGCGATGTAGGTTTCATTTTAAACTTTTCCCGAGTTTAAGGATCTTGTTGAAACATTGGAAAGATATCTTGTAACTTTTGATTACTCGCACGCGTAACGATCTTTACGCCGACGAGAAATAATCTTTTGTGATTGAATAATAAAAGTAGGGTCAAAAATAGCCAAAGGGAAATTGCTAGGTAAACCAAAAACAATTGAAAATGAGATGGCGTCACCATGGGCTAGTTACGAAAGCCCCGGCAGCTACTTAACGTTACAGCTACTCTCAGCTTAGCGTTGCGCTGCAAGCAAAATAGCTTTTTGCCAAGTTTCCTTACGAGACTCATAGTGGCGTGGTTGGGATACGTCCAGCTTGCTACGATCATCGCTGCGCGCTTCGTTGAACATTAAACACACGACGCAATCCTGTGGAGTTCCTTCGGCAATTTGGGTTAAATAATGTAACAAAATTGGTAAACTTGATTACTGGAACTCAGCGCGTAGATGGATCCCTGATGTTATGTTAATAAATAACGACGCATTGAGAAATAGAAAGAAAAACTGTTACAAAGAGACATGGTTAGTTTCTTTTATCTCTTGGTACTTCTTTTATCTATATAGCGATAAAAACAAAGAAAGAAATTGGAAAAAGAATCTCGCAATTTCTTTTCTATTTCACGATTGCCCCCGAGAGGAAAACCTCTGCAATTTCCTCGGTCAAATCGAAAATTCGATGAACAATTTCCACAAGACTTTTTTATTGTTCTTTGACCGAATGTTAGTGAAGCGTAACAAAGAGAAATCATCTTCCGGTGGACTTTCAGTTAGCAATTAAGAGAAATTACAAGCTGATAAACAGGGTAAGTGGTAATAAAGTAGTTTTCACAAGAATTCCGCATCTTGGGACGGTGGTCACGTCCCTTCGGTGAGTCCGTGGGTAAAGGACGAGTCCGAATGCGGTGCAACGGGTTACACTAGTCCCGAGAGATCGGGCATTAAGTAGCTATGGCTAGCAGGCGAACGAACTACGGCCTTGTCGCCTTGTTTCCCCATCTCCCAACGGGCCCATGCAAGATTAATCGGTGGTCGTTTAAGCTAATTCGTGGCTGACCAGCCGGCAGTTTTTTCGTTTATTTCAACTTGCTTTGGGCGACACCTAACGGAATGTAGAATTTATCGCTAACAGCGATATTTACCAGCAAATTATGTAATCTGAAGGAAAATAGGCATTTCCGTTGTAAGAATCGTAATGAAATTTCGCGTGAGTTCGATTCGAGAACAGAGTGAATCATGCCGATTACAGGAAGTATCGATCTTCACCGAGCGTCCTTCCAAGGCGACGAACGGTGGTGCAGTAATAAGAGACGATAATAGTCATTGTTATTTCATTAGAGGAGAGAGTAACGAGTACGGCAGGCGGATTTTATTGTCTTCCTTTTAAGCCACGGCACGTTTTACGAGATTAACGAGAAAGAGCATCGTCGCCGGCAGTAACCGAGCTATTGTTGAATCACGCCGCAGCCCTTACAGCTTAGAGCATCGCTATGCCCTCACGCGTACCGCCAATTATTGCGTCGTTAAACCCTTTGTTAACGATTCGAACCTCTCTCGTCCTTCGATCGCTTGTTCCATCGGAATTTTGTGCAGTTTTCGATCCATTACTATACAATTAGTGACGCAAAATCATTCTCGATTTTAAGATAATCTTAATAGTAATATAGAATTTAAATCGCTTGCAATTTATTCACTTTCGTAAAGTAGCGTAGCGAGTTGTGACGACCGCCGTGGACAATGTCAAAGCCAATGCGTATTGCGGTAAAAAATTGATTAAATATCGTAGGAAAATTCTCAAATCTTGAACATCAGAAAATATAAAATATTTCCACACGATTGTACGTTATTTACGACTCACACCGAACGAAGGGACAATCCTGGTATCGTTCGTAGTGCCTGGTTCACGCAACGAGTTCTCTACAGCCACAAGACTCGTAAAACCGACGAACGTGCTGGTGTAGAAAGCGCGACACGGTCGGGAAACGCGTTAATCGCAACAGTCGAGATCAAGACTTCCCCGGAGGAAACGTTTCGGTACGCGATTTAACGCCGCCGCAATTATTTTCGTCGTGGTCGCGGTAAGCCTGCGTATAAACCAACAGCTGCGGCGTTCGCTGGGGATCAAGGCCGAAACAGAGGGGAAAACTGGATAGAAAACGGCGAGAATGGACAAAGACAGGAACGGGAAGCGGCCGAGGCGGCGGAAGGAGAAAGAAGGCCCGTGCAAAGAATTCCTTCGCGACCTTTTTTCACAGCGTCCACCATTTCCGGCTTGTCCCGCGGCGATTTCATTCGACCATTCGCCGGTCTACCTGGCCCGCTGGAAAGTCTTTTTTAATGACTGTTCCCGGCTCGAGAGAACTCCTAAGACTCGAAGCGAGTAGGAACCATTACGGTCAGGAATATAATCTTTTTTCCTGCAAATTTTCTCCGTTCGCGCGCTACGCTACCCTGGTCGACGCCTTATGCCCTCCTTCTTCCACCCCTTTCCACGCGACCTAGCCGTAATTCAAAAAGTTTGGTCGGATTAAAAATGTGACCAAACTCGAGCGGCACTCCAGGTCTTTGTCTCTTCCTTCCCCAGTGCTTTTCATACAGAGTGACACAAAAGTAATGCAACCCTAAGTTTCAAAGATAAAAAGAGAAAGTATAATATAAAGAACGGTAGAAAAATTTTGTGGAGCGCAGTGTTCCTTTAACGCTTGAAGTAAACTATGTCGCAGGTCAAACATTTTATTACCCTTGGCTGAAAAACAAGCGATAGAAACAAATTTGACTAGAGAAACGCGCGCGTCAACGATTCACCAGAATCTAACTTTCCAGTGGGATAAGAATTCCTTTTCGGGTACGCATAACCGGCTGGGAAAGGAAGAGAACGGCCGGAACGACGTAATAAATCGTCGAGTGGTTGCTCTGAAGAAGAGCTCCTAGCAAGGAGATTGCGCGCCCGAGGCGTGCAGATATCGCGATGAGCTTCGTGTAATCATAAAACTCGTCGAAGGCGACGCGCGCGCTGTTACGTGCTGCGATACGTTGTAAAGGACGCTTCGTTAACGAAGAACGACGAAGAGATTAAAGTCAACGAAGGGAAATGGTACACGCTTTGAAAAAGCAAAGTAGCTTAATCTGTGTATATCTGTGTATATTATAATGTGTTGAAGTAATTATTTCAAGAAAAACTCCACACCTTTTCTTTTGTATATCCGTGACCTGGAGACCGCTGTTACGAAGAGAATAGAATTTAGTGAAAAGAATCCAAAATAAGAAGAGGCCCATATTATTGTGCCCTTGAATATAATTTTTGTTTTGGATTACAAGATCTAGAAACAAAAGAGCTATAAGTATATTTCTATTGCTGTTTCTTGTAGCTTTCAGCTAGAGCTACACACCAAGGTTAACTTTTTGGTAATGTCCTTTGTTATAAATATATGAACGTGCTCTCTATCGTTCTTCCTATTGTATTCTAACACTGAAAGAGTGAGGATCTGGATTAGCATACACTACATCTATACTTATACTTATTTCAATATATTTTTTTTATTACAAATTCATCCACTCGTTCCGCCATCAGTCAACCACAACATAATGCAAGGATAGAAGGTCGTTCTATATCGTGGTTGTATTTTTTAAACTTTTTCTTTCTCAAATTTATATAATTTGAGATATTTAGAATGCAATTATTTGAAGATTTCTATTTCGATAACGGAACGACTCGTGACGACGTATCGCGTCTCTTACACGCAAGCAATAACCATTCATCGACTGTTATAAAATCAATAAGCTGGCATCGTTGGTCGCGTGTTTAGCCTTTATCCTATTTAAAAATGTTGTTACATGTGACAGCTCGACGAAGCCTGAACTTTCAAGGCTATTATACGATCGGTTATATTATAACAGATACGGCAAGCTTGACATTTAAGTTCTTCAACTTGAATAATTGCTGTGGCTTGCTGAATCAATTATGCTGTTGAAGAATATATTTAACTATTGTTACGCGTGGAAAATCACGAATAGATATTTTGCTCCTTTCTCGAAGAAGCACCAAAACTTCGCAAGCTGGATTAGTGGCGGTTAAGTCGCGGAAATTAACTGCTATTAGTAACGGAGGACGGGAAACTGAACGATTCCGCAAGAACTTTAGAATGTATAGTTCTTGGGCCAAGAATGCCAGCCAGCTATAAATTTCGATCTGATATTAATTCTCAGGAAGAAGACTTTTGGAGCGTCGTTTATTTGAGGTAACCTCTATGTAGAATATAGTAAATGTGGTTGAAGAAAGCAAACAGAAATGGTGGTGACACATATAGTTGAACAGATAACACATTTCATTCTCTTCCTTACGAGAATTACGAACAAAGAGAAAGAAACGTAGCTCAAATGAAAATTTTGATCGAACACTCGTACCAATTTTAGCTACGCAGCAAACGCATCGAAATACGTGATTCACCCTCAAACCATCGATAAATCAGTTTTCGAGTGGAGTAACGTGAGCAATCCTTGCGTCAACCCGTTAATCTTTCGGTAGTGATAAATCATCGTGCACCTCCACGCTGCTTACGATCAATTTCTGGCGACGCTCAAGTTGCGCTTATTATTTTCCAGTTAGCTCGTGTAACGTGCCCCAGAAACGACAACAACTTCTTCGTCATGATCAAGCCGCCACTTTCACGTAAGCCGGTCCTTCTGCAATATCAGACTCTTGTAGGTCGCGTAATCCCTTTAGTATGCGCGCCGTTTCATGTTGTCGACGCGATAAGTATACTCTCATAGTTTGGCTCTTTTAATACGTGTATACACGTTTCATTTATCGCGAACAAGTTTTCTAAGGTATATCAATATCACCGATTTATTCTAGTAACCCAGAAAGTATAAAAACGAAGGAAAAAGTAATCGGTTAATTAGATCCATAAAATTTTGCCGAGGATTCGCAAGTTCAGCAAGACCAATACCTCGTAAAACACGATTCTCTCTGAAATATATAAAAAAATGTAGAACGCGAGAGGAAAGGCTAATCGAGCTTAATAGTTCGTGCCACGAAACCGTATATTCTTTAGAAAGATAAGTTCAGAGGTTTGACGTGTAAGCTGACTTCTAAAGCACTTTGGTGGTGGAAAGACAACAACGTCGACGTCTCGGAATACCTTAATCTGTCGATAATTCCGTGTCAAACCGAATATCGCTAGCTAAAGAAGTTTGTCTAGCAGCGACACGTCCACTCTTTTCTCTCGCGGATTTACGAGGTTGAAACCTTCGGGCGCATTATTCCTCGGGTTTTTTGCGTTGATTGTGATTAATGGTCGATCGAATTCTTTTGGAAAGAGAATGCTTCTCGCCTGCATCTTATACATATAATCAGATTATTTCTGCACCTTAATAAATTATAATAGAAAAAGCACTCTGGAAACTATCGATTTTCGGTTTTGCATCGCACACCCTTTAAACAACTTCCTTAAATAAACGAATCGTGCGCATTTGAAAAGTAGGCTAGCTGTTCCTGCCATTTGCCGGTTCGCGCAGTTAGGTGTTCGACCAATTTAAATATTTATCTGTCCGATACTCTTTTCACGCTTTCAGCTACGACCGGTTCTCCTAGTGAAATCCATTACAGACTATTCACCTCCAATTCTGCAGCTGACAGCTCCATCAAGCCTCGTTGGATGATTGGCCCATGGAGAGTCTTGCTCGGCAAGAGAAGCATCTCGACTGGAATTCACACGATTTACAATGCCTTTCAATTATTCCTTAGATACACATGCCTGTAACTCTATAATTGACATTTTCTTGTATAGTTCGTTGTTTCCAAAAAATTATTTATTGCACCGACATAATGTCTTTTCTTATCCATCATGTTTTTTACCGTAGTTTTGCATTCCTATAGCTCGGCTTAACAAAATATATTCCTGAATCACAATGCCAGTAATACAAGAAATCAAGGCGAGAGTTTATCGCGAAACGTCACCGGTTAATATCATAATGGGTGGTCGAGGAATTAGGCAACGTACCTAGGAAGACTCTCGGCTGCAGACGATAATAACTTCCTGAATTTTCCGCCCATTGTCGGGAAATGTTGCAACTTGTTCGATAACTATTCCGGCTTTTGCAGTAAACGCGACCCAACCTCTTTAACAGCGTCTCTTGCAATCTCAAGTTTCGTTACACAATACAAACGAGAACTGCTTTTGATATCAGAACGAAAAATTATCTATCATCGGACGTTTTAATTCTTTTTTTGATAATTGGCAAAATTATTGACGGTGTAATAGGCTATTGATCGCCAGGCGTGGAGGATTAAATAAAGTATGATGCTTCCAAGGAACGTATAAACGGGAATCTTTCGCTATTTCACGTTCAGGTGAGATATAACGCTGACAAGAAACGAAATGTGGGCGGAGGGCGAAACGTTCGCTGCATTGGCATCCATAAATCATCATGCTGGCATGTTTAATGCATGTTTTTCAATTGTTTCAGAGGTCACGTATTCGCGCGGCTATTCCTTCGACGCGATCGATTTACGGTTGCCACTGTATTGTTCGAATTGCGGACATCGTTATCGGGTTTGATGCTTTTCCGGTATCCTTTTGATCTGCGTACGAGGAAGCACGTGAGCTTCCAAAAAATGCTGCACAGGTCGAATGAAATTTATGATACTGCGATGAACGGTGAATGTTCTCCAGTATTTCATAATCTAGAAGACTGGTCATCGATCATCCATCAAGAGTTCTCTTGTGTTTGTCATTTGAAACCGAGTTAAAAGCGTTTGATATTCATGATTAAAATGCAAAAATATATGTTAATCTCACGTTAAAATCTGCTAACATAAGAAAAGTTTATCTTCTACATTTTCCTACTATTTTTCTTTCGTATTTGTACTCGACAGGGGAAATATGAGAAATTATTCCGCGAATATAACGAAACTTTAGGACGTTTCATATTTTGCAAGTGAAGTTTTCTCCGCGTACCATGCACATTCGTTAACTGTGTCTGACCAGCATCGATCCAATTCTATTTACAGCGCTCGGCATTTTAATATTGTATCGCTTCGTCGCATTAATCTCTGTTTTATTTATTTAGACGTTATCGAGCAAGTTTTGTAAGATAAATTCATTCATGATGAAAATACTCATAACTCATCCTGATCTTTTTAAAATGTTAGCCTTAACTTATACAATATTTCTCCCTTTTCAATCGTAGTAACGTACAAACTTCAACTGAAATATTAATTTTCATTGCCGAAATTCCGGCACCCTGATAAGAAGCACTACGGTTGGCTGCTTTCTTTAAATTTTCCAGCCACATTGGCGAAAACAGGAGACAAAAATTCCGCGAAGTTTACCCTCGGCAAATCTATTATCCGGATGATCCGATATATAGCGACGCGCAACAGGATTCCCGCCTAGCCCCAACACTTTGCCCAGCAACGTCAAAAGGAGCAACGTTATTCCTTTGGAACGAGTTCTCCCCGTCGAAATTGAAAAGTCCCACCACAACTTCGACTCGCGGAGGCACATGTTTTCTTTGCCTCTCTTGCTTCGATGTTATTCCCTGAATTCCATCCGATCGTGATCCCTAAAATACCGTTACGTTTCCTCTCTATTTCTGACCGCGAGACGAACACCGGAAACGTGCTATCACATCTTCAGGGTGAGCAAGAAGAAAAGGATATGACAGATAATATTTTCGCAAAGCTTTTTAGTCGTAAAACAGATGCCATAAATCGTTCCATTGCCTACCATAAATACCACAATATACTACACACGGCATATCAAAATATATAGAAAGACAAGCTTCGTGCTTACAATTCCTAAGGAATCAAAGAGTAAGACCTCAATTACTGCTTTTTGGATAATGCAGTTTACGTTGAAATTACATTCTAGAAATATTTTTTCATAAAGGCAACCACACGCTCCCTAGATCCTAACCTTTCCAACCTGCCAAGCATTTACGCGATGCAGGCTGAAGTGGACCTATTTTTCTTAGGTCAGCACAACGCGTGGCGTGCAACCGGCGTGTAACGTGCCAAAAAATGCAAAGCTCAACGACGCTACGCGGTTAGAGCGCAAAGTGGTAAGACGTCGTCTGCCTCTGTTAGTGTCGTTTCTCTCTTTGTTCCTCTAATTTCCTACACTGGCAGATAAATGAAGGCTGAATTAGTGCTCTGCTAAATAGTAGCGTTGGTTCGTGTACCTTCAAAAGCCGCACGCGTACAAGAGTCAGCGCTTTAATTAAATTTCATAATTAGTTGTGGCGTGTAAGATCGTTTACGAGGTTGACCACGCCTTCATCTTTACACTCATCAGCCGTCATGCACCTCGATGATTGCATCTATAAAATCCGCATGCCGACCAATTTTATCATTCGATTACCGAGACTCGTAGTTCTTTCTAACCAAAGGATATCGTATGAATTATGATCGACCAGTCTACTTGACGATGCCAAAAATTATATACTCGATTACACAGTATTCAATTAAATCTTTCTTACTAACTTAAAGAATCTTTCCTATATTTAAATTCCAATACACCAAAGTATTCTGTATTTCGAAGGATTTATACAATTCTTTATTATACATGACCAAAGAATCGATTGAACAGCTGTAGAATCCTTAGCAAGAATCGAGCAATCGTTTCCCCGGCGAACGCCAGAAGGAAACGCGAAACGTTGCTGTGAATTAGCATAACAAGATTCTACGGTGTACGTAATGCGGCAACGCCACGGACTTGCCACAGATTTGCATGGTCCATTTAAATACAATTTCTCTTCCTCGATCAAGAAATTACGTGAATACGCGAGCGCAACCTTCCCCTTTGGATGTGTTGCGCGCCGCAACGTCGAGGCGGATTAAAGGGGCTTGCATTAAAGCCGCCTTCCAAAGAAAAACTCAACGATTCTCCATCGTTCCCTCCGCTTTACGTGCCCTCTCTCTTTCTCCCTTGTCTTGTATCTCGCGTGCCATGCTAATTAATTCTGCTTGTATATTAATCGTACTATCTGGACTATCGCGCAACATCCTGTTGCCTTTCCCCTCCCCCTGCCGTGAACATGACGGACATTAGGTTAGTCAACCCTATATCCCTTTCTGTTTTCATAACAGAACCAATTTACATAAGATTAAAAATTGATCGAGCAGCCTTTCGTCACAAGAAGAGATTTTAATTAACAACGGAATTAACCTTGTCGCGATTATCTGTTGTCGCAAGATTGAGTCATATCGAAGGAAAACTTTAAGTATTTCTATTGAATAATAGTTAGAAATTGCATTAAATTTTTTAAAACGTGTTATAGGAGATAACGAAGCGTTGTACGCAAACTCTGAACTAGTGAACGAAATTATACAAATAAAAATTATAGCTCTGATAACGTATAAATGTGGCCGTACATTTTTAAGTAGTATAGGACCGTGTATACTCAGACGCCCTATTCAAAAGCTCTTCCAACAATTTCACACGCAATTACGTATCTCTCGTTGGAAAATTGCATTCTGCCTCGCCGACTATATTGATTACCGAATCTCTGAGGCTTCTTGGAATCAAAGAAAAAGAGCCAACGGATCCCTGAAATTTCCGGTGGCCAGTGTTGTTCATAGTGAAAAGTAAACGGCGCTGTTTCCCTGGTAAGGAATCCAACGTCAGGATGGCAAAGGCACTTCGCTGTGAAAGGTTCGCGTCGTTTTTCACTCCAGTAGCCGGTAAGCGATAAGCGAAGCTGGGAGAAACGCCGTGGAAGATAGAAACCGCCTGGCGAATCCTACGAAACAAATGCCCGGAACGTGTTGGCTTCCACGTGTGTATATATACATAGATACACACCGGACCAGCGCGTTTTCGGCCAGTTGAAGCGATCTGCAAACACGTATCGTACCGAGGATTACGTGTAAGTATCGTGAACGGTAAAAATAAGCGGGTAGGAGCGGAATTGAACAGAATAGTTTCGGCATGGCGCAACCTCGACGGGCCAGCGTTTGCGCATTGGCGCGCGCGCGCCCTCGTGAATCGACTAACCGGCGAGATTGTCGGTCCACCATTTCAACGGAGATGCAAATGCACTCCTACATTTGTTTTTCAACGAGTTCGGAGACGCTTAGCTAGCGATTTACAGAAGGTACCGAGGCGAAGAATAGATGGATGCTGGGAATAAAACTGACCGTACCTACTGGATTTTATAATAGTCGATATACGTAGTTTGTTCTAGGTTGCTTTTAATTAAGAACTTCGTATAAAAGCTATGAAATAAACTGAAATTGACAGAGGACACGAGCTGTGCCGAAAATTGAAAAGAAACTTGCGTTATTGAATTTTGAAGATATGGAAAATTGTGTTAGTTACGTATTGAGATGAAAACTGATAACTGTACACGTAATAATTCTGTAACAATTCGGTGTATTAACAATCGAGTTATTGGTGAAATACAAAAAATCAGTGGCATGAGGGTTTCGAGCACGAGCAAGATAAGGGGATGAATTGCAATGATGGAGGGGGGGGGTAGGGTGATCAGGTGAATTCCACGGTTGCAAAACGATTTATGAGAAGCGAACACCCGGCTGTAAAATAACACTTCCCATTCAAATCGGCAAATTAATGGTCGTTTTCATGGATTCTTTGTTTGCACTGGCCAGACAATGGCTCGCTGCAGGGTTATTATTCTGAAATACTACTATTATATTCAACCGAGTTGAAGCAGAACCCCTGGAACGTACGCGGCCAGCTCTCGTTGATAACTTTTTCCCCATGAACACCACGGGAGCTGAATTAGAAACAGAAGATTTGCTCGCGGATTATTCGACTGATCCTTTTCTAATAACATATCGTTGCGTTATTTTAATGAAATACTTTTAAATGCGAATAATCGAAAAGTTGACACGATATTTCAATATTCCAGAGGTTATAAATGAAATTTCAGACATTTGATTGACGCGTAACCTGTTACTTTTACCGTTTCATTTATCGATTAACTGGTAAAAGTTCAAACTCCTAGAAGCTTAAAAAGTTTATCAGAAATGTCGGAGACTCAACTCTATTCCAGTATTAATTTATTCTTTGTCTCTGTCGCTTCGAGATTTATTTCCGGTTACATTTTTCCCCGAATAAGCATCGTAGAACCAAATGAAAAAGTTAAAGGTAGAAGTGACTGATTGATTATCTCTGATATAATAGTACATCGCAATGATATTCGTTTACGTGCATCAAAAAAACGCATATTCATTTCCTAATCGAACACTAATATCCTCGCGAAGGCAAAGAAACTTTTCCCGCTTTTCGTGTTTCTCTTTTTATCCTATCCTGTCTTTTCTGTATCGAAATTAATCCATGTCACTCACCTAGACGCATGAAAATCCTTTGACAACGACAGGGCATCGATGAAAGGCCGTTGAAGAATCGGCGCATATTTCTGCCGTTCGAAAAGGTCCCGTCGCAGTCGTCGAGCACAAAGAGCCGTGCCGTTAGAAATGAAAACGCGAAAAATGGGAGAAAAAGGACGCGCAAATCTGAACATGCCTAGACTAGTCCCCGATTTTTCCATAATAACGATCTACAGACACAACCAGAATTTCAAATATTGCGAACAAAATGTTCAAAGCGAATTATTCTGGTAGAAAATTATACCGTTGGATGCTCGAGCGACCGTCCGAAATCACTCGTAAAAAAGGAGCTAGGGAACTGTTCTCAAATGAATTTCTGCGGAAGGTAAATATATGAATCATACATTCATTCTATTTCCATTCATTTTATTCGGAGTTCCGTGCGTGTCTCGATGAAGTGGTAAAGGCATACACCTGCGCGGCACAAAGAAATCTGTAAACCCTAACCGGAAGCGGACATGGATACTCGAAGGAAGGATACTTCGATCCATCGTGAACCAATGAAAGATGTCTCGATTAGATTGACGAGAAAATCGCGAAATTTTGGATAGTAGCAGATCCGAAGGATGATAAACCAAGCAAAATATTTTCTTCAAAGAAATATCTTTGATACAAGCTAACTCTTTCATCGCGCTACATATTTGGCTGTGCTTAAGATATCTGTAGCGCGACAATATATCTTGAAAGTAGAGCATGCCGAGACTCAAAAGTCATATTCTTTTAGGAAAAGATTTGTTGGTTGTATATATTTTATACTATACTTTATAATGAACAATTCAGAAATGGACATAACGGTAACTTCATATTATAATATTTACAATATACTTCACGTTACTTTTATTTGAAAACGGCTAAAAGAGGGTTATGTTTCACACAACATGCTAGTTTTTTCACAAGATTGTAATTTTTTCTGTAATTCATCAAAAAGTCATTTTCGCAGCGGCTTACTATAGGAATTACGTGTTAAAAATCCCAACTTTGAAGATGAATATATCTACTTCGATAATGATAGACTCTCCAAAAATTGAATCACATATAGATAATATACTAAATGACGTATCTTCAATATCTCAAAGAAAGTGTAAGAAAATTAATTTATGCTACAACTGCCTTAACTAATATACGAGCTAAGGTATGCTCAAAATACATTCTTTCGTATTATGCGACTTAATGTACAATAGTACCGCAGGAAGTAAATGTAATAACAAACAAATTCAATTAACTTTACCTGAATTATAAGCAAATTATAAATATAGAGTACACGAACGGCCACAAAAGTATTAATAACAGATCTCGTACCGATATTCAAAGTGACTTGAAAGACTTGTGTATCTTACCTTGAACCGGTGCGTAAATGTTTAGGTACAGGCAATCCTCGCTCTGGTTCTTTAGGTAGGGCAGCAGCCTTCTCAAGTACTCGACTCTACCCTTCGGCATTTTGTCGGTAAGCTCGGGCAGCCGTTGCGGGCAAACAGGCCCGAATTTATCGGCCACCTTAACGCCGTGCCAAAGCGCACTGCTGACAGGGGGCATAAAACGCAACGAGCCGATCGGCGGCGACGCGTACGGAACGCCACGGTACACCTCGACGCCCTCGAGGTGCCGATCGAGGGTCACGATAACGCCCGATAGTTCCCCATACTTTGTCCTGACGATCCTCGAGCTGAGCTCGGCGCTGGCGGTCGCCAGGATTAGGCCGAGCAGCGCCAGGATCGACGACGTCATCTTCGTTCGCGCCCTTGAAACCCCGTCTCCACGCCTGCTCCCTTTCGCGATCACTCGAGCTCGACCAACGATTTCATTTCCCCCTAGAACTTCTACCCGCCCCCGGAGGCTGGAACGCGCGCGATCGTGCCCACCTCGTCGCCACGAGGACCAGGTGCGCGTCCAGGATGCATCAGTAGGCGATCGGCGTCGAAACGAATTCCACAATGTTCGAAACGTACAACCCAAAGGGTTCGTTTATTCTTTACGACGTTTAATTGCTCCTCGAAGTACATTCACCTCATTCTTAGGCTTTCAGAGTTACCATTAGATGTTATTATCACTGGAAGATGAACGAGTTTGTCAATTCAAACCGAGTCTCTTTTCACGTTCAACGTTGTTTGTCTATCCTTCTGGGAAAACCTGCTGACGACCTTTCATGAGCAGTCAACACACGACCAAAGACATCCCCGAGTCAGCGTTATGAAAGGTAAATACGGCGAGTTCGCGCAGCACACTTTTTTTTCGTCTATTATGCCTGACACGATTTTTTCGATGGTATCTCGAAAATGGTGTCCTAATTGCGTCGACACGACAACACAACTGGATTAAACTTCGAGAAGGGTAGTTCGTCGTTTCAGAGCAATGGCCCAGATCATTTTAAAAATATCGTGAGTGTTACAAAAAGACGATCTCGTTCTTGATAGCATGCTTGATATGGCGGTACAAATAAAAAGCGCTCGCCCTAATGATGCCCAAGAGAAAGCCACGGCTCCGATGTTTACCGGTTCGCTTCATTCTTATGACCTAGCTCGCCAGAGCGAATAGAGGAAGCAAGGCACCGGATGCCGTCGAATTACGTCCACCGTTTTACTGCTCTTCTCTATTCTCTTTCTCTTTCCTTTCCTTTGGACGGACTGCAGCTTCTCAAATTTTCTTCTTCCGCTTTTACGCGGACATCCCCTCTCTGTTTCTCGTATATATTTGTCTTTCACGGAATTGTGCAAAAAGCATTTGGCTATAACTTGGTACAGAATAAAACGTTATTGTTCTAGAAGATCACTATCTAATATGGACATTTCATAATCCGAGCAGCTTCAGTGAACCACCATCCAAAGACACGAACTTCGATCGATCACTAACGGTTGACGAAAATTTCACACCGAATCACTGTCAAACGACGTGTCGTTCCATTGCGTCCTAACCAACAAACTGCCTCGTTCAGACAACTTGCGTCTACATGCACTGTTCACCCCTGCGATCACCTGGTTCACGTCCCTCTTACGTCGTACTGGACCAGTTCAGAGGCATTTATTTAGTGGTAACAGATCGCGTCCCTTGTTTTTAACGAGCAACGATAGATAATGTAAATCGTACGAATGCACGCAGTCCCTTCGATTCGGCCGGAATTTGCCTCGGAATGACACACGCGACGACACTGGACCGAGAACACTCTCTTCACGCACTTCACACTTCCTGGAGTCATGTGGTGATTCCTTCGTCACGTGGTGGCCGCGTAACGCGATCCAATCCACAGATAGATCGCGAGGATCATGCATTAGAAGGAAAAGGACGCGAGACGCGGACGCGAACTCCGCTGGACCAGAGGAGCCGATCTTTCCGTTACTTGATCCTCGGACAGACTGGCGTCAGGCGATGTTGCTCGCACGAAGCTGCGCATGCCCCGCGCATACGCTGCCCACACCGCTCGCGACATGGGCGGAAGTCCGCGGACACGTCGATATAGCAGATGACATTGATATCGACTTGAGAAATTTGGTTCGTGTCTCAATTTCGCGAGTATGAATTTTGGTACTTTCACAACAAACCGACTTAACCTATCGCGTCCGCTCAAGTTATGATCAAATCGCCGTGTGTACAAAACGTGACACAATTACGATTACCCAGATAGTTTCTGTTCCAATATCGTGATGAAGTGGTTGCAGAAACGAAATAACATAACACTAACGTAAGTAAGCTTATTTTTGCATTAATGTCATCGAAAAAATGATAATGGATTTGATAGAAATACATAACAATGGAGGTTATAACGTCGGTTTTGCCTACGTCATCAAGTAAGATTAAACAAACAGACGTTACAATCATTTTCGCGTTGAAGTATGCTTTTGATAAGCCGAACCAGAATAACTGAATCCATCTAAAAGCTTGTACGTTACTGGTATAATCTGTGCGCTATCGTTGATCATATTGCAAACAGGATTGTGTAGTGCCCTATGAGCCCAATTCACCACTCTATTCCTTCCCTGATGAAAGCAATTTCTTGCCTGATATTTTACTGCCACAATTTTCTTTACGCTTTCTTTTTATGTTTACGGTAGGCTAGTCGTGTCCTTCGGTTTCCTCACTTTCGTGTCAAATTGTCGAATATCGTGCGGTTCGAAACGAAAGAAAGATCGATTGCCATGCAGTTAGGTAGACGTTTAATGCAACGGAACAATGGCTATCTCCCGTTAACGAGGTAACGTCGAACGTGTATCGACAACAGGCCGCTTTAGTGCTTTCAATCTCTCTGTCTATGCCTAATAATAGATCCACGCACATATATTCCCAAAATGCAGCATTCGATATCGGTGCTGCGAGACAGTATGAATTTCGATCAAAATTTTGTAGCTTTTGTAGTCGAACTGCGTAGCTATTTCTAAGCTTAAAGCCAAAAACTTTATCGACAGCGAAGTATCGGAAGGGGAGAAAATGTTTGGAGCAATTTTGATCGTATAACTTGAAAGTTTATGTTTATTTTTATCGTTTCATCTTCAGTTACTTTATCGTATCAAACATTTGCGAGTAAGGTTCTGGAGTCCATTCTCGAAGAGGGTCCATATCAAAAAGTTGATCGTACACGTGTATGTACACGGATTCCTGTAAATCACGCTCTTACGCGGATCATCTCGAACGAGGGGAGAAAAAAGGAAGCTGTATGCACGGAACGAAATTGGAATATCAGCTAACCACCTCGGCACGGGGGAAACTTTTTAACGAGAATTTCAGAGAAGAATGACTAAAAGCGCGGTCGGTTTCTTCGTAAAGTTTTGCGATGTACAACACCGCCTCGTCTTTATAGTTCAGTCTGCGTAGCTATACTCGTTAACAAACTTCGATGCATTCTAAGCTTCCCTTTAAAAGCAGAACATCCCAAGCTTTTTGACCCGGATGCGTGTCGAATGAACCACCGACGACACGCAGAACTTCGCTGACACGTTTTAGATAAGCCTCGAGTTATGGAACGGTGTAACTGTGCAAAAAATATGATGAATTTATTCGCGCAAGGAGGAGTAATTACATTCTGATATAATATTTTGTAATTTTGATCTAAATTCTGCGATATGATATAGTGATTTTTGTACAAGATCGTGACCCTATGAGACTGGTCGAAAACTAATTTATCGTTTCAAAAGCAGTCCTATAAAAGTACAAAAATTTTAATGACATTCAGTCACGTTCACGGAATAACTATAAAAACTCGAAATTCTACTTTAAACTTTCAATGAAAAAATTACTAATTCGAAGAAAATACTGATTCGATTCTTATAAAAAAAAGTAGAATACCCGTTCATCGATGAAAGTTGGAGCGGTTAGTATACATAATTTTGTCGGTCTATTGTTGTTCAAGGGTGTTATCACAAGAGCGTAGGCATCCCGTACGATGTAGTTTACTTAACGTAGAGATAACGAGGCCGTGAGTAGCTGTTGGACGACCCTTCATGAATTACCGACTTAATTCTTCCGGGCATGAAGGCGCGAAATGCATTTAACATCGCTCCCCGACACGACAGCGTTCTGGTGCGTCAACTTTGCCGATGCTATTAACTCGTATCCTAAGGCTAACGTCAGCCTTTCCCACTTGCTCCGCCTAATCATAGGGGCGTTGCAAGTCTGCGTGTCGTTGCTTGTCGAAAGCAGTGCGTAATTCAATTAAGCTTCCACTCGTAAGACGTTGTCTCGGAGGATCAACTTTCTCAAAATCGCCTCAAACGACACCGATAGCGATTTAGCTACGAAATAGAGAATAGTGTTTACAGAGTATCGTCTGACGGTATCTCTTTGCAGATATAGATACAGATGAGATAAAAAAATGCATTTATTACTGGAAAAAATAGGCGTTTTTATGGCATTCTCTACAATTGAATGGGTTACTGTTCTTAATTTAGCAACGTTAGAAATCATTTAATCTTATTTTGACCATAAATGATTAGTATTTGCTCGATGCTAGATCAAAGTAGGGGTGAAATGTTTTTCAAGTGTCTCTACTAAGATATATTTTATCCCTTTACTCTCACGTTTCCGTAATAAATTTTATATTGTACATTCGACCTGGTGAATACGGGGCGTACAGTTTTCACACCACTAAAAATTATAGCCCCCGTAAAAGTAAACTCCTGACCGCAGTTTACCATGTACAGTCTAGGCACAAAGTATCGAATGTTATACAGCTTTTATTTATAAAACGTTGCTAATAAATTTAGATAGTTTTGGTTACATATCTCTCTAAATTAACTCTGTTTCTTAATGCGCTAACAAATGGAAAAGTTGGCGTGTCTGACAGTGTCCTTTTACGTCGATTAGCGAGCAACCCTGTCATGGAGGCTGCTCAAAGCCGGAAACATGGTTTTTACGGACATCGTGCGAACGAATGTCGCATAAAAGGCGTGCAGCCGACAGGAACGCGCGCCATTTCCGTGATTGCAATCCATAACGACACACCAGTCGACCCGGATCAACGAAACTTGCAACGAACGATGCTCTGCGGAGTCTCGTTTCACGTTCTACACCCGATTTATTAGCTGATTATGACGAGAATCCGATCGATGCTACCTGATGATCAATCGAGTTCGTTGGGGAAGTGAAGCAACTAAAGGAGCTCGTAAAATTTTTATTAAGAATCGATACCTAAGAGATATTAAACTGAGTGACGAAGAAAATAAAAAAAAAGACGTGGAAGATACGGAAGAATGTAAAAAATTCCCTTCAACGAAGAGAAAGTCCAGTTTAATGGAGAAGAAGGGGCAAGAAGTGAATGAAATAGCGTTATCAATGACATAATCACGATCCACGAGGCACGCTTCATCAGATCTTCCGGTCAATTCAAAACGATATAACTTATTCATTTCTATTACCTATTTATAGTAGCCTGGAAGATGAATATTACGCGGAAAAGAATTCATCTGAACTAGATTCACTCTAGGACAGCGATGCCTCCCATAAACATAAAGGATCTGCCCTAGGAACGGATACATAGTACTTTACGACACTTTCTTGGTTCAGACATTTTGTACATCCTCCGATCGATTCCAGTTTAACGCTTCTTCAAATCTGCCCATCGTCATCTTGCAGCTAGTTTGATGATTAATAAAATTCGATGGATCTTCGATTGCTGCTTCAACGATGTAGAAAGTTGTAAAAGAAGAATGGAAAAGAAAATGCTTGCTTCGATCCATATGATGCTTCCCCGGTTACTCTGTTCTTTTTCTGACGAATGAACCACTTCGCGGAATGATTCGTTGGTTGGATACGTAGTGCTCTAAACGCTGGTAACTTGTTTTCGGTCTTAAAAACATCAAAGTTTCGGGATAATTAATCGACTTTCGGGAAACGATATATCGCGTCATGCTTGCCATCATTGTTCGTCCCTTTGTACGACTAATCTGTCATCCCAACTTACCACGCCCGTCCATCACAAATTTTTCTGCCGACGAACGGCTGCCCTTTATGCGGCGTGCATGAATTAATTTCGTCGCGTGCGTTCAATCGGACCGCGTCTCTGGGCTGCCTCATAAATTTGTCAAAATTCAGCAAGCGACGTGGAGGAAACACGTACACGAAACTGGTCCCTCCTTCCGAAGCCAGTTTATCGTCGTCGGATTCAGTACTCAACGTGACCTCATCGGTTGCAACGAAAATATCGAGCGAAACAGCAATTCTTTATTCCTTCCAGAATCATTCTTTACCCACGTCGCAAATTCAAACGTAGAAATCTTACCACCTGTAGTACAACTCTTCAACGTTTACAATACATAACCAGGATAATAGACCATCGAAGCACTCGAAGTTCGAGTAAATGGGAAGGAGGTCGAATGGTTTGGCCAACGAAAGAAACTTCCTTTCGTTGGATTCAATTGCGAAATTGCTCAGAACGTATTCATGATTTACCGTTCATTCGCAATTTCTCCGATTTAGTTCCGCAGGTTTGATCCGAAATCTCTTTGGCTAGAAAACTAATTGCAATATAAATAGTAGATTCAAGAGTTCGATTTTTTTGGAAACATGCGAAATTCTTTTGCAGTCATGTTCCATCACGAATTTTCTGGCTTGAATGTTCGAATCACGGGGACTAAGTATTCTAAAGAGATAAAGGGTAAAAGGGTGTAGAAGGGGAAAGAAGATTTTGACAAGTTGGAAAACATGATCCATGATTAGCTTCGACAGAAGCTTCGTAACGATCGAAGGAACAAACTTTCGCGCATCTCTAGATAATATCCACGTAATCCATCAAAATGTTGCGAGACAGTTCATGTTTTGGCGGTCGTTTCGTCTAGCGTTAAAATTTGTCTTCGTTCTACTTATAAGATAGATCACATTCGATGTGAAGCAACGACAGCTTAGATTCTATGGTTCTTGATGTCTTTCTCGAAGAAAGCAAGGTAAATAATTGTAATAAAAAGATAATGAAAAACCCAAAGACATATTTTTCGAAAATTGTTTGCCGACCCACGTAACATCGTTCACTTGTATCGAGAGAAGCGATATTCTTGTTCTTTATGGCAGTGTTTTCCTTAAAACGATTACCCCCCGGGCTGTTCTTAAGTTATGAAAACACATTCGGTACCTTCCTTTAACGACGGGAGCGTACAATCGTAAATGAAATTTCTTCCCTTTAGTTGTTCTTTCCTTCCATCCACCGTATTTCTACCCGTGTTTCCACATATTGATCAAGTTTAAATCAGAAAACTGTAGTTTTGAACGAGTTTCTTTGGTAACAGAAATTACTTCCAATTCATCTTCGCTGGTTTTCTAGTATTTCTGTATCGAGCTCTGTTTGCTGTAAGAGAGAATACGTGTAAATGGAACTCAAACTTGAATTCGTAGAATGGCAAAAAGAGAAAAACGAAAGAACGGTTAACGTCGGAACTATTATCGCGAGCAGCAGTCTACTGGGTAGTTGTACGACGAATAATACGAGGAGATCTAGCTAATCCCGGAAAAATCCGCCGCCCATGAAAGCCTTTCTTCTTCCTTTCATTCGCCGTTCAATACTACCTGTTACGTATACCTACTGGCTTTCACTATTTCTGCCCAGTTATCGCATCTGGACTTGTTCGTACACGGTGCTCGTGATGGAAGGTTAGCCCGATACAAATCGATTACTGAACCTTTCTCTGGATTCGCGATATTCCATTGATATCGGTGAACTTTTCAACGCGAAACAAACGTCTTCCTCCCTTTCATATCGCGTTAAAAAGTATACATTTATGACACTTTTTCTTGCACTACTGTCTGATATATATTTGCACATAATTATAATTCTTTTAAAAGTATTCCTTCCTGATTTATTTCAATTGCGTTTTCTCGAAAACTTCTAAGTAAATAAAATACAAAATAAACATCGAAAGCAAAGGAAAAAGTTACTTAAGGAATGAACAATCATCAGTTGCAACGAAAACCTTTCTCACCGAGCGACAGAAAATAATGTAACACCTGTAAAATGCCCTGGGGATTATCTACGACGTGGCGACACAAATATAGAATAAGGATAACCGGGTTTCGGTGTACTTGGAACAGTGTATATGTATATCCAGCATACTAAAGCGATAGCTGTTACGGGAAAAAGGGGTCGTGGCAGAAAACTACGGGATACAGCTAATCCATGAAATCCCTCAAATGACAAATCCCTCCCTTGCTTCTTTCCGTTTTCTTTTCAGGAATAGAAGGGGAAAAGTGCTTCAGAGAGAAACCGTCGGTTCTTTGTTGACAAAGTAATTCAAAGCAACAATACTTCGTACGATATTAATCATATGTCATACGTCATTTTAAAAAATTTTCATCTCTCGATGTTCAAATATTATCGCCTGATACGAGTAATTAGAGAAACGAGTGCAGTGCTGAGAGAGGATTGCACATGGCACTTGAGAATAAATAAATGTTCCAGAAATGTAATGATTCTTCATTGGGCGAGCTTCAATCAGCTTTAAAATTCAACTACGATTCCATTGTCCTGTTGGTTCACCATCGATTGACTAAATGAAATACGATTACTTGATGCACGCTTGCTGCGCCTCCAATCGCATGGACCTTGAAATCCTATCAGTTGTGGGTTTTTGGTTAATTTGCCGACCGAATCGAAACTGTTTTAACGCTTGGCTATTGTTTGTACATGGCGTTGTTGGAATGTAATTTATTGCAAATTGACGGAATTAAATAAACTTTCATAGTATGTTTCATATAACAGACAATCAAGAACATAGCTAAACAGAGTAGTATATTTTCGTATGAAAGTTCAATGTACGGATGTACCGAAGTGCATAAGCCTACAGTTACAGCGGATGCTTATTCGAACAAATTGACATTCTGACATACTCGATACGTCAATGTAATCAAATATCTATATAGATTTTTATGAGCGTATGTATTGCAGTTTTCAGACGTTACATCCGTCAGAACGGCACTTCGTCCGAATATCTATTCACTATAATCATAGCCTGAACTATTATAAAAAAAAGATCCAAGTCAGTAAAAACCTGGTATTATACTTTTTTTTTTTTACTAAAAGGAGAAGAATTCGTTGGCCGATAATCTATGACATGCTATTCTATGACTTCTACAATACGGTACCAAATTTCATGAGCGTCGTGGAGACAACCTTAGTACAGTGGCTGCTGCATAATTCACTTTCTCTCAAAAGGAGAATATTAGAGGTCGGACGATCCATGTAACTTTCGGTATTATAGACAGATTACATTCTTTATCTCGAACGCGATACGTTGAATTTAAATGAAATTTAAATGAAATTCTGCCGCCACGTACGCCAATCCTGCTGATGAAACTTCATATCATCTGCTCCGCCGTGTCAAAGTCGCTTAAGTATTAAGAGTGAGGTTTCTACTACACTCGTTGCTTGAGGGTATATTAAAACGGAGGAAATCTTTTTGGTGGAAATTTAAACCAAATTACGAACGTTAACATGGAATAATAATACATTTTAAAGAATGTAAAAAAAGAAGAATATCGTACTCGTGGAATAGTTATTAATTCTTGGTTAATTTCCTTTTTATTTTTATTATTGAAACAAAATTCAGCATGAACAGAACGGAAAGAGAATTTGGTAGGTTCTGAAGAAAAATAGCTCGAGCGTTAGACGAGGCAGAGGAACGTCAGGACGGTGGTTATCGATGCACGGAATCTTGCAAAGTGGGTAAAGTATAACACGCTAGAGGTTTGGATACGATAAGACAACAGTACGAGGTCCCCTTTTTTGTTGGTCCAATTTTACCATAGCCTAAAAAACTTGCGTGCCTTGTCAATATCGAACATCGATTCGGTGGATTTGAATGCTCTATAGCTTGATCGCGTATTATCGCGTCACATTCCTACGGTTTTCTCTCCACGAATATTCTTCATCCATCTTCGATCTTCTTGATGGTCCACCCATCCGCGAAAACGCCTCCTTTGCTTCCCCCCTGCGACGAATCTCGATGGTATTTACGATATATCGAGAGGCCACCGAGGATCTTCCGTGTTGGACTTCTCGCTCGTGATTAATTCGTCCCTAGATATCAACGAGAAAAAAGAAAATCGATACCGTAGCGGTTGAAGGAATGATACAGGAACGGATTTCGTCTCGTTCGACGAACTTGGAGGGCAAACTAACGACTTCCAACCCAGACCTCGCCTCTCGAGTTTTTTCCGTCTCTGTCGGACACTCGAAGATATCGGATAATCGGATATTTTAGGATATTCGAAGTGGAGATGAGGGTAGTGAACTGATTTCAAGGTTGGTTTATTGGTACCGTAAACGATGCTGTATAGTTGTTTTGTAATTTCTCTTTGAGAACGGATTAATATTGTCAAGTATTTTGTTCGGCAGTTTCTTCCGAGGAACTTGGGATTAGTCGTTGATCCGGTTCTCGTTGTTCGGATGCAAAATCGCAGTATTATTGGGTCAGCTTTCGCTACTTCTTTGGTAATTTTTCACGCAAACAAAATTTAAATCAGCGTCACGTCTCCACGATGACGTTGTCTTCGCAGAAAATCTACGTTGAAAAATGGGTACACGCTTTTCGATTTTTTAAACTGAAAAACAGATGTTAGAATATCCTTTGAACCATATATCTTGAATCGTATATACTTCAAAAGTCCAATATCAAAAAATAATCTAGTTTAAAGCGCGCATCTTCTTTGTTTAATTTTCCGTTACTTTTATTATCCCTATGGAAATTACGATAACTTTCTATCCACCAATTACTTGTATTTCACCTCTTCGAGTCGCAAACTTGTGAGTTTTGATTTAAATAACACTCATTTAACTCCATCCTCTTCTACTTTTTTACTAGACCCGTAGTTGGTGATAAACAGGTTCAGAGATTGCTGTCGGGTAAAGAGACGGAATATCCGCAACGAGATTTTACTTTGAGAAGAGGCGCGAAATATTTATTTATTCTGCCAGATGAATCTGTTTGCTAGTGGACTGTAGATTCTATCCTATCCAATCCTCTGGAAAACGAAACCCGATCTTTTGTTCAGGAAACAGCAATTTAAATCGTTGACTGTTTAAAAGAACTTTGGCTTTAGCCGATAAACTTTTCAACTCGATCAAGGAAAACTTGCGCAATGAATGGTTAATTAAAGTTTGATCCCGATATAATACTAGTTCATTGAACGAACACTTCTTTTATAATCTTCGAACAGATAAAACTCAACGTAAATTTCAAATGATTAATTCGCCATATAAATCGATTCTCGTGGCCATAAGCAGAGAAAACGTTTGCCCTATAAAGTCATATATGAGCTCTAAGAACGAGGGAGACATATTCCGAGATGGCTTGATCCTCCTGGGATTAGAATGTATCGCTAGTGGACTGTTTATACGCTACAAACCTGTATATATCTTCGTATTTTACTTGCTCGTTTTCCTTTATCGACAAGCCGGGAAACAATGCATCCTGTTCTCCTATACGTAGGATTGGACGAATTAGCTGGAAAATATTGAAAGTCGCAGAGATTGCTTCGACTTAATACTCGTCATGAATACAATGTTAACAATACCTTGAGAAATAACCTAACCATAAAGCCTTCATTTATCAATAGGAGCTGATAACTCTAGATTAAAATAATGTCGCTTAAGATGTAGGGCACTAGCTACTTTTCGTTTCCATTTGTTTGAAAATGCCAAATTTAATCGTTTCATTAAGACGAGAGAAAGAATGATCGATCGTTTTCAGACACACAGGCAATTTGACGAGGTACTTCGTAAAATTCATCCGAAACCTTTGTTCTCGTGGAGAAGTCATGCACTTTCGTTGGTCTTGCTCGTCCCTAGCTCACGAAGTAAGTTCATTAACGTGAATGAGGTGTTCCTGAAGAGGAGCCACTCATCGGAGAACGCCTCATGCCTCGAGGACGCCTCTCAAAGCCTTCTTATCGTTGCTTTAACACGTCGTTACATGCGAGGAACAGTGGCTCGGCTTGTGTATGTGCAAAGTAATTCTCCGATGAAGTTTTTTAATCTGCTTGCGCGCAGGAGCATCACACTTCAAACAATGTTTATCGAGTTTAAAACGTTTGCAAATCGTTCTACGTGTTTGTTTTGTGTACAATTTTCTTCGGTAAGTAGTCGCTGATTTAGATACGGTTTTCATTTAGAATAGACTAAATTTTGTGACAACTAATCCAACTCTGAGATTAATGCAATCAGCTTAATCTCGATAAACAGCGAGTTTCAGATAACATCTGTTTCATTTAGCGTATACACTTCCCTATATGCTAATTCTGTTAAACACGGGACTATTAACTCTGTCCTTGCTAGTTGTAATTCAAAAGGAGGAATCTTTGCCGTCTGTTAAGTTAAATTAAATTACTCTCGATCAGACAGACAGACAGGGTCTGTCTTGCAGATCATAGCAAGATAAAGACATTCGATGTGTGGAAATCGTGGAGAACTCTGGCTGCGGAAGTTTTTCACACGGAAAGTTTTCTTTCAAACGGGATTTCGAGAAGGAAAGTTTGCAAACGATCACGAAACGTTCTCCCAAAAATAAAAGTTTCAGCTTGTAAGGCGGCCGCCCGGCGGCGCTTCCTTCTCAACGCGTTCTCGATTTAATTTTAGCACTTACGACTCAGTCCACTCGCGAGTTCCATCGAGGCAAAATCGACCACGCGTACACGCAAAATCTACGTCGCGACGTATGGCTTGATGTTTCCGGGTGACAATTAGAGGGGAACAGATTGCAACAAAAAGAAATCTACTTCCTCTGAAAGTGTATCGTTATCTCCAGTGCTTGTTCGATATTTTTTTCTAGCTTAGGTAAATAGTGATCGTAGTTATTTAAATTAAGTGCTTCGTAGGATATACATTTTGTAATTTTAAGGTCGAAACATGGGTGAACGCAATGGCGGTTATTAAGTTTTTTTACTTCCTTCATCAAGAATTTATCGTCCACCGGTATAACTTTACGTAAAAAATTATTATAAACGTTTAACGACGCAATTTACGTGGATCAACACGATTCCCCGCCTCGTCCCATTACTCAAGCAACGCCGAAAGGCTGTGGTTGGGTACAGCGTGGTCCAAGAATATCCACATTGCTCGAGGCACGCAAGGGCAGCCAAAAGTTCAACATCCTCGACGAAAGCAACGTTTGCTTTCTCTTAAGCACCTTTAATCATTCTACAAACATCAAACGTGAAATCCCTAGTATATTTTCTTATCATAAATTCATCCTAAATTCTAAACTCTTAAAAATCAATTTAAAAATCGAAGAATAGTTCAGATTCATCTGCTGACTATATTTCTCTAATGGCACGCTGGTACCACGCTATTTCGTCAGAGGAAAACTTTCATGCGGATTCAAGTTCAAATATTAGGAAAACACGTCACGTAGGTCTGAAAGCTAGTGGTTCAATTAAGAAATAAAATAAAGGAAACTAAAATGACAAAGAAAGAGGATGAAAAGAAGAAAGAAGGGTCGCGTTACTCAGTCGACAATCAACCACGATGCAAATTACGGGTATTCATAATTTAACGCGCGCGCGCGCGCGCGCTATCCGCCTCTTTTAAGTGGGCGTTAAAGCTGCCCTCGGTTTTATTTCACGCCGCGTAATCCGGTTTGCTGCGTGCACGTGCCGCGTTTTTTCTCGTAAATTTCACCAAATGATTTTCGCACCGTGGAAATCATTCGCGCTGTTTCGACAGCTTTGTGAGTCCGATGAATGGGGTAAATTGAAACCTTTCCCAAGCTGCGCTTCCACTCCTTCCCCTGCGTCACTGTTCTTCCTCACTTTCCTGTAATTAATTTTTTGCATTAATTGTTGCTAATAGAAGCAACGTTCTGTTTCGAGGATAAAAATGTATAGCTCAGTCCGTACAATTAGTAGCAACCTCCAATTGCATTTAAGACGTCTCTTTCATAGTTTTAAATAACTTTTCATATACCCGTGCAGTAACTCTGAACCTTTTGCGTGTTACTGAATGCACGCCGGTGTTGCGATGAATCTGTTAAGCGATACGGTTATGAATGATACGCGTTTACTGATTAGAGATCGAATAAATATTTATACTACCGATTCGTAGAACGCAATTGAATACGTGCCGCGTAAAGATTTGTGCCTGTGCCATTTCACAGAGCAATATAACTGAGAAATGTATAGCGTGTTCAAAAAGGAATCTTATACGGATTGTAGCAGGGTAACACTAATATAATCGCGAATGCAGCTTTATTTCTGCATTTCACTATTCCTCTTATTATTTGAATCCACAAATACTACAATCTCTGTTCGAGGAAGTATCGTTCCGAAAGGACTTTTAGTTTAAAACGACAGCTCCGTAAGTTATCCGTAGAAGAAGATTTTTGAAAGAAACTACAGGGAATTGCGAGTTCTGGCGTGAACGTGTGCAAAGTTTACCAACAGCAGAATCGTTCTATTTGAAGCGAAAATAGAGCGCTCTCCAACTCTCTCTTTCTCTCTTATCACGTACGTGCGTTCACCCTCGTTCGACCCAAGAATATCCCACTGGAGGACAGCGTGGAGCGAACCTTTTCTTGCCTTATAATCGCCGTCAGACAGTGCGACGTAGCCGACGAAACCGACACCGCGTCTGTTTCATAGCCTGTCAAATATATTTGAAGTTGTAGCGGCCCAAAGGGAAAGTCGTCACGAGCTATAAAACCGAAGAGTTTTAGTTCTATTTTACCTCGTCTCTTCAGGATATTCATCGTACGAGTACAATGGTGTAGAATCTTAAGCCAAGAAATCTTTATATCGAGTAAAAGTTCTGTACATGATACGTGCCTTTCACTGTATCGCAGGTGTTGTAGTTTAACTTCAACACCAAAATATTTTTCTTGATTAAGTGAACCGTAATTAATTCTGTGTTATTAAAAACAATTTCGTTGGAAGCGCAGAGTTCAAATATTAGTGAAAATATGAAATAACGATCAAGAGCGGTCAACGTACATGTACAACGTACATATCAAAACGCAACTGATTTCGCATCCTTTCGAAAGCAACGTGAATATTCGAGTCCTAGAGAAGTCGACAACCAACCGGGAGTCTCCCCTCGCATCCGGTGCAAGAGCGGAAGTAGCTGAAACGTTGAAAAATTATTTTTACTCCGAGAACCAGTTCCGAGCTGCGTAACTCGGTCGAAAGGCAGCCGAGCCCGAAGGTGGACCGGCGAAAATTCATTGCTACGGTTTCCGGCTGTCCACCGATCGAACAAATGTCGAGAATGTTGCGACTGGAGCTGTTGGGACTCGTGTTGCTGGCCTGTACTCAGATCCTCACGGAACATCGCAGTTTTTACGACACTATACCGCAATACGGCTACTCTAGACTTCCTGATCTTCCGGAACGGACGAGAGAGGTGCACGTTCAGCAGGGCCGCTTACGTGGAATCGTGGTACAGCCGAGGACCACCTACGATCTGCAGCCCGTCGATGTTTTTCGGGGTGAGATTTATAGCTGAAAATAATTTTCGTGTATATAAATACATCGCCGGTTATACAATATACTCGGTAAATTAATTTCGTTTAAAGACATAAATTAAACATATGTCATGTTCCAGTTAACGATATTTATTGCCAAACAACAGCAATAATTAACTACATTTCCTTTATGCATGTTGGAAACAAGGATGAAAAATGCTGGTGTATTACACAGCGTGCTAATAACACGTATCGCGTAACGCTGTAACAGTATTGATCATCGCAAAATCTAAAATAACACATAATTCTCACTCGCCTGTTTCTAATTAATACCGAAATTTCTCCATAAATCACGGGAACTTAAAAATTCGGAAAAATGAACTAAGAGAGGTAGCTTGCATGCGGCAAAGGGTCAATCTCGATTGTTGGAATCCGTATACAATCATCGTTTAACATAGCATATAGGAAATCTCAAAGTTTCGAGGCCAATCGTGTGACGGATCGAAGCCTGCCAGACGACGGGTAACGATAACACAGAGACCGGCGCGATTTCAGTTTCCGGCTGCTGATACGGCGAACTTTAGCCAGAGGGTGAAAGTTTGTTCACAGCTGCATCAGCTTCTCATTTCTCTGTCTTCCTCTCTCTCTCTCCCTCTCCCTCTCTCTCCCTCTCTCTCTCTCTCTCTTTCTCTTTAGGTCTCTGCAATATTAGTTGCGATGTATTCGCGCTACGAGGATCCCGATACCTCAAAGGTTTCAAAACGAGAAGCGCGCAGGCTATTCCGGGAATAAGCGCTCCTCGTCTATGGTTCTTGGTCTCGTGCACGCGTGCACATTAGCTGGCAAAGCGGAATCGAGCGGGGTTTGTACCTTCTTGAGTTCCCCGAGATCCTCTGACATTCCTTGGCATCGGCTACTCGATTCTTGAGCGTTCCCGCGTGTGCAAACGGTTCCGTTTGAGCATGGAATGGCACTGAGGGAGTGTAGGATAAATTAAGGACAGGTTACAGTCTCCAGAGTCTTCAAATTGGGATGGGGAATGTCAAATAAGTAGTAGAGGAAGCGCATTTCAGTTCTTTAGAACCTATTAACAAAACGAGGTTTGTATGCCTTCTGAGACTACGATAAATTTAGACATAGTGAAATGTGTCTAAAACGTTCGAAACGAAGTTGTCGAACGACATTATCTTTATGTAAATAGTATCGTGTTAGCACAAAGGAATGTGCGAATGCATATGGATTAGGTAAATGCAAATGTGGACTAATTCGGTATGAATAAAAATACCTGCGAAAAGTATTTTAATTACTTTTAGTTTCAAGCAAATTTTATTCCGGTTATTAGGTTAAACGCAAAAAATCTTCAATCGTTGTGATCACAGGTTTTAAATCCGAGATGTTTGCAATCAGACTTTTCGATTTGTACTTGCTCAGCTGAGCGATTTAATATTTTATGCGGTAAAGCCAGTGGCCTGGCAATCCAATTTACACGGAAATAGGGTAAAATGGATCAGCCGTGATCCTTACTGCCAGGCTGGAGCGTGTTAACATCGACCGCCGGACGAACGGGATCAATTTAATCGATCTACTCACGGCGTAATAAAACTTTACGCTGATTATCGCGTCGCGATGATTCGTCCTAGAGATCAGCTACTACATTATTCCTTCGTTTAATAATAAGAATTCCAACGTATGTTTCAACGTGCTATTTCGTACTCCCTAAGTAAAACTTTCTAATTTAAACTTCTCAATTTGGGTTTTGGGATTTAAACTTTTTCATTTAAGTTTTCGAATTTTTTTATTCAAATTGATCTTCGACGAATAATTTATATCTAACTCGATCCGAAACGTAAGAACTTCAACTCCTCAAATATGTAAAACTCGATACTAGTCACCCGAAACAAGTTGCGCTTCTTAAACTAATCATAAGCAACTTAATGTTGCAGGAGTGCCATATGCAGAACCACCAGTCGAATCCTTGAGGTTTTCTCCTCCAAGATCACCGGAACCATGGCGTGGTTCAAGACAATTTCAAGACTTTGCACCTGTTTGCCCTCAAACGCTGCCAAACCTGCGAGACGAGGTGAAACCGGTCAGATACGAGTACCTAAAGAAGCTACTGCCGCACCTAACAAACCAAAGCGAGGACTGCCTTTACCTTAACATCTACACACCCCATCAACCCGAAGGTAAGTGAATTGAAATGAATTATTTTATTATTTAAAAAATTATTTTTTCCACGATTGGAAAGCAACGATAATAAAGAAGTCGACAAAATTTCTTCACTCTCTACGATTAATCAAGTATTACGACGTCAGTTTTGCGGATCAGCTTAGGATTTACGACGTCGAATAGTATATTTTTCGCTTTACCGTGGTTTATGATCCTCGGTTATGGCTGTTAGACGACGCTAAAGGAAGATTCGTGACCGATAATACTGTGAACTGCATGGATATCTACAGTGTAAAAAAGGGAGAAATTTCGTGACGGTAAACAGTGATCCGAACCGCTTTATTCTTGACGCTTTGCCAAGAAAATAAGAGGGGCGGAGTGTTCTGTATAGAGAAAGTCTTTACCTAAAAGACAATTAGAGAACAGGGTACTTTTAGCCGCGTTTCATCTACTTTCGGGCTACCCTAATTTCGGGTCCATGTTTAACTCTCTCCGTGGCGAGATTCCGAATCTACTCACATCCTGTTTTCTTTAATCACGTTTAATTTACCTCTGGCAATTAACCTCGCCGAACAGTAAATTTGCGAAAAACGCCCGATATCTCGTACTGAGATAAAGGAACCGTTACGATTTTATCATCTTCCAGTAACTTTTGAGGGAAAAGTAATAAAATCAAATATCTTTTCACTGATTCCTCAAAATTGGGTTTCGAAGCAGCTTTTACTGCGTTGTAAAAGTAGTCTAGCACGGCCATAAATATGCTTTGGCATATTTGAAATACCATATCAACCATCGTTATCGAATATTTCCGAAATTTCTAGATATTCAAAGTTCATCAAAGCTCGAATTCTTCCAATTTCCACGTTTTTTGTTCTTTTTTTATAAAAATGGTTATGGATCTTAATTGCGGTGGATGCACGTTTTTCGGTTTATTAACAAAAAAAGCCGCTACCATACAACGTTTCCACTGGACTGACCATAGTTTCCGGTATTGTCCAGTGGACTGGTTACACGAAACACGCGCATTCAGACGATACCTTTTGTCGACAATTTTGTCGCATTCAGAGGCGCAGCAGATGCATCAAATGGATGCGTTGTTTTCGCCGGAACGAATCGAACGCACGCGAAACATCGGAATATTTTGCAAAATTGCCCTATCTCTATTATACATTATATACATACCTACTATCGAATGTAACAACCGTTCTTTCGATAAAATAAGAAGTAACATTCAATTTTCTACGAGCTCGAATTCCGTTACAAGTGCGATATTAAAATTTACGATAAAGGAAGTAGCTGCCAGTCGTTCCGCTTTGAGCTTCATATTGGATTTCCTGTTTTCTTAAAGTTGAATGTCCTTTGCCGTAGTATCATGGATACGCGCCAGAGGACACATTGTTGGTGCAACATACCGAAAAGCTTTGCACGAGAAGAATTCCGATTTGATTGTTAGCGAAGATAAAAGTAGAATGTGTTTGCAGAATCAAGAAAAAAAAAAAGAGCAAGAGGAAAGTTTCCTTAGAGATAACAATGATAATATTTCTTTTCTCTATTTTCTTCCATGACGTGAATTTTTACGAATCTATTCCTAATTTTCTGTTGCTGAAAATAAAAACCACGAAGCACGGGTTTAGCGTGGAATTAGTGGTCAAACGAAAATGGAGTCCTTGATACAGAGAACGTATAACGATGAATACGTTTATTCGCGATCGACGAATGAATCCAAAACGAAAAGTAATCATAAGAAACGACTGACGTATAATTGCGTAGAACACGTTGATGCGCGTTCGGCAAATTCATCCGTTCCCCGTACTTAGCCTGTTCGAAAAGCTAATTAAAAGTAATCTCTCGCGTTTGCGACGAGCCGTTAATTAAGGGGAGAAAAACGCGGAGTACGGCATCGATTATTCCCTCGGGGATTACTAGAGATACTCTCCCTCTTGTTCCCCCTCAGCGTCACTGCGGTGTTTCAGACCCTTTCTCTCTAAATTCAGTCTGTTCGTATCATAGATAAGCTTAAAAATGAACTAAGGCAAGGTGTGTTTTGCGTCGACGTGCAAATATTATTGTCCGTTTGCACTGAACTTCTCCCCCTGATGACAGTCGAATAAAGATAATGTAGTTATCGTGGGATTATATCGGTGAATTTAAGTATCTTCCCTCTTTTTAAAAATTCCTCCAATCTTCTCCACGTTGAGAATGCCAAGGAAGATTACGTGGAAGATTGTGGAGGATCTATGCAAATAGATGGGGAAGATACATCTTCCTGATTGGCTGGAAATAAATTAACCTGTGGAATAATGAACGAATTGAAAGGGAAGTTGTTTGAAGTCTGCGGCTAAGTAATTTTCAACCAGAGCCAAACATGTTTATCAACCGTTCCGGAAGAAAGCTTCGTTCGTTGGGATGCTGGAGTTTCGTAATAAGGGATCATAAATTATACCCGTTATCTGTCGCAGCCAGGGGCTAATGAACGCGGGATCGTGATTTTAAAGAGCCCCGAATTTGACTTGGAAATCATCCTACTCCATATTTGTTTCCACCTGGATCGTGAAACACGATCATAGTTTGCGAAAGAAATCCTTCAGCAGTTCGGTAATTTCACGAGTACAATTAGATTTTCTAGTATCCGATAATACTTGAGAAATATTCCATTGAAAATCATTTCCAATTTCAATTTCTCTCTTGCCGTATCTCGATGGTTTCGCGAAAGAAGTAAAACAACGAAGAACTTGCGGATCCGTTCGAGAAAATACGAAAAGGCCGATGAAAGATGCGCCGCCGTTGCAAATAAATTGGAACCGTCCGGCCATGGGTTAGAGGGGCTGTTCTCGGGAAGATATATACGCCCTCTTAAATACTGGAACCGACGCTGGAGTGGGAAGGATGGTAGAGAAAGCCGTTCTGAAAGAGCGGACTCGCGTCTCGACGATAGGCACCCCACGGCCCTTGAAAATATCGGGAAATTCATTAATGCCCGATCCGCGGGGTTCGGTCAAATAAATTTTAGCCTGGTGGATGAAATTTACAGCGACACGCGGCACCTTTAAAATGAAAACCGACATCAGTATTGGTAGCCTGCCGCTACTGCTATTCCACGATTTCCTCGTGTTACCAACATGTTACAGTCTCTATTCTGGCTTTCATACACCAGATGATTCATCTAGAAGCGTGTAGAATGTACAAGGGTAGCGCTTTTTCAATCAAACGTCTCTTTCAAAAAAGTCTCTACTCCTATCACTTGACGCTTATATATATCCTACTTCCTTCCTACGGTGATTAACCTTGTTGTTAAGGTCTATGATACTACCCATAGGAAAAAGAAACGATAATATGTCATAGGTTTTCCTTCGAATGTCCGACCTTTCAAAAGATCGAAAGAAAGGATCGTTAGATGTGGATGGTACGATAGAAATTTTTAGTAGAATTTCTGGAAATTTTCGTCGCAATGAAATTTCGTACAGAAAGCTTGAAAAAAGAAACCGGGGTCGTGACCAATAAAAACCGTAGGATCAAAAAATAAATGTCTAACCAAATTTTCCTACTACATCAGGACCTGGTAGCATTTCAGAAACTAAACGAACCACGCGAATCACGTTTGGCCACACAGGTTGTATAGCCGATACGTCTCCCTTTTTTTCCTCCATCCTCTATTTCACTTCATCGATATAATGACTCGCGACCATTTCGAGGCAGCAGTTCGTATGACGCTGGCAGTAGGTTTTTCCACGTGAATTTCGTACACGATTCTCGTCACTCTTTTCCACTGCTCACGTTTTCGCTTTAACCAGCAACGAAAGACACTAATTTTTACGAGTAACTTCGTTCCGACCGGCGAATAACGCGGACTTCATCCGCAAGCCACGTATTCGCCCTCCACCCTCGCCGGAAACAGTGTTCGGAGTTTCCTTTGAATATGGAAACGCATTATCCGCCGCCAAACGCTGCCACGTAGAGATCACGCTGTTGGAATAGCAAAAATCTCGTTCGATCCGATATCACGTCAACGGGAATTAGTGGCCGTGGATGCCTTTCTTTCTACGTTTGTGTATCAAGCGATGGAATTCGTGTGTTTTGTCAAATACCTTTCCTCTGAAGCTCATAGGCCTGAAAAATAATGCAGCATTATTTCCTCTTTTGGGCGTTCTTACGATTGCATCTGAACTCCATTACCGTTTATAGAAACTCGTCACTTTTTAGTGACCTTTAAGGAAGATAAAACTGTGCTTCGTAGGTGAGAGCACGTATTGTGCACTCGATGCGCTATGGTTTCGATCATAACCGTTCGATTTTCAACATATTACGTCACGAAGCTTTTAAAATGTACGTCGTAGCGGAAATATCCTCGGATAAAGAAGCACAGTTCTCCATTCCTTGCTGATACGATTTCGTTCCTTAACACCTCACGAAAAAGAGGCCGAGGCTGACCGTAGGAGTTTCGAAGAATAGTGTCAGGTGCGCGGCCGGAAACACGTCGATCCGGTCGATTCCCTTCACGTTTACGGATTTCCGACAAATTCAATTTCTTCGTTGGCCTTAATCCTTGCCGCTCGCTGATCCCCTTTGTCCGGCGTCGGAGTATCGGAGTCCCGTAATCTCGTAATCGGAGTCGGGGACTTTAAGGCGTCGCCAATGCTCTGACAAATTTCGTTTCCTTGCTACTCCACATGTACTTTGATCCTTTTATACGCTTGGAAATCGTGCCTATTGCCTTTTCGATAGATTAACCGTGTCCTAAGAATCTCATTTCCTTTTTGCTATATTAACACGCGAATCTGAATGCTGAAAAAGTCGATTCTTTATTGGTACCTTTCTTAGGTTGTCAATTATGCGATAGTCTAAAGCAAATGTTTAAGTCTACCGTAAGTATTAATCAGAGCACCTAGGACGATCGTTTGTCCGCGGATGTATCGGAGTTTTGAGGTCGAGGATGATCCGAGAGGGAAACGTGTGCTCGAGTAGCACTCGGCTGTCTCGAAGCTTTTGTGCAGCTACGTTCCCGCGAGCTTCTAGCACACAAAAAAAAGTTCAATTTCTTTTGTACGGCGCTTAATCCGACACCAAAAGAACTTGCTGAAACGCGCACTCTTTCTATCTTCTTCTTCTCCGAGACTTTTCCTCTTTTCTTTTTATCTTGTACTTTCGGTTATTACATACGGTGTACTAAAACTAGCATTTCTTTGACTAGCCTGCTTGCCAGGATTTTCATCATCCATAAATGCTAATCCTCGTTATTTAAGAAATGTCTATCTTCTTGTTTAACGGTGAAACCGTGTTCAGTCAATAGCTAAAGAAATTTGAAGATATTTCAAAGTGTCAATGAATTATCGAATACTTCCATCCCTCTTTCATACGAGTTAACCTATGATAAAATGTCAGTTTAGCCCCATACTTCGCGACTAATTGACCATCCATATGAAATCAGTAACATTTACTGATTAATGTAGCTTGCTTCGAAAAAGGGATGCCACCTCGCGACGCGTCGTTACGAATGAAATTTCACGTCTGTCTTGCCGCCGTCGATACTAACTAATTAATAGTAAATCAGTCTGTGTGGATAATGGATGGCGTTTTACCAGGTTGCGTCGGTGCGCGTTCTCGTATCGCGAATAACATGGTGTGCTCCATGTCGGGCCGATAACGTCGTTATCAGTGCATATGGGTTTCAGGGCCCACGTGCGTTTGTCATATCTGCAGTCGCGACGTCGACGCGGGGTTGGGGGTTTGGAAGAGGGTCGAACGACAGAAGAGGAGAATAGTGGCCGTTCAAGCATCTACCAACCCCTATTTTCCAGCCACCTCCGTTTATTCCCTATGCACGGGGATTTCCAGCGTGATTTTCAGCGTGCAACGGAACGTCAATATTAAATTTACAAGGGACCAGAGAGATCTTTCATGGTGTTGCATGTCCATCACGCTGAAAACGTTTCGAACGAGTCGTTCGTTCTGTTTGACAAAATCGCGAGCCTGAAAGAGGAAATCTCGTGGAAATTCAAAGCTTCCGTTTGCCCTCGTTCAAATGGCAAGATAAGTTTCTACATGCGAGCTAGCCACAGTCTGACTGTATTTTCCGTCCGATTAAATTAATTCGAATTCTCTGATTCAGATGTTCTTTCCGATACCACGCTTCCGTTACTCTTCCTTTGTGGTACGTTAACGCGCCTATCTTCTTCGTAGAAACTAAGTAAATCAAACGTTTTATCAGCGTAAGTTCTTTTAGGAATCGCCTCGAACGTATTTAGATACGCGAGATAACGGAATAAAACCGATGGAAAAGTATGTTTGTCGAACAGTTTTATTTCGTGCTGTTGCGATACGTCGTAACATACCTATCCAATGTGCTTGAAAATTTTCGCAATGTCTTTCAACGATTCGTCTCAAGAAGAGATAGAGGAGATCCTGTTCAAATAGATCAAAAACCTGAGGCTCCTCAAGCGGGAATTGAAAATCCACAGTAGGACAGACGTTCATATATCACGCCGATCCGGACAAAATGAAACTTGCCGCGGTAGATAAAGCGCTCGACCAATAATATTCGCATACTTCTATAATGCACTCGTTCATCATCTTTGAGCATAAATAAATTCACGTAGTATTTTACTTTATTGGGGGATAGAGAAGCTACACGCTGTATTAAAAGATACCTGTGAATAATAAATAAATAATTCGCTACCAGTGAACGTATTGTTTATAAATTGCTTGTATAGGCATACGATTATAAAAATCTTCCACGATAAAATAGAAGTTAGAACGTTAAAAGGAAAACGTGCTATCGATTTAAAGAACAAACGAAACTCGATTATATCGTCATTGTTTGCCTAGTTGATCAAGAACGGCCTCGTTCCACTTGCCGGTATGCTGCGTTCACAGTAACACGATGTCAGAGAATAAAGAAAGAATTACACAGGGAGCAATGTTCACGAAGAATTTCAGATCGCCATGAAGTTGGTCCCGTTAGTGGCGTTATGGGATCGGGCCGGAAATTGGCTTTGTTAAGCGAGGAAGCCGTGCGTCTCGTCGCGTCGTCGAGTGTCGCAAGATGCCTGCACGCGTCCCTTAAAAGTCTAATGGTTCGTGCCGTGAAAGTTGTTTTCGTTACGACGTCCTTCCTTGTTACAACATGCTCTTTCACCCACGACGCGAGTAACGCGCGCGTATTTACAGGCGGCCATTTTTGCCGCGCATACGTGTCGTGAATTTCGACGCTTCGAGGAAAAAGCTGTTATCTTCAGGCTTCGTGTTGTCAGTACGAAACTATGGGGGTCGAACATCGTGGGACAGATAGAGCCAGGAAAGTGAAAATATTTTTAAAATTCTCTGACGTGGAAGTTCGCACGAAGGGATGGGTCGAAATTTGAGAAATTCTAGAATTCAAGGACTGTGCATTTCGTCGGGCTCGATAAGAAGCTGTGGAGAAGCTTAAAACGATCGATTATTACGATGGGATAGCTAGACCAATAGTCGGTAACGATGCGCAGAAAAAACGAATGAGCTTTCAGCCGCTATATATAAAATTTGTCTAATGGTTCGAAGAGCAGAGCCGATCTCCCTTCCTTCTTCCGTTCTTTCTTTGCTCTATTTCCAGCATGATACCTCTGCTCTCTCGCCCGGTGGCTGACCTCTCTTTCCTTTCCCCCTTTTTCTCTTCCTTTGTACCACCACCTCCGCACTCCGCCTCTCGTGCAACGAACCTCTACGCCCCTCCGTTTCTTCGCCACTGACGCCTTCTTCCTTTCCCGGCGAGTGCGCCGGAGAGTTTGAAAGAACTTAAAATAAACGACGCGCTCCAGCCGCGTTTCTCTCGCTGGCTGACAATACTCTACCCGCCCTTCTCCATCTCTTGTCATTGTTGCTTCTTGCGAGCCGAAACTTTTGTCCCCGACCACGCGTTTCTGTAATTTCGATGTCGTCCACCCTGTGGATAGACTACAGAATTTTTCTATTGCTTCGAATAACTTTCTCTCAAGCGTTGAAATATAAAGCGGAGTTACTTTCGCTGCTATACGCGCATCCAGATACTTTCGTATGGCTGGATTAAAATTGTTGTAAAAGTCAAGCATGTAGATAATTTTTATGTCGAATAGACGGAACAACGTAACTTTGGCTGGAAGAATCAGGTTTCTTTAAAACGCTTGTTAACTAAATTGCACGTTAGCCGGTGCAGCTCATTAACCGGTAATAGTAATTTCCCAGAGTACCGTCGAGAGTTGCCGTCGCAAGCGTCTTGGAGGATGGAACACACGACGAGCCCGACGACATCCACGGGCCAGCCGGTGAAACCAAACGCCCGCCGGGATTCGCGGCTATTTGCATTCCCTATCTCTGTAGTTAATCGTTACTCGGTAAACAAGCGTGTCCATGCTCTGGCTGGTGCAGTCCATCGAGATTAACGCGCACTATATACAGTGGCCGGTTTTCACCTATCCTGCCTCGTCGTGTAATCAGTTACGTCATTATGCGTGGTGCATGTATCCAAATTGTTTTCCATACTATCATGGTGCCTCTTGCCAAGGGATATCACGATATCAGCTTCGTTTCATTGTCTTTGATCCTTGGTAATGGATCCGCGAGTCATCAACGAAACATCGTATATTTTGCTCATGAATAAACAGGTAATTCGTCGTTTTGAGGCGATCGGAGTCACAGTTGCAGTGGATTCACAAAAGCGATAGATATACACAGTTGGGATTCTCGGCTGTCGGTGTTGCGACGTGAAACATTTAATCAAACCATTCGAAACTGAACCCGTTCTCGTTTGGCTAGTATGTTTTCTTATTGTTGTTCTTTCCATTTTCATTCGGATCGAGATGGAGTGAGCAACCTAGTTTTTCAAGGTCGCGACGGATCGCGCACCACGGTGCAGCGTGAGGCGCATTAATCAGAAGTGTTTCACGTTGATTAAAATCCCGGTGGTTTTCGTAGATTGAATTGTAGCGCTGCGGCCTTAGGTGTGTACGCGATTCATTTGCGTTCATATTAAAAACATGTACCGTCATCGCGAAATCACGAGACGTAGAATTATTAAACAGTCTATTAAAAGCATCGGGCTGGTAATGTATCACGGTATCCAGTCGTGTTCGCGAACGTGAGCTACGTAATTACCTCAAATGGTTTTCCCAATGGAACGCGTAATTACGTTAAAGAATCGCAGACAAGCTGGAAAATTAAAAGTCGTGTTAACCTCGGCCGCGTAGGCCATCGAACGGTCATTAACGGTGATTTATTCAAGTTCGACTTAACAAACTGTGCCGCCTAAGGACAGGACGCATTGTTAACGCTCGTACTTGTGAAAATCACGTCCGAGTAATTGGTGAGTTTTGCATGATAAACGATGTACCGATTGTAAAAATCCCTTCTCGAAGGAACAACTTCGTAGTAAAGTACAAAGACTACTTTATTTTAAATTATACTACGCAGACTATGCGGTGTAGACCTGTATAGACGGTGTTTACGAACTATGAAAATTCTATGGGAAGAGGTTCTATGAAACGTTATAAGAAAAAGCTTGAATTTTTTAACGTGTTCTCTTCTTTATATTAAAATGCGAAATAAAGACATTTCACTTTTATCTAACTGACTAATTAATGGTTTTAACACTTCGTAACCCTCGAGCCCAGGGTTGCTGGATGCGAGAAAGCAAGCCATAGGGTAATTTATAGCTAAGAAAGAGGAAAGGTTAATCATATAAAATTAGTCTGAAAGACGAGGTTCATGTGACAAATCCAAGCAGTCGAAACAAGAGCTTACGCAAATAGAATTCTCGTATTCGACCTTTCAATCTTTCGCATCGTTCCCCATTCCAATCGCAGATCTGATAATCTTAAGTATCTTTCAGTGCCACGATTTTATCGAAACAAATCACCACGACGCGACGCGACGAAGGAGCAACAGAAATTTTGTTCGTTCCGGGTTCTCCACTTAATATGGAGGAACAGCGCCGGAGCGTGCAACTGCTGCTCACAGCCTATCTAAGAGCTAACAGACGCCGTGATGGCGAACAGTAACATATCGGTCGTGCATGCCACGGATTTCGGTTCATCATTATGGAAGTCTCGAAGCGTGGCCACGTCGAAGAAACCTCTCTCCGATAACGTTGCCCACTATGAATATCCGTTCATTCGGTTGGCCGTGTTTACCCGCGGTTATACTGCCGTCGAGGATCGCGTAAGGAATTGGGACGTGAGCATCCTGATAATTTTGCTCTACGTGTCCAGTCAAGGATTAATTTTCGCATTAAACGCCAGATTATCCTTTTTTTCCTTTTGGTTGATCTTCTTCCGGCGTTGTTTCCTCGAAAGCTCGCATTCGAGAAATTTCTTTGAATTTTTATCTTTTCCGGAAACGGCAGACTTCAGACGACGATGATATCTGTCCGATAAGGAATTAGATGAGTTGTATGTGAAACGATCGTCTGTAGAAATCAATGGATTCGCGATGACAGTTATTCACGCTGAAACAATCGCAAGTCAATGGGAATAGTTTTTAAGAGGATTCGAGGAACGTTTAGTGTCTCGCCGATTGCCTCGGGGACCGTTGGCCGTCTATTGATTCCTTCAAGACTCGAACTGATTCGGCCGTTTCAACGTTTGCTTACCGTTCTATCTCGATCGGAAATCGGACAAGCAATTGCACATGATGGACACGTTCATAATGGAATCAGTCGCGGTTCCCGTTAGATAAATTCTGTACGTTCGATCGAGCCTGCCGTCGACATTTTCGTGCAAATATCAATCTCTATACAATTCTAATTAGGTAATTAACTTATTTGTTTCAGCGGTACATCATTTAACTGCTTGAGAATCGTTTGACTATACGATGTGAGATACCGATAACGAACTTTCTAGAAAATTTCGTCGAATATTGAACAAATATTAATTAAATTATATTAAATAATAATAGCAATTATGGTATATCAATTATACTGAATATTAAAATATCAATATTAAAGATATCGCATAAATTAAGAGCATTGATATGAAAAATATTGAGTAAATTAAAAACATTAATTTTACAAATATTGAGTAAATTAATTCTGTGAATTATCGTCAATTCGATTACCACCAATCACCCGCACGAAGCGTTTAAACTATTCAATTTCTACCACTCTTCGATTTCCATAAATATTTGAGAAATTCAGACCATCGAACCATCACCAACGAGTCATGGTATTTGCCTTTTTAAATAGACGTGAAATCTTCTTCGTCTTTTCTAAATTAAACAATGCCATTTCAGATCCACAAATATACACAAGAGCATGTATTTCACATGATCTCGTCGTCTCATTCTCAATGTTAGAATCGGAAGCATACAACGTCTACCGCGAAATTCGTTTCCTCGATAAGAATCACTCTTGCCCGCAACATCCATAAGACAATTCGTCGGTGGCAGAAGGTATCGTCCTCGGAAGGATCCCTTATCGTTTACAAATCGTAGCAATTCAACGAAGATTGGTTGTAAGGCGGTGTTTCGCGAAGCGATCGAGTCGTTTCGGAGTCCGCTGTAAATTCATGAGGTATCTATTCGGGACGAACGACGTAGCTTTCCATGCGAACGCTACCGGAAACGGCGGTATGGATCGCATCATTGTCGACGGAGGATCGATAAATCGGCGTGGCTTCGAAACGTAAATCGTTTGTCGAGGTAAATGACACGAGGAGTAACCTCGTTCGCGTCTGAAAATCTTTGAATCGTTTCTTTTTTTCACGATCATAGTTCGTTTCGTTGATCATAGTAACTGTCCATTATATTTGCAGAAACAGGAGCTCAAGTTTTCTACTCTCTTCGTATTATGTATCTGTTTTGCTACTTTTTTATTATACACAAATTAAATTTCGTAACAAATTGTTTGGATCGTTTGTCATTTTTGGAAGACTCGTTTTATGAATTACTGCAGATACAAATACTCAAGAACCTCGACTAAAGGGAAGGATGATGTGGAGAAAAAAGTTCGACTGGTTACAATTCCAATAATAACACAGCACATCGAGCAGCAAACCATTAAAAAGTCCGTGTCTGTTTTCTCATTAGGTCTTGAAACTTGGAAAAAATTTCCACAGTAGTTTGCTGAAACAATCTCTCAGATGGGAGATTCAATTTCCTGGCGAAAAAACAGAAGCTGTGAATTTCACGAGAAAGTTAACCCCTTCGAATGTAGAAAGAACATTATTTCGACGGTATTTTCACTTACATTTAGATAGATTAGCGTTCTTAGATTTTACGCTCCTCTTTTCTTTGATTCGTGATACCGCTGCAAGTTCACGAGCATCTGAAATTACTCGCCTAATGCAGATTTGCGTAACAAGAAAGTTATTTGGAACCCTGGAGCTAAATCGTCATTTATTCTTGCTCAGACTTGCGCAACAAAGTGGCGACTTAACTTTGATTCATTGCTTGCTGCCTGATTAAATTCTAATTCGAAGAACGAGAGTATGCTTCTCCACAGTAATTTTGTTGAGAGAACGTTTGTTTCATAAAATTTTCGTAGTACAATTCAAAACGACGAGGGGATAGCTGGAACAAAAACGAAACCAACGTCTTCGTTAAGTTTCCGCCAGACTTATCGACATATTCATCGAACACATCAATTCTGAAGCGACATTGTCGAATTTTCACGAAGAGTGGCAATTTAACTAGTGTATCCCCCGTAGCGCGTACACGTGGCAAGCGATACACGTATGTAGTCTAGTCGGAAACCGACGTAACCCCTGTCCAATAAAACGTTTGCACGCGAACACAACAAATTCGAACGAGTAAGCCTCTGTTGCCTAAAATTCCGCGCGACAGCATCGAAATGTAAGTGAAGAGAAATCCGATTGGAAGGGAGTTGGGAAAAGCGATGAGAGCAGAGGAGAAAAAACAGGGAATGTTAATCGATGCCCAGTTGACGGTTACGGGAAGCCATTAGCCACGCGTTTTCGCTGGCCGTCATCCACCTCTGGTCTCCACGTTTCTCTTTTACCTTCAGTTTCGCTCGTAGGAAAATCGTAATGTACGACGACGAAACGGAAGTTTTCAATCTCGCTAATAGATGTCTCGAAACTTCTACTTCGGATCAAGGGACTTCGCAACTTCTTGCCGGTCGTTTCGGAGGATCGAAGGATCTGGGGGGATGATTCATGAACGAAAGAACTCCGATTCCACCGTTTACAATTTTAAAGTAAAACACTGATTTGATCTCCGATTTAAATAAATCGCATTAACGCTTAACTCGACCGTAAAGGTAAAGTTATTTGTTTAAATCAATAAATAAATTCTTTTAGAGCGTGACATCGTACGTTGTATTAAACGCAAAGCGTAACATAAGAATGTCGTTTACGAAGGACCGTACCATCGCTTGAAGTAATTCTAACGAATAAGCGCTACGATGGAAAATTATGGAAACACTAGAAATTGATCGAAACGAGGACGGACACTCCTCGGTTGGCGCAGATAGGCGGCCAGTAGCAAAACGCCGCGGGTGTAAACCCCCATTAAGCATTTCCAGGCTGTAACTGCGCCCCAGTCCGACTTCTTACTTTCTAATGAATATAAATATCTATCCCCTTTCTTTCCCCGTCCTTCTTTCCCTCTCTCCTTCTTTGACCGCGTTTCTCTCCATTCGTACCACCTTCTGGCCCACTATTTCCCTCCTATTTCACTTCCGCTTGCTTTCCCGGTAACCTTACTTCTGGCCTGGCCCCCCCATATAATTGTTTCCGAGCGAACTCGCAGACTTCCAGATAAAGTTCCTATTATTTTACTAACAGCGCGCCCTCTCTTTGTCCCTCTTTCGGAAGTCTGCTCTCTCCACGTGCTCTGGTTCACTCCGTTTCTCGTTTCTTCTCTTCGTCGTACGCCAACTCTTGGCTGCTCCGTCTCGCCTTCCATAGCCTGAACCAGTTTCTGGCTACACGTCTCCCTCAGCCGCTCGTTCACTCGTTCGTTCGATAAAATCTTATAGAAGTTTCAGGGGCATTTGTTTAACCCCTTTCGCGGGACATATTCCTGCTCGATGATATTTGTACGCCAGATAACAGAGGAGATCGAAAGGTTGCTCGCTTAATGACCAACTAACCGAGGCCTGGCGTTGTTCGCTACGGGTTCGAACAATGCAAGAATCTGCGGCTTGCAGCTTGTAATCGCGGCAATACCGCTTTGAACGGTACGCGCAATCGCGCTCCTTTTCTCTTTGAATTTATTCGGAGGAATTACGAGCTATTCGTGTATTCGTGATACTGGTAAACGTAACGACGTATCTCTCGGAAGTCGGGGGTGTTCATTACTAATTTCTTGAAATTTATTAATGTTCAATTTATTTGAGTTAAAAAATTCCCCGTTTAATTTATATTGTCATTTTTGTTTATTATGAAAACGGAGTATTTTTGCCGGCCGATATTGATCGCCGACGCTCCAATATTAAAAGAATTACGAGCGGACGTTATATCCCGAAAGAGAGTCGCACACATTATCCGAAACAGCGTCCAATTTTATTAAAACCATTCGTTACTCCAATCCGGCTAACGACTTCAAATTTTGCGCTTTCATAACAAGCGGAACATTACCAAGAAGGAATTCATCGATTATCATCGATATCAGTGAAATTTACGACGCGGATTAATAGCGAGTCACGGAGATCAAGGGAAGGGTTCTATCCTTGGGAAAATTACCGTAACATATCTCGTCGATTCACCTTTTGAACAATTCGCAACGTTGCTATCGAATCTGCGTTGCCACTTCCCGTTGAACAATACATCGCTTGCTACAGTAGCATTTGTGTAATGTCTGCCCAATAGTTATCAGGCAGATAGTGTAAACGGTAATTTTCCACATTCGCCATAGAATCTGTTTTAATCGATAAAATTCATTTCGTATTGCTGCAACATCACGATTTCTGTTTTGGACAGGATCATTGTATCGCAGTCGTCGAGTCAACTGCAATGAAATTTCTTTCCTTGCGTTTCTCATTCCTTTGTTACTCCGACGTATTCCTTGAACAAAAATTTTGGAAAGTGACAGTAAAAATGTTTCAAACTACGGTGTAATATATTTTGAGGTTACCGCTTTATTTAAACATTTCTAATCGAAAAAAATGTTTAAAAAATGTTAAATGTTTAAATTTGATTTCTAGTCCAACATTTGTCTCGACATCTGTCATCTGTAATTGAATTCACTTTGCAAGCAACATTTTTGCTATCGCATTTGCAATATTGAAAGAGAACTCGAGACGAAGACGGCCACGAAAATGAATTATTCGCGTGCAAGGCTGCTTTATATTGTTCCTTAGTCGGAAAACGCGAACAATTCGAAGCACACAGCTTTTTTGGCCGTACATCAAGCACAGATAAGGGCTGACCACTTATTGCCGGGAAATATATGGCGACCCATTAAGAAGCCAGGTGGTGCCCCCGCGATGATTTACCGTGCAGCACGCTGAAAAATACAACGTTCGAACTGATCGCACGCGTTCCACGCATTTCACGTGAAATTTCTTTCTTATCATTCTATGCGACTCAAGGGAATATACCTTTCGCAAACAGAGCGCGTATCTGCTAACACGAAGAGATTCGAATATGATGAAAAAAATAGATGCAATTCTCAAGAATTCTGCACAATATGATTTTCAGGATTGTACGGTTTAACGATTATTTGCTATTTTACATTTCATGTTATATCAAAGATAATAACAGGGAACAATGTAATGCAGTGATACAAAAAATATTTTTTCGTGAAACTCTTCGACGTTAAATGTATTTTTGTTTCTATAAATTTTATATAATTCACAGTGCGTAATGTACGGAACTGTTATTAACAAACGCGTACGATATTTGTCAGTGACATTTTCCATCTCTCGCTGTGTGTATCATGTTTAATGACGAACGAAACTATTGCGGCAGACAGTGGAATCAGCCGCTACTGGTCAGCCGCTCTGAGCCTCTTTCTATCCAACAATTTGATTTATCGTGATTAACGACTCCCTTCGAACTTCCGGATCTATCTACCAGAATATTTATTGCGCCTGGGATCGTGGCTACAATTAATCGATCGTTTGTAATAGATAATTAATTATCCCATGGGGTAACACGTGACTTTTTCAGGCTTCCCTTTCATAAACCTACTGCACGCGCTGGTTCCTGGATAATTGGTTCTCTCTGGAGAACGATGTAATTTCCCTATGGAAGGGATATGAAGGGGCAGAAGAAAGTAAGCGATAAGACGAGTTGCGAAAGAGTAAATTGTGAAAAACAACGAAATAAGAAGGATTACGTTAGAAATCGATTGCCAAGCAACAAGAAAGGGGGACCAGGTGCGCTGACGGAAGGATTTCCGAGTAAAATATAGAAAGAGAAGGAAAAAGGACGCGCACGAAGATGCATGATGGCAGACATGTAGCAATGAAAAATTTCCATAGCAAAGACTAGCAAGAAGGTAGCAACGAAAGGAAGGAAAAACCTTCAGTTTTATGTAGCAAGGATGTCTTAAGCGTACATGGGAAAAATTGCAATTCCCCAAAACTGCAAGAAACGAGGTGAGCGCAAATAGTTTATGACTGGTTTAAAACGCGATCGATGAATTGTGCGAGTTTCGTTGGTTTATCACCCAAGAGTTTTTACTATTATCTCTGCGATCGTATTGTTCACAGCCCGATGCTGTGTTCTTCGACACCAAGAAACAAAGCAATTGTTGTACCAATATCGGAGTTACGTCGGCTTCCATAAACACGGGAGACGGTTACAGGATGGCGCTCGTATCCTTGCTTCCTATTTTATTCGCGTTATATGGATCCCCTACAGTTTTTAGTAATTTTTGTGTTTCTCGTGGAAACTTTTACAGGCTTAATCAAATTTTTTATTTCTTCTTGTGTACTGTGGTTACAGTCATTCCTGTCGTGAAACAGAGAACAACATTGCCTTGCAGGACTTCCTCGAACGCTTCTTCCGTTCTCTAATTTTATCCAAGGAATAAACACTCTGAGTTTCATCTCCTTCAAGGCTCCGTTTATTTTTTTATTTAAAACATTAGGGATTAAGAAAATGAAACTTCAGAACGATGCTTCTGTGTCAAGTAAAAGATACCTGTATGATGCTACTTTCCACGGTATTTGCATTCGGTTAGCTTTTACATTTTTAGAAATGTACCATGCTTTTTTTAAATATTCTCGAATTTCGTAGAAATAAATAAATTGCAAATATAAACAAACAACCTGAAAATGTAAACAAATCAAGGGAATGTAAATTAAAATGGCAGACGTACTTTAGGATCATTGTACACACGCACATCCATTGGATTATTTTTTTTACGCGTATTTTCGCATATCAACACCGGCTTTGCCTGCATAGGATCGTGAAGGATTAATAGCGGTCGCTGATATTCAATCACCGATATTGCTGAAACGTTTTCACGGTTGATACCGAATTTCTAAACGGCGCAGCTGGTCACATCCCGTTACTTGGCCAGCTGGCAGAAATGCCTTGCGCGGAAGGACATACGATGGATTCAGCGGATCGTGCAACGCGCGTCGAATTCTCGTTGCACACTGGTCGAGCTTAATTATTGCGCAGCGAAACTTGCGGCTCGCTTCCACCTGGAAACGCTAATTTATAACGGAGCACGCTGCACGTCTCGCCCAGTAAACTTCCGATTGCTTTGAGAATTTCCACCGAGCGAAGATTCACGAAACGTCCATGATACGAAGCTTGCACAAAGACCTTACTATATCTGAAAACATAAACGAAGTTACAAATTCTACAAATTCAATTTATACAGTACTTATGTGACTGGGATTCTAATGCATACAACAGAAACACAACTTCCATCGTCGACTATCTATTTCTTCTTCTCCTTAACATAATTCGTTTCTAATTTTTTTTTTTTTTTTTTTAGTACAATTTCCTTAAACTTCACGCGAATTCATCTACACGGAATACCGACTATACCGAATATTATAAATATTAAGAAAGAGCGAGAAAATGCGTTAATCTTGAAACGGATCCTCGGCGCGTTCCCGCAAACGTAGACCGCAGAAACTGCGCAAAGAGCGTTGAGATCGTAGCGAGGTTGGTAAAGAAATCGGCGGAGAAATTCAAACGCTCGCAGCTACGACTAATTGCCGCACTTGCGGTAGGCTTTACGTCGCGTAATGCGGCCCCGTAACTTCTCTCCACGCGACACTCCATGGCACAAGCATGGTATTTCCGTGAGGCTATGCTGTCGGTGAAATGAGCGCCGTGTTCACACTCGCGCGCGCATTCAGGGGCACTACGTACTCAGCAGCTTGCAGCAAACAGCTAAAGTCCCCGCAGTTTCAAGTGGTGTCGTTCTTCAATGGCGTCGATGATGCTGACGGGTGTCGTTGAAAATTCGAGCCGTCTTCCTCTCTACGTGCTTCGAACAATGGCCAGCTTAATGAATCCTTAATTATTCCATCGACGTGGAAACTCGTCTGAAGATGTTTATCGACTCTGCTACGGCTCGATAGTTTAATATTGTGCTTGCTAAATTTGCTTTACGGAGACATTGCGTGGATAAGACTATTCCTACCAAAGAGTCGGCTTACAGAGACGTTTAAGTTAGATAGAGATTAGGTGTCTGTATAGCTATGTAAATTTGAAAGCGTCGAGTGATAAAGTACGAGTAAATTTGTCGCATTCGTCATCTTTCCTATGTTACCATATTCATAAGCGACAGCCTAGAACAAGTGCCGCGCTGCAACGAATGTTCCTTATAGAAAATTGCGGTGGTGAATAACCGTAGGTTTGAGACTGTTACAGCGAGACGTAATTTAGTATACAAAGACCTGTACTTATCTCGTAACTTCAGCTATACAGTCGCTGCAGTGCGAGTGCTCCTCCCTCGCATGCTGAATTACGGTTTCGTGAATACCACTCGTTAAATTATTAATATGCGCTGTTGAATTATTTCGTTGGTAATTATTTATTCTAAATTACAGATAAGAAGCGGCATTTCGACGTAGAAACAAATGTCGTTAACGAACTCAAAATATCTTCGATATATCCATCTTGTTCTTTCTGAAAGTTCTACCTGAGACGGAATAATCCTCGAAGATATCCTCTTCTGTGAAAAGAATCATTAACAGCCGTCTGCTCTGTCACGGAACAAACGAAGAACGGGGATCATTAGAAGAGCGACACGTTAGGCGAAACGCTCGACAAATATTCGCGGTCCGTTCGTCGACTTCCTTCTGAGTTTTGAAGAGTGAGTCTGAGTACGGGTCAGTCCTCGATTCCAGATCTCTGTACAAAGATAACGAAGAGTAATCAAGAGTAGCGGGACAAGTGGGCGTACGCGTCTCCCCAACGGTGATACCCATTCCTTGAAAGGTATTTCCATTCGTCGAGTAGCTGCTTTCCATTTAATTATTCCCTCTTAGTCCGATATCTCGTCGTTCGTTGAATCCGTCTGTAAATTAAGTTACCCGTTACGCCCTAGAAAGGAGCTTTAAGAACGAAAAGAAGTGAAAGAGAAGGACGGAACAGCGGAAGTTATTCAAACGATACGCTTAATTCGCGTCGAAACAAAAGAAATCTCTGTGTTTGAAATATTTTTTGTTCTTATTAACGACGTATTGTCGCGGAACGTATGCATTAGTTGACGTAATTCGATTCAGACGATGTCGATGCTTGAAGCAGCATTACGTTCGTCCGTCGAAGAAAAAGGAATATTTAGCGTAATTGGTGATTAGAGGAAAAAGAAGAATTGAAATAAGCTGGACGAGGATCGGCAATAGGAAGAAAAGGAAGATAATACGGAATATTTAGTAATTTAATTCTACGATTCTGTAATTAAGATCGCAAGAAATTTTCTGGGAAATTTTCGAAGTTCCTAAAAGATCTCGAAGTTCTTCGTCTTTCCACAGAAAAGCAGTGCTCTGATATAAACCATCAGTCTTTGTCCGAAAAAATGACGATGTTCCGGCGAAAGTAACAACCGGAATTAGCAGCCCGACGTCGCGGGGACTATCTACGATCTCAAGACAAACGGAAACACGAGACGTTCGTTCAGGAGCGTGTTATTAAAAGTTTACGACTTGTCGTTTCACGGGCTATTTCGTATCATAACTCACGACCTGGCCGAAGCTGGTTCGCACGGTACAAAAGCGAGTCGGTTAGCCTCGTGAGCGAACCACGCCGTTTCTTATTTCATCGTGAATATTTTCAAGCTATTGCATTCCGGGAAAATATCACGGGAATAAATCGGCCACATCTATTGAAACGTTGTCGAGCGAAATTACCGGAAATATTGGATCCTACGTTCCTGTTTAGAACTTACAAGACAAACATCATTGGCCGATCGATCCTTTGTCGACTAAAATCTCGTTATCGACCGATTATCGGTTCGTAATTTCCCGCGAATAAATACCGACTTGAAATCTCTGCAATTTATTTGGCTTATCCTGTCCCCACGGTACTACGAAGTATTTCCTTCCGAAGGGATAGTTGTACATTTTCGAGGAATCCCATAAAAATCATACATAGAACGATACGAAGGTTGCTGATATTTCAGCCTATCTTAGCGAACTCACATACTGAAACGGAAATTCAACTACTTCATGCCTTAACACAGGAAATAGTTTCACGAAAACCAGCCAGCGTTTCTCTCTGCATCCATCCGATGTTACTTCTTACTTCAGACGTTGCGAAACGTCGAATTTCCACGGCGCGGTGGAATGTGCCTACCTCGTTTCAGACCAGATCGATTCGAAAGGCGGCAAATAAATGAATTCGCGTGTTCGTCGTTTGAGTGGGAAGCTTTGGGCTCGCGAGCATCGAGGTCGGCTGCTTATTGGATCGATGATAATTTTCGAGGCATTCAATCTGTTCCCTTTGGTGGAGAAACAGTTTTCTTTTCTTCGCGGTGTAACGGGTCGAATAACGGTTCGAATGATAGCGTCAACTCTTCGTGACGTCAATCGTTTTCCACATGGCCTAGCTGGGTAAAATACGCGCGCAGCTTCGCTGGCTTTTCTTCACTCAGACAGACTTCGGGTAATATCCGCGATCCGTTTACAAGTAACGTGTTATTTCGGATGCGAAGTCTTGCCTATGTATATGTTCCGCATAAACGTTTATCTATGCGACTAACATATAAGACACATGTATAAAATGGTGAATTGTGTACATTGACTCTTTAGTTAATTTTAGGAGATGAACGCCTGGCTATTTACGTTTTCACGCTCTACTCAAATAGTGTTACTCAAGCTTGTTATCATCGCGTGTATGTATATTATGAAACGTACGTCACATTTTATCTTTAGGTCAACTTTGCGGCCCATTAAGTATTATTATTTTATTTGAAAAGTATTCCGTACTATCGTTCAAATTCGTGTTTCTCAAGGGATGTTGTATCATGCGAAATACTCGCAACACGATTGTAAAATAAAATACAAGACCGTACCATTAAATATTTCTCCTCGTTTCCTTCGTTACGGATCCAATTCCCTGTTCCACCGCGGTACCGTAAAAACCAGAGCAACAGGAATGCAAATCGCGATAGAGAATAAAACGCGTAGAAAACCTCACACGCCAAGATTCGTGCATTTGGGAAGCGTTGCTCTGAATCCGAATTCGCCCAAAGCTGCTGCAACGTATCGAAATTCTGGCTGCAGAAAATAGAAGAGAAAAAACGAAGAAACTGGAGAAAGAAGTTCGGAGGCCGCAGATTTTACAATCCTCCCGTATTCTTTAAGACCCTGTCGCAAAATGAAAAAATGGGTCGCCACCCCTTTATCCACCGCCTCGCCTTCCTGTGTTTGGCTGACGTCATCGTTTCTTGTATATTCCACGCTGATACCAGGTAACGTGTTACTGACATTTCCACGCCAACAAGTTCAATCTTGGTACATTTATGCGCTTGCGATGTTGACAGAATCGAAAATATATCGTGAATGACAATAATTATTTTCAAATTATCGATCACAGAGATCCATGTTGTGTCATCCCTAAAATCTATGTCTCCTTTCTTTTTCTCTGTTTTCGTTTAACAACGAACGAACAAATTCGGTTTTCATATCGTGTAACGAAAAACGAAAGGCGGCGTTACTAGAAATGGAAAACTTGCTATCTGGAACTTTTGTACTAGGCCACCCAGGAGGGATGATGGGACTTTGAAATTTTGCAAAGTAGCACGCTTTTACTTCGACGAGACATCGCCCTCCATAAATATCAAATATGCGTTCAGAAAGTCGGCGCCGCATAGTTGACTACTCAACCGCTTATGATGCTAATTTTATCATTTGTAATGCCATTGTATTTCCGCTTCTTTATTCTCCTCTGAAATGTTATCGAAGCAGACACATAATTCATTAAAATTATATTTTTCCTACTAGTAAACCTATCGAAAAAAATATTAAATCTTCGCGGATAAACAAATTCCAGTGACTCGTAATTATCACGGAGCGTCAAGTCCAACGATAGTAGCACATTCCCATCGGACATGTTTCGAGGGGATTTTCGCGAAATACAGCTGGTGAATCTGCAAAATTATTGGATGCTACCGTGAAATGGTTGCATTAGGAACTTTTATTCGAGTTTCCGTGAATTCAAACGATTATGATCGGTGAATAATCGAAACACGGTGAAATATCGCTGGGAACGAGATCAATGGACGAAAGGTATTGCGATTTATCGACGATGCTGAAGATCTATCGGCCATGATTTCGAATTCTGGTTCAGTGATTATGTGGCGATGCGTGAATTTTCTCCTATTATTATTCTTTTTCCGCCGTAATGAGCGGCTGAGATTTTCCCCCGTATATTTTTTTCTCTCTTTAGTAAATTTAGCGCGGACAACGCTAACGATCGTGTCTACTTCGCGGAGAAATCATACAGAAAATTCTTCAATTTGTCAATTGACAGTGAACAGGATCAATCGGTCTTTTTAAGCAGCTTCCATGAACGTGCTCGTTTTTTTTTTATTCCAATAAAACGGGTTTCGGACAAAGCGTGTTCAATGATAGATATTCTTTTATTTTTTTTAGTTTATGTTTTTTTATTTTTTTTTATTCATTCATTCACCACAGACCATTCCATTTTCTGTAACGATCAGAAACATAAAACTATCGCTTCCGCAATCATGGTTTCCACGTTTTATAAAATTAATAACATTTTTCAAACGCGATTAATCTATCATCTAGAGAGATCAAGGATCGAAATGACTTACAATTAGCAGGGAATTGCCAATGTCCCACGACGAGTATTAATTCGACGATATGGTTATCATCGCGTAATGGATCAGATGAAGTCGATAATGCAATTTCATTGATCAACGAAACGCGAGGAATCATCGCGCGCGAACAAGGGCAAGAATATGGCGCACTACGGGCCGGTATTACTTGGCAAAGTAAATAACGTCGAAGCTCATTAATAACGTGGATCTATCGAAATGTCATTATATGCGTCGCGAACCGTTTCGGTTTACTCTCTCGTGGCCGGTATTAACACGCGATCGCGAGCACCGTCAGAGGCTTGTCCACTCGTCCGAGTTCGCTGGAACGCTGTAACATTGCACGCTCATTATTCGGTGCGTTTGATTAATTGCACCGTTAATTCATTCACGGCGATGCGCCATAACGAACGAAGGGTAAAGCGAGAGGCCGGACGCGATCATTATCCAGGTACCAATCGTACCGTCGAATATTTAGAAGTGGAATTGTGGACCTGTTCGATCTGTTTTTCGTGCTCGATATATTAAGAATTTCGCTTATACGTTAACGCGCAAGATAAATGTCATAACGTTTGGAAAAATTGAACAAAATTAATCTAAGCTTGTACAGTAATATTAGTAGTATCCGAGAAAGCGAATCGTTATGACAGCGATCATTGGAGAAATAAAATTCCTATAGTTGAAACGCCAACCTCTGTAAATTGCAAAGTACGTTGTAACGAATACGAGAATTCCATGACTCTGGTCCCATGGCGATTTCCACTCGTGTTGATCGTTCCGTTGGCGGTTTTTCGAGGGCGGATATACGCGGTTGGTTAGAAATAGGGTGGAATGTTCGAGCGTGACAAGTAGTCCGGCAAATTACAGCTGCGCTGATGAAATTACACGGAACGCCAAAGTGTGTCTACGTTGGTAGCTTGTAGTTTACGGGGAAGGACAGCTCCGTAATCTCGTACAGAGGAGCTGGCAAATTCATGTGGCACGTAGAATAGAAAATTGCGAAATAGCATTCGTTGTATCGATTTTTAGATGAAGACGAAAGTCTATGAAATATTTATCAAATACGCTTAGGAACCTTGAACGTCAATTTCAAGAACCAAAGCCTTTAACCATACTGTATGAAGCAGGAAGAGAACGAAGGAGGGAATCAAAGGGGGAAATGGTTAGAGCGCATTCGGGTGAGCAATCGAGCGTTGGAGAGGATGGGCCGACAATTTCGAACGGGCGAGCGTGTACCGGTGTCCCGGTTGTTTGTATTAGTAGCGGTGGCGTTGCCTAGAGCGTCGTTTTCCGAAATTACGAGCCGATACCGTTACAATCGGTTGAGCGATGCACCTACCGCGTCACGTCAATCGCTATATATTTTCTGCTAATCGATCGCCGCCACTTCCGACGAAATAGATCACGCGTCTAGGCGCCGGCTACGTACTGGAAATAACGCCAATGAATTCGTCGCGATTTTCGATAAGCCGGATTTTAACAAGCTTTCGAGCTTTCCCCACTTGTCATCCCCGTTGATCGAGTATCGCTCAGTTAATCGACCGGTCTGCCCCGAGTCAACGGCAACCACTTGCTGTTCGACTTGCATAATTAACGCATTCACGAAGATAGACTAATTTAGATCTGGATCAAGTCGAGGGTACGATAGAAATCGCCCTCGTGATCATCGTATATACGAAATTCGTACCATTGAACCTCCTTGTACCTGTCTAAAAGGGAAAAAAGCTATTCCTAAACTGAATCATAGGATTTGCGTTCACGCGGTTAAAATTTATTACGAACTATTACAAATGATTAAAGCTATATCTTTGCCAGTTTGCACATTGCCCGTATTCGAATTATTAATTTGCGAATTAAGATTCTAAGTATCAAGTATTAAGAGCAATTTTTTACACAACGAGAATAGCCAAGAGAGACGATTCGCGCGATGAATTTTTGTATGTCGCAGCAAAATTTTATAATGACCCCAGGTTCGAGGTAATTAATAGTCACGGTGAACAACGTGGGTCGACCGTTTTGTTTTTCGTTTAATTAGCTTCATTTATTAAGCGAAACGCGTTGCTTGTACAGTGCGAAGCCGCCTTAATTTGTCAACTGCTTGGAACGTTCAATTATGACAATATTACACACGTGAAGATGTATTATTTCCAGTCCAAATTACCGAGTTTTACTGCAGCCCAGCTGTAAAATAATATGAAACATGATAACTTCTCATTTGAAATTACATAAGCAAATTTCGACAAAGACAAAATTTTATTCAAATGATGAACTCGAATAAAGTACTCCTCTACATACAGTGACGGACAGAAGAAAGTTTACAAAATAAGTATAAAAAGACAGTATAATATTACAAAATGGATTTATATTTAACACGAGCAATTAATAAATATAATATATATTACAGGATAAATGGCTGTTACCAATACGATGCAAAACTTTTTGGCACAAGCATACTCCCTTCGATTCATAGTGCATCAATTTTAAACTATATTTTTTATTTTTCACATTTCCCAAACAACTAGTCGTGATTAATAAAGAAACGTATGTTAATGAAAAAATTCTCGTGTCGATGTAAATCTCTCAGCGCTTCAACATCGAACAACATCCCTCTGTATTTAGAAAACCACACCCTGAAAACCAAGTCCCATGTGACATCGATTTCAAGTAAGGGGAATTCGTGGTCCAGTCGCGAAGAAATTCCAACGTCGAGGAGAGCCGCGACGCATGGCGTCGGACATAGGATTCGGGCTGGCACGAAGCTGGCAAGAATTTCTGCAGGAAAGCGGTAGCATCAGTATTCGCCGAAAGTCGTGGTCACCTCGTAGCGTTTACGACTGTGGGAGCTTTTTCCGGCGTACGCGGTGGAAAAGCTTTTAAGCTCCGCTTTAGAAAGGACAGTCCGGTTATCGTACTGCTGCTTGGTCGCTCGCGTACGCGTAAATATATCTATCCCGACACAGGGCAATACCTTCCGCCGCCGTAATATCGGATAACTTGGATGCGCGTGCGAGTTGCTCGCTTCATGCATTTAAACGGGCAATCTAAAAACGTTATTGCGCTTAATAATACCGCTCATTATTAGGTTTGCCAGCATCGTTGCCATTTTACTGACATTCTAGCGAGTGTAAGGGGTTAGAACGTGCTGGAGTTCAGCCTCGATCAACGATTACCGAGTCTGTTCGGTCCTCGCTATGGTTCCGATTGTGCTACAAACTTAATTAAAAGGAAAGCTAACGACCGTCGCTGAGAAAATTGCTAGGAAATGACGTTATCTAATAACATACTTCTCTAGCCCATGTAAATTTGATACCCTTTTTAAGTAATCAGGCACGGTAGCCTTACAAAATTCAAGTCGTCAACTATGAAGATTGATAGAGGATTAGATCAAAAGCTTTTGTCTCGTAGCTTGTCAATAGTCCGTTCCCTTCTCAGGTATTCGGTACAGAGTTCTTGGATCAACAAGTAGCTTTAGATAATCTTTTGTAATCCAGAAGATGTAATTGAATTGAATTAGAAATTGCATCTATGTTCCTTAACGTGACGGTAAATTGACCGTTGCGTGATTGGGATGAATTGGGTAAAAAACAAAAGTGTTATATCGAAATTTAAATCAATTAACACGTGGTAGGTGTTTCTACAATTAGTAGTATTATTAGTTTACATTTCGTAACACTTATCGAAAAGATATTTCATCGGGACTTTTTCTTTACAACAGGTTGTGAATTTGTACGCATTCGGCATTTAATTGGTTATGGAGAAACCGAAGTAAAAACTGGAATTCTACCGCGTATTTTCTCAGTACGCAAAGAGAACTCGGTATAATAAAATTTCCGTTAGAGCAAAAATGTTGTTCAACAGCTCGGACTACTTCCTCGACCGAGAAACCACGATATTCGGAAAAATTTCGTCGAACATGTACCATGCTCCTCTAAATATTTAAAGTTCCAAAGGTATATAAATCCAACGGTTGAAGTGTGCGTACATTCGTACAAATTTTTCACAACTATGTTACAATAGCCTTTTATTTCTCTCAGGCTGGGAAACGCGCGGTGCAAAAAACGGACAGTGAGCGGAACTTCTTTCCGTGAAATCGTTTACTTCCATGTACGTGAAATTCGTTGAAATCCAGTAAGGAAAGCGATATTTAGTTTCTAAGTGATATGTAGTTTGTAGTATTAAATTTATTGTTTATCGATGTAGTCGGAGCCACATTGTAAATAAAATTAATGCCTGTTCTGCAGCCGATAAATCTGACGAATGGAAGGAAAAGCTCGCCAAATGTCAAAGTGAATCATTCGTGTCCAAGGACGATGGTGAGAATCCTCGAAGACTGGTCGATGGATATTGAAAATATTTCATCGGAAACGCCATTCGACGATAGGGCGAAAATAAATTTTCGAATTCTCTCAGAATAGTTCGACGTTTAGGTCAAAGGATAAGGAACATTTGAAATCGACAAATAAATGGTATAAAAAGGTCTTCATCGTCGGGCGGCAGACTATTCCTAGCCTCCATTCCTTCGCATTGTTCCGGAATATCGATAGAAAAACGAGCAATGGACCGTCAACTTCTTTCGTGCGTCGCTTCATTATGCATGCAATTCTCATTATTCGTCGAATAAACGTTAATCGTCCGCATCGTTAGGGAAACGTCAGTGTCTTTTTGCATCTGTGGCGCTCGCGCGTTTAGATTCGTTTCTCTCTCTCTCTCTCTCTCTTATTTTCTCCCCCTCTGTTCCTCTCTCTCTCTCTCTCTCTCTCTCAGATCCGCGAAAAAAGAAAGAGGCGGCCTTGTTTGCTTGTTACTTTTCGCCTGTGACGTTGACGTCGAGACGCTTGAAAACAATAACTCTGCAACCTGAAAATGGAGGATTGCACCGAAACGAGGAGACGAAAGGGATGAAGCACCGCGCACGGATCACCTCCACTTTGTCGCAGTTTTTCAAAGTGGAGACGTCGCCAGGTGTGACAGGGGCGAAGGGAGAGTTGAAACTGACATTTCGAGCATTATTGCCTAGCATCCTGTCATCTTCGCACCTTTAGTTCTCTATAATAGCTGTAGCAACCGTACCAGAAAGAAGCGCGCGATATTTCGAGGATAAATCCTAACGCCTGGACTTGAAACTTTCCAGGATAATCCGAAAACCACCCCTAAGAAACCTTTGAACTTCGAACTTTCGGATCCTCTGCTTAAGCCCCACTCTCCCGAGATTCCGGTATGTTGTTTTCTCCTTTCTTGGTTTTCCGTCTTAAAAGAGGGACTCCAAAGTAAATGTTTAGATGGTGACGGATCTTCTCGTCTGCCTGGTGAGTTTATCACCAGGAAACTGATAAACGGATCTGTTTATGGACAGCCGAGCGACGCTGGAGGAGCGACGCGTCGCTTTATCTAGCCGAGACGCTCCGCGAAATACATCGGGATACGTGTACCATGGATTGAATGGCGTCGACCAGGATAATGGAAGGCTTTGCCGGACCATGTATCTACACCGCAACGTTCGTATCGAACATTCGGATCTCTCACGGTTCTGTTTTCTTGCCGTTCGGTTCGAAGATAGGAAAGAAAGGAGAGGAAAGTACTAGACGGTTGCGTCAATTCTCCGCTTCCTTCTTTCTCGACTTTGCTGAGATCTTCAATGCGAATCGATTTACAACAGTGGCCTTTACGTCTAACCTAGAAGCCGTAGAATTTGCTAAACACCAACAGAGATAGCCAGTTATTTGTACCTTGCCTCTTGTCTCTATTTAATCATCGTGATATCGAATATCCCTTCTAAATTTCCACAATTTTCAATACGAGTTTCTGTCAATCGAATGTATACGAAATCACGGCCGATTTCATCTCCTTTCGCGCCAAAGCGAGGAAAAGCGCTGAAACTCTCTAGTCGCATGCCGTCTCGCGCAATATATTTTCACGACGAAGCGAATACGTGGGTCAACCAGGGCATATGCACTCGAAACGGGGAAACGTCTGTTTCTGGCGTGGCAAGGCACGGGCTCCCATGGAATCGGTAGTTACTCGAAGGTGCATACGGATCTGTATAAAAGATGCACAGCATCCGGTCGACTCGTATGCGAAGTCGAATAACGACGGATTTCCAGAGGCTCCAAAGTGAATGGTCGAGAAACCTTCAAAGGAGTCATAATTCTTTGAGATGAAAATGCGGACGACGAATGTAATACGACGGTTGCGTTCGTACAGAGCCGTCTGTAGCATCCCTCTCTACGGCGCAGTAGAAGGGTACAGTGGAAGAAGAAGAAGAAGAAGAAAAAAAAGGACCGCATCTTAGAGAGAATTCTTTTTACCTCTGACGTTGCTCGCCTTCTGGACCGTGGAGAACGTAACCTTATTACGCGTCCGGACCGTCTTTTGCAATTGAAACACAGCTCGCTTGTATTTCACAATGCGTCCACGATGCTCAAGTAGCGGCTGAAGACATTTGTTTCCCCGACCAGAGGTTGACACAATAGGTAGCATACTCGTCTGCGGCCGAGAATGTCGCCGGATCGAATCCCCTGTTGGGGCTTTTGAGTCTGTTTTTCGTATGAGAATGTAAATTTACCTCGGTACAAACTCCCGCGCCATAGTGTACGAATTAGATGAGAAAATGAGTGGGAGAAGTAGAGAAAATATTTTTAGTACGGTATAGTAGAATCGCAGGGGACAAATTCTTTTCCTCCTCTAAAGGGGAGGATAAAAAATTCAATAACGCAATAATGTAGTTAACACCCACTATGTTTCAAGTAGTATGATCATTTGATGGAACAACGCCATGCTCCGATGTAGAAATGGGACTACAGCAGAGTGTGTATACTGGCATCTAACTTTGCTCGACATTACCACCCTTAAAACTCAGAAGTACCGCGGCACGGTGGAACTTTGTAGTCCCATAACCATAATATTACTCAAGCACACACTACTGTGATACAGTTATAGCGTTGAGCCGTTTCATGCTCGATTAACGTTCCCCTGTTACGTCCGTGAACTTGCTTAGGTAACAAGCAACGAACCGCGAGAGCTTCTCCACACAGGGGTGACTGATACGGGGGTTGGGAACGCAGGTCCCGTTGTGTTACCCCATTTTGCAGCAATTGTTCGACCATATTCTTCGTTCTTCTGGATTTTCACGGCACGGTTGGCCGTAAAAAGCGGACGACATGAGTTTGCACTTTGTCTACTTCGAACGACGCAATGATCGGAGAAAGCTCGCGAAAGTAGCTGTTGCTTGGCAAAACGTGACAACTATAAATTCATATCGAAACAGAATGTTCGAAACGCGTATACTTAACCAATTCTCCTTCTCCGAATCGATCTCCTCGTGAAAGAGATAAGAGGGATGAACGAAGAAATTTTGGAGGATCGACAACAACAACAGCAACTGAAGAGTAGTGATTAAAAAGCTTAAAGTATCGCGGAGATAATTGTAAAAAAAACTTTATCGGTCTATGCAGTGACGTACTAGATACGTTCACAATTTACTTGTACTACTTAAACACCGCGCCAGTAGTACGAGTCAATAATGTACACCGCACACAGGTTTAAACGATTTTGTACGGCAGTTTCCAGCCACCGCAAAACCTCGGAATCGTTTTACATCGAAACGGCAAGGGTGCAAAAAAGGACGAGATCTCGGAAAAACGACAATGTTGTTTTTCGAGTCGTTCCCACGAGCTAACGTTAATCCGTGTTTTACAATTACCGTTCAGCGCATCGCTGGCGCATCTGGGTACCGCCGATCTAATTAGTTAATTAGCTCGTTTGTATTTTTCAATACACGCCGAACGGATACACGCATAGCGAGGCGACCAATAAAACGCGCGCGCGAAAATAACCCAGCCTCATCATGTACCCTGTCTTCCCTTGGGCGTAAAGTTAATCCATTAACTGAACAAGCCTCTATAACGAGGTCTTTTGACCTGTCAAAATCGCCCGTTTTCCATGCAAATGAGCACCGCGCCTGCCTAGGATACCTTTAAGTATAAATTTGTAACGATAAAGGGTATTTGCGTACACTTGCATATTAAATTTTTTCGTTAATTTTTTCTCGTTACCCTTTGCGATCTCCTCTTGTAAGAAATTTACGAAACGCCAGTATAAATGGTTACAACAATGCTTCAACATTATCGTTTAATTCTCAACCTCCTTTTTGTACATCGTTGTCGAAGCTACTCGAGAGAAAAAAAGGGTTTCATACTCGAAGAAACATATCTATCGCGAATGCCATGTCGTTTTATCGCGATTCAAATGGAATTTATTTCGTAGTGTGGTATGCAGAAAACAACTCCCAAGGGTTTTCTGTAAATCCCATTCTCCTATTGTGGAGACTCTGTGTTGTATCCTTGACGTCGTCCTTACGAATAAGTAGATTAATTTCCGCGATCGTTTTCAACTAGAAATTCGTGAAATACTTTTTTAAGACGTTCCCCTATACAGAGGCATTTTCTTTGTTAGACTTCAATAAGCTGTACCAGTTGAAAGTTACATCAGTCGTTTCAGAACCAAATGGTTTCCAATTATTTACCAGACTTGCTATATAACTATCGGTGCCCTGTAGAGTTCACTCTGCAGTCATTCCTCCGATTCAAAGAATCGATATCTACCCTCGAAGAAATTCTTGCTACTTGCAGGTGTAATCGGGGGTAGCAATATCATTCACGCTTTCCAATACCGTTGTCAGACGAAGGGCGCGAGCTCGCATTATTCATCCTAGAAATCAATTTGATGATATTGATAGAAGGATATCTGTCGAATCCTACGAAAATACGATGCGTACCGACATCTAGTCGAGGGTGTAGCAACCCCCGTCGAGGAAAGTTTCGCGATCTGACCACGAGGTGGCGAAGCGTGCTCGTTTGCCACCCCCTCCAGATATTGTTTCGGTCTGTCAAAAGCCACCCTCGAATCGTTTCTGTCTGCACGAAACGGCGATGTTGGTAGATGTCGTCGACCTCGAACCAGACACGAGATTCGTTGCGTTTCGAGGCCGTCGGCAATTACAGGGCTGGATTAAAGCGGGGCGGCACCCGTAAATTCAACGGAGCTGTAACTCGTCGCCTGGCGGCGGCCATAAAAAGAAATCGGCCGTACGGGGGTTGAGTTACGAGGGCATCGACGCCCGAACGCTATACGGGACGGCCATAAATATTTATCCGACGCCGGTCAGGAACGACGGGGCCGCGGGACCGATAAAAATGATTACGCCGCGGTAAAAACCACCCCCCAACCAGTTCGCTGATATCGTAAAGGGGTTCGCTCGTAAATCGAACGTTGATTTGTTTTATGTATAAACGCCATAGACTTGTTCCAGTTAGTGATATTGGACCTGTAAATTATTCCGATGACGCGCAATGATCGTCGATTACGGAGGAACTCAACGATGGTCAGTGACGGTACACTGCCATTCGATAAGAAATACGTTCACAGATTCTAGTTTCATGAACTCTGCCACGGTTGTTTCAAAGTCCCTTGCTGATATTGTATCGAACGTTACAAAAGTTGTTTACTTTGGCTCGAAACAAAGAACCCTCAGTATCGTAAGAGGATCTAGAAAATATTCGTATTTCACAGAAAATCGGTAAAGCTGATCGAGCAACGCCTAGTTCTCCGGTACTTGGTATTTTCATTAGGTCGTTCGATATCAGAAAAGTTGGATCAGCCGACACTGTCGTCGCAAATATTGTAACATTATCGTTGACTGGCCAAGTTTAATAATAATATGTTCGGTGCACACAGTACAGGTTGCATTATATCGTCGCAGCGTAAAGTGCACCACATGATATCTTTTTACTCGCCGCACCATCGACCCCGTTGCTCCTTTTATTAGGACATAGATTCGCGTCAATTGATTTATAGCGACCGGTTCGATTTCCAAGCGCGCACATCCACCGACCAAAGATGAACATATCCCCAGGCGTGATCCGTTATACGTCAATTTCATGTACAGCCCAACGATTCACCTTTTAATTTTTATGGAAATTTCCTAACCACAGTTTCATTCGTGAGTGGAATTCACCCTACCTGGCCGATGGCTCGTTCATTTTCTACGATTCTTTGCACGTGCATTGAAGCTTTAAGAATGCGTCGTCTAAGACAACCCTGTTTCGATAGTGGTCATTTAGTTTACGAAGATTCGTTTGCACATTCTCACGCCTGTAATTTTGCTAGATGGACGATGCAATATCGATTGTAAATGGGACGCTCCGATATCGCTTCTTTTAACGCCATTGTACATGTATATCTGAAGGCAAAGACGACAAAACAAAAAAAAAATAGGTCGATACGATCTTATGGAAGTAGCCATAGGGGCATTTATTATTGCACGAGTGGTTTTCGTATGATCGCATCGACCTATTTTCCGTCGCCTTTTTACTCCTGTGAGATGGCCTCGGTGAAAATGCGCCCCGCGCAGTCCGCTGAATCAATGGATTCTTTGCGGAAGTAACGCGCACTAGCGCCGCGATAATTTCGATATTCCTATTGTTCGTGCTCTCTCTCCGCTCTTCTGCTCGTTTGCTCGACGATTCTGCGCCGTAAACGAGGGTGGTATATGCGTGTTCACCGAAAACGAAGTTGGCCGAAAGAATCTCGCGGAGGATAGAACGCCCGAATTTTTTCGACTCATAACGTGCTCGTTCACGAGGATTCTTTTGCGACACAATAACCAGCAGGGTCGGTGCTTACAACCAGGCAAAAACGATGGCCTCTGAAATTTTATTCAATTGGACTACGGTACACCGAACAGGCCGCGAACCAGAATGCAACAAAAACGCGATGGTTTTTGTATTACACGGGCTGACTCTGAGATAACAATGGGCTTGTATATTTTTTTAATACCACTCACGTAAGACTAGGTCTTGCGTATTAATTATTTCTAACGAGGTTGAACAAACGAGATATGAAAGTAATAAATTAAATCCCTGTAATACGGGAATAATTATTCTACTCTTCCGTCCATTATTATTTCGTCGGAAAGATATATCACCGAAGGCAGCAATTTTCCAAGTTCGTTTCCTTGAATACCGAGCTGCTGGAACGCGTATAACAATACAAATAATTATGACGTGACCCGTAAAGTTAGTCGTGGGGGAAAAATCTCGTATAAACGTGTCGTTTCAGCCCTCGGGGCAGGTTGAGCGGATTCAATTTGCGGCCTCGAAAGACGCGATACGTTGTTGACAGTCCATAAACGCGTTAACAGCTCGTCAGCTCGTTGCTGATCATCCCCATCCGCTTTCTTGCTCCATCCGTTTCTTGCCAGTTTGCTGGCCATATTTTTCCCGCTACTGTCGGGAGTTTCGGTTAGCTGCCAGGGAAGATATACAACGGTATACGCATTAGCGTAACAAATTCGGTCACCGTCGCGATATATTGAACAAAGGATTACCAATATCTGCTTCCGGGGATAGTATCTAATAAAGCCCAATTTTCTCCTACCTGCTTTGTAAACGAACTTAAAAAAAGATTGAACACGTGCGCAACCATCGCCATCGTTTCTTCTCTTCGTAAGGAAAAAAAAGTGACACGGAAGTTCCGTGTCTTCCGACGGAAATTACGGAAGCAGCGATTTCTGCCCGCTTTCGAAAGAACGTTTATCTGTGGAAAGCGGATGAGGTTAGAGCGGATACGGTAAGAGTTGCTGTTGATGCGGGTTTACAGAGGAAACTTACCTTCGCTCGCCAGTCGTACTATAATTGTTCGTCGAGCGACGTGTTGGTAAAGCGAACAGGGGACGAAAGTAAAGTATATTTACTTTCAAAGACAATTAATCTTCGGCTTTCAAGGAGACGCGTATGATTTAATTCCGGTTGGATTGGAGCGGTGTTCAAATGTCAGCGCGAAGTTGGTCGCGCGACGGAAACTGAAATCGTGTAAAACAGATTCCCCGATAAATCTCGACCGCTCGTAAAGGTGGGTTGGGGAGGGCGGTCGAGCCAGTGTTCGTTCTGGTCTAATTTGTGGATCGTTCGCTAAAAGGAAACTACGTCGTCTACAGGATGGGGGAGAAGAATTTATAGATACCCTAATACCGAAAACTCAGAGTGAATAGTTCACGAACAGGCTCGACCAGAGGGTGAGATGTGATAAATTTTGGAACTGACCCGACTCACGCGTGTACCATCGTCAGGCAAACTCCGCTGATAATTTTTCGAGCGATGTAAATCAAGGAAACTCTCGCATGAAAAAACATAGAATCGGTAGGGACACGCCCTTGTAACAATTCTAATTTACGCGGGATAGCGTTATCAATAAGCGACACGGATCATCTTGTTCGTCGTTTATTCCACGCGTTCATAGTTCTTTCTTCCTTTCGCTAAATTTCGTTGTTCTTTTTTCCTCGATATCCAAGAAAAATTATTACGACGTTGAGGAAAATTTCCTGAATTATTCGATCGATTTCTTCGAATACGCGGAGCGTGGATAAAAAATTATCAATCTACGCTTTATTCGGTTCCCGAGTGAACTAATTTATGATATGAATTTATGATACGATCCGCCTGGTTATTCAATCGTAGCTGCATCTTTGGTCAACGCATAAAAATTTATTTCTCCATTAATCCGTCATTCGCGTACATCATTCGCTTTATACAATATCGATGAGTCAATTAACGTTGCGCTTTTGTATATTTCGCTTACGGACGATATCGTTTTTCCATCGTAATTACCAGCTAAATGCATTACTATGCTTGGCCAGAAAGTATTTCCAAATGTATTTTGCATTATAATGTCGCATGATTTATTTTACGCCTTTATGAAACATTGTAAAATAAGTACGCTAATTAAAAGAGCACAGCAAACGTTCATCTTCCTCCGCCGACATTAATACCTTACACCCTTTTGTCTTCAGGTCAGAAGACTCTGCGGAAGTATCCCGTGATGGTGTTCATTCACGGAGAGAGCTTTGAATGGAATAGCGGCAACCTCTACGACGGTACTATATTGGCATCTTATGGTAACATCGTCTTCGTCACTATCAACTTTCGCCTAGGTATTCTAGGTAAGTTATGCAGACTTAATGCTTGGAGTCAGACTAACTATGTACCTATGTAATTCACTATCTTTTAACGAATTCAGTTCTTCGAAAATATAACACGTATGTAAGAAAATGTCAAAACTGTAATCTTCCTTGTAAGTAACCTTAGATGAATCATATTTCCGCGGTACGGTCTTCCTGTAGTACGATTATACTACTTACTCGTTTCTAGTAGTACGAGTCAAGTATTCCCGCGTTGCTGTGTTTTCACGATGGATTCATCTGAAAGGCAGATGAGACCAGAAGATACTGGGCGGAAATAGGAGGCGTGGGTCACATGAAATCGAATTCGATCGTTCTGGATATGAAACGTCTGAGAGAACTATGCGAGAAAGTCCCGCGCCATCGCATCGTCTCGATACGAATTTATGAAATCTTGCCGAGCGCCGCCAGCGGCAGCGTTGCATGAAATCAGGAATTCTGCTTCATTAACGTTCGTGCTTCGCTACGCCAGCGGCTTTTTGATCTTCGACCAATTCCTTTTTATTTCTACCTTCTTCCCGTGCGACTGTCTATCGATCCGTCATCGCGCACCGGGACAACCGCCATCGTCTCCTGATATCTTTTGCAATCCGTCCGCTCGTATAAACAACACAAAGCCGACTCGCTCTTCGAACCCGAGGTACTCGAACTTTATACTCACTGCGAATTTTTATATCGCTTTTTATGTTACGCGATATACGAAAATCGCTACTAACGATTCAATGTGTAACTTCTAATAGTTAAATATCTATTATTGTACGCTGTTGTATTGCTCGACGAAGATCTATCTGTTTTCGATAAAAATAAGGAATTCGTTGCACGGAAGCAAGAAGTCGCGAAGGTGGAACGAATGGCGGGTATAAAAGTTTCGAGATCATTTTCAAGGGAGAAAAAACAATTTTTCTCTTAGAAAAGAGCGAGACAAAAGCGGCCCTTTTGCCCCCGAAACTTCCATCGATCGTCGCCGTTTTTCCCGTGGTCTGCTCTATTTTTTCCAACCCCTTCCGGCCTTACCGGCTGCAGCTGGGTATTCGCAACGAGGAGCTTCCGCCTATCCTTTGCCCTAAAATGATAACGCAACCTCCGCGCGCGCATTGCAAATGGATGGACGTCGGTGGCGCGAGCTGCGCCGCCACATCCGACAAGTGGGATGAGAGTTAAAGCGTGGAAGGGGCAAAGGAAAGGGGGAAAAAAGGTAGAAGGAAGGAAAAAACGAAGAAGCAGCCGCGAAACCATAATCATAAATTAGGTTAAAGTGCTAGGAAGGCGCTTAGTTAACTTCACCCTCTTCCCGTTGGTCCGTAGTCGGCTACAGTTGGCTCGCGAGAGGTCCGGATAACTTCAGCCTTTTGCAAAACAACGGGGGAAAAATATGGATAACGAGCAGGCTCCCGTGAACAAAAAGAAATAGCACGTTGTGCCAACCAGTTTTACGTCCCGAGTTGATGTCTTGGTGCAGGCTGTAGGCCTTGTAGAGTAAAAGTTGGCTTTTTTCTTTTCTCGCCTGGATAAAAATTATTCGCTGTGTAAAAGAAACGTACGTAAGATCTTTTTTGTTGTTGGAATTACAAGATTGATTACGGTGAATCGTTCGATATTAAAAGATCGATGAGCTACGATTGGCGCGAAACATTTTCTGTTTTAAAGAATATACGGAAAAATCATAAAGTTCAGTAAGTCCGATATTAGGGAAAATGATTGTATGTTATTCGTTCAGTCGTGAACACTTGGTTGCAGGTTTCTTGAGACCCGGGATCAGGGACGATACGACGAGCAATTTCGGGTTGCTGGATCAAATAGCGGCGCTACTTTGGCTGCGAGAGAACATCGCTGATTTTGGTGGCGATCCGAACAGCATTACGCTCGTCGGCCATGGTACTGGCGCCATTTTTGCTAACCTACTCCTTATCAGCCCGGTGGCTAATAAGAAAGGTAACGGTTACTGCGGTGTCGCGTGTTTGCGACTTTTGCGATGCCTGAATATTAAGAGAATACTTTCGCGGAAAGAACACGTAACCTCCATTTTCGTGAAATCGATAAGACCGTCGTGCACAGGCTTCGATTTTAGAAATGCAAACTTTAAGTATCGCTTTTAGGAGTCGATCGAAGAAGCCAAGTTCGTGACAAACCTAAGGAAAAGATGTAATTTCTTATGAAATTGCGCAGATTATTTTGAAAACGTAATTTCTTATAAGGATACGACTCGTTCAAGAAAATGAAACCCTCGTTCGACTAAAATTCGACGATTTGACGAACGTGAATCTCATAAGTGAAACAAACGTTTATGATCAAACGTTCCGATCTCTTCTTTTGGATATCATTAAAAATTGCGATGGACTCGTGATTCTGGAAGTTTGTACTTTGCTCGAAGGCTCGTGTCTTTCTTTTTAAAGTCGCCGATGGAAAGAATAACCCTTGTAAACAAGAAATGGCAGGAGAAAATGGAGACTACGATCATTTTTCAACGGCAATATAAGCCGGGGGGAATAGTACCGTGATGTTCGATCGATAATTATACTATAGAATGAAAAACTTAACATTTCACGCGTACAAGTAGCTACTGGCTTGATCTCAAGAGAGTTGGATCATTAATCGTCTTTCCATCTTTCGCAGGTCTCTTCAAACGGGCTATATTGATGTCCGGATCAGCGTTAAGCGCTGATGCTATCGGAAAAGCACCCCTACAAATCACCAAACAGGTAGATTCATTAATCTTGATGATACGCAAAATGAAAGCCGATGCATCAACAATTTTCTGCTCGTAATTTCTTTCTATTAAGATACGATGTATTTATTTGGATATTTATTTAACTGTTACCAACAACACGTTACATCTCTTGAACCTAATTCGTACGACTCATACATGCGTGATCGTTATTCAAACGTTTCTGGTACCTTATCACGAAAAATTTGCATCTTAGTTTTGCCGAAAGGCTATTCGACTCAAAATTTTAACTGTCGAACGTTAGGTGTGAAAAGTGAAAGTATGACAGTACTCTGTGCACGGACCTACATTTGACTCGTGGCGAAAGGAACGTTCGAATTCGTACCTGACATCTTGTCGACAGAAGATCGATATCGTGTTCCCTGCTAGGGGCAAACGAGTCGTGTTCTATACATGTACGATCGCCCCGTTTCTACTCGAAAATAGAAGGATGGAAGGTGGCGGTTGCGATTGGAACTAACAAAGAAGGAAATATCGTTTTTCATCATCGCGACGTGCAGCTACGATTCTAGCAGACAGAGGGAACGTTCATTGCGAGTCGTTGAGAGATGGCTCGAATGATTTTTCAGGTGGCGCACGCCCTCAATTGTCCCACCACGACCGACAATGACCTGGCGTTGTGTTTACGTAGCCAAGACGTAAGCACATTGCTGAACGTGAAAATCCACAAGCCGAATTACGTTCCAGCATTCGCGCCGCTGATCGACAACGTGGTTATCCCGGACAAGCCTTTGAATTTGATGAAAAATTCTGAACTATTTGGCAGGTAGGATATTCCAAGGAATGCAGAAATCAATCTGCTACTATTTCGTAGAAAATACACGTTTTTTTATATACAATCTCCACGAAGGAGAACCGTTTGAAGATCGAATCTGTCGAACAGGTTTGACCTGATGTATGGCGTGACGGAATCAGAGAAGTTTCACATTCTGTCACCGATAGCGTTGTTGCACGGAATGGTGGATGTGCAGAGAGATGAAGTTTTACGAGAATATGCCAAGGTAATTGTCGAATCGTCAACCTGTTTTTTTTTTCGATTTCCTCGTTTGTCAAGTAAAATTCGATCGCGATTTGAAATCGATCGCGATTTATTGGCAATGAAATTGGCACGCGCGAACATCGAGGGGTGGAATTTCGGGTAGGAATATTTGTATACAGGCCGATATTGAATCCGGCGAGATTCAGCCGACGCGCGAATAAAAAAGTGACGCGATATTTCTTGGTCGGCAGGCGACGCACGAACTGGAAGCGGAACTAATTCTGTCGAAGATTCTGGAACAATACGGCGATTTCTCAGCCGGCTTTACGAACGACTACACGCTGAAGAATCGGGATCTCGTTCTGGATGCTCTATCCGACAGCGGTACCGTCGCGCCATTAATAATGACCGCGAATTTACATTCGAGGGCAAATCCAAAGAGCTACATGTACATCTTCTCGCATCCGAAAGCGATGCAGGAGTACTCCGGCGTAAGTACGTCCTTGGGAACATTTTCAGAGTTAGCATACCGCGAATATACGCTCATGTCGCTTAAAAATGACGAACGCCTCTAAATCTCTTCGTTGAATTCGTTTCGTTCGAGTTCTACGTTCTTTTGCCTCGGATACACGTGGCCTGAGTGAATCCTCCGTGACTGACGATCAGACCGTTTTCATAAAGTCGAATAAAACTTCGTGCAATCGCAGTTTGATAAAAGATTCACGCCTCGGGCCGGAAAAGCGCGCGATAATGGCGCATCCGTGTGTCTAGCTTGACAAATTCAGCCAGGTCAAGAATCAAGAAGCTGACAGAAATATTAAGGAGGCGCATAAATCCGCCGAGGGTGTTCTCCTCGTGAAAACTGCAGCACGTACGATTAGACGGTGTACTTTGCATTTTATTCATTTTCTCGCAGCAAGCGCGTGGCGCAGCGGATTCCTTGGCGGAAACAGGCAGCGTGACCTACTGACTGTTCGTTGGTCGGTCGTGCGCAAACGGGGAGAAAAATCCCGGCTACGAGACCCATTTGGACGCCGTCCAACTATTTTTATCGGCGCTGCGTGTCGGCCTGTTACGCTCTGTCCGAGAGTACAGTGACCGACCAGTGTCGTTAAACCGAATGTAACAACGTTTCTGCTTTTCAGCTACAGCTTACAGGCTTGGCTCCCTTCCGTTGGATGCGGGATTTACGAACGATAGACCCCAGACTGCGAGACGTTCTCCACAGGAAATTCATCGCGTCGTCGTTCTTGCCATCGCGCTAGCGAAACCGGCGACAAATCAACCGATTCGCCAAACCTATCTCGATTAATCGTAAAAAATGTAAAAAATTAGAATTCCTCCCAGAAAAATACTTTGACCCTTATCCATCGAATGAGCGGGCACGTGCAATTTGTTCGGAAATCGACCTTCTTACGTTCTACGAAAAGGAAGACTCACTGCCCTCGATGTCTGGAATCTGCAATATATATATATTCAACGATCATTGACCGCGATCGTCCAGAAAGAACGGGCTTATCGAAGAGTATCGATCAACCGGAATATAGAATAACAATGGGGTCGATGGAGTTAAAGCACAACGCAGAGAAGCGGAAGTTAATAACAATGGCTGCGGTTTCGTAGAGAGGCCCCCTCTTGACCGTTCTTCTGGACCGCGAAATTTTGGCGAAACTTTGTTGCCGGCCGGCAAAGTATATCGAACCAAGCGCTCTTGTATGTTCGCAGCAACAACGTCAGTGTACCGTGCACGGCGAGGAGCTGCCCTATGTTCTGGGCGTGCCTCTCGATGGGAGCAAATACGACCAGCGTCGCCGATACAATATCGGCGAAACTCTCTTCTCCGAAGCAATGATGAACTGGTGGTGCAGCTTCGCTTACGTGGGGTAAGTTGCTTCTAGGTTGCGCGCTGTTACGTCTACGTTGTATAACAAAATGCGAATTATTGCCTTTAGGCTCGGTATCGTTGAAAGGGTTTAAGTAGATCCGCTATTTTCCATTTTCTCTCTTATCTCTATGCGTTGTCTTCTTTACAGAGAACGTACATTACTGCCGGATATATCCAAAAGAACTCTTTCGATCGTTCTACCCTTTGCTAGGAAAGATGGTCCAGCGCCTCGCCATTTTCACTTGGCACAGTTTTCATAGAGACGTTCTCTACTGTCGAGTAAAATTAAACGGCATAAGACTCCCATCGGGAATTATGCTTCTCAGCAATCGCCGAAACGACCGTTGCGATTCACGGCACGAGAAACGAGCATCAGGGAGATTTAACATGGTCGTGGTTAAATCTATTTGGAAAAATAATTACAAGTCTCACGAGCGAGAGTAATATCGGGAAATGGTTAAACATAAATATTCAGTAACGCGTATAATTGAAAATCATGTTTGAAAGCGCGTCAGTCTATTTTCCATTGGTCGGTTGATAATGAATTTCCAGAGCTGGATGAAAGCCTCGCAGTTCTATCCCGTAGTCGTGCATCGCCGCGTGATGTTCCGATTATTTGTATAAAATTCCGTGAGATTTACCGTAAAGCCAGTCAAAGTGAAGTCGAGGGGCGAGGGAGTGGAGGAATGCCATAGATAAATAAAATGCGATGCTTCCATGTCCGCTTTCGAATTTATTATTTAATAATGGAATCGAGCACGACGGGGGCTTCGCTAATTTCAACCGATGACAGCATAAACAGCTTGCGTCGAGCAATGGCCGTCCACGAATTTCCATTTTCACTGTTTTCAACGGTTTACCAAAAATCCGAGAGGTATCATACCTATTCGAAGCTGGATTTTTCGAAACGTAGTAATCGAAAAATAATATAATTTTCGCAATAGAAATTGAATCCGGGGCAACGTTAAAAGTAAATTTCCAAAATTTCCATCCTTTTGAGAATGGTCGCTGGAATCGTGGAACGAAGAATCATAAAATGTTCCGTTCATCTTTTCGGTAGAGTTGCTCCGGGATAGAGGGTTCAATCCGTAGATCGTAAATCACGATGACTAAAACGTGCACCGGTTAAATGGGGCGCGATAATTAAAACGTAGGTTAAATGGAGTAGTTGCGAGCCTCGTTCGATCGTTTCTGTTATTTACTATGCGTACGTGTTGTTCTGTAACTCATCGCGAAGCCTGCGTGTGAAAAAAGAGTGGCATACTTTTTCCCGTTTAGTGCCTTTAGCAAGGACCAGAATATTAGGATCGGAGAACGTGCATATTCAATGATGGGCAAAGTATCGTGGAAATTGGGGGGCTTTAAGCATTGGCGGATGATCGATCTTTCCGTTTTATTGATCGTTCGCAGTATAATTTTGAGAGAACTGTTTCTAATTTCAGAAAACTTCGAAGAGAATGTAGAGAATGTACATGCGATCGATCCCATGAGAATTCCAAATTCGGAGAATCTGTTTCCAATTGTGCGATTTGTTAGAAATCGTATACTTGGCGCGTTCGAAAGAAGCGTCTTTTTGTCGGACATAGTCGAACAGAACGAATTCAGACAGAACGATCGCTCGAGAATAACTAAAAATTGTTATACAGTGGAAATGGAAGGTCGGACTGAAATAATGCAACAACGATCCTGTTCCTTTCGATAAAACTGGCTGCCTGTAATTTGACCCTCGTTATTCTGATACCGGTTATTGCTGAATTAACGATCCGATACGTCGCCCATTTTAATTTTCTCCATACAAGTCAATTACCTATATATACAAATTACTGGCACATTTCATTTCAAACAGAGGAGGTGCGGGGCATTTTACCACGGGCTGGGCCAATCGACTCGACTGTTTTATCTTCGAAAGCACGAAATTTCTCTCGTATCTCATCGCACGCGTCAGGAGATAATTTTCGGAAACGAACTCTATCGGCAATATCGTCTGCGAGTCATTCTTTTTGTTCGTCTCGTCGATCCTATCGGTGTTCTCGTATCGACGATCCTATATGTAGATACCATATTGTACGATTGTTCGACTTCCTTGGAAACAACAAACAATCGACCGAATCGATAATACGCTCTCTGCAACTGGTTGAGCTATTCGGTTTCAGGATCATCGTTTTATATACATACGCAAGAGATAGTTCATTTCGATCAGCGAGATTCGTTTGTGTCAAAACTTCCCGCATTCCTTTATCCTCGATTTTCTGCTGCCAACCGGAGACTTTTTTGCCGGGACAGAAATGCATATGCATCGCGACACGGCGGTGAATCAGGAGGAACTGGGTCGATCCAATTAAGCGAAACAAAGTTGTTTAATGCACGCGGTGGCGGTGGCGGTGGCAGTGGCGGCGGCGACGGCCGAAGTAGACGCCACGTGTGTTCCACACGGCTTGTGACAGCGGCTGATCGATATTGCGCGTGACACCGTGTCACGCCTCCTTGGAAGAATATACCTGCGATGGTTGCACCCATGCGTACAATATATAAACGAAGGGCGTGGTGCGTCTTTACCTTATGTTATAGCCAATGAAGAGAAAAGAATTCTAGAGAAACGATCCTTGAAAAAGTCTGACAATTTCACTTCCAGACAGGAATGATCGACGCAGTATGAATTTCGTTTCTGATCAGTGAGTTAGTTCACATTTGAGAAAATATTTCCCCAGCTGTCAATGACGTTTCGTTTAGATCGTCAGTTTCGATTGAATTTTATGCTCGCGTAGAAATCGTAGAAGAAAGGAACGTTCGACTGTGAACGGTAAAATTGCGCTCATAGTCGTTTCGGGACAGGGATCATGGTGTTCGCTGGCCGGGGAATGGCTTCCTCTCTCTCTCTCTCTCTCTCTCTCTCTCTTTCTCTCTCTCTCCCTCCCTTTGAGATACTCGTTCTAGGCAGAAGTTCCTTCGAACGCGCGAGTATCGCGTAACAGAAACGGAGTAGAGTTACCGTGTATCAAAATTTCGATATTGGACTGCTTTTCCGATATCCGAGCGTGGATATACGATATCATTTCGCGCGCGTCGGAGCAGGAGGGCCTGGAAATGCTACCTGGAACGGTTCTTGCCGGAACTTTATTGAAAACATCGCGAAATCGCAATTTTGGTTTTCATTCTGAAATTCGATTCCGATTGAGCCGCGAGAACGACCGACGAGCTTGTAATCTCGTTGATAAAAGTGCTTTACAACAGGGGGCACCTTTGTACGCTTCCATATTTTATTCTACGCTCTGTTTCTTGAAAATGTAGCAAGCTTCGAGGCAGTACTGTGCTTTGTTGTTTAGGGGAAGCAGGAAAACCGTGTGGAAGGGTGTGTTTTTACCTTCAAAACCGATAGAGTCGATGTAAACAAACAATTGAGAAATGTAAACAAATCACTCAGAGCATGTAAACGAACGATTTAAGAAATGTAAATAAACGACCAAAAAACATACGAAAAGCAAACAAACGATTTATCGTTGCAACTCAGAGAATTTTGTTTTTATACAAATTAAAGAATCTTGTTTTTCTTTTGCCTCAAGACTTTTCCAATTGTTCACTGTTCGCAAATTAGGAACCCGAACATTGCGAAGCGATATCCTTACTTGACGGATGGACCGAAGGAATGGCGCCAATACGATATCGATTGGCCCGAGTACGAACCTCAAAATCAGACCTACCTTAATCTTAGTAAGTCCACAAGGCTGTCTTGTTGATGAATCACGCTGATGGTTGTTACGACAAATACACGAAGTGTAAATTAACATAGCGATTCCACCGAGTACGGGTAGGCACTACCGGTCTGCAGAGATGCAATTCTGGAACGAAGACGTACCCTACCTGCTTCGTCCTCCTGGCAAAGGCACACCTTTGCCGATTCGACCTAAAGGACCAAGACCGCAGATTCTCGACATCGCGGATGGGATCGGAAAGTATGCAAATGCAAGTACGGGATATGACAGCTATGGTTCCAGGTTTGTAACGAGGATTTGGATTAAAAAGGAATAATTTGAATTTCAAGTTTGATCCATACGAGGTAGATATCTGATGAATACTCTTTTAGGAATAATAAATCCACAACCGTGAAGATTTTCGTGTACGCAACACATCGTTCAATTATCAAGCGTGTTAACGACTGACAATCCTTTAATCGTAAAAATTTCTACCGGTGACACGCGTGTTTATATCCGGCGTTTTTCTCGTTAAAAATTCAGCGCGAATGTCAATTGAAAAATTAGACATATTCATTTTCGTACCGCATTATACGAAGCGGTATCTCGGGACTGTTTTTCAACCGTGTGCTAAACATTAATGAAACGTCACTTGCACGCCATCGCGCCTGCTTTCTTGCTTGTTTCGGGCCGCTTAAATTGTCTGTATTATACCGGTTGAATAGAATTCATTCAAACTTGCGTACAATGAGGCAAAACATTCGTTTATTCAAAGTTTTAATTTCACTTCGAACTAGAAGGCATAATTCATTAACATCCTGAAAGCAAGCAACCTATCGGAAGACCCGCACTTTCGACAAACAAACGAACGCTATGATTGAATTCCTCCGAACAAGTAACCGCTTAAATTCTAACACCTCATCGAATTACTCGCAATCCTGTCTATGAATATCTGTACAAGGCCGTGCAAATCTGAGAAACTACCTAACTAACTCCGATCTGAACTCGCGTATACTCATGGAACGATACAACTTTACCCCCTCCCGTGATGAAAGCTTCCGTGCAGACACCTGCAGTTCCCGAAACTTTCGCACTTGCACATGTCCCTGATACAGCGATAAAAATTAACGTTTCCTTTTCCCGTGATTTATCTCCGCAACAAAGCAAATAAGCCCTTTATCCCTTAGATTTAAGGCAGACGATCGCTACGAACCATCAACTACTGCAGACACTACAACTTCCCCGCAATCGGACGAAGAAGCGATCCCACAGCCAAGCACGCCAAAAAGTTCCTCCACAATCACTATGCTGGCCGGTTTTGGACTGATGTTCTTGTTAATCGGTTTCATGGCGTTCGTCTACTTGTATTGCAAGAAACACGATGCGAAAGCTAAAGGGACTGGAGTGAAAAGACGCGTTAGTCAGAGAGAGGATTCGAAACGAGCGAAATCGGACAAGTTCGAGAACCACTATGGAGAGCTCGGTTACAAGAGCGACAGTAAGCCGGATCTGAACGACGTGATAAAGAACGACAAGGCGTACGACAACAACTCGAACTTTGGTAGACGATCGAAATTGTCTAGACAGAACTCTGGATCCACTATTGATACTCACGTCAAGGTTAGGGAGTGGATACAACAAGAGATCGTGCACAGGTAGGTAGTTTCGACCAGCGAATCAATTAGAAACGGCTTCTTTGGATAGTTTGACAATGGCGTCGATTCGAGTAAGGGTGTTCTTAGAAATTCGTCGAACAGTTGGTGATCCAATCAACGATTTCACTTAAAGACTTCGCCACTATGAGACGCGAGCTGATTCATCGAAATCACTGCTACGGTCACGATTGTTTTCGATCTTCGATTCCACATCGTCGAAATTTGCTTAGCCAACTGTTTTACTCGTCTCGCAAAAATCGATCGGACGCGGAAGTTTTGAAAAATTGTTTCATTGAAAAGTTTCTTTTCTTCGTGCACGGCCCGTTATTCATAAAATCTTCCTTACGGAAGCATCGATTTTTCTATTTATCGAATGTTTGTATATTTGTGTTCGAAAAGGTGTTCCCCCAGGTTTCTAAGGAAAACGCGAGAAACCTTGCAAAAGGAGCATCAGGACAAGCTAACGAAACAACAAGAAGTGGAGAAGAAAAGGTTAGAAGAAGAACTATCGAAAGAAAGGAAAGAGGAGCCGATCTACGACAAAGATCCAGCGCTGGTCGTACGTCCTGGCAAGAAATCAAAGGTCCCAAAGGTCTCCGTAGCCGTTGATGCCACACCCGCGACAAGAACCGAATCGATCCTGAACCAGGTGCCTATCGAGCTAGCAAAGGGCGTCGAACCGGACGATTCGTTCAACAAGAACATCGACTATCCTATAGTCGATCTCAGCCAGTTACAGACAGCTCCTCAAGTGGTTGTCATAGAGCATCATCACTCGAAGAGCGATCCGTTACCAATGGAAAACGTGTTGAAGAGCGTGAAACCGAATTTCTCCACACCCAGGATATACGAGTCCGATTCTGGCAGCGCTAGCAGTCTTTACGCGAAGATTAACCCAAAATTGAAATCCCGCTTACCTCGTCCCGAGCTGGCAGTGAATCCTGACGGATCGACCGTGGATCAGAGCGAGGAAATTTACATGAAGATGGGACCAAAGTTAACTACATTCGGCGCCAACAGTCCACCAAGCTGTGATATAAACGTAACCTGTAGGGAGCCTACGGTAGAGAGGGAATGCGTCAGCCCGGAGGAAGCCCTAAGGACGATCAAGCGCAGAAACTATCCCAAAGTTCTGCCAGACATCGAGAAAAGACGGTCCCTTCCAGCGCCCAGTAGCTTGTTTGCGACCAAGCAGCACGTCGGTTCGTTGAAGGATTATAGAAGTGGATCGCATTCGTCCTCTCATCAGCCACCTCAGCCTCCCCCAAGGATATTTGGTCCTTCTAAGAGCCTCGAGTTTGCAGAGGAGAACGAGAGTCAGCAGGAACCGGAATCTGTCATTACTAATCTCCACGTTGGTCCGTTGCTCAGAAGACAAGACTATACAACGAAGAACAATTCCGATCCGAGTATCATCGACTCTTTGGATGATAGGATAGATAGGACAAGAACGCAAGCCGGCGGAAGCGTCGACACTATTTATTCGAATCCTGTGTGTTCCGTTAACGAAACGATTCAACCGACCTCCCATAGCGTGGACAAGGACATAGGGAATCCGATTGCTCTGCTGGAGGCCGGGATCGGCAATCCCAACTGGTACAAATCATCTCCGTCTGGAAACGATACTTGTATAGTGACGGCGTTGTCGGAACCAAGAATCACTGGCAGAGAAATGAACAAACAGGCTCAATTTGGAGGCTCGAACTGGGACACCAGGATCCCCGGAATAGAACCAAGAATCGTTATCACGCCTAGAGTTGGGAATCTTCTGGGACAGGCGAATCAGAACTTGAGTCAAATCGTGGTGAATCTAGCAGACGCCACATCCGATGAAAAATTGGACCGAGAAATTAAATTCGGTACTCCGTTAGACTCGAACACGTCCAGCAGATCTAATATGAGTTCGATGGAACAATTGCAGTCAGATTCGTTAACTTCGTGTTCGTCTCCCGATTCCAAATTATCAAATATCGCGAGCCAAGAACGAAAAGAACCACGAATAATAATTACGGCGAGGGATACCAAGGTTTCGTCCTCGAGCATGAAGCAACCCAAAATTATCATCAAACCTACGTCCAGTTTGCAGAGGACCAGGGATCACAGAAATATTCCTAAAGTGTCTGCCATTCCACCTCCGGAACAAAGTTGTCAGAGCATCGATAGGGACAAGCTAGCGGAGCAGAGGGAAAAGCCACCTCTAAAAGAGAAACCGAAGATCACGAGGATTCCATCGTTTTCCAGGCGCAAGGAAGAGCCTTCGGGCGAAATCGAGAGGCCACCCATCTCCTCGTATCCTGAGAAAACGGAAATCGTGCACAGGGTGGAGGCAGTGGCCAGCGGAAAAGTGGTGAACGTGTCCGTAGCTTGCGATGGGAAGTCGAGCATTCCGATGTTACAACGGAAAGAGAGCGAGAAGTGTTCGAGCACAGAGTCGAGCAACGGAGCCTTGAATACGGGCACGATCAAAAAGAAGCCGGTGAACAGGAAGTAGGAAGCGTCTATCGCGTGCTTCATGTACCATTGTTAAACTTCAGCTACGTATTTTCAACTGAGTAGCACTATGCGTTTGGAATCGGTAATCTGATGGTCCGCTTGAAGCTGTAATTCTGTGATGATAGTTGAAACAGAGAAGGGACGACAATTATTTTTGGTCTATTTTGGAATTTTGAACGTGGTGGAGAAAGAAGAACGACTTTGGTAAAGCTTGGGGACTATAAAATTGAAAGTGAGTGCGATAAGATGTCGTTTGAGGTTCGAATCCCTTGAGTTACGAGCAGGCCAGCCGATATGAAATGCCGAGTGTCGAGTGGAAAGATAAAGGGAAGCTAATGAAATTGTGATCGAGGTTCTTAATTAGTTTCCGTAGTGGCACAACGAATGCCCAGTATAATAATGGATTTTAGTACAACGAAATGATCTGCAAATTTTTTTCATACTTTAGATATATGATTTCTAGTATTTTAATGTTTAAATAATATGATTTCTGTAGTAGATACAATCTTTTTGTACTATTCTCAGTAATATTACCAATTATCAGAGCAGACTTTAGTTCGCCTGAATCTTTTGCTACTGGATGAAAGACAAACCAGCGAATACAAATTCTTCAGATGTGATACACTTTTCTAACCGCAGCTGTTTAACGACCTTATTTTTACATAGAATCGTTCATTGTATAACCGACATTCCTATTTCTCTCGTAGGTTGTTCTTTCAGAATTCAAATATTATTAAAATTTTCTCTCAAACATCGCTACTTAATGTTTAATTAAAATTTAGCAATTACAATTTAAGATTATATGTACCTTAGTTACGTATCTGTATGCTAAATGCTGCTTACCTTCGATTATTTTTTTAATTCTACCGTTTTCTTTTTAATGTTGAAAGATCATTTTTCTCTTTTTATCTAGATTCCCGTTCTTACCTGATTCTCGTTTAAATAATTCCTTCTTTTTTACCACGTTATCGAACGTCTTGTTCGCTCGGTCTAACATGTACACGAAGCTGAAATAAACGATTTTCATACTTTTCTAGCGGAGCAACGTGGGCTGAAAGTGTTTCCCTGAGAGGAGTGTCGCGGCGAGTCTCTGGTTATCATTTTTCAGTACGCGGCTGGCGTACCATTTATCTTGCAACTTTACCTTTATCCACCGGAACTTTATTATTAAGTAAAACAAAGTCTATAAGTCACAGAACGTTGCCGGGAGGTGGAAGCTGTCTGAAGTAAGGGCTTGGTGGAAAGGGGAACGGGGGTTGGAAACGACGTGAAAACGGCTACCGACTTCACCACTCATACCCCAAATCGTTGTAACACCGTGTACGTTTGTGAATCGAATTGATTCTCGAAGTTCTACCAGAGTAATGCGATTTCCCTGCCGACCGATAAAGAAAAGTTCATTTCATTCCGGTTTTCCCCCTGATTGCACGCGGTGCTACTACTGTCTGACCAATTGCGACAACATCCTTGACAATAGCTAAAAACAAATGTTTCGCGAACGAATCCAACGTGAAGTATCGCCAGTAAGATTTTGCATTTTCAATTTTTATTCCAGTCACATGTCTGCAACTTGGTCGCTTCCTATAGGCTGGAACATCGTAAAGAATCGTAATAATATAATATCTGCATGACAAAAAGTTAAATACACGTGTGGACGATTGAACATTGAACATTGAACAATTAGCACTGAACATTGGTCTTTCGTATTAATTTTGTTCACATCATTTTTTTATATATATATCCGAGGCTAATACAAATCGTATTGTCCTTTTTATTTTGTATGTAGATTTTTTCTATGCTAAAAAAGAAATCGATCGATAAAGCGATGTACGCTACCAGCGATGCTCGATTGAAATATCGTCCTGGCTGCGCACACGAGAATATTGTGTCATAAAATGTGTATTGCTGTTGAAACAATGAAATACAAGTGAATTGGTGATGTTTTAAGGGTCCTTTACCGCACGAACGGTGCAAATATCTCTTTGTCATATTTGTCCAGAAGATATATACGACGAGGTGGTGGTAAAATTCGCGGATATTTTTCCAAAGATCCAACCTGTACCTTTCGAAGGGACGACGTGAGAGTTACACAATCGTGAATGGTGTTCCGTAATACGTAAAAAAAGTTGAACGATCGTTTCGCAGCGAAAAATGAAGAACGTTAATAAATACGATTCCATTCTTAGTTTTATCCGTAAGATTTGTCCACTTTTGTTTTTTTTTATTAATAATTGATATACGAAAAAAAGATAGCCTTTAATAAGGAAAGAAGTACGTTGATCTTGATTTATATCCCGCGATTTACGCTTTTTATGCAGAATCCCATGGAATCTGAGAATCCCCAGTTGTTTATCACGTAAAATTTCATCCTGTCTCGTCCGCTCTTTTTATGCACAATATGTTGGTAATAGACGCGTGTTTTTATCCTTCCTCCATTTCCAAGTCAGTCACCTGCATAGTTCACTTAATTTTTCTTTCAAAAACAAACACCCTTTCGTCTCTGTCTCTGTATTTCCTCTATGGTATATGTATTTTAAAGTTATCGACGTCATAGTTATCGATTGTTTACTATGAGACATACAGCTGCAGTTGTAAAGCATCGAAGAGTAACCGACGAAAGTTTGGTGCGTCGATAGAATAGCAAGTTCGGGGTCTCGGGACTGTCGGGGATGAACTCTCGATTTGCCGGCCGGTGTAATGGCGCGGATTTGATAAATTCGCTGGACGTTTAATGGAAGGGGCCACGTGGCTTTCACGAGACAAGTTTCTGCTTACTGATAGCGCATAGTTAAAGTACCTTTAGTTCGACAAAGAACAGAGGATTCATCTTTCCTTCCAAAAAGTTGCTTCGAGTACATTAAAAGAGGTAATCCAATCGATCGTAATAACGAGTATCGACGAGTAACCAGTTTCTGACCATGCAAGGAAAGTTAAACGCTGTCGAATTGGATTACTGAGTTTCGTAGGCCTTTGCAAATTAAACGGAATTGTATTCGCGGCTTGCGATACATCAAAGGAAACGCGATATCGATTGCCGAAATGGCGCTTCTGCTGGTCTCGAAGGTTCACGCGCATGTAAGTCGCACACGTACGCGCGAACGTACATCGGGAAAATATATCTAGTGGCTGCATCGGGCCAATTTGCATTGCTAAACGTCGTTTCACATTCGATTCGCTCCCGGCTTCTTCGGCTTCGATGTTTGCACACGCGGATATGCATGTGCTCCGGGCTGCTGGCTTGAAATTGGCAAATTTCAAGCGGAAACGGTGAAAAAACGCTTGTCACCGTTACTGTTGTTAAATCATTTACAAACGATAACGCTGTCGGCTAAAAGAAGGAACCGGCGATCCGGAATGGTTGACTAGATAAACAAATTTTTTAGACACTTTTCAAAATATCGCGAAAATGTTTTCAACAGTTTAATATTTTGTCCCGACACATTTTATCCTAAAAAGAAGATATAAAAATAAAGATGATTCTAGTCATAAACAAATAAAATAGAATGTCTATTTCCGAAAATAACATACAGATTGCACAAAGGTTGGTTGAAGTATCATTGTTTCGTTATATCTTCTGTAATGTCGCAGGCTTTCCTCCGTTCTAAATAAATTTCGAAACAAACTTCATTTTACATAAAGAACGATATTGAATAGAACACGCGCTAAAAATCACGAAGTTAAATGACATTCAATGCTAAACGTAGTTATTACTAGCGCGATCACACTGTCTCTTTCCACGAACAAATTTCTCACTCAGAGGAGAAGTATCTGGAACAACTGAAATCGTCGCTCTACTCGTCATCCGTGCCAGAATTCTAATAACTCTACTCCACACTTCTGCGAGTCAATGAGATATAAAAACCGTGCGTCGAGTAGCGGGAAACCGAGAGAGCCAGGTGCAGCCGCGACAAACGATCCGATAATGAGGGATGCATCCGTTCGTTCTCCTTGCTTGCTAGCAAATAGCTGAACAATTCGAGGGTACGGGTTGACAGTGAAGCCACCACTCGGAATGGGCGGAGAGTTTGGAAACAGAGAAACAGGAGACGGCGAGAACTGAACCGAACGATTACCAAGCATTAGTTACGGTGCAGCGTAACGTAGCCTCTGGGCGCAGCAGTTTGGAAAGCCGTAATTGCAAGACAACTCTTGGCCTTTCGCCTGACGGGGGCGGATTAGTGGCAACGAGTGCTTATATCGTGGGTGTGACATCGCGGAACTGTCGTCCAGTCAGCTGGACGAACACGCGACCCATCGTCCACGTGATGTACGATGCAGTTTCGTGGCTGATAAACGTTCAACGGTAGAATGACGCGGGGAAAGAAGAGGTATCAGAGCGATCGTGGTTTTTAGAGTCGAGGCTTGATTCTCGCGATGGGATTCTAGAAATTCTACCTCGTAGAATTATACTTTAGATCCTTAGCCGGAGTTACGACGTCGGGGCGCGTTTACAAAAAGAACGAGAGCGTGGAAAAAAGCGCGGAAGCTGAGGAATCTTTACCACGAGACGAGCAAGTTTCCGGATTCTCCTATAAATCCATAACGTTCTTAGGTTGACATGGAAGACACGTATCATGAATTATTCCCGGTGTTCTGGTTGCTCGAATTATTCATAAGAAAACAAATGTCGTTCGAAGTAGTTGGTTCTATTCGGAATCGAGACTTTGAGTAGCGTCACGTTACGAAAGAATCTATAAATCTACGGATGGTTCTGCCTCGTATATATCGATGATGCCTTAATTCGGATACAACCTCCCCAAGTTTTAGAAATTCGAAATTCGAATCCATAATCTATTAGCTTCCGTTTGTAAAATCCGATATTTGTAAGCTGAATTCAGTCTCGAGTATTACGGATTATTCCAAAGGGTTTTTTCTTTATATGTATATTTATACCCACATGTAAATAAATAAATAAACAAGTAAATAAATAAATTACGCGAGCACCATTTTCTTATGCTTCAGTTCTATACGAAAATTCCATGTCAAAATATAATTCGTTCTTCGAATAACTTCAATTTCATAGTGAAATAATTTCGTACTACTATGTAAATAGGGCAAATCACAAGAGAGGAGACAAGCGTGCTTCAGGAAATCCATTTCAAGGCTGCCTGACCGCGTGAAGGGGATCTATTAAAATCATTCTGCAGTATAATCAGCGCCCTCGAAGTGCAAATCAGCCTCTAAATAGTCCTGTAGTAGATCGACCTCTCGTTATCGTGTCCCGTAGCGGGTTCGGTGAGAGTAGTGGTAGTCTAATTCCCAGCCTTCGAGGCTGAGCCAATTAATAAATTTGTACCGGTCGGCTGGCCATAGAACAGGCCTCTGTCTCCGCTTCTGCTTCAAGAGATATCCATTGTTGTCGAGACAATGCCGGCTACTTGCTAGTTAGACTACCTAACTGTCCGCGGTAACGATCGTGTGCGATGTCAGATTAATTAGATTTCAAAGGGAACGCATCGAAAGGGGCTGAACTCTGTTTAATCAGCCATAGTTCGAGTGCCAGTCGAGAAATATCGTCGACGATGGCAGTCAGAGGTCTGCGTTCATGGAAAAATACTCGAAAACCACGACGAGCAAACGCTAACGCTGACTTCTATCGACAGAATTTCGTGATTTCTTTCACGGTGAACGACATCGCTGGTTCGTGCTTCGTGATCAATTTCTCCGTGAATACGTGAGATCACCAGGATGTACGCGGTTTCCTGTTGGTGGTGATACGTCGTTAATCATTTGTGTCTCGATTGCTTCGGGATGTAATTTCGCAGACACGGAGGAGGAAAGCGGAATGGATTCAAGGAAGGTAGTTTCAAGGGGCTCATTTTCAGAAAGTTCAACCGGAAGCTTTGCCGCTGTTGAGATTCAAACAGCTGTGCTTCTAGCTGTCCTTTGCACATTCATCGATGACCTTGCATTTAAAATTAAACGTTCCAAAAATAAAGTTATTTTGCTTACAGGCTAAAAAGTTAGAATGTAATTTGAATTCGATCTCACCTGGCGCAATTTTCGAGCTTAAAGAATAGAAATTCAAGCAAAAGTTTCAGTAAACATCCGCCACAGTGTAATATCAGAAAAGCAAGTAACCAGACATTTTCGACCGTTCAATTTCTCGTTGGAACTTTCTATTTTCGCAGCCGATTATTTTCGCGTGTTGAAAAGCGGGTGGCGGTAAGAAAGAGAACGAAAGGAACGCGCGTTCCGACGACACTGTTCGCGGCTCGATCGAGAATCTCGCGACCTCGCAATAGCATTCCGAACGGTGTTTCCAACGACATATCCACAGGAAATATCGATTATCGGATATTCGAGTGATTAAACGCATCTGCGAGGCGTAGCAGTTCGGTGCTCGCCACTAAACGACCCGATCTGTTTGTAAATCATGAAAACGCGACGTTTTTGAACGTTTCGTTTCTTTTCTCGCCATCTTGCGTTCATCTATATCACCTTTGTCGTTCAATAGCTCGCTGAAATTACCTTCGCTAATTAGATAATATCGATTACGTGTATTCAAAAGCCAGACGGTAAGATCTACATATATCGATCGACTGCGTTATCGCATCTCGGTATTCGCTGTATATCACAGGAAGATCAAGGCGAGTATACGTTGCGAATCGTGCACGTGTCAATTCAGTCCCTTGAGTCATTAACCACGAAATAGCTTCTTGTCGCTCTGCTGAATTTATTTTTAATTGCTTGGGAATGCGAGACAGAAGGATAATCTGCAAGTAATAATAATTATTCTTCGTTTTTCATACACCACGTTGACAACCTTCATTTTGGGGCGTACTTATATTAAAATTTGAGGTTGGCAGATGTACCAACTTGCTTCGTGGCTTCCCGATTCGATTATAGCGACCGTAGAAATTGAAGACCCTAATATTTAGAGCTTACAAAGAATCATAGCTGTCCTTTTCGAACGACCGGCAGTCTTCTTCTTTAACTTCCAGTCGTTAACTTTCTCTGGAATTTATTTTTGCCCTTCATGGGCGGATGATCTTTCTCGCGCGTCCGACTCATGTTTAAACATGGCGGAATGGATCTTGTTCGTAAATTAAATTTCCTTCAGGCTCAGGGAATGGACAGTTTCTTCACTTAGTGCTTTTACGTTTCGCTGCCGATCTGGCTGCCTCGTAAAAGTATGTCTTATCTTGCCAAGGGTAAGTACCATTTGAGTGCCGAGTTATACGAGATCGTATCTGAAAATGCTACCGTAAGGTCAAAACCCAAATAAAATTTTCACGACCGCTAATTTACGAAATGGCGAGAGCTCGCTTGTCGTACGACCAATCGCACCAATTTCTTTGTTCGGAATTTAAGAATTCTGCGTGATCGCACGATAAAACTCGAATAAATTGAAGCCCTGTAAAAGAAGGAACCGGACGGAATGAATTCATTGGCAGTGGAAGAAAGGAGGATTGGCCTAATGAAAAGAAACGTAAGCGGCTGCCAAATTATTATAAATGTATCATAGTTCAAAAGAAGCAGCAATAAATTACACCAAATTACAACACATAAAGATACCCTGGATAACTGAAATGCGACGAGACCGGTGGTAATCGGCGAAAACTCATCGATCATCCCGACGATTACCGCTGAACCTAAAACGTTCCGATTTGCCACAAAAATCTTCCCTTCCAGCTAGCGGTGAAATTCCAGGATCTCGTGAGGCGTAAATTACACTAAACGGGACAACAAAATTCCGTTTATCGGTTAGAATTCCGCGGATCGTAACCGCGTGGGTGTTTCTTTTCCATCGTCGACATTCCAGTGGTTCTTTCGATAGGTAATTAATACAGAACGCTGAAAATCACTCATATGGCGAATGATGGAGCGGCCTACGGAAGGAGAGACTGGAACGGGTAGACGGCAAAAAAAGTGGCAGACAAAAAGAAGTAGACGAAAGAACGCGACGCGGCAATTCTGGAGACACGGTCGTCGTCTATCTATAATGAAATCTCCAGCAATATTTTCATCGCGGTGACTCGGCCAGCAATGTGGCGATGCTGGGAGCCAAGCTAATGTTCCTCCTGCTGTAATCCCGTCGCTTGGTAAACTTTGAATTTCATCGGGACGCCTTTTGCCAACCCCCCTTTATCCACGGCTTCCTCCGTGCGATGAAAATCCTGTTTTTTTAGAGCGGAAGAAATTGAAAATTCGCACGATTTCTCGGGGATTTCTTCAATACTAACAACTTGAAAGCTTCCCGGTAGAAAAAAGGAGGATAAATTCGTTAAAACGCTATATGCCGGGAAATTTAATTTTCATAGAGTATTTAAATTTTCTAATAAATACGATTGCAACCAAGAAACAACGTTAGAAATTTCAATACAGATCTGTCGAATTTATGTCAGAAGATGAAAGGATTTTAAAATAATAAACATGCAAGCTGCTATAAATTTACGAGTAGAAGCATCTTTATACATTTAGTGCAAGCAGTGCTAACGATCAGGCTGATACCTTGTTGTAGGTTGACAGAGAAAAAGGGATGCTTGTTAGAGATCCACGTTTTTCCTTTGCTCGTTACCAAAACTAGCTTACGTATCTGAATCATCGGAAAGCTTGCTTTCGTTTCTGTTTCATTCCGCCTCCCTTGCTGGCCGTTCGTTACAAATTTCTATTTAGTTGTTTGTGTCGAATCGGAGCCCTCGTGTTTCATTCTATTTTCACTTTGGCAGCGGATACAAGAGCCGCGTACAACGTTGCTGTCACTCCCCCAGTCCGTTACTACACGCAAATCCCTTTTCTCTGGGGTTTCGTACATTTCTCCGTAGGACATTAGCTTTCCCGTATCTCCGGTAAGCTAGTCAACATTTTTTTTTTAGAGACGCATAGCTACATCGTCGAATGTGAAATTAAGTATAATTTCACGTAATGTGCAGAACGAGAATGACGAAAGAGTCGCAGTAATTCGTTTTGCAAGTAATTGATTATTACATTAATTTATATAGGTTATGGCTTATTTTGCAAGAAATTGGATTACGAACAGTCCATTCGAGAGAATATTGCAAATCAACATTCTCTTAACTATTTCCCGTCCGTTTCATTTTTTACGCTCTCATTCCCTTTATTACTATCCCTTTGACTTGGACAGGGTATGAATTGTATTATATAAAAAGAACACTGTTTGAACGCATGTTTCACAGAATTTCTGCTTCATTATGTAAAAGAATTATTTATGATTATAAATGTATTATAATGAAACGAATGGAGAACCTACAAAATAAATGAAGCTCGTATATTAACAAACAATAGGAAACCAAAAATTAAGGACCACCTATTATTTCCGTTTATCGATTTAATCGGTTCCTGGACATTATTCTCTCAAATTTCTATATCGACCATGCTTTTCACTTCTCAAAATGTCTCTCAAAATACAGCTATAGCGTACTCGTTCTAGAATTATTTACAGCGGATGAAGGAGCTCCATGTAGCTGACCAAGTGAACTCAAAGGAGGTAGTGGTGCGCAATTTCATTTAATTATATTACATGAACGCTGGCGAGTGAGCTTTCAACGGGTCGGTAGTAGAAGCGGAATTACTTGGCTAGTAGTTGACAGTCGGTCAGATACTATTCTTTCGCAGAGGTACCTTTCGTTCTACCTACACCCTCTGCCTTACGTCTTGTTTCACCTTCGCCCCTCTAAATTGAATCTCACGCTGCGTTTTCATTTATTTTCTTCGGACTTTGGAGATTGCTGTTGCTACTGTTGCTGAATTTCGCGTCCAACACAAAGAGTTTACGTTAGGTAGTGGCAGCAGCTGTTTCTGAAGCCAGACACCTTCTTTCAGTTGCTTCTATCTCGCCATCAGCGTATCTTGAGAGACGGTCGACAGGGTGATTCATCTTCCGGGAGGGGATTATTGTGGGCTGGCTGTAGCCGAAAGCTTCCTGTTGCCCGTCTTCTCGTGTCAGCTTTACGCGCTTCTTCTTCTTCTTCTTCTTCTTCGTGGTCGTAGTGCTGCTAGTCTTCTTTTTCTTTCTGCCACGTCCTTCGTTGTACTGATCCCGTACCAGGAGCTCGATGACCACGACTCACCTTTCCGGAACACATCCCCAAGGATTTCTCTCGTTAAACCGCGGCCGTTCGACGTTCGGAACGTCGACTTCGTTTCCCGTGATTCCCTGTGAAACCCTTACTCTTCGGATAATTCTAATCCTCGCGATCGCTACTTCGTTTTAGCGTATAAAGAGAATGCTGCCTTTTGAAATTATCAAATGGCTAGCTAAAATAAACATAGAGGATATTTGATTTCAGGAAAACATAAACTTTAGTAATCGAAAATAATATAATCGAATTTCTGTACAATGTGTACGAATTTAGTAGTATATTAAACGCGCAAAACAACGTATGCGGTGTAGAAAGTTATTTCTAATATAAGTTAAATTAACCTTGCAGAAAACTTCAACAAAACGGTTAATAAGATAAAATATCCTGGTAGAAATTTTATAACTATTTATATCAGAGACCATACTCGCTAACGAATAAAAAAATGAAAATGGGCTAGATATTGTAAAGGAAGACGTCATTTACAATTTTTCTATGTAAAAGCCATGTGTATATATGCTCTTCCCCAACGATTAAAAATGAGTTCCATATGTGAACTCCATAAAGACCTGGATTTCGTACAGTTGTTGTTTAACGCGTTTAAGCTACACCTCCATGTTGTTTCCGTTGGACGAACAACGATGGAAGCTACAAGGAATATGGCAACAATGAGAGAAGCGTGTTACCTATTCTCACCGACGAGCAATTGTCGTTTATCGATCAGACAAGGATATAGACGACGCGTTTAATTAAAATACTACGGGTACAGGTGTTCGCAGATGACCAAGAACTAAGTAGTAAGTTCAGATTCTCCCGAGAAGACCGTGCGCCGAGATGTCGATCGGAAGTTGAACCAGCCGGCGCGTCTCTACGTCCCAACAATTCGGCCACGGGAACAACCGTTGGGATGAGTTTAAGAAACTGACACCAACACGTGAGTTGTTTGCTAGTTTCACGAAATGATTTCGCGTCGAAATGCCTGCCATGCAGGTCCCCGTCAGCTAACTGGAACCATCTGGAAGTTGGCAGCGTCATTATGAACATGATCGCGTGTTCGTTTACACTTCATGATATGTACACATATTAGTATCCAAGTATTAATCACGGAACTTTTTCCTCGGCCATTAATTTTTAGCTCTTGTAACACGGATATATCTCGTATCTTCTTAAAAGTTTCTTCGATTCGTATAAAATAGACGATAACGCCAATGTCATATAAAAAGAGCAAAAGAAAAGTGCAACGGAAAGAATAGAAGATTCATTGAAAACACGAGACGACTAAGGACCGTTGCCGTTTGAATCTTCCTTTCAGCAAAGACCACGGATTTTGATAAAGAAATACCACAAGATCCGCGGTTTTTCCGTAGACAACGGCAGACAGAAACTCGCTGAAAGTGGGTAGGAATCGCAGCCCAAATGCCACCACAATACTTCGTTATTTCTTTCGTTCGAAAGACGCACGAATGCCATCCAGCAGCCCTTCTATATTAGACGGGATTCTTCAACTTCTGCCAGAGATGCAGCTTCTTCCTAGAAACCCCAGGTGGGAACCAAAAGGTGGGAAAATGGGTCGTATCGAAGGTTTTTTTCGAACATACTGTACGCGTAGCGAGAGACTACGACTTTTTAAGAAATTTAAATCACCGGATAGATTCAGGGTGTAGTTGGAGCATGATGGATAAATTCACTTGGGGCATTTTATTACATTAAAAAGAGGTTTATAAAGGAAATTTAAAATTACTTGAAAGTTGTAATTGTTTTAAATTCCTGGTTAAAATCTCCGCGGTTAAGTGTTCTTTGGTCTCGTGCTTTAGCAAGGAGGAAGTTTAGTTTGATAACTTAAGAGACAACCGTGAGCCTTGGAAAGTTAGCAGACTACGCCTTTGTGTCATGCTTCGTGTGGACGAAAAACCGAGCTGTAAGAGGAGCAATCAAAAATTGAAATCTGCCTTGAATCTATGAAATTTTAATCCGGTGCGAGTTCAACAAAACTACCAGAGGGGAAAGGCGACGAAGTTGCGGTTTCTTTACCAACATCTGGGTGCCTTTGTCGTGTATATTTCCTTGAGATTTGGTAAATTCACGCGCCGTGATCGCGCAAAACAGCGCCATGTTGAATGAGGAAACGTTTAAACTGTCTCGGTTCCCCTTCGTCGTTGAAACCCATCGTAACTCCAGCCGACACAAGAATTCGTGATAAGGAACAGCATTTAAAGGAACTTCTATGGGAAGTTGCAGCAAACTTTCATTCATTGAACTTTCCGGCTAATAAAACTTTTCACTTTAATTTTCCACTGGACGGCTGATAATTCTTTGTATCGAAAGATATGCGTTTGACGTTTTAAATTTCCTGTAAAAATTTGTTGAAAAGTACCTTATTTTTTAGATTCTAGACACAAGATAGATTCTTCGAATTACTTTCGATCTAAAAGAATCGGCCTAGTTCAAAATAATACACCTCTGGCATATTAATCACGATTCTTGGGTACGTTCAAAGTACATTGAACCATTGATCCCAATAGAACAAGTTAATTAATGATCCGAACGTAAATCTACTTATCAAGCTACTTTCAGCTTTTCTAATCAAAAAGAGTACCTTTTGTAAAATGTATGCAAGAAAATCGATTGAACTTTATTTGAAAAACTTCAATCTGTAAGTGTTTCGTATTAGTGTCCCTAGATATACGACAAAGTTACCAAAAAGTATCCTTCCGTTGGTAGAACTGAATCAATACCAGCTGTCTCTCCTCTAGTGGAGTCTGCGCGGCGCGATTCGATCAGCTTTGCCGATGTTTCACTATCCAAGACTGGTTTTTGTATTTTTTTCTTGAATATTTCATCCTGTTTCAAAGATGTCAATGGATTGCACTAAACTACTTCCTCTAGAACTTTAGCAGATACGAAAAATTGTATGGGTTAAAACGTAAACAAATGCAGAATTATCCTTGCTATCATCGTATGTTCAATCCAAACAGTTACTTTCAACATACGCAAAATGAATAGAATTCGAAGGATATATATATATAACTTTCAATAGCTAGTAAATATTTACACTACATCGATGTATGCTAAACTGATCCCAACCGAAAATGGAAACTAAAAAATATAGCGGTGCGAAATTTTCAAGAACCATAACGGAATTTCTCTTCCTGTTCGAAAAACTTGAAAGGAAATTAGGAAGATCATCGAAAATAAATGGCTGGCAAAAAAAGGCAAATGTGTAACATAAATTAAAAGAACCGCTATAAGGAAGGGTAGGTACAGTTCGGTCGGTAGGTGGGAACCGCAGAATCGACCGTGGCGCGCTTCGCCTCGCCGGGGATAGTGTGGTGTCTCTGGCGTCGCGATGCGCGAATGCTCGCAGACCTTCTCATTCTCGTACCGTAGTCCGTCTCGTGAGCTTCGAGGCGACGTTACGTGTTGTGTACCGCGTTACTTGGCTTGTTGTTTCCGTGTCCGTGTTTCCTCGGTGTGCCACAGTGTTCATATATCCCTCGTCTTGCGCATATCGGTGTTACTTTTCGAAATATTTCAGTCGGATATCGTGTACTGTCGCGGAGACAGATCGCGGCGACACGTCGCGTACGTATCGGCAATAACGTGACGGAACGATGCACGGATTTCTGCAACAAGATGACGTTTGATCCAGTCGAGGCTGTTGTTCAAGCCGGAAACGTTCTTCTCATTGGCAGCACAGGCTGGATCAAACGATAGAGTTACTCGCGCGAACAGTGAACAATCCGGCAATCGTGGAACGACAACGTGACACGCTCGTTACATATATACATATGTATATGTATATATAGAGCTGCTCTCACTCGGTGATTGTGTTCGCTTGTTGGTCATCAGTGTCGTGTGATAATTTTCGTGAAGCTGTGATTCGCGTAGCGGGAACCGAGAAACAGTGTCGTGACGACGAAGCATTTATGCAAATCAAGCACGAATCGTTCAGCAACAGTCGACAAGAGTATCGAAAACATAGCTTCGATCTACCCTTCGACATTGGAATCTCGTGGATCGCGTGCTTCGTGCAACCATACCCCGCTTCCTCGTGTGTATATGTGTTGTATAGTGCAGACACGGCGGAGCTAGCATCGTGAGCATCTGAAGGTGAGTCTGAGACAACAAAGTGATTCTACATTTGTGGTGGTAGATTCGATAGCCTACTAGGTGCGCAGGTTAATTAGCAGAAACGCCCGATCGCCCATACGGTATTCGGAGTAGTACTTGGTACACGGTAAGAATGTTTCGGAATTGATCGTCCGCCTCGCGGTCTCTCTAATGCAATCGGATCGTTGACAGTGATGGATTCGGCCTCGGAGACTCGTTCGCGTTCAAGTTTCGGCGCGTCTGCGTGAAACTGATTTTGCTCGGCCGCTTGAGATTCGAGAATTATGCCTATACATCGAACGGTCCTACCATCGATATTTTTTACCATTTGTTCTTGCGACTCTTTGATCACATGTCTACTCATTCTAGAGCGGTTATCAGAAATTTTTTGATTGTTTGTCGTTCTATACATATACACGTGTATAAGTGTGTTTCAAGTAAAGAGGAATTTAATCCGAACGCCTATGATATTTTATCATATACTCGATCAGTTAATCATATTCTACACGTGTTTTTTACAGGGGATAAACCGAAAATCATATTTTACCAGTTTTCAACACGATAGTATATTATATCTGGTAATATTACCATTTATCATCGGTCCCGCGATCGCAACCCATACAAGCTCTATTCCAGATCTCATCCCCTTTGGCGTCGTATTTTCGATCCAGCTCGGTCGAAAATAAATTTCGCACGGTCTGCGAAGCTATGGTATCGCGCGATGTTTATTTATCGGGCTATTATGCGGTATTTAAATGGAAGGGGAAGAAGGCGAGCTTTCGTAATTCCTTCGGAAAATGTATCGACACCAGACCTCTCCCTCCCTCCCTGTTGCCCCCTTTCCCCTTGTATAAATGTGTGAGTTCGTCGGCGGTTCCGGTTGCACGCGCGACAATGTATTAGCCCCGGGTTCCATCAATAATTTGCATAAACCGGCAGGGAAATTTACGTGTAACGCGGCGGAGGTGGCGGTGGTGGCGCGATGTTCCTCGCGAACTCGAAAGTGGATTACAAGTTACGGCCGGCCGATTTATGCGGCCATTACACGCCTGTAAGGTCTTAATTACTCGCGCCGGAAACTTTTCGACGTGAAGAATTTCGATGTCGCTTACTTGGTAAAGCGGGAAGAAAGAAAGTACGAAGTAGATGCTTTCGGTATGCGACAAGGCAGACGCTCGAAGCTAGTGCTCAATGGTCGAACGATATTACTTATTATATTGTTACCAGTTGCAAAAATTGTCGCTAGCAATTGTTAGCTTTCCCGATATTAGATTCGTGCAAGTGAATTGAATCTCGCTATTTACATTTTATAGATATGTGTAGTTTATGGTGCATGTTGCATCGGCAAATTTTGTTAACTAGATTCGGAGAAATACAACCGTATTTCTGTGTAACTACATACATAAGAGGAGTTCGACTTAGATTCCTTGTGCTGTATAGTCGAATCGAAACGCGAAATCGAGTCGAATTCGATGCAGCATCGTCTACTGAAAATTTAGTTAGACATTCGATTGGTAGAGATGTACCGAATGTCATAGTCGTAAGCTCGAACCAGGATTCTTCGACGCTCCGAAATTGCAACGTTTCGTTATAAAACACGGTAGTATTTTTCCGTGTAGGTTTGTCCAAAATTCATTTAGTTTAGTTTATATCGCTGACTCGGATTCAATTACATGCTTTAATTTATAATCGATGTTATGTGAAATATTGAACAATCGCTGTGAAGCTTGCAATAATTGGTAGCGAAACGTTTAATATCTCATATTTGATTTACGCATGATTCATTCTAATTAATCATTCAAGTGTATCAATACTTCGTATCGATATCAAGAACTCTACGATCGAGGTATTAAACTTATACTCTGCTTATGATTCGCCTTATTAGAACGTGAAACATCCTAAATTAAAAGTCGACTACGTCGAGCATTCGATGGCAAGTTGCAAGTTTTCATCCGAGTTATAAATGTATGCCAAACATTTGTCGACAAATATACACAACGATTTGTCCGTTTCGGAACGTTAACATCTGAAAATGTGAGAAACGTCAACCACTGCAGTTGTTCAGGACGCAGTTTAAGAATCTCTCGAATTTATCGTAGAAGACATTCCTTTGAAAACACGAAATACGCATGGATTCGATACAGTTTTTTATTTGGATATTCATCCACATACTTGATCGACGAGATACGGGGCATGGTCTCGACAAATATTTATATTTTTGTGGTTGCTTATATTTGCCTACCGGATGAATCTCTGTTACAACAAACATGGTTACATACACCCGAATTGAAATCCATTAATTTACCCAATGTAATGTAATATTTCAAAGACATATTTAATATTCCATATACATTGGAAGGGTTACCGAAATGAAATGATACGTTCAGAATATTCGTAATTGCACATGGAATTATTTTAATTATATTATTCAACAGTTGATATCATTAATGTATTTCTATGCGTATGTAGATACACATAGAACTCGATAAACACTATGTTCTCGAAAAATAGAAAGTAATGTGGGGAATCTTGTTAAACCGCACAGTAAGCTGATTCCTTTACGGTTTGATTCGTTCGTTTAAAAATTCGCAGTAATTCGCTTGTTTTTAACGGTAGTACCACAAAAAAAACCAGCAAAAACGTCGCTTGAGACGTCAATTTAGATAAAACGTAGGACAAATATCGGCACGATATATCGGGGGAATATTCCCACTGGTATATCCCAACCGTTCGCTATCAGAACTGGATATTGATACAGACGCAATATCTTTCGAGGGGTAGTGTATTGGGCCGGAAAGTTAAGTCTCGCGTTCACGCTGGTTGGTATTAGATCAAACAAAACAAAGGGGATGTTGAATCAATATCGGAGCGGAGGCGGCAATGAAAGGAACAAGCCTGGGGTATGATTATGCGGCGAGAAGCAATCCGTTTCAGGAGAACGAAGTCGTGAAGCAGCCATCAAAGAAAGGTTAGAGAGAGCAAAGTCAAAGAGGCAGTTCGTCTTCGGTCTTGTCGTTGAGACGCATGCTCGTGTCTCGATTCTGCGAGACGTAGGAACTCGAGTTACTCGAGTCATCGTTGGAGAGACGCATTTCATCAAAACTTGCGGTTTGTGTGTATACCATCCCATGGTAAGCTTTATTCAGTTCGTAGTTTAGAAGGATGCGAGGATCTTGGAATTTAAACGCACAATGGAATATAAATGGAGTTATGCGAATCGAATAACGAATATAAAGTACAGGATGAATTGGTAGAGTTTTGATGAATTTTGCTGAAAGTTTGACTGGCAGACTCGGTTATTTGGCGATTGAAGTATCGCGATAATTAAGCACATAATTAGCAATAACACTTTTGAAAATCGTCATGAAAGGGTACTCGATGTTTCGGCAATCGAAGCAGAAAGAATCTTCAGAAGCTGCAGTAGCAGGAAATGCAATTAGAGTTCTCAAAGTGGATAATACGCCGCAATTAGAACTTTCAACTAACTGCAATATTCAGTCACGAAGCACTTGATGACTACACCGCTTCAACCTTAGAGTCCTCGATAATTGTACATCTCTATCGGTAGACCACTAGACCATCGAATCCCTCTACAATCGATAAACCTCGCGATTAGAATACTCAAGCCAGCATCAAGATACCAGTTAATCCTTCCGTTAAGTACCGTATTTCCTCGTTTTTAATCATTTTTTGTGTCTGTTCGAGCGGAATGTCACTTAAATCGATGCATATCTACGCGTAAGCTTCGCTACTCGAACACTTCTTGTTCCATCGATGTCTCAACGATAGATATTGAAATCCGCTCTTCTAGGTTGCCTGTTTTCTAAAGTTTAACATACACCGGAGAATATTGCGGCACTTTCCCAACGAGATCCCCGACAGAAGGGATCGTAAGCATTCGAAGCACGTAATCCATGCTCCACCGTGTGTCGTCGAAGATAAATGAGCCGTTCTCTATACGTAGACAGGAGAAATTTTGTTCTATCGTCGAAATCGCCATTGGACTCACGCCATCATTTACGACGATTAAACGGGTGGGTCCAACGTGATCATCGCGTACGATCGCAAAAGCTATTAAAATGAACGTTGTGTATGAACGAACTGGTAGTAACAAAAGTTGAGAAGTTTTGTCGAAACTCGTCTCAAATCGTGAAATTTCGATTTCGAATCATGGAAGCATCATATCGAGCATTTAAATTCAAATCGATAGGACAATTTCTCACCAATGTTTAAAGTGCTGGATTCGATTCAAATCGAACTCGATCAAGTTCTACTGTGCGAAACGAATCGGCAGACAAAGAGTTGAGTACAGTCGGTAATTTTTCACCTTTCGCTACCACTACCAAATCGGAATGAAAGTTTATGACCTCGTCGTTGGTTCCCCGGTCGCTTTAAAATTTCAACGCTATGGGCCATTCCCCTGTTCCTCTGTTTTTCTATTTTTCTCGCCATACCTGTCGCTATCTCGTCTCTCGCTTTCCGCGTGGCGAGAGATTATTTTTACTGTTCCATCGATCGTAACTCGCCGCCAACCGGTTAGTGGAAGATCGTTCTCGTGATTTCGATGTGCTCCCTCGATCGTGGAATCCATTCTACCCATTTTGGTTAATAGACAACGATGCCCAAAACGAATATAACGTTTTTAAAAGTACTTTGTATTACTATATACAAACGAAATAACGATTTCAAGCGAATAATTTCCTGCTGTGCTGGATTTACCAAACAAATTTCATACTTCTGACACATAGAATGTGTAAAAACCTCGTAGTTTATCGTCGTCGTAATTAAAATCTCTTTTCTCTGAAAAATTGCATTTCTCAAAGCTTCATCATTCGTGAGTTGTCGATAAACGTCGAAAAACATTTGGTCCCTAAATGTTCATGCCACAATCAGAGTAAAACAATTCTAGGAACGGACGGGAGGAGAGTAGATGGGGTTTGCTCCAGTATTTTGCCGAGTTCGATCGGCCAGAAATCGTCAGAGCTTTCAGCGGTCGTGTTCACGATATGTTGCTTAAACGGTGATCTAAAGTTAGACCGTAAAACGAAACATTTTTCACCGGGAGACGAAGAGAGAAAGAGCGATGGTGCCACGTCATTTCGTGCATTTCGCGTTTGGCCAGTTGCCATGTTAGCTGGAAGTCACGAATAGAACTATCGCGTGTCACGACCGATGGAAATTAAATCGTAAAATTTTCGGCACTGCATCGATCTTGTGGTCTTTGTGTTTCGATCGCTGACCCTCGAATTCTGTAGTGGAGAACCTGGAACAGTTTTGAGGCTCTTCCGTGCGACAAACTTTTCTTGAACGCGGGTCATCGAGCTCCGGCAAAGTCCTCTTGCAGCTTTCCAAGCACCCCACCAAATAAGCTTTCGAGCAATCCGGCAACTTTTTCTATAAATCAGCGATCGTCTCTCATAGAGACTACAGAACTGGATGGAACATTTAATCCAGCACATCTTGGACCAATGTCGAGACGTTTCACGAATTTTCCATTGAATAGACGAATTCTATAGACCTTTCGAAAGAAATGGAAAAGTTTGACGTCTACAATTTTTCCGGTTGCTATTCTAGTTTATCTTCTAGTAATATTTCAAAAGTTTTCATAGATTGATAAATATCGAGTACTCCCAGAGTTTCGTGTTTCTTCGTAGAAATCTGATATCGTAAACGAATAAAGGTTCGAATTCGATGTTGATCTCTGATAAAGCGGTGATTTCCGAAACAGAGTGCAGTCGATATATCGTGCTCAGTTTTGTTGCTAAAAAAATAGATGCCGACTAATTTGGCTCTTCTTCTCTGTACGAAAGAATAGGAAAAGTCATTGTTCGCTCGTTCTCTACTGTGTCAATTGAGAATAATAGACGTCTGGTGGAAAGCGAATCCACGTGGCTCTTTAATATCTTCGATTTTAAGAGAAGATCAATTCATAAGAGGATCCATTTCGACCTTTCGTGTCGGATATTTTGGAAAAAGAAACGAATCGAGAGATAGTTACACGTGGCTGCTTGCAGATAGAATTATTATTCGAGTTAAGTTGCTACTAGTTAAAATCACCGGGCGTCTCTACTACGGATAGGAGTAGCAAACATAGCGTGTCAGTAGAAGTAGCCAGGTGGAGTGTAGAGTATATGGTTAGAGTGAAAGATCACCAGGAACGTTTTCAAATGCCTTTGATATAGAAGATAACTCAGAATTCGTCTCTCAGGTGGCATCGATCGGCCGGCTCCTTTCGCTTTTGGCAAGTGATCCGAGAAGTAAATTGCCTTAAGTGGGCGATAACGCTCCTCGTCGATGAAGAGACTAAGATACGGCTGTTGCATAGAATGTACAATGTACATACACATATAGCAGAGAAAGACAGGAAGAGGATGAACACGTAACCGTAGCTTCCTATCTATATACATCTCTCACAGCCACATGGATTTTCAGTTCGCGAGCGGTTCGACGAGCTGGCTGATGCCTTTGTGCTTAGCCCTGGTCTACGTGCACACGAACGAGCACGAACACGCGGCCTGGAACACGTTGATGAGTTCTTCGCCGTGCAATAACACGTTCCTGTCCTCCCACCAACCTCTATCCCCCATCCGACACTCGAGCTTCCACTTGTTCCTGCTGTTCTTGCTCCGGCCGCGAAATGTCTGCCGTCGCATATATGCAGTAATGTCCAGGAGATACTCGACATATCTGCGTGACGTCTCGAGGGTGCAGATGTCGCATCAGGGCATTAGCATCGGCCTCAAGATACTCCGGTGATTTTCGAGAACATCTCGGAAATGTCCTCGATCCTATCTTCTACGAGTAGACGGAAACAGAGAGAGAATGAGCGAGACAGCGAAACAGGGAGTATTCTGATGCCGATGAATTCTGATGGACCGCGTGTTTGCGCAACCTCTAGTCATTGATATTTACGATGGAATTGTTTCTCTGTCGTGATGTTAGGGATGGAGAGGATGCTGGTGCACGTTCGAGATACATACTCGAGCTTCAAGTTCGATCACCTTGATTCTTCAAAGTAGAACACGAGATTCTCTGTGCAATTCTATTAATTCTTCGTTTTGAAATTTGATCTATGCTCGCGGATTCCGCTGTACAAGATTTTACGACAAAACAACGGGCAGGAAGTTGCGACATCCACTAATTTCCAATGCATCATCCGGGAAGAAAGAAAGGCCGGTCGGTGTTCCTTTAGGTGTGTCGCGTCATCCCGCAATTTTTCCAAGCCTTTGTGCCATAGGGATTTCCGCGACAAAAGCAATAAATCCAGCGTCTATCCGCCATGCGGAACTGACCTGGCGTGCCGCGTCTGCGTACACGTAGTAAGCTCCTTTCGGACCAATCCCTGGGAACGGGCATTTTAACACAATGCGTCCGTCCTCGTCTTGCATCAAGCAACGGCATAGAAGGGACTGTCGTCTCTCTTTCTGTGATGATTGTTGCGCGACTGGATCTTTGTGAACTCGGCCGAAACTCTACGGCGACGTTTCTACTAACAAATTTTGTCAGCGAAAGGAAGATGAATTATACCTTCCAGGGGAATACCTGTCAACCGTGGCTTCTTAAGATGCAAATTGCTCGTTGCAATGGGCAGTTTGGAACTGGAAAACGTGTAGATGATAAACCAGCTGGGAGGAGTTGGCATCTGCTTAATTAAGAAGATTTCTTACAAATTTACATCTATCGATTAGATAAAGTACATTTTTTTCGCCGAGGATTACTACAATATATACGTGCAAATGAAAGATTCTTTGGAGCATGGATAATCGCAGGGAAATTAATCCTTTGAGAGCGAACGTGTTTCGCTACATAGAACATTCGCAGGCTGCTGTCTTTGATTAAAGGAAATGAATAAGTAGGGGACGCATTGATTCGAGTATTCGGTACAGACTGTGCTTCGCAAATGCTCAGTGCTTCGTGTTAATTACACGCAAGGAATGCTCGAATACGCTACCCCTGAGCGTAATTTAATAGTCATCATGCAGCTGATTAACACAGCCTTCGCTAATCAGCGATTCCGCCTGTCGTCCAACGTAACAATTTTTTACCATGTTCAAGATATCTATTTTCAACTAGATAATGGCATTAGCATCGATGCGTTATAGATTATAACGGTACGAATTAATTATAGTACCTAATATGTTATATCGCTTTCGTCCGTCTTTCTGTTTGGAACAAGCGCGCGCTGGTTGTTAAAAGCTGTACACAAATTTATTCGCCAGCGGAATTAGCGCTAATTGAATACGGATCATGGAACGGCGTTTAACGTCATTAAACGATTACCAGCACATACGCGTCTGTGCGGAGGTTTGAGGGTCCTACGATCGCGAGATCGACTGTATGAACGACGTGCGAATATCTACTTTTGCATAATCCCCGTCACGCCGCCTGTCCCTTCACTTAGACCATCGAATATGTATGAGGGAATAACAGGGAAAATGAATTCGCCAATGTTTACGAGCCTCCCCGTCGTCTTTACGATGTCGTGACCGCGCACTCTAACGAATTACCAAATTCTCGGTGAATATTAACGCTTGAATATTGTTAGAGGAGAGTTGTGCCCACTGACCTACCTGTCGTATTATTTTTTAGAATAATGCATTATCGAAAAGAAAATAAAAAGATAGTTAAGTATGACGGCAAAGGAAATATGTTAAGGAATCCACCCCTAAAATCCTATTCGCAATTTTCTCGCATCAAACAGTTACTAGGCTCAGCCAGGGGTTACAACTTAAACAGCTTTCCGCAAGGATTTCGAGCGTGTTGTGAAGAATTCAGCTGGCAAAAACATCTTACCTTTGCACTTGGAGGGATCAACGGGGTGGTATTATAAGAAATGATGTCGTAGGTGTACCGCGCTGTGGAATATCGCCGAGATAATTCCTTTATCAGTATTCTACCTGAAACGTCGGGATGGATCGACTTCTGTCGTTGGCAGCTTCGTTCTCCGGCAAGTGCATACCGCTTACCAGAGATGGGATTCCACTGCCTTCCATAGAAGTGTTATAATAGTAAAATTAACGCCTCAGCTGCGGTTTGCCGAGGATGTCTAGAATGCGCGTGATTTGCGGTCGAATAATGCATACGGTCGTCGATTCCTTGCTTATATCGCTTATTGCTTCAGCGTAGATTTAACTTCAAAGAAACTGTCGATGGAAATATTATTATCCCTTAATTGCGTCATAGTGCCTTTTTTATAAACAGATTGAGAGCTCATAGTGTGCTGAAAGTCGATATTATTGTCGCATCTTCAAGCGAATGGTTCTATGAAAAAGGCGTACTTTTTAATAGAAGTATCACCTATGATCTTTACCAAGGGTGCGCAGCTTGCTCTAAGATCGCAGGTTATGAGCAGTAATCGATGCCAAATTTCCCTAGTTTTGGTCGAGAACCAGTTTAGATGAAAAATTGCATATTCAAAATTCAGGAATTGAATCGGTTTCGTTCCTCTACAACCGAACTGAAAGGGCAATTCAACGCGTGGTAGAGCGGTTTGAAGGCTACTCGATTTTCGCTTTTCTGAACTCGAAAACGCATATAATGATCCATGAAACAAGTGGCGAATAATCTTACCACAAACGAGGAGTGGTTGAACGAGACGCATACACGCATCATGGCGAACTCGTTTAAATTTAAATCGTCAGGTTTCCGGTGGCAGGCAGCCGGGATCGACCATAATGCGAAATACGTGGTGACGGTGAACCGCGATAAACGGGACAGCCGAATTCTCTCGGGACGTAAAATCGAAACTTGAATCTATCGAGATCTGTGTCGAAAGTTGAACGTGTACACGGCAGGAAGTTCAGCACGCAAAAATTCTGCTTTGGTTTTTTCACAACTCTGATTAACACCAATGTATATAAAGGTACAATTGTTTGGCAAAGTTAGTTTATGGGGCAGCACGATGGAGATATCGTGCAGTTTTTATCGATGACTAGTTTTTGGTAGTTTCAGACTCACAGCTGGATTTAATAGGCAGCTTATATCTGTTCCTGGCGTTCGTACGGGTTTCCCGTATTATTGTTTTTGTCAGGTTTTTCTGGTCAACATGAACACCTGCAACGTAGTTTCTGATTCTCGTTTCTGCTACCTGAACAACCGATAAAATTATTTAAACGGACGAGTATGTAGTTGTGCGTTGGACCGACGCAGATTTCGTATTCGTTCCCTTTGCTTTACGCGCTATAATGTACTATATGTACTATTTTAAGTATTTCGATCGACGCGTAACACAATTGCAGGTGAAAGAGGTTAAGAGGAGAGAATGATGCACTCTTTAAACGAACCTCGTACGAAGCGTCGTGTTATTACACTTCTGAAAACAAACCTTCGATATCATCGTCTGTCTACGTTAAACAAATATTATCCAACATTCGCGTTTATTGTACGTTTTAGTTTAATCAGCAATTCAATTTGTAACGTTGCCTGTTTCTTCGATTACTTTGAGAGAAAACGAACTGGTCCGTCAACTTTCCAACTCGCGATGATCACAGGAGCATAAAGCCGTGATACCTCGTACGGCAATTTTGTAAGAAGACCAGCCATAGATGGCGGTAAATCATTCACACTACAATTAGTCCGCTCCAACGCGCCAGCTTTGCTTCAAATTTAGTAGCCCGAACAGAGAAGTCTCTGTAATTAGCCAGTTCGCTTTTTCCCTTTTCCTTCTCTCTTTCTCTCTGCCTTGCTACTGCCGCTACATCTCCTCCTTCTTCCCCCTTGTTTGGCTAGCGGACTCTGTTTGTCTGTGGCCTGAAAAACCTCCACAGGCAGACGTGTAAACGACATTAGGAGAGTTCACAGGCTGAGTTTCGTCGATGCTCTGGCCAGCTAGAGCACCCGTTTGATGCAAACTTTACGGAAGAGCGGATCTGCGGTCGGTTGCGCGGCGGCCAAGTTCGCTCACGGAGCTACCCGTTGGAGAATCATCAGGAGAGTTCGCATTCCTCGATCGTGTCTCCGCTTTAATCGCCAAAGCAATGATTAGTTAGGCATAAGTCCCTGACTCGGCTCCGACCGTCTTGTTCCCTGACCAACGTTTACGTAACATGGTCCAGGTAATCCTTGGAGTTTGTGTCCAGACCACCGTTCCATGCGACTGAAGAAGATGGTAATGTATACTGCGTAATGCATAAGACGATAAGTTTGATTAGTACGAGAATAGAATAGGAGAGACTTTAATCGTACCGTGAAGGATACTTAACGTAAGAAGCCATGTAAGAGATTTATTTATTAAATAGAACGATCACGAATTACTCGTCTACTGCGAAACATTCGTTCTCAAAATATTTCTACAGAGTAGCGTAATTCGAATAACTTCTACTGTCAGTACATGAAATTTTCCAACCAAGCAAAATTCCAACTCGAGACAATTACGGCGTGCTTAGTAACGTGTTGCAGTACTTAGTTTCCGGATTAGTTAGCCGGTCCGGTGCAATTTAAACTCTGTAAGTCCGTGATGATTTACAAACCAGAAGTCACATTGTAACTGACGTAAAGATGAAAATGTCGTTTTCCAAAGTTCGTAGACTGTTTGCGTGATATAATTGTAAAGAGAAGCGGCTTGTTGGGATTTACACGAGTGCAACACCATTGGGATCGCTGGGTGAGGTCGAATCCTAACGCCTCGACCCTGAGCTTAACCTTACGTAACATTCCCAGCGGCGTGTGACGATAAATCTTCGCAGGAGCATTAGTGGCCCCTTGTCCCGTGCTCCGCTACACACCTACATGGCCGTCCGTTTCCGGTCGGTTGCTCAATAGCTTTACGAGTTCATATTTCCATGTCGTTCCAGGATTACCGTCCGGAAGCTTTAGACCAAGACTGAGATTAAAGCGTAAGTTTGCATTATGCGATCAACTCGCGAGTTCCGTGCTCCAAAAGGGATAATGAAAAAATGCCCGGCTAACGAAAGTAGAATGTTTGGGGTAAGAAGGTTGTCGGTGATGGATTGTTTGAGAATCATGGGAATTATGTGTTGGGCTCCCATGTTTTGAGCAACGCGTTTGATAGCAAAGAAAAATTGTTGGTCCCAGACGGTTCGGTGTTACTTGAAATTGCGTTGTACGTACGATAACGTGCTATTTCTTTATATTTCTATTTTACCTGTGGTTGAAAATCTTTTGTTAGATCTCTACGATTAAGTTGCTCGGATTTACGACATGGACGTCAGATATTGCTATTTTTGAAAATTTCTAAATAATCATTACACCGTCTACTGGGTCTCGTCGAAGCTGGAAGTGGAGATCTTGAAATTATTTATGGCTGTCGAATTCGCACGTTCGCAGGCCGGATAATTTGTTAGGTTCTCGCTTCTGCACACTCGATAGTAACGACATGCCATAAACCGGTAGCCTGGTTTATCGGCACATCGGTAATCAGTAGACATGGAGTTTCCCCTTGGGCCTGATCCATACGTCTATCTTATCTAAGGAATTAACTTAGTGAGCGGCTGCTCGTAGGTAATTATACAAAGTGATAAAAACGTTGTTAAACATCACGTTCGGTACATTGATAAAATTAGGAACACTTGGAAATGTTCAATATCTTTTTTAAATACTGGTATCGTCTAGATTCATCTATTTTCTGTCTGACTCGTACAAATGTATTCCAGTCTTGATATATTCGAGTTTATTACCAATCTTATTACATGGTTGTTTTCATTCTTCACCAATTTCACCATTGTTCGTGTAACTTTATAAATGGCGATCGAGAACGAAGCTAAGAGTAGAAATCGCTGAGGTCAGTTACCGCAACGAAGATCGGTGATTTACGCTTCTAATCGAATCGCAATTACACGTGACGGGTGCAGTCTTCATCGTCTTGTACCTCTCTGTCAGCCCGCCTCTCCTACGTTCGCAGAAGTTATCGCGAAGAGCTATGTTCGTTTTAGGTACTTTATCACAGCGTGAAGCTAGGTTTGATCGATGCCAGCCACCATTTTTTGCGCTCCTCTGGAGTATCCAGCCGATTGTGTGCACGTCTAGTAGCGATTGTCCTCTTTCGTCATCGGAAATAGCGATTCTTCAGTTCGTGGACCACACTAGCCTGACAGCTGAATATATATGACGCTGCTTAATAAATCCAGCGGACACAACGACTGCAATCTGCTCGTGGAACACGTAATCTGGTTTAACGTACCTACTCGCTCGATTTTCTCGCGTTGCTTGCTACCTTTTGTCTTTTGCTCGCGTATGTAATTCTGGAGTTCTTCTTTTGTTTGAAAATGTCCAGGAATAGAATGTTCTCGGTGTTGATAAGAGTGATTTAAATCAGAGCATTATTTCGAATCGTTCTTTCATCTAATAACGATCAACGCAACACGAAATCTTTCCAACGAGAATATCGTGCGATAACCCAGTTTTCTGAGGTGAGTTATTGGATTATTCATGCATCACTAGCAACTGCAAACTTGAAGATCGTCGTGCATTAGAAGCAATATTGGGAGCGAAAATTGGATGAAGGCTAGGGACCAAACGTCGAACAGCCATGAGTTTTGTGATCGTACGCGGAGTCAAAGCAAGTGAATCTGTAAGTCACTCGCCAGATACTCTAGATATTTCTCATATTTTTCGTGTCTTTCCTTCTTCTTTTCCGATACTTTCGCCAGCAGCTGGTCAGAATGATTTGCGAATTTCCATTCGCTGAAAAGTTCGAGCGGACAGATGCGCAGGGTAAACGTTCGTCGTTTGCCAAGTATTTTAATTCACCGCCGGATAGTTCTGGCATACCGACGCTCAGAATTCTTTCCCTTTGACCAGACGATCCGTGATTCGACGTCATCCCGACCTTTCGCCGTTTGCTGTATTTTCTAATTAACGCGAGAACTTGCATACCTGCTCGACTCTAGCAAAAGTAGGAATTGTGTGACAGAAAATCCACTGAGCTCGCGCTCTCGTTTCTTTGCGGCAAACCGTTTGGAATCTCGTGCGTTTCACTTTCGTTTCTCGTTTACCCCCTTTGTACCGTCTGTACATTTGCCATCTCCCGTGTTTCTTCAGCGCAATTTTCCCACCTTAAACGCGGTTACCGATTTTTATTCCTCAGAGAGTTGATAATATAAACGGCGAGATGGATTACCGTGATATCTAGGAAATTGAAACATTTATGTGCTTTTTATGATGCTATGAAGTAAACTTCTTGTTCGAGTTATTAACTCGGCTGATTTGAACGTTTAATTAGAGCGAAAAAGAGCAAAAAAACGGTGATGATTTCTGTGGAAGAAAAACGCTAGACTGTTAAAGCTTGATTTATTGACAATTATGATAATCATAAGCTTCTATATGTATTCTCCTGACAGTACAAGAACTGTTCCGATTACAAGGCGCAACGCGCGATCCGATCGATCGAACCGCACGATTTAACATCGCATTACACGTTTTGTTTGATCGGGTAACAAAGTTAGCTGGCCAGAAACACGTTGCACAAGCGAAGCGTGTTGCATCGGTGTTCCTTGCATCGGCCCTATCGCCCGACGATGATCCTCTTTGATAATAAGCGGCTATTTGCGCAGAAATTCATGGCTCTATCGGCAGCGAAAGGCCGAATCCTCGTTACGTATTCGCCGGAAATTTATTCGGGAGTCCGTGTAATTCTGGGATCAACTGGCGTGAATAATCGAGCGACACGAGACCGAGGGGGAGGGCGAGAGTTTTCTTTATTGGGGTGGTTACCGCTTGGCGGTGGATTTTCCCCCAAAATTGAAACCACCACTTCGTTAGAACGACCGGTTAGAGGAAGATATAGAAATGGAAATGCGAATTGAAATAGTAAGAATTCTTTAACCGGTGAGAAAGAACTTCGTGTTTGATCTTCCTGCTGGAAAATGACGTTGGTTTTTTCAGATATTACCATTGTATTTTGTAATATTACGTATGACGATCTTAAGCCAAAAATACAAACAAAGAATGGAATTATCGAGGAAACTTGTCGCCCTTATGGTCTTCCCTTAGTGTTTTCTTCTAATCGCGAAAGGACGCCGACTATCTTACCATAAACTGCGCGCGATATCGCAAATCGCATTAAGGCGGAGTGGTTCGCGGCCTCGCTTCATGCTCAAATGGCCAAATTGGATTTCGTTCTTAAGCTCCGAATTTCGTTAGGAGCAACGCTGAAATTGCGGAACCGCTCCTTGCACGAGCCGCGCCCATAATAAACGAGGTCCGCGCAAAACCCTCTCTTCCCCTGGCTTTTACCCCAGTGTTAAAAACGCTTCACGGCCGTATTATCGAATCCTAATACCTGGTGACGTGTTCCTGGCGTCGCTCGGGTTTTTGAATAAAATATCGCTTCGTGCGGTGTGGCTCATACATTTTAAATCCCATCGCTTTTCTGTAACGCGTCACTGAGAAACGAGGTTTTGGACCACGAAGACGTGGAAAACGCAGCCGAATTAAAAAAAAAAAAAAGAATCCTGTCGCGGAACTTAAATTTCGACGTTCTATTCCTCTGTTTGTGCGAAAGTTTACTTCATTTCCCATTTTACATCTCGCGACTCAAGCCGAGACATTCCTGCTTCTGGAATGCAAGCAAGGAACGTGAGTTGCTACATTCCTGTCCATCCGAAACGTTCTGAGATATACGTAACGTGTGGTTGAATCGCACTTTCTGTTTCCCCATTGTCACTGAAGATGAACAACTAATAGGGAAACTTGCCGACTGACACGTATAAAGAAAATAATTTTCAATTGACACAGTCACGCTTTATCGGTGTAATAAAAACTAACGTTGAGCAAAGACAGATACGCGAGAAATTAGGTGCAGAGTGAATATTCCAATGTTTGTCTAATTAGTATCTGTTTGTACTACTGAGTATTTAGTAGAGTTTGCGTGCAAGCGTCTAGGTAGATAACGTTTGATCAATATCTAATTGTATTATATAATTCCTTACACGCTATGTGTACTTGTTAATCTACGTTTACAACAATATTAACATAGAATTAACGTAGTATTAATCGATGAATCGGAAAAGCTAATTAAATTTGCTTTATAGCGCATTAGTAGTGGTGAAGGCATGCTAGGACGATAATGAGAGGAAACGATACAGGAAACTCTAACTAATGCTACGTTTGATCGAAAAATTCCTTTCGGTCGTTCTATCGTGCAATAAATTTCGATGCCAGAAGCCAGCTAACGTTGCACGTGTTTTAAAGCCATTCTTCAAATGACATGGAACTGTTAAAACGAATTGAAAACAATTCCTTGTCGTTACAATTATTTTTAAGGCACAACGAGAAATATATTTTCCATTTGATGCTGCATCGGTGCAAAATGATTTTCCTGTCTTTTTTAACTCGAGATTCATCGTTATCGATTGGCCCGATTATAAATAACACGAACGTCCATCATCCTTCTAAAGCTTTTCACCAAAGCTGTCACGATCTTCGGGTTGAACCATGCGCCTTGTTCTATTCCGGCCGATTTTGAGCGGATAAAGAACATGCCTCGTACGAGTCGTTCCGCGACATGTCGCGGCTCGATGATTTATTACTAGAAGGCTCTGCGACCAATTGAATCGACAGTGCGTAGGTCAGGCGCTCGATCAATCTTCTTTTCCTTCTTGCGAGAGTTGCAGGGTAAACTCATTTGTAGTTTCGCGACGCTTCGATGCGGTGATCGATAAACTACTAGTTGACGGAAAGGAACTACATGCTTCGGAATGGTGGCAATGGGGACTAAAAAGTACAGCCGAGTAGTCATCGAAGAAGATGAAGAAGATCGAGTTTCCTACGAGCCATTTCTTCGACGCGCTAAAATCTCACTTTATTTAAAAGGAAAGTTAATTCCAAGACGCGAAGTAAACCAATTTTGTCTGCCGGTACAAGATTACGCTGCTCTTAGCGATGGTAGTTCTTACAAATACTTTTTGATATAAAAATTATCGGTCGCAGTGCTCGTCATATATCTCTTTTTGATTCCACCTACAGCTCTTGTTTCCTACCACATAGTTTTTGTTAGGGAAAATTAACGAGATTCGAGATTACCTTTGCGTAATTAGTAGCGCGCTACTCGTTGGGAGATTTTTGCAGAATCTATGGCAAAAATGAGAGAAAACGTTTGTAGTTTCTGACGAGTTTCGGGAACAAAAAGCTACGATGGAATTTTAAGAGCGTAGGTCTTCGAACTTCACTGCGTTTCGTATGTTGGTAGTCGACTCTTGAATCTTACAAAAACACGGAAATATCCGAAGTGACTCCAATCGGGGTAATGGCTGCAATTTGAACGGCATTCGGTCTAGCTATCCCCTTCTCTCTGATATTTCAACTGACCGGCTGCAAACAACAACAACGATTGCTATTCGGCCATTCGAAGATTAAAGGTCCTAATACTTCACCTCGGAAATTGTAGCATACGAAACACGTGTGTTTATTTCGGCAAACTATGTAATGGCGGATCATAAGTTAACTCTGTTATTCTTGAAATGAAATACGAAATTGAATATGAAAAACGATTTTTTAATAGCTGCTGCAGGCAAATTAAAATTTCAAAACCTTCCTCTAGGCAATTGTGACCGTTTTCTCCTGATGTTCTTTTCCGATCGTTTCTTTCAAACAACGTAGCAATTCTAAGGGAAATAAGTAAAATTTCCGGTTTAGCTGGCGTCGCGTCTCTCGCCCTCTGAACAATCGTCGTGGAATCCGTGGAATCTAACGCGGATACAGGGAAGAGAGGACGCGAGCGATACCTCGGGCCTGGGCTACCTTAGATTCTACGTCTTCGTGTTAGACGCTCGGAGTAAATCGCTCGAATCTAATTTGCAATTCCTGACGCGTGACGGTCGGAGCTGATAGGAGGACCGACTGGTTGGAATACGCGAATGCGCCGCATCCAGGCCATTACGTGCCCCGGACGAAAGTCGAGGAAACGACTGGCCGCCTAAAAACAGAGCATCCTGCGCTTGTTCATCGCGAGCCAACGCCGGATCCGAAGCGACGACGCCGGATCTTCGTTGAAATTCAGCAACGGTTACGCTTGCAGCTCGTTCACGCGCGAATCAGCGCGATCAGCTCGCGCGTGTAGTCACGTAGAGAGAGATGGGGCGGGGTTTGGAAGTTGCTTTCGATCGAAGATAGGTTGATTCTTGTTTCCCCTTTTGTACAGCGTTGATGGAAATGTTAGTTGAGTGTGAGATTGAAATGAAAAATTGCAACGTAGCTTGGTCGGCTGTAAAAATATATCGAACGTCTATCGCGAATCAATTATGGTTAAATGATACCTTGCTGTGGGTTTCATCCGTATCCTTTGAACTTTTACTTCCTGAAATGGAACAATTGCGTAACATTGTGGTGTCATGCGGTAACGGAAGCCCTTTCTACGGAGATCGTAGGTGCATAGAATTACTTGGAAAAGTCAAAGGATCGCAATAGATCTTTCTTAACAGTGTAAAAAATAGACTTACGTTCTGCATGAATTGTAAAATAATAAATAACTTGGATTACCGCAAAGGTCGTTTAATTAATAGGTTGAATGCTGGAAATGCGTCACAACTGATTATCAGATATTAAAAAGATATCCCATGCATCAAAGTTTTTTAATTATTAAGGGAGATTGATGAGTCGTTGGTTTCACCAAAGTTCCATCCCGCAGAAAAGTATCCTGTTGCTTTTATTACTTTAGTTTTTCGGATATACGACGTTGTTTCGTCCCTTCGAAAGGCGATAGCGTATGTTACGAAAATAGGAATCACGCAGCTAATCGATGACAACGATGGCACAAGTCGAACGAAGTTTGAATCGTCAACAACCTAACCGATTCGATTAAAGTAGCTTTTTAAAAGTTATGCGTGTCGAAATACAAGAAACAGCCAACATGTAAGAGCCGAAGGTGGAAAAACGTTGAAACTATCGCGGACAACTCCGTTCTTTGTGTGTAAGTCGGAAAAATGGTATAGCGTAAGTGAGTTTTCTCGACAACTTTCTTCGTTCTAATTGAATTCTTTCAGAGACGTCTAGTTCGCGTTGTATCTTACCATGTTCCCTCCTCTTATACTTTTTGATTATGTTAGACAATGATGTATGTTCAGACGAATGATTTTGAGCGTACATAATGCAAAATATTTATACTCTTTTTTATAGTACACTTTTTTTGTTCCATGTGTTTGTTAACTTTTTTCGTCCGGCTGTTTCTACTCTCGAATTGTTGATTTACATAACCTGGTTATTTGTTTGCGTTTCCCGCTTACTTGTTCATATTTCCGATCGATTGCTTGCGCATAATTTTCTTGACAATTTCACATTTTCCAATGCAATTAACGAACTCGCCCAACGTGCTTTCGAAAAGTCACATCTAATTAAAGGTTACGAAGCAAAGACGCTTCGTAGATACATAGAAAGAGTGAATTGATCGGTGTAGCTTCTTGGAAAATTTGAATCGTACTGTCCTATTTCAGAAACTCTATCGAACGAAACTTCATCAGGACGAGACAACGAGTTTTCTGGATTATATGAAAATTTAAAATCTGCCACGATTCCGAAGATCCAGGGACAGGGGATACGAAGGGATAAGGCGTTGACAAGTGAAGAAGCCGGATACCGAAAATTCGTTCGAAACTCTGTCCTCATCGAGGAAAAATTGCCAAGACGTGTCTTCCAAGGGAATTGGAAACCCTTGGAGGAATTTCAAAGACGTCCATCGCCAGCGATTGCAATTTTCCAAGGATCCTTAACTGTTCATCCGATGGAACAGAATAAATGAGAAAGATCATAGAATCTTTTGTGATAATAAACGCAGATATCAAGAGATCGACGATTAAATATTGTTAAATCAATTTATGAGTATCTGAGATTCCAGAGAACGCTGATATTCCAATTATGATATTATTATTCGCTGCGATTCTTGGAACATTAATTATCGTCATAGTGAACACACATTGTAGTTTTTTTAACGAGCTGGAACATTTTAGCAATTTCACTTGCGAATTTTTTGCCGCGGACGCGACGGATTTTCAAACATTTTCGCTTGACGACGTGGAAACATTAACTTTTCAAATTTCGTGTCCCGTAAATTGTATTGCAACTCTCTCGAAACTAGAATTTTTCATACTTTTTGATGCATCATTTTTCAGTTGTACCACGCTACTCCTGTATTTTATGGCCGTGTACCGGGTTTCCGTATATTTTCCCATGTTTTGAATTCTTAACCATCATTTCACCATGTCAGCCCCAGCTCTATACGGTTGCACCGCCGATATTTAAAATTCTACTGCGCTGCTTGACAGCTATACATCTGAGCATCTCGGGGAGACCTGTGTATATCCTAGTCCGTATGAATACACCGAACTTAATAGCGGAACTAATACCTCGTAAAGCTTATCCGGGCTTAAACTTAACCCAAACTTGATAGGTAATCCATGTCTAACTCAACCCTTTCTACTACAGTTGAATCTCAGATCCATACATCATTGTAAAATATCAGCACGTTGGGGCAAATTCGAGGCCACAAAGATACAGGTTGATCAAATAGTATATTCAAATATATTCAAGAAACCATACAGCTAAGAAAACTAACTTCGCGCCTCTGATTGTTCCTCGAAGTAATAGGAAGTACAAAGAATTTCCTAAAATACCGTTTAATTGAACCAACGAACAATCGCGAAGCCAAGCTACGGGAGAGGGGTGACGCCAGTCAAATCCCGGTTCGAGTGCATTGAGAATCGAAGCGCGGCAACGCGAGAGAGGCTTCAGTATCTCGGGTGGCATTCGCATTCGATAAAAGGGTTCAGGTTCAATTTCCCAATTTCCCGGCCTGTCACTCTTCCCGTCGCGGTCGTTCGCTCGAATATTCCTCGACGACGTTGCGATTTCTTTTCCTCGGTCTTATCCCTTCAGCCGCCACTCTTCCCTTTGCCCAGCCGCGACGGTTATTTAAGATTCCCGCGGGCGCCCCGTCTTCTGTTTTAAAAATCACTCCAACTTGCTTAGTATGCCGGTTCGGGCCGTCGCTAGTCGACTGTGATATTGCCTTAGCATTGCTCGCCACCTCCGCCACCCCCATTCCGGACTCTCCTCACCCATATTTCATCCGGGCTTTTTCTACTTTTCCTCCATGTTTTTTGTCCTGCCCCGACCCCCCCCTGTTTCTCCCCTTCATCTTTTCGTGTTCGTTCCTTTCAGCCGACCCACCTATTCGATCTCTCGCGTATCCGTCTACTCGAAGGACGAGGAGGGACGTTCTTTCTCGCGCAATTTTTCGAGACCCCCTTGACAAGGTGAGCCGATCGATACGGCTGTTACCACCGTGTTACAATCCTGCGAAGAGTTATGGCTTTTTTGCGAAGGAAACCTGGGTCCCTTATACTTTTTAATTATAACTCGTTTAATTTCCATCGTAATCTATAAATAATCTTGTGAAAGCATATACATAGTTTCATAGTTCAGAGCATCGAATACGGCCTATCATTCGCACGGTTCCAAGATCTTCGTCTTAAGAGGTCTTTGAGGAATAGTTTTAGTCGACACGTATGTGCAGATTTTCATTCAACTAAACCTTCAAAATCACTTACGGACTTTAACAAACGTTCTATGTTATACACGTGTGCCTTTGGTTTAGGAACATCCTGACGTTTCGACATTATCGTGACCAGTAATTGGAGTTGTTAATTGGTGAGTGCAAATTGATCGAAATTTTCGCCGCGAGCAATGGTCATGTTGGACGGATACAATAAAGTCCGGTCGTGTGGATACTTCCGTGTTAGAGTAACATGCATTAATTAAAGAGTGCCCATGGCCAGTCCCCCTGAGTAAAATCATTTTAATTATCTACGTGAACACCGCAGGCGAAACAATTCCGTGACATTATCTCCACGAAGAAGATTCGCCACGTAACTGGTACTCGAAATACGGCAGTTGAACGGTAGGATCTTTCGGAAAGAGCCAGAATGGAATTAGCCGCATCTTTATCGTTTCAGACCACTGTTCCATTGAGGCCGCGCTCTAATGTCGAAACTCTGCGATATCTGCTATAATTTCTGCACGGTCGAGTACAAAGTAATTTAGATAATGCCGGAAGTTGGTGTAACAAGCGGCCCAACCGACCACCCACTGTTTAGCCAGCGGTTCGCTTTCGGCTACTCATTTCCATCCGCTACTGAAAAACGCGAATCATGTAAAAATGCTAATAAGATTCCGGATGAATGTTGCTTCAGAAGTTTGAAAGAGAAATGCGAAAATTGTCCTTCGCTTCGGACCAAGTTTTATCAGGATTGCAACATTGGGATAAAGTATGCGTATATCGAATGTGACGTAGTGGGAAGTAGAGTGTTTTGCAATATATCAAAGTAAGAATTTCTTCCTGAACTTAGACCTAATTGTAACCGTGTGCAGATTAAAATAATTCTTAGTTTAAATAACTCCATGATGCTAATTGGGACAAATCCTTGGTCTGGAAAGTAATCGTTGCTTATCAAGATTGATTTCGATGATGAATCGAAACTTTTGCCGTAATACACGAAGAATATTGAGGATATAAAGGTACAGATATTTATTTGAAATAAATCTCTAATGTCGTATTACCGTTATCCATGAAAGATGACGCTGCTCGACGATTACTAAGTACGCATATGCATGTTACATTTGTGATGCGTCAGAAATCCAGTGCAAACATCGGAATCGAGGGGGAAACAGTTGATTTTTCGCGAAGCTAAGCCATAATATTCGAATCGCAGTACAGCGAATATAAAGAATTTCCGGTGAAACTACTCTGCCAAAGAAATCGTAAGCTTCAGGTTCTGAAATTTCTATATCGATTGGGAAGAATATTTTTAGACCAAAGAAGTAGGGCCACGACAGACCTATCGTTTGCAATAATCTGTTAGTTTCGTAGTAAACCTAACTCAAACCTAGTCAAGGCCTAACTGAGACACAGATGCAGGCCTAGATCTTGACCCTATTTGGATTTAACGCTACGTTCATCCCTAGATCAAACCTAAACCAAATCTAATCTGAATCTAATCCAAATGTAATCCATACGTAACAGAGACAGAGGCTGGATTTTGTTCGATCCAAATTTAAATTTTTATCTCTATGTCCATACTGTAGCTCACGTAACACAAAATTTTCTATTAAATTGCATTCAGTTTTTAAATAATAGCTGCGATGATTTTCGAGTATAAGATTAGAATAACTTCTATCCATATAGTCTTATTTCGTTCGGAAATATAAGAGAATTAAGAAAGTGAGAAAGGAAACGTCACAGGAGAATATCAAACGAAACAATCGATTCGAGCTGCGAGTCAAATAAATCCCGAGTGAGACAGGTCGCTTTTGCAGAGAACGACTTTCTACCTAATTCCAATGCATCATGACGAGCACCTTGCCGATTGGGAGTGCACGGTAATTCGATAGAATATTGCTTGGGAAAGTTGTAGCCTGGACGTCGCGATGAGAGATCAAATCCAATATTCGAAATGACTTTCAGGCTTGAAAAGTTTCTGCACTAATTCGCCGGTATTTCCGACCAAACTCTCCAAGTTCTCCTTCGGACTCATATGCTGTATGTTCTGTAACGTGTGCCCTTTCCTTCGTGCTTTTCCTTTCCATTCTAGTTTTTCTTTTCGGTTTCAGAGTGATCTACAATATCTCTCTGCAATAATTTCACTTTGATTTGCAAAATGTTTTCCATTTTTCCTCGTATAAGGTTTGATTTGTGGGTTTTGGTACGTCACATCATAAATATAATTTATCACATAGCACCATAGAATTACTAGCGAAGATCAGAGGACGATCTATAGCGTTATAACGAACGATTGCATTTTCCGAGAATCTCTATCTTTTAGTAATACAAACGCCACTTAGAAACGTTGGTTAACTTACTCGTACAAGCACGGGGACTCTGATAATTGTTCACGAGCGTTGTAAAATCGATTGCACGGTATCAAAACTAACAGCACTCGATACGCGTCGATGGAGAGAGCGCGACACGAGGATTCAGCAACGTAAATTGCTGTTACGAAGTTTCACGATGAACAAACGAACGATTAAAAAATTTGCCGGCCAGTCGGCTGGAACATTCCCGTTGGAACTTTCACCGATCGCAAAGGGTGAAGCGTTTTGTTGCATACGGCCTACACGTTATCGATCCGTCTGGTCCTCTGTTCGTCGACCAGGCGGAAGCCAGACGAGCCGGATTTTGCAAAAATTTCTCCGGCTTTGGTGGCTTGCAAAAAGTTAATAGGCTGCGACGAGTTGGAAAAAGATAGAGACCTTGAAAAGAATTTTCAAACAGGACAGGGACGAGCTTTTAAAAAAAGCAGAAAAAAGTAATAAAAAGACCGCTATATGCGCACATACCTGAGAAAACTGGGATCCGTTAACGAGTTTTCGTTGAAACCCCAATATCGGTGTTCACGGAGATTGAGGCTTTTCAAGAGCTTAATTTTCAAAAGGTCTTTGAGACGTACATACGAATTCTTCGGTTTTCTGAACGACGTAAATTCTATACACGTGTCAGATTCGCTCGATGGTAATACTTCTGCGCGTTACGTATTGCGTATGCATGAACATAGATAGCGTCGCACCCATTGACCCAAAAAGCGATCATGGATTTTGATCCCCAAAAGGATAGTTTTCGTAGCTATTAGTTGCTAAATTAATACCACACAACATGCGAGCAAAATATGAATTTATACAACCAAAATAATTAAAGTATTTTATCATCTGTTTATCCGCAAATTGAAATTACTACAACTGCTGCAATTTACTGTTAAAATAATACAAGAAATCAATGATAGATGAAATGGTCGCAAATAAAATTAATAAAAACGAGGCGAAGATAAACAATGATACCAAGATGAAAGTTGAAGCATGAGGGAAGGAAGGAAGGAAGGTACACTCTCGAGCTGAAGTGACAGTAGCGAGTAGTATCAGCAGACGTTCGGACAGACTTTTGATTTTTATGTAGCGAAGTTCCAGCGAAATTTTATATGTCCATTTGAAATAGCACGGGGCACGATCGCTAAGGTTTACTGACTTTACTGGGTAAAGCTTCCTGGAAGGGAAGGGAAACGATGTTCGTGAAATATTGCGATAACCTATCGGATTATCGATTTCTTGGGAATTTGGAGGGTGGAAAATTATACTACTGTTGCTCTCGGGGACGTACAATTTCGACTGAATTTCCTTATAAATCCTCTTCATTTTTAATTGCCTGAAGTTTTTTTTTTTACGTGAATCTATCAATTTCGCTCGTTTGTTTTCTTTCAACGTTATTCCTCTGCACTCCCAGAGTTATCTGTTTCAAGGCAAGAGCAACACGATTCACCTGGTCAGAAAAGTTTTCCATTTGCAGAAAAGCTACCGTATGCTCGAACTTGGACTAGCTTCGATATTTATAGACGTTGGTTTTCGTGGTCATCGGAGAAGAAACTGGAATTACACGTCTGGAGAAATAAAAGCGAAAAGCTAAAACCTTCGTCGCTAATCTAAAAGCTAGTCGAGGAAACAATTTATTATTCGAGATTAACATTTTATTTGCGAATCTTTCGAAGAAAATGGCAAATTGAATATTTCAGTAAACTCATTTGGGCGTATCGGCATCGATCCAATCGCGGCGTCTTTGAAAATGGAGACGTCTGAACGACGGGAAACAAACGTCCGCTGCTAGGAAACGGTAATGAAATTCGGCGGAGGGTTGCGTGCTACTGGCTGCTTTGAGTATCGATGCTGTATTCGAGCAGCCGGGGAATCGGTGTGCTGGCAAGCTCAATCGGTTGGCGCACGCGAAAATTGCCGATGGTGATTTCATTTTGAAATCGTCGGGTCTTGATTGAACACAGGTCTAAAGCCACAGCTGATCCCGTAACATCATGTGCTTCGTAGTAACTTTGGCCACATTTCGTCTGCTGTAACAGCTCTCCTAAATTTATTACCAAACGATCGGGGATCAGGCAAGTTTTTACTTGATTTTACCGTCAGTTCTGGCGAGAAAAGTCAGAGAAAAAATAATTATTGGATATTAATTAGTAAAGTAGAAAACTTGCAATCTCGAAGTTCGAAGTAACTAGTTTAGCTGCTATGACTATTGTACGCGCCGATATTAAGAATTGCTGGCTTTAACGAACTGAAAACACAGGCGGGGTGTATTTCTCGGACGACGTGCACATAGATAAACGATTCTCGACGACGCGTGTACACATTGGCTATCTGGACCGGAAGATTTTTTCAATATTTCCCGGCGGCGGTGTTCACTCCATTTGCAAACGCGTATCGTGTAGCTCTCCGAGCTTACGCTTGTTACGAACGCGTTCCATGTACGGGGTGAAGGGTGTTGGTGCACGTCGTTGCAGCGACGAGCTTGAAAAAATTGTAGACTAGTCACGGGGACGGAACAGTATTCACGCTACAACGCGACTGCACGCGACATGGTTCGCGCGCTGCTACCAAATTAACCCGCTTTTGTTGGGTCCGGGCCGCTCCCATCTCTTTTTATTTTTTCGTTCGCGTTTCACCGCTGACTTTCCGGCAACGAGCTTTTGTCTCTCTCTTCTTTTGTAATGTTTGAAAAGAATGCGTGAAACTTCTGCTACGAAGACGTTTAATCGAGACTTCTTTGATGTTTGCACTTTGACATTCCGTGAATCCAGATTTTTTGTACGGGCTCCTCTGTACTGTGCTATGTACACTATATATATCTATAATAACGAATGCAGAAAGTGCTCTTATATTCCGTTTTCTACATGCTGCGTATTCGAATGAATTTCTAAGGTTTGCCGAGTTGAAAGATCTTCTTTTCTAAATGTATATTCTCAGTTCCTTACCAATTTTATCGTAGGAACAAATAGAAAGAAAAGAGATAGAACTTGCTTCAATCTCAACGTTTCTGTAACTACTGGCATCATTGTTGCGACCAATAACACGACCCAATCTTAGTGTTTATCCCATGCTCTGGCTGTTGGGTATACGCTTTTGTCTGCGGGCCAATACCGAGAGCCAGAATATCGTCGTCACCCAGATAATTAACCGAATGGAAAATTTGACCCGCATACCCTGTTCATTATCGGTGGCCTGTGATCGATGCGCTCTTTTCGTTGCCACTCGTTCAGCCGTGAAACGATTCGCGTGTGTATACGTTCGACCATTCGACGCTGTCTTTTTTTTCTTTCGAGATTTTGGATCGAGGAAAGTGCTGCATCGATAACAGTTCCTTCGGAACGAACAATGTTACATCATCGTGACACTGAGAGATATTTTTTTCAATGGACCATGTAATTTGAACGTTCGCGCCTAATTGCTTTGTCTATTGCAAATTTCCTGAACTTACTCGGTTGACGTTCTAAACGTATAAATGTACGTTTTATGTATAAATGTCCGAATTCGTCAGAATACAATTGTCGGCGAAGAATGCAACTCGCGTATTTGACCAATCATTAAGCAGGAGGTGCGGGCACTTGTTGGCACGTGCAAATCTTGCCAAGCAAGGAGCTACCGTTTGACGATCGTTTAACGTTGATTGATCGATTGGTCGTGCGTTCAATCGACGATGCACTCAGTCGAATCTCACCCTCATAGTCCGCTGCCGCGTTATCCGGCCGTTCTAGCGAAACACCGTGAATGGTTTATGGATGTGGCTCAGCCCGAGGCTTCGTGGAAGGAGATCAGCGGCCTCATATAATTCATTGTGCAGAGGCGATGGGCGTGTTTGCGCGTGCCTGACACAGCGCCGACTATTCTACTGATTGAGAGAATGCCGTTCGTTGAGTTCGTGGTAGTTCCACGCTGAAGGGTTGTCACTGTTCGACGTTGTTCGCGTGTCTGGGGATGATGTTCCTTCAGCTGTCATCGACAGCGAGAATGTACGAAGGATATAATGAAATAACGCTGTTTGAAGTTTCTATAACGATAAATTATCTGCTAAAGATGACGGGGCTTCGAAGTATTTGTAAAAGTTATGTATCGACATTAACATTAATAGATAGCAGAACATTTGAGAGATTACCGTTAAGCGATCTACTATCCGATCACTTACAGTGCTAAATATTAATTAATAGATTTCTAAATGTTGATATTCTATTCTCGTTATCCTTACCTATTTGGAATCTATGAAAAAATGATAAAAATTTATTTTTAAAGGAAGAAAAACTCTGTAAAAAGGCAAAGTCTCTGATTACGTAAAAGACCATGTAAAAGAGACTTTTAAATACACCGGATGCCGTGAACGCCACTGCAATTTTTATCTCACTTTTATAAATAACGGCGAGCAACGGGACGTCGTGCTATTCTGAATCGACGTACGAAGCAAAGGCCTCCCAGGTTACCGGTTAAAATATTTCTCTTTTTTTTCTTGAACTCGAAGAAAGTACGCCGACCTGTTTATGGATATAACCGACCGCCCACAGCTGATACGGACTTACGGAGCGTGATCTAATCGATATCGCTTTGTCGGTCAGCCTCCGTACGTGACTGACGACTACGCTCGAAAATGAATGGGTGATCGGTTCTACGTGGCCTTTTTATGGATTGAGCCTGTACAGGACACGGGGGAGCATGTTTCGCAAAGCACTCTCGCATAAAAATAACGAGGGTGAAGCGTCGAGTGACTGCAGTGCACCGATTACTCTCAACGTTGTTACTTCCTACGAAAGGGCGGCCGGAGCAATTGATAGGAATAGTTTCCCCTCTTTTACGATGCCACAAACGATGTTCGCCAAAGTGCATGAAAGGCTCCAAGTATATTCGAAAGTACGCTGTCTTGTTTTTCAATAAAGCTACAGAAATTCTTATTTCGTTCGAAACGATTCTGTTTATTGAAAAATGTCGATTTCCTCGAAGCATCTCGATGACGTTGGATGATGTTAATATATCAACTAACCTGAATACTTCTTCATCGAGAACGTCGAGTTCGTCGAAAATGTGATAAGTTTCCCAGAAGTTTTAGTGCGATTAACGAGCTGGATCACTTAGTGATACCGCTGATTAAATATCCAACTATATATAGGTGGTCGAACTATGTTAAAAACATTCTTATATCGACCGATGAACCCTCGGTAGTTTATAAGTAGCTATCTCTCTTCGAAATTAATCGAATTTTTCTACTTTGCTGCAGATTTTCTCTTCGATAGCTTCACTATATATATATATTTTTTCTTGATATTTCGATGCTAGTATATTTCTTTAATAAGAGTACCAGATCCGTCAAAATTAGGAAGTGGACTATAAAATTCCTAGTAATTTCCTCGTGCGATCCACATACATCTTGCCGCAGTTGGAGAGAGGGAAACTACTTTAGGTTAAAAGCGAGATTAAGATTAGAACCAAGATCAGAATAAATTAAGAGTTACTACCCCTAGTTTTGGTTAAATTGCACGATTCCCCGGTACAATCGTGGGTCTAGTTCTGACAAGTTAATTACAAGCTAACGTCGTCCTATCGCGTCAGCGCGTTCACATCGCGAATCTCATCGGAAAAGAGAGAACATGTAAATAGTTGATCATTCAGCGGCATTGCGGAAGAGATAACATCATCGGCCTCGGAAGTAATTCGAGATTCAAGCTTCTTCGTCCAAGAATTCCGTGCCGCAAACTTTCATAATTACCAAGTTTGACGCGAGCGCCGAAGGTGCCGGTCTCGTTGCATACTTCCTCTTCGTCCATCGAATGAAGTTAACGTTGCTTTCCACAAAAATACTTGCTGAAACGTTTCATCGATCGCCCGTGAACAAATCTTTCCATACGTCCGCTTCGCTTTCCAACTTGGCCAACTTCTAACCTTTTTAATTAATTTCGATATATTAATTAATTTTTCGCCGATGAAAATGGCCAATCTTTCGCGTAGAAATGCCGCTGCTAAATTATTCCAACTTTAACTTAAGGGTCCCTCCAGTGTTCAAGGAACAACGAACCGTAAGTCCAACGCTCGGACAGCATTAATTAGATGGTTAAACGGACATTAAAGTATCCTCGGCGAGGAAGAGTGCGATAAAACTCGTCTAATTATTACATACTTAATGCCTGAATATCCTTTTCCCGGCTGACGACGGATGGATATTCACCTCTCGTGTGAACAACCTCCGATGGCACCATTAAGAGAGAAAATCGAGTGAATCTAAAAATGAATGCCGGAACAAGAACGGGGCGAGTTTCGCGGTAACAACGACGGGTGAATACAATTTCGTCGATGTTGAGCGATCGTTTAACTTTTCCTGTGATGAGTTGTCCACTGTTCGTGGAAAAATTTCGAGAGGTATCACGATCATAAAAGATGAAAAAAAATGCGCCAGAAGCAATTTTCGTTCACGGAATTAGGTTTGTTTGTAGTAGTAGTCGTTGATACGATTAGAAGGAAATGAATCGCCACTTTGTGTCGTCACGGAGAATTAATCTCGAAAGAGCATTTTCCCATTTCGATAGATAAACTTGTTTCATTTATTATTCAGCGGCGATGTTTCGATTCAATTTCTCTCGGATTCAAATTACTCTGCGCAACAAAAAACCATGTTTTCACGCGTACCATACCTCGAACTTTTCTCACCATTTAAGTCAGCTTGTCGGCTTTGTAGAAAGAAGAGAACGAGATTTCGCCGGGAAATAGCGAGACGACTGCGAAGCTGAGGGGTTGGTTTACCCCCTCGGTCGAACGGAAAAACTCACGCTAACGACCATCCTGCCTAACGATTTCCCTTTCTTGTACGAGACCAGAACGATTCACCGACGTGGAACACACAGTCACTTTTAATCCGAACGGCTGCTTCGATGCTAATGACAGTCATCTCCCTACCCTGACTGGTGGTTTTTAATCAATGCAAACGTTTAGCCGATACATTTGAATAAGCTGCTTGGCGCTCGTCCACGTTTCCCTGGTGATTTGAATTTTGCTCACGACCAAAGACAGATTGGAAAACGATTTCTCCCTCGTTTCTTTACTTTTGTTTTTTACAATAACGGCCCCGGCGTCCCAAGATTCAACCCTAACACGTTAGACGTTCGACCTTATCTTTTGAAGTTCTAAGCTAAATTTTTTGTAAGAACGAATCCATTCCAAGAAGTGCTGAAGGTGATCAGCTCTTTAAAAAACGATTTCTTCTTGCTCGTTACCATTTCTCCGTTTTCAGCTGTCGAAGAATCGTGGCAGAAGCTTCAACGATGAGGTTTCTGGCTGACGATCACGCCGGAAATAGGCAGCGAAACCGACAAAACGAGGGTTAAATGCGAAGTGGGTCGGTGGATCACCGTGCCCGAGGGGAATCGGTCGTGGCGCGCCATTCTATGTGCATAATGCACGCGTGCATGCAGGAAAGATAACGTCGAACTGCCGTAAATTGCTCGTACATTACGTATTCACGGCGCGGGAGGACGCATGTTGCGCTGGCAAAGTTTGCTGTGCGAAGAAAGGCAATCGCAACCGCGCATCGCTGACTAATCTATTTCAACGTACTCCCATCGGACTCATTCGCAGGTCTCTGATCGTCCTTTGCGCATGAACAAGGACCAAGAAACTGGAGGAGTTTACGAGAGGGCAGCGTGCACTGTTAACCATCGTCCAGATCGAATCCAATATACCGAGTTTCGGATTTATTTATTTATTTATAATTATAAGATATCGATTTAGTTACTAGGCTCTATCTGTTTTTAAGTATTATTTTAATACCCTGTGCAATTCCGATAGCTCGAGGAACTATAATTCGAAGCTAGAAGCAGACGGGAAAGCTTCCGTTGGGTAATAATGCGTCTCCGTGGCAACCCCTGTACTTCCCTTTCCGATATACGTATGTTGGTATTATTCGCAAGATTACTTCGTTCATTCTACCGTTGATAGAAACTGACAAACTCAGGGTTCGTAATCGGTTTAAAATTCGCCAACATTCGATCAAAATAACGTAGCATTTATCAACGTTTCGTTCCATCAGCCTCGAAGCTTGTGTGAAATTCGTCGAATAATTTCTATCCTGTCAGACACGTTCGCGTCGTAATTACAGCTGGTCGTGCTGCGCGTTGCGTTGCTTGCACGTGTACACAGGCTACGGCAAAGACAATCGCTGTTCGTTTCGTCTGGAATCTCGTCATAGCCCAGATATTTCAAAGCTTGCATACGAAACACCGAACCAAGCGAGTACATACGTTCGGTCGCGATTAATGAACCCGACACGACGATGACGATGACGACGGCGACGTAACGAGAGCGTGCGTGCGTGCGCGTGAAATTCATCTCAGTCGAGGCGAAGCACGTTCGCTGAATATAACCCAATCATCGATCGGATGATCGATAAACGGCGAGCACACTAATTGGCGATATGCGCGTCGTCTTCTTTGACACTTCGCGCCAAAGCCTACTGAACGAAGGCTACACGATCGAACAGTGACCGTTGTCGACTGGTGCACACAACCTCGGGCACAGATTGATTAAATTGCAATCTCGCGTGCACTCCGCCTGCCCCCTCCTCTTCCCCTGTCTTTCTACTACTTTTCCAACCCCAGTCCCCCCGGGTAGCCTGCTTTTTTCTGTGCTTCTTCACTCGCAAAGCCGTGACGCGCTCATTTCCCTCGGGTACTTTGATAAAAGATATCAAGTTCCTTATTACGAGCACAACGACAAAGGCACGGCGAATCGCTACGACCAATCGACGGCTGATTTACGGACAGGATAAGCGGTAATTCTGACGGGGATTTCATAGTCCGTTCGGTTATTTTACGCAATGACACGAGGCTGTCGACGGTAAACTGACGCGAAGAGTAGAAACTGCATCAATTTTTCATTGTTCACGCGTTAATGCTGCCTGCCAAGTTTCTTTTAGCAATATTGATCTAAAAGTAGGTCCGTAGTTAGTATAATTTGCTTCACGAAAGTGGATATAACAGCTACTTGGCGCAGCTCTTGCGGTTTTCTTCGAGGCTTCTCGAATTATGGTCACTTCACGAAGAGATTGCGAGCTCGTTGTTCAGATGGAGAATACGTCCAGTAAACTTAAAGAACACGATTCGCGAGTTATCAAAGACTACGACGTTGAAGGGTGCTCGTTAGTTTCCACGCTGATTACAGGTCGAAGGATTTCCGTGAACGAACTACGTGAACTACATGAAGTTGTTGTGTTATAAGCGGTTAAAAATAACAGCTCCGGATTCGAGCGATGAAATGGAACGCAGTTTCAACGGAATCGGAATGTTCCGCGCCGAAGATTCCTCATTAGCGAATTGAAGTCGATGTAATTACGCGGAATTTCGAACCGAAGTACCGAGCAGTTGGTTCTCTGCGGTTTTCTTCCGTTCGTGGAAACGAGAAACTGGCCAGACGACATTAATGCCTCGAAGGATGAAGATTTTCCATTCGAACGAGTCCGACTCGTCGGGCCTCAGTTCACACGGATGGCTCCGGTTCAGGAGCGCAATTTGCGAGAAAATGACGTCGAAATGAATAATAAGTTGGTTGCTTAGCAACTGGCTACTGAAAAATTTCTCCATTATGGAATTTAGCCGGAAGGTTGGCACACGTGCCATTCTTTGTTGGCTCCAAAGTTCTTCTCAAATAAAGGAATCTGCTGGCGTACTTGACAAAACGGGCTAGCCCCCGCTCTCCCTTACTGTATGCATAACACGATAAATAACTTCACGACTAGCTTGTCGACACGTTGAATCCACTGGAGCTTAGGGGTTTTCCTTTATATATATGCAACAAATATCTTCTCGCTTCTTTTTCGCTGCAAGTACAAATAGACGCGCGGTTTTTGTTTGAACGAATCGCAGAAAGATTTGCTTTGGTACAATACGAAGAAAGCGAGGATTTGTAAGTTTTGATACCCAGATTTTTACTAAACGCGAGGTATTTTAACGCCGTCGAATTGTAGCAGACTTAATTACAGAAATCAGAGGACCGAATCGCGACTGGAGTAAGCTCCAAACAAGCCTTCCATCCCCGTCGAAGTTGAGATAATCGGTACTAAAGTATCCGGCGCTCCTTTCTTCGTTTCGAAACTTTGTTTCGTAAGAAGGATAAAGATGAAGGGTTTAAGGCGGAATTAAGATGGGAAATTGAAGTAACAGCGCACAAACGAAAATCATTATCTCCTACAGCTTCGATTACCAACTGCAAAAAACTAAGCTCCGCCCAGACGCTTCTTCTTCGAGCTAATTAGCATTGGACGCGCTAAAACTGCTAGTTTCCTCTATATCGAGTTCCATAACAAATGAAAGCTCGACGTATTTCACTTAATTCCTTGCTGGAAATAATCGATATTTAATTTCACCGCGAGTTTCAGAACTAAAATGGCACATCGACACCGAGATGAAGAAATTTCATCGAAGAAGCAACGAAGAACGTTCCCGTGGCTGATAATAAAAACCGCAAGTCGTGAGATTAAAAGCAACGTTCGCCACTTCCGGTGACTGTGACGCAACGATCGCAAGAGCCGCCTTAACGACCGGCAAAGTTGGTCAGAATTAAAGTAATGTCGCGCTTTTTCTCCTTGGCCGACGTTTACAACTCCGAAACGCGATGCTAACTTAGATCGTAAAGAAGGAAAGCCGTGGCCATTTTGCAATCGTCCTTCCTGTACGGACAATAAATATCAAACCACTGCGACGCCACAGTTTGGTCAACTCGCAAACGAACCGTGGGAACTTGCAGTTTCTCTTAAACACTGCGTTTTAGCGATAACGATATCTCAAAAGGCGAGTGCTATTTGTTGAACAGTAACGTTGAGTTTGAAAGATTAAGCATTGTTAAGCGCCTCGATACCCAAGGACGCGAAACTCTTTTCAAAGTTCCAGTAGTTATTACGTAGAGAATATCGCAATTATCCGTTGCTTGGATGTTTTCCCCGTCTAAATAACTTAAACGGGCCGTCAAGAATTCCTATTGCTTTATCATTGAACGACGCATTCAGAGTTCACGCGGATTTCTCTGAAACACTGTTCAATGCTACAATGCGAATTATGCGTAATCAGACTTTCGTTTGCGAAGCTTCGATAAAATCACTTTTCCAGCCTTTTCCCAGCAAACCGATCTTACCGCTGGGAGATCGAGCGTCAGTTTACGGGAGTCACGCGTCCCGGCATTGTTGCGCCGGTGCAAATCGATGACGTCAAAAGAGAGTCAGAAGACCGCAAACACCATTCAGTCGGAACGCATAAACGACACTGTGCTCTTGAAAATTCAACGTCGCGAATATCGACTCTGTTCTTAATCTCCCACGATTACCTCTTTTCTCCCTGTCTTTTATGCTCCCTACACAGCCACCGACTATTCCAGCAACTCGCAATTCATTAAACATTTTTTTCAAGCAGACTCCTTTGTAGAGGACTTTACTTTCTATTTTAAACGTTTCTTTCGGTTCTCATTGTGCCACGCTTTGTTCCAATAATTTATAGTCATTTTGAATACGATAGTTGTCCAATTAGTTACTCGATGCTACGCGTAACCATTCCAAGAGGAGAGAGAAAGGGATTCGAACTATTCGGAACTTAGGTTCGCGTCCTTTGTGTAACAAAGGAGAGACTCAATGGAATCGAGCTACCCTTAGACGTTCCATTGACATACACGTGTCGTCAGCTATATAAAGCATGTACTTTACAACGAAGGAATTTACTAACGAACTAATTAATATGTTAAAGCAAGTAGAAAGTAGCTTGCGGAGTTAGTTACATAGCGCCAGAACTTTTTGTGATTCTCTCCTAAATCACGAGCTTGTTCAATCTATAGGAGGCCGCTAAAAAAATAATTAAAGCTCGGAGGATATCATACGTCATTAACGAGGATGTATAGAAGAGATTAGAACGGAATGAATCGTATCGTGGAATGTATTCTCCGGGTCGCAGAGGATGTAGTAAAAACAAAACACAGCAACCAAATACCCGAATAGAGGGTCGGTGACTAATCAAACGAACACAGCAAACGTGAAAGCGAAACAGGAATCTGCGGAGAGGGAAGGGGTGAACGTGATTCGAGACTTACGCAGAGGCGAGGCGAACACGCGGCGAAACGAGGGACGCCGATCGAAAAAGGCCAAATGGTCGGAGAAGAAATACACGACGCGTGGCCATGTCTCTCGTTAAACTTGCAAAGGCTGCCCACCCATTGATTACCAGTGACAGGCTACAAAGTCCCTGTTTTTTATTCGAGGCGACGAAATCAAAGTCGCGTCGCCATCCTCAAAGGCCAGGCCCCTGCTTTCGATCAGCCAACACCCTCCGTGTTCTGTGCGAGGTCCGATGCCTCTAGCATGGAAAGTGGATGTGTTGCTCTATTGTTTAAGACTCCTTTGCAATTTAGATTGCATTAGTAGATTAGATTTATTTTCTTTATAGAATAAAGTACCCGCGTTGTATATTTTTGAAGGATTAACGAGAAATTATGTTGGGAATAGGTAGACTGAGAAGTTCGTAAAATTGATATTTACGACGGCGTTTAATTAAACATCCATAAACGAGGATCGGAACTCGCTTCGCTGACTTGTTAGAGGTACTCAAAGCGTCCTAAGAGCTAGCGAAGGCAACAGGTAAATTGAAGTTCCTATCGTGACTAAACGAGACAGCGATACTCCTGATCGTAAGAATTGAACAGCGGGCTTACGTGTAACGAGCTCTTCTTTCGATCCTCGTGTTGATCGCGATAATGGATCTATAGTATCGTTCACAGCAAGAACGAATTTGTCGTGAATATTTTATTAATCCTGGTGCTGCAAGGTGTATGGATATGTGCACATATATGTACGGCATTAGTCACCCGGAATGAAACATTTATCGGCAACACATTCGCTAAGCCGCGGCAATAAAAATGTCTCCCGCATCGGTGTTGCTTGGCGCGGTCAGAGTGCACTAAACTGTACGTGCACTTAAAAGTACCGGCTGAGATGGAGTAAAAAGCCAACGGCCACGGAACATCGGAGAGCAAAGGGAGTGGGACGAGGGGCTAGGAGTAGAAAGAGAAAAAAAGCTGAAAAGCTCTCGGCACAAAAAAGTGGGATAAATTGGGGCAACTGCTCGTAACGTTCTGCGCGCCATACATCCTATCGACGAAGTATAGATACCTCGTGGCGACCGTGTAATACGCCGTGCACACGCGCACGAACACATTTTCCACGCGAGATTAAACCGTCTGAAAAGGGTGGTCCCCTTCTACGTCGTGAAACAGGATAAAAGGGGAGAGTTCGACGCAGTCATTTCGAATATTATCGTGGAGACGATGATGAGGGGTGGTCCGTGTACAGTGTGTACGTGGTACAATTCTTTCGCGCGCTAATTTGGCGTGCGCGAGAGGCTGCTGTACTCCGGAAGAGGGATGATATCGATTAGGATATAATAGAGCACCGGCTGGCTGCCGATTAACGCCGACGAACGTTCACCATTAAAACGGTATTTTCGTCGAGTATTAAGTGTTTATAGATTATGTATCGTCCCTTATCGGCCAGAGTTGATAATAAATATGAATCGGTTGGTTTAGGGGTAGCTGGTCGTTCTGCGGGAAATAGTGATATTCCATTGGTTCGAGATATTTATGGAAAACAATTTTTTTTCGATATGTAATTTCCTGCCGGAGCGTATCGGCAGGTTTCTATTTTCTAATCAAATAAATCACGAATTTGTTGGATATTTCACAGAATATGATGGAATATTGTAAGCTGTCCGTGAAAAATAAGCGTCTAGAAAGAGGTAAATGTTGAGTGAAAAATATAACGAATCGAAGAAGATAAACGACCAAACGACAGTATCTATGAAATAAAATACAAGTGAAATTAATCATCAGACCGTACTCGGTTAAAAGTTTCTTTTAACGAGCTATCTTTTAAATAAAGTCGAACGCGTCGTTGCATTTTTCACGGTCATTTTCATTTCACGACGATCAAACGTTAGTCCAGTTACCGGATACGAACAATGTTCGCGGAACAATAAAATTCATCCTGACATGTGCAACACGGTGGTCCATCATCTTACGAAAGCTTTTGTTGAAATCCCATTAGGCTCGTTGATTGTTAAAGGGAGTACGATTATTCGTTCTAACAGTTACGAACTACTTGATGACGATCTCTGCTCAGGAAGAAGTAGAACAAGACAGCGTGTTGGTGCCCTACAAGTAGAACAATCGCACCGTTTGAAAGAAGCCGCATAAAGAACCGTAAGATTTGTTCGAGAGTTTTTTAATTTGATTCGACTTGTCTCTTCGAACTCCTAGAAGTGCGATATAATTGAAGAATCTGTGCAATCCTTTCCTTTTTTTTATACATAAACGCGCAAGTGGTTCGGAAAAGTGAATGAAAGCGTTTCAAAAATTATCCCGACCCTTTTAATGTAACAAAAGCCCCTGATCCCATCCCGCCCCCAAATAATTTTTCACATCAGAGAATGTTGCATCGTGGCCATAGTAGTTCCATTAGGCGAGCAATATCCTTTTTATCCGACAATGGATCGGATATCTCGTTACGTTGCTCTTGTATGTATATATTCGTACGGATATCCGCTATGCGTGCTATCCGGATGCACGCATACACGTCGGCAGGGAAACAGGTTAGTCCTGTACAATGGTATAAAGTCAATATAATTATGCTTCAGGGGTCGGATAGGGATTTCAACGTAATGCAGATCTCATAGGAGGACAAAAGCTGAAGCTTGGAATAATTTAAACCAGCCTGATGTGGACTGATAGTAATATTAATAATAACGCGCGAAAACTGGACCTGCCTGGCTGTAGAGGCTGATTTAGCTGGAAACTGGGCTTGAATGTTTTGAAGGGCGCACCAGGGACCAGCTTCATCCTACTTGTTCAAACATGAGCCCCCGGTTATCTCGGTTGTCGCGTTATCTGATTCTCATCTAGGATATTTTACTTTGCGCGAATGAACGAAAGTTTATAGCAAAAAGAATCGTCTTACACGGCCAGATACAATTAGTCGGTGAAAACCGGCGATTTCTCTATTTCCAAGCTCTGAGAAAAGTCGACGAAATAATCGAACCTAATTGCAAAGTATTAAACAAAATTACAGCCGGATTCTGTTCAATTCTGGTATCGGATTTCAGTTAGAGCTCTAATTAACCTAAAACACGTTTATTCGATAAATCCGCCGATTTCTGATGCGTTATCTAAAATTTCCCATTAATTACATTGAAGAACATTTAATGCACGCTTGATCTCACTCCGGGGTTCATCGATATCCAACACACACGCATCGTATTATTGCGTTTGTCGAAAGAATTTAGAAACGCATCAAATAATGCGGCCGATGCTGAAAAGAGGCGATTGGATGAGACCGTGCGGAAGGGTATAAGCGATTTTAATGCTTAACATGTAAATGCCACACTGATGTTTGGCCGTGATATTAGCAGCGCGAAACAGAAGCCCGATCCAAATGACCGGCGTTTCTGGTTGAATATAAATTACGTTTTGGTCAGCCGCGCCCATACCACGTCATCTACCCCTTGTCGGATTACGTTCGCGGATCTTACGCGTAAGGGAATAGTCAGATGGGTCAGGGAACGGTTGAATAGAAATTCTTCCGAAGGTTTTTACAGCGTTCCGGAAATTGCTGTAATATTTTTTCGCGGTGACGTTTAGATTGGACGACCGTTCTGGCGAAGGAGAGATTTCTTGGTTCAACGAGTGAGGTAAGTTATGCGTCAATGATGACGCAGTATCTACTACCTTGACTGATGCTCGAGGGATGCTGGCATTGTTTGAATAAATCGTCGCTATTTGTGTAGAGAGAAAAGTAGCTGATAAAAAGTGGAAAGAAGGAATATAATAATTTTTGTAGCCGAAGATAAAATAATGATATTTTACTCAGAAAGCGTATGTACTCTACTTTTCGAGTAAATTGCGTATTTGATAATTAAATAGAAATCAATAGGTTTCTGAAGGTTTCTAAAGGTTCTACATCGGAACCTAGAAACCTGGTTTAGAAACGACGACGTGAAAATAGTCCGTTAATAGTCATATACAATTAACTCGTCAAAAATCTACGCGATTTTCATCGAGTTTACAATTTCCGTTCATTGGGAAATTGATTAATAAAAATTTGTCGTTGAATCAGCAACAAATAGACCAATTATTGACAAATAGAACGCGATTCGTTAACGACGCCAACGACTAGCTGGCGTATTTTATAACCAGACTGTCAAGCACGATCGTTGAAAACAACTTCGAACAGCGTTTAAGTGTCGTAATCTTTCGAGCAAATTGTGAAAGCGATCGATACGCGCCGTGATACGGACCGGCTGTCGAACATATATTGAATTACAAGGCACTCTTATCAGCAGAACTATTAATCAGCGAATACCCGATAGCCGAATGTGGAAGTTACGCGAAACGAGATCACCGTAAATTTTATGGCCGAGTTATTCGAATTTACAAGAGATACGCATTCCACTTGCTTGTGCGTGCGAATTCACCCAGTTTACAGAGGTATATCCTTTACGTATCGTCATTGTTACCGATACTACTGTTGTGTCAACTGCGAATCAATAATGCCGCATCTCTGATGGCGTGGGAATTGCATTAGCAAACAGGTAACGCAGTGGAATTCAATGTTCCACACGTTACTTCTTTTCTCGTATTTTTATCCCTTTTCTTTTTTTTTCTTTTTTGGATTAGTCGAAAATCGATAACCACACTTTTGCTCATTTTTTCGCACTGCCAGCTGCTGTTTTCGTAGCCACGCTGGCTTTAAACGTTATTTCCACAGCATTGAGTACGTTTTCACTTGATAAATTCATCAACTGGTGTGGATCATTGGACGATAGTAACTGTTTATTTTTTCCTTTCCAACAATACCTTTTCCATGGTACAGTCGCCATTGTCGGAGCGTCGAATTTCTAAATCAAAGAGTTTCATGGACGCCATCCAGTGGAATCGTTTAACCCTTTGATTCTGCGGCTGCTTATTACCAGGTACTTCCAAGCTCTGATCACATTTAATTGAAATTTCACGCTGCGTGCGCTATCAGCCGCTCGTGCCGTGCTCAAAATTTCGCGTTCATTGATAGGATGCCTATTTGGACCCGCGTTTCTCTCGGCTACGAATCGCATTTCACTTGGCTACGAATCACGTTTATCAAACCGTCAGCGGATCCCTTTCGTACAGTCGAACTTGTCATCCTTGTCCAACACACGAACGAACGATTCGTTTACCGATACTCTCCGATACACGCTAAAAAGAATCTGTCGACTCCGTTTAAAGAAACGCAAACCTTGTTCCAACAGTATTCTCGATTCTTCTCTCCATCAATCTTCCACCAGAAACTTCTCTATATACTTTCCTTCTGCCAACCGTATTAAGACTAGATTTACAATGCGTTTCAATTCAACGTGTTCTCTCATAAATTCAGTTGATTTTCAGGGGCTTGATTCTGCCGTTTCTTGCCATTAACAACACGAAAATCGTCGGTTTGACCGCGACGTAATTAACGATAGCGATAATGCGTTGTGTCGAACAATGGTCAGTGTTCTCCTGTGCGAGAGCTTACGCGTTTGAAACGAGTTTCCGGTTGTCGTACCAGCGACCTATTATTTTTTTTGTCGCTACCCTGTTGGTCGTTTCCTTTCGCGCAGCGACGAACAAACGCGACCCAGGATACGAGAGTTTCGTTGCATTGTCCCCGATCGCTGGCACAAAAGAATAAATTACGCGATTGAAGCCAGCTCGGCGATATTATTTACCCGTGTCAGTCGATATGCAGAACGGTAATACACGTTTGTCACGACAGACTGTACAACTTGAAATTCGTTCGCGCTCGTTGTCCTAGAATGACAAAATAGAGCAATTTAGAGAAAGATCTTTGGAGGATCTATTTATTCGTATATACGAGCAGTATGAACAGTGATTTCAAAGATGAAGAATACACGATTCTTCTATCAATTCGTAAGAATTTTTGCTGGTGTGGAAGATCTCGTCGTAGACATTGAGAAAGAGCAGGGACGCACAAGAATTTGCGAGATGGCAATTACATGCGCATCAGTTGCAGCTCTCCGTCCGGAAAGGGAGCATCTTGTTTCCACTCTCTCGTTCGAGTGGCTAATTAAATCCGAGATATTGTGCCGAGCATAAAATTAGCCGTGTGAATGTCTGGGAATGAATAAGCTGCAGTCTGAATACCGCAAGTAGAAACTCGCCCCTGAAAACTTTCTTCCGCTGGACGGGAGTGGTTTTACGAGCCTCCTGTTTGTTCATTGATCGCCGGCTTGTAATTAAAAACACACACTGACGTAGTGTAGAACGAGAATATTTTATTTTCAATACGGAATTAATCTTTATTCGTTTTTCTGGCAACGTCTTCAACATCTTTCAATAATTGTCCGTAAAAAAGACCAAGATATGGTATATCGAGTAAACGAATACTTTAAAAATAATTACAAACACCTTAACTTTCTGAATTATGAATAGCACATACTTCTTACTTTGTAGTATCTAAAAGCTACCGCATCTCGCAAACAGTAGTTGCACTCTGTGGTCATTTTAATTACTACCCAACGCGCGACTTTTCTGTACCATCAAACAGATAATTATTAATTACCCACGATGTAGCCAGTAGTATTTGCGAAAAGGAAATGTTGCCGCGTGGAAACAAGAATGAACGAGAACCTACTTTGTTTGAACGCGTGGTGGGTTCGTATTCCGCCACCACAGGGGGTTTCCAAGATCCCCTGTTGCTCCCGCGGATATTACAATACTGCAATACGCGTGCTATAAAGAAAATGAAACGACGAACGGCCGTACCGTTTTACAATCTGATACCTGCGCGTGGTAGACCCGTTCCGGTTCTAAAGAATAAGAAATAAGGCCGTTGGTGGGCCATGGAAACAAAAGTAAGGACAAAAGACAGAAGGGACAAAAAACGGAAGGCTGAGGGTAAAAATAAAGAAGATGGTGCAGACGAAGGACTGTTCTGCAAATCTCTCGCTTAAAATCAGGACGCAAACACGCCACGATGGGGAGATATGCAAAGTGGCAGGGGCTTTATGCAAAAGGTCTTCTGCCACCGATTCACTTTCCGTCGCTCTTATCATTCCGCATGTACGAGTCTTGCGACGCTCTCTTTATTTATTTTACGCGGCTTATATACAAGTAGAACGACAACGCGACAAAATTCAACGTTTCCCGCGCCTCGTTTTCCTTATTTCCGCTGTGCGATAACAGAAGCAAGAGACATCGTTTCCACAGTTATTTCTCATTGTCGGTAAAAAGATTAATTTTCCACCGAATTTCTCTATTCTGCAAAATTCTCCCATTTTATTTTTTATGAAATATAGAGAAAGCTTATGCATGTATCACAAGATACATATTCTTGAAAGATATTCAGATAGATATTCTTGAAAGGAAATCTCGCGAACGATTTGAATTGTCACGGTTGATATGGTCCCCGCGCTCCTTCAGTTTGATCAATAAGCTCTTTTGCGTGCCAGCACGAGATATTCGCGAAAACATGGAAACATATTTCAAATTCGAATCCGTACTCCTCTCTTATTTTCTTGAATAAAATATCCATTCAACAATCTCAGCTTGAAACTTAAATTAGAAACAGAGACTACTGAAGATTCAGCTCGATATCGAGGGAACGAGTTCCTCTGGCCTCGAGATCCGCTTGTTCGTGGCCCGTCCAAGAAGGAGATTGAATTCATTGCAACAACCGGCAAGAACTTAATTAAATTTGAACGTGCGCTTCATTGAAATTGATTCAGGCGATAGCGTGCAAGCACGCAAGATGTATCGTTAACCGTGGGTGTCTTTTGATCGAACCACGATCGATATGCTGCTGCACGCGACTCAGACAGCCGATTGCTCGGAATGAAGACCGTTTGTCTACCATCCTCCAAATACATCGGATTGTTTCCATAGCAATGAATAGCCTCGGTCTCCAAGAAATTTTTAATCGTCTAATAATGGATCTTCACTCGACAATTGAGTACAATCTCGTTGAATCGATGGAATCGTCGAAGGAAATGAGATTTCAATGCGTTTCAAACGAATCGTTCAAAGATTAATCTCAATGATTCTCTATCGTCTTAGTAATTCATTGCGTTTAATGGATATCATGGCGCGACAGAACTTCATCTGCGTATCAAATATATTACACGTATGGATTAGCTCTACTTTCTCTCGTTAATCATGAGAAATTTCAATGTCCACTTGAATATCCCTCAACGTTTTGCGACTTTTACAATTTCACAACGTCGAAAGATCCGATGGAGCAGAGTTCCGCGAAATCATCTCGTTTTAGAACATTTTCCGCACGGCGAGATAAGTCGCAGACTTATTTTCCAGTGAAACAGTTGTCGACACGACAGACGTATATTTCGACCGATGTCGGGCGGTTTATATTAAAGATTTCGATAACCGTTCCATCGCAGGATGTACTCGAACGGACGTCGCGCTATCGCGACCAGACTCGAATATCCGAATCACAGTCGTGTTCCGAGACCGACGTGTCGACCGCAGAGTGTGCTCGGTAGTGGATACAGCGATTCTCGAAACTAATCGAGGCTCGACACAGATATGCTCGACAGACACGGCGAACATTATGATATTCGCCATTCGTTTTGCGATTTAATTACACACGAAATACAGACTCACGATTGCACTATGAATGAAGGCTTTTGATGATGTGAATATTGGGTATTGGATGAATTTTTCCACGTGCTTAAACGCTTTTGTTGCAAATTTTTTAATCAAATTCAGGGTACGTCGACAACGAGAGTTCCCTTCTGCAGTGTCCTTTGAACGAGTAACTGGAAGTTAATTCGAAGTAATTACCGTGCTGCTAACGATCAATTAAGCGCATCTGGGATAGATCCCGATAATGCAGCGACGCAACTATGGCTCAAGCCTGTTACGACTAAAGCCAGTTCCTGCAAAAAGCGTAGACTCGCGCGTGCCGAGGAAAATTGCCTCGCGGAATAACGTTTAATCCGATTTATAATCGAAACGGGACAAGGCGAACGAGACTATATCTTCCACGAGCAAAACGGTTTACACGTTTTACTCGAACAATAATTTTTTCTACAGAAATACTATCGACCGTGTTAAAAAATTTAGTCTTTGATCGAGGAAAATGGAAAACGGATGGCGGAAAAAGAAAGAGAAAGAAAAATAGTTTACCAAAATCGATCGACTTCGTACTGTAGCTGACGAAAATATCTATTAGAAGAAATTGTACAGACTGTTTTATAAAAATAGGGAAGAAAAGAAAACGAAACTTGTTTCGTGTGTCAGAACACGCGGAATGGAACTCGTCTATCCCTGCTTCGTGTAAATAAGCGAGTGGCCACTAGACGGGCAATCTTCCCGGCTCATTAGGGGAAATATAGGCACGCTCGCGTGTCCACAGTCGTGCCGAGTCTTCGTTTCTTGCGTCGAAAAGAGAGAAAACTCGCGAGACACGACGCAGAGTCACGTACGCGAGAAGGGCGCTCCTAAGGGAGCAACTCCCACGAAAGTCTGAAAAACCTTGACGTTGTTGCTTTCCTCAGAGAGTTTCATTGTCTGCAGGATCGTAATTAAGTTAACGTTATTGCTCCTTTAAAAAAGGAATTCGATTCTCTATTGAGTTTAAGTACTTTTCATTAATATGTAATATATGTGCCATAACGTGTAATAGATGTAACATATAATGTACTGTAAAATCGAAGTTAAAGTCGAGTTGACAGGTGTTCGACTTTCTTATTCTAGGAAAAATCTTTTATGGCCAGTGAATGTTGAATAACGTTGGAATTACGGCAATTTGCTGATGGATTATTGGATTATCGACATGGTTATTACACACCAAGATTTTAAATTTAGTGCCCCAAAGGGATAGGATTATCTCTGATAAATGAAACGTTTGCCTGGCGTTCATGTTTTCTAATTATGCCGTGTATAATAAGTATGTCAAGCAAACATTGCGTGCGTTGACGTTACGTTCTGTCAAAGAACCACAGGAAAATAAAATAAGCGACGAAAAAATGCATCTCCTGTGTAATATTCAGGCTGCAATTAACCAGAAACACAAACTGTGTCGAAGCTGAAACGTACATGATGAGAACTTAGAATCAGGAACGAAATGGAGTCTAGAGGTTTGTGAAATATGAATTTCCACGCTCGATTCTAATTGAAGAAACCCCCTGTAAATTAATCTTACTTGCCGTACATCCGTTAATCAGCTTATAAAGTAGAGAATGAAACGGCAAAGCGTTATGCGATCTAATAAATTCGTTATTGTACTATGTTACAATAAATAATCTCCTGTTATTCCGTAGCTGTTGCATCACACGTGAAATAAGCAATACTCAACTACATATTCTACGCTTAATTCGTACTTATCCTATTTTAACCTAAATCCGGAAATGCAATAAACTCTGCCAAACTGCAAATTCTCCAAATAAACTGTACCAAACACATAGATAAGCATTCTAGCTTACAGAGCTAATTAACTCGAAATAGATCGCAACGACACTATTCGCGAAAAGATGAAGCATATCCTGAGCCTGAATTTGCGATGCCTATCAGGAAAATTCGAGGCGTAACAATGGCTGCAGCCATCGGTTGGGTTATTAATAGTTCAGCGAGCTGTTGTTTTTCCCTGGGTATTCGCTGCTAAATAATGGACGGCGTTTCGGTACGGCGTGGCGCGACCGCGGCGACGAGATGCGCTCGTTCGAGCGTGCAGCTTGCGTTAAGAATGGGCCGCGGGCGAGCGTCACGAGCCTAGGGGCGAGCATGGCTTAATTAATCACGCGATTTATTACATTTCTCCATGATTTTTCCTAACAGCCTGGTTCGGCCTTTGTGCAAAACAAAGCGTCGGCTCTGGTCTTTGTCCGTGACTCTGACCGGGCACCAAGTGAAAAACAAAGTGAAAAGGAGCAGTAGTGGCGCGGTTCGACTTAATTAGATGCTAGCTACAGAACACTGCTGATTTTTCCTGCTTTAAATTAAACGCGCCGTCATGTACACTAACCTTGCGTTCTTTTTCTACTCCGAGCTATTTAATTAACGTTTCGACAACCCGATTCGTTCGTCTGGTTATCTTCTGGCCTATGTCCTCGTTTATTGCTCTTGCGTACGGAATTTCGAAGCGACACGCGCTGCCTTCGTGATTTCATCTTTTCGATCTGATTCATGAAATGCTTGAAATGCTTGCGTACTCTCCTTCTCTCTCTCTCTCTCTCTCTCTCTCTCTCTATCGCTGATTTTATTCTTTAAGTCGGCTTTCAAGGAAGAGATGTTCGAAGCGAGCTGGATATCTTTGGAAAGTTAAACGATAGTAGAAATTTACAAACACTCATCTTCTCGTACCAAAATGTCTATGATCCACGAGAATCAGATTAAATACGCTTGTAAGGAAGAAGTTCTTTTATATCAACGATTCGACTTCATTATAGAAAAAAGCTATCTCGACTGTTGCGCTTTATTGTCCCTTAACGCCAACTAGGGGGATTGCGGAGGAAGTTCATCCCCTTCTCTGTTAGAGTTTCTCGTCGACGAACCGTTGATCCGGTTTCCGGCGTGCTGCTCGGAATATCGGTTCGCGGTTCGACGAAAACCGAGACGGCGCAGTCGGACGCATCTGTTGCAGAAACTACGATATCCAGTGACCATAACCATGAAGCAACGAGCCACGGAAAAACCGTTTCCTCTATTCCAGCTGTAGATGCCGGTTTCAGCTTGGCCTCTCACATTTTTTCACGAACACACGTGCAACCAACCTCGACGCCGCCATTTCGAGCGTGTTTCCCCTTATCGCAAGGAAGAATATGCAGACAGCCGAGATTCTTTCGTGTGAAAATCGGTGGGTGGAGTCCGAAACAGCTGAACGGAAGTAAGGAGAGAGATGTTTCTGCGCTTCCGCGTGGAAGTAATAGAGATTCTTTGAGGGAAAGGCAGTTTTTAAGGATATTCTCTAGCTATGAATGAATTCTGCTCGTGGCTGAATCATATCTGTGATTTGTACCGAAATGTATTGATAATCTACACGTAATTCGCTATGTATAATTCAGTTTTAGTTCGGATCGTAACTAATGAATAAAAGAATTAAATTTTTCAGTAGATACTACGAGCAGTTTTATATACTACGAGCAAATGATTTAAAATACAAAAAATCTGCTAGAAAATTCAGCGCAGTATAGTATCGAAAAACTGTAAAACTCGTGAGAGCTCATTATATGGAATATAGAATAGAGAAATATAGAAATGTTTGCATAGTTTTTCTTGGCACGAAATGCTCGAGCGAAGGTTTGCCTTCTTATGAGAAGAAACGGGACCGCATAATTTTCCATTGGACCGAACATTCGCGAAAATCAACAGTGCCAAATGAATTTAAGAACAGAAGTTGCAGTCCGTGGGGGATAAAATCGCAAACCTTGGGCGGTCTTAAATTAAGACACCTCAAATATTATCCTTCGATATCTCTCTCTCTTTCCCTCTCTCTACAACAAACAACAAACAATCTTACATCCAACCGGAAACGCTCATTCCCCTCTTAAACGTCACGAATCCATGAACGAATCGTCTACACGAGGAATATTCCAGCAATTTCTTCCAATTCTGCGAATCGGAGTTGCGACGACAATTTAATTCGAGGAAAGAAGAAACTTATGCCGCCGCAAGGACTGGCTGGAAGTTTTTAAGAAGAGTGGAGGGATGGCCACCCATCTAGAGAGTCCCGTGACGGCAATTGAGAACATTCTTAGCCCGGAAACGAGGATGGCGGACCCCGTACGACCGGCAGATTTTCAAGAGAGCCAGCTTCCCGCTCGTAAGCCCGGCAAATCCAATTCGCAGAACAATAACGACGAACTTTCGAGCCGTTGTCAGGTGTCCAGGCACCACCTACTCCCTCTGAAACTGCTGGTCGGAATGGATACGGTCCGGCAGTGTTATTGCACAGCCAAGAATATTATCTTTCCTCTATATTCTTTCCTTCCTATCTCTTCGTTTTCACTTTTCTCGGCGTTTCCTCGGGGTTGTTCGGCCTTCAGCCCCTTCCTCTTCATCCCCTGCCTGTTCAAAAACCGTCTTTCAACGCGGAGAAAGAGGCCAGACTGGTATGGCACGACGGAGGGTTAGAAATCCACATCAGACAGATTTCCAGAGACGTGTGAAATCCTAAGGATCCGATCAGACCGCGTTAGTCTTCGTCGTTTTTCGGCAGCTTTGCCTTTTCTTCGAAATCACCGTTGAAGGGAAATAACGTTCGCTGCAGCTCACGAAACGGCCTACATATTACGATTGTTTTTCTTGCTTGTATTTTTCTTCGCCTTTATGTACATGCGGTATTTTTTCCGCATTTTTTTTTTGTTATTGGTTTCTGCGCGTCGACGATGGTGAAAATTGAAATTCCGTTGTGACGAGAACTCGTCTGTCCGTCAGAACGGTTCTATTTATTCGGCTGGCCGTGAAAAATGTCCAGCTGGCCCTTCCGCGCGTTTAATCCGACCCGGCCCAATTAAACTGTCAGCCGAAATTAATCTGCCACTTGTTTGCTGTCCTGTCATCGGTGTCTCTTCTTCTGTGACGCTTGGCGTCCGTTGTTTTCGTTGTTTTTCCAGCCAATCGCGTAAAAAATGGCTTCGAAAGATTTCAATATACCTGTTGACGTATATACAGCGATGGTTCAAGACAAACAAAATATCGGACAGTTTCATAAATAACATTACTGCGAGAAAGTAGCAAGTAAGCAAAGTAAAAGAAATTGCAACTTTATGACACGGTTCAGTGACAGATTGAGATTGTCAAAAGCAAGAATTGTGGTTCGGTTCATTAACAGCGTCTAAGCTTTTAATCAGCAAACTAGGTTCGCATCAATCATCGTTATTGCATTGACGTTTACCTGCAATTTACTTGGATTTCGAGGCTTCCAGGTACTTAGAAGTTTGCACGTCGTTCATTTATCAGATTGCATACTAATCGAGTTTGGCCAAGTTATGCTTTACGGCGGCCTTGCTGCAGATGTGTACATTTCATGGCGAACGGCCATTAAAATACACAATTTAAAATTATACGTTGGAATAGGTAATACTCTCAATAATAATTTCTTCGTTCGTAATTACAGTCGTAACTGTTTCTCTTTAAGAAGCTATTCTTTTTCCGAGTATTTTATTGCAAGCATTTCTGTCGCGCAAAGTCTGATCTTGGAACGACTCGAATACTCGCTATCTTTCGTCAATTATTGTCTCGTAATAATCCAACAATGTTAGTAAAAGTTAGAAAGCTGGAAGGTAGACGAAAAAATTGCGTCAATTAACGATAACGAGGTAAATCAAAGACACGGCGCGTTCGTTGCATTCGCCCTAAAAATAATTCCGAGCCAGAGGAACGCTGACGCGAAATTTTACGCGAGTCCTGCATGCTGATAGGTCATTTATCGTTGAGGAACGGCTGTCAGACGTTTTTTGTGCAAACGCGAGTCAATTATTCTGCGAGAGCAGACTGATTAGGGAAAAAAACGTATTCGACGATCCATAAAATAAACCAGCTACCTACGTGCGACCGTTTCTTTTATCACGCTTGATAGTTAATCGATCGACTGAATATATCGCTTCCTTCGTAAATCAATTTTTCCGGTAAAATAGTTTGTCATAATTATCCTCGGTATATCCATAAAGTCATGTTTTTTGTCCAATTAAAACAGAAGAATACGGTTTCTGTTAATTAAAAAGTGGGCATCCATCTTTTATCCGACCAACAAAACGAGTACGTTTTCCTGAGCGAAAGAAAGTTGTCTGATTAATGGCATTGTCTAGATAATGTTACGGATTCGCAAGTCTGAACATGGTTCCCATGCTCCAGCTTACTTTGACCGGACAGACTAACTGTCAAAGCGGTAAATTGCATTTGCTAGCTTGCGTGGCCTTTCGTGTTCGTCGAACGTGGAAAGTCTGCTTGCGAAATTTCGGTAAATGCAATTAGAAATTTAGCAAATTCGAAACAGCAAGTATCGTTGATGCGGTAATTAGCCTGGTCGGCCAGACACGAGTCCAATCGTTTATTAGCTAGAAATAGGCGTGAATACTCGCTCCGAGAATCGAATCAACCGTTCTTATCGATTATTGCTAGAGCGATATGTGGCGACGAGAAATTTCATTTACAGATGCACGGCTTTCCAGCCTTTTCGAGCTTCATATTTTTTGAACTACTTACTTTCCTTCTTTCACCATCGCGCTTCTGTCATCTACTTTAACTGTTTGCGAAATCTGCAACTTTTCACCTTCTTGGGATTTTCTTTTTCTCTTTTTCTACTCTGGCAATTTTTCTCTCTTTTACTTCCTTCGGTAGCTTCTTTCATTTTTCTGGCGCGCAAGTGGCATGTCTACTGTCTTCCGCGTAACAGAAAAGAGATATCCAAACGAAGGAACGATCTGTCGAGCCGTCTATCAACAAAAATTTTCACGCACTTCCATTCGAAACGTCGTTGAATTCAAGATGGGAGTTCCCCGGCGAAAGTTTTCCAATTAAATTTCCAGCATTGCATAGATCATGCTGCTCTCCTACTCGTGAAAAATGAAGATAATACCGATTCGTTTGAGTTGCGGATGAAACTTAGACGTCACGGATGATCGATGACCATTCGTTTATTTCGCCAATTTTTCTTACCTTATTAGAATACTTTCATAATACTCGGATAATACCGCAGTTCCATCTTCACAGGTCTTCATTAATTCATCCCAGCAGTTCGGCGTCTATTTTATTTTTTTACGAAAACGCTATTGAATGGTGCATTGTGAATATTACTTATTCCAAGTCGTTCAGCTTTGATTGATTCACTATGAATGCTTATGCAGCGCCGTTTATTGACTCGAACTACTTACATGCTTCTTTAGCTATAGACACATCGTACATTTCCAACAAATACAGGAATTTCTGTGTGAAAAATGTGTTAAGATCAATTACTATCTATACATTTCTCGTGCAATCAAAAGTCCTAATTTTTTTCACAAATTCGTGCCTCATAATTATTCTAACGAGGCTTACCTGAAACTACTATTGCACTACTGCATAGGAAATGAAAGAATCGGCTGCAGCACCCATAAACCCGATCAGTGAGACGGAAGAAGCAGCGAAGGAAAGACCAGAAAACGACAACGAATAGTCAGAGGATGGGATTCCCTTCAGGATTCGATTGTTACGCGGCGTGGAATATCGATTCGATGTCGGCTGTTCAGACGACCTCTTGGACGACAAGAGAAAGCAGAAAAGTCCATTCCGCGGAGCTGACGTGATCGACATAGACGGTCGGTGGCTATTGTTCGGGCTCGTCGTTACGCGGCGTAGTTTCCAGCTGCAACTCCTTTCGAACTCAACTCCTTGCACTCACGTGCGCACAGTTTTACTGTATACCGGCGATGCCGGATAAGAAGTCGACGAAGCTAAGATTTTCCGGCACAAGTACCGTGAAAAGTCCAAAAGAATGCAACGGGTACACGATACCTCTCTTAGCGAAACTATTTTTAGTGCAGTAGTCAATAAATGGAGCACAGGAACTGTCGTCTCTTTGTTCCCATTCTTAATTCTGCTGCTTCCGTTCATTTCGTATAGTTTTCATATTCTTCGCATCGAAATATAGCAAGGCTATTAATTAATTTATTTTTTTCCCTTGGTGACTTTACTTCGATTCTAAATTTATTGGCTTTGATCTTAAGTTGGAAGAAAATATCTGTCAATTCTGTTCACGATTGTCGAGTCAACGCCATTGAAATTTCCCAACGGTAGACTAAGTGTCGACGGAAACAGTCAAGCCGAACAAAGTCGTGATGTAAAATTGACAGCGCGTCAAGCTGCCTTGTTGAGAAGGAGAGAATGCTTCGTCGAGGAAGTATATTTTTTGCCAAATCGATCTGTTCACCAGTTGAAAAATAGAGATTGCGGTTTCCCGACCGTGCGAGGTAGGCGTACGCAACTTGCTCCCATATTTCGCGTACAATAGGGTCGAAATTGACTATCTAGAAGCTGGCATTTGCCGGTTGAAAGATGGACTACAGAGCTTTCACCTTTTGAATCGATTCAGTCGTCGATTTGAGATTTTCCAAAATTCGCCGAATCTTTTACGTAAGCACTGTATCGTGTTAAATCACGCGGACAACATGAAATTTGAAAAGTCCGATTGATCCGCAAAGTTATGTTCCTCGTGTTTGCTTCTTCGGCTCCTTTAATTACCTTGCATGGCCTAGTTTATTCGGGGCATCGTAGATACGAAAGCTTTGAGGTTGATGTCGGCGTCACAGTAGAATAAACATGTACGTGGACAGACGATGATCGATGGCCCCAGTGAAAGCATCCAGGCTACGGTCAGACGTCGCTCGGTGACTGGAAAAAATGTTTATCCTATGATCGAGTATCGGTCGAGGGTCAGTACAAAAAAACAACGAGTATAATGGGAGCATTTGAGTTCACGGTGTTTTCAACGTAAACGTAATCCCTGATAAAGCTGTTCGTTTCTTAATTAATGTCATTTAATACTTATACGTGCACGCGTACAGTCATTAATATTTACGTATCATAATGTTGTAATTGAATAATTACTAATCACATGATAAATACCATCGAGGCATTGAACATATTAAATTACGAGCAGGTGATCCAGAATATGTACAGATCTTAAGAATTGTACGTAAAAATGCGTAATACTGTATCATTTATACTATACTCGTATATATTATACTTATACCATAAATCTAAAAATCTACACGACTTATATTTGAAGCTATCAACATTTTTCACGTAGAAAATATCTTAAAAGCTATCGAATTTTCTGGAAAATAATTTTCCTTCGACCGATACCGGAGGAACGACCAAGAATTCGATTAAACCGCCCAAGGAACGCGGGGGACAAAACTGTGTCTAAAATTTCATGTGACGGGGTCGATACGCATTGGACTAAACAGCTACGTCAGCAATACCGCCTGGGGCGAAGTACAAGACTGCCGTATTCGCCTATCATCTGGACTACGTTGCCCGCTAGAAACAATTATTACTACTTGGCAAACTCAAATAGTCTATCGGCCACAGGCAGTAGTTGGGAAGCTCCGTTAACCATCTGCCTGTCTGTCTGTATACGTACTCGTCCATGTGTGCTTATGTGTGCACGAGCAGAGAGGAACGCTGTCACGCAACTCGCGCGTCAACGTGCGAGCACGTAGCGCGAGCGTGTGACGCGCCTGGTCGCTTGGTATGCGAACGAGTGGACTACACGTCTGGGTTATCCTCGCTTGGAATAATCAGCGACGTAATGGAGTGTGGCGTGGTTAATGAGCTACCTGCTTCTCTGGTCGTTTGACCACACGTGAAAATTTGCTTCCACCTTCTCTTTTTCTTTCTCTGCTTTCGCAACGTTTTTAAAAAGATGTTCTTGTTCCTGACTCGTTCCACTACCGGGACAAACCAAAATTCAAGGATAAAAATCCTTTGGATTTTATAAACCACCGAATGTTTCTCGCCGATTGTGTTAGAGTCAATAACAGGAAAGATATTTCGAATATTTTTCTCCGCGATATTTCTACATTTCAGTCGGATTCACTTATCAGACACTCGATTTCACTTGCATGTATATCTCTCTATGCAGCCAGAACCACACAGTTACGGTTACAAGCGCAGCCTCCTGCCGTCATTTGCCCTCGGCAGCCTGATAATATCCGCGTCGTACAGTCACTTATTGGGTAGTTGTCTAATCGACTGTGGAGCTAGGTATAGATATACCAGGGGTGGCTGTTGGTAGCGCGCGGCTTGACTCCCTCGATTAGTCTGCTTAACGGCGCTAATTGAACGCGAAACTGCGCCCCGTTGTCGGCCTTACGAGAACGCGTCTTCCATTCTTCCCGCGTGGAAAGCACGTTTGCGTATTGGAATAGTAGTGGATCGAGCGAAACAATAGAAAGAACGCGATCGCTCGGGTTTGATCCGAGTTTTATCTTATTCCGCTTAGCGGTGAAGGTTTCTCGAAATTGGCCCAAACCAATCGATTGCAAGAATGGCGATTCAAGAGAATATTAAATCGAGCTAATTGGAATTATCGAATGACCCAGTTCCATCAAGTTGTGCGAAGAAATTGCTTGACGTGAAAAAAGAAAAAAAAAAGTCACGTTTGCGATATTCATGAACACGTTCGAAAGAAGAAACTTGTACGCTCGTTAAGCTCTTTTTCAAAAACGGTAGAACGTAAAGAGATAGTTAAGGATCGTTTTACTTGGTGTGTGTCTCTTGAAACGTTTATTACATCGTTTCGTCTACATTAACAGACTACGTGTATTCAGCTTTCGTAAATTCATGTCACGATCGATGTAACAACAGTACCTGGTAGAATGATAATTGCTCAACCATCTTCTCAAGTGGATTACCTCTGTTGGAACGAAGCATTTGTATTACAGATCTTCCGTTAAGCTTGCGACTTGGCTATACAATATCGATATTCAACTTCGTTGCTTAGCTCGATTTCGATAGAAAACCAATCGTTTCATTTCATTGTCTTTCTCGTCAAAACGAGAAGTCTTCATTTTTTTCTGGAGACAAACCCGCTGCGTATACTTGCTTTAATTTTTGTTAATAACCGTATTGATTTTTCTGTTTCAGAACTCGCTGCGTACCTAGAGAAACAGCTGCCTCCGTCTTCTACCCCCGAATTTGTTCAACGAATCGACGTAATATTAGAAAGGAAGAGCATCGGTTGTCGAGGTTTTGAGGATCGTGCAAGAAAACTTTCTACAAAAGTATAAATGAAATCCCATATCGCGACGTATCGGTGTTTTCGCGACCCCCATCCGCCTCGAGCGGTGTCACGCGCGTAGAAATCGGTAAGAAATGGAGCTAAGAAATTAAGCGATCGATCGCGTTACACTCAGTGGCAAAAATGCCGAAGGAAGATTCGTAGGCTCGAGTCGGTGCTCGCCTTGCTGTTGCTGCTATTCTAACCAGGAGGTTAATTAAAGTCGATGATCGGGTCTAATGGTAAGTGTTTCGACGTCAGCGAAAACCCGGACCCACCAATTTTCCGTTGATATCCCTTCTCTGTGTCTTTTCCAACGAAAGAATACGAAATTCAGCGAATTGCTAGTAGAATCCGCTAACTTTCGGTATTATCTGCGACAATCTCCCATTCTTGTAACTGCAAATAAGCCTGCAGAGATTTCTTAATTAAAAGAGTAACTTTCAGACATTCTTGTTCAAATAACGACGCTTTAACTTCAAACAGAATAACATAAACTGTATGTAGATAGCTGTAAATAGGAGCTACATACATTCGAGCAAGTCGACGAAAGCGTTGACCTATACTATTGCGAGCCGCAAACTTCAGCTATGCAGAAACGATGATCGAATTCGATGATGCCATTTCCGAAATCCCCGGGCTCGTTCCCTAGGGCTTCTCGATATCCTACGGTACGGTCGAAAATCTTTCAGATAGATTCTTGGGAAAAGATTCGAGCGCCACTGATAAGCAAAAGCCGTTCGCCTGAAACAGCTTATCTCCTTCTTCCTGCTTCTCAGTGCGAGTCTGCGAATGACGAAGAGCGCGTGATCCAGTTAGACGACACTAAACTCCAGTCTTCTCTTCCCTTTTCTTCTCTCTCTCTCTCCCTTCCCTCTTTTGCTTCTTCCCGAGGCTGATAAGTACTGATTTCCATAATGGTTCCATGTACGAGTACGCTCGGCCTATCTTCGCTTCGGGCCACTTTCCGCCGTCTTATCGAACCTCTTAGACTCGCGGCTCGATCGATATCAGATTGATTTCCGTCTGATTTACGGCCGTGTTAAATATTCATAGCTATCAACAGGAATTAAGATCGTTCAATTAGTGGTTCGGCACGTGTTTCAAAAATATCGAAACTATTCTCTACATTTACTTTTTCAATATCTTTTCTTATCTTGGAAAAATAGCAACGTCGAAATTGGGACATTGTTACGTAGCCAGGACAAGAATGAGTTCGAAACGCTGCCTCGTAATTTTGCGTTTTTCTCGGAAAACGGTGGCACATTTCTTTCTCTCTTCCAATCCATTTCGTGAATCGTTTCAGAATCTCAAGCAAAGTCATCGATGATTATTTTTGCGACCTTTATCCGACGTCAATTTGAGCGTTCCGCTTCAGATATTCACCATTTCCATAAAGAATGCCCTTCGTCTGCTCACGCACGTGTCCCCGCTAGTCGTTCCACTTTATCTAGTATCAAGAAACGATGAAAATTTCCTGCACGAGATGAGAATTTAAAACCAACGGCCCCGAAGCGAGATGAATAGCGTACTTCTGTGGAATTATTTTTCTGCCCAGGTTGTGGCAGAAACGGTACCGTCGATCCCACAATTTGACGCGGTTGCAAACTTCGTGATCACCAATTAAATTCTACTAACGAACTTTTATTCGTTTTTTATTTAAAGAATCACCATTGAATCACCTGTTGCGAAACGTTTTACTTCGCGATCAAATTTTTATAAAAAAGGCAAAGAGAAGGGACCTCCCTCCGCGACGAGAGATCCAGTTCCCTCGTTCGTTTCTTTCGCAAATTTCATTCAAAGCTCACAACGTGTAAAACTAGGAGAGCCGCTAATTATTCGTTGAAACTTGCGAAGGTGTGCGATATTCGGCACAGTCGATAGATGTAAAGTAGAGGACACGGGGAAAGCCGAGTTGTCGTCTGAACCGGTTGCTACTGAAATTTCAGGGAAAACCGCAAGCTTGCGTCAAGGTGGCGCGCAGTTAGCGCTTGAACAGGCCTAAATGAAGAGCGATCGTCACGGGAACAGGTGATCGATAGCGATTGCGAGGAGCCGCGTGCGACTGTGTGTGTCTGTGCGCGCGCGCGTGGTCGCACAGGGTAATCGTGGCGGTGACGCGCGGGGGTAGGGACGGAGAGGAGCAAGATGGAACTCTTCCTGATTCTCGTCTGTCTGATTGCGCCGCCCACCCTCTCGCTCTCGATCAAGAGCAAGCTCAATCCACGGATCGTTCAGACACGGTACGGCGAGGTGCAGGGGGTCATACGCTCCTTCGAGAACGCCAAGTTCCTCAAGCCAATCGACGTCTATCTCGGAATACCATACGCCACCCCTCCGATCGGGGGTAACAGATTTTCACCGACTAAGGCGCCTAGTCCATGGGAAGGAGTCAGGTAAGCAAAGAGAAAAATTTACTCGCACCAGCCATATTTACGCTATCTTTCGAACTATACCTCGATCCTCTTGTCCATTCACCTCTTCGAAGAACAACAGTGTAGCGAAGGTTTGATAGAGATTGGTAAATAATGTTGTGGATGTATAACGAAAGGATAGAGGCATAGTTCGCACGATGGCGATACACTAGAGGTTCACATAATTCTGAAATTCGAAATGATAATTGGATCATTAAGAATACAAGTTCGAACGTTCGCGATTTTTTGTTTCTGCAAATTCCAGTTCTCCTCTTGTTGCATTAATATCCGAAGGAAGCAACAAATTTTGACAAAAGAATAAATTTCGGAGGGATATTCCGGAAACCAAAATCCCTTTAATCCTGGTGTCCTTCGACGTATTTCATCGGCATATTTCCCGCAAAGTTATGCCAAACAGCTCCTTTGAAATTCGCCCAAGTATTTGGCCTTGTATTCGTGTATCCTTCCATACACACCGACCAGCTGTTTCATAGGAGTCGGCTAAAAATTTATCCAAGGAAAAGTTATGTAAACGTTGACGAAACAATTCTTTGTGCTTCTACCAGTGATTTCCAAAATGTCAGGGGAAAAAATGTGAAATTCGCGAGCCACCGTTCCCCAAAATTCTCGAATACAGGCTTTAGAATTTCCGACAGAACTAGCGATCCCTTCGTTTCCAACAACTCTCGCTCTTTCTTCCCCGACCCCCTTCCTCTCCCCTCTTCCTACTCCTCTCACTGCCAGCGAAGCAAAAACGGAAACACAATTATACACGACCTTAATCTCCATACATTACGATCTAGGGGACAAAGGTACTCGTAACGCAATACAGTCGGAACACATAATTAACTCAGCGCGGAGTACTTGGGAGCTGGACGTCGAGAGGAGAATATTCGCAAACCACATTTTTCCGAATGTTCAAGCTCACAGACTTCTTGACTGAATCAAAAATTTAATTTGAACTTTTCTAGAAGACTTCCTTTTCCTGATAATATCACTTTATCAGGTACTTGCGCTAACTTTTCTCAATTTTGTACTGCAGAAAGGAAACAGAATTAACGATCAGATTATCCATTAGATCGCGAATTCATCGGAGAGTTAAGGTGTCCGAGCGTTCGATTCGAATTGACTAAAACAAATTCTCTTTTGCAGATTATCGGACTCGGTCAGTCCTGTCTGCCCTCAAAAGCTGCCCGACATTTCAAATGAGCAAGAAGCGTTGGAGCGTATGCCAAAAGGACGGCTGGAATACTTGAAGAGGTTGCTACCTCATCTACGGAATCAAAGCGAGGATTGTCTCTATTTGAACATTTACGCACCGGCTGTAGGTGAGTAATTTTACACGTTCCCTGCCGTTAGGAAAATTAATGGCCTCGATATTCGAATGGCTTAACGGGGTCGCGAGATCGAGCTTTCGACCTGAAAGAGTCGAGATTTGCCTCGAAGTTCAGGCAGAATGTATAGAGCGGGATATAAATAATTGAACAATTATTGGAGAGCTTGTCGTAACGACGTTGAGGGAAATATGGAATGCGGAAACCTGATTGCGTGATTGCAAAAGTGAAATCATTTTGTTATTAACGTATGTATGGTGTCTTTTACAATCTGGTAAATTGACATGATTAGCAGGAATTCTATAGGGAATCGTTGGATTTGATTCGAAGTGGAATTATAACCCGACCGGTTCGATAATACAACAGTTAGTAGATGGGATGAAAAACTTGACTGAACAGTGATTCGTAATGAATCATTGTCTCGTGGCTAGCAGATTTATGAAGAAAGACGACGACCATAGGCGAATATGACTTTCACTCTGATTCTTTTTGCAACAAATTAGCGTTTGAAGCGAAGATATTCATCGGCTCGAATGAAAATACGCGCACGCCTCTCGGCCAACGGGAGCAAAGGAAATTGTAAATGAACCGGAGACCCTGGAAATCCGCTTTATGCGCGAAACTATCGTAAACGAACGCAACGTTTTAATATTAAGCATACTTGTCGATGTTGAATACCCAAGTAGCTCGGTGTTGCCTCTCTGATGTTGTAACTTTCTGAGCTCGTTCCTACCATCCACCTTCGCGCGGTATCAGTAAACATGATAAAAACACATAAAACTAGATTCCAGCAGGCGTGTTCAACGTAACTTTACATACCTCATTTTCGCTTAGCCTTTCATCGATTCCATCTCTCCAGGCAGAGAAATTTCGTTCGAAAGATGGTTGGTAGCCATCGCAAATTAATTCTTCGAAGAACGTCGTCCTACTATCTTATTTTTAACGAAGGTATCACGACTCCCTTAAAAATGCTTGGAAACTCTTTTCTCGTTACTGAATAGTCACGAAGTTATTCATTAAATTAATTTATCAGTTACTTAAGCGTATAGCTATTGCTAAACGTTTGTAAGTAACGCAAACGAAACGGCGTAAGAGGATTTGCAATTTGCAATTTGCTATTTCATTTTCGTATGAAAGCGTAAAACATCAGGCTGTATGTTAGCGACCCCCTTTTTTGCGTCTCGAGCCCTTCCCTTCAAGTTTCCCGCGCAATGTTACGTATTTCTCTGGTGCCACGCGCAACGAGTAGGGAAAAGGAACGGTTTCAATAATAATGCATCATGACGTGTTGCCTGCGAAATAGGAAATTTTACTTTTTCGCCGCGCCTTAAACTCGCTCTCAACCTACCCTCGTGTACCCCGTTTTTCTTGCAACCTCTCCCGGGCCGGAAATTGAACGGCAAAAGCGTCGGGAATGTTGCGACATATTTTTGCGAAATACGCGTGACGCGTACGCGTTTACGGCTCTCTAACTTGGAGAAAAGAGCGAAAAAAGAGAAGGATTAAGGTGTTAAGACAATAACGCAGAAATACGTCACTTTTTCATTCTGATTGTTCGTGTACTGTTGTTAATGTGTCATCGAGTGAACAGGTTTATCGATGGTAGTAGAAGATTGTTATTAAATCGTTTATTAAGAAGTAAGTAACCAGCCTACGACAATCTGTCAATATCGCCTTCTATTGAAATACTAATACGTTCGAGTTTGGACATTGTGTAACGTTCGTTATTCGAAATTACTCGTGCTTCAAACACGCTGCAAATAGCTCTGAAACCTGTTTAATTGTTAAACAACTAGTTTGTAAACCGTCGCCAGCACGAGCCATATTCCGTAATTAACCACCCAACAAATTATATCGTCGCCCACGCAAAACAAGTTAGGGCTTTTGTCGAGAACAGCTTTATACCTTTCGCGAATAAATCAACGTGGCTTAGCATCGATCCGAAGGACGAGACACGATGCTTCGACGGACGAGCTTCGTTGTACTTGTCAAAAAATCGTGTAGTCGAATGGTCTAGCAATTCCCTGATCCAACCCCTTGCTACGAGATTCGGGTCAAACCGTTTTCATCTCTTTCGTGTATCGCGGGTTGCACGTTCGCGTTTCGACAATGAAACATCGTACAGACGTAAATGTAAGCCGGAATAGGAAACCAGAACACGCTACTCTGCAAGTCTGCGCGCGAGCGTGACTACCTGCTGTCGGGGCAACTGTCCAGAATGCGAAACTGTCGCGGATGTGCTCGATCCTGTCGCCACCACTTATGGTTCTGCGATCGAAAAATAATTTAAGCGCCAGCTGCTTCGCAGCATCTATTCAACAACGTTCTCATATGTGAAACGAAATCATTAAGAATTCATTTTTTTACTAAAAATTTCCTTAACTGAAACAGCACGCGCGCAAGAAATGAAACCCTCGACTTTGCTAATACATAATTCTGTATGTGTTTAATACCACTGCGAGAGGCTAGGGCTACAAACAAAAGCAGTAACCTCTGTACCGTCGACTACCCCTAAAACGCGAACGATGGAGTAATGTATAAACCTAATCTCGTAACTTCAGCAAGATGGTCAAGCGACGGTTCGTGCAACGAGGCGCGCAGCACTGAAACAATTTCCGATCCAGCTGCCGTTTAATAATGCAGCAGCGATGCACGGGCTGTTTACAAACAGGACCGTGCATACAGATCGCTGGGAAATTTAGTAACAGCGAAAGAGCCGTCGCTGTAAGCTTTTAACATTCCGCTCTGGTTACGCCGCGCGCCGCAATCCATATAAAAGATGCATCCTGGCTAGCCAGTGGATTCACGCAGCTCGCAAACACAAGGATAATTTTATCGTTGTCACTGTTTATGAAATTCTCTTCTTTACGCGTATGCCGGTTGCTTCCTCTTACTCCCTTTGCTTGCTTTTACTGTTGGCAAAATTTCATTTTTACGGGAACGTGACAAAGAGTAACGGTTCGCTCGTTAGACTGATCATAGTCTTTGAACGCTTGACTCCACTGAACATGATTAACGTTGCTAGTGGCGACAAGGGGAATTATCGAACCGCGAATAGATTCTGTCAGAGGTCGGGAAGACGCTGCTTAAGCATTACACGTGTTTAGTGGCTTGAAGCTGGACTACGCGTGTCTAGAATCTCATGATCTTCCGACATTGGATACGTCTTGTGGGTTGTTCTACATCTTGTCGTCCAATTAGCAGAATGCCTGTTCATAGATTATCAACAAATGGAAAATGAAATCGATAAATGACTGCTTTTATATCGAATACGATAGAGTGACGGTAGAAAAGCTGCGCGCAGATCTGCATTCAAAGTATTGACTGTCAGGTCTGTAAAAGGAAAGTCTCGAACCAGGACGCTCGTAAACCGGCACCCAATGACGTGACTGGTAACGCAGGTGTTAAGAAAACGTGAACGTCAACGCCCCTGGAACGCAGTAGCAGACGGTACGTTCTTTTCCGTCAAGACAGCGTAACCCGTTCGCGCACTAGAAACCTGGCTGCTTCTTTATTGAGTTTCTTGCAATAGTTATCATGTATTTGACGCGAACTTTCAGCCTCTCGTAGCTTCTAATACGTAATATATATCGCGAAACGATGTATCGAGAGCGTTACTTATTTTTACAAATTTAGAATCGACCTAATTACGAAAATTATAATTTTCACCGATCGGACAATTTTAACGACTACGGTCATTGCATCGTCCATTCTGAGAAACGTTCGCGTTGCAGGCTTCTTCGATATGCGTATCAATATAGAAGAGAGAGAGAGAGAGAGAGAGAGAGAGAGAGAAGAAGACATTGAGATGAAATTGTAAGACAGTAGAAAGTGGTGGAGCCGTCAAACGTGAGAGCAACCGGAGAAATTCCTGAATATTTTACACGGCTCGTCTTTTACGCGAACTTTCGAATTCAACTTGGCTGACTTTCAATTCTCGTCGGAGCTTGGCTTGTATTCTTTTGAACTGAACCGGTTTTACGGTTGATCTACCATCGAGCGGAATCTACTTGAAGATCCAGATGAGTTTGATCGTGTTCTTCGCATTGAATATTTAGTTCGCGAGCTGAAATTCTGATTAAACTGTGTTCCCTCGTTTCTCGTGTTTTGGATTAACTACTTTAGCGTTATTCCGATCAATTGAATTGAAAGAAAGAAGAGACGTAGCGCGTTAGTGATTTAAAGTGGCCTGATTGGAGAGTAAAGATAAAGGTTCCGTGGCTTTCTTTCTTTCTTTCTTTGATCGATCAACTGTATTAGTCGTCTATTATAGAGTCTGATCGGAAGGTGCTCTCTAATGAAGTGCTCTGATTACTTAGACCGATTGTTTTCTCCCCATTCGATATCGATTCCTTCGTTTTACGCGACTGATTTAAAAAAAACACCATTCGCCTTTTCGATTTACGGCGCAACAAAATCACGAATTGTTTTAATCCAAATAAGAAAAACGAGTCCGGATCGATTTTCCATTTTGGAAATGTTCTTTTCAACTCTTCGAGTTTGAGCGTTCGCAACGCGGCGGAGGTGTTAAATCAATTTCGTCGACTATTCATTATTCGCGAGATTGGCCGGCTAACAAGTTCCACGGTTCGTCCAACGCACATCACGTCATAAAACAAAATTTTCTGTAGAATGTGATGTAGGACGGCTCTAATAACGACGACTCGTTTTTCCATCAAGACAGCCCCTTCTTCGAAAATAATTTAACGCCCATGAATCGTTGACTTTCGTGTTAGGTCTGACGTAATGAATAAAATGATAAAACGTAGCGGCAATTAATTATCGGGGAAACGACATTATTTAATATTACCTCCATCTGTCGCCTTCTTTTCACAAACTTTCCCCATTGAGTCAAAAGCCGTAATTTCTGAGAGTACAATTTCCAATTTCTGACAGAATAAATCCACAATCCGGAATTAATTATTTCCAGGCATTAAGCAACGTTCGACGGTTAATCGTATTTGTTTAATGCGATCATTTATGCAGAAAGGGGTCTCGAAAGGTCCAGAATTTGCATAAAATCTTCACACCGTTAAATTTCTCATCTTGGAACATTTGAAACCAGCCTCGGCTACGCACATTTACGATTTAATATCTATCAAAACTGAAGACCTTTTTCTTTATTCGATTTTCATTTTATTAACTTTCTTCTATAAAAGCTACAATCGAACATTTTCGAACTATCATACGGAGTATTCGCGACACCGAAAGACACTCGGGATAGCTTCTATTGTTTCCCCGGTATCGTATTCGAGACTTTAGCTTAATGGAAGACCGGGTGAAAGTTCGAGCTCGCTTAATGCACGGTCGCTCGTTTCTCTTCGTTTCAGAACATTCTATCCGAGTATAGAGAAAGATGGAACGTTTAACGGATCGAAGAAAACGAGGAAAGAGACTGGCAATCACACGGACACCTAATCCCATGGGTCTCTCGGCGAGACATTGCGACTTGGAACTGTGAAAGAAGAAGGTGGCAAGTTTTCCCACCCGCGTCGACTAATAATCGAATCCGCAAGTAGTCGGGGTTCGTTCGAACCGTCGATCCGAAATAGCCGGTTGCCAGGCATGAATTTCTTTGAGGGCCGTCGCCCGTGAAATTATTTGTTCGACCAGGCTGAATGAAAGATAAAGTGACTTCCCCTGTTCCTTTCGGGGCACGACCTTTTATATCGCTGATCCAGGATCCACCTAATACCCAACGATGATCAAGCACCATTTGTATTTCTCGCGCGGTTCCTCGCAACTGGCTCTCGCTCTTTCGCTACGAACGAAGGTGGAGAACGGTCTTTGGGTTTAGGAAAGCCGGGGATGGATTTATTGCTGCTGGAGACGGGTTGGAGAAAGTTTGATAAAGGAAAAATTGAGTATGGTGAGGTTTCTTGGGTGCTATTCCTACGAAGTTTTTGGAACTTTGGAAGCTCGAACTGTAGAAAATTCAAATATTAAGACGTAAATCGTTTTATTTCCTTCGCGTTCATCGAAAGTAAATCGCGGACGCGTATATTGTACATAAAATGTTGACCATGCGGAACGATGCAGGCTCATTAGCCTGCGAAGATGTCGTTTTAATTAATCACGCAGCAAAAGAGCGTCTCATGACACGTACTAATGCTTAATGAGAGAAAAAAGAGTGGAAGCTGAGTGGAAAGGAAGACATCAAAGAGCTGCAACTGGCGGCAGGTGAACGGTTACCTCATACTTGGAATACGAATTACGTTTCACAAAGAAACGCTACCCTCGTTGCCTTCTTAACTTGTACCTTTGCGCTGCTCTTACACTCTTTTCTCGCTGAAAATCGTCAGTCGAACCAACATATATTATTTTATATCGAACTCACAGCTTTTCTTCTTTATTTTTTCTCTCTTTGCGTTTTTTCCATCGAAAAGGAAAACACGACGCGTCTCTATTCTGCTGCCGGCGTGATATAAATTCTTGAAATTACTATCTGCCTGGTTGCCGCAGCGGAAAATATCGAGTCTGCAAACGAATCAAAACCGACTGACGTATTCTTATAAGGAACTCGCTGAATTCGTCGGAGCAGTGAAAAAATGATTGTTCGCTGATATTACTATAATTTCTACTGTACATACTGGTTTGAACCTTGTAACTTACTTCGTGACATGATCACTCGCTCCCGTTGAAGTTGAGGATTTGTTCAATCTAGATTCCAATTTTGATCTGGAAATACGCTTATTTGAAATATTATTTCTCCGTTTTTCACGTGAAAATTAGTAATTTCTTTTCAACAACAGAAAAGAGGCGAAATAGCTTCCAAAGATAATTAATCTTATTCAGAGAATTACTCCTCGTTTCGCTCGAAACCAATTCGGATTTTCCAGAAATGAAAATTTCACCGGTTTCGAGGTTGCTCTCCAGTTTACAGATCAGCGAGACGATCGTCGGCAACGCAAAACTCGGTACGTTGATGATCCACTTAGGTGAAAACCCGGTCGCACGACTATATGGTCGCGAACGACAGCCGAGAATTATCGTGGCGATTTAGCTGGTAAGTAGAAGCGAACTAGTAATTACGAGCTGGTTGTTTCTGCGATCGATAGCATCGTCAGCCAGCATTACGAATAGATAAACGTATATACGAGGACGTCGCGGGAACGCCACTTTCCTATTGCAACTTCTTCTTGCTCTCCTGTGCTTCCTAAAATTGAAGATCAGTCGGAATTACTCGTTGCTACTTTGAACTTCAATTTTGAAATGAACGACGAGAGCTACATTAATATTTTAATATTAGCGACTAAATGAAGAACATAATGCAAATACAAACGGGATGCTACTACGTTTTGGAGATTTTATCATTTTGTCTATCCACTGAAAATTGTTTCCTTTGTGCGTACGAGTTTCAACGCTGCTATAGTTGTTTACGTCGCGATTGTACAAAGCGGAATACAATTTCATCTCTGTAGGATACAACACAATTAGGATTTACAAAGCAAATTGTCTCTAACTCGGCTTGCATCAAACGAAAGCAGCTTTCCAAATCTTCGACATCCATCTGCAGAAAATATCTTTTGTCTGTCGTTATTAAATTAGCGAAATCGACTAATCAAAGGACTGACATAAACGATGGGAAAACGGAAGCGAAAAAGGACCGGTCGTCGCCTTGCAAGTTACACGTTGTCCCGATTAAAAAACGATTTTGAAGATGATTTATCGTCGGACTAAATTGAATCGCTAATCTAAGTTGGAGAACTTTGTCGGCCGTCCGGCTGAATTATGGCCAGCGGGAATAGAATGCTATCGACCGTTACGCGATGCCTCTCCTTCCTTCTCGATTGTCTAAAACTGAACTTCCACGGAATTGTTCAGAATCGCGGCCTTTCGACGGCCACTTGGCCCCCGTGGAACATATGGGGAAAAAGATTCGACATTTTGATTAAGAGCAGCACGGTAAAAGCACGCTGGATCCGTCGATCGTGAGAGTTATAGTGACGCGGTGAGCCGTGCAAGAAATTCTTCCGGCGGAACTTTGTTTTGCCTGCTACGGGGCTTTTACGGGAGGAATAAAATCATGAAAACTCGAATAAATTGAAAGATATTCCAAGTATGACTGTTATGTAAATCACTGCGAATATCAATGAATTTTTTCCGGACAAGGTTAGTTTTTCCTGCAATCGTTACATTACCTCGAATGTTCTACATTCTGAAATATCTAAAGGTTGAATCTTTTAGTTTCTTCCTGGATAGAGCAGTGAGTTTTGAATAACGAAATTCTTTTCGCTTTATCGTGCGACATTTTCAACGTCTACCCATCGATACGATATTATAGTGAGCGATACGAAAATTGAGTATAGCATTGGAATTATAGTATTGAGATTGGATGGAATATAGTATCGAAGCATCGGCATGGACAAAGTGAAATAAAAGACAGAAGGAAACGAGGGGTAGCAAGTGCACAGCAATCAATCACACGGTCTCCCTAACGAATCTCCGCCTCTTCGAAACCGAAACCTCGATCGTCGGCTCTTAATTACACGCCAGTCGGAAACTTGTGGCCGTACGCAATCATTCGCGCCCTAATAGCGCCATAACTTAAGTAGAACGCAGTATTTTCGTCGCAGCAGCGTGTTTAACCATCGCTGCATTCATAACTTCGTCACCCTCGCTGCTCTTTTACGTCGGCATTCCTTCGAATCTCGTTAACACGACGCTTGCTCTGATCGTGAATTAATTAAAATAAATTGTGCGTTTCGTTATTTAAGTAAACGTCTGTTGTTGGCAATCAAATTTTCGCTATTTAAAATTAGTGTTTCGCGCAAAAACACCGTTATTCTTTATACTCTTTTAGTAATTTCAGTTAATGTCGAAATTATTGTAGAAATTAATAGGAAATGACTGGAAATTCTGCAAAATTAATCTCAAAATTCTGCAGGAGTTACGTAGCTTTCATACGAGAGAGACAACGTTCGCAAACTACAGCTTCGATTGCACGTCGCGACAGGTGGAAGTCCTCACGAAGATAAGTCGTTATTATTTCTCTCGCTCGATAATCGAATTTCTTCAAGAGACTGAAGGATCGAGACCTCGTTACACGTAACCAGCTTGAACAACAATCCCTCAAATTTGCACTCTTGTATCGACAAAGGTGTTTCAATCCCTGGCTTAGCCATTGAGTATGCCATCGACTAGACCCATAGAAGAATGTGTGTTTATTGGTCGGGGAAAAAGTTTAAGTAGCTGAAAGGTGAATTATGGTTAGGCTAGGGTACGGTATACAAGTAGTAACCGGAGGGTGGTAAATACTGGATATTTTAAGTTCGCAAGGGCGGTTCGTGTTGACCCGATACGAAACAGGAATATTGATTTAACGTCGCCACGAGGGTGTTGTTAAATCTTTAACACCATAAACTGCAAGAAAATAACTCGGGACGCTTTTAAAATAAAAATAAGCTATCCGTACTTTATATTTTCTTCCAAAGGAATTTTTCTAAAATTATTTAAAGAGCTCTGCAGAGTTAGAAAACTCGGTATCTTCCTGTTCTTGAAAAATTCATAAATCACCGTTAATGCTCTTATCAGATTCCGATAAATTATAGTGGTGGCATTAATTTTCGTATCGTCTGCTTTTATTGCAACGTAGAATATTCTCGGCTACGATCGTTCCTCGTGATGGCAGAGAAATTCACGTACATACACGATTGGAGACCGGTACGTAAGCTCGTGTAAACGATACGCCAGTTCGTACGATCCGTTTGATGCGCCACCAGCCACGTATGCAAATGTCCGCCTCCTCCGAAACAACGCAACGAGAGTGTCGCGCGCATAAAACAATCGCGTCCCGGTTTGTCCGGTGAAAAAGAGACCCAGCCAGGCTGTGCATTCAGACTATATGTCCCGTTGCACGCGCATCGTGTAAAGGGTTGTTCAATTGAAACGCGACCTCGGATTTCGGGGGTAGGTGGTTAGGGTGGTGCATATTTTTCCAACGCAAAAGTAGGACAGAATTTCGTTGCCGAGACCTTTATGGAACGTCGCGTCGCACAATTCGTAATTTGGTATTCAAAATTTGTACAGACTATATTTATACGCATTGCGTGGTCGTCTCGTGGAAACTGAAACCGTGGAATCGATTACGTGAAATTTAATCTAATTTGTTCTGGAAGGTGATGGAATTCTATACTACGAACGTTTGCAGTACTGTTAATTAATCTTATGATTTTGTTACGTTAGCTCCTAAGTTAATCAGTTTGAAGAGATACGATAACAAAAGCACGGAAATTCCAAAAAATAGAGGAAAGTTTGCCATTGATCTTTGTTTTACAGGCAAAAATGAGAAAATGATACGACAAATTAAAACTGATATTTTTATTTTAATGTTTTAATGTTTCCTCGTTATGGTGTATAATGGGTTGTCAGAGTGGCGAACTTGTCTCGTGATAACATTTAATGTTCGGAGCTCGCCAATCGCGTCAATATAAAATGAAAAATGCTGTGATCTCGTAGATAATTAAAATTAACGTGCGACACGATTATAATTTCATATTCACTTACGTTTCACTCGTTGTCTCGTCGATAGAATCTCAAACACATTTCGGATTAAATTTTTGCTACATATGCTATAAAGATACCTACTGTACCGCTTTGCCGGTATAAGTGAACGACTCTGATATGGGGCAAAAAAGAGCACGAAATTGAGTGAGAAACATCGTAGGAGAAACGAAAGTGCCAGGCACTAGGGGATGTAAGCGTGAAAATTGAAAAAAGAACGATATCGCCGATGGCGCGCAGGCACTCGGACGTGAGCAACGAAGAGGGGTCGAGGACTGTCGGGGTCGAAGGAGGGTTGAACGCTCTCACCAGACAGAAGAGGGATGTAAAATTGCAAGGAGATCACAGCCCCTCTCGTCTGCTGGAAATATCCCTTTCTGTTTCATATCTTCGTGTAAATGAGAGACGAACGCCTCTATCGAGAATTGTAGTCGTACTTACGAGGAGATAGCAAGAACTGCGAAATCTCGAATGAATTAGCTGTACGTGCATTCGACGCTTTATGCCGATGGTAAGACAACCCAAAAGGATTTGAGTGAAGGGCCCTTTGTTTTCGAGAGACTAATCGAGAAATTATGTCCTTGGTGTAGTAATTTCCTACGTTTTAAACGTTTTTATTACACTTTCTGCATACAAAATTGTAAGAATATACAGGATTATTATGATAAATAAAAGCAATCAGATATTTCTCAAAATGAATTGTAAAAATTTCATATTAAAAGACACGTAATATTAAGAACTTATAAAGTGAGATATAAAATCAGTTTCTCGAAATCAAAAAACTATGCACTCAAATTCTTTTGGAGTACTTTACCATCTACCTAAAGCATCGAACGCACATACAGCCAACTGATCGAAGATTTCCCAGTTATTGCTATATTCAGGTTTCTCCGAATTTAGTGTAAACGTAAAATACGATTATCTCTCGCCAAACGCTTGGTGAGCGAATAGAAGGGACAATTACGAGCTTGCTTTGATTCTACCCACAGCGACCAAATCTGTTCTGGACATCAGTTCACGCGTATCGCTCTTTCATCGTCGCTTTTCTATCAACGATATCAGTGAGACAAGAACAGCGTTGCCCAAGCAGTCAGTCGGTTAACCCAGAAGAGCAACGATAAAATCGCGCTAGCAGAGACAATGAGCCATCGTTGACAGGCGTTCGTGGGCCGTCTTGCTTCGTTTTCATTTTCACCAGTTCGTCGCGATGTCTTCTAACTGTACCGTTTTCGCTAGACGAAACAAGGAACGACGATGCAAATTAACTTCCATATACTGGGGAGTGAAACTTCGCCTGATCCAGACAATTTAAAGTTTTTCGTCTTCTGATCGGATTGATCGAACTACCATTGTTAGAACGTTTCATCATTCTAGGAACATTTCCGGCTATCCATGGATTCTCACTCGATCAATCAAGTTTTCCAGGTCGAATCGAGGTTCCGAGTTTTTCTCTAGAGTCGGACAGTCTCGGTTTTTTTACTTTTCCTAGCTGAGGAAGATACAGGTTTTACTTGTTGGAATATCGATCTTGGAGAGAGAGAGAGAGAGAGAGAGAGAGAGAGAGAGAGAGGGATGTTGCAGTTGGGGAAACGCGAGGTTTCTTCCGGTATGAGCAGCGACCGCTTCGACGCCGCGTAAATTGCGAATGCGCTTCGTTGTTCCGACGCATTACGCGGTCCGACTGGTATTGTGAATTCAGTTTTTGTTTTCGCGGATCGAGACCGGACTCTGTTGTTTCTTGAAATGCTATAACGAACGTAATATAGAATACCGTTGTTTGCCGATGTTTTTATTCTGGAAAATGTTCGCCCACTGGAGAAATGCGCTTAATTAGGATAAGAAAGCCTGCGCGTTTTGTGGTGTTTCGAGAACCGAATTCGGAATTACTAGCTGGAGGCAAGAGGTCGGAATTGTTCGCGTTCCTGGATGAATATTAAGTACGTTCAGGTACATGGATTAACCAATAGGACTCGAAATAAGTGAGTTATGGAAGTTTAAGAAGGAAGATCAACCGATCTGATGGCGATATGAAACCTGGTCGGAATGTAAAGAGTTATCCAATATAGTTGCGCTATAAAGTACCATTAATCGACATTCCGAGAATGTACTATAAATTCATAAAGGCAGCGACGATCAAACTAAGAGATACAACAAGATCTTGGGCGGAAGGTAAAGTTTCTGCCTCTTCGCGGAAAGAAGTCACGCCGCCGTGCGCTTTAGCAACGTCTCCAGGCATACGTGCCTCGTATTTCGCTTGGTTTGATACCGTGCACGTGGAAGGGAAGCGCGTCCGGTCACGTCAGCCACTTATTTACTGATATATGTTGTCACAGCCACAAAAGAAAATCCTAGTTTCACAAGGGCGGCAAGCTTGCCTCGCGTTAAAATCGTCCATGACGTCCAGCCCACGGGAGCTTCAAATTTATAGCCCTCTCTGACGCTGAAGGGACACGTCTTAACGTACACGAGATGCTTTCTGGTTGGCACATGTGTACTTTCAATGGCAGGAATTCAATGCACGTCTCGACGGAATCGAAATCTTTGCGTGCGGTGTTGTCCAGCCTTATTGTTCGTTTTAGGCGGCATCATAAATTAGGGTCTTGGAAAAAGAATTTCTCCCTCTAATTGGAACGGTGCATCTTTGTCGTCGTAAAATTAAATTGCCTAGAAAATTATTGGCTCGTGTATTTGTATTTGCAAATTTTTCAATGTTCGAATTAAATCTAAAAGTTTAAACAAGCTCAATAATTAAATTGGAATTCTATTAATATACGGCAGTCTGCCTCATTTTATTGTACTACGTGCTATCAATCATGCAATATTGTGGCAAACGTTACAATGTAAATTTCCTTTCTTCTCGTTCCTATTGGCGGACACGTTCCATCGCGTCGCCGTCAGCTTCCGGAAGAAAGGAATTTGAATAATGCTCGTTGAAACAATGTGAACGATGTAAATAAAACGATAAGTTCCAGACTTCCAATTTTCAAGCAGTAGTATCTTTGGCAGCAGCGATCGGTTCTCTTTGGCTACGCCCCAACGCGCAACCAAGAACAGTACCTATTAAATTCTACCGACATTGAAAAATATTGCAGCGACTGCTTTCGTGCCCGTCGCAAACAATTTCTTAAATTATCGGATTGAATAAACAATTAATTAGTTTAAATGTTTAACAAGACGTACGCTTTTGCTTCGTAGAATAATTCATTACATTCCAACTACGTAATTCGTTAATCGCATCGATTCCTGCTGCGAATTCATTCTTAATCGGAAAAACCGCTTTAGGGGCATTAACAGAAGCATTGATTAACTTTTTTCATCCGCTTAATGTCATTGCTTGTGGTCGCCGTCATTCCGTTCGGTAATCGCGCTACTAATTATCAAAGTTAGAAACACCCGTCGACAGACTTATCGAGACATAGACGTTGAAGTCGACCGTTTGGCAGCCAGAAACCGCAGAACGCGGAGGCAACAGGACATTTTACCGACAATTTCTCTCGCTTTTGCACCCTCCTCAAAGCAGCCGGTCTCCTTTCGCCGCCTCTCCGCCAGACAGCCGGTCCAGAAAGCCCTCTACCAATAGCCTTGCAGCAGCGTCCTAGACTCCTTGCACTTTGTTTTGTGCCTTCCTGCCGCTCCCGTCTTATTCTACCGGCGTTTCCACCCCCGCCCTTTTCAAAGTGGCGGAGACCCGGTGGCACTGTACCGTGTTGGCAACTGTTTCGAGTACTTAAAAGAATGGCGAAAAAGTTTTGACTCGCCGCTTTCTTCGCCTTGTAACGTCCATCGCTATAGCAACCGATCAAACCAACCACCGCTGGTTAATTTTCGTCGCGCGACTTCGCAGAAAGTACGTTAGTCAAAAAATACACGAAGTCGATCAGGATTTCCTTACGAACGATTTCTAGTGAATATTTTAGATAACGGATAACGAAATCAGTTCGCCCTTGGACAAAAGTTATGCCGTAAGAGAGAGGTGTGGTAGTGGTTCCGTATTTCAGAGTCAAGCGCAGAACCAGGGGGCAGGGAGACAAGTGGGATCGGTTGCGGCGAGTATTCGCACGTAAGTACTGAGCACCAGTGAGAAGGGCGGAGCTCCTATCGGCCGTGAAAAGAGCAAAAATCCATTTGTTACCGACGAAACAGTCGCTGTGTCAGAAATTTATCGAGTTTTCGAGCATGCTTGTCCTAAACCCTGTGGAGGGTCACGATTGATCTGACAGATACGTGCGAAATCTTCTCATAAATATTTGTATTTCTAAACATCCATATCGTAAACTTCTCGACAAAGAGTATCTACCTATATGATACACTAAATTTATTTAGCTCTCAGAGGGGAGCTGGACGTAGACATATGTATATTATGCACGTTTTAATACATTCTCTACCAGAAACACACTAATATTGCGTTAATGCGAAGGATACCGTAGAGCAGAGACAGTGGTAGACGTAGAAGGAAAAGAGAGAGGAAAGAAGGACGACAGGACTAGGGAGGGCAAAGAAGGAAAGGGAAACGAGCGGAAAAAAGGAGCACGTGGGAAGTAATGGAGAGAGGAGAGGAAGGAAACAAGAAAGGAAAGAATGGAAGCACAAAGCGAGGAAAGAGAAAGAAATGGACGGAAGTGAGAAAAGAAAAATAGAAAATAAAAGAGGAAAAGAAAGACAAGAAGTAAAAGCAGATAGAGAGACAGAGTAAGCTCTTAGTAGTTACCTTTGATCCTGTTCTTGACAGAGTACAAATGGGACAACAGAAATGCTCTAATGCGTAATTAGAATTTTTATATTCTATCTCCCCGTTGCATTCGTACTACTACCTTAATTTCTTGCTTATCGTTGTCGGTACGATTTAGTTACTGTCCGTTACTCATGAACAGTTTGATATAATGCCCTAAACTAATAAAATACGATTAAATTAAAAGCAAAGCTCTAAAAACTTATCCTTCGCTTATTAAAATTATAACAGACGTTTTATACCGCTTTGGAACTTTATGGAAAATATTCAGAAAATATTAATACGAAATATTATAACACCCTTTCGACTTTGAACAATATCTGCCGTTGAATGCAGTTTCCTATATAGGTACATATACCGCATCGTATAGCCTATAATATTCTAAAATGCTTTGTTACATCGTTGTTTAGCTGTGATACGTGTTCCACCTCTGCAGCTTGTGTCCGTTCATCCATCACGCTTCGTTACTTGAACGTGATTGCTATAGCTCAGCTCCTATCGATTAAACTTTATTAGTTGGGCTCGTCTACCAATCGCCAGTGCCATATCGACGCGTCGTACGCCCTTTGCACGTAATTTACTAGCGAATAATATCAGTTCCTAGATTAAACGTTGCTTTGAGTCGCGATACTCGATCCCGATCACTATCCGGCTGACCTACACCACTTCGACTCGTCAAACCCACGATCAAAATTCAATATTTTAATGTTCAAATCGTCCAGCTACGTCGTTCGACCGCAATCATTGCTTTAACCTCGTTACTTGGCTGAGACGACCATTTGATTGAGTTTCGCCAGTAGAACGCGTGACTCTGAATTAAATTTCGCTACATCGACCGAGTAATTGAGTTCCACTGGAGCATACGTGTTGGCTTTGCCATTTCAATACCCACACCTTCGGACATCCCATTCGATTGCTCTTTGCTTAAGCATCAACTCTTCGGAGCAACGATTTATCTATTTACTTGCGTTACTTCGATACGCCAGCCGATTTATCGAGCTTCGCTACTGGTTATGTCACACTGCTGAAACCTTCCCTGAGAGCAATTCCTTCTAGAATTTCCTATTCGAATTAAATATCGGTGCCCGGTTTCCTCAATTTATTTCTGCCACGATCTTGCCACCTTAACGTTCATGTTCACCCTCGGATTTTACTTACCTCTACCTTTATCCTTCTTCTCCCACACCGAAATATATCTTTCGTTACTAAGGGGTAAAATACGTTCGGCGAGGTATGATTTCCTTCTCTTGGCACGAATGAGACGGAATAAAGGAACAAGTGGAAAGAGAAACGGTTATTTTCCAGACGAGGAATCTGACGTCGTGGCGCAGAAACGAGAGAACACGCCGGAGAAGAGTATTGACTCGTTGCAATTTCAACGCGATAGAATCTTTTTCTCCTCCCGTACACCATAGGCCCTTTCTGCTAATTGTCCCGTTTTTTACAACGTGACTCGAGTAAAATCCTCGCAAATGTAGTTTTACGTTCCTGCCAAAGTACACGTAACAGCGCGTAACAAATTGTTCAACCGGCTTATATCATTTCATCCACGTCGCTGGAAATTGAAAAGGAATACGTAATACGTTAATAATCGAGTAAAATCTCGGAATTTCTACTTTAACACCGATCAACGCCCGCTTTTTTTTCTCTTTTTTTCTTTTTTTTTCCTCAGACGGATCGATGGTGACCGATTTAGAACGACGGAAATCTGGTAGTGACGGTAATTAAATTAATCCGAGCGAAGGAGGCACGAAAATTTCTTCTCACTGGCAAACACACGGCTGAATTTATTTCGTCGGCCTGAATAGAAAAGCTCCGGTCCTTTATCGCGTTATTTTAAGAGACGACCCCTTTAATTAAAAGGTCCCTTTGCACCGGCGTACCCGGAGTGTTTGCTTTGCTTCTACAAGAAAATCTTCCAATTTCTAGAAACCCTTGCCAGCCGAACTACGTCCACCGGATAAGTTTCATTTCGAACACGAGACCCTGCAACGTGTCTGCTTTAATTTCTGCCGAAACATTTCGTTATTCCTGTCGTCTTTCTTCGCAATACGTTTAGTATTAGGTTGTCCGATAAGTTTCTTTCGTTTTATAAGAAAATAAAGGATGCACAACATTTTCCGTTTTATATTATTTTATCGAATTACGTATGATCCATTTTGTCCTATCGAACTAAAGATCACAACGTTCGACAGATCAGGTTCCATGTTTGTATAAAGATGCGTTGTTGTAAAAGACGTGTCTGTAGAAGAAAGACACTTTCCGGACAATCTCATATATAGAGTAGTCATCAGACACGATTTTAAAGATATCTTTTAGTTATTCTAAGAAAACGAGATGTAGATCAAGAAGAAATTGAAGGGAGAAAAAAGACCAATTGGCGAAAATCGATGGAAGAGGAACAATGATGGGAAACGAACCTTTTGAAATCTACCATCTTCGTACGAGAAGCATTTACGCGCAACGTCGTCACCTTCCGGCAGAAATTCTGTTTGCTGGTGCATAATTGACGATGCCGACAGAGAGAAGGGAAATATTAAATGTCGGTAGAAGAAGAGAAGCAGCCGTTTACCGGATCCTCGCCTGCACTTTCAACCCCTCCGGTCGTTGTTTATTTTTTCACGCTTTTTATCATTCCCTTACTCATCAGCGAGCGACTAAAGCGACCAGATATTAATCTGTCTCTCTCGGCTTGGAATTTCTGCTTTCTTTCTATCTCTGTTTGGTCGCAAGGGGTTATAAACCCCTCGTTGGAACGAGTTACGGAGAATGTTTCTGGGGGTGTGATCACGCGCGAACTCACACGCTTCGTCGGCTCGTTCTTTGTGGCGGGCATGAATGCTGCCACATAAAATTCACGATATTGCAAGCTACGTCACGATATATTATAAAATCGTTGCAGCGATATCCACACCTTCCCATTTTCTCTGTTCGATCGCGTCTTTTGCTATGGAGTCATCTCCTCTTTTGTTGCCTTTCCTTTTTGTTCGTCGTTTTCACAATGGTCAAGTTTACGGTAGCTACGTGTAATACAGTGAAGAATTTTACTTGCCTCGATCAATATAATCTTCTCGTTTGTTGATATTTCCTCATTTGTGTTTCCCGTATTGTTTATTTGTATTGAAAGATTTCACTCGATGGTAAATTGCGCTACATGTGGTAGGTCGTAAGCCGCGGGAACTTTTAATCGCGCATCGAACATTTTTAGAACGTTCCATGGAGCAAGTCAAGTGCGACGGAATGAAAGTGGAACCGACCATAGCTAACTCGATTCCCTTGGTCACGATAACTGTATTATTGCAGCACATTTCTAGTCATTTTGCTGTTCCAACGAGAACGTTAATGGTTCATCTCCATTTCATCGTGCGAGGATGAACCCTTGTTCGTATATTTTCCGTAAGATATTCAACTTTTTAAATTTTAATTTCTCTATCCTTTGCATCGATCGCGCAATTATCCAAGATAACGATCGAAGGACGAATACAATAGAAAAGATATACATACTGCGTCAATTAATTTAAATTAGAAGTGTTGCCTCTTCCGGCGCTCTCTATCGGAAATTTAAGAAAAGGAAATGCGTCATAGTTCATAGCGGAATGAAAGTTTTCACAGCCAGAAGATCGAAAATGGTGGAGATGTGCCATGGATATAACTATCCCGAGCAGATGGCCTGATTTTCCAGCGTTCTGAGCTCGAATGCAAGAAAAATGAACGAAGAAGAAGCGGGAAAGTGACTGGTTAGACTGCAGGGATTAGTTTCTTGAGAAAGGTTGTAAGGATTCCTTAGATGAATGTCCTTTGACGTTTTCATCTTGTCCCACGAAATAACCACTCTCTAACGGTTTTATCGCTGGAAACAGAAACGTAATTAGGACCTAGCCGAAATGACGTGACGATTCCTTGCTTCTTGCCTGGGAATTATACTTCCCTTGGCCGAATTCAGACGGGTTAAGGAGATTGAGGTGCCTCGTGAGACTCGACGAGATTCTGGTCCTCCGGTGGCTTCTTGAGTGGCTCTTAATGAGAGGCTCCTAGTAATTCTTCTGGCACTCGTGTTGACAGTACTCTTCTATGAGTGTTCAGCCACTTTTCGTGGCTAATGGCAAGTTATAGGACGAAGGTTAGTCATGTAGTTTGATAATCGTTTATCGTGTGTAGAAGCATAAACTATCTCGCAAGTTAAGTGAATTATCATGCAATTGACTTTGATTTGGAAACGAATAAAATAGATTTCTGTATTGAGAAATATTCTTCGTTTACCTAGTATGGTTCAGAAGTAATAAGCACAATTATTCGTGTATTTTCCATGCGTTTCTCGTATTTCGTATCTCCGCTGTAACCATAGTAACTTGCGAAAATAAGCCCAAACTTGATGTACCTAAAAAGCGTTTCTTGACTTCGCCTTCGCAAACTGAACTCGCCGATAAGAAGCGGACCGTTTCGTTGGGGTACGATTTAAAAATCCATTTTCGTGTCATTCGGCACGAAGATAGGACGCGCGACGCTGTCAGGAAATGAAATTGGAAGGTTGCATCCGGAAGCAGACACTTCCCATCCGGCGGGCCGACTTGCCGGGCTTCGTGTAACGAAGTTATTCTCCCGAGGATCGAATTACAGCCGTTGTATACACACGTGTTTGTAGTTATATTTGAACCAGCCTGCGCTACTACCTTGGTTAGGGATAGCTATGTCGCACCGATCCTCGTGCACGCTCCTTCCTTCCTCCTCTACCTTCTTCGCGATGAAAATCTACGCTAAAGTCAAGAATTTTTGTTTGAAATTGCAAGTTTTCGTTTTTCAGGATTATGTTAGTGCTTGCTACGAAGGAATTTCAAAATAGAGGTCTATCGACAGAACGTGTAATCTTACTCTTATAATACGTGTTATTTTATTTTATTTGCCATCGAAATACGGAAGAAGCAAAGGAGAGAATAAACTATTTCTTGTTCGGTTAAAAAGATATTCTATCGTATCTTGTTCGATAGTAGAAGTGCGTAGGTTCGATACAAATCATCGAGAAACGAAGGAATTTTTTAATAATCTTTTAGCAAGACACGTCGTATTTCTCGAAGATTTAATGGTAGGCATTTTCGAATCGATCGAATGACAAGTTTTATGAGTATATAGTATAGCAGATATAAAATACATTTCGGAGGCTACGATGTCGTTTATTACGGAACCCGCGAATATAATATTCCATTGGAATTTTTCAATAATACGTTACTGAAAAACTGTAATTTCAAAAAAGTGTATTTTTTGCCCGTACTTTTTAATCAGAGCAATACTCGAGTTGATTATTTCATGTATTTTCTGACTACGTGGGCTTGCGTATCCACGATGTGCGATGATTTATATTTATCGTCGCGTAAGTATCGTACAAACGTGTACCTTCAGGTGAAAGCGAATCATATTCATTTCGTTTATGCGATAGAAAAATACTGCCAACTGCTCGGGTGATTCTCACTCTAAGTACTAATGGAAAAATATTTTGCTGTTATTCAGTAAATTAAATTTCGTGCTTAATAATAACAGTAATTGAAATTTAGCTGAAAAGATGATTAAATTATTTGTTTTAAATCAATAAGTAACAGCATTCGTTTAAATATTTCTCAATTAGACGTTAAATATTTAATTATTCTTTTCTATCCTTGTTTTATTGAAATATATGGTTTCGGCAAGAAACATAACATAAGATATATCAGTTTCAAATTACCAACAACGGAGCCCATGGAAGGAAACAACTTAGGTCTTGAAAGGATAAATTTCCTTTGGAAAATAGAATCTCCAGTGACCACTTGAGGATCCGTAAAACCATCCTCCTTGCACCGTATTTTCAGTATCTCCAGCAGTCGATTTCAACCATCGTATCGACATTGTAATCCTCTGCACCGTGCCGTTTCGTACTCTGCTAGTCGGTGTTCCGTCTACCTGGACGATGCTATTTGACTATATCGACATGTTTTCTATCAGACAGGATCATTAGGTCGATCTTCGATTCGTTCCACCTTTATTTTCCTTTTAGAGACAATAATCATAACCCGCTTCTGATAAATGTATATTATAAACTATACAATATACAGGGTGGTTGGTAGCTGGTGGTACAAGCGGAAAGGGGGTGATTCTACGCGAAAAAGGAAGTCGAAAATAAAGAATAAAAATTTTTCGTTCGAGGCTTTGTTTTCGAGAAAATCGATTTTGAATTTTCGCTCGGTACGCGTGCGGTACGTTATAACGGATCTCACTGTAGAAAAATTAAAAAAAAAATTAAAAGAAATGTTTTTATTCTATACTTTCGACTTCTTCTTTCGCGTAGAATCACCCCCTTTCCGCTTGTAACACCAGTTATCAACCACCCTGTATATTATATAGTTTATAATACGAGAGACGTACATCTTGGATTAAATATTTCAAAGAAAACTTCAATATTCTAAAGTCACTGTCGGTCTAACAATAAGTTGCCGGTTTAACAAAAATGCTGAAATAGCAGCGGCAGCGATTTTCGTGGAAAAAGCCGCAGAAGATAGGGAAAGGTGTGGCCTTTAAAGCGCGCTTTGTTTCATCCCGATATCTCGAATGGTTCCCGAGATATGGATCTCCAAAGCGTTCGCTTAAAATGTACGCAGTACTCCGAGTACCCGGAAGCGCCATGACCTAAATTTTTTCCACGAAATGCGTACGTCAAAGTAGTAGTAGTAAAAAGACGCCGAGTCAGCGTCTCTCCCTGACCTCCCACCATTCACGCGAGTGTGGGGCAGGTCAGTGCAGCCGTGCAAGAAAGAGAAAGAGAAACAGAAACGAGCGCGCGAAAAGGAGAGCAATAACGAAACGGTCAAAATTACGGTTTCCTTTGGACGGCGATATTTCGACAACGGGAAGTCGCATCACCGGGAGATAAAGAGCGTTTTAAAGAGGAAGCTACGCTGTTTCTAGCGAGTCGATTTCGCGGAAATATCGCAATAGGTTTGAGAATTAGATTAATTCAAATTTCAGATACGTTTAATACCTTTCTAATGGAAGTTTTTAGCTGAATGGAATATCACAAAAAGGTTCAAATATTCGTCCTAAGAAAGCTGGAGATTTTATAAGAAAATGGTGTTAATCGTTAAAGGGGATAGCATTAGAATAGACTTGCTACGTTTCATCGGAATATCCGGTGGCTGGGTCAAGTGCCTCTTAAGTTTTCAATCAATGACCCACTACGATCGATCACACATCAAAAGAGCGTGAATCGTCAGGAATGTACTCCACGATTGCAGCGGCGCCATCGAGATTGGTAGATTCGCTTGAAGCCGTGAATGACACCAGACTCATTTGTCCCGCAGTTCGATCAGTGTGTATCGCACGATCGGTCGCTTGCCAAAGTTATCGAGCTTCGTTTCCACGAACAGACGCGGCGGGTCAACTTTAATCGTTGGCGAATGCATGGCCTATATGATACACCGTTCGATAGCAAATATTGCATTTCCGTTTTAGTATTATTGTGTGTGCATCGTATCTACTGATACACGCGCTTGCGTAATCGCGCACAAAATTAAGCACAAATCTACGAACGAATCGTTACGATTCGATGTAATACGATTAGTGGTATATCTATGATACTCGTGGAGGCCTCGCGTGATTTTCAATGCGCGATCGAGATTGTCGGTGAAGGATAATTCACTAGGTGATTGAGCTTCGCGGAGAAAGAATAAAAAAATGAGAGAAACCAAGGAGAAGGATTCGAAAGTAACTCGAAGTGAAAGATTGGAAGGGATTTAAAGAGAAATTCTAAGAGAATTCGGAAGAAATTCAACGCGAACAACCTCGTATCGCAGACGTTGAAACTAGGAAAATAGACACTGCCAGCACAGGAAACATTGAAATCGGAAATGAGGCAATGGAAAACGATGAAATGGAAACGGAGAAATAGGAAGTAACGATTCTAGAGCCACCCTAATTTCACTCCGTTGATTGTCTCCTATCTAGAGTTTCGTTGTATCGATGTATAATCTTAGCAGCTTTACTCTCTGTAACACGATATAAAACGTCTCAGTAAAAATAAAGAAAAAAACAACGGGTTCAACGGTATCATAGAAGATTTATAGCGCAGTCTGCATACGACAGGTTCCACGAATGCAAAAGAGGCAGCTGTTCCGGTAATATGCATTAAACCGATCGAATTATGTTGGAGTAATTTTCGTCGGCCGCAATTAACAGACACGACGCGTCCGTCGCCGTCGCGTCGCGTCGCAAAAAGTGAGACAATAATTTCCGCTCAATGTGCCATCTCGTTGTCGATAAAACGTAATTACGATAATTAACGTGGGACGCGTCGGAAATTCGGTCGAATTCGTTCGGCGACCTCCGTTTTCAGAACGCTTTTCGGCACAGTTTGCGTTTGACTATAGTTGCCGGTTGGTTGTTTCGCTGTTTCTATTTAAATCTTGTTTCCTTGCTAATTGAAACACAGTAAATCGTTCAAAGTGCTTGTAAATAATGTATTAACTTTTAATACAACGAAAGTAGCGATTGCGGTGCGCTACATTTATATCATATTGTACTTTGATAAATAGCAGACAGGAAATTGAGAAACGTAGAACCGACTATCGATATTTTTTCCGGTAAGAGCGTGCCGCCGCTAAACGGGCAAACGAAGCTTGGTATTGTGTAGTCGGGCGTCAACCAACGTCGTTTTCCCTCGTTATCGACGACTGTGGTACGCTCGTCGAACTCGCTTTGCTAATTAACCGCGCGAAGGATCGAACGGTGACAATTAGCGTTCGATTTTCGTTCGACGAATCCCAGCTGCCAGCCAATCGCGTCGCGATTCCTGTAACAAAGGACAGCTCGCGATGAATCAATGTTGCCGGCCTGTCGTCGTCTTCATGCCGAAGAAAATGGAAATCAATCGTCCCGATTTCACGAGAACCGCATCCAACAATCCGTGCTTCGACCAACGTTAAATTTGAAATTATATTCTTCAGCGAGCATCGAACGTTCGAATGATTCGAGACACGTATCGAGATAGAGAATACCTTTTCGCTTTCTACAGATCGATTCTCCTGAAGTGATTCTATTTTGACTTTTTTCAAACAAATACAGGAATTGAGTCGAACGATCGAAAGAGACAGCTTGCTCTCTTTCTCTTTCTCTCTCCTCTCTCTCTCTCTCTCTCTGTACATTAATTTTCGTGGACGTTTATTCGAACGAGAGGACCACTTGGGGCCATTGAAAATAGCTCGGACGAAAAGAAAAAAAGGGGAAGAAAGGTTCTCTGGAGTTGTTTTTGAGGGTTAGTTCGGTTCGAGATCTCTTTGGCCAACTCCGTGACACGGTTATCGGTTATGGGAATACTTTTCCCGAGTTTCGGTCGGTTTTCGAGTGTTGACAAAGGAGAAAGAGAATAACCAACGCAAAATCGAATTAGCCGCGCAACTTTCTTAACCAGAGAAAAGTTTATTTATCTTTTCACCATCGAGGAAAAGAGCTGGACTGGCAGTCGAGCGAAGAAATTTCATCGCGTGTCAACGGAATTCGTGTGCTTAACCTCAGAGGCAAGCGGACCAACTTCCTTTATTGCCACTACGATCGTGTAAAGTTCAATCGAATCGAGAAACTTTAAGGAGAAATCGTTCTTCTGCTGTGCTTGAATGTTCGGTAACGTTCGAAGATATTTTATAGATGTTTCGAGCTATAACGTAGAAGAATATGCGGATGTACGTAACATTTTTGCTTTCCGAAAAGATGATCGTGTTGTCGAAAAGCAGACGTCTAATGTAGATTCACCTGTAGTTCGTGTGAAGTATTCCCACGTTGGGCGTTGACACCGTCCAGACAACGTAAATTGTAGTGGCATCGCTTTTATGACCCTCGACGCGTTCATTATGGTAGCTAAGAAGTGCTACTCTCGCCACGCCGGCTACGCTTCAAGCTGCCTTCCTTTTTCTATTCTTCTTCCTCCTTCTTCAGTTACCGAGTGTCTGGTATGACGATAAAAATACAAATTCCGCCGTATAGTGAAAATTCAGAACGATATTCTGACTAGTGCCTGACTGATTTATAAGCGGTTAAATTCATCCGCTATATAGTTTTAGAAAAGGATAACTTCTTTGCTTCGTAACAAGTGTCAATAAACCAAGGAAATATTCAACGATACCTTATAACTAACGGAAAGCTCGACAAAGCTAAAATGTGTTGCGTTACAGTAGTATTCCTTGGTCATCCTAATACCATTCTTGGCATATAGTTCGATAACTAACAATATATTGCGTGGTGAACAATGTGCGAGCTTTTATTCGGATTTATAGACTCTGACAGGCTGTAAAAACGCTACTTTTAGAGAGCAATGCATAAGAAACCGCGGAATCGAGCTGGCTGCAATTGTAGATTCAGAAACGGTCGATGTGCCGTAAAACTTTGTTATCGTCGACATTTACTTTATGCCTGGTGAATTTCCCTCCTCGTTTCACCCTTCTGTGCCCATCACCGTTCTACAGAGATCGTTTCGATGGAATTGCACTACCTGGACATCCAGAAGAGATGGAATAGCGAAATTATAGTTTTGTTCACGGCTGTATAATTTCGCAATAAACGTCGAACGACCGTTGCCTCTTGCCGGATCACTGTGCATATTTCCTGAACAATCGATAACGAACCGACGTTTACCAGGAATCGAACACATATCCCGTCATCTTCGGCGTCGTAAGTGGTCATCGACCAAGTCATTGGTCGGAGTTGTTACGCCAACTGTAAAATCCGCTGACTACGAAAGAAATAAATCGAAAATTTTTAATCCGGATCCACACAAGACTTTACGAAGATGCGTCATAGAGGTACAATAAAGTGAGAAGTATGAAAATATTTCAACCTGTCTAAAAAAAAAAAAAAGAAAAGAAATTGGAAATAGACACGGAGGGTGAGTGACCCGACCAATGGTGAATCGATGGAATTCATAGGACGACAAATGGATGAACGTGAACCGTCTTCGGCTGAAAAGCGACAGGAAATGGGACGACGGAAAAATGCAACATCCAAAAATTCTGCGCCGAAAAAAAGTACTATCCGCTGAACGCTACTAAAAAAAAGGGGGGGCATATCTATGAAAGAGGAATGGACGAAATCAACGCGGCATGGTTTTATCGGATTCGATGGCCAATCGAGCGGCTTCGATATTTCTTTTTCGGATTCAACTTTTTCGGCGGCAGAACCGTGTTGTAACGACACCGGCATTATCGGTAACCTTTGTCCGATGGGAAAGTTTCCTGGCATTTTCCTCAGAATTTCAGTAACGACTTCCTTTTGCTATTACTAGCTGTTCTTTACATGTAGAATCACGAACGAAGGAAAATAATACGTCGTGATCGTCTTGAATCCGATTAGATGAAATATTCAAACGGCACAGGAAATTCTTGCGTGTTTCCATGACATAGATTCCTGTCGTTAAAATTTCTTTATCGTTGCAACGTGTTTTACTAACGAAAAAAAATATAGAATTCGATATTTAGCTTTCTATCGGGATTGAGAGTGAGTCTGCGAGCAGGCGTCAATTTTTATATAAAAAATTACGGTATCAATCTTGCATGTTTCATCCATCAGTACCTCTCTGAACCAGACGCATTACTTTTGTAACGTGAAACAGCACATGGAAAAAGTGGTGTAAAGCTTGACTTGGAGCTATGGAAGCGACGTGACGCGGATTCAATTCTATTTCCATTGCAATCGAATGACGTAGAACGATATCAAAGGCATGGATGAATTTAAAGAAAACACAGGAGAGCGAGAGAGCTTTTACGTTCTCCAACACACGAGACTCGGAGACTTCGCGTTTCTACGTTCTTTAAAAAGACAGCATTCTTTAGTGGAGAGATTTCACATTTTTCTTTTTTAATTAATGGTACCAACGAGAAGTTTCTGCGTCCTTAACCATCGATCTCGATACCGACGAAAGCAGAGCGCCGTGCATTGAAACGGGCCGTACAATAACTTCTATAATGTTTAGTGCGTCGGCTGAGCTCAGGCGTTAAATGGATTTTCTTTCATCGTTAAACGCGACTGATAGCGGTTCGTAGATCGAACGACCAGGCTAAAGGTAAATTGAATGGAACTCTAGGTTTCGTCAAATTCCGATTACTTCGTATTATTGAAGATGAGAAAGCGGAAAGGAGCTTAAATAAGCAATGGAAAATAGAAAATTAAGAATTTGAGAGAGATTGATGTGGGACATTAAAGATAAGGTATGAAATGACGTAAAATGGAAAAATAGAAAGGGAGGATTAAAATTCTAACGAAAGTTACTTCATTTCTCCGCGCTTCGTTAAACCGTGCTCTTTACGAAAGAAAATAGAAACGAAACATTTAGAACTCATCACGTTTTATTCCCTTCCTTTCTTTACCAGAGCCCAGAACAAAGCCGAGGTCAGTAAGAGTGAGTGGTGAAATACGCGCATTACATTTGTATATCGTTAAATGGGACGTTAGCGCGATTCAGGGTGTGCATTCGTTTTCATTAACCGTCATTACAAGCTAAGAGGATTTGCGGTACAAAATTTTTGCTCGCAAACTTGCTCAGAAATCGAAATTTATGGTGACCACTGGAAGACCCATTCGTTCGTCGCTCAAAAACCTTGCACGATTTTTGCATTTTCTTACGTAGACATGTAGAAACTTACCTTACTTGAATATGCAGTAATGTGACGGAAAAGCATTCAGCTTTAATCCTAACGCATATTTTGAAATCTGTAGAAATCTACCGAAATGAACAAATTCCAAGAATTCTTTAAAAAGTACCGACACAGTTGTCTACCTGTTATTGCACAGTAGACCTTGAAGAATTCCGGATTATCGTGGTAACCAGCGCATTCTACCGTGATACAAGAAATACAGCAGCGTTATCGGATTCTCGTTATGATAAGTATGTTCGCGTCGCAATTTATTTCTTCGACGTATAACGCCGTGTCGTCTCGAGTTTCGCCACGTTCACGCCATTTACCCTTAACGATAAATCGATACCGAGACTGCTAGGTGGATGTGAACGTTAATTATCGATGAGGCTACCTTCGCTTCTCCAGCTGTTTTCCTTCGTCGAACTTCTACGCAGAAATCGAAGTTACCGACATGCATAGGTATCGAGTGCAATGCTTCAGAAGATTGACAGAATATAGAATAACTAATTATGATTGAGGAAAGCCGGTGAAATTTGTGGAAACGTAAATTGCCTTCGAAGTAAACGCAAGACTTAAGATCGGCAGAGAGAAAGCAAAGAAGCGGAGCAAAGCTTGAACGAGCTCGAACGACGAGAAACGGTATCTTGTGTCGGTAAACCGTACGACATGTCTAATTACAAGTTAACTCGAACCGAAGCTCCCGTTCGTCTTAGATAGGGACGGAAACTTACGCCATTACGAACTTGTAGCCGTCACGCAACGGCGTAATTACTTTGCGACGACAGCCCACCCAGGTCCTTTTTCCTACCTAACGAGAATCTTCTACCATGTTTCGCAACATCGAACGCATCGAGTTCCTTTTCAGAAAAATCGTTTTCAGCAAACTTATCCTATTGCTGCGTAGATATGCATTTGAAAATTAGTTGCATTGCATCGAAGTATAAAGTAACCTTTTAAACGAGTTACATAATAAATAATTGCTTTGTAATTGCCTCGATTATCAAACTGCACAATATGATACTTCTTGATACGATCGTTATGAAATATTATTGGAGAAAGAAAATTCATATCGGCAAAGATATCAGAAAGTGCAAAATGTCCTTTTGCAGTGGTACGGGTCAGTTAACAGTCTGCCATTTTATTGGCTATTTAGGCACATGACGGTAAATCGCTCGAGAAGTTAGACAGTTGCAGTCGTCGAGGCGCTCCTGACCAAACTCTAAGAGTAACACCAGAAACTACTATAAATTTTCTTACAATTTACGAGACGCCAACGGAACTCGGTTCTGGCGCCCCAGGAGAACGCCGTTTCCGTGGTACTCGCATGACATTGCAACCTCTCTTCTCCTTCTCCTTTCAAAAATTGGTCAAAGAATTCAGATAATTTCGCGAATACTTGTTAATTTTCTAGTTACGATTAAACTTTGTTTTTATAGTAGTTACGATTTTAATCCTCACGACAGGTTTAAAATCTGTTGCGTTTAGGTTCGAGACTACTTAAAAGGGAATGTTCGAACCTACTTGTGTTTAACTTTAAATCCATTACTAGTTCTCTGTTTAATCTATCTCGTTTTCCATGAAATTTAAAACCATTAGTGCTTTCCATTACCTATGAAGTCTATTTTAGTAGATAAAATTAACTGTATTCATTGCGCTAGTTTCGTCGTGGACGAACGAATAAGAATCCCCAAAATTGGAGTAAAATTCTCTTTCGAGCTTTCTGACGAGTCATGGGGCAAATAACGAGTTCTAGCGATTGGACGAAAGCTTCTCGTATGCACGGCCAAGAAAGCAGATCTCTCGAACACGGGCCAAAAGGGACATGCAAACATAATTTCGTGTGGCCTGGGCCACCCCCTTGTTCCTCTGTTCCAAGCCCCAGTAGCTGGTATTTGCGTGAAGCTAAATTGAATGGCCGAACGAAACGAGCGGCTTCGCCTCTAGCCTGGAATCGGGTTAATCCGGACGAGCCATTGAATTCATTTTTAGCATCTACCTTGAATCGTTCGTCCTCGTAGCGAGTCGAGTCGCGTAGCATCCGGTTTCGACGAGTCTGAGAATTTTAGCATTCTATTCCGTTAGTTTCATGCCTCTAAACTAATATTTCCTCCAATGATTATGATTGCAGCTTAACAAATCAGTGTATCCAGTGTATCCAAAGGGATCTAAGTTGAAACCGCAAATCTTCTTCGACGTACGATCGATGAGTTAGGATCCTATAGTCAAAACAGATAGACACAAGCTGATGGTATTGTAACTGATTCCTGGATTAGTTGGTTATTGGTTGATTGATATCCCGATGGCATATAGGGCTGCGTTTCTAACCAGTTGGGAAAGCTGGCTTCTGAGCCAGAGACAACTCAAAGATGCTGTATCTAAAACTATTAAACAGTTGGTGGCTTCGTTTACGACTACGATCCTTGGGGATTATTATGGATGCAGTAACACTGGTTTGACACGGAAGACAGGATTAAACAGCATGCAAAGTGATGAATATGATAATGTTGCTCGTAAAACGGTTGGAAATTGAAGCTACTTCATCGTCAAATGTGTCGATGATCGTATTCTGAGTTCGAGAACCATGTTCGCTACTTATTACGAAGAATAATTAATTAAACTTCTAGTAATAAATATATCGAGTTTGAATCTATCGAAATTTCGTATAAAAATTCAACGTACATAGAAGTTTAATTCTAACATTGGTAAACCAATCCAAAAATTTGGAATTTCGTGTTCGATATTCGTGCAGCAGAGAACATATTTCATCTCGTATCAGAATTGTCGATGACGAAAAAAAAAAAAAAAAACAAAAAGGCAGAAACAAGAGTAAATAGACTTGGAACCATCCGACGAACGTCGGAATTGGCGGAAATGTCGCTGGGTTTCGATAGCCCGCGGGAGGAGAGGGAACGAACGGCGTTATCGCGGCGACAACCGTGTCAAAATGTAGATAGCGGCGGATTTGCGTGCGCTGTCACTCGTTACGACGGGTTACGTCGTTCAAATTGGCTCAATAAAATAGTTACGAGGACGCCACCATTATCGATACAATAGCGCCGCTGGTGAAATCCATTTCGACCAAGCAGCTTGATACAACGATCCTCGATACGAAAACGTTTAAACAAACGATCAAACGTTCAAACTTTTTCATCCGCACCACGGATATCCAAGATATCCATTTCTTGTTATTCCTCTACTTCGTTTTCTTCCCAATGGACAGTATGAATATTGTTCGAAATGTGTTTGAACGCATCGACGTTCTATTGATGTCTCGCCATAGCAATTTCGTTCTCCTTGGATATTTATGAATTTGCAATTATAATAACTTAGTGGTACGGACGAACCAAGGTTGAAGAATGAACACCATTAATAATTTAGAACTGTTCTGTATCACATGCTCCATTTGGAAATGAGCGAGGAATAGTTTCCTGATGCTCTGATGGAGGCTGGATGTTGCCCGTAAAAGACACGTATGCGAGGAACAGCTTAAGATATAATTTTTCTTTAGCGGTCGCGGATCATCCAGACATTTTTCATGCTAAGCTTCCATCCGGCGGCGCCAGCCAACCGGCCCCCGTCCTTCTCTTTGCCACGTTAACCGTGCTACCCTTGATCCTCCCTTGTTCTTTTCACCGGGACCGAGTCGGCGGCGCATTATCAAGCTTCCACGGGCCGCCACGCCCGTCCAAATTGCACGAAATGAAATCCCAAGCGGAGCTTGCGAATCGCTGTGCCGCCTCGCTTTTCCGCCGGGAAGAATGCGTCTACCGGACCGACTGAGTATTCGCCAGCATTTCCCGCAGTTTATCTCCCAGCAGAAGGGAATGGGTCGTTGCTTTTGCTCGTCCAGGCGACGCGTAATTACAGTTATTCGAAGACGAATCGCCATCTTTTCCGTTTCATTTGATACGCAATGGAATAGATATCTGCTCGGTGTTGGTTTCCCATGCATCTAGATCTTACGTGAGATGGTTTTAATATAGAAATCAGGAAAGAAACTTTGAAATTTTGAACAGTGCGGTTCTTCCTTGCTTTCTTTTTTACAAATCGCAAGAAACCCTTATTCGTACTAAATCGTATCGTCTGCCACGATTCAGAAAACTCGCATGTGAACGAGCACAGTCCTTTATGTTAATCTTTTTACGGCGCACGAAACTGGGATGCGAAACGTTTCCCAACCGGTCGAATATTATTCAGTAGCAGCGATCCGTGCTGTTTTTAATTTAATCCGATGCGTTCGACGAATACACGTAAGGGGATGAACGCATAAATATGTCAGGTATAAATCAATCGAAGGGTAGATCGCCTTATTTTTCGTAGCGCGCACTGGTATTCGAATTTCTAAGCAGCCGCGGTCGAATCCGGCGAATACAAAATACGGCCGAGCAAGAAAGACCATTCGCATTCGGTGTATATCCGCGGGAAATCGATACGTCGCGTCGTACGTTCGCGTTCCAGTCGCGAACAGAAACTGCTGCTTTGTGAGAAGTTTATGTTAATTGACCGTGGAATATCGAATTAATTTATTTTCCTTCTTTATGATGGCTATAAAAATGCCACGAAAATATTTTCAACGCTACATCCTTTAGATGCCTTAAAACGATGTAGCTATTTGTTACTGCAGAATTAGCGAGAACGTTAGTACAGGAATATAGCAACGAGGTTAAATATGGTAAATGACACTTGTAACTTTTAAAGGGAATATAGAAAACAAATTCGTATGTATAAATATATAGGAAAGTGAATGTAAAGTAGGGGTACCTCATTAGGGTCAGTGTAATATAATCACGTGGAAATGGCTTTCGAATCTCGACACTCTAATATACATCTTTTCCTGAATAATTACTGGTGCACGCAGAATATACACGGTAGTTCCGAAGTCGTAATACAACTGGGAAGAATTATTTCGTACGTGGAGGTAGCACGAATCATTTCGGTGATGCAAGAATATAAAATAAAACAGTAATGACACGTGTGTTTGATCTCTCTACAATATTAAGGTCAGTGTTTTCAAATATTTCGTATATTATTAGAGCAATTAAAATATTTATGGTTGGATGCAATCTTAAATGTGTAAAAGAAAGTAACGTTAGTAATATCTTTCACTTACTGTTACATAAGAAATTACCTTCTTTCAAGATGTACCGCGATTTTACAGTCGTTTCGTACGTATGCAAAGTTGTGTATAATTCGTGAATTATTGTAGTGATTTAATTAATCTAGAGATTAAAAAATTAATTTGTCTGTAAGATACCAAGTTATGGAAGTCATATAACTATTACCATTATTTGTACGAAGTACGCGTTAAGTAGCGGGCATAAAGCAATTAAGCGACTAATGCAACGACCACATCAACAATGTGTGGATAGTATTATCTGTATTACGATATAAATGCATACACTGGAGTCAATTAATCGCACTTTGTACGAAATAACAATGTAAAAGGAGAAACGGGTAATTTTCGGGCGATTAAATCGAGAATTTGAGAACGATACTTTAACGGGCAGGTAGGAGGCATTTATGATGCAAGAAACTCTCTTAAAAGCGTAAGTGCTTTTTGCAACTTCGGTTACCAGCTCGTTCTTCCGTAACTTCACGCGGCAAATTGTTCGTTAAATTTTTAACACTGGGTCGTTAGGACGTCCGTGTTCGCGTACTGGTGTCGAAAATTAAGAAAGAAAGCAGTAATATTTCCAACGGTCTCCAATTAAAGGCCATTGGGATTTTAAAGAGCTATTCCACATTTTGCCATTTCTTTCATACTTCCGTGATTCTTCTGTTTCCCAACATAATCTGTTCGCTTAATTGCAAAAATGGGTCAAACACTTACAACTCCAACTTGAATGTCTAACATTTCGATCCACATTCTTTCCACGAAGAGCGAAACGATTTCAAGTACAAAGCGCTCCTTTGCAGCTGCCAACACCACCAACACAACGAACAACAGTGTTCGCGTGGACACGATCAGCGATTCAGGTTAGCGAAATAAAATCCTTAACGATCCCCAAGAAACCTTCGTTTCTCGTAGTCGTCACGGGATCAGGGAGGAGGGCGTGATCAATTACACTTCAACGTTTCTCTCGATCGTGCACGTATTGTCGCTCTTTCCATTCCTCCGGAGAAACTAAAAGGGGTGTGGAAGACAACAGAAATCCGCTAAGAAACAGCTCGTGCCGGCAATGCCACGGGCTATTATATGCTATTACCTCGTTTTTGTCACGTGTATACGCGGTTACGCGTGAAGATAGCATAGTGTCTCGAAGTGGCCGTTCTTCTGTGAGACGTGCAGCTTTTGGAACGGACGAAGAGAGGATAGGCAACGAAATTGGACGAGGGAGGTAGCGGTGATGCTCGAGAAATTCCACTCGCGACATTCACGACTGCTCCTCCTTTTCCTTCGGGAGAAGGCGGGGGAGGAAGGGCGAGGCAAAAGAATAGGGGAGAGAGAAAGGGAAAAAGGAGAAAATGGCAGCAGTTGAGCTACCGTAGAAAATTACCTCCATCCGTTTATCCGACTACCATCAGATCTTGCGTGCCCTCAACCCCACCAGCTTGTGCCTCGTTTCATCGTTTTGCTCTTACTCCTTTTTCGCCTTCTACTCCGGCAGTCTCTTCTACTCTTGCTTCTTTTTTTCCCTCTTTGTTCCTCGTATTGGTTTCTCTGGCGTCTCTCCCCTGCGTGCTTGCAGACTCTGCGTTTCCGCTGGCTTCTTGCTGGCACGCGGAGATCGTCAGGGGGTCTCAGGATTTCTGGCCGAAGCGTTTGAACCTTTCACACGTCTTCTTTTACGTTCCTAAGCGTTTTTTGCTCGATGAGTTTCTACGAATTCCGGGACACGCGGCGAGTGCTATGAAACATTCGGAGGAAGGACGAAATTCGAACGAATTTTTGGATGGAACGTGGTACGGGTTTGGGAATTGCGTGGAAATCAAACGAAAATGATCTTGCTGATTTCAGTAACGAATTATGTAGTTGTGGTACATTTTTTCGATATTATCTAAAAAGGTGCATACTTTTTATCTATCTGTATTATACTTGAAAGTATGTATTGTAAGAGAAACGCATTTACCTTCATCCGTACACGTATCGTCGGTGTAGCGAAGAAGCAGCGACTGGATGGTAGTGCCTCTTTAAATAATTAAGAAATACCAAACTTCGGTGAGAGCAAGAGAGAATTTTAATTCAAATTTACGACCTTCCAGCGCGACTGGAAACTCGTGGTGACGAGTTCTATTGTACGGAATTATCTACTTTTCCAGTAACTTAAATTAATTTACAATTTGTATTCCAGTTGTCCAATACCGACACGTCGCGTGCAAGAGTATTCGAATGAACAAACAGTCCCTCCACATTATTCAACTATTTCCCGACAAACGAAATGCCTTAACGAGCCGAGATAAATCAATCAAGAAACTTTCTCGGAGTACTCAATTGCCAGACCGAAAATAAATCGAAGAACTTCGATAACAATTTGCATAGTGGAAAAAGCCTTAGAATACAGACCACAAAACAACTTGATTCGTAAAACGAATCGTTGAAATCCAAGAAATCCGGGTGCCCAGCTTTGGTAACGTTTACGAGTCGATAATCGCGGAGGGGAACGCGTGGAAAGCAGGCGCGGAAGATAATAAAGACACGGGGAAAGTGAGGCTGTAGCAAGGAATTGCTTTTAGCCTCTTCTCGATTGCTTCTCGCCTCTGCCGATTATTTACCCCGCGAATAATACTACAGTGGGATTATCTATTTATGTGTTTTCATGTGGATTCACAGTATCGCTTACGTATATGATATCAAGTAAATGGGTCATAAATGAATAGAATTTTGTAACATCCAGCACGTAATCGAACCGACGAACAATCAACTTTAGTAGAAAAAATGTGGACGTCTTGCTAGCTGATCATTTTCCCTTTTAAATAAATTTTTTATTGAGTTTAGAGTCACAACCCTGCGAATATAAGGTGGGGAATTCTATTCATATATGAAACTGAAGTAACGAGAAGGAGAAAAATTGTAGGGTGCATGTAGCAGATAAAAGAAGGCGAAAAAGTACGGTGCTCCATGCGAGCGATTTATTAGGCGACATCCAGGGCGGCTCAACCATTTGTTCTGTCGCACCGCCTATTTTCCAAGCGAAATTGAGTTCTCTGAAACGAAATGTCGCTGCGGAAACATACCGACGAATATAGTCTGCATTTATTCGTTTTTCGTAAGTCTAATCGCTTTGCATGTTTATATAAAGCTACAAAGAAATATGACGTATGTTCGTATATTTCGATAGTCTTCTAATCTTCTCGAACCACACGCGCTAATACGGTTCAAGATTTCTTCTAATAGACGGCGATGTTCGCAAGATGCGCGACTTTCGAAGACCGCAGACTTTTCAGATATCTAGCAAAGACTTTTTGCTTTCTCGAGGCTTTTTGAGACTTCCTCATCGAGCTCAAAGTATACGAGAGCACTCTACATCGCATCAAGCACTTCAAGAGCTTTGCAACCTTTGATAATCGGCTCTTCTTTCGTTATCACTAATCTATTATAGTTCCATTTTCTCTCTTGAAAAATTCGGTTCAAGATAAAATTACTGTCGAGTAGCGTCTATCTGTGTATTATTTTAATAAAAAAAAATGTTAGACTGGTCTCTATAGAATCAGGAAGCTGGCAAGCACTCGCTGTGAAGGCAGGCCTCGAAATATCTTTTTTACGATCGCGTTTTCACCAGGACGAATGACGAACTCGTAAAGACTTTGATCCCGGGTTGCGACGCTTTAGATTGGGATCTGCAAGCACACTGCCACAGACAAGAATAAGATCTAGAATTTTATATGTCTATAGAATTCGATCCAATACTGGTTTACCTTTACGCAAAATATCTACTCTCATACTCGCGGATAAACGATTCTTTGGAACGATTAATATCGAATAGAGACTATTATGTTACTAAATTTTAGTTTGATACAGAAGCTTGAAATCTACGATAGAAATTTTATATTGGATTTCATTTATTATTGAGTTGATCTGCTGGCAATCGTTCTTTTCCGATCGATGATATTTTAGATGGTCCTTATTAGACGCATTAGTGGTAAAGTACTCAGCAAATTTCAATCTCGCAGCTTCTCATTTTCAACAAAACCCGAGCGACGTTCGCCCGCTTAAGGGCTTTAAGAAAGAAATTCTCCAGCATCTACTTTCCTGTTGAATTATTCATCGCGAGGCAGACTATCGTCGACCTTTATCACCGTTTAATTCAGCCGTATCGCGGCAAAGCATCGACGACAGCATGCCAGGGGAAAATCGGAAACGCCTGGAAGTTTGTCGTTTTGTACATGCCAGGATCGCACCCCGTGGGTGTATTATATTTTACATACATATGGCCTCCGATGATACTCACCCGTTTAACGAGGAATATTCCGCGAAACTATGTCCGCGAAATTGTGTCCACGAAATTGTACGCGATATCGTATAAATATCGTCACGATATTATTTCAGTAAAGAGTACTATTTACGATGTACAAAATACTAAAATTTGCAACGTGCAAATATCATAAATTTCTGACTTTTTGACATTTTTCAAACGAATAATTTAACGAATGATACAAAATATCCGTGTCTTTTTTCACATCAGAGATGTATGTAAGTACTCGTTATTCTAGGTGCGCTTGTCAGTTCTAAAATTAACGAGAGTTTCACGAGGTGTCAGCCGCGGAGGTTGGCTATGATTTCAAATCTCAGAATAGGTTTTAGTACTTACTCGGCTCGGAGTACCCTTTTTCCGATCTCTCCTAGAAAATACTCGGAAAAAGTTCGCTGCGAATAAAACTACGTTCATGCGCGCGCACGCGACAAAACTGCCTGCTGGCTATTACAAGATTGTTGAGACGTTATGATGGACAGTTATAAAGTACAAAGTTCTCAATTACCCAAGTTTCGCGATGAAAACACGAATCGCGCGCGGTGAAGTGCATGGGAAAGTTTCCGGAGAGCCTTTCGCTATCTAAGAGCGCGGAACTTCCTGTCAAATCCTATTTGGCGTAAAAATCGTGTGCTACTCCAACTGTTTATCATTAACCCTTAGTACTGGTTGTTAAGCGTGTCTCCGGTCTAAAGCAATTACAATTTATCAGAGTGAAATATGACTCTTCCCTTGCTGTGAACAATTTTCCGTCCAATTAATTGATTAAAGTCTTGAGAAATTGAATAGGCAATAGAAACCTCGTACACGCACGATATGGTAGCACTGATTGCGATAACACTTGCTTTAATAGATCAGAACGTGACAAATTGTTCTCGAACGAAAGTACGTTGACGCAAAGGAGTCAGCATGAAGCTTGATTCAGACTAGCGATCACGGCACGGTCAGATTACGTCATATCAGGCACCGGTCAAGAGATTTTCATTTGATTCGATCGAACCACCTGCATACTGTGAATGCTTTCGTTGCATTACGTGTAAACGATTTTGATCGATGCTTGACTCGAAGTGATCTGATCGTGCCGTGATCGCCAGTGTGAATCGCCCCTTAATAGCTGTTGGTTATTCGAACGCTCGATGAGGCGAGTAACTAATTATTTGCAAAAGAGCGAATTTATTCTTTCAGTTTGGATTATCGTTAGCCACACACTTCACTGGTTTGCGATATATGACGTGTCAAGGAAGACTGATCGCCAGGCAGAGCTGCGCGTCCACGACTGTAAAACGATCACTTTATATTCCGACGTATACTACGATTCTCTGGAGACTCACGCAAACAAGATTGCGTGGAACCACCCGCTTCTGATTTAATTATTTATTCTGGTCAATTTTTAATATCTGACCGATTGAACGATTGTATTTTCACAAGGAGATTTTATACAGATTCTATGAGATACGATGAAAAATGAGCTATTATATGTTGAGAAAGTTGTCTGAATTCTGTGCCAACAGCTTTCGGTATTCTGATCAATATTCAGAAATAAGCAAGCGCGCGGAAGTTTCTTATAATAACGTTAGCCAAAGGTTTCTGCTCAAATTGTTTGTCTTGATTAATGACAAAATCCAAACTTAGCGGGCGATAACCCGCGTATCCTATACCGAGCCAGCGCTGCAAAATAATGTTGATTAACTTTGAATTAACTGGAACTTAGCAGAGTCCCTGCCAATGCCTGAGGGAGATCTAACCAAGACCTGGCTACGACCAAAGCGGACACGCACCGACTACTCCCAGGGATAACCAAAATCCAAGTTAGACACTACTAGAGCCTAACAGAGGGTAACGAAGTCCCAACCAAGGCGTCGTTGGTTCTCCTGGGACAAGAAGGGGCTGCCTGCAACTTAGATCCTTCCCTGAACCAACAAACACTTAACTACGATTTGATCACAGTAGGTGAATTATGAAGAAATCTCCCTTTAAGGGGCGATAATTCTTTGCTTTTATTCATTGGTACAATTCTTAAAAACCTGTAAATTAAATAGTACGAGAGAAACAACTTTTTGATGAAACTTCTTTCATTGAAACTCTTTTTTGAAAAACACATGGTGTGGTAGAACGAGCAACCGAAGGAAAAGTATATCGTTCTGGAAATATCAAAGGATATCTGAAAGTGAGTTACTTCTAGTTGAGATATATTCTTAATATTTCCTTTTGTTCGTCCGTATAAATAGCATTTGGATATTTTGTTCAAGTCGAAGGAGAAAAGCGGAATGGGAATCGGAATCGGAATCGAGGGTGACTTAACTTTAATCTTGTTAGAGCGTGATTCGCTGCTCCAATCGAACGGAATAATAATGTCGGTTTGCAGAGCGTTGCTGAAACGCTAGAATTTGTTCCCTCCAATAGAGAAGAATATCCGGGACCCGTCTCGAATGTGATTTTATTTTCTTTCAAACATGTTCTTGGCCACTATACAGGTAAAGTCTCTTTCCTCGCTGTTCTTGAACCTTTCCCAAGACGTTCCTTGTACTAAGATCCTTGGTTTCACTGGGACAGAGTTCAGACATCCGTATTTGCTAGCAGCTTATCTCAAAACGCTATACTGCTGTCATCTCATCGAGGCACGCGGTAAGAGGTATTCGACGTTTCAAGCAAGAAACCTTGCCATCGACTTCCTTTCTTGAATTTGTTTCGATTTCCATGTTCTTCCGTTTCTATGACTATCGTGGAGTGTCTATTCCCTTTTGAAGCGAACTATTTACGTTAATGGTATTCGCAGACAAGGATATAGCTTGGAAAACTCGGATCTCGTCTCGTTTGGCCTCTTTTATAATCTTGCTCTCTGTACATAGTCCGTTAGTTACTTCCCCGTTTCTTTGTAACCATCCCTTACTCTTATGAACTATTTCATTTTCTAAATTCAGCAGTAAGTTGAAAGGTTGGAAAGTTTCATTTATGAAAAAGTAGGGATTATTCTATTCGGACGTCCACGAATAGAAGGGAATACAACTAATCCATAAAGCTGTCTGTCGATTAATAAAGAACATAAATTCCATTTTTATTGCTCGGCTCTTTTTTCCCATTGATTTTGCGTAACCGGTCATTCTTTCGCGTCTACTAAGTGATACATGATCGTAAAATTTCACAGCGCACGAAATACGATCTAAAGACTGTGTGGCTGTTAATAAAATTGCGTTGATCCCTTTAAAATTAGTAATCCAATCGATTCTACATTTTCGAGAGAAAGAACCGTGAGGTTTATTTCGATTCAATACCTCCATATTTCAATGTCAATAGCGAAAACTCACGAACGGTGTAAATTTATGAACGAAGCGTATAAATTCAAGTTTCCTTTGCGTTTACTAACTACAAGGAATCCGTCAAACCGCTCATTAAATTCAGATTACTCTTAATTTCTCGCGTTTCGCTATCGAAATCTATCTTCTCCAAATGTTTGAAGGTGGATCGACAAAAGTTGGTCGTGGCGCGTTCCTTTGGCATCGCCAGAGCCAAAGAAATTAAGTTTATTCTGAAAAGCAAGACCGTCACGAGAGTTTCTGAACGAGGCAGTAGCATTTAAAGGGAACGAGGAGCAAGATAACTCTTTTCTCTACACCAAGGCTTCGACCGTTCTGGATTCACTCGAATATTCCTCTCGAGCGTGGCACAGCAGGTGAATGCTAGCTGAAAGTGGAAGATGTCGGATAAAAGGGGTTGACGATCTCCAGTAAAAAGCCAGCTCTCTCCGGTCCAAGCCTCGCGAGATAAGCTTCTCCGTCTTAATTCCTAAGACCGCGTCCGGGATTATACGAATCTTTTTCCGTTTCGCTGTGGCTTACCTCAGTCCTTATGAATTTTTACCGCGGCTGGTGCTCATATTGATTGGAACGAATCATAATCTTTGATTCGTTTACGCTCGATTCCTATGAAAGAAGTGTAAAACAGTTAGTAGGTAAACGCTCTTTCGTCTATCAACGATGACGTATATTTCACGAAGCGCAAGCTCTTCACTGCTTTCGTCAAATATTTATGTAACGTTTCTCGATGAAGCAGAAATGAGACTCGTGATCAATAATTTTACATTACATATTACAGTTTAATACAAGCGCAAACTATTCGGTCTCTTTAGAATTATCTGAAAATAAGTTTAATAAAGTCAGTTCACGATTCGTGTAAAAACCTAATACTCTTTTTAAACTCGAATGGAAATTCAAGCAGATAAAGTATTCGGTGGTTAGAACGAGCTGTGGCGATGGTAGTCCCGAGGTCAGTCAAATATTTTTACGTGTTGCATCGTACAATCGAGTCGATTGTTAACAAAACATCAGGTCTCGTTTGCGAAACATCGATCGTCCGTACCAAAAGGATAGTCCAGCAAAGGGAAACTAATACCCTATTTTCGACCATTTTCAAGATGACCAGCCTTGCTGCACTCCTGGCATGCACCATCCCCATTGTTTGAGTTGGAGAAACGAAAATGTCAGTTTACAAAGGGCAGATAGAATGCTAGGTACGTAAACAGCATTCCGAAATTCGATCAAGTACTGCCGTGTTCCTTTCAACGTAGCGTAGATTACATACCGACTCGAGTTTAACTCTTTGACTCAATATTTTGAATGGTAAAACGTATCGAGTTAAAATTCTCTTGCATGGTCGATTATAGTATAAATTATGATTTCACATGGCCAATTGCAGTAATCGAATCGCATAAAAGTAACAGGATCCGAAGTATCGATGTACGAGGAAAGAACTATAGCATAAAATTTGTTTCCAAGGAATCGGATAAGAATCTCGTCCTGTCCTGCATTCAATTTTACAACAACGTGAAATAAACTATATCAGCTGGCCGGCTGTTTCCAGGTCGCGAAATTTTCCTAAAACGTGGTCAAATATTTTCACAGCAACGGTGTTGGAATGTAGGTGAGAAAACACCTTCTGGGCAACTAGGGTTCTCTGTCGATAGTCCTAACAGGGTGTGTGCTTTTGCCGGGAACCTCTGTATGTTCGCTTCCATCTGATCTGCGAGCAATATCTGGCACCATTTGATTTGCTCTGGACTCCCCTTGACACAATTTCTCCCTTTTTGTGAATCGGCAAGTGGTTTTGAAAATTTTTTCAACCATCTTTCGAAGATCGACAATTTATCTTGGAAAGTAGAGACTCTTTGTAATCTCTTGAAAGAAGGGTCGAGAAAGGGTCCTCGAGTCCATAACTTACGCGTTATGTTAAACTTTGTTGGAGTGTGTCCTTCGCGAATATTTCTGTAATCCAATTTATCATCCAAACGAAGAATAAGTTTGGTCGTCGATAAACGACGAAAATCTATCTATAATGGGTTCGTTGTCTTCAAAGTTCCGTTGATTTGACAAGGCGCTAACGTTTCTTTCGAAGAAAGCGGTAATTTCCGAAGAATCAAGTTCCTGCGACCACGTTTCCTCATTCCAGAGACAGTTGTCGGCAGGAATTGACTTTCAGGACACGTAGTCGTAGGAAATTAAGACCAATCGCCACTGATTCGTGATTTACGACCCAGTGTATCGTTCGGTTGACCAACGAGAATCGTCGGGATTGTATCACCGATTTTTTCCTCTTTCAACCTCCCCTAAGCTCAAAAAGAGCTTCGTCATTCCATCATTCCATCAGCGTACGGACTTTTTGTCCACGTTATCTGGCGTGTCCTATAAATCTGCGTTTTCCGTGGATGTTCCTAGAATACTCTGTAGAAAGCATGGTCTATGATTTTAGTATTGGCAGCCGTTACGTGAAAGAATCCAGGTATATCATAGTCGGCTACAATGTCTATAAAGCCACTGCGACGCATCTCTTTCAAAGATCAAGCATCGTCGATAAAAATGTTCTAACCGCCTCATATCAACGTTCTCACACCACTCAACGATTGTTTCTTGCTTAAGTATCGGACGAACGGTATCGGTTATCGAACAAACGGGTAGAAAAGTAGACGTTTCATCGACGACTACGTTCTCAGATGCTGTGCTCCCGACGATGATTATTGTTCTGCAATAAATCGATCGAGGAGCTAAATACACAGTATGTACCATTCCTAGTACCTTTCGTCGATGAAACGTGTGATCCAACGTGTGGCAATTAGTCTTGAACTGTTCTATTCTGTCAACAGCCGCACGATAGACGTTTGTACGTTCACGCAATACGTTTGACGTACACGTTGTTACATTACTTATTAGTCACACGAGACTGGTTACTTTGAGTTTCGTTCTCCAAAAAATTCCATTCTCGTCGTACCTCTGACGAATGTTGGAATTTTTTGAAATTTCCAGAAAAATTGTAAATAATCGAAAATGATGAGTGAGATTTTGGTATAGAAATCTTTTATCTGCATCTTTTCTTCCAACTTAATTGTCTTTAGTTGTAATTGGTTTAAAAAGATTGCGAAGATGCAAAGTATGATTAGACACTAATAATGTTATATTTCGTTGAATTTGGAATTATTGAAAATACGTTATGAATTTATCGATAGAAACATAGTACATATTCCTATTTTCCTCTGACTGTTTGGTACGATATTCCTCTTTACCCTTTTTGCTTGATGTTTTCGAAGATTGAAGAATACGTGGGCATTGATTGGAAATCTGGTCAGAATGGATGTTGAGCGTAAAAACCGTATTCTCGTTGTAGTATCTTGGGAGAAAAGTTTCGATCGATGGCACTTCTATTTCTTTATTTTCCAACAAGTTACAGAAACGTGGAAAAAACAGTTGAGAATGCCAATACCACAAATTGCATTAAGAGCACTATAGAAAATAATTTGTAATTCTTTCTTAGAAATAAGTAGTATGATAAAAGATTCTGCTTGGTGTGTGTCGGGCCATCCAATTTCAACATCAATACAGCTAACCATTTAATTGAAGCTCAAAGGGTTCTCCAATTCGGCGCTATTAGCGTTTTCGGTTTCTGACTTTCAGCTTTCATTACCAGCGTTGACGATAATCATCGATACGATACTCGTGGCACGCAAGCGTCTCCCTTTTGCCTCTAGTTTTCGCGATTATGTGCTGAGAGAGTTGAAGGACGATGCGCCTTGTAATAGCTTGTGCGTTAATCATGCAACATCGTAAAGCGTTCTCCATTTAAAATTGCACCACGTACAGAGTGCGCTAACCGCGACGAAAATTCGGGCAGGTGACGATCGCTATCCCCAAGTGAGTTGCGAAGGAGCTAACTGATTTTAACCAGCTGTAACTGCGTCACACAATCGTCTAAACTTATTTCTCTTTTCCTTAGATTTTTTTTTCTAAATTCATAGCCGTTCCACGTTCGTTTGAAGATAACGCGAACTGATAGAATTTGTCCTAAAAAGCGGTTAGTGAACTGTATATTTGTGTTTTGTGTTTTACTAATGCAAATAATCGTTTAGGAATCTCGACGTTGGAGGAATATCATCGAATCAATATCGTTAAAAGGTCAGGAGACATGGTCTTAAAGCCGAGATTTAAGCTAAGCTTCCTTGTCTACATTTATCAGCGTAGATTAAACCTAATCGATGGAGTACAACATTTAATTCTCCATGTAAGGGTCGTTATCCTTCGACTCGGTCGTGAATCGGAAGGAAATTCTGCTCGATTTGTGACTCGCACATTCATTCTCAGCGAAGGGAAATTGTTTAATAGCGTGAAATATATTGCTATAATTTATATCGTGTCACCAACGACTTTGCAAATTCTATTAAGACATTGTTGCACAGGGACGATAAAAAGAATTCGATCGTTGCGATATTAAATCGCGAAAAGTCAAACGTTCAAAAGTGCTTTTTGTTGATTGCGATTAAGACCGTTAAATCCACAGCGAACACAATGCCGTAACAAAGCGTAATTAAGATTTTTCATTTAGCTAGCCTCTTTAATGGTGCTCGTTAGCGGCACACCGCAATCGAGAACAGGCGGAAAAATGAGCACTTAAGTTGATTAGCGTGCTCTGGAGAGATCTATAAAATATAATCATTTCTTGGCCAGCTTTTTCCTTCGTGAAACTATTAAAAGACATCTTTCCTACGACGAAGGAGATGTTTTCATATCAACATAATTAAATTAATTTTCTTATCAAAACTTATTAAAAAAGTCTGTAAATATAGTCGAATTCGATCTCCGCGTATTCCAGTTCAGTTTTCATCGTTTTCAGGTTTTATTTCGGCACACATCAACGCCTGTCCATCAGTATGTACAGTGATACGTTCTCTCTCCCTCTACCCTTTTTTTGTAGCTTTTCTTTTCTCCTCTTTGAAATAAAAAATTCGTTGGAATTTTTGTAGATAAGGAATTGCACAATTCCGTCACTTCCAATTCTAAAAATATACATTGCTACATTTTTCTGACATATATTTAAGGGAAAAATGCAAATAAATTTAACTAGCTCAGTATTTGAAGTTACCATCAATGAGAGTACGTTCCTCTATAAATTTCTTCCAAAACGCAATGTACATTTGCTGCAAAATTACACATTACCATTGTCGCGTAACGATAGTAAAAATAATAAATTTCAACGACTTGGAAACGAGTCAAAGCCACCGGCAACATCGCCTCCCCCATTGCGCCGTCCAATTGCAACAAACCACCCTCTAGTAAAGCTTTCCCGAAACCTCAAACTATAGGAGAATCACGTTAATTCCATCAATCGCTCTGAACACGCGCTCGGAGACCGCCTGATCCTCTAATTCCGCCGAAGAATTAATCCTGGAACAACGACGTACACAATGGAAGTGCGTTGAGTAGCTAGAGCGGAACGCGTTTCGCGAAGAAGAGGAGGAGGCTGTACTATATAGGAAACCGGAAAGAGACGACGCCGGAATAGGACAAATGACGAGCCGTAGAAGAAGGACGATGGGGTTTAGGGGAAAGCCCAGCTTAGCGCTAGCAGTTTCCGGGCTTGTTAAGCGTACCAGGTGCAGGTTCGTTGCAGGTGGAATTGCGAGCGAAGAATAGAAGCTCGGAGGAGGAGGAAAACGCGTTGTGCAGTAAGCAATAGACGAGTAGAGGAAGACAGTGGAGGAAGAGGAACAGGATAGCCAGACAGTAGATATACTGAGAGGAAGAAGAGGAACATACATAGAAAGAGAGGGGGGAGAGAGAGGGAGAGAAAGAGAGAGAGAGAGAGAAGAAAACAGCACGGATTCCCCGCGTAGTCGGAATTCGGTGGGTGGCGGTATCCATAACTTTGCATCCTGTCACTCGGTTTCCAGGCGAGCTTTTTCCAGCCATTCGTCATGCACGCCGTGCGGAACGTATGAACGGTTGTTCGCTCGTTCGCACGACGCTACCGCGACGAGACGATGGCGGTCGTGTACGCGTCGATTCATCCTTTTCCGGCCTCCTCTCAAGCGGAATGCGGCACTTCAGTTCGAAGAATGCACGTCACGTAGAAATACGGACGCTTTCCTGAAGTTGGCTGTTTTGTCGTATAGGTCGTACATCGATGCCGATCTTCGGTCGAACTTGCACATTTTCAGTGATCGATTCGCAAAGTTTCCGATCACGATAACTCTTGCCTACTCTTTTCACGACGTTTTTATCTGCCATAATGAAGCACGCTAAAAGATTTCTCAAAGTTTTTATCGATCTTGACGAATATTACAATATCTGAATGCAATTTGATTTAATATCGCGATATAGGAGCTTCAACAAGTGTATCGGTACGCTCGGACCGCTTTCACACCGAAGACTCCTGTTGGATGCATAAAACGAAGGAAGAAGAGAACAAAGGCTCGTTGAATAGACGTCGTTCGATACTCGACGCCCGTTTACAGCCGATAGAAGTACCTTCGATGATAATATAACTGGAAGGATGACTTTTGAAACGAGTCATTTCTCGGAGAGAGTCCACGAAGATTGAACGTTCGATTGCTCGATTCACATCCACTCATCAACCTCATAACTGCTCGATCTTTATACTCTTGTAATTTCTGGCGCTATCTTTTAGCGAGTAAGGTGATCGAGGGGTAGATGAAATCGACTCTTCGCTGCTAAGTGTTCTTCGAAGATAAAAAGTCAATTGAACATAAACGGTCGTCCTTTTAAATTGATTTTCCGGTGAAACGAATTGGACCACCTGAACGCCTTTTGGATTTTAACACAGAAGCGAAATCTCGCAAGCAGTCGCATGCTTACGGTTTCTCGGAGCGTTATCGCGAGCGGAATTCTCACGTAGCCAGAAGTTTAATAAGCGAGGTCGCCAACGAGCATCGCCGGTAAATCAAGCCCAGGGTCCTGCTATTGGAAAGCGGAAGTTAAATAAGACGGCACAAATGGTTTGAGCAATAAATCGCGAGATAGCGGTCGAAACTCGCAGGGACACTCTTAGCGTACCTCCTAGCTTCCGGTTGCATTGTTATACTTTACAATGTGTCTTCCGATCTACGCTCGCTCACTGCGCGTCTTTTACAATCGACTCGATTCGTCGACGTTTCTTTTTCATTTTCCCTTAAACTTGTTTCCGCGATCGTTGTCCAGTTTTTACCACAATTTGTTCCCTTCCCTATCCTTCTCTCGTTTCTCCAGACCTTTCTTGATATTCCGCCGGTTAATCTTGGCGATTTAAAAACGATAAGCGAGATTAGAAACCTTTCTATCAAGTTAAGATAATTCTAGAACGATGAGATCAGTAGGTTCCATTAGGGTGTTCCATTAAGGGTCTAAGTGATTAGCGAATGAGTCGTCGTATTTGATCTCGCGTTATGCGTAGAAAACCGGAAAAATCCTTATCTTACTTTTCTTAACTAAATATATTTATTTAATAATTTTCGTTGGATTGTCGTTTGCCTCGCGACATCAAAAGCGTGCTCGTAAATCAAAGACAAACATTGTCTAATTACGGTGATTCAGCGATAATTCCTTGATCTACGGACCTCACTATCGTTATTACAAAAGATCACGCAGAGTCTTAATTGCGACGATATCCGCACAGCGTTCAAGTCTCGAACGACACGCCCTGGTTCGTTGCGTTTGTCGATAATGGAGCGTGGACAAAATGAATGGCTTCGAGATAAGGCTCGTGAAAAATACACCACGAGAGCCAAATAAACCTTCGTCAGTCCAGTTGATTAATTCGATGAATTTCCACGGGATTTCCACAAATTACTCATTTGCCTTCCACGATCGATAGTTGATCCGCACACGCAACTGTACTGAACAGCAGCGTGCGTATCTTTAAATCGCCCATCTATGTGTCAATTAAAAATTCTTTCAAATTTTTATATTATTTGGCGCATTTTGAAGACATTAACGTTTCAAGCAGAAGCGCGAAAATTGTGATTCAATATTTGTCCAACACGATCCATGTAACAAAATTTCGCACACGTCCCGATGCCTTTGTCATTCACAGTGAACAACGAGTTTCGAGATAGCGTTTAGAAAAAAGTCTTTCGGAACTTCGAAAGAAGTGCTCTTTGAACTCTGTACGAAAGTTGAGATCGAGTATTTCCATTCGCAGAAATCAATACGAAGATTGTCTGTGATTTGTAAAAAGAAAGAATCCGTATGTCTTCTAATAGTCATTCGTTGGAACTTAAACTTCTTCCAAAACGTTGTACTTTGTTTGTTCGAAGAAGTGGCAAAATTCAATATTCTCTTTGCTGCAGTCGCAAGGCTCGTTCTCAAACACGTAACAGGCTTGCAAACGAGAGCCATTTTTTTCGTCGTGGATCGTTTCTGGAATACGTTATCCCGATGTTCTCCTGTGACTGAGAGAAGGAATAAGATGAAGGGAGTGGCTGGCATGGTTCGCATATCTGTTAACCATATCTGCTAATTAACATGCGGCAAGTATCGCGTAACACAAATAAGCGGCGACAGAGTGTTGGGTAACGGGTAACGGAGGCTTTCACCCTGTCAGACACGCCTCGAGCTACATGCAGCCTGTGCAGCGAACAAAGAGGGTGGATGGGGATGGAGGAGACTGCTCATCCCTCGCTTTGAGCGGTCGCATTAGTCCACTTATTAGCATGATTCCATTTCCCTTGAAATTACGCTTTGAAACAGAAATACGTGTAAAAAATGAGGGAAGATGATGCTGCACAAAAAATTTCGTCCACTTGGCTGACAACTAAATGCCAAAAGCTGAAAGAGTAGAAGAGTGTAACTTTACGATTTTTCCATCCTGTTCTTTCAACCGGGTTCACCGTTCTAAATAACTCGACGTAGCTGTCACAGTAGATAATCAGTTAGAAAATTTTTGATACTCTTAAATCGCATAGTACTGCAGCCATTAACGTTCGTTAAGTTCCATTTCCTTATTTTCAACACAAGTTCGAATTAAAATTTTCCTTTAATCAACTAGATTTCAAATAGGCTCCTCTATACTTTACAGTATCTGGATTTTATCGCGCGCTTCTCGAAATTTCAGATTTTTTACCATTTGCTTCTTTTGAAGTATTAACCAAATCATTTACTTTATTGTAATTCAGTATTAGTACAGCAAGCAACCAAATCTACTTCTCAAATTACCCTTCATGGTATATTCCGCCACGGTAGTTATTTTCCCAAGAGTATCACGAAACACTATTCTAATTCGAGCATCGTCGATGCTACTGAATTTCGTGGTCTGTTTACACGTGTGGCCGCGACCCCATCAACGCGTCACGTTATTTCGTTGTCGCATATTCAAACTCGTAGAGGAGCAACATCGAAGGCAGATCCTACTCGTAGTTAAATGCATATTTACCACCGGGGGCGGTTTCTGAGGGACCAACTGCAATTGAGACAAAATATCAGAGGCCGTGAATTACGATGAGAAAATTCTATGATAACATTTACGTAGCGTTATCTCATCTTGGAGACGTGCACGTAGCAAACACGTTCGTTCCTAAATAAACGATAACACTGGCGGTGAAATTGAAAAACTGATAACACCGCGCAATTCGATCTCAAATACGTGAAAAAATCAATCTGAAACACGTGAGAAATCAAATACGTTTTATTTTAATTTCAATATTTTATCAGTTTCTAAAAAGTAGAAAGTATTAGGTAAAGATTGGGTAGTCGGAATTCATTTCCCTTTGTAATTAATATCTAGATCTCAGATATCTAGATCTCATTTTTCGATAAGAATAATTACGATTTCAACTTCATTTTCAATTAATTAATTCGTCGATTTCTCTTCGTTAATTAATGTCTATTACGCAGATGAAAGATTCTTAATTATTTGAAATGTACGTCGACGTTCAATTCAGTCATCGTATAAATCTGCCTTTTGTCCGAATTCATTCGTCTCCTTTAATACAAAATTTTTCTCAAACGTATCGGAAGTGTTCTCCCTTTATTATATCCGCTAAAATTCAGTTCCTAATTGATTTTCTCTCGAACGAGCCTTGCTTCCCTTTTTCACATCGCGTCAAAGAAGGGAAGAGAAATCGCTCGCTTCGCTTAAATGTTATCGATATATCCGGCCGGAAGATTAAATGTTATGGATATATCGATCACGTCAACCACGCGTCATCCGTAGACAAATGAAGCAATCTCTACGTTAATTTGTCATTTTCCACCATAAATAATAGAACTGTGACGTTATCCTTCAGTGTGTGTAAAGGCTGAAGAAAAGTTTCGAACTGTGTGCAACTGTCAGACATAAATAAAAATCATCCAATTAACGTAAATTCGCTAGTTAACTGCAAAAAAAAAATATCCAATTTTTGCTTGTCGATTTTTACAGAAAAAGCAGTTTTACCAGAAGCCAATAATTAACTGTTTCTTCCATTCGTAAACTCTTCGCCTTCCGCGTTGTCACTCTGCTGCTCTTACTCTGTCATGTTTCGCCATGTAGCTTCACTTTACACTGCTATCGCGATACCAGCACATACCTCTGTTCCCCTGTCATCTTTCCACCACTATGTCCTCATCTATCTACCGTGTTACCACTGCTCTGTTATCGCACCTCCGTTGCGTTCCACTTTGCTGTCGTCACGATGTGAGCATCTTGCTATCGAATTTGTATCTTTCACAGGTTCGTATCGTAATTCAAGACCGTTTCCAACGTAATACCAAATTAACACTTCGACTCGTCGTAACATCACTCTAAAGAAGATACAAAAAATACATTTTCTGATCATCTTTTTCGTTTTTTAAGAATTATCCGCGATTACCTTTCGCGTAAATCGTTCCGTCACGTATCGACTCTAACCGGTTAGCCAGCTAGGAAAGCTGCAAAATTCCAGCGAGGCGTGAGGCGCGGCTTAATCCATCCCTGATGATTAATTTCACTGGCTAACCGGCTGGGTGGATGGAATCGCACGCGTGACCCTGCTACAAATCGCGCGACAGTTTCGTCGCAGTCCCGCCACATCCAAGCTGGTGTCCCGTTTCCAATTACTGCTGACTACCCCGAGATAAGTGGCGGTTACAGTTACGGTTATACAGTTACACTTTACGTCATCTAGCCATCCGAGCGTTTCGTGTGTTCTCGTTACTTGTTCTCCGGTTAATGTTCCTTTTCATCGGCTACGATTACCCAGGATAGTTTACTCTGAACTATTACCCCTTCTTAGAACTATACTGATATGCTCTCGTAGTTGGCTTCCACTGGTTCACAAGTTCTCCGAGAAACGCGTTCCAACGGGACAGCTGGTGTTCGCAGACGCTTTGTGCTAAGAAAATCCAGAGACAACAAGCTAGTTTTGAGATAAGACGACTGGCAGAAATCGTTAAATTCGATACTATATAGTAATTTCTGAGTATCCAAATTTTTCAAACTTTTATAACGTTTAAACAGGCGGTGAACTTTTCATAAAAAAGAAAAAAGAGACACGAAGTCAATAATAGGGAAAAAGGGAAGTAGTGACGCAGGAATCGTTGATAGTCGGATATGATCGATATCCGTATAGCTTGTTAAACGACAGTTTAAGCACAATCAGCGAAGCATTATGGGCATTACCGCAGAAACTGGCGGTGCCGCGTCCCCAGAAATTAGAGCTCGATTGCCGCGCGCACTATTGATCACGGGAGTCACAGGGCTGTCGATTAAGGGAACCGGTATATCGGTGGACAGTTAATGGCTTGAGATTACCGGGCCGCGATTGCTAACGCCCCCCGGTTCCGTCTGAATCCGATCCGATCTCGATGAATTACAACATTCCGATCATAACTCTGTTCCATCCTCTGTGTGTTCACCACCAACACCTTTTCTACGTGTTTCTGCGATTCATGGGGGAAACGGTATTTCCGGCGGTGGTAAAGCGATAGTGTATCCACAGTAGAGAATTTTGCAATGGCGTTCTTCGAATTTTCGCGAGATCAAGAATTTACCAGTCGATGTACAAACTGCAACGAATTCAGTGTGAAAATTTAATTAGCGAAATAACGCGTAACAAAACGAGAAAGCTGTTCGTCTATTTGTTACGATTGTCTATTTCAACGTTGCGAATGGTATTTGTCGTTCAAAGAACGCAGATTAGGTATAGAATTAAATCACGAAGTAACAAACCCTGTGCCATTTTTTCCAACCACCGCCGTAAAATCCGCTTGGACGCACTGTTGCTGTGCGTTCCCTTATACGTCATTCGGCTGTAATAGAAAAGTTCCGGAGGTGGTACGATCTTCCTAGCGTTCCTCGACGGTGCACCTCGGCAGGTTATTCGTCTTCTCTGCGAGATCATCGCTCCCTCATCCCTCTGTTCCCTTGTGTGTCTCACCATCCTTTTCGTCGTCTCTTTTTTCTTCTCTGGTCGTTCCGACATTTTCCTCCGCGCTTTCCCGACTCCCGAGCCACTTAAGTGGCAGTCATTCTTAAGACGACGACCCGTGGAGGCGAAACGAGGTGAATGTTCCACGGGTTCAAGCCTCGACGCTCTGCGGTTTTCATACGCTGCCACCTCCCGGTGTCTGCTCTACCGAAAGAACGAGAAGAATGAACATTACGGGTTGGATGGTTTGCTCTGGATTGTGATAATCTATTACGGGTCTCTTTGTCGTGCTTTAGTTTTATTTCGGAGAAAGTTGAAACGAGCTTCGGATGGTTACATAGCGGACTAGCGTTAAATCGAGCCATGGATCCTATTAAAATTAAATGGATCCTATTTAATTATATATTTCTCGTACGTAAACGTGGCGGGAGGCAAAAGCGTGCTAAATTTAGCTGGGCAGCTTCCGATACTTCTTCTACACGAATTAAATGAAAAGTTCACACAGACATAAGCTTATTGTCGTCTTAAATCTTCAAGGTCGGACTAAATCGGCCATTTAAATGAAACTAATTAAATTAGATACTAAGATGTTACGGAAAGTACCAAGTATTCCAGTTGGTCGATTAACGGCCTGAAAAATACGAAAACAAAAAACAGACTTGATTTACGAGAATGCTTTCGTTAATGCTGCTTAAAGAATAAACAGAAAGAAGCGGGGTTTGGTAAGTTGAACGGGGTTACACAGCACCCTGACCTACAAAAGGCTTCTTCGCCGTCTTTCGCCCCTTGCTTCGACGATTTTTCTTTCTCTCTCTTCTAGTTGTTCGTCTGCCGGAAACAAGAGTTTCCCGAGGCCGCCTCGAGTTTGCTCGCTTCCGTAATTAGACGCGGCCGCGCGTTTAGAAACGTTTCCGCGTAAGCAGCTGGTCGCGTGCTACAGGAAATTAGAATTATCTGCATTGTGTATATATAATGGAAACTTCGACTGAGTACAACGTAATAAAATACGATGCCGGGGCTTGCAATTCTGCCTTTCGTTCAACGTTTCCAGGTAATTTTTGAATAAATTGCGCATAATAGTCTCGTATATTTTTTTTATGCGAAATAAAAGATATATATATAAAATAAATCGAAATTGCGATAGCGATCGTTTGCAATTGGAAGGTTTGTAAAATCGATCGCGACATCGTAAATCGTCGGTGTCACAACGGTTTACAGTAGAATTTTAGGGTAAAGTACGTTCGTAAGATTTTCCACGTTTCTTATATATCCGTATCACGTTTCGTTTTCCCTAGACACCGGTTTCCCGCAATCTCGATGTTCAAACCCGCCATATACACGGAGGCTGGCGTGTAACGGCGGGGAATACGAAATCCAGTGGCAAGAAAGAGAATTTTCGGTGCAACGGCATGCAGCTGTATTCACTCAACTTCATGCGCGGTGTTTGCTCAGTGTTTTGCATAGTGTTCTACGTTTTTGGTTAACCACTAAGTTAATTGATTCTGAGTTAAGGAACCTGAGAATGTCTAGGAAATTTCGGTGTAATGTGCATTTAAATAAGTAGAAGACGAACGCAAGAAGAGAAATTATTTCACGAATTTCCTTATTATACGATATTCTGCGCAAATAATTCTATTATACAAAGCAAACGAAGTACTTAACAGAGCATTAAATTGTCGAATCTGAAGGATTATTTTCATTAATGTTGGAGAAATTTCATATTCAGCCAACATCGCCATGCCTAACTTATATAGGTTAAATCTACTTACAGCTCAGTTACTCTAAAATTCGAATTTAAAATTTCCCCGTTCTGTTTCACAGGTGCTTTTTTCAGTTGTTTATAGCAGATCCGCTCTTTTAATCCACCAACTAAATTTCCACCGACCATTATTAATTCGAACGAACGGGGTAATTTGTCAGCGGGATCGATCGATACCGCTATCGATCTTTTCCTGGGCGGCGCTATTTCAACGAAGCCCGCGAATGAAAGTACTAATCACGCGGGGCGTCGAGTGACGATAAACGAGCGACATTCGAGACACAACAGCGGGGAAGAAGATTGCTAACGACGTAATTAACGCGCGGAAAGTCGGAAACAAAATGCCGCCGATGCAAAGGACATGTCTTCGATATCGAAACATCGATCGTCCATGATTTTTAGCTGCTGCCTGTTGTTAATAAAATTTTATAAACCGATATCGCGGACGTCCCTCGTCGGCTACAATTTCATGATCACATTCGTTGTACTTTATATACGGAATTTTACTAAAATACAAATTTCAAGATACGCACGTGTAAAAATTCGCGAGAGGCTCGATATATTTTATCTTAAATCTAGATCGTGTTTGTGATCCATCAAATTCTAGGAACTTCAGAAAGAAAAAGAGAGGGAAAAAAAGAAACATAAATCCTGACGAGACGCGGTAATGGATTTCGCAACAGAAACTTCCTAAT